>NC_141687.1:213621034-214821034 GCF_964263255.1 Lissotriton vulgaris
TGTAGTACGTTTATAATTGTATTGCAGTACCTCAGAATGTACTGCACATTGCAGTTTGTGAATAGGCCCCAGTTTATTAAAATAACTTGTTCTGTCCTTATTTGCAGGGAAAAAACATTGTTGTATTTTATGGCTCTCAAACTGGAACAGGTGAAGAGTTTTCCAACCGCCTCTCTAAAGATGCCCACCGCTATGGAATGCGTGGGATGTCTGCTGATCCTGAAGAGTACGAGATGGTAAGAGACAATAGATAGCTAAGGTGTTATTCAAAACAGGGAAATCTTGAATCCTACTGAAACAAACCAAACCTGCTTTACCGAAGGAGTTTAAAGAGGTGTAATCCCCACAACCTCCTCCAGGTGTTTAAGAGCACTTTACG
Source organism: Lissotriton vulgaris (assembly GCF_964263255.1). Taxonomy (NCBI): domain Eukaryota; kingdom Metazoa; phylum Chordata; class Amphibia; order Caudata; family Salamandridae; genus Lissotriton; species Lissotriton vulgaris. The sequence continues at coordinate 213,621,414 of NC_141687.1, forward strand.
TTTCTAAAGTCCTCGATAGGACTCGGGTATGTAATTACCATCAGTATGGGTTCCTGTCACTAGCTGGCTGAGTGTTTAATGTTGTGCATTTTAGCGTAATGATTAAAAAGGCAGCTGTAAAGTTCTGTTACATCTTGCACATCATTTGTCTAGCCTTCTAGTCAACATTTCATTTGAGTGCTGCAATGTTTTGGGCTATATTGTAGATGTCTACTGTGGAGGGAGTAATCAAGCTCTCAGGAGTAGTAGACTGAGCTGTCTGTATTCCTACCCAACGCGGAAAAGAATGATGAAATCATCCTGCCATGATAGAGACTAGATAGAACTAGATAGGAAACCTGAGGATCAACAACCCTTCTGCCTGAAGTCATCCTGTCATAGAGAGATTTGTTTTGGGAATCCCAGTTGAACACCTTTTTCTGGCTACATTTAGCAAATGCCTTTTATGGTTCTTCATCCTGCTGAGCCAAATGTAGCTATCTGATGAGTAGTTTGATGTACCCTTTCACACGATCTCATTTTTGATCATAAGCAAGAGTATTTATTTTCGTTTTCAATTTGTGTGGCAAAGTTTTGTGGACTTTTACCAAAATTCTGTGTTGTGTTGAAAACCGCTTAAGTTCCCCTGGTACGGCTCCAATTACAGAAGGGTCTGCAGATAATGGTACAGACCTAATGTAATTGTGATTCTCCATCACAACGGAACAATGGTCCATTTGCTGCCGCCAAACGTGCGCCATATCCGCCAATAGCAGACTACGCCTTATACATTATAAATATATTTACCGATTATACTACACTCCGGCTCGGCTACACAGTTTACAGTTGCGCGACACTGACTGCTGTGATGGATGCGAGGCGGGGGAGCTGACTTTGGGCACTTGGCCTGGGTCTGCCCGTCTCTTCGGGAATACTGGAAGAAAGTACTGCATGCGCTAGACAAAATGACTGAGGCACATGTGCCCGACGACCCCCTCACTGTTCTCTTAGGATACACAGAACAAGTCCCTATCAAGAAACGGAGATATGCTTCTTTATCCCTCCTGCTGGTGAAACAACGGATAGCCTGTTGATGGGGGCGCGGCCGAGCTCCCAAATTCAAGGACTGGCAGAATGATCTCATATATTGCCCGGACCAGTTACACACCTATGCTGAACTTATGCCACTCTCCTCACACCCTAGAGATTTTTGGGCCACCCTTTAAACCTATCTCTTGGCACATACTGACACGGGGACACAGGCCCTGGCCGAGGGGAGGAAGAGGGACACAGTGCGGGGGGAACGTGAAGAGGCAGAGGGCTTCCCGGAGATGGGGATGCATTGACCACCTTGTCGTGTAATAGTGATTGGGGGCAGAAAATGCGGGGTAAGGTACTTAGATTGTGAACGTTGAGTGGAAACTGAATTGACGATGCTTTGGCGTGATAGGCGACTGGTGGCGTTATTACTGTGACTTATTTACCTTGATGTTGTTGGGGTACTTTTTGGAGGCCTGAGTTGATAATCACCCGTTATGCTTGCCCACCAGACTCAGCCAGCCCATTGGGGTTGTAGGCGGCTTGCTGTGTTCGCTTCCCCTTTGTCCCTTGCAAAGAATGCTAAGTACCGCAGTGCCGGCCCGTTGGGTTGGAGGCACCAGGCTGTGTCAGAGTTGAACAATGTCAATAAAGGTCTGTTTGAAACCAAAAAAAAAGAATTTGGAGAAAAATAAGTGTGTGAAGGGTGTGCATTCAGGTAGTGTATCAGCCTCTGCCAGACAGTAGGGTTTGTATCCCTTCCCGAAGTGCATGCTACCCTCCTTTATCTAGCAGGAGAGCGATAGTGACAAAGCGTTGTACAGTGCTGGGGTCATTAGTTGTGTAGCCCAAGTGCGTGACTTTTGGGTATGGATCCACGTAGAGAGTTTGGTCATTCTAGAGAGGGCATCAAAAATGTCATCCAAGTATCGGATGATGGGTGGGCTACCCCAGGCTCGATGCTTGAAATCTGAGTCTAAGAACCCACCACCGAGGCAGTAGAAGTCCGGAAGAAGTCTGAGTCTCAAGAACCCTTTGGGCATGCAATGGAGGTAATGTAAGAATTTAAAATGTAGTAGCTGTAATTTGCCGTTTGGAGAAGATTTGCCAATTTGTTCACAGCAATATCTCCATTCCTTTTCAGCAATAGCCCTGCCCTCTAAGGTAGGTTTACCTCCCAGTCCAGTATGGCATGGTGAGTCTGTGTAGGAGTCTCATCCCGTATGATAGAATACAGCATAGTGACCAGGTGTTTGTTGGAATGGGTGTGTGATTAGCACATCCTGTGCCTTGCATGTTGGAGGTACCTGCAGAAATACAGGGTTGTGAATTTTGCATATATATATATATATATATATACATATATATAATTCAATAAAGTGGTCGTCAGGGTAGATATCTCCCATCGAACTCAGTCTCCAGCTACTAATCCTGCACTGGGCCTGTGGTGCCTGGGTAAACTGGATCAATGAGTGATGGGTAAGTTGCTGTGCCCTTGCAAAGGCCATAGGTAGCTGTTAACTGTTCCGGATAGTGACCCATGCCACTTGGGTGCATGTTACTCTATCTATATTGCCGTGGCCGCACGTCGTTCACTTTCAAACCATCTCCTCCCATGGAAGAGGCTGTGCGGCATCATACTCTCTAGTGCCTCATTATACAACTTTAAAAGTTTGGGAGACAGTAGGTGCGAGTAGACTTTATAGAAATCTGCTGGGAATCCATCACTACCAGCAGCCTTGTAAGTCGGGAAGCCGGAGTGCAGCAGTGATCTCATCCAAAGCGAGTGGTGCATCGAAGAATTGTCTTCTTTCGGCCTTTTAGCCACTGTAAGGGAATGCGGTCATAGTATGGAATATAATCATTAGGGGTTTTTTGCGTGCACAACGTATATAATACCGATAAGTATTTAACAAACTCCTCCAGTATCTTCGCCTCATGGAGGGCTTGTTGCTTTGTAGTTGGGTGACTGCGGAGGTTTTAACGGTGGTCACACAGTAACCCCGCTAGCATTCTGCATCACCATATGTTCTAGCCGTGAATACTTGTATGCGTGTTTCTGTTCTTGATCGGTTTATGTCAGAAAATTGTCTAGTTTAGTGCATTAACCCACCAGCCCTTGAGTGTCAGGGCACTGAGAGAGGCGATCGCCTAGTGCAATCAGCGTGGACTCTAATTTATCGAGTTGGTCACGCATGACTTTGCAGACCCCTAGTTTGGTTATGTATATGCCACTGATGTAGGATTTAAAGGCCTCCCAGATGGTACCTATGGTGTCTACTGATCCCTCATTGAATTTAAAGAAGTTCTGACTTTCCGCCTGCACTTCCTCTTTAAATGCTTTGTCTAGGAGCGATGTTGGGGAGAGCAACCACATGAATGCTTGATGTGTCAAAGTTGGTAACCTCAAAGTGAGTTTGACTGGGGCATGGTCCAACAGTGTACGAGGCAGGTCTTCTCCTGGGTCACCCATGTGCATACCTCACCCATAACCAGCCAGTAATCCAGCCGTGCCCATGATCCATATGCCATGGATATGTGTGTCCCTTCCCTAGTGTCTGGGTGTCGCAGGCACTATTTATCTGTTAAGTTCCAGTGTTCATAATGGTGGCCAGCGTTGTCGCAGCCTTAAGGTGTGAACAAGTGCTGGGGTTTGAGCAGTCCATCTGTTTATCCAGTACCAGGTTAAAGTCCCCACCCTACAGTACACCTGTTTATCCAGTACCAGGTTAAAGTCACCGCCCCATAGTACAGTGTAGAGGAGGTTGAAGTGCCCCTTGGCTAGACCTGTTAGAGGAAGTCCACCTCATCCATGGTTGTGCCATATGTTTTAATGAGCTTGATGTGTCTGCTGTCTAACATAACTTGAAATAAATTGTACCATCCCTGTGGTCGTTGAATTCATGGAATAACCGTATGGGAATGCTGTCTGATTAAATGTGCAACGCCTCATGCATAGGAAGAATATGTCGCAAACACTTTATAGCCACACCATGTAGCAGGTAAGTGGCATGTGTATCTGATAGAGACTTCCAGCTGCAGATTCCTTACCTTAGAATTTCCCCCAGGCGTTTTGAGCAGTACCCCTGGGCGCTGGTAGGTGGCGTCGATCAACTCCACGTCTGAGCCGTATGTCACTTTGTGGTACCTATACAGTCACCCCCTAGGTACGCCGATGGCAGTGCTTTTCTTTCCTCGCCAGTCAGCGCTGATCCGGAGATGAGCTTTCACTTTTTTATGGGCCTTTTTGTTGACTTATTTTGAGGTTTACCTCCTGGTGTGTCGCGGATGTCCTTGCACAAGTCTGGTTTTAAGCTTTTTGGCGTTTGTCACCGGCCGATGTCACCGACAGACACGCATCTTGTCTACTTCTGGCGTCTGAAGCGCAACCATGCCATCATGTTGTTCTCCAGTTGCTGGGCCATGGCTCCCAATGCTTTAAGGGAGCGATACCTGAAGCTGCTTGTGGCCTGGCAAGCGACTCCGAAACGGTAGAGATCTAGTTGAGGGGAAGGCCCCGGAATCGTTTGCGGACCCGAAGTCCTCTTCGTCCCGCTCAAACTCGTCCGGACTTTCAGGTAGGAGTCCTAAGAAGAAGAGTAAGAAGTCGAATCGTTCTTAGACTACTCCTCATCCGTTGGCTGACATGGCCATTCTCGGCCTTGTTCTCTGTCACTTCTGGGCTGCAGGGGCCATCTGGTAGAGGCAAAGTCAGCGGTATTGGGCCCTGGAGTTTCGAAGGCGGCACCCACTCAGTGACTCTTGTTTCGAGTGGAGCTCAGACCTCCTATACCCCTTTCCGCCCATACCGCTCCTTCCCAGAGTCCTCAATAAGATCAGAAATGGCAGGGCCCTAGTTATCCTTGTGGCTCCGGACTGGGCACAGAGAATCTGGTATACCGAGCTACTGACCATGGCAATAGATCCTTCGATCTTTGGGGAGATCTTCTGTTGCAGCAGCAGGGAAAGGTTCTCCACCCGAAGATGTCCCCTTTTGGCTTCTTGCGTGGAGATTGAGTGGTGACAGTTGATGGTTTTTGACCTTCCTCCCAAAGCCCGTAACATTATCTTGGCAGCCAAGCGTCCCTCTACCAAGATGGTGTACGCCTGCAGTTCTTAGAAATTTGTGGCATGGTGTGCTGACACATCTGTTGATCCCCTTTCTGCCCCTCCTTCTTAGGTTCTACTTTTTGTCTGGTCTCTTTCCGAGAAGGGTTCAGCTCTGGGCACTCTTACAGGCTATCTCTCTGCCATTTCTGCCGTCTTGAAGTTGCCTGATCAACCTTATTTGTTCAAGTCTCCTATTGTACATAGGTTCCTATAGGGTATTACTCGTCTCATCCCTCCTTCAACTTTCATTATGCCTTAGTGGGACTTTAATTTGGTTTTGACTTTTTTGATGTGCGCTCTTTTCGAGCCTCTACACAATTGTCCATTTAGGCATCTCACCTTGAAAACAGCCTTCCTTGTGGTAATTTCATCTGCCCACAATGAGCTGCAAACCTTATCGTCTAAGCCGTTTTACTTGTCAGGCTAATCTGACAAAGTTGTGCTTCACACATGGGCCTCCTGTCTGCCAAAAGTGGTCACTCCTTTTCATGTAGACCAAGCCATCACCTTGCCTACTTTTTCCGTTCCTCCCCATCCCTCTAAGGAAGAGGAGCACATCACAGTCTGGACCCAAACAGAGCATTGTCGTTCTACCTTGAGTTCACAAAAGAGCTCCAAGTGGGCGAACAATTCTTCTTGGGGTAAGTTGATGCGAAGAAAGGTCGGCAGTGCAGAAGCGGGCCATCTCCGAATTGTTCTGCATCAAAATCTGCTATTCACTGGCCAAGAAGCAACCTCCTGAAGGTTTGTGAACTCATTCTACCCAAGCTAAAATGGCCACCTCTGCAGTAGCAGGCAGAGTTTGGGTTTTGGATACCTACCAGACAGCAACATGGGTTTCCCTGAATACATTTACCAAGAATTTCTGTCTGGACATTCAGGTCCACAGGGGTGGGCATTTGCCTGTTCGGTCCTGCAAGACTTTGTAGTTTGAAATTGGTTCTCAGACCCTCCTCCGGGAATGGTATTGCGTGGCTATCTATTCTAAGGTAAGGAATCTGCGGCTAGAAGTCTCGATCAGATGAACATGTTACTCACCTTCGGTAATGCCTTATCTGGTAGAGACTATATCTAGCCGTAGATTCCTTACCGACCCACCCATCCTCCCCACTCTGTGAACCAGTTTCTGGGGACAGGGATGACCTCTTTTAAGGTCCTAGTTTTGACACACCAGTAGTTAGTGTTCTTCATGGCTCTGATCTTCTGGCATCGAAAATTGGGAACGCAAATGACGTTGGTGCACCTGGGTGACACCTATATAGGTAATGCAATGTTACTTCCGGCTCAGATGTCGACAGAGTATGCCGAGCCGATCCACACCACCTACTGGCGCGCAGGGGTACTGATCACGAAAAATCATATGGATCTAGTCTGACGCCTGGGCTAAATTCTTCGGTAAGGAATTTGCGGCTAGATAAAGTCTCTACAAGAGACTATATTTTCCTAGGTGTTACCTAAGGTAGGTAACTTATTCTCCAGAACAGAGGTGTACAAACATCCTAGAAGTGAAAGGTTTAATTTAAAAGAATTATGGTAAGATCTTCAAAGTAGCATAACCAGACACACTCCTGGTATGGATGTACAGCTACCATCAAAATGGTAGTACTAGCTAGATCACTGTTTCTCTTTCAAATACTGCCTCTAGTTCTTAAGAGGAAGTTGATAAAATAAGTACAGTAGATTTGTGCAACCTTTATACGGGGAAGGAAAACATTGAGGATCCAAACTAAACATAGATTTTGTTATCCTTAAAAATTATGTGTGTGCATCCCCCAACCTCACTTTGTGCTAGAGAGTGGCATGGCTAAAGCATTTTCTAGAAGGCCAAATGTTATAAGTGAACAGCTCTGGGATTTATGGGGCACGCATTATCATGTAGACCACTCTGGTAGGCCACTGCACTTTATTCCACAATAGATCTTAAAGCATGCTACACTCTCCAATAATAACTGGGGAAGCAATCATGTAACCCAGGGCTTAACAGAGGCCTATCACAGCAGGTAAAAGGTGAGATGTGCTTCGAGATTTTGAGACTGGAATCAATCCTGACATGCACATCTCAAGGCAAGCTTTGGATTAGATCGGAGAGCATGATCAGTGCATACAAGTAAGACATTGGGTTAGGAATTAAGTGATTAAAGCTACTGCCACAAGACTATCAGTTCATTTGCTACTTCAAAGATTATATGAGGATTGCCATTTAATCCACAAAATATACAAACTACTACAAGGGAAGGGGGCGCTTTCAAGTTGCTCTGGAAGCAATCATAAAGAATTCACATAAGGGTGTCACTCGCATGTAGGTGATAGAAGTAGCTGGTAAGAGTCTACCTAGATGGCATCTTACACTTTACTGCCTACATACTAATAAAATGGGTAACTCTAATAGGTGTTGGAGAGGGTGAGACTAATTGGGAACACTCGCATTCTGTGGGACTGTGCTCACATCCAAGAATATTGAAAGGGGAGTATTGAGGGCAACAAATAAAAACATGGGGCTTAACATACTACCGTGCCCCAGTATTGTATTGTATTGTATTTAGATTTATAATGCGCGCAGCTACCCGCATGGGGACTACCGGCGCCAGCTAAAGGCAGTGGTAGTGAGGTCAGGTGGTCATCACTGAGGGAAAAGCAAGGTTTTCAGCTTTTTACGAAATTTCGTCAGGGAAGGCTCAAGTTTCAGTGGAGCTGGAAGAGCATTCCAAATTTAGGGGGCAAGAAAGGAGAAGGAGCGTCCGCCCATTCTTGATAGTTTGAAACGTGGAATCAGGAAATTCCCTTGAGACGAGGATCTGAGAAGGCGGGAAGGAGCGTAAGATTGGACGAGAGACTGGAGGTAAGCAGGGGCTAGCCCCTGCTTGATCTTATGCATAAAGCAGAGGGCCTTAAATTTGATTCTGTTTTCAATGCGGAGCCAATGTAGATCTTTAAGATAAGAGGAAATGGGGATCTCCAAGGAACTTTACAGAGTAGACGAGCGGCCGAGTTCTGAACAAGCTGGAGTTTCCTCTGAGTCTCCGCAGTGACTCCAAGGTAAAGTACATTACCGTAGTCCAGGCGCGAGATGACTAAAGACTGGACTACGGTACGCCTTGTCGAGTCCGGGAGAATCCAGAGGATTTTGCGGAGCCACCCAAGGATGGAAAAACAGGTGGCTGCCACTCTGACTACTTGGTGCCGCATGGATAGTGAGTCATCCAGAACAAAGCCAAGGTTCCGTACCTGTGTGACAGGCAGGGGTAGTGGCCCCATTTCTGGTGGCCAATGTTGAGGGCCCCAGAGGTGTTTGTTTGCCTAGGATGACTACCTCCGTCTTATCTCTGTTCAATTTCAGGAGATTGGTCTGCATCCATTCCCCCACTCGGCTGAGCCCCAGTTTAAGAGCAGACTGGGCACAAGCCTTGGCCGGGGAGGGAGAAAATGATTGGAGTGGTGTCTGCGTATGAGTAAAGGGAAAGACCAGAGTCTTCCACAATGCTTGCCAGGGGCCTCACGTAGATGTTAAATAGCATAGGGCTAAGTGAGGACCCCTGAGGCACCCCATGCGCAGACGAACGAACAGAGGAAGCTGAGTTGGAAGAGAAGACTTGGAATGAACGACCGCTCAGAAAAGAAGAAAGCCAGGCCAATGGGGACCAGTCACTCTGGCCGCCTTCAATGCTTTCAAAAGGACAGGGTGTGAAACAGTATCAAATGCGGCGCTTAAGTCTAAAAGAATAACCTCCGAGGTTTCGCCCTGGTCGAGGCGGGAACGTAAGTTCTCAGTAACCCCTAGAAGGGTGGTTTCTGTTGAAAAATGGGTGCGAAACCCACATTGAGATGGGTGTAGAAAGCCTGTGGCCTCGATGTGGGAGGTAAGGTGAGTATTGATATGCCTATCCAGAATTTTTTTAAAACATTGGCAGCAGGGAGATGGGGCGGTAATTGGAGAAGGTCTTTGGGTCTGCGCCAGTTTTTTTTAAGAGTGGTATCACCATGGCTCTTTTCCATTCCTCAGGGACAATAGATTCTCGTAGTGAGGAGTTCAAGAGATCTTAAATAACTAGGAGTAGATAAGGAGAAAGCTAACGGAGAATATGGATGGGAATTGGGTCGAGGGGAGAGCCTGAATTTACCTTGGCCATGCAGTCGCCAAGCGAACTTTGATGGAGTAGTGTTGTATTGGATTCCTGATGTCAAGTGGGGATCTAAAGAGTTCTTATCAGCTGGTCAATATAATACTACTGACTCCCAACCAGGTTCTACTGACACAGTGAAGAACAAATACTGTGCTGCACATGCACAATTGGTATCATAGGCTTAAATATTTTGGAATTGGAGAAGGTTACACAACACATTTAAGTATCTTACACTTGTTTGCAAAACTCTGGGCACAGATTTTGGAATATTTTTTGCAGTCTGTACGGACCTTATTTACCAAATGATGAATAGAACTACTAATCTTGTTGAACGAATCAGACCATGGAGGTATATGCCTAAACCATTTATTGGAACAGAATTTCAAATTTTAAGCAATCATTTCTTTGTTTGTAGACATTGACTTAATGAAGCACCACCCCTCACCCAGGAATTATGTGACAACCTAGCCAAGCACTTCACCCATAAGATTGATGTGATTTATCAATCTTTTGACCTGGCGAGTGAAGAACGGGTGGAGGGATACTCACCTAGAGACCCTCCGTATGAAGAGGTTTCTTCCACTAGGTTGGACTCCTTCTTGCATGTAACTGATGAACAAGTGGCCTCTCTAATAAGCTGTGTAAAATCTGGCTCTCCAGCAGATCCTGCACCACCGTCAGTTATGTCGACACTCAGTCCAGTCTTAGCAGACGCGCTTTCCAAGGTATATAATATATCGTTGGACATTTCCACATTCCCTAATAAGTGGAAGAACGCGCGGGTTAAACCACTTTTAAAAAAAAGCGCTAGCGGACGCGACAGAGTTGCAGAATTACAGACCGATTTTGCTTCTTCCCTGCTGTTCCAAGGTCTGGAAACACTGGTGAATCTACAGCTAGTTAACAAACAGAGGGGGGAGAGAGAGAAAGGAAATCAGAATGGATTCGTTCTCCCTAAGCATATGTAAATAAATAAACAGAATCCACTCCTTGAGTTTTAGGTGTGTCCTCCACAGTGGGGAACACCCTTCTTGTTTTTAGGTCCCCTCACACACCAACAGGCCCCTTGGTGTCATGCTTCATCATTTTGTACAGCGCTGCTGTACCCAGCATTGTTAAGGGCAACCCCGCCCAGAACTTGACGTCTTGTTTAAGCCGTTTCATAGGTGGCGCCAGATTCTTTTGTACAAATTCCGTTGGGTCCATTGTAACTTGGATCCCCAAATATTTAAAGGAGGAGCCAGCTAACCTTAAGGGGCAGTCTGAGCCCAATGCCAGGACCGGGCCTTTCAAGACATACATTTCTGATTTATTCCAGTTTATCGTATATCCCGAGATTTTGCCATGATAGTCACAGAGGTCTAGGAGTGCCGGCACACCACGCTCTGGGTCTGTTAAGTACACCAGCATGTCGTCCGCATAAAGGGATAGCTGGTCCTCCCAGCCCTCCTTCCAATGTATTCCTTTAAGTAATGGCGTTTGTCTTATCAAAATTGCTAGTGGTTCTAGGGAGAGTGCAAAGAGCAACGGCGAGAGGGGGCAGCCCTGGCGGGTGCCTCTCCCCAAAGGGAATGTTCGTGAAATATGGCCGTTCGCCACCACATGTGCGACCGGCTTCGTATATAGTAGTCTGATCCACGATATAAATTTCGAGCCGAAGCCCAAACAAGAAAGAACCTCAAACAGATAGTTCCATTCTACCAGGTCAAAGGCCATTTTTGCATCCAGGGCCAGTATAACTGCTTGATCGTGGATCAAGCCTGCTCTCGCCAACACCCCGTGCACTCTGCGAAGGTTCATTGCCGTGTTCCTGTGAGGCATAAACCCGGATTGATCTGGATGTATGAGGTCGGGTAGATGAGCCATCAGCCGGGTAGCAAGGTGTTTGGCTAAGATTTTAACCTCCGCATTCAGCAAAGAGATAGGGCGGTATGAGGAGCAGTCCTCTTGCGGTTTCCCAGGCTTGGGAATCGCTACTATAGTAGCCATTCTCTGATCGAGCGGAAGTTCACCCCTTTCTAAACATTCTTCATACATGGCTAGTAAATGTGCACTTAGCTCCTCCGATGTGGCCTGATACCACTCTACTGGAATGCCATTTGGTCAGAGCGCCTTGCCAGGCTTCAGCGCTCGTATAGCCATTTGTATTTCATCCCTAGTTATGGCCGCATCTAATTCGGCTGTTGCTTCTGGTTGCAGTATCAGAGTTTCTATCCTGTCCAACGCTGCCCTTGCCATGTCAGTAGATATAGCCCGTTCGGGGATGTAGACTCTTTCAAAGTGCGCCGCAGTGCTTCCACTATCTGTTCAGGGCTTGTCTGAATTTCACCGTTGCTATCCCTCACCTGCTGGATGCCCCTTGAGCTTCCCCCTCTCTTATCTAGCCAGGATAACATCTTTCCCGCCTTATCTCCCACATCATATATCCTGTTCTGTGTATCGGTGATGTGCCCCTTCACCTGCTGCCGGACGTGCTCCGTGTACAGTTGTTGTTGGAGTAAAAGTGTGTTCGCCGTGTCTGGTGTAGGGTTTGTCTCATGTGAAGTTATCATGTCGCGAAGAGCCAATTCGAGCCTAGACTGCTTGTTCCCTTTTGTGGCCCGTGATAGAGTTTATGGCCTGCCCTCGCAGTACCGTCTTGTAAGCTTCCCAAATAACCTCCGAAGAAGTCACGGAGGCGACATTGTCCTCGAAGTACTGTGTGTCACCTTCTGAAGGGCTTTCCTGACTTTCGGGATTTTGAAGTATGATGCTTGAATGGGATATATACGGTTACGAGACTTTTCTTGAGTAGAGACAGTCAGGGTGAGTGGAGAGTGATCCGATATGCCTCTAGGGTGGATGTCTATGATATCAACATGTTGTATGCCGTCACCTAGTGCTAAGAAGTAGTCAATTCGTGATAGGCTGTTGTGAACCGTTGAATGAAATGTGTATTGCCTATCCTGGGGGTGGACATGCCGCCAGATGTCTACTAGACCCATCGCTGTTAGGAATCGTTGAACTCTGAAAGGTCCCCCAATAGGGCCTGTCACTGGGAATTTGTCAAGCTGTGTGTCTACTGTGGCGTTGAAGTCTCCCCCAAGAAGTACATCACCCTCGGGAAGGGATAGCAAAAAGTCACTGAGCGCTGGAAGCTTTATTGAGTGAAGAGATGGCGGGATATACACTGATACCACATTAAGGAGTCGTCCCTCCCATTGTCCCTTTATGGCTGCGAAGCAACCCTGCCCGTCAGTCTTCGTGCCCAGTGGAATGAATTGCGAGGACTTTTTAATCAAAATGCCGGTACCCAGAGAGCCCGAAGTAAACTCAGAGTGAACCACCATCTTATATCCCCTCCTATCTAGGGCCTTAGATGCCCCCCGTTAGATGAGTTTCTTGTAATAGTGCTAGGTGAGGTTTTTGTCTCCAACGCAGTCAATACCAGGCCACGTTTCACCTTATCCCCCAATCCTCTTACATTCCATGACAGTATTCGTTGGGGGGGAGCCACGTGTCTGTGACTAAGTCTCCCCTGCACTACGTATCAGACCATCCTCCATTTCTGGTCATGCAGACGTATACAAATGTATCCAGGTGGTGGACCCGGACCCTTAATTTTACCTTTTCAGCTAGAGCAATCAAACATAAAACTCCATTTCTCGACCGACGTTGTGAATTTCTAACAAACAACCAACAACCCCCCCCCCCCTCTCCCTCCCCCTCCCTCTCCCTGCCTCCCTGCTTAACGGACCTTCAACTGCCCGCCTCCCCAACTGAGCAGAGCGCTTAACCCATCCCAAAACCAGAGTACTTGCACGTTGGGGGAGAGCGTCTCCCCAGGGAGGCGGCATCCCTGCTCCCTTCAGGGTCACCCAGGCCAGCGTCCAACCACGACTCTTGTGCAACTGTAGTCAATAAAAGAAGTCTGCGTCCATTGTTTTTGTGGGTTGTCTGCGTTATTCCCCTCCACCAGCCTCAGAAAGTTCATGTCGGTGACTTGCTCGCGCCTCCTCTGCCTGATGTTTGTGATCCAGTTCGGCTGCCGTCTCGGTGTCCGTGGTTCGTTCTGTTGGACCTACGCGGAGGTCCCGCGGTGCGCCAGCCCTCGAGCCAATCTCTGCCCGCCTCCGGAGAGTCAAAAAACCTGACCTTTTTGTCGGTGACCACCCTAAGCCGGGCCGGAAACAGCATTGAGTAGGGCAGCTCTTGCTCTCGCAATGTCTTTTTCACTTCTAAGAATGTCCTCCTCCGCCGCGATACCTCAGCCGTGTAGTCCGGAAAGAACGATATCCTTGAGTTTTGAATTTGGATGGCCGGTGCCACTCTGGCTGCCTGAGGGATGGTGTCTCGATCTCGAAAGTTAAAAAGTCTTCTCAAGATCGGTCTTGGCGAGGCCCCTGGTTTCGGTTTTCCTCCTGGCACTCTATGGGCCCTTTCCACAGTGAAAAAGTTTGAGAGTTTCTCCATTTCCACCTGCAGATCCGAAACAGCTTCCACCAGGGATTTGGCGACCACCTCCACTTGCTTCACCCTTTCACTCATTTTCTGGAGGTCTGCCCGAATGAGGGTTACTTCCGTTGCAGTCGCCCCCACCGTCGCTTGCACTTGGGCGAGGGCGCTTAGCACATCTTCCAACGTGGCTTTCTTTGCACCGTCTCCCTCCGTCCCTTTACCCAGGGACTTGCGTTGTTCCATCAGGGGGAGAGACTGTTTTTCATATGCAAATTTGTCAAGCTTAGCTTGGGTGGAATTATGCTTAGACCCTCTGCCCTTATCATGAGTCTAGAGAAAACCCGAGACTGAAGCAATGCACAGGGGGTCTCAATGACCATTATGAACTTTTGTGTTTTTTATAAGTGCTATCAGCAGTGATTTGAGAATGTGAGGGGCATTTTACATATTTCATAACGACATTCTGCTTCGTTCTTTTTCCCTATTACTCTTATATTTACATCCATTTTCATTTCATTTTATTTTCATTTTTCGCCTTTCGTTTCTTTTCCCACAATATTTTGATTAGTTAACTATATTATCGGGCTCACAGGCTGATGGGCAGCGCCATCTTGGATAGGTTAGGTTTGAGTCCCTTATTTATGTTGTTGGCTAAGAAGAGGGCGACGCGCCGTTTCCCGGGCTAGATTATGGATTGTAATCGGCTACTCGCTTCGAGCACATATGAGGAGCAGTTAGACTTTTTCGAGCAGTACACTTACACATCCTACGGTAAGGGGATTTCTACCTTTTGTTTAGGAATGCTTCACGATTCATGATACACCGCTGTATTTACTTATGGGTATCATGTCGGTTTCAGATACATCTACGAAATAGAGTTAAGAAAAACGAAGGGGGTGATTACGAATATCGAGGTCTTTGATTTCACCTTGGTTCTGAAACTGAGGCAGTGTTGTGAGTATCGAGTCCGTCAATACAGCCGTTTAATAGTGCAACTTTAATTGATTTGATAAGGACGGTCATACAACAGTACTTTGTTAATTTGAATTTTAACAGGAAGGAGTGCTGTGAATTGAATTTCATGCTAGACTTTAGGTCTTTCCAGGACGTCATAAGGTATTTTGCACGCATCTATGTAGATTATATAGACTACACCTGTGTGACACTCAGTAGATTTAGACACATTTGGATATTTATTCACTTCAGTATTTGAGGGTACTCTGTTTTTTCCGTTTCTTCTGTTATCTTGGTTTGTATGGTGGAGGCACATTTGATTTGATTTAGGCATTTCTATTCATACTCTCCTTGGCATTTCTGTCGTTTTGCAATATGGAAAACCCACAGCTACATTTATTATTACTGAATATCACTGCATACTATGTTCATGTTCATTATCATTGTGACCTTTATAATTCACCTGAAGTGTAACTGAAGTTATCACAATCTTTTTTGTTGTAGATTCGCTTTCTGACTGGCTCCGAGGAGTGTAAAGCTTATAAAAATGTGAATACTTGTAAATATGATTTCCCCTGATGAAGTGTTCTAAATGAACCCGAAATGCATTGGGTTGTGGATGAACGTTTCATACACTAAAAAGTGAAATGTACTTTTTGAAAAGAGAGACATTGATGAGTTTTTTTTATATGTACCAACATTTGAGTTGACTTGAACATTATATTGTATTTAATTGGATATAATTTTTGAAATACATTTGAAAAACTTTTTCTGATCAATTGTGAAAATACTTTTGTTTACATAAATTAGGCCTAAGTGCCTCTCAAGCTGTGCATTGCTTCAGTCTCAGGTTTTCTCTAGACTCATACATAAGCATCTTTCCCGGGGGATAGGTACCTTCTCCCACAGCACTGCACGCAGACATTTGATTAAACTTGTGCAATTTTATTTTAAAAATTTGAGAAATAGGTGTGCAGACCCACCCACATCAACACATTCTAGACCCTCTGCCCGCCATGATCACACACCAAGAAATTGCTCACCGTCGAGCGTAGCCTGTGGTGGTATTCTGCCAGGTGGTTCTTCGAAGAGAGTGGTCGATTGGGTCGCCCGAGTTTCGATGGCGCCTCGGCTACACAGTAATTGGGCTTTCCGGGCCAGATCCCTAAAGATGGGTTTGCACCCCTTCTCCAGTCGCGTTGTTGTTAGTAGAATCTGTTTGTCGAGCCTGCTGAGACCTCGGCGCGGGCCGCCCAGCCTGTTATTCGAGGGAGTTCGTGCCCGTAATGGCGTAGGCTATGCAAAATGGCGGCGTCGTTGCACTTATTTTAGGCTTCGGTTTCCGTCAGTGTTGCCGCAGTGCTGCTGTGTCGTGGGGTGGTATACACTGCCCATGGACGGTCTGCGGGGACATCGGATTCCCTACCGCCGTTTTCGCTCGGGTCGTTCTGCACTACGAGCACTTCCGGTTGGTAACACCGCCGAGGCCTCACTTCCGCCGAGGCCTCACTTCCGCCCGGGCACCGCCTCATCCAGCCTCCGCTGCTTTTCATGCTTTTCATGTGCCACTAGGCCTTGTTCGGGTGCCGTCTTTTCCACCAGTTCCCGGTGCACCGCTGCTCCAAAACTTCTCTGCTAGGTGCCGTTCGGTCACTGGACCCGGGACATCCCGTCTGGGTTCGTTGTTGAGCGGATAGGCATGCGGATTGATGCGGGAGCCTCTCTAGTTTGCTTCCGCCATCGTCGGCTGCTAGCCACGCCCCCGTCCCAAGACTTTTTTGCATTCAGCATCACTTTCTTATAAGACTTCCTGGTCATTTGTACTCTGGTCAAGTCTCCTGATCTAATTGCCTCCCCCAAGGCTCCTCTGGATTGTTTGCACTCTTTGTTGAACCAGTAGTGCCGTGGCTGAGTGCCAATCTCCTTAGATTTATAGGGTCTTAGGAAGTATGACCGCATTTTTAAAAATAAGGTATTATGCAAAGATGTTAATTTTTTGGGCGACTGTTAGTTGCAAAGGGATGTCTCCATCTCAGAGTGTGCTCAACATCACTATTGATGACTGCTAATATTTCTGGCCACTCGATCATCGGCCACTTTAAGCGCTGCATATCATTTGTTGGTAATAATTTACCTGTAATACGTAAATTATGGGTTTGTACCCGTTTGTGAAGTTCCCTGAACATGAATGTAGAACATAGTGGGTTGTGATCGCTCTCCATTCTAACCATCACAACCATATCTGCTAGGGTATGCCAGAGTTTTAAGCTAATTAACAAATAATCTATATGGCTGAAGTTGTGACCAATATTGAACGTGTAAATCCCTTGCTTGTCGGAGATCGTATTCCACTTGGCCGCCCTTATGCTATGTTCTAGGCTTAAAGCGTTCATCTTTAAGGCTTCTTCTCTCCATCTTTTGATTGGGGGTATGTCCAGGTTTGGGATGCCCCACTGCTCATCTTCCTCTCCCGCTATATCAAGTTTCCTTCAGTCGAGGGGCTCAAAAGTTGTATTTAGGTCCCCCACTATAAACATGGAGGCAGCCCAAGAGAGATTGTCTAAAAGCTCACCTAGTGCAGAGACAGTTTCCAACCTTCGTCCCCCGCTGAGTCCTCTCGCATAAAAATTGTAAATGTCAATGTTGCCATAAGGACGGCACATCAACCGGATTGCAAGGATATCATTGCTCCCTGTTGGTAGTGTCTGTATCTTCAAGCCAATGTCCTGTCTGATCCAAATTGTGAGATCCCCCGAAGGACGACCTTTGCTACCTTGGATGGCTGGTATATAGTAATTTAGATAGTCCCCACATGATAAAGTGGCTTGATTAGCCATGTTTCTTGGAAGGCACCTATATCAAACTCTTCAACAAAAGAGTTCCAATCTGTAGACACTCCCTTGGACCTCAGCCCCCCTATGTTCCATATAAAATCGCTAGTCTACGTGATGTTCCTTGTACCTCTAGCATTGGCCCTTCCCCTAGAGCTGTATTCTCTAGGATGCTATCTATCCCTTTCTAAATGCTGATGGAACAACTCGTCTCTGCGGGAGGTTTTAGCCCTTGCTGGAATACAGTTGGTTCACTGGCAGGTGCTGCATCATTGGCTTTAATACTGGCAGCGGGAGGCGAAGGGGACCTTCAGTCTATCTCCAGCAGTGTAGGGACGCTGTTTTGGGATGCTACATGGTGAGCAGGGTTCATCACTGGAGCCATCTCCGGGCGGTTATATTTAAAACTAATGTTGGTTGTAGTGAGATCTGAAGTAAGATTGTCAAAAGCCACCAAATTTTCCACAAGGGCATGATGCGAGTAAGTGAGAGCTATAGCATCAACGGCATCTGGGGGACCCACCTAGGTTAGAAAGCCTCATCGCCCAAGTAATGTCCTCTCTGATTAAGCCTCTCACCGCCAGATCCAGTGGATACATTTGTTAATTAGTGAGCCCTCATCCTATCTGTGTGGGCTTAGGGGAAGCCTTGGTACATTGACCATATAAACTATTTGTCTCCTATCTTAGATCTTATCAGCGCTATATAAGGATTGTGGTCGGTTTGCCTGCTGATTGGCACAACTTGGTAGAGAACAATATGCCTTGTTAAAATCGATGGATTGTCATGGAACAGCCCTAGGCTGTCCTACCTCTAGGGTGTCTAGGGACCACGGGATCAGCTTTGATGTTCCGGGCTGGGTTTTCTCTACATAAGCTTCCAGAGTTTTGTTGGACAGGGTCACATGGTAGTTTGCTCTAACAGTCGATACACCCTTGGACGCTTGTTGAACAAATTACTTGTGATTTCAGTCGTTTCTTGACACATTGGACATCTGTACGCACCTTACTTAAAGAATCTGAGAGGCTGCCAACAATTACTTTTAGTGCTCTGATTTCCTGAATAATGTCCATTTGTGATGCTAGGGATCTATATGTAGGTGCCTCTTTTATAGAGTTGTGTGTGCGACTTGATAAACCTCCTGTGTAACTGGCATCATGTTAGTTCAACTTTGAAACTAGCCTTATTGCTGCTATGTCATCCTCATTTGGACATTTATTTGTCTGCACACTATGTTTTTGTGCTACACTACCTGGGCTAGATAGCAAGTCCTCTGGCTCAACATAATCTAATAGGGGGGAAAAGCTATTACTGCTGGAGAAAGTTGATAGATCTACTACAGTCTCCGATACATTACCACCCCCACTAGCAGGCCCTCTGGGATGCAAGGCAATCTTTTTAAACATGGCTGGTATACAGTCAAGTTTTGTGTGGAGCTAGTAAAAGGCTGTGCATTGGTAAATTCTGTAGAAGTGCTAGTGGGGATTGGGTCGAGGAGGCCCTCACTTTCAGATAGCAGGTTGTCAATTCGATCAAACACTGCTCCCTCCCCCCCCATTCCTCCCTCCTTTTACCGAGCTTAGTTTCTGGGTCTTCTTCTTTATCTTTTTTGAACAGGGTTCCTTTGAGCCCTTCTGTTGGACTTGGCCCTCTTTGCAGGGTCATCCCTGAACTTGTTGCCTTTCTCCTGTATTTTGTCAGACCTGTTTTTGTTGGTTTAATGACTCTGGGCACTCTACCAGTGCTAAACGTGCATATGCTCTCCCTATTATAAATTAATGTATGAATTAGTGATTCCATGATTGGCTGGTTTGGTTTACCTGTCAGACCCTAGTACAGTGCACCAGGAGTGCCCAGGGCTGGTAATCCAAATGCTGCTAGTGGGCTTTCAGCTCGGGTTATGCCACCCACAGAAGCAGCCTGTAAAAGTGTGTCCAAGGCCTGCCATTCAATCAATCAATCAATCAATCAATCATCGCATTTATATAGCGCACTACTCACCCAGAGGGTCTCAAGGCGCTGGGGGAGGGGGGTCCGCTACTGCTCGAACAGCCAGGTCTTGAGTTGCTTCCTGAAGGCGAGGTGGTCCTGGGTCAGGCGGAGGTGGGTGGGGAGGGAGTTCCATGTCTTGGCGGCGAGGTAGGAGAAGGACCGTCCCCCTGTGGTGGCTCTTCGGATGCGGGGGACGGCGGCGAGGGCGTGGCTGGTCGATCGAAGCTGGCGTTTGGGATCGTAGAAGTTGAGGCGGCTGTTGAGGTATCCTGGGCCTTGGTTGTGTAGGGCTTTGTGTGCATGGGTGAGGAGACGGAAGGTGATTCTCTTGTTGACCGGGAGCCAGTGCAGGTCTCTAAGGTGTCCGGCGATGTGGCTGTGCAGAGCCTGTGTGCAGTCTGGTACCTCCATGCTGACTGGGCAAATGCACCCACTTGCCAGTCCCTAAACCTTCCTTTTTCTTCACCCCTATGGGCAGGGTGCATTGTAAGTATAAGGTAGGACATGCCCTGGTGTTTGTGGCATGTCCTAATAGTGAATTACAGCCATTTTAGTTTTTCACTATTGCAAGGCTATCTGTTCTCCATAAACCAGAATGGGCAGTTAAATTATTACATTTTATAATCCTAAATGACTCCTGGAACCTGGTAGAAATTCGAGTTTAGTATGCCTGAACTCAGAATGATAAAATACATCTTTTAGTGAAGTTGTTTTTAACATTCTGTGTTTGAAAATACCACTTTTAGAAAGTAGGTATTTTCTTTTCTAACTATCCAAAGCCTGCCTCTGCTAGGTTGTGTATTCCTTGTCTGGAGTTTGAGTGACAAGGCTGGGGAATTCCAGGAGACAGAATGAGTCGCCCCAGTGGTGAATAGAGAGATCTGCATCTTGATGTGATGGAGGAGTTGCACCTGGGACCTGAATAGGAGTGTGCCTGCCCCCAACAGTGCTGGCTCCACCCCCTGTGGTGTGTCTGTTGTCTCTGCCCTGCTCTGTGAAAGGAGAGAAGGACTCATGTCAGCAAAGTGTTCCAGGACTGTGCTTTCCCTCCACAATGCTGGCTCCACCTCCTGTGGGGTGTCTGATGTTTCTGCCCTGCACTGTGAAAGGAAAGAAGTCATGTAAACAGAGTGCTCCAGAAATGGTTTGGACTAGGCAAATGCCCCTCTGCCCTCGGAGGACAAAGGATTTTGGGGTATAAATATTGGGACCCTGATCCCAAGAAATTAGATCACTTTTGGACTACAAGAAGAAACCTTCGCTGAGGAGAGGAACCTGAATAAACTGAGGAGAGACTATTCCTAAGCTGAAGTGCTGCTTAGGGGATTGGCCTGCAGTGGTTGCCTGACTGGAAGATCTTCACGTCCTTATTTCTTTGCACCGGAACTTTGCCGCATTTCCGCAACACATCGTAAGGTACATTGACGCAAAGTGTTGCATCTTCAGAACTGAACTAAGCTAAAACTACCATCTCCAAGTATAGTATTGTGGATTTCTGTTGTTTAATGGTGTTGTGTTAAGTCTATATAAAGAATACTTATTTTTGATATACATAGTGTGTGGTGTCCATTTGTAGTGTTGTCACTGGGTTACTGTATGTGGTCACAAATGCTTTACACACTGCCTCTGAAATACGCCTGTCTGCTCGTGCCAAGCTACCAAGGGGGTGAGCAGGGATTATTTTAGGATTGCACCCCCTTACCCTGACTAGAGGCAAGGGTCCCTATTTGTCACAAGTACCTACCCGTGCCAACTAGAGACCCCAAAATCTAACACCCCCGCTATGCTTTTGCGCTTTCCTATCACTACTCCCAGCCACTATACCCAGGAAAAAAGATCAACAGTTCAGCACAGCACAATCTGCCGATGGCCTGGCGTGGAAAAACAAAGCGCTACTGTCCTCGTTCCAAAAGGGAAAATAAACAGTACCTTGAGTTGATTTGATGTAAAATGTCAAGGCGAGGGCAGGTGAGGTGCGTTATCAGGGAGGTGGCCCAGCCCAGCCTCTACCGGGCTCTGACGGGCGCAGTCTCTACCTTAATTCCTACCCCTTCCCCTTTCACTCTTTCCCTTCCTCTCACTGGGACAATGGATAGGGGGGCAGCCAAGCATATATAATCTGTAACTGTTCCACCACTAACTCAGCCAGTTTGGGCTGCCACCCTGTAAAGACAAATCGTTGACGATTACATGTTATATGTTTTGTATGTTGTTAAAAAACAATAACAATTATATTGAAATAAAAAAAGAGCCTCCTGGCGTGTGGAAGTGCATTGGCGTCAAGTGCCGCTAGTATGGCTGGGGGATGGAGCCCCCGTAAGGCACAGCAGGCGGTTGTTGCAGTGATGGGCACCACATACCTTTGTCAGCATAATATCTCCTTTAGAGCCTCCCCAAGAGGTAAGGTATCACAGCACCTTTAGTAACCTAGCACCTTCAGTATCCTAACACCTTCACTTTCTCCTCGCCATCATCTTCAAGCTGATTACCTTTCTGTGAGCACAATGTCGTCTGCCCATTCACCATGGAATATCTCTGTCCTATTATGTATTGAACAACAAAGTTGAACTCTTGTAAACTTCAAATCCATTTGCTGATTTCTAATCCCTTTTTCATGGAAACGTCTACTAAAGGCTTATCAGTCCAAACGAATTGTATTTACCCAGACTTGACTTCCTAATGGCCAGTACACACTCAGTGCCTCTTTTTCCAAATCAAGGAGATGTAGGCTGTTATCCGACCTAGTACATTCTTCTGATGTGTGTAGTAGAAGAGTACCCGAGCCAGACATGCTTCCCTCAGTTGTTTAGCAACATTCTAGTGCAGAAGTGAAACACTGTAGACTGGCAGTTGTTTTCTCAAGCTCTTTCTTTACTCATAAAGAATTAATTCTCACACTCATGAGACCACTTGACTTGTCTTCCCTTCTTGAGGAGAACTCTCATATTGATAGTTTTTGCAGCCAAATTTAGAATGAATTTCGCATGAAACTCTACTATTCCGCGTATCTCTGTATTCACCCAAAATCACCATTACGTCCTGAAAGAACTGTGTTAGACGGACCGGGAGGGTCGGCCGGGAATAAGGGGAGAGGTCTCTGGGGAGAGCCGTCTCCAGCGATCGTACAGACAAGTAACTTCCCCCCCCACAGATGTACACCACACAAGGATAAGGTTTAACGTTCTTTATAAGCAATTCTTTAAGTACGGTGGAAAGGTACAAGGAGGTCTGGACTCAGGGGTCCCCTCGGTTCTAGTCTCTTGGTTGGGGAAGGGGGTAGCGGGACAGTCTTGTTACCACTCCGGTAGATATGGTGATAGATGGATAGCTCACAATCCTCGAGCTCAGCGTTCTAGATGATCGGGCCGCGGCGGAGCCAGCAGGTCCCGAGATGATTGAAGGTAGCGACGGTCCGCGGCGGAGCCAGCAGGTCCCGATGAAGGTGGTAGTTACAAACGGTCCGCGGCCACGCCAGCAGGTCCCGACGACGATGAAGGTTTCAGAAGGTTGCGGCAGCGCCAGCAGGTTGGACGATAGTTCGCAAGGCAGGGCTACGGCAGCGCCAGTAGTCCGTCAAGGATGAGTTCTTCACTGCGTCTCTCGACTCCAGGATACAACTGCCTTCCTGCTCTGGAGCTGCCCCAGTTATAGGTCTGGCGCCCTTTGATGTCCGGACCCTCGCTCTTGGAGGTCGGGAGGTCCGGGATGAGGGAGTCCAGACACCCAGCAGGGGGGTGGAGCCAGCGCCTGGGGGAGCTGGGGCGATCGGCACCTGGCGGGGGAGAACCATCGACACCTCTTTCTCCCATTGACCTGCCAAGTAGTCCGCTCACCTCCTGGGTGGATGGTGGTGCCGGGATGTCGGGGCCTGGCCAGGCCCAGGGTTAGGGTCGATCGGAGGCCAAGCGGCCTCGTGGTGCTGTGTCCAAGATGGCGCCCAGGCCGGGCGCGGGGGCCGGTAGTGATTCGGGCCCATGGTGTGGAGATGCCAGGGGGTAGGGGTCCCATATGAGACGGGAAACGGGTGGTTGTTGCACGTAACACCTGGGGAGCCAGGCTCGGGCCTGGTCGTGCGGGGAGGGAGCAAGTCTGTTGTGTGGCCTGTCCAACATGCGTCCCCCCCAGCTGAAGGCGGGGAGAGTCACCCATCCTCTTGGGGACTCTCCTCGTCGAGGCGGAAGAAGCGGGACAGGCCATCTGCGTTGGCGTGATCTTGCCCAGGTCGATGTTCCACAGTGAAGTCCATCCCCTGCAGGGAGATGGACCAACGCAATAGTTTTGGGTTTTCCCCCCGCATCTGCATTAGCCACTGCAGGGGCCGATGATCGGTCTGTACCCGGAAGTGGGTGCCGAAGAGATAAGGCCGGAGCTTTTTGAGGGCCCACACCACTGCGAAGGCCTCCCTCTCGATAGTACTCCAGCGTTGCTCTCGGGCCAGGAGACGTCTGCTGATAAAAGCCACTGGTTGGTCAACTCCTTCGGGGTTCAGCTGGGAAAGGACTGCCCCAATGCCATGGTCGGAGGCATCCGTTTGGACGATAAACTCCTGACTGAAGTCGGGGGCCTGGAGCACAGGGGCGGAGCACATGGCGTCCTTCAGCTTCTCGAAGGCCGCTTGACAGTCTGGGGTCCAGTTGACCTTCTTCGGTTGGTTTTTGGATGTTAACTCCGTGAGGGGCCCCACAATGCTGCCATAGTCCCTCACGAACCGCCGGTAGTAGCCTGTGAGTCCCAAGAAGGCGCGGACCTCGGTCTGGGTGATGGGGGGCTGCCAAGACTGGATGGCAGCGATCTTGAGTTGCAGCGGGGCCACCAGGCCGCTTCCCACCTGGTGCCCGAGATAGGTCACGGACCCCTGGCCAATTTGGCATTTGCTGGCCTTGATCGTGAGGCCGGCTCGTTGGAGGGCCTGCAGAACCTCTCAGAGGTGGTTGAGGTGGTCGGACCAGTGGTGGCTGTACACAGCGATATCGTCCAAGTAGGCAGCGCTGAATTCTTCGAGTCCCGCCAGGACCTGGTTTACTAGCCGTTGAAATGTTGCTGGAGCATTCTTCATGCCGAATGGCATGACCTTGAAGTGGTAGTGGCCATCAGGGGTGGAGAAGGCCGATCGTTCTTGGGCCCGGGGTGTGAGACCGATCTGCCAGTAGCCCGCTGTCAGGTCGAAGATGCTGAGGTAGCGGGCAGCTCCCATGCGGTCGATCAGTTCATCTGCTCGGGGGATGGGATGTGCGTCGGTTCTGGTGACCGCATTCAAGCCCCGGTAGTTGACGCAGAACCGGAGCTCAGGAGTGGTGCCGGGGGCGGCCGCTTTGGGGACCAGAACCACTGGGCTGGCCCAGGGGCTGTCTGAGGGCTCGATGACCCCGAGCGTGAGCATCTTGGACACCTCCTCTTGGATGCAGGCCCGTACCCGATCTGGTACGCGGTAGGGCCGATGTCGGATAGGAGGACTGTCTCCAGTGTCCACGTCGTGTAAGCACCAGGGGGTGACCCCTGGGGTGAGGGAGAACAGGGTGGCGAACTGCAGTAGGAGGTCTCGGCAGCCTTGGCGCTGTTCCCGGGTGAGGGCCTCCGAGAGTCGGACCCCGTCCACGGAGCCGTCCTTCTCCCGAGTCCGTAGGAGGTCAGGTAGTGGTTCGGAGTCCTCCTCGGCTCCGTTGTCTGTTGCCATTAGGAGGCTGAGCTCCGAGCGCACGAAGTGGGGTTTTAGTCTATTGGCGTGGAGGACCCGGAGGGGGTTCCGTGAAGATTCCATATCTATGAAATAGGTGACAGGGCTCTTGCGCTCGACCACTTTGAAGGGCCCTGTCCACTTGTCTTGCAAGGCGCATGGTTCGGTGGGAGACATCACCCATACTTGTTGGCCGGGTTCAAATTCGATGGAGGAGGCATTCTGATCGTACCACCTTTTCATGTCTTCCTGACTGGCCTCCAAGTTTGCTTTTGCCAGTTCTCTGAACCGTCTGGTCTGGTTGCGTAGGGTCAGGAGGTACTTGAAAACATCTGGAGGGTTCTTCAGGGGGGGCATTTCCCAACCTTCTTTGACTAGGCTGAGCGGCCCTCGCACAGGGTGTCCATATAAGAGTTCGAACGGGCTGAAGCCGAGGGACTTCTGGGGGACTTCTCGATAAGCAAAGAGGAGGCACGGCAGTAGCACATCCCACTGGCGACGGAGGGGCTCTTCCAACCTCCCAATCATCCCTTTGAGCGTGCGGTTGAACCGCTCAACTAGTCCGTTTCCTTGAGGGTGATAGGGGGTCGTGAATCGGTAGGTGACCCCACACTGTTGCCAGAGGGACTTCATGTATTTTGAAATAAAGTTTGTGCCTCGGTCGCTGACGACTTCTCGGGGGAAGCCCACCCGGGAGAAGATCCCCATCAAGGCCCGGCCGACTACCGGGGCTGTCACAGTTCGCAAGGGAACAGCCTCGGGGTAGCGGGTGGCGTGGTCCACCAGTACCAGGATGAACCGATGTCCTTGGGCTGTACGGGGGTCCAGAGGCCCCACAATGTCTATCCCCACCCTCTCGAACGGGGTGGTGACCACTGGGAAAGGTTGCAGAGGAGCTTTAAGTTCGCGGCCGCTTTTCCCGCTGGCCTGGCACGTGGGGCAAGACCGGCAGTGCTGGAGTACGTCGTTCCTCATCTTGGGCCAGAAAAAGTGGGTCACTAGGCGACTGTAGGTTTTGTCCTGACCCAGGTGACCAGCCAGGGGGACATCGTGGGCCAGGTTCAGCAAGAAGTCTCTAAAGCGGAGGGGCACCACTAGCACTCGACTGGCCCCTAACTCTGCGATTCTCTGTTCGCTGTACAACAGGTCGTTGTCCCAATAGACCCAATGGGTTCCGGAGGTATCCCCTGCGCTCTGGGCGAGGGCTTGTTGGCGGAGTCCCTCGAGGGAGGGACAGGTCTTCTGTTCGTGGCGAAACTGTTCCTGGGTAGGCCCCCCCTCCTGCCGCCACTGAGCCAGGTCGGAAAGATCCTGAGGCTGAGCGAGCCCCTCGGGAGTTGGCTCTGGGGGGACGGCACGGTCGGTGTCTTCAACTGGAGCGACCGGGGGAGGAGGTGCCGGCCATTCCGGTTCTGTAGGTTGGGGGATAGCGCGGGCAGCCATGGACCGGGTGGTTACGCACGCCCAGTCTGGAAGGCCCAACATCCCCAGGTGCTCTCTTCTCTCTACGGTGGCCCACGGGGAACTCTCCAGATCATTTCCCAGGAGACAGTCTACGGGGGCATCATCTCGGACCGTCACCTTCAACATGCCGGAGACTCCTCCCCACTCGAAGGGGACGCAGGCCATCCGACATAGACTCTCCGAATTGTCGGCTGAACGTACAGGGCAGAGAACGTTCGGCAGGATCTGTTCTGGGGTCACCAGGTGACAGCGGACGGCTGTTACACTGGCCCCGGTGTCACGTAGGGCTTCGGCCCTGCGTCCATTAATGTTCACCCACTGACTGTACTTCCGGGTGTTGGCGGGTAGGGGGGCCCGCGGGACCATGTCTCTTCCCCCTAGGCACGCTAGAACCATGGCGGCTGGTTCCCATTCTTGGTGTTCTTGCTCACATTCCTCCTGTTCTTCGGAGATTTGTTCTTCCCCCAAGGCGGCGGCAGCCATCTGGCGGGGTCTCGGAATCTGGCTCTGTGGACAATTCGGGTCACTTGCGTAGTGGCCGACTCGCTGGCATCGGTGACACGTGACGTTGGCTCTGTACCCCGGGCGCGCCGGGGTGTGGCCCCGGTTGGCCGGGGGTGGGGTGCTGGCAGCGGGAGCGGCCGGGGCGTTGTCTCTTCCTCGTCCCTGGCCCCCTCCTACTCGGGGACGGTGCTGACCTTGGTTGCTCCGGTTCTGTTCCTGTGACCCATTTCGGCCCACTCGGGTAATTTCCCACCGGTCAGCCTCGGCGGCGAGCTGCCGTGGATCAGTCAATTTACTGTCGAGGAGGTGCTGCCTGAGCTCGACGAAGCAGTTGTTAGATAGATGCTCCCATACCATGAGATTGAAGAGTTGCTCGTAGGTCGTTGCATTGCTTCCCTTGATCCAACCCTCGAAGGCTCGGCTGAAATAGTTCACGTACTCCACCCAAGTTGTACCCGGGATCCGGGTGCAGTCTCGGAACCTCTGGCGGTACATCTCAGGTGTGAGCCCATAGCGGGTGAGGAGGGTAGCTTTCATGTGGTCATAGGAGGTCATCTGATGGTCTGGGAGCTGTAGCAGGGCATCGCGGCCCTCATTGACGAACCTCCCCCATAGGCCGGCTCCCCAATCGCTTCGATCGATCCGGTGGGAGGTCATAGCTATTTCGTAGGCTTTGAACCATTGCTGTATGTCGTCATCTCGGAAATATTCTCGAACGACATCCTTGGGGATGTGTACTTTCTTTTCTGTTGCTCCCGGGGTGCGTGGTTGCTCGGGCACCCCTAATTCTTTGCTCTGCTTACGTAAGTCTATCTCTGCTAGTTTGCGCTCGTGTTCATACGCCAGTCTCTTCTCTTCGAGCTCTCTTTGTCTCTGTTTCTCTTCCCGCTCTTCTCGGAGCCTCAGATGTTCTAGGTTCAGTTTTTGTTCGGCTAGTTTGAGTTCGCCATCCATTTTGAGCCGGGCCATTTCTAGTTCATGTAGTCTGCTTCTTTCTCGCTCTTGGATCTCGTCTTGCGAGAGACCCGTTCTTCGCTCCTCGGGAGCCGTGGTGTTTTTCTCTGCTGCTGTGACATTTTGGTCCGGGGGTCTGACGGCCCCGGTTTCCGCCCATGACTCAAGGGCGTGCTTGAAATCATCTTTAGTACTCAGACCGGTGGTAGCGATACCTAGTTCAATGCAGAATTGTTTCAACTCACGATGGCTATATTCTTCCAATTTCTCCATCTGGAATTTCTCGGTGGATCCGTTCTCTTTGGTTGTCATTGTGGTTTCGTCGTGGGGTGAGCTACTCTCTGTACGATTACGCGTTGATTCGGATCGCGCCGCTGGCCACCAATGTTAGACGGACCGGGAGGGTCGGCCGGGAATAAGGGGAGAGGTCTCCGGGGAGAGCCGTCTCCAGCGATCGTACAGACAAGTAACTTCCCCCCCCCCACAGATGTACACCACACAAGGATAAGGTTTAACGTTCTTTATAAGCAATTCTTTAAGTACGGTGGAAAGGTACAAGGAGGTCTGGACTCAGGGGTCCCCTCGGTTCTAGTCTCTTGGTTGGGGAAGGGGGTAGCGGGACAGTCTTGTTACCACTCCGGTAGATATGGTGATAGATGGATAGCTCACAATCCTCGAGCTCGGCGTTCTAGATGATCGGGCTGCGGCGGAGCCAGCAGGTCCCGAGATGATTGAAGGTAGCGACGGTCCGCGGCGGAGCCAGCAGGTCCCGATGAAGGGGGTAGTTACAAACGGTCCGCGGCCACGCCAGCAGGTCCCGACGACGATGAAGGTTTCAGAAGGTTGCGGCAGCGCCAGCAGGTAGGACGATAGTTCGCAAGGCAGGGCTACGGCAGCGCCAGTAGTCCGTCAAGGATGAGTTCTTCACTGCGTCTCTCGACTCCAGGATACAACTGCCTTCCTGCTCTGGAGCTGCCCCAGTTATAGGTCTGGCGCCCTTTGATGTCCGGACCCTCGCTCTTGGAGGTCGGGAGGTCCGGGATGAGGGAGTCCAGGCACCCAGCAGGGGGGTGGAGCCAGCGCCTGGGGGAGCTGGGGCGATCGGCACCTGGCGGGGGAGAACCATCGACACCTCTTTCTCCCATTGACCTGCCAAGTAGTCCGCTGACCTCCTGGGTGGATGGTGGTGCCGGGATGTCGGGGCCTGGCCAGGCCCAGGGTTAGGGTCGATCGGAGGCCACGCGGCCTCGTGGTGCTGTGTGGGGGCCGGTAGTGATTCGGGCCCATGATGTGGAGATGCCAGGGGGGTAGGGGTCCCATATGAGACGGGAAACGGGTGGTTGTTGCACGTAACACCTGGGGAGCCAGGCTCGGGCCTGGTCGTGCGGGGAGGGAGCAAGTCTGTCGTGTGGCCTGTCCAACAAACTGGATTCCTTCAGAGTACCCAAAAATATAATTCATTATCCTTTGCAAAAAAAAAAAGCAAAACGAGCTTAAAGGGGTTTTAAATGTGATGAGTTATCATGATTCCTCATGCAGCTTGATTTGATGGCATGCTGCCATGAGATGCAGTGTTGAAAAGTCTTGCTGCAGCATTATTACTATCTATGAAATGCTCGGAGAAGGAGAGGGTTCCACCACAACAACCTGCATTTCCTTAGATCAGCTATTCATGAAGGGTACCCCCTAATACATACTTTTAGGTTCAGGAACACTGGGGAAGCAAAGCATCAAACAGAAAAAAAATATTCCTGCACAACCTATCTCCACTAATAAATGAAATAGACCCAACATAGTCACTGACCCAAAAGTATTCGATTTGATTTTTGATTTTTCTATATAATATCTCATTTCTTTTTATTTAAAAATGCTTAGGGGATTGGCCTGCAGTGGTTGCCTGACTGCCAAAGAAAGGAGAAAAAACTTTGTGTACTTTATTTTCAATTTGTGAGGATCTCCAAGGGCTTGGAAAAGAGCTTGCCTCCTGCTGAAGTCTCAGGGACAACAGACTTCAAACCCCAGCTCCCCAGAGTTCTTTGGAAGTGCCTGCTGCTGTTTTGGGCCTTCTGATGGACTGCCTGTCACAAAGAACTGGAAGCACGACTCAACGAGGAAGAAGCGTGTCGCCACTGCTGCCGGCGCACTTCTGAACAAGGGTGTCGCCGCTGGAGCTGTCGTATTGCTCCGCATCGAGAGAAGTGTCACACAAATGAGGAAGAAACGTGTCGCTGTGGCTGCCATCGCATCTCTGAACAATGGTGTAGCCGATGTCGTTGTCGCATTGCATGCATCGAGGAAAGCGCCTCGCATCCCCGGAGAAGCGCGCCACCGTCTGAGCTGCTGCCGCCACATTTCTGAACAAGGATGTCGCCGCTGTAGTTGTCGCATCGTGCAGGAGCTTCTCGCAAACGTCGGAGAAAAGTGTCGCAGCTGAAGCTGTTGCCGTTGCATCGCTGAACAAGGGTGTCGCCGCTGCAGTTAACTCATCGAATCGAGACTTCTCGCATCATCGGAGAAGCGTTCCCGCATCTGGAAGATCTTCACGTCCTTATTTCTTTGCACCGGAACTTTGCCGCATTTCCGCAACACATCGTAAGGTACATTGACGCAAAGTATTGCATCTTCAGAACTGAACTAAGCTAAAACTACCATCTCCAAGTATAGTATTGTGGATTTCTGTTGTTTAATGGTGTTGTGTTAAGTCTATATAAAGAATACTTATTTTTGATATACATAGTGTGTGGTGTCCATTTGTAGTGTTGTCACTGGGTTACTGTATGTGGTCACAAATGCTTTACACACTGCCTCTGAAATACGCCTGTCTGCTCTTGCCAAGCTACCAAGGGGGTGAGCAGGGATTATTTTAGGATTGCACCCCCTTACCCTGACTAGAGGCAAGGGTCCCTATTTGTCACAAGTACCTACCCGTGCCAACTAGAGACCCCAAAATCTAACACCCCCGCTATGCTTTTGCGCTTTCCTATCACTACTCCCAGCCACTATACCCAGGAAAAAAGATCAACAGTTCAGCACAGCACAATCTGCCGATGGCCTGGCGTGGAAAAACAAAGCGCTACTGTCCTCGTTCCAAAAGGGAAAATACACAGTACCTTGAGTTGATTTGATGTAAAATGTCAAGGCGAGGGCAGGTGAGGTGCGTTATCAGGGAGGTGGCCCAGCCCAGCCTCTACCGGGCTCTGACGGGCGCAGTCTCTACCTTAATTCCTACCCCTTCCCCTTTCACTCTTTCCCTTCCTCTCACTGGGACAATGGATAGGGGGCCAGCCAAGCATATATAATCTGTAACTGTTCCACCACTAACTCAGCCAGTTTGGGCTGCCACCCTGTAAAGACAAATCGTTGACGATTACATGTTATATGTTGTTACAAAACAATAACAATTATATTGAAATAAAAAAAGAGCCTCCTGACGTGTGGAAGTGCATTGGCGTCAAGTGCCGCTAGTATGGCTGGGGGATGGAGCCCCCGTAAGGCACAGCAGGCGGTTGTTGCAGTGATGGGCACCACATACCTTTGGCAGTATAATATCTCCTTTAGAGCCTCCCCAAGAGGTAAGGTATCACAGCACCTTTAGTAACCTAGCACCTTCAGTATCCTAACACCTTCACTTCCTCCTCGCCATCATCTTCAAGCTGATTACCTTTCTGTGAGCACAATGTCGTCTGCCCATTCACCATGGAATATCTCTGTCCTATTATGTATTGAACAACAAAGTTGAACTCTTGTAAACTTCAAATCCATTTGCTGATTTCTAATCCCTTTTTCATGGAAACGTCTACTAAAGGCTTATCAGTCCAAACGAATTGTATTTACCCAGACTTGACTTCCTAATGGCCAGTACACACTCAGTGCCTCTTTTTCCAAATCAAGGAGATGTAGGCTGTTATCTGACCTAGTAC
Source organism: Lissotriton vulgaris (assembly GCF_964263255.1). Lineage (NCBI taxonomy): Eukaryota > Metazoa > Chordata > Amphibia > Caudata > Salamandridae > Lissotriton > Lissotriton vulgaris. The sequence goes on from NC_141687.1 coordinate 213,653,392, forward strand.
ATTCTTCTGATGTGTGTAGTAGAAGAGTACCCGAGCCAGACATGCTTCCCTCAGTTGTTTAGCAACATTCTAGTGCAGAAGTGAAACACTGTAGACTGGCAGTTGTTTTCTCAAGCTCTTTCTTTACTCATAAAGAATTAATTCTCACACTCATGAGACCACTTGACTTGTCTTCCCTTCTTGAGGAGAACTCTCATATTGATAGTTTTTGCAGCCAAATTTGGAATGAATTTAGCATGAAACTCTACTATTCCGCGTATCTCTCTATTCACCCAAAATTACCATTACGTCCTGAAAGAACTGGATTCCTTCAGAGTACCCAAAAATATAATTCATTATCCTTTGCAAAAAAATAAAAGCAAAACGAGCTTAAAGGGGTTTTAAATGTGATGAGTTATCATGATTCCTCATGCAGCTTGATTTGATGGCATGCTGCCATGAGATGCAGTGTTGAAAAGTCTTGCTGCAGCATTATTACTATCTATGAAATGCTCGGAGAAGGAGAGGGTTCCACCACAACAACCTGCATTTCCTTAGATCAGCTATTCATGAAGGGTACCCCCTAATACATACTTTTAGGTTCAGGAACACTGGGGAAGCAAAGCATCAAACAGAAAAAAAATATTCCTGCTCAACCTATCTCCACTAATAAATGAAATAGACCCAACATAGTCACTGACCCAAAAGTATTCGATTTGATTTTTGATTTTTCTATATAATATCACATTTCTTTTTATTTAAAAATGTTTTTTTAATTCACAACCACAAATCTTTCATAATTTTTACATTTTTGTATTCATATGATTCCTAAAGCACAGTCAACATTTAATGCTTTAGTCAGCCTGACAATACAGTACAAAACTAAACATCAGTATGAATACAAATTCACCACCCCACTTGACTCGCCGTCACTCATTACAGCTTAAATTCATCCACGCTTATAACATGCATTCTTCCAGGGTTCCCAGAAAGAAGTTTTTCTTGTACAATTTAGCTCAATATAGAGACTACTTCTTATTTAGTTTTCCAATATTACGCCTTGATCTGGGGTCTCCTTATGATATTGGTCAACGCATGTTTCGTTGCATTACAACTTTATACCCTCTGCACCAGGATGTATAAATGGTAGATTGTGTTCCTGCGACCAGGAAAATAACTTTCCTGAGATCTGTACACAAACCGATCACACCAGAGTGTTTGCTTGCTACATCAATGGGCCTTTCTCAACACCCTCTGTACCCTCTACAGGGTCAAACATGCCAGTCTGACACAAGTTGTCCAGTTCAGATTTAACTGCATCCCTCATTGAAATAAGAATATTTCTGGCTTTACTACCAACAGGAACAAATCCGTCTTTCAACTGAGGTCTTCGTCCTATCCTAGTTATCTTGGCAGCTCTGTGTCCCTCCACCAAAATGGTATACACGGGCCATTGGAATACATTTGTGCCATGGTGTGCTGAGAAACAAGTTGATCTCCTATCTGCTCCCCTTTCACAGGTTCTTCTGTTTGTCATAACCCTGGCCTAGTAGGGCTCTGCATTGGGCTCTTTGAAGGGTTATCTCGATGCCATTCCCGCTTTTCTGCAGCTGCCAGATCAGCCTTCCCTCTTCAAATCCCCTATAGTAAATAGGTTCCTTAAAGGTCTGCTGCTTGTTTTCCCCAGCTCCATTGGTATGCCTCAGTGGGACCATAACTTGGTTCTTACATTTTTAATGTGTACTCCCTTTGATCCACTTAATTCTTGCCCTCTTCAGCTCTTCTCCATCAAGACTACTTTTCTGGTGGTAATTACATCTGCTCAGAGAGTTAGTGAGCTACAGGTACTGTCCACTGAGCCTCCCCAAATCTAATTTTTCCCTGACAAACTGGTCCTTCAGACTCAAGCATTCTTCTTGCTGAAGGTAGTCGGTCACGCTTTTCCACGACGACCAGTCCATCAATTTGCCTACCTTTTAAGCTTTGCCTCATCCCTCTAAGGAAGAGGAGAGACTCCACCAGCTAAACCCAAAAAGAGCGTTGTTGTTCTACCTTGACTGCACAAAACTATTCTGGGTGGACAATCAACTCTTCGTCTGATATGTCGGGCCAAAAAAGGGATGGCTGTGAAGAAACACACCATATCCCGATGGATCGTGCTCTGCATTAAAATCTACTACTCATTGGCCAAGAAGCAACTGCCTGAGGGTTTGCGTGGTCATTCTATCAGAGCAAAGGCTGTGACCACCGTATTAGCACGCAAAGTTCAGGTCCTGGACATCTGCCTGGCAGCAACGTGGGTCTCTCTGCACATGTTTACTAAGCATCAATGCCTGGACAATAGGTCCATCGGGGCGGGTGCTTTGCCCTTTCAGTCTTGCAAGACTTTTTGGTGTGATATAGTTTTGCAGACCCACCTCAGAGGAGGTTTTGCTTGGGTATCTATTCTAAGGCAAGAAGTGTCGATCAGATGAACAACCTAATAGTCTCTATCAGATAAGATTTTACTGAAGGTAAGTAACTTGTTAGTTTGCACACAACTGAAGTCTTTTTTTTTTTTGGAAAACCTTTATTTACAACACAGTAGTACACAGCTATTCAGCCATACATCCCGGAGGCTAGGCAGCAAGGCATTATGCAGCTTGAATGGTGCACACGGAATAGAATGCAAAATCATATAAGGTTTGTTTTATGTTATAAAAAAAACAATATAGTAAAGAAGGCACCTAACTAGTGCAAGAAGGCAAGGCAAAGGAACAGGAATGCAACATCGCCCCGTTCCAGGGGAAGGCTGGGTCAGTATACTGAGTAGTAGACCATACGAGCAAACCATGTGTATAGATAACGGGGGGGAAGGAAGGAAGGACAATTGTACCTCAATCATTTGGCCGGAGTCAAGAGCTAAGGGGATAAGCGCTCTCCAAGGGCGTTGTGTCTGGCGGAAGGCAGATGTCACCCCTATACTCATTCCAGGGCCCCCAAATCTTATTCCATTTCTTGGGCCTACCTCTGGCAACATAAACTGTCTTCTCCCGGAACATGCACCAGTCCATGTTAGCCTTCCACATCTCTACTGTTGGGGGCGAAGCCGCTCCCCATTTCTGAGCAATGTCCCTCTTAGCAACCATGTTACCTAGAGTGACCCATTGAGTCTGTGAACTGTTATAATCCGTGGGGCCCCACACATTTAACAGGCAACGCCGGGTTTCGGCCAGCAGGTCAACCCCGGTTACTTCACACATCACTGCATGTATTTGCCTCCAATATGTAGCCACCGACCTGCACTCCCATATAATGTGCATGAAAGCCGCTAAGGAACCGCACCCTCGCCTACAGAGGCCATCCACGGAATGGCCCATGTGTATCAGTCGGGGGCCAGTGACATACACCCTATGCAGGATTTTCAATTGCACCAGCCTCAGTCTTGCCGGGATTGCCACCTCCTTTGGAGACGAGACCGCGCACTGCCAATCCTAGTCATCCAACTCCACTCCATCACGGATCCACTGATCTCGCACCCCCAGGAGAAGGTCAGCGCGGACATTAATCAACTTTTTATAGGTCAATGAGATAGCACTGTCGGGCATATGTCCGTCCAACAACCTATCCTCCAGCGGGGAAGATTCAGGGATCTTTTCACCCTCCAGCATTACTGCCAGAAGGGCATGCTTCAACTGGGCGTATCTGAAAAATTCCGTTCCCCCCCAACTGAAACTCCCTTTGTAACATTTCAAAGGATTTGACCTGCCCCTTAGCTATCATGTCGTTCACCTTGGAGATGCCTATCAAGTCCCAGCGGTCAAACCCCTTGGTATGCCACAGTTTGCCCAACAATTCAGAGTCATAAAGCGGAGTTGCCATCGTGAGTCTGCCTTTCCACCCCAGTGCCTTCGTCACTGCTCTCCAGATGTGAACCGCTGTCTTAGTGGGACCTGTCATTCCTCCATCCAGAGACCTCGAGTACAGAGCCCTGTAGTATTTCCCGTCGCCCAGGAGCCACCGATCCATGGCATATCCCGGACTTATGGCTGGACCATAGAAGCCGTGGTTAAGGGCAGCCAGCTGCAACGCCCAATAATACCGCCGAATGTCAGGCAGCGCAATCCCTCCGTCGTACCACGGAAGGGTCAGTTTAGTAATGGCAATGCGCGGGCTGCCATCCCAGAGCAGGGTCCGCTGTAGGCCCTCGACCTCTCTAAAAAACCCAGACGGGACCGGATCCTGGGTGTTCTGAAGCGCGTACAGGAACCGAGGCAGGGACATCATTTTGAACAAAGCCGCACGCCCAAGCAGGGAAAGCGGCAGCTTCCGCTACCCCTCCACGTCACGCTGAAGGCGCGCAAGAGGGGGAAGCAAATTGTTCGCGTAACGTATTTTGGGATCGACCAAACTGTAGATACCCAGGTTTTTAAACCCCTGCCTCGCGACCTGTATAGTACAGTCCCGGGGGAGCCTCGGGACCTCACCCCTCAGGACGTATAGGTGGGACTTCGACCAATTGAGGACAAGGCCAGAGTGTCTGCCGAAAGTGCGCAGTACGTCGCAAACAACAATAAGGGACTTACACGGCGAGGTGAGGTAGAGGAGAATGTCATCCGCGTACAGAGACACTCTATCCTCTAAACCCGGGGACCATTTGATCCCACTGATGTCTGGATGCCCTCTTAGCCATGCCGCCAGTGGTTCCAATGCCAGTGCAAACAATAGGGGCGACAGGGGGCATCCCTGCCTGGTACCCCTACCGAGAGTAAACGAAGCCGATGCGCGGCCGTTAACCGCCACGTTGGCAAGCGGGCTGGCATATAACAGCTTGATCCACCCTATGAACCCCGGATCAAATCCAAACTTCGCCAGCACCGCCCACAAGTATGACCACTCAAGGGAATCGAAGGCCATCGTGGCATCCAAGGACGCCAAGATGGCCGGCTCCTGGAGGGTGCGGACCCTCGCAAGGGCCCCATGAAGTCTCCTCAGGTTGAGGGCGGTATTACGATGCGGGATAAAGCCAGATTGATCCGGGTGCACTAAGTCGCTAATCACTCCAACCAGCCGGTTAGCGAGCAATTTAGCCAGGATCTTGGGCTCAGCGTTCAGCAAGGAGATAGGACGATACAATCAACACAAGTCTCTGGGCTTCCCTTCCTTGTGAATGACCACAATGGTGGCCAGCCTCTGGTCTGGGGGAAGTATACCCGTTTCCCGCGCCCCAAGGAACATATCCCGCAAGGGCGGGGCAATGACATCCGGCTTAATCTTGTACAACTCCACAGGGATGCCGTTGGGGCCTGGAGCCTTCCCAGATCGCAGGGAGCGTATCGCTACAGCGATCTCGTCCACCGTGATGTCTCTATCCATGTCCTCTCTTTCGGTCTCCGACAAGCACGGTACCTCTGTCTCGAAGCAAGACGCTAGAGTCTCCCTCCAACATCTCGGAGACCGAGGCATAGTGGGTCTCAAAGTATTCGGCAAAGACCACGACGATAGCACTGGGGTCGGTAACAGCCATGCCGTCCGCCCCCAGCACCTCCGGGACCACGCGGCTGGCTCTCTCCTTCTTATCAAGCCAGGCAATAAGCTTGCCCGCCTTGTCCCCCATGTCGTAGATTCGCCCTTGCTGCTCTCTACCCATAGCCCTCGCCACATCCGTGACAAGGGCCCGGTATTCCGACGGTTTAAGGGAGAGAGCATGTAGTAGGTCCGGCGTCGGGTCACCCTCCAACTGGGAGTTTATCTCCGTTGTATCCGACTCAATCGTCACCACATCCGCGTCCCTGCGCCTCTGTACCTCAGCTATTAAGGAGAACGCCTCCCCCTCAGGACAGTTTTAAAGGCCTCCCATAAGGAGACAGCGGATGTGACCGAGCCCGAGTTTTCGGAAAAGTAGAGCTCAATGGCTTTGGCCAAGAGTCCACGAGTCTTGGGATCACGGAAGTACCACGGGTTAATCGGCGCTACCCTCTCGGCCACCACGATATCGAAGTCGAAGGACACCCAGACCGGAGAGTGGTCCGAGATGCCCCTCGCCATCAATCTGGCCTCCGAAACCGCTGATGCGTGGGCCGCCAGAGCCAGAACATAATCAATTCTGGAGAGACTACCGTGAGCCCCTGAGTGGAATGAGTATTGGCGCTGGACAGGATGCAGAAAGCCTCCAGCAGTCAATAAGTCCCATTGTGTCCAAAATGTCGGGAAGCCAGGCCTGCAAGTCTCGAAGACCTCTGGATGGATACCTATCTAACATCCCTGAACCTACAGCGTTAAAGTCTCCTCCCATGATAAGCAGCCCCTCGGGAAGACCTAAAATGGCGCCCCCAAGGTCCCTGAAAGTGGCCGTCTGCAGCCCAGGGGGGACATAGATCGAAACTAAAACCAGGGTACGCCCCTCCCACCTCCCCGTGACGGCGACGTAACGTCCTCTCTCATCGACCAATCTTGAGTCTATCTCCAAGGGGAGGGTTGAACGCACCATAATCCCCACCCCCAGGGAACCCGAAGAGAACCCCGAGTGTGCCACCATTTTGAAGCCCTTTCTATTGAGTGCGTGACACGTGTTCCCAACCAAGTGCATTTCTTGTAACAGTATCACATCAGGTACACACCTCTTGAACATTTGTAATACAATACCCCTCTTAATACGATCCCCCAGCCCATTGACATTCCAGCTTAAAACATTCAGTTTCCTACCCCCATCATCGAAACCTAAACCCAGCCTGCCCCCAGCGGGCACAGTCGCTACATTAGAAGTGTCCGACCACCAATTGCCTTGCCAAAAAGGGAAAAAAGAAAAAAGGGGATCCAACGTCAAACAGGAACAAAGAAGCCACCCACCCCCCACCCTGCATTCCTGCATTAGACTAAAAAGCCCCCCCAACTCGCAGTGTGCCTGTCGCCCCTAAAAGAAAAAAGCTAACCTCCAAGAAGCCCCTGAGGAGAAAGGAGGTGACCCTATCCCCCCCCCAGCCTCCAAATAGAAAGTTATCGGGGAAAGCCCCCACAAGTCACACGATTACCAAACCGGACTGCTTGAGGTAGACCCATTGTCCAGAGAGTTCTGTAGTCACCCATCACTCCTGCTGGTCGCGGCCGCCTGTGGCCCCTTCCGACCGCTCCTCGTGTTCATCACGCCGTTGGGACAAGGTGTCGAGCCAGTCCCCCGCCACCTCCGGCAGGTCGAAAAACAGTGCCCAACCGTTATGTTCGATTCTCAGTTTTGCAGGAAACAGCATAGCATATTTCATGCCCATGTCTCCCAAACGCCGTTTCACTCCCATGAAGCTTTGTCTCCGTCTCTGCACGGACTGAGTGAAGTCCGGGAAGAAATTAATGTCAACGTTCTGGAACTTCAACGGGCCACCACTCCTCGAGGCCTGCAAAATGGAATCACGGTCCCTGAAATTGAACACCCGGGCGATGATGGGCCTCGGAGGGGCCCCTTCCTTCGGCCGGCCCCCAGGCAGCCTGTGCGTGCGTTCCACAGAGAAGAACTTGCTAAGTCCCTTGGGGGCTAGATGGTTCTGGACCAGATCCTCGACGAAGAGGTCCGTGGTCGACTCCTCGGCCCCTTCCGGCACACCAATAATGCAGACGTTTTGCCGCCTGGCACGGCCCTCAAAGTCCTCAAGCCTCCTTGCGAAAAGGTCGTTAGCCGACCTCAGGTTCCGGACCTCGGTCTGCAGGTCCGAGACGTCCGTGGTGAGGCTCAAGGTCTTGATGTCCAGCGACTTGACTCGCTAATTTGTTTTGCCCAAGTCCGCTCTAATCAAATTCACTTCGATTGCCAGGGTGTCCACCTTGAGCGCCATTACCTCATGTTGTTGGTGCATATCAGCCTTCATGCCTTCAATGGCGCCCATCACGTCGCGAAGTGTAGGGTCCTGAGCCTCAGGCGACACTTCTCGATGCAAGTCTTTGCAGAAACTCCAGGAGAGCCCTTCGGCTGAGCGTACCGCTCCATATTGTTGGACTGCGAGTACGTGGATTTTTTGCTATTCCGAGGCTTTGATCTGTCGGGGTCTCCTCTGCCAGCCATGGTCAGTCACCGGGCCACTTCTACCGTCCCCACACCGGGCGTCACCGGCCCACCGATGCTAGGAAGCTGCTGCCTCAGCCGCTGCACTCCGTCTGGTACACGCGCACTCCGCAACTCCGCTGGCTCCGCTAGGAGACGGATCAGCCAACCGTGCACCTCATTACCTCTGTCCGACGGTGTCACATACGCCAGCCCCAGCACGGGCCCTGGACCCTTCCAACTTCCACACTGTGTAACTGCGCCAAGGAACGTCGGATTTTAATTTTGACAACAGGTCCTGTGTCAGCGTCGGTTCACGGTCAATATTCCACAAACGTGGACCAGGATAAGTGACAGGATTAATGTGAAGGATCGGAGGGTCTTCGGAGCTCTGAGCTCACGCGGCCATCTTGGGTGCCCGCGAAGCTCCTCCATATCTGAAGTCTTTGATGTATTCCTTCCCTAATCTGACCAGAGGATTGTCATTTGGATCCAAAATAATATCTACATCTTTCTCATGAGGCCAATAAAGAATGTTGTCCTGCTTGCAGGAATATGCTCCTTCCCCTTCACCTTCAGATCACAGATGTCAATGTCAGCCTGAAAATATCCCTTTAAATATATGGTCTTACCCCATATCCACCAGGTATAACAGCATGATCCTTTAATTGAATTTTTCCTAGAAATGCTTGATCAAAGACTTGATTATAAATCAAAGATAACCATGCACCTGAATCAATTAACACTTCAACTTGAACTCAGTATATTTCATAACATCTTTTGGTTGACTCTTAGCCCCCTCCTCATTTAAATGAAGTCTTCTTCGCTTTTTGCATCTTCAGGGACTATTACATTTCCTTGGCATTGTTCTTACTGGACTGACAACACTTGGCTATTGACCTTGTGATTACATAATTTACAAACCGCATTCAAAGCTGGCCATTTACAAGAAGCCATGTGACCAACCACACCACACCTGTTCCATTTACATTTGAACTTAAAAGCAGGAGGACTAACTTTCTCTTTTTGACTCGTATCTTTTGTCTAGATTTTACTTACAATAAAAGTTTTTCATCCTAGAGTTCTTCTACACATGCTATGTATGGAGGGTTCAACTTGTTTGCAAATTGAAATGACTTTAACATTTTATAATCTTTAATCTATACTTCTTCCCTGTTCTTGTCTCCGAGATGCTTAAGTATGAATTGGTCTCATTGTAGACAGTAATAGTACTATGGTCCGGGATGCCCGCCACCCCTTCCACCACCAATCCCAATGGTAGGAGACAGACACAGTTTGAACTTTTGGAAGGCAGGGGGGCCTCGCGACCCCCCCCAGCCGTATTTATTAAAATATGAAACAAAATTTAAAACTTTCAATTAAAACGTTTCATGTATCATGTACAAAATTCAACTTTCATTACACTTGATGAAGACAGGTATCCAGGCTAACCTTACCAAATCTCTAATACAAAGATTTTCCTAACCGAGTCTAACATCATGACATAATGCATTGCATACGAATTTTGTACACCCTATCGTTAGGGGCCAACGGCAAGGTCTTAACCGGTGTCAGATCCCTATCACCAAATTTCCGCCCTCACGTGTGAGTGGCACATGCGCAGAGGGCTTTACCCTCGTAGCCAACTGTAACTTCCCTTGTCATGGGGGCCCCCTTTCACTCGGCGCCATCTTAAGGTCGTCCGAGTTCCCGTGCGGGGTATCCGTAAGAAGGACAGCGTGGCCCCCACCCCTCCCTTTCCCCGCACTCTCTTCCGCCGGAGCGGATATCAGGCCCCCGGGAAGTTCGTGGGAGGGGCATATAGCCGTCTCCCCCTGGGAGGGGCCTATGGCCGTCTCCCCCTGGGCGATCCCATCCGTAATGGGTGCCGCCCCCCTGTGGGAGGGGCCAATGGCCGCCTTCCCCCGGCGCTCCCATCCATAATTGGTGGCGCTCCCATCCATAATGGGTGGCGCCCCCACTAGGGACCTTGAAATCACTGCTCACCGATCATGACCTTACCGCCACAGGCCAGATAGTTGACCGACTATCTGGCCCCCCCACATCTCCTATAGGTCATGTTTCCTCAATCCCACTAGCCAAGCTATCATGTCTCCTATCAATAAGTCATTCCCACCCTGAAAAGGTGTACCCCATTGTCTGAATAACAGTGGCCCCCCCAGATGCACCCGTGAGGTATACTTTGAAGATGAGCCGAGCGAAACAATTTCTCCATTTTATTGTTGACCCTCTTTACTGAATGGTTCAACGCTGTCGTGGACCGCCCACCCCTCCATACCCTCCTTGGAATCATGTGTGACCAAGCTATCGTGCACCCCGGGAGTGTCTTTGCTAACCAACTAACTGCTGAAAGTATGTGTTCGATTAAAGCCCGTCTACCCAACCTTACCAAGTCATTGCCCCCAATGTGCACTATGACTACTCATGGCGGTGACCTGTGCCGCCCTAATAGTTCTTCCACAAAACTTTGCAAGCGGTCAATACATAGGCCGCCCTTCCCATGGAAGGACACCCTGAAACCATATTCCTCAGATGTGTGGATCGCATCACCTGCCCTGAATATGTCCGCGGCACGTCTCACGTATGAGTGGCCCACGACCCAGACCACTCGTCTTCCATTCCTTGTTCCTGAAGTGGTGGTTAGCGGATACTGGGCCGGTACCAATTTCCGCCCTGCGTCACAGGCTCGTTAAACTGTAATCCAAACAAGACAACAAGCGTGAGTGCACTTCTTCAGTAAATTACAACATGTGCAGCCGCACGTACCGTTTGAAACAAGTCGAAGACCAGCGGCCTAATTGTTTAACATTGTCTGCCCGCAGACCCCCGGCCGTCGCTTCTGTAGCGGCCCCTATCCTGAATGAATGAGTTCCAAAATCACTCGGATTCAAGCACGCTGCTGCAATTGTGATCGCCAGCACCCTCTGGAACTGAAACTTTGTTAACGGGGTGCCGTCAGCATGTCGCCTCTTCACCCCCCCCCCCCCCCCAACACCCCCCCCCCCCCCCCCCACGTCGTCACCCTTTGTTTTAGGTAGGCCTCCACATGCCTCACTGGACAACAGGGACTACCCGGAGCGCGCTGCAACACAATACTACTCCCCTGGGCCTCCTGGTCTGTCTTTGACCTGGCTACCGTGATCAGCAGGGAATCCCCCCTCACTTGCTTGTGGTCCCTGCGCAGACCCCCCTTGGTATCCCTTTTGTTGGCAGCCACTAGTTCGCTTACCCGCAGGGCCCCATAGAATGCCAACGCAAATGCTGCCCGGAATAGGACAACCTCACTAGGTGAGGAGCATGTCTCAACTAGTTTAGCCAACAAAGCGGTCAACCTGTCAAATCCTATCGGATGCCTGGTATCTTTTTTGCGACCTTCTAGGCGCCGCCAGCCGCGCAGCGCCTTTCTGACTATAAAGGAGTCTGTCGGGTCCCTGATCCCCTGGAGCTGAGCCATAAACGATATGGCGGCCTTATACCGACTGGCGGTTGCCACCGACCGGCCCTCTTCATGAAGTGCCACTAAAAATTGGGCAAAGGACCCCTCCAGACCCTATCTATGCTCCCATGCAGGGCCCAAAAAGGTGCAGTACAAGCGGAACGCCCCTTCATAAGCTTTTCTTGTCCTAGGCACTAAACTGGCTGCCATGAGGTTTTGTAGTCCGGGGCGCCGATTTGCCATAATGCTTCGGGAAATGGCGCTGCCACTAGCTCCGCTGAGTGTAAACAATCCCTGAAAGCCTGCATTTTTAAACGAGAGAGCGCATCAGCTGCATTATTCAGTACTCCCGGCACATGTTTTGCCCTGAATTGTACATTTAGCTTCAAGCATTTCAACACAATTTCTTTCAACAATCGCAATATCCACTTGCAGCGTGCTGCCTGCTGGTTAATGCACTCGACTACGGTCATGTTATCAGACCAAAATATCACCGAGCGGTTTCGGAACTCTTCTGGCCAGGCCGACAACGCTACCCAGATGGGGAATAGCTCTAGAAAACCAATGTTGCTCGTCAAGCCACTTGTTTCCCACCATGCTGGCCATTTCTGGGCCAACCATCGGTTACCAAGGATCGCGCCAAACCCCACACTACCCGCAGAGTCGGTCCATAAACCTAATTCTGCTGACGAGGCCGGGGCTTTGCTCCAGACTACTCGGCCGTTGAAATCCACCAGGAATGCCAGCCGATGGTGCCCTTCCTTTAGGCCAACCATGGCCTGGACAATGGATCGCGAGAAAGGGCGAGCCATCGGTATAACCCTCAATGCAAAATTCAGCTGTCCCACTGTTTGCTGTAGTTGGTGCAGTGTCACTTTGTCGTTCCGAAGACATTGCAACAAGGAGGCCCCGAATTTGGCGATCTTCTCCGCCGGCAGACGGAAGCAACCCTCCACGGAGTCTAGTTCGATACCCAGAAACTCCAGGGAGCTAATTGGACCCACCGTCTTACCTGGCGCCAACGGGACCCCGAAACCCCGCATGAGCACGCAGAAATCCTGCAATTCCCGTGCACAGTTCCGAGAGCCCGCCGGGCCGAGAAACAGGAAATAATCGAGATAATGCATCACATGTTGGTGCCCTGAGGCCTTAGAGAATGCCCACTCCAGAAATGAGCTAAACATTTCAAAATAGGCACACGAAATTGAACAACCCATCGGCATGCACATATCCATGTAGTACTCCCCCTGAAATGCAAAACCCAACAAGTGCTGATCCTGGGGATGCACCGGAAGTAACCTAAATGCGGATTCAATATCCGATTTTGCTAACAATGCACCGGGGCCTAGGCGATTCAACATTACCACTGCGTCATCGAATGATGCATACCTCACACTGCACATGTCTGCATCGATTGCCTCATTAACGGAAGCCCCCCTTTGTGCAAATAGATTATGAATGAGCCTGAATTCTCCCGGCTCCTTCTTGGGAACTACCCCTAATGGGGAACACACAAAATTGGCCGTTGGAGGTTCACCGAACGGCCCTGCTACCCGCCCCAAGCGAACCTCTTTTGCGATTTTTGTGGCGGCCACCGTCTGGTTGTGCGTAACAGACAGTTGGTTTCTGCATAAGGGAGCCCCCCGAAAATCACCCACCGGGATCCTGAAACCATACGAGAAGCCATCTCGCAGGATCCCAGCGGACACATGATCAGGGTATTTGCTCAGCCACGGAGTCAAAGCCAGAATATCCACGGGTGATTGTTTGGACCTCGGAGGCACCGTATCAGTCCTGCTTGGCACCCCCTTTTCATCCAGTACTATTGCCTCTGGATCGACAGCTAGTTTCTGGGTGGGAGGTGTTACCACAACCGGCGCAGGCATGCCTGAACCTGCATGTTCCCTGCGGCCTGCTACACGTTCCCTTGTTAAAACCCCAACATACTCCCCGCTTATTCCCATTCCAGCCTGATCTAGACTGAGGATCTCCCCTGTGAGCTGGTCGGAAGGGCTGCAGATGTTTCAGCTGAAAAGCCCTGAAGCCGTTTGCACTCGACCCTGATCCACCCGCCGAGCCCGGCGTGAACTGCGCATACCAAGATACAGTGTCTAAACAATCCCAAGTCAGTGATTCATTAAACTCTTTTGCTTTTCTAAATGACACGTCATACCCTTTCCATGCGTCCCCTCCATACTTCTCATGGAAGCTCGTGATCCTGCTCTGGTAGCCAGCAAGGTCTTCCAACAGTTCTGGTGTTCGCTTACCCATAATTGCTACAAAAACAGAAAAAGCCCTGATCCAGTTCATCATAGACTCATCCACCCTGAATTCTGCCATTTTTGCCATCCATTCACTGGGGTGCCATAAATCCTTCTGGGTCTTGGCTTATTCTAACTCGCGATTGTCCGTCAACAATGAAAACAAATTAATGAACTTATTCGCCCACACCATTTCTTTTGTGGCCATAGGAACATGTTGCGCCAAGCATTCCCACCTTGAAGGTACAGCGCCCTCCCCCATTATTGGGAGCGACCTCTTACCGTCTTCTGTCGTACCTCCGGTCGTGTCCGTCGACTTATTCCGATTTTCGACTGCGGCCAGGTTCGCCACCTACGGAGAAATAGAAGGCACGTTCGCTGCCCCAGAGCCCCTTGTCTGCCTGAGCTGGTCGATAATCTGCCTAGCCTCTTCAGCTGGATCTTCCACAGCTGCGGATCCCCCGCTCCCTTCTTCAACCAGGGCAACTCCGCCGCCAAATGAATCGCTAGTTCCTGGGGTATTTGATCATTATCCAGCGGTGTGATAACCACAGGGATTGGCAATCCCCCATCCGGTGTGGGTTCCGGGCTAGACGCTGGTGCTACTGGGACCAGCGGGACCTCCATCGGGACTGGGGCCTCACTAGGACCCACTTTCCCCTTCTTCTTTTTCCCCTTATCCCCCCTGGGGTAACTTTTGGCAAAGCAGGCCCCACGATCCTCTTAGGTCGCCCTGAGGGCCCCGCTTGAGCCTCCACTTGTTTCCGGAGCGCCGCTAAGCCGCGACCCAGTTGGTCTACTTTACCGAATTTCCTGTCCATCGCCGACACTTGGTTCACCAGTGTGCGCAGCATTCGTTCCATCTCGGAGCTCTTTCCACTCTTCTTACCAGGCATATCTGCGTTCTGTTTTATCTCTGCCGGTTTTCCAGTAGCGACTCTGATTCCAGATGCGCCTCGACGACTGAAACAAAAAAAAACGATTACACGTTCAAAAAACTGCAGCTTGTTCCCTTGAGCGCTCACGAGCGACGAGTGGTGCAGCCTTCAGAGCGCAGGAACAAGAGGACGCCTGACTGGATTCCCGCGCCTTTTATCTTGCAGCGGGAAGGCGGGGCAGCATCCCCATCCCGCCCAAAAGTACACAGACTTCCGGGCGGGTGTTAGGACACCCTTTTAGGCGGCGGGGGCGTGCTCCAACCACGCCACTATGGGACATGCCCCCCGCCCACAAAGGTTTCCCAGGCGATCGGGGCACCCAGCCATACGTTCGGGGTGACCGAGAGTTCTCCACTTTCCAAACGCAACAGAGAAAACTGACAAAAAAATGGAATATTAAGCCGAAAGAAAGGCACAGAATAATACAGACGCAAAGAAATGTATTTGTAGCATCATCCTAGTCGCCTCTGGAATGAAGAACTCTCCAGACTGAAGTTCTCCAACTCATCCACAGTTGGCCTCCTCAGTATCCAACTACAACTCTGTCTCTAGCTGACTCACTGAAAATCATCTCCTTTTTCAGTAGATGCGCAGAATATAGCAAAATGAAGCTTACCTTTTGTTAAAGGTACAAAAAGAAAGTTAGCAACACTTGGTTCTAATAGGATACCACAACTGGATACCTTCTTTTCCCATGACATTTAGGAGAGACATTAGACTTTCGAATAGTGCTAGCCATCACAGATACTTAATGGTTGTATGAAAAAAATACATGAACAATTTATATTTCTAGTTTTCAGAAACAAGACTGTTCCCCACAGTCGGTTATAAAGGTTTGCTGCGGTCTTAAGGTCGACTCTACCAAGCCGCGCAAGCTGTCTGGTTGCTAAAAACCTATTGTAATCTTACAGGTGGCTTAAAGCCTGCCCATTGCTTACCATCAGTTGTCTTTATTGTCACTGTCATTTTCTTGCTTCTTATTGAATGTCTTGCCCTGTACACCTTTTGTTTGTCCCTGCCCTTTAGACCATCCCCTTTACCTGTGTCCTTCCACTGCTCATTTTTAGGCAGCTACTTTTTTGTTTTGCATAAGTACTCCATGCCAGTGAATTTGTTTTCCAGATGTCTCCCTCGTGTTCTTTTCTCCACCTGTACGGCGTAAGCTCTCTCACACACGTGCTTCTCTCACCCTACTCTCCCTATTGCTCTTGTCTGTGTTCTCACCCCTTTACTAGTTGTTCTGGCTCTGTCCTCTGAGTTGTGCCCTCCCGCATGTGGTTTTCCCTTCCTCCATATCGCTTCTTGCACGCCCTTGTTCCCCCTCTATCCCTGGTGCAATTTTTTATTTTTTTTTATTTTCTGGCCGAGTAAGGCAGCACATTGCTGCTGGCCTTTATGCTTTCTAAATAAAAGCTCTTTCATGCTATTCATTTTGATATTTACCTCTGCATCTCGAATCAGTAAAAAAACAAAAATCCAATGCCACCTATGTCACTTGCATATGTTATGACATGTGTGTGGCTCTAAATGAGCTAGCCGCCATGTAATCTTGCCTTTTTCCTCTTTTGTTCATGCTGTGCTGCGGCAACATTTTTGCCGATGCTGTACTTCATTAACAAAAAGCATTGGCAGAGCCAATAGGTCACAATGGCGAGACCTATTGGCTTTGCATGTGCTTATTATTTATTAGGACTGAAGTCTTCCTGTGTTTGTGGGAGCCTCCCACCTTTTAAACTATTTTGTTTTAATAAAACAAAATTGAAATGTTTCATCCGTTTGTGCTGGCTTAAAATTTTTATAAAAACCACAAGATGTTTCGACAGACTGCTAGAGCACGTTAAAGTATATTTTTTCAAAGACGTTCCAACTAGTGACAGTACAACTCTGCCTGGGAAGAATAGACTATTACAGGCTTTAATACGAACACGTCAGGTTAGCACTTGGTTGTTATTGTAACTTACAAAGTGAACATCGGAAGCATCGGGGTGCTGTATAACGGTTGACTGTGGGGATCGATTCAAGGACGTGTAGGGATAGGGGAGAGAAGTATCGATTGTTGAGCTTCCAGGTCTAGTGTTTGAGGACGTGTCCTCCTCAGCGGCAGGTTAACTCATTGGAGAGACGCCTCTCTTCTTTTGGAATTGCAGAAGCAGAGGACGTCAGTAACACGCAGCTGATGGCTTTTCTTCTAATTTTGTTGGAGATTTTCACGTTGTGATGCTCTCTTATTGTGAAACAAGCAGTAATGTTGATATGGGTGGAGCAGCATTCTTACCATTTCTTCTTTGTAGAGGCCTGCATTCGTGGGCCTCTCTAGAATGTCCCAAAAAAGTACACTGTGTCTTCACTCTTGCATCTTAAATGCATTATAAGCCAACAACTCGTGCATTCTAAAAGTCGAATTTCCTTAATCAAAGCCATTTCCCAGCACCGGGTGTTTTCCGCAATATGTGCAACTAATTCAATACAGAAGATGATGCAGAATTCTAGGCTGGCTGCTAATAGTCAGACTGATGTTTATAATAAAGGGACTAGAAAAGCATTTCCTGTAAGGTTTAATAGGTCTGTTCGAACATCTGAAATTGAGTTTTTCTATCTGGTTTGGTCTTTAAGAAAAGTCTTTATTACCCGTGAAGTCAGAAGATGTATTTACATTTATTCTAATGCAATCTTCATCACTCTTTAGCCCCTTCAAAGCACTAGTTCAACCTCGGGTAATAAGGGACTTGGAATATGGTTGAAAAAAATTGGAGGTGGGGCTGGCTCACCTCACCTGGGTGACCCGAGGACACACTCCTCCTTCAGTATTTCTGCGGTTTTTTGTTTGCTTTATTGTTAAATGTTGCAAAAGCCTTGATCCAAAGCGTAAAAAGTTCACTGCAGGTTTGTTTGTGTAAGCAGTAAGGGCAGTTTTTAGACATGTGCTTCGCCTGCTAGGCGTGGTTGTTTCCCAGTAGTGTAGCATAGAGAATTAGCATCTTGGCTCATGGGGGGTCGAACCAGTAGATGCTTAGAGGAGCCAAGTCTGGTCCCTGTAGGAATATCAGATAGTTTGCTGCAAGGCGTGGATGCTGTAGGAGGAGTTTTCACCTTGTTGAGCTTGGGGGCGGTCCTCCAAAGAGTTTCCATCAGGTTGCGCAGTTGACGTACATTTTAAGAGGTAGACCATAATGTTTTTTACGTCTAGAAGAATTTGGCGATGTAGCCTTGGGTCAGGCATTTTCAGAATTATGTACTTGAGTCTTTAACTTTAGACTTTGCTTCATAATCCGCAATCAGTAGCTTTTGCTTGATAAACGGTCATTCGCAAGATCCCAGTGCGGGTGGAAGGTGGTTTTGGTGGCAGAAGCCAGAGATGACCTGGACCTCTTGCTCAACAATTGCAAATTTGTTTATTTCACTGTTTAGTGCTACTATTTGAGAAGCATTATGAAATGAAGCTGTTAATATAATAAAGTAAAAAGAGGAATGGTGGTATAACGCACCCTAGACTAACTCCAGCAGAAGCATTTATTTTATAAGGTAAAGCTCCCAATGTGCTATAACAGATCTTAGCAGATGTATGCCAGTGCATCCTCTGAAGCAGATCAACAATAGCCCTATCACGGGGGGGCGTGTCCAGCAACATGGCGGAGTAGGACGCAAGTTTGTCTGGCTCCGGCCAGGGCGAGTGATCCGACATATTAAAAGGGGGCCCAAGGTCCTCAAACTTATCAATATTGGTCCCTGGCGGTCCAGCTTCCCCCCCGGCACCTGAAATTGCAACTACAGAAAGAGGAGGGCCCGGATTCTACGGCGTTGCAGGTTGGCTTGGAAGCCCGAGATCGGGAGCTAAAATGGCGCCCTGGACCCGCTGACAGCCGAAGCAGGGAAGAAGACGATGTCGGAGCCCGGCAGTGAGCGACGGTGGCCCCGGGAGGTCTGCCCTGCCTGGCCTGGAGGTAGCGTGAGGGTCCGTAGGGACGATTCTAGTTGCCCCCCGCAGCGGTGGGCGAGCCGCGGCTGACTGAGGCGGAGCGGGGGAGCGTCTTCCCGCCGGCCGCCGTCTGTGGCCAAGTGATCTGAGCTGGTGATAGCGGCTGTCGCAATGGCAGGCTGGGCCTGAGGGGAGAGGAGGGGAGGGGAGGGGAGTGGTGAGGAGCCGGCGGCGGAGCGGCTGATGGAGGGGCGGGTGGCGGCCCGCACTGCGCGGTGAGGAGCCCGGTGGAGCTCCGGAGAGGGCTGCCCCCACATAAGGCCTTTAAGCGGCCGGCCTACTGTGACTGACTGGGGGAGGCGGCGGGGGTCCCCCGCACCATCCTTAGGAGGGCTGGGTGGCACCTGTCC
The DNA here is from genome assembly GCF_964263255.1 of Lissotriton vulgaris. Classification (NCBI taxonomy): domain Eukaryota; kingdom Metazoa; phylum Chordata; class Amphibia; order Caudata; family Salamandridae; genus Lissotriton; species Lissotriton vulgaris. Next base: position 213,672,361 of record NC_141687.1, read on the forward strand.
TGCCCCCCATCTACTGAGGCCTTCCAGCGGACTGGGACTGGGGACGCTACCAGGAGTTATGAGGGGCACACGTATGAAGGGCGGCTGGCTAGCGACCTGCTGTGAGGAGAGTTACAGCCCCTGGGGAAAAGCGGACTAGTGGCGCCAGCAGAAGCACAGGGCCAGCCCTTGATGCACGTGGTCGAGAGAAACCTGCCTGGGTCCATATTGACTGGAGGAGACTTGGCCTGGAGGTTTTAGTGGCGGAAGCCAGAGATGACCTGGACCTCTTGCTCAACAATTGCAAATTTGTTTATTTCACTGCTTTGTGCTACTTTTTGAGAAGCATTATGAAATGAAGCTGTTAATATAATAAAGTAAAAAGAGGAAAGGTGGTATAACGCACCCTAGACTAACTCCAGCAGAAGCATTTATTTTATGAGGTAAAACTCCCAATGTGCTATAACAGATCTTAGCAGATGTATGCCAGTGCATCCTCTGAAGCAGATCAACAATAGCCCTATCACGGGGGGTGTGGCCAGCAACATGGCGGAGTAGGACGTGAGTTTGTCTGGCTCCGGCCAGGGCGAGTGATCCGACATATTAAAAGGGGGCCCAAGGTCCTGAAACTTATCAATATTGGTCCCTGGGGGTCCAGCTTCCCCCCTGGCACCTGAAATTGCGACTACAGAAACAGGAGGGCCCGGATTCCACGGCGTTGAAGGTCGGCTTGGAAGCCCGAGCTCGGGAGCTAAAATGGCACCCTGGACCCGCTGACAGCCGAAGCAGGGAAGGAGACTACGTCGGAGCCCGGCAGTGAGCGACGGTGGCCCGGGGAGGTCTGCCCTGCCTGGCCTGGAGGTAGCGTGAGGGTCCGGAGGGACGATGCTAGGTGCCCCCGCAGTGGTGGGCGAGCCGCGGCTGACTGAGGTGGAGCGGGGGTGCGTCTTCCCGCCGGCCGTCGTCTGTGGCCATGTGATCGGAGCTGGTGATAGCGGCTGTCGCAATGGCAGGCTGGGCCTGAGGGGAGGGGAGTGGTGAGGAGCCGGCGGAGGAGCGGCTGACGGAGGGGCGGGTGGCCGGCCCGCACTGTGCTGCCATCAGAGGAGCGGTGAGGAGCCCGGTGGAGCTCCGGAGAGGGCTGCCCCTGCATAAGGCCTTTAAGCGGCCGTCCTACTGTGACTGACTGGGGCAGGCGGCGGGGGTCCCCCGCACCATCCTTAGGAGGGCTGGGTGGCACCTGCCCTGCCCCCCATCTACTGAGGCCTTCCAGCAAGGGAGGACAGGGACTGGGGACGCTACCAGGAGGTATGAGGAGCACACATTTGAAGGGCGGCTGGCTAGCGACCTGCTGTGAGGGGAGTTACAGCCCCTGGGGAAAAGCGGACTAGTGGCGCCAGCAGAAGCACAAGGCCAGCCCTTGATGCACTTGGTCGAGAGAAACCTGCCTGGGTCCATATTGACTGGAGGAGACTTGGCCTGGAGGTGTGGAGATTGTATGGTGCCCTCTCTATCCTGGAGCTGAGACTGTGACCGACCGGGGCCCCCCAGACCGGCTGCGGTGCACCCCGCACTCTACCCACCCTAACCCCCCTCCTGGGGCGGATATGCTGACTAGAGTGCCTGCTGGAAGTGGAGGTGGCGGCTGGGAGTGGGGGAGGATTGGAGAGCGGAGGCAGAGAGAGTATTTGGTGAGGACCTTGGTGCGGTGGAACGAAGCCCTTAGCTGGTAGGCGTCTGTGAGTACTAGTCCCTTGGGAAGAGGTTGACGGAGTTGCGCAGGATAAAAGACAAAGACCCTAAAACCCCTCGGCAGGGCACATTGGACCGATATGCCAGGTTGGCCTCACCGCTGCCGGAGGAGGACTGAGCGGCCACTAGTTCGGACACTGCACTGCTGATGAACTCCATCCAGGCCTCCCGTGAAGCCTTGGAGAACAAGATCGGAACAGTGGGTACAGAAGTGATGCTACTGCGACAGGACCTCCGCAATCTGGCGGACAGGGTAAAAGAATCAGAGACGAGGCTGGGGATGGCCGAAGATAGAATCCAGGAGGTGAGAAAAGGTATGGCGGAGCTCCAGTCGTCGCATAAGTAGCTACTATGGAAGTTGGATGACGGGGAAAACGGGGCGCGACGCAACAACCTCCGTTTTGTGGGATTTAGAGAGGGAATTGAAGGCATGAACATGGCGGCGTTTCTCCACTCGTGGCTACTGCGAACCTTCCCAGGGGATAAATTCTCCACTTGTTTGGGTAATAGAGAGGGCCCACCGAGCGCTGCTGGCCAAGCCACCGGCTGGAGCGAGACCTAGGCCGGTCATTGCACGCTTCCTGAACTTTTTGGACAGAGATATGATTCTCCGTGAAGCTAGGAAGCGAGGGGAAATCCGGTTGGACAATGCCCAGATAATAATTTTTCCGGATTACAGCCAGGAAGTGCAAAGACAGCGACGCTCATACGACTCAGTGAAAGCAAAATTGAGATCCCTTCAAATTCAGTACATGCTATTGTTCCCAGCCAAACTGAAAGTGATCTATAAGGACAAGACACATTTTTTCCTAACCTCGGAAGAGGCTTGGCAATGGCTGGAGGAACGACCCTGGTTAACGAGGCCCACATCTGAGGCATGCAGATCGCTTGACGCAGAGAGGCAGCCTGGAGGCTCCAGGGGCACACCCAAATCACAGAGGCTGAGACAGGGCCGCGGAGACCGTCTTCCCGTGGTGACCCCTTACCCCAGATCTGGACCTGAAAGACGGAGAAGGCGAACTGAGGGGTCCCCGGACCTTAATCGATCCACGGGGTCCCGGTTCTCTTGCCTAGCAGAGGCATCACGCTCTGATGTGGAGGGGGAAACACGGGGCTCCTCGTCGGAGGGGGAAGAGCGGGATGGACAATCGCTGCATCCTTTGGCAATTGAAATCAACGAGATGGAACAGGAACCCATGGAAGAACCTGTGGAATCCCAGAGGGACCTTTCAGGACTCTAATTCGTGAAGAGAAGACCTTTGTGGCTGCCCCAGCCTAGATATCGTATCGCCTGGAACGTGCAGGCTGGACATTCTCCCCCCACCCCCCTGATTGGACCGTTGTTTTGATCTTTTGTTTTCTTTTGGTTCGGGCCTGCTCTTGTGTATACCTTCGAATGTGGTGACTTTGAAGGTTTAGAGCGAACTTTCTCCTTTCTCTGGGGTGTCAGGGAGTGGGAAGGCGACAAACCTCCATCACCCGATTATCGTATTTTCTGTTATTTGGCTGGAGATGGGACAGCAGGGGAGAGGGAGGTGGGGAGGGGGAAAGAGAGCGGGAGGGATTTCAAAAGGTTGGGGGGCGGGAGGGAGGGGGAGGTTACATGTGGGTTGGGGTTGTTTGCTCAGTTTTCTAAGCATGTCATGATTAAGACCGTTATCTACGCCTGTGATTCCAGCACCAGACTCCTGCTGACGCTGACAGTTTTCTTGTCTGATGTCCTCTACATTGATAGGTAGTTCAAGGGTGGAGGCCCTGGTTAATAACTGTGCTAAGATCCTCACATGGAACGTGAACGGCTTGGACAACAAGGTTAAGAGGGGGTTAGTACTGGCTTACGTGAAAAGGGTGGGGCCACGCACCTTCAGGGTACCCGGTGTGGATTCTTGGCGAGCGGATCATACAGAGTACTGGCGCACGGAGGATATACAACAGGCTCTAGAGGGGTTGCCATCCTGATTAAGAAAACACCTCCCTTTGTGGTTACGAAGACCTGGACAGACTCACTGGGGACATACGTGGGAGTACGGGGAACATGGGGACGACAGAAGATCACAATCATCTCTGTCTATGCACCACCAAAATTACAGGCCAGAACTCTGTCTGGCATCACGGATATCCTACTGAACACATCGAAAACTTTGCAGGTGGTGGGAGGGGACTTTAACGATGTTATGTCATCTCTACCCGATAGGTCAGGGTACAGACCTAGTGATTCTACACTAACTCCTCTAGCTAGAACCATTTCCATCCTTGGACTAGTGGATGTCTGGAGGTGGCTACACCCAGACGCTAGCACCTACTCGAACTTCTCAGGGGCCCATAGGGTGTACTCTAGATTAGACTGTCTTTCAGCCACGACGGGCTCTGTGTGGAGGATGTGGCGGAGTATCAAGCACGAGGTATCTCAGGCTATTCGCCTCTTTTGGTGCGGTTTGGGGGGAGGCGTACATTGGGGATGAGGGGCTGGCGGCTGTCTGACTGGGACCTGCAGAATAAGGATCTAGTGAAGGGCCTCAGGGCAGATGTAAAGGTATACTTTGCCGAAAAAATAGGATCGGTCTCGACAGGGGTAGTCATTTGGAAAGCCTTCAAGGCAGTTCTACGGGACAGGGCCCAGAACAGACTAGCCTGGGAAAATAGAAAAGTGCAGGAAGAGTTACACACTTTGGAAAGACAGATTCTAGACCTAGAACGTGAACATGTGGCTGATAGGAAACCACAGACTCTCAGACTTCTACTGGATAAGCAACGACAATATAAGGCACTGGTGACGGACGAGGCCAAAACTCAGGCGCTAGCGACTTTACACAGGCTGTACGACATAGGGGACAAGTCTGGAAAGCTCCTGGCGTGATTAAGTAGGAAAGAGCAGGACGCCCGATAGGTCGAACAGGTGAAGGATAAGTAGGGGCAGCTGCGGCGGGCGGATGTGCAGATAGTTTAAGCCTTTGCCTCCTATTATGAGGATTTTTTATAAGGCTAGGGACCTAGGAGCATTAGATGATACACTGGGGTGGGGTACATTGAACAAATTGACACCCCCGTTCTCTCGGACGATGACCAGCGGGACCTGGAGTGAGAAATAAGAATTGAAGAGCTCAGGGAGGCCTTGACTAAACCCCGTCCGGGGAAGTCCCCTGGCCCGAATGGGTATCCCGCTTAATTTTTTTTTTTAAACAGTGGATCTTCTTGGTAGCCACCTACTGGCCCTGTTTGAGGGGGCAGCCCAGAAGGGAATCTTACCGCCAGACCTGCGTATGGCCACAATTGTCCCGATCTATAAGCAAGGTAAACCCCCGAGGAGTGTGCATCGTACCACCCCATATCCCTCCTGAATGTGGAGATTAAACTCCTGGCGACAATCTTAGCCCTCCGACTGCGGCGGGTAATTCCTGACCTGGTCCACTTGGATCAGACTGGTTTCCTGCCGGATAGGGCAACTAGGTTGATTCTTAGGAGGACCCATAACTGGCTGATGGAGGTGCACAATCGTCAGGACCCCCATTTGTTTTTATCCCTGGACGCCGAAAAGGCGTTGGACGCTGTGCATTGGCCCGTCCTCGAAGGAGTACTATTGAAGTTCGGATTTGGCCCCAAGTTCCGGCAGTGAGTGAAGTTACTGTATACGGATCCATGAGCCAGAGTAAAAGTCAACGGAGTGCCTTCGGAGGATTTCCCCATAAGAAGAGGGACCCGGCAAGGATGTCCCCTGTCCCCACTGCTCTTTGCCCTAACCATAAAAGAATTAGCGTGAAAAATTAGGCAGAACAAGGATATTAGGGGATTTAAAATAGAGCAGACGGACACGTATGAGGAGAAAATATCGCTATATGCGGATGACGTCCTCTTGTATGTCACCCCTCCTGTCACCACAATCCCGGCGTTGTTTGCCACGCTGAGCCGTTATGGCGCTCATGCTGGTTATACGATAAACTGGCATAAGTCAATCGTATACGACCCCCGGCGAGGGGAGGACTGGTCTTTACTACCTGGTGCTCTCCGGACTACAGACGAGGGATTTGTGTACTTGGAGGTATACATAACGTTGGAGAGAAGCCTCTCATACCAGAAGAACGGTAAGCGGGCGCTGGAAAACTTTGTTGAGGCGCTGCTAGGTGGAAGATGCTCCCCCCTTACGATCCTAGGACGTGCTGCCATGTTTAAAATGATTACGCTACCGCGGTTTCTGTATGCCTTGCAAAATGAATATTTCCCATTTTAAAGTTGAAATGAACATTTTTTGTATGGTTTGACTTATGTCATTGTTGCTGGGTTGTGCTCTTGGGGAAATAAAAATGTCCAAATTGCTTGCTTTAAAAAAAAATAAAAAAAATAGCCCTATCACACCCCTTGCCTGCCATGATATCCCACAACTTAGGGCGTTGCACGGTATCCAAGGCATAACCAACATCCATAAATGAAGATAAAATGAGATGAAGCGTTTTGTGTACTCCAGCGCCTGCCGTCCTGTGCAGGGACTGTATTTTTGTTTTAAGTTGAACCGTATTTTGCACTTTATCTGTAACTTCTCCAACATCCATTTGGAGGCAGGAAACTTTCACCCTGCTTGATTTTGGTAGACATTGGTAATATCATCCCAACAGTAAGGGATATCCACTCATCTTCTAGGAGGCTGTAGCCTATGGCCTGGTATGTTCGACTCCCTACGTGCTGCAGGTTATCCGGCCTTGTTATGTTAGGAGCTGTGCCACCGCCAACTTCAAAACGGAAATCAGAGCATCTCTCTTCTGAACAGAACAGTTTTTCATTACGAAAAGAGAAGGGTTAAATGAGTCAGGAAGTGTTATTTAATGACGACTTTTATAATTTCATCTGCCACCCAATAGGATCTTAAAGGGAGGCAATTCTATTCTCTGTTTAAGTGATATTACAAACTTTCGTTTCACTGACGCTGTGTGCTGCTGTGTCTGAGAAGTACAGGGTCACAACCCTGAGAAATGTTATTGTGCATAACTCACAATAAAGCAGGGACGCAGGAACGAGGGGTGCAGAATACTTCTGCAGAACTTCAAAGAAGAATGATCAATAAAGAGGCCTTTCATTTTTATTTTAATCGTGCAGCATTTGCTGTACATTCAAAGACAGGTCAAATGTCAGACAGTGTCTTCTGGCAGACTGCTATATTTATTTTCATTGAGACTAGTATTTGCTTTTCTCTTTTCTTACTGCAAAAAGAGTGAATTTTGCCACCTACTGACGATCCTCCTGGGGTACAGAGTGTGAAAGGAAAAGGCTGCAGCTTGCCAAATGTTTTCTAACACAACAACATTGGAATACTTGTACATTAACTTTTCAAAAACTTTAAAATATAACCACAGCCAGTGAAAAACAAATGACTGCTTAAGATGCATCTAGTCAAATACTGGAAAACAAACCATGACACTACTTGTGTGATACATATGCGCAGAAACCAAATGTCCATGCATTGTTTTTTGCACTATATCGGTTGAGCAGTACGTGATGCAAATTTAATGGCCATTTCAAGGGAAACTAAAATAAAAAGTCTCCCTGTAAGTGACATCATCCCACTGCATGCTTTACTCCTGTATCTGGGACTGTGTGCTGCAAAATGCGCCACTGGACGCATACTGCAGCCCTACCATTCTCCTGGTGTTTGAACGTGGCTCATTTTCTACACTTTAGCACATGCGTTGATTTTTCACAAACCCTGTGACTTCAGTAATGTAACAAGGATGGCTGCACCACTGACTGCAGTGAAGTGTTCAATAACAGTAGGCTTTTTCATGAACAGTATGCCTCACGTTTACAGTAGGCGCTGTACGAAGCTTCTTTCCAGACCAGTATTGGCTTTTTGTGGTTGGTGGATAAAATGCATTGTATCATAGAACAAAGTCTCCAATATGTTATGTTATAAGGGTTTTATAGAGCTTGCTAATACCGAATGGTCTTGGTGCCAGTATCCATCATCTAGTGGTACTTTTGGGGTATTTTCCGATCTTGGTTTGTGTAACATATTTGAAACAGAACTACGAACATGCTTAACCTTGAGTTGCTAGAGGAAGGAGAAAATAGAATTGTGCTGCCTCCAATGCCATTGCTTAATGTTGAAGTGACAACCATGCTTTGTACTGGTAGTACCTTCTGCTAATGACTGGTTGCTTGTATTGCATTGTTCTTCACAGGCTGACCTGAGCAGACTTACTGAAATCGACAATGCCCTGGCAGTGTTCTGCATGGCCACCTACGGAGAGGGGGATCCAACTGATAATGCCCAGGATTTTTACGACTGGCTGCAAGAGACCGACACAGACCTATCTGGGCTCAAGTTCGCGGTGCGTATCAGTTGCAGCAAAGGCATATGAGAGCGAGATGCTAGCATGCACTGATTAAAATGAAAGTGTTTTTATTTACAGATAAGCGGCTAGGTGGTCTTGATGTATTGCCATTTATCCAGTATTTGGGTATCTTGCATAGATTCACATGCTTAGAATCATTTCCACCGACGAGGTGGGAGTGTCGCGGTATCTCTCAGGGGGATCATCACATCCAACCATCTTCTTGGTTAGAGGGGTGGACACCGGAGGACTAACACGGCCATCATCTCCTGAAACGACATCAGATGTAGATTTCAACTTCTTCAGCCAAACCAGCAATTTTCCTTCTCTGTCTTTCGAAGTCTTGGCAGGGAATGTTCTACAAATTCTGCAGTCTTTAACCTTGTGTGCTGGATAAAGACAATAAATACATTCCTTGTGGGGATCTTCAAAATGTAGTCTCTTCTTCCCACATGAAGAACAAGGCAAAAATATGCTTTTCTTAGAAGAATCAGACATAGCTACTCGCAAAGTTCAAAAAGGTGAAGAAAACTGAGCAGAGCTCGGGGAGATTCCCTGTCACACGACGTGCGGTAGAAAATCTGAGGGTTTGCCTCTCTGTGGAGTGTTCTAAGAGGATTGCTGCAGCCTGATTGGATGTGTTCCTAATTTGGTTCTTTTTACAAAAGGACTACGATAAAGTAATGTAGTGACTTTGCTGTCCATAGTAGCCTACTGTATAATGTTTTTTATGACTATTATGTATATGTTTTATTATACCGCAAGACTCCCACCTCGTCAGCGAGGATGTTTCTAAACATGTGAATCTATGAAAGATACCAATACTGGATAACTGAAGTTACAGTTAAGTAACTCTTTTTCTTCTAGTTCACTTTCCCAGTCCCTCGGTCCTTCACTTTCCTCTGGTCTCTGGTCTCCTTCTCTGCTTATATTTTACACCTCACCTCCCTCCTCCCCACTATACCTCCTCACTCTTATTTGTGATCATAGAGTTCAGGAAGCCTTATCAAGTAGGAGCGAAAAGTATGGTTTCACTCCTAGAATTGACAATTCTCCCTTTTGTCAAGATGCCGCCTCCTCAATTGCATCATGCAGCTGATATTTGAAATAATATATCCACTAAAGTAATATCTATTGATTATGGGCTGTATTTCTTCTTTTGTGGTGTGACAATCTGCATATAGACAAGGGGTCAGGTCCGAGTTCTCTCTCTTAGCAATGTGATTTCTCCCAGTGCATGGCTGTTATGGTATTCTAGAAGGGGGCTTTGTAAAAAATGTATACTCTTTAGAATGTGGTGTTCTGCTGTGGATTATGAACCGAGTAGTCTGCTATGCTTGCAAGTCCATAATCAAATGGAAGGCACTGAGCTATTATTACTGTCCTATGACCGCTTTAGAGAGGTTATTGCTCAATGTGTTCTGCAGACTCAAATGTAGGGAATTCCATAGTGCACCTGTCTGGAGAAGCCTGGAAACTAACATGCAGAGTGATGAGATAGTGGAATATAGCATTGATGAAGAAAGGCTGACTTTCATAGATTTACTCTTCAAAATCCTATAACCAAAGCAGTCTTCAGTTGTGTTTGGACTGCTCCCACCTGAGCAGTCCAAAATTCAATTCAATTCAATTCAATTCAATTTTTGGACTGCTCCCACCTGAGCGGCAAGCTCTAGCTATTGCTCCACAAAGGGAGAACAACCCTTTACAAGGCTCACCACATAGCAGAAAGGACTAGATACTTTATGGACCCAAGCGCTGGACGGCTAGCACATTTGGGGAAAAACATACATCTTGATGTGGGCTTCTTTCCCCACTGACAGTGGCCAAACTTTGCATTCTCATTTCTCAGAATAGCCTGGCACATAGGTTCACAGCAGAGGGGCACCAGGAAACATTACTCAGATACTTGCTCAGATGACAAGTTGTGTCTCTGCAGCTCAGTGCCCAGCAGAGGTGTAGGACTCCTCTTGGGCAGGTAAGATCACTGCTACTCAGGGAGGGCTCCTCCCCCTGCTTGGAGAGGAATGGAGGTAGAGTAGTTAACTAATAAATACCAGTGAGCCACTAGGGCACTTGAGAAAGAAAATAGTATGACTTTAGGACATATTCCCAGTGTGAATGAGAACCTGGCCCACAAGAGATTCATTGGCATGTTATTCTGTTACTTTAACCTGCAGTGGAAAGCAATAGGTATAACACACAACCAGTATGTTTATGAGGAGATGCAGGAAGGGCTGTGGAGTGATCTGGGCCAGCAGTGTGAAATGGAGGCACTTATGTTTGTACTAGCATATGTCATGTCCTTGTAGCATGTGAATACACGCATCAGGTAGTTTGTACGCTCCTGTGCCAGTTGCGTCAGGTAGAACATAGCTCCACACTGCCTCCTGATGGGGTAGTAGTACAGTTGTTTTACTGGGAACAACTGTAAGTTCTGAGCTCACAGATAGGTGTGAAAATGACCATATTTGGGAAACAGAGCCATTGATTACATTTATCCTGCGTACTGGGCCTGAAGACAGCCCTCATCTGTCTCTTGTACTCTACATTAGAGACGGGTTGGAGCAAGGTCCTGCACCTGGGGACTGGAGAGAGCCCTCATCTGTCTCTGGTGCTCTACAGCAGAGATGGGTTGGAGCAAGGTCCTGCACATGGGGCTTGGAGACTACCCTAATCTGTCTCTTGTGCTCTACATTCGAGACGGTTGGAGCAAGTTCCTGCACATGGGGCCTGGAGACAGCCCTCATCTGTCTCTGGTGCTCTACATTAGAGATAGGTCGTAGCAAGGTCCTGCACATGGGTCATGGAGACTGCCCTCATCTGCCTCTTGTGCTCTACATTAGAGACGGGTTGGAGCATGGTCCTGCACATGGGCCCTGGAGACAGCCCACCTCTGTCTCTGGTGCTCTACATTAGACACTGGTTGGAACAAGGTCCTGCCCGATGGATCTGGAGACAGCCCTCATCTGTCTCTGGTGCTCTACATTAGAGACGGGTTGAAACAAGGTCCTGCACATGGGGCCTGGAGACAGCCCTCATCTGTCTCTTTTTCTCTACATTAGAGATGGGTTGGAGCAAAGTCCTGCACATGGGGCCTGGAGACAGCCCTCATCTGTCTCTTGTGCTCTACATTAGAGACTGGGTTGGAACAAGATCTTGTACGCCGGGCTTGGAGACAGCCTTCATCTGGCTCTTGTGCTCTACATTAGAGACTTGTTGGAGCAAGGCCCTGCACATGGGGCCTGAAGATAGGCCTCACCTGTCTCTTCTCCTCTACATTAGAGACTGGGTTGGAGCAAGGTCCTGCACATGGGGCTTAGAGATAGCCCTCAGCTGTCTCTGGTGCTCTAAATTAGAGACTGGTTGGAACAAGGTCCTGCACATGGAGACTGGAGACAGCCCTCATCTGTCTCTGGTGCTCTACATTTCTGATAGATACATCTGCCGTGTGGATTCCTCACCTTGTGAATATCCCCTGCGACAGCAACATTCCGAAATTCTTTTGTAGCTTCGCGCCGACGTGGACCCGGACGTCATAGAGGCACGGCATCGCTCGCGACTCCGCTGACGTCACCGACGCCTATAATAGGCCCACGCCGGCGTGATGACATCAGTTCCCTTTTTTCCGCGTTGTCGACGCTAACGGTTTTCTGGGATCGTCTGTAGCCTTAGCTGTAACTTTGTTACTTGCTATTTGTTTCTAGTCTCTTGTCTTCTCTTTTTTTCGACGTCTTCGAAGAAGACCGGGTTTAAGGCCTGCGGAGAATGTAACAAGGTGATGTCCATCACAGATCCGCATGAATGCTGTTTGTAGTGTCTGAGCTCCGACCACGACGTCGAGGACTGCCAATCCTGCAGGAAGATGACACCAAAGGCCCTCCGGGAAAGGGAAGCGAAACTTCTGGTTGCCAAGTTTAAAGAGGGTAAAGAAAAGAAGAAATCAAGATCGCGGACTCGACGCTCGAAGTCAAGGTCTCGCTCGAGGTCGCGATCGGATTCGTCCTCAGCCCATGCTTCGAGGAAGAAGCATAAAAAGAGAACCCATGAATCCCGACATCGATCGAGGAAGGAGTCGGGTTCCAAGCCGAAGTCGCAGGTGAAGCTGGTCGAGAAGGTGGTTTCTTCGGCTTCGGAGGAACAGGATGCCGAGGCTGAGGCGTCGCATGCGAATTCGCCAAGTTCGCCGAAGCAGAAAGCTGTTCCATCTCCGGACCCATCCCATCCTTCAGGTCGGGAGGATGAAGGTGAGGAGGAGGTGGTTGGAGAGGGAGAGGCTCCGTTGCCCGAAGGTCTGTCGACTCCGGTGCACCAGCCTGAAGAGGAGGTCGACGTCACATCGACTCCGCGCCCTCGAGATCCGCCTGGGGGTTCGTATCCAGCCTTCCCAGGTTCAGGTCAGGATCCTTCGCATTTTCTGAATGCGATGTTTGGAATTTATTCAAGGGCTATGTATCCCTCTGGGGCTCCTGCTGGTCCTATGGGTCCGATGGCATATGGTCTGGGTGTTCCTCAATCCTATGCACCTGCGCCCTTTATGCCGGCTCCGACGCCGCATTGGCATTATCCGAATCCGGCGAGGCCTTCTACCCCGAAGCCTTCGACGCCGAGGTCGACGTCTCCGATTCCGTCGACGCCAGTCCCTTCATCTTTGAAGCCGAACCCTGATCGACGTTGTGGATCTATTCTTCGTCCGACGTCTGGTTCGACTCCGGCACCGGCTCCGTCGGAGTCGGTTGCGGATCCGTCGGCTTCGATTGTGAAGCAAAGATCAAGGCGTGAGACCCAGAGGTTGCTGGAGGAAGAAAGATATCGTGAAGAGAATATGGAGGAAGGCGAACTGAATGGATTCTGAGGATCCTTTTGAGGACCTTTCTGTTGCTAGTGGCCTGGAGCGGTCACCTGATTGGAACCTTGCTTCGTTTTCTGATGAACCCTCAAGGGATGTGACGCCTTATCATGTGGTGATAAAGAAGGCTGCGGGTTTGTTGAACATTGCTCTTCCAACTGCAGAATTTAAATCCAATCTGCTCACGGAGGTCCTTCATTCTCCTTCCTCAGTGTCTGAACCATTGTTGCCTTTTAATGATGCCTTAAAGGATCCAATTTTGGAGATTTGGAAAAAACCTGTTTCGACTCCAGCTGTGTCTATAGCAGTAGCTAGGAGATATAGGACAGCTCCTGAAGACCCTGAGTTTTTATCCTCTCATCCTCTTCCAGAGAGTTTGGTGGTGCACGCTGCATGTTCCAAAAGATCTACGGGTGCTTTTCCGCAGGTCCCAGCGGATAAGGAGTCGAGGAAGCAGGATCAGGCTGCTAAGAAGGTTTTCTCTTCTGCCAGTATGGCTTTGAAATCCACGAATGCTACCTGCTTGATGGGGCATTACATCCACGCTCTTATGGACACTGTGAAGCAGTTGATGCCTGAGGAGAGTAGGAAAGACTTCCAGGAGGTAATCTCTGATGCTCAAGCTGCAGCAAGGCAGGTTATTCAAAGTGGTTTGGACACGGCAGACTCTGTTGCTAGGGTCATGGGTTCTTCCGTAGCCACAAGAAGAGCTGCATGGCTGAAGTCAAGTGAGTTTTCAACAGATGTCCAGGCGGCATTGATGGATCTTCCATTTGACGGGTCTGGTTTGTTTGGGGAAAAAGCGGACACTGCCTTGGAACGCTTTAAAGACAGCAGGGCGACTGCGAAGTCTTTGGGCCTTCAGTCCAGGGGCACTTTTGGTAGACGTTCAAGGGGATTTGGCAGATCTTCTTTTCGAGCCTATAAGTCAACCCAGCAGCAGCCGCAGCAGCAGCAAAACATGCTGTATAGATCTTATAGAGGCAAGCAGAGGTCCCGGGCTCGGGCCGTAATGCTTCCTCCTCCTCCTCCTCTTCCCCTTCCCAGCCCCCTGCTTCCGCAGCAAAGCAGCCCTAGATCCGCCATTCCGGCTCATGTGGGCCCAGTAGGGGGCCGGCTTACCCATTTTCTTCAAGATTGGGAATTGATAACATCGGATCTTTGGGTTCTCAATCTTATGGAGAATGGGTATGCGCTTCCTTTTCGGGAGTTTCCCCCGAATTATCCTCCTTGCCAGGGTTATTGTTCAGAGGACCACCTGCTTCTCCTGCAGGAGGAAGTTCAGGCTCTGTTTCGAAAAGGTGCAATAGAAGTGGTTCCGGAGCAGGAAAGGGGTCAAGGTTGCTACTCCCGGTATTTCCTGATCCCCAAGAAGGATGGCAGGCTTCGGCCGATTCTGGATCTCAGATCTTGAACCTTTACCTGAAACAGGAGAAGTTCAAGATGCTCACCCTTGCTCAGGTTCTTCAAGCGCTGCTGGAAGAAGACTGGATGGTGTCGCTCGACTTGCAGGATGCGTATTTTCATATCCCAATCCTGAAGTCGCACAGAAAGTATCTCCGTTTCACGGTTGGGTCGCTGCACTACCAGTTTGCGGTCCTTCCTTTTGGTCTTACTACTGCGCCTCGAGTCTTTACCAAGGTGATGGCCGTGGTGTCGGCACATCTCAGAAGGTCAGGGATACCTGTATTCCCGTATCTGGACGACTGGCTGATCAAAGCGGAGTCGTCGGAGAGGGTGCTCCATCATCTGCAGGAGACAACCCAGTTGTTGTACAGGTTGGGTTTTTCGATAAATGTACCCAAATCTCACCTGGTGCCCTCCCAGCGCAACCTGTTCATAGGTGCTGTACTGGACACAACTGTATGTCGTGCATTCCCTCCTCCTCAAAGGATTCGCGACATACAGGAAATGATTCCTTTGTTCCACAATGGAGCGGTCGTTCCAGTCCTGAAGGTCCTTCGCCTGCTCGGTCTGATGGCTTCTTGCATTCTATTGGTCAACCATGCACGCTGGCACATGAGGGCGCTCCAGTGGTGCCTCCGCAGGCAGTGGTATCAGCACAATGGAGATCTCAAGGAGTCAGTGAGGATCTCCAGAGAAGCTGCAGCGGATCTATCTTGGTGGAGCGTGGAAGGCAATCTGTCGCAAGGAAAGCCTTTTCAACTTCCTCCATCGGTGGCCACGGTAATATCGGATGCATCCACTCTAGGGTGGGGTGCTCATCTGGGGGATCTGGAGGTCAAGGGTCTTTGGTCTCCAGAGGAAAGGTTACTTCATATCAACCTTCTAGAGTTGCGGGCGATACGTCTGGCCCTCAAGGCCTTCCTCCCTTCCCTTCGCGTTCGGTCGGTTCAGGTCCTTACGGACAACACGACCGCGATGTGGTACATCAACAAGCAGGAAGGAGTGGGGTCGCAGTGTCTCTGCAGAGAGGCTCTGCGTCTCTGGTCCTAGGTACAGGTCCATCAGATTTGTCTGATGGCGAATCATCTGGCCGGGGTGCAGAACGTTCGTGCAGACAGTCTCAGTCGGCAGTTTTCGGCCAATCACGAGTGGAGGCTTCATCCGGAGGTAGTTCTTCACGTCTTTCAGACGTGGGGGACTCCTCAGGTGGACCTGTTCGCCACTCTGGAGAATGCTCACTGCCCGTTATTCTCCAGTCTCCAGTATCCGATGCAAGGGGCCTTGGGGGACACGTTTCAGTTGAGTTGGGAAGGACGACTCCTTTACGCTTTTCCTCCCATACCTTTGATTCCTCGGGTTCTGAGGAAGATTCGTCGAGACCGGGCCCAAGTCATATTGATTGCCCAAGAAGGGTGTGGTACTCAGACCTTCTCCACCTCTCCTCTCACCAGCCGCTCCGTCTCCCTTTCAGGGCAGATCTCCTCTCCCAGATGGAGGGGCAGGTTCTACACCCCCACCTCCAGACCTTACACCTTCATGCCTGGAGATTGAACAGGGCAACCTGAGTTCTTTTTCTCTCCCGCCTGACGTGGTAGATGTCATCTTGTCAGCCAGGCGTGACTCCACTAAATCCATTTATTCATATAGGTGGTCTAAATTTGTCACTTGGTGTGGTGAGAAGTCATTGGATCCATTGAGAGCCCATTTATCTGATGTTCTACAGTTTGCTCTTTCTCTGGCTAAACAGGGGCTTGCTGTTGCCACGGTGAAGGGCTATCTTTCTGCGCTGTCTGCATTTCTCTGCATGCCTGACTAGCCTTCTCTTTTTAAGTCTCCTGTGGTTTTAAGGTTTTTGAAGGGCCTTACGAATAAGTTCCCTCCTACTCCTTTCATTGTGCCTCAGTGGGACTTAAATCTTGTTTTGACTTTTTTGATGGGTGCTCCCTTTGAGCCTCTCCACAAATGTCCTATGAGACTTTTGACCCTTAAGACAGTTTTCCTCGTTGCAATAACCTCGGCAAGGAGGGTTAGTGAGCTTCAAGCTCTTAGTTCCAAACCCCCATTCCTGTCCATACATGCTGATCGAATGGTTCTTAGGACCAGGGCTGCTTTTCTGCCTAAGGTGGTAACTCCTTTCCACCGTGGTCAATCTGTTACCCTCCCTACCTTTTATCCTCCCCCACACCCTTCCAATGTGGAGGAGAGGTTGCACCGTCTGGACCCCAAGAGGGCAGTGTCCTTTTACTTGGACAGATCTAAAGACTTTCGGCTGGATGACAAGCTCTTCGTTGGCTTTGCTGGCTGCAAGAAAGGAAGAGCGGTCCATAAAAGAACTTTATCAAGATGGATTGTCCTCTGTATAAAGATCTGCTACTCTTTGGCCGGTAAGGAACCTCCAGAGGGTATAAGGGCTCATTCTACAAGAGCTAAGTCGTCTACCTCTGCATTAGCTAGAGGTGCCCCTGTTGAGGATATTTGTAGGGCGGCTACTTGGTCTTCCCTCCACACTTTCGCGAAGCATTACTGCTTGGATTCTGAGGTGAGGAGGGACGGCCACTTTGCGCGCTCTGTACTTCAGGATTTCCTGGTTTAGAAGAGTGGACACCCCCCTCCGGGAGTGGGGACCGCTGTGGGACTCTATTCACAAGGTGAGGAATCCACACGGCAGATGTATCTATCAGAAGAACAAGTTACTTACCTTCGGTAACGCTTTTTCTGGTAGATACTATATCTGCCTGTGGATTCCTCGCTGACCCACCTGCCTCCCCGTTGTCCACTCTTCTATGCCAGTGTTTCTATTATGTATTTATTTTATTGTCAAATGTTTTATTGCATTTACTTCACACTGTGTGTGTTACCTTGATATTGGTACTGCGTATGCTGTGTTTATGTCTACTGTCATTGGTCCGTCCGTGTGCCTCGAAGGCACGGAAAAAAGGGCGGAACTGATGTCATCACGCCGGCGTGGGCCTATTATAGGCATCTGTGACGTCAGCGGAGTCGCGAGCGATGCCGTGCCTCTATGACGTCCGGGTCCACGTCGGCGCGAAGCTACAAAAGAATTTCCGAATGTTGCTGACGCAGGGGATATTCACAAGGTGAGGAATCCACAGGCAGATATAGTATCTACCAGAAAAAGCGTTACCGAAGGTAAGTAACTTGTTCTACAGACTGCTTGAAACAAGGTCCTGCACATGGGACCTGGAGACAGGCCTCAGCTGTCTCTAGTGCTCTACATTAGAGACCGGTTGTAACAAAGTCCTGCACATGGGGCCTAGAGGCAGGCTTCGTCTGTCTCTGGGGCTCCACATTAGAGACGGGTTGGTACAAGGTCCTGCGTAATGAATCTTGAGACAGCTGTCTGCTGTCTCTGGTGCTCTACATTAGAGACGATTGAAGCAAGGTCCTGCACATGGGGCTTACAGACAGCCCTAATCTGTCTCTAG
This sequence comes from Lissotriton vulgaris, assembly GCF_964263255.1. NCBI lineage: Eukaryota > Metazoa > Chordata > Amphibia > Caudata > Salamandridae > Lissotriton > Lissotriton vulgaris. The sequence continues at coordinate 213,690,114 of NC_141687.1, forward strand.
TGCGCTACATTAGAGACAGGTTGGAACAAAGTCCTTCACATGGGGCCTAGAGGCAGGCTTAGTCTGTCTCTGGTGCTCCACATTAGAGACGGGTTGGTACAAGGTCCTGCATAATGGATCTGGAGACAGCTGTCTGCTGTCTCTGGTGCTCTACATTAGAGACGGGTTGGAGCAAGGTCCTGCACATGGGTCCTAGAGACAGCCCTCATATGTCTCTTGTGCTCTGCATCAGAGATGGGATGGAGCAAGGTCCTGCGCATGGGGCCTAGGGACAGCCCTCATCTGTCTCTTGTGCTCTACATTAGAGACTTGTTGGAGCAAGGCCCTGCACGTCAGGCCTGGAGATAGGCCTCACCTGTCTCTTATGCTCTACATTAGAGACTGGGTTGGAGCAAGGCCCTGCACATAGGGCCTGGAGATAGCCCTCAGCTGTCTCTGGTGCTCTACATTAGAGACTGGTTGGAACAAGGTCCTGCCCGATGGATCTGGAGACAGCCCTCATCTGTCTCTGGTGCTCTACATTAGAGATGGGTTCGAACAAGGTCCTGCACATGGGGACTGGAGACAGCCTCCTAAGTCTCTGGTGCTCTACATTAGAGGCTTTTTGAAACAGGGTCCTGCGCACAGGGCCTGGAGACTGCCCTCTGCGATCTCTGGTGCTCTACATTACAGACTGCTTCAAACAAGGTCCTGCACATGGGGCCTGGAGACAGGCCTCTGCTGTCTCTGGTGCTCTACATTAGAGACGGGTTGGAACAAAGTCCTGCACATGGGGCCTCGAGACAGGCCTCCGCTGTCTCTGGTGCTCTACATTAGAAACTGGTTGGAACAAGGTCCTGCACATGGGGCCTGGAGACAGCCTCTTCTGTCTATGGTACTCTACATTAGAGGCGCAGTGTAACAGGGTTCCACGCACTGGTCCTGGAGACAGCCCTCGGCTATCTCTGGTGCTCTACATTACAGATCACTTGAAACAAGGGGCCTGGAGATGGGCCTCAGCTGTCCCTGGTGCTCTATATATGAGACCAGTTGGAGCAAGGTCCTTCACGGGGGACCTGGAGACCCCTGTCATCTGTCTCTGGTACTCTACATTGGAGATGGGTTGGAGAAGGCTCCTGCAGATAGCGTTTTATACTGAAGGGTTCTTGCTTTTCACCATTCCCCTGCTTTGCACCCCGGCGTAGGGGCAATGCAGGGGCAAGCTGGTCCAGCTTGGTTGTATGCGGACACATGTGTGATATATGAATACAGTAAATATGTTGGCCCTAACCTTTAACTTGCCTTTTCCTTTCACGTGGCTTCTGCTAATAATTGTAACTCTATAACTTGTTCTCAGAGCAGTAAGCTCTAACTGAGAGAGCGGTTGTAAAATAAACAAGCATTTGCATTGTGAGAGTTTAAGCTATTGGCAATATAAAAAGACAATGCCTTTTATCTATTGTGCTAATTAGCACATAAATAAAAGGCATTGTTGTTTACAATGCCAATAGCTCAAACTGTCTGGTGTATTAGTTTCAGCTTGCACTGTGTTAAGTTAGCATAGGCTGGTTAGAAGTTAAACGGCATTTTACCTTTCCTGCTGCCTCTGCACACGACACATTTTGTTATTGTTATTTGCGATTTTTATAGCGCTAAATCACCGCCAGGTCTGTCAGCGCTTGAACAGAGGTAGACAGCTCACTGCATGGATGGGACACACAATCTAGAGGAATTAATCAATGTTTAAGGCTTCTTTAAAAAGGACAGATTTAAGTAGTTTCCAGAAGTGAAGCAGGTTAGGTTCTCAGCGCAAGAGAACGGGTAACCTATTCCAGAGCTGAGGGACAAGTACTGAAAAGGCTCTACCACCTTTCGAGGAGAGTTTATACCGAGGGCATGACAGGAACTGTGCTTCTGAAGATCGCAAGGAGCGTCCAGGGGTATAAACCTCCAAGCGTTCTTTTATATAGACCGGGGCTAGACCATATATAGCTTTATGAGCTATGCAGAGGCTCTTAAATTCCACTCTTTGTTTTATTGGTAACCAGTGCAGCTTGCGTAACAGCGGGGTGGCATGGGTTTTCCTAGGCAGTCTGAGAATCAATCTAGATGCGTCATTTAAGACTATTTGTAGTCTTAAATTTAATTAAAATTTTATTAATGCTTTTCGCCTAGTTAGGTATTTTGCTTTACACAAGAATAACATGTTTGCTTATAATATCAATCTTGCTTGGTAAGCTATGTCTGTACAGTGAGTGCAGAGGCCTTCAAGGTTATTTCAACACAGCTCTTATTGTTTGGATTGATCAGCGCACAGAGTAGACATAATATGGATGCAGCTGTGGCCAACTTTGGTTTTAGGAAAGCATAATAATACACTGCACAGAGCAGGACACACACTTGATGAATATCCGTATGCAGAGTGTTGGTGCAGGAGATAATGTGATCCATTTCCACTGAACCCAAAGGTATGGGCCCGCCCTTGTAAACCCAAAGAGACCTTCTGTAGATATAATATAATATACTAGCCCGGGAGGGTAAACAGAGGTTCTATTTAAACCTGTTTCCTTTAGCATTTTAACATGCTTTCACCCTTTGTATTTCATGAAATAGTAACTATGCTTTTAACCTTGATCTTTATAATATGTTTGCTTGTATTAGCTAAGATACTGCGTTTGAGAACACTGCATTAGAAATAAACATTTCAAACTCGCACATGTCCTCATTGACTCCTGGTTCTGGATTGATATGTTAGTATATAGAAAGAGTGTTCATGTGCTCCACGTTACCTGAGGTGTTCTAAGTCCATGTTCTGGGTTATCTTAATCATTGGGGTTTTGTAAGCACCAATGAGACAATGATAGCTAGTCTGGTAGGGGATTTTGGATGCTGAGGTGAGTTTTGGCTCCCCCTAATTCACTGAGGTTCAAAGTCTCTATGCACAGTTCTGTATATGAGCAGAAATCCCTGCTACCTGGCGCCTGATCGTTGGTGGTCTTATTACGTGACACTTGAGTAGTACTTATATCGGTCCGTAACAACTTCGCTATTGTTTCCGGAAAACGGTAGTGTCGGATAAACCTGCTATATTAACAAAGGTTCTTTCAAGCTTGATTCTTTCAAAACGGTTTCATTGAATTACTACCCAGTTGTGCTACATGTTTTTTGTTGTACCTTTCTCTTTTTGTGTCACTATGGCCGCGGTGGACATTCCGCAACATAGTCGCATTGCGGTGCGCAATAACTTGCAGAATTATCATGTCCCCGTGGATGGCATGGCCGTGATTAGGGTGGTGAGTGCAGAGGTGGCTTACCCATACGAGATTTTTTACTCGTGGGTGACCTTCCAGGCTGTGAACGCTAATACCAATGTGTTCGACACATACACAGCCACTGCTGCCGACACATACACTCCCACTGCTGTGCTTCAGGAATATGCTCCATATAGGACACAGGAAGTTCCGATTGATGCTTGGCAGCACCGAGTTTGGTTTAATGGCGTCCTACCAAACTCCTTAACGGCACTGAGGTTAGGTCCTTTGTCCATTCCAGGCGCTACATGGCCTGTTTTGGCTGGATTTACACCGCATCCTCAACATGGAGCGATTGCCGTTGCTGATTTGAGGCGGTTACATACAGTCGCGATTAATGTAATTAGGTCCTTAGTTCAATACATTACCCGCATTCTCCCGGGCGAGACACCAGGAGGTGCGGCGCTTACCGCTGGACAGGGCGGTATGAGACTTAGTCCTGTTATGGTCAATGCTGTGATGGGCAAACGCCCCCAGGATAAGGATGAATTTCCTTTCTGGCTTGCCGAGAAATTTGACCAGCTGGAAGCAGTTGTTCCTAACACGACTCCTGGTGAACAACACAGGATTCTGACAATTAGCATGCCTAAAGACTTGACCCCAGAAATTGGTGACTGTGAGTCTTGGGGGAAGATCTTTGCGGCAGTTTATGCGAGGTGCTTTGGCACTCAGTCCATGACTGTCCTTCCAACGGTCATTAAACATGTTCAAGATGAGGCGGCGGTTGAATTGGGTATGCGCCTATGCGGCTCCTTCGACGTAGTTTCCGATCTCATACTTGCGAATGTAAAGGGAGATGCAGTGAGCTTTCAGGTGGCCAATGCATTGCAGGCGGTTCCCGATGCCGACAAACCCCGACAGTTACCGAGGATTATTGGATTGGCTTATAAGACCGTGGGCCGCAATAGCGTGGGTGGCAAGCCATTTTCCACTAAGGAGAAAAAGCAACCCCAAGGGCCGAAGTCAGAGAATGACGAACAGCCCAAGACCAAGAAACAAAATTGGCCAAAAAAACAAAAACCGGGTAAACAACAACAAAAGAAACAGGAGTCTCGTCCTGCATCACCAGTGCCTGCGCCTACAGAACGTATTTATGACTTACGCAATGGCGCGACGATAAAATCACCTAATAGTTTTCAGGTTTCTGAACAACGCTCTCCTCGTTCTTTTCAGAACTCATCGGCCTCATCAACGGGTGGTGGAGGAGGCGGCAGAGGTCGGTGTGGCCAGCAGGGACGCGACCAGCCCCGCCCGAAAGACGGTAAAAGCAAGCAGGACGATTCAACACCGAAGAGACCCCAGTTTCAGAAAAAGAAAGTTGCCGCTTTAACAGCGAGATATGCCACAGATAGTGAGAACGCAGCTTCGGAATCAGACATGTGCTCTGACCATGCTGGACAGCGCAGCGGAGATTACCATAGTGCGAGAGGCCCTGCATCCGCTACTGAAGGTGACAGAGACTGATCGATTTGTTGTTGTGGAGACAGCTGATACTAGAGTAGCTCCCCCTGATAGACTTTATGAAATAGTCTTTTTAATTGAAGGTGACATACAACGTACAATCAAGGGGGTATTTTGGGAAAGTCTTACGACTACATATGACATTTTGTTAGCGGAGGCTGACTGGCCCCCACCTTTTGTGCTCGCAGCTCCGAGAGGGGAGGAGGAAATCCTCCCTAGTTTCGCGCACACGGTCTCGAAAGAGCATGCTCTGAATTTTGCAGAAGAGTGGGCTAAGGCTCTTGCGCCAGCTTTGTACCGTACACAGTGTGGTTGGGATATATTTTCTCTGCACCACGAGATTCCTTTACGGTCTATGCCACAGCCTCAACCTCAATATCATATCCGACGAGAAGCTAAGGCTTCCGTCGCGGAAATCCTTGAACAATTGGAATATCAAGGGGTGATTGAAACTTGTGTGTCACCGATGAATTAACCCTCTTTATACTGTGACCAAGCCTGACAGTTCGTACCGTTTGGTATTGGATTACCGGCATTTGAACTCGCATTGCCGTTCCTGTGCAGTACAGAATACTCACGGCTCTGCTCTTGTGGATGGTCTGGTGCGTAAACGTTTTAAAACTACACTTGACATATCCAACGTTTTTTTTGCCCACAATTTGGACGGACTGAGTTCCCAGTGGACCAGTTTTACCTGTGGCGGCAAATAACGCCACTATACTCGTTTACCTATGGGCTATAAAAAAAGTCCTGGCGTGTTTGCTGCCCGTATAGTCTCTCTTTTAGAGAGGATGGACACCGATGCATGTTCGTATGTGGATGACCTATATCTCACAGACGAGCTTTGGGCACATCTGTGTCGCGTTGACCGCATAATTTGTAACTTTGCGGACTTCGGTTACAAATTCAACTTTGCAAAGTCCCACATTGCAGAGTATACAGTGTTGTTTCTAGGCTACGAGCTCAACAATGAAGGTAGAGGATTGGCTCCTCACTTCTTGTAGAAATGCGCACAACTGCACGCTCCTACAACTCTGAAAAAATTGCTGGGATTTTTGAATTTCGGGCGTACTTACATTCCCGATATGCCCAACGTATCAAGCCTTTGTATGCTTTGATACAACCAACTTTTACCAAATCTTGCTGGCTGCTGGAACATTCAGCTATTTTGCAATCTTTGCAAGCTGATCCTCTAGAATCTAAATTCTTACTGACTCGTGATAACCACACCAACCTAGTGATAAGAATCATCCCTGGGGCGGTGGGTTTCACGTACCTTACTTTTAACGAAGGAGACACAGTACCTATTGCCTACAAGTCACACTTGTACACTTCGGCTGAAATGCGGTTTTCCTCTGTGGAAAAAGTTTTGACAGCAGTGCAAATGGCGATTCTCAATGGACGTGCACTGTCGCAGGGAAAACGCATGTTGGTTGTAACCCCGTTTCCTGCATTAGAGGCAGTGACGAAAGTCAGTGTGCCAAATTCTAAAGCTTTGCACCCTCGGTGGATACAATGGGCAGCATCATTGACGTCTCCGGATGTCACGTTTATTTTTGATGCCTCCTTACAGTTGCAGGAGTTTTTGCAGTATGAATTTGTTCATCCTGCACCTATGGCTATACGGCCTTTGGAGGACTTCCATTGCATCATATACACTGATGGTTCAACACAGGTTGCGCATGGGTCTAAGCACGCATACATTTCCGCTTGCGCTATTGTGGTAGGTGCCATGGTGAATGATGAGTTCAAGTCCAAGTCGTACACACGCTGACTCTTGGGGACTGCACCGCACAATTGACAGAGCTTCGTGCTCGGATGCTTGCAATGGAGTATGCTGATCTTGGTGTGACAACTCTTATTGTGAGTGATTCTTACTACTGTGTCCAGTCTTGCAATGAAAACCTGTTTTTTTGGATTCAGAATGATTTTCGTGATTCCAAGCGTAGCACAATAAAACATAAAATGATCTGGGTCCGAGTGGCTGAGCTTAAAGAGACGTTGCCACTCATGTTTGTGATTCATACTCTCGGTCATCAGCGCGTGGGAGTCCACGCTGATGGCAATTCGCTTGCCGATGAGGCAGCAAAATCAGCGGTATCGACATATTTGGTTGCAGCAGTTACACGTTCCAAAAGTAAGATTGATGATGATATCTTAGCAGCTGTTGCTGCAACTGAGAAGGGAGGTAAACATCCAAAAGGATTCCCTTTGAAGTATTCATACCACTTAAGTCCTGATAAAGTTCCTTATGTGAAAATTCCTGACGTTGGTGAGAGGTTACTTCCCAACGCAGACCGCAGGCCTACACTGATTACCGCAGCCCATGAAGGTGATGCGCCTGTGCATGCGGGCGTTTCGGCTACTGTAGCTCAGTTACAACAATGTTTCTGGTGGCGGGGACTGTACAGACGCGTGATTATATCCATCAATGTGACATTTGCCAGCAGAGTAAGCCTTCGACTGCCGCACGTCCGCCTCAGACACAGTTGTACATTTCTAATAAACCCCTTGGGTGTGTTTTATTTAGATCACTGCGGTCCTTTTTCTTCTGATACTGCGTATAAGTACATCTTAGTAGCAGGTGATTCCTGCGCATGCTTTTTGTGGGTATGGCCTCACCGCAGCGCTGATTCACGGACTGTCATATTAGACTTGCGTATCTTTGTAGGGATTTTTGCCTGTGGTACCTTCCATTCGGATCGGGGTCCGGCTTTCGCCTCTAAGGCGTATAAGGATGCCATAACTTTGTTGGGGGTCCAAGTCAAGTTTTCGTCTCCATACAGACCTGAGGGTAATAGTGTTGTGGAACAGATGAACCGAGATTTAAAGCAGTCTTTGACTGCTCGAGTTATAGGCACTGGCAGGAACTGGCTGGCCAATCTCAATGGCGTGCAGCGTGCTCTTAATAATCTCCTAGAAGATCTCTGGGTGGGCGGACCCCATACGAAATGCTCTTTGGTATCAAGATGTATGTCCCAGACCTTGACGGTCTAGACTCAGTGGCTCAAGCCGCCTCCTATGACGTAGATGAACATTGCAATGTTTTACAGGATCTACAAAAGGCAAGAGACAGTCTTGCAAAGGAACATTTGCCCTCAGCCTTGGATGATGCGTTGCAGATCCCGGTAGTTGGCTGGCTACCCCAAGTTGGAGAACTAGTTCATGAGAAGATCGAGAACAAGAAAGAATTTGGTCCCTCTTATCGAGCTCCGGTTCCAGTGCTTGGAGTGAAGGGCACAAGAACAGTCATTTTACCACCACTTCCATGTCCGCTGATCACGAGCGCTGCGTTTGTTAGCTCACAGCTCTTGAGGCACAGCCGGGAGCAGGGACAGACAGATCTTTTTAAAACTGCACTGAATTACTTGTTATTTTAAAAGCGCCGTATCTGCACCACCCTTTCCCCACGCAGCAGACTGCATGCTGACGTAGGCAAACGATTCCCAGCTGTAGCGACGGGATTGGCTTGTCGCCAGGACACGCCCACTACCGAAGCCACGCCCCCTTTGACACAAAACGTGCGCTGATCACGAGCGCTGCGTTTGTTAGCTCACAGCTCTTGAGGCACAGCCGGGAGCAGGGACAGACAGATCTTTTTAAAACTGCACTGAATTACTTGTTATTTTAAAAGCGCCGTATCTGCACCACCCTTTCCCCACGCAGCAGACTGCATGCTGACGTAGGCAAAGGATTCCCAGCTGTAGCGACGGGATTGGCCTGTCGCCAAGACACGCCCACTACCGAAGCCACGCCCCTTTTGACCCCTCCTCCCCCTGCTACAAAGCATGTGCCTCCATCGGAAGCGCAGCGGACGAGCGCAGCGGGCACGACGAATGCGCGCTTAAGGCAAGCTCGTCTGCGCTCGTCCGCGCCGAGGCCGGGCTTAGGGCCCCCCTCCTACCCGTTGCACACCAGCCCATGATGCGCTCAGATATAGTAGGAGCACACTCATGCTACTGAACGCACAGGCAGGAAAAACTGAGTGCCCACGCTTAGCTCCTCACGCAGTACAACAGGACGATAAGGCCTGCCCTCACTGTCTAGTTTGGCTTCCACACATCAACCCCCTCCCCCCTAAATCAATCCTGATGCCTTATCCTAGTCCTGACAACATCAAGACCCATTCCCCATCTACCCAAGGTGGAACCGAGCCCAGCAATAAAGGGGAATTAATCAACGGACTTCTAAATGTCCGATCCCTCCTGAAACATGCCACTGAAATACAGCTTCTGATCGAGACTTACAACCTCGACATCCTGTTCCTAACGGGGACATGGATGGCTGAAGGGATAGAGTCAGAGCTAGGCCTAGCATGCCCAGACGGGTTCAAGATCATTCAGAAACCCAGACACTCAGGTCGAGGAGGAGGCCTGGGGGTCATTTTTAGGGAACAACTAAACATCACTACCCTGGAAGTTGACACCGTTCCCTCTGTTGAAATCCTCGGGATTTCCATAAAACATGATTCCGAACATTGCCTCACGGCCCTGGTATGTTACAGATCCCCGGGGCATTTCAATGCCTCTCAACAGCAGGAATTTATCACGGTCATAAATAATATGTCAATCTCCCACAACAGGCTGCTGATACTGGGCGATTTTAACATATGGGACAATGACCAACTACGTACAGCCCTGCACAACATCACCCAATCCTGCTACAATCTAGGGCTGAAACAGTGGATAAACACTCCTACACATATACTAGGAAACACACTAGATCTAATCTTTGCGGCAGAAGACTTACTGACCCTAGACTCTATTCTCCCAGTAGGTTAGTCAGACCACTATCTCATCAGGTTCAAATCCCATATCCTGTCCCACACAGGGTCCAAGAGATCGCATGTCAAAACCTTCTTAGGTCGCGACTGGAAGAACCTGTTAAAGAGGAAAGAGGAGGGAAAGCTCGATATACGCCCGATTGGGGCCTCGTTCAAAATAGAGAATGATGTCACCACAAATTATCTCTCCTTCTGCCACGAGACTACAAAAAAACTCGATGCCATTATCCCATTGAAAACAATCACAAAAAGGGGAAAACCATCCGCCCCCTGGTATACAGATAAACTGAAAGAACTAAAAAATATCTGCAAAAAGGCGGAGAAGCTCTGGAGGAAAAGCTACTCAGACCAGCAGAAAGCACGTTGGAGGATCACCATCTTACAATACAAGAAAGAAATAACCACAGCCAAATCCAACTACTTTGCTGAGATCATCCTCAAAAGCTCTAATAAAACCCGGGATACCTTCAGGATTTTCAAAGAACTCTCTCACCCCGCCTGTGCTAACAGCCAAATCAAGCCCTCTCAAGAACTCTGCGATGGCCTAGCAGTGTTCTTTCAGGACAAAATCAGCAAAACTGTAGAGGGCATGAAGAGCTATCCCATCTCCCCAATGCTAGACAACAGTTCTCAAACGAACGACACCCACCCCCTCTCAAATGCTATCATGGAAAACTTTTTGATCCCCTCGGAACAGGAATTTCTAACAACAGCCCTCAATACCTCTTCAGGCTCTCCTTTAGACCCTCTTCCCCATAGAATAGCAAAGAAATTTGAGGACGATATTCTACCAGCTCTGCACCAACTATGCAATCAATCTCTGCGTACAGGCTCCGTGCCCAAAGACTGGAAACTGGCGATTGTCACCCCGCTTTTAAAAAAAACAAATCTGGACCCCAACTGCCAGAAAAACTACCGACCCATATCCCTTCTACCATACCCAATAAAGATCATAGAGAGGTGGGTCAGCAGATCTCTAGCCCTCTTCCTAGAAACCAACAACATCCTGGAAGAGGAGCAGTTTGGCTTCAGACCAGTACATGGAACGGAGTCAGCCTTGCTGACAGTCATGGATGACCTACGAATGAGGGCGGACAGGGGAGAATCAGCAACTCTGATTCTGCTTGACCTGTCCGCCGCGTTCGATACGGTGAACCACGGCATTCTGATAGAAAGACTGAGGAACATCGGAGTCGGAGGGGTCGCGCTTAACTGGTTCCGCTCCTACCTGACAGACAGGTGGCAGGCAGTAGCTATCCCTCCCTACCAATCAGAGTTCATCAAAGTCCCGCACGGGGTCCCACATGGGTCTGCTATCAGTCCCATACTCTTTAATATCTATATGCAACCCCTGATGCGGATCATTAAAAGCCATGGCATCAGCGTGACAAACTACGCAGATGATACCCAGCTGATAATCTCGCTTGACGGAACCCGAGCAAGCTCATTGGAAACCTTCCACACTTGTATGCTGGAAATGTCTCTTTGGCTCAATCAGAACTCACAAAACTTTAACAGTGAGAAAACTGAAATATTGCACTGCACGGTAGGAAAAATCCCCAAAAGTCTACCACCAGACTTTTGCCCTCAGTCGATAGGGGACTCACCCACCCCAGTGAGCTCAGTTAAAAATCTCAGAGTCACTATCAACAACAAGCTAAGCCTAGAGACAAACGTCAATAAGCAGGTCAGCTGCTGTTTCGCCCTACTGAGAGGACTCCGCAGGCTGCTACCTCTCCTGCCCCCACAGACCAGAGCCGACATAGTCAGGAGCACTATCCTCAGCCGCCTGGATTACTGCAATGCCCTCCTGCTGGAATCCCCTGCCTATCTCATTTCCAGACTCCAGAGTGTCCAGGCAGCTGCAGCCAAACTGGCACTTTCCCGTGAGCGAAGATCCTCTACCACTCTTGCCCTGGCCGACCTACATTGGCTGCCCATACACCAAAGGATCTGCTTTAAATCCCTATGTATCGTCTTCAGGGCAGTTCACGGACTAGGTCCCCGACCACTCCAGAACAAATTCAAGTGGTACGAGCCCACCCGGTCTCTTCGATCCTCATCCTTAAACTTCATTAGCGTTCCTAGGATCAAGAAAGCAACCTGCGGGGGACGGGCTTTCAGCATAGCTGCAGCCCATCTTTGGAACAACCTCCCCATCGACATCAGAAAAATCAATGACCTTCTGACCTTTCGGAAAAAGATAAAAACCTGGCTTTTTCCAAAAAAAACCCTCCCAAAACCCATCACTATAAATAAACTCACCCTGCCCCTTATCTTGTCCGTGCTCCTGTCCCCACAAAGCTCTTAGCTATACAACTAAGCGCCAGGATGCCCGCAGGGTTACAGAGCACTCTAGAAATGCTATAAATAAATAAATAAATAAGTAAGGAGAACAGGTATATCTCCATTGACAATGTCAAGATACATAGAGTGGCCGATTCTTCCTAGTATGACACCGGCAGTCTCATGTCCTTCGATTTTGAGAAATTCTGTTTTGGCCCCGGTTTCCAATCCTGGTCCTGATGTTGCTCTTGAGTTGCCTGCAATCTCCAGTCCTTTATTGAGTATATTGCCTGGTACTCAACATGATGAAACTGACTATACCTACCCAACTGACTTATCGATGTCTGATTTGCAAACTCTCTTAGCTACAGAATCCAGATTTTCATTTGACACGGTTTCCCACACATCTAAAAAGCCCTTGAAGATATCTGTTTTGGCAAGACTGTTTAAAAAACATTTTTTGATTCCCCCGTGGACTTATATTTGGATGGTGCTTTTTTCAATTTACCTTTTTATGTCGATTTGGTTTTGTGTTTTATTTTTTCCGTCTCATCAATAAGACACTATGTCGAGGAAAGAACTAGCATTCGACATATCAATGGAACTTTGGCTCCCCATTCCTCATCGCACAGAGTGCCGAGAGACTTGGCTTTTGTTGACATCACAGCTTGGCCTGTCTTAGATGTGATTGTATGGGATGCAGTTCGATTTCAAATTCATGGGCCCACTGAGGTTATAAATGTAGCTAATGTGCTTAGAGTGTCTATGGGGGATGTAGTTAAACAAAATATACGTTCTGATGATTGGGATGTTCAGGCCGTTGAATCATTGTTTTCTGATTTGAAATATTATGCTGCCTTTGAACATGAAGATTTATACTTGGAGTCTGTTATCAACATTTTGGCAATCACTACCTGCTTAAAGCTAATACCAGGAGACTCACTGTAAATTACGCCCAGTGGGAACACTGTCCAGCTCCTATACAAGGCAGTTCTGCTATCTTTTTGAAAAGGTTCACTTACTTTACAGATTTTAATCAATCTAATCCTAATGCCTTTTATTTTAAAATTGCTGAAAAGTCAATTTTCAAAGTTAGATTTACCGATATAAAATGATTGTATTCGAAGTACTTTCTAGACCAGTTGGCCGTTGGGGGCTGCGAGTTGTGGAAGGATACAATTGAACTTAAATCGGTTTGGGGTTCTAAAAGCTGGCAAGTACAAGGCACTGAGGCTTTGCATCGTGCATGCCTCATCCCAAACCATATGTTTTTGAATTCTACAATTTCACAGACCACATGCTTTGGATTGGCTACTGCAAAAAGATAAAATGCTCCTTCTTTTCCTGATTTAGAGGAATATTCCGGTTGGGGTAATTTTACTAAATTTTCCATGAGACAGTTACAAACTCTATTATTGAATTCCTCCTTTAACATATCCAGTTTGGATCTCGAAGGCTGGTTGCTCTGGCACAGAAGTGCTGATTCATGCCAGCATAGTTTTCTGGGTTTGGCTCAAGGCTTTACACAGGTCAGGGTAGCTCCCCGATTTGAAAGTGGCCATTCTGTGACTACCTATTCTGTAGGCAAATTGTGTCAGAACTGGCTCAGACATATCTTCAATGCGTCCTCTACTTCGGGGCTGGCTCACTTTTTTAAAGTTGTGAGCAGTGGCTTAGTGACTTCCTTCTAAAAGGTTTTCGGGGTCATTCCAGCTTTCTTCCATTTTATTTTCTCCAGCCTGTTTGGTGGATTTCCCTTGCTACTGGCTCATGCTGCTGGTGTCCTATTGCTGTTCTATTTCAAAATGGATGCACATCCTGTGTTGCAAGACGGGCGGTCTCGGCTAGGTCTGCTTCGCGCCCGGATGCTTGAGTACTATGGTGCGCTGCCTCTTGCCACACTGAGTGAAGCTTACAGATTATCACTTCGATTTTCCTACTTTACATGCGTCCAGCCTGTGTTCCATTGCCTGAGTTGCGACTTCGAATGGGCCCTGGATTTGTGTGTCTGCAATATGGTGTCTCCCGATGCAGATTATAATCAGCTCATGAGCCCCTTAGTTGCTCATGAATTGCTTTGTTCTGATGGCGGGATTATGGCCTTTGCAGCGATGCATGGTATATTGGGTCGTTGGAATGTGTTTGCAGCGGCGCAAGATTTCTTGGCTCGCAGTTTCCTCGAGATCCCACAGAGTTGTCCTCTGATAGTATAAGAGGCTCCGGTCATCGAAGAGCGTGTGGGTTCTTTCCCTTTGTTAAATTGGATGGCTGATCTATTTTAGGATAATAGTGACTTCCTGTTGGAGGCTGTTGCTGCATATTTTGCATATTCATTGTTGGGATGAATTATGTTTGCAGTCTAGGTTTCTTAACCAAAAACATTTCGTTGGATTGCATTTTTTTTTTTTTTATCTGACTGTTTTTGAAAGGCTTTCCTATTGACTTTGTCAAAGTCCAATGCTGTGTTTTTTCACGAAAATTACATTTTTTTTTCTTATATTTTTTTTGGTTTGTTTTTTGAAAACCGATTTTATTGACAGATTGCACATATATTGCAGCACTCCGCACTCCGAAGTTAACTGCACATCAAATACAGAGCATCAAGAAATTGGCAATCTATACAGCATTTTGGATTCAAATGATTCATTAAACTTAACAGCTTCCCAATGCCCCACACACCCCCCAACTCCCACCACCTGGATCCCACCCATCCCGGTCGTACGACATCGTCTCACATTTCCTCCAACTCAATTTGCGTTCTAATATCATGTGCACTCCTTCCATGGACCCTTCTATCCCACCTCCAGATCCATCTCCCGGTCCACTCGGGGCTCCAGCCAAAGGCTGGACCAGTGGACCGATAATCTGCCCATCTCTTCCATATCTTGTAGTGCTTTCGTGGGCACCCGCGGGCCACAAAGATTGGCTGTTCCAGCCCCATACAGAAATCAAGGCCCTTTTTCCATAACAAAACCGAGGGAGGTCGGGGGTCTTTCCATGCTTTGGCCACATCCCTCTTGGCTAAGGTGAGACACAGCAGCAGTAGATGCCTCTTATATATGTTACCCCCACCCCTTCCAAAACATGTAGCAAGCCTAACTGCGTTGTGCGAGGAAGCTCCTACCCTAAGACCTCGGTCAGACAATCCCACACCCCATTCCAAAACCTGGCCAGCGAACCACAGCACTACACCATATGAATCAGTGTCCCCACCTCCCTGCCACAACGGAGACAGTCTGGGGATGCAATAAGGCCAGCCCGCCACAACCTTTAACTTGTAAAATATACTCTATGCAAGTATTTGAATTGGATTAGCCGCAGCCGTATCGCTATGGCCGCGCCTCTAGGGGCCGCTAGCGCCTCCCGCCAATCTTCCTCCTCAAGTGCCCCCACATCCCTCTCCCCCGGAGCTTCTGTAGTGTATTGGAACAATGTATGACCAGCGTTCGATAAATTCGGGAAATCTTTTTGTCCCTCAAAAAGACCTTGGCCTCCAGTGGGCTAAACCCGGGAGGGAATCGAGACCTTCAAGACTCTGTACAATGGCATGACGGAACTGTAGGTATCTAAAGAATTGGGACCGGGGCATAGCGTACTCCTCGCGCAAGTCTTGGAAGGATTTAAGCGTTGTTCCTGACATTAAATCTCCCAATGATGAGATACCAATGTCATCCCAGCCCCTGAAGCCTTGAAGAGACGCTAGAGCAGGCAGACGTGCATTGTGCCACAGCGGGGTCTCCTGTGTCAGTCTGCCCCACCATCCCATGCGACGCAATACCGGTCTCCAAATTTGAAATACTACCTGGGTGGCCGGCGGCAGACCCTTCCGCAACTGCGTCGCTTATAGGACCGTATGTGAAGTATTGGAGCCCATGAGATGCCGCTCCAGGGCTTATGGTGGGTCACCCCTATCTCCATACCACCATTCATTCAGAACCAAGAGATGAGAGGACAGGATATCGGAGGTTGCCAAACCCCTATCATAAGTGGACAGAAAACAGGTGCGCAGCGCCACCCGCACCATTCCCCCGGCCCACAAAAACTGCCCCACTGCCGACTCCACTTGCCGGAACCACTGGGGTGAGATCGGGTATGGGTGATTTTGTAATTGGTAAAGTAAGCGGGGGAGGGCCATCATTTTAAAGATGGCCGACCTGCCATATATAGTAAGGGGCATTCGGGACCACGTCTTCCTCTCCGACCGGACCCTATCCCAAACCGGTACCAGGTTGCGCTCCTAGGATAGCGCAGGAATCGCGGAGATGAACACCCCCAAATACTTGATACCCCCCACCGCTACTTGCAGTGTGGACGCCCAGTCCCCGAGCATCCGAGCACTCCCCCAAAGCCCATAGGGTCGATTTACGAGGATTCAGATACAACCCAGAGGTCTCGCCGTATATCTGCATAATTTCAAGTAGGTGCGGCCCGACCTGCCAAGATTTCAAGACATCATCGGCATAAAGGGCGATCTTATCAGTCGGGCCCCGCTCCCACTTAAAACCGCGGAGCTGCGCATCTAATCGCAACCCAAGCCGCCAGCGGTTCCATAGCCAAGGCAAACAGGTACGGTGAAAGGGGGCATCCCTGCCTTGTGCCGCTCCCAATGGAGAATTTGGAAGATATGGCCCCTGCCACCCTGACCGAAGCTGTCCGGTCCGTATACAAGATTCTCAAATAGGATAGAAGTGAGGCTCCAGGTTGAGCCGAGGCAAAAGCGCAAATAAATAAACCCAGCTCAGGGAATCAAAGGCTCTGTCTATATCTGCTAGGAGAAGTGCCGCTTGGACCCCAGTGCCTTGAACTGCCGCTACCGCAACATGGGCCCTGCGTATATTGTGCCTAGTTGCCCTATCGGGCATGAACCCGGCCTGGTCTGGGTGCACAAGCCCCGCAATATGAGGTAGAAGACGGTTAGCCAGCGCTTTAGCCAAAATCTTCGCCTCAACATTTAGGAGAGATATGGGCTGGTACGACGCATGCTGCTTCGGAGGCCTGCCTGGTTTATGGAACATCACTACCTCTGCATGTCGCCAATCAGCAGGGAGGCTACCCCTCTCCCTCGCCTCTTCCAGTGCAGCTCTGTAGTGTGCGCCGAACTGTAGGTGGTATTTCTTATAGAATTCGATAGGGAACCTGTTGGGCCCGGGTGCCTACCGGGTGTTAAGCTCCCCCAGTGCTTGTCCCAACGCCTCTTCCTTTAGGGGGAGCTCCAGACGATCACGCACTTCACCCGTTACCGCCCGCGGTGGCAAGTCTGTGATAAATTTGTCCACCATGTCTGCCGGTAGGCACTCATTCGGGGCATATTGGACTGCGTAATACGCCCGAAACTCTCAGCTAGTTCCCGTGGGTCCGTGATCGGGTCTCCCGCCGTATCCAGGAGTCCCGGTAGGGTCTGCGCCTAGAACGAGTTCTGGCAGAGGCAGTGCAGAATCGTCCCTGACTTGTCTCCCCATTGATAAATCCTGTTATGCGTCGCCAACCACACCTGCCGCCCCTCATCCAGCAGTATCAACGCATAGGATTGCTGCGCTAAGAGAAGCCGCCCCACCGCCTGATTGTCCCGACCTACACCACAGCGGCGCTCCAGGGCCTCAACATCTGCCGCGGCCCGGACCAAGTCTGCCTTTCGCTGCCGGCGCACAGCCGCACACCATGCAATATCCACTCCCCGCAGTGTGGGCTTCGTGGCCTCCCACATTGTTCCTGCCTCCGAGACAGATCCAGCATTTTCCACCCAGTAGTGTGCTATGGCCTCCCTCATATGTTTTTGATATTCCTCATCTGAAGGTGTCATGTAGAGAGGCGCCATCGCAACGGCTGCCGCCCTCTATCTAAAGTAAATTCTATGGCAACGGGGGAATGGTCTGAAAGCCCCCAGACAGCACAGTCGCCGACTCCACCCTACCTATAGCTGAACGGGGGACAAATATATAGTCTAGTCTAGAGAATGATTTGTGGACTGCTGACAGGTATGTGTATTCCTGCCCGTGTGCATGCAAGTATCGCCACGTGTCCACCCAGTCCAGACCTCAAAGCAAATCCCCCAGTTTAGTGGCCCCTCCAGCCGTCTATCTTCCCCCCCCCCCCCTCACCCCCCCCCCCCCCGGACGACATCTATCAACCAGCATATCCATGACATCGTTCCAGTCCTGCCCAACTACCACTGGTGTCTCGGGGATATCAGCCCAAACTGTGAATAACTTTTCCACCAACGACCATTGCAATGGGGGTGGGGCATACACACTACCCAGCACCAGGGACTCCTCTCCCACCATACCCTTGATAAATATGTATCTGCCCTGTGGATCAACCCATTGGGTGGAGTGAACATAGGAGAGCCTACGGTGAACTAAGATGGCTACCCCCCGAGACCCTCTAACAAAGCCTGCATGATAGACATGTTGATAGCCAAAGCGCTGTAAGCAGAGTGTTTTGTTGCCTAATAAGTGGGTTTCCTGCAAAAATAGGACATCAGCGCGTTCTCTTTTCGCCTGACGCAGGATTGCACCCCTCTTAACCTTGTCCAGCATACCCCGCACATTCCAGCTCAGGACCCGGAGGGATGCTCTGGGGCCTAAAGCCCTATACTCTGCAATCGCCATTCGAAACCAAGGAAGGGAAATGGCCCAATGGCAGTCCACGAAGCTAAGTACAAAGGAACCTTGGAGACTCCCTACTGTTGTGCGATCGAACCCCCACAAACCCCCCTTTCAACACACAGAACTGACCCCCCCCCACCCCCCCAATACCTCAAAAACACTGCAGTACCTGTTGCGGTATAGACCGCTCCTGGCCCCAAACGGGAGCCCGGAGGACGGCCACACCAATGGATCCCCTTCAACCTACCCATACACCCAACTCCCCCCAACAAGCCCTGAGCAATGGGGAAACAGGTCCCGCCCCTCACAATTCTCCCCCCACCCCACTGCCCCACATTCAACAGATTCATCATGTACTATAAGTTACTCATGCCACTGATCCCCCTAAGAGCTTCTCCACAGTGGTGCCTCAGGCAGACCAAGCACAGCAGATCACTGTGATATCCAATTCTCCCCAGTCCTTGTGCCGAGTGTTCAAGGATCCACCGCTATCTGGGGATCAGGGGTGCCCCCGTGGCTCTCAAACCCCCCTCCCCCCCGGCCCCCTCGAGTTGGAGCGCCTCCTAGATCGGGAATGCCAATTCCTATCCCCTCTCGGCCCCCGGGCCGTTTGCGAGCGGGCCTCATTCTGCGAAGAGTCTGAGTCAATGCCCGGCGGGGTGTGTACTCTTACTTTCACTGTCTCATCAGTCCATTGAAATACCTCTTCTGGAGTATCAAAAAAATTAGTGCGAGACTGAAACACTACCCTCAGGCGAGCAGGATAGAGCAATGCATAAGGGAGCTTGAGATCTCGGAGTCGTGCCTTTGGCGCCATAAATGACTGCCGCTGCTGTTGCACAAGTCTCGTATAATCAGGAAAGATAAGAATCCGCTGGTTGTCGCACATGAGAGGCTCTTTCGCCCGCGCCTGCTGCAAGATGATATCTCGGTCATGATAGTTCAGCAGTTTAGCAATCACAGGCCGAGGACGGGACCCCACGGGTGGCTTCTGGACTAGAGCCCTGTGCGCCTGCTCTATCACAAAGCATCTCGAGAGGGAGTCCTGGGGAAGCCAGCTCTCCAGCCACTGGGCCAAGAATTTCTCCATATTGCACTTCTCTCAAGCTTCCGGGAGTCCAACAAAGCGTAAGTTATTCCGCCGGGCCCACCCTTCCGCATCCTCTGCTCGGAGTGCTAGGTTTTTCTGGATACTTTCCATGCTTTCGACATTACGTTTCAGGGCCACCATGTCGTCCTTCACTCCCCGGATCCTGGTTCTGCCTTTGTGATGCGGACAGCATCACGCAAGTCTTGACGCAGTAGGGTAACATCCGCTCCTACAGCCCCTATTTTCGCATCCAACATGTCTCTGGACTGAGTTATGGCTGCCATCAGCGCTGCGTTATCCGGCCCTGGGTTGGGATGGCCCCCTGCAGCCCCGGCTCCTCCACCGGGCCCCGTGTATTTATCAATGGGACCATGTTTTGTAGTGTTGCCACCGCTCCCTCCTCGCGTCATCGTGGGCTGCCGGCAAAGACCCCCACCGTGTGTGCAGCTTTATCGTTTACCAGCGCCCTGTCTCCGGCACTCCAGGAGCCCCCAGTGTACATTCAGGCCTCCTCTCAGCGACCTACCGGATTCCAGCAATTAGGTCGGCTGCTCCTCTTTACCACTCCGGGGTCTCCGTTGCGTGCGCCGACCCTTTCTAATCCCCCAGTCAAGCTCTCACGATGGTGGCCGGCCCTACTGCTCCAGGGCGTGCCACCCTTCGCTATGTCCGGCCTTTAAAGATGGCCTCTGCCTCTCTCCATGCCACCAGTAGGATCCCGGCGTCGCTGGACAACATGCACCCGCTCCATACACCCCTCCGTGGTCTTGTGTGCCCAGGTCCGATGCTGGTCAGAGGCCAGTTACTGCACCACCGCAAGCCCTACACCACCATCACCTGTGCCGCCCACGTGTATCAGTACTCTATCTGGACGGACTCCAAGTCTGTTTGAATGCCCTTGGTCACCCTCGCCAAGTAGTTCGCCAGGGGGGCCAGCAATGTCGCCCACAGCGTATCTTGTCCGCACCACTCAGTCTACAGCCGCAGCCCGGTAAAACCGCCAATTAGGTATACTGCTGGCCCGGTCAACTCACACAACAACGATGGCTCAATGTACGATCCCTGGGGCCACGGGCAGTGTCTCAACCGCAGCTGCTCGGTTATTGCCCTGTGAAGAGACCCACAGCCCGATGAAATGCGCACCTGCGGTCTTCACTAATCAGGGAAAAAGTGGGCCCGAGGTGGCCGGGACTCCCCTCACTAGCCACCTCCTAGCTGCGGGCTGTGGGGCCTACTGCATGCCCTGAGGGGGGCTGCGCGCCCGCCCCTAGTCGCCGCCGCGGCCTGATCTGGCTGCCGGAGTAGTCGCCACCTGCTCCTCTTATCCTGCCACTCCGCAGCGCCCCCACCGTACGCCCCCAGGGGAGCACACCTCTGTACTTTCGGCCCCCCCGGACCAGCTGTTGCCAGGAGAGGTCGCCTCCAAGGCCGGCGCCCGGATCAGCTCCCCGGGGGCACACCAAAATAGAGTCCCCGGCTTCACATTGCAGGCCAGGCAGCACCGCCTCTCCTCCGCCCAGGGCTGGTCCCTCTGCCGTTATCTTCTGCTGCTCCCGGGTGTCTGGTGGAGCCCGAGGGCCGGTTTGAGCCGCCGGAATGTCATTTGCGCCAACCAGGGACCAGCGCCACTCGCCCCTCACCGTCCGCACTGGTCCGCCGCCACCGGGACCCACGAAACTCTAGGTCCCCGGCTGCAAATCGCGGCTCAGGCCCCACTGCACCGGGTTGCGACTTCTGGTCCCCAATGCACACTTTCAGCCGGGATTGCGCACAGGGCCTGCCTCCGGCTTTTGTGACAGGATCCACCCCTCCGGGGCACAGAGGGGTGGGGGGAACCAGGATAAATCAGCGGATATTTGGCCGGCGGGACGGAGCTCTTTTAGGCTGCGTCCGCCATGTTGGCTCCCTTGGCTACGCCCCTCCTCTTATATTTTTTGAGTGCCAATTTAGAGACTTGTGTTTGAACTATCGGACTAGAACTCTGCGTTCCTAAATTTGTCCCTTCGTTCTTGTCCTATCAGTGCTCGGATCAAAGGGAGGGTGTCTTGTCTATTGGTTTCACCTTGCACTGTGTTAAGTTAGCATAGGCTGGTTAGAAGTTAAACGCCATTTTTTCTTTCCTGCTGCCTCTGCACACGACACATTTTGTTATTAATGCTTTTCGCCTAGTTAGGTATTTTTTTTTTCTTTACATGAAAATAACATGTTTGCTTATAATATCAGTCTTGCTTGGTAAGCTATGTCTGTACAGTGAGTGCCGAGGCCTTCAAGGTTATTTCAACACATCGCTTATTGTTTGGATTGATCAGCGCACAGAGTAGACATAATATGGATGCAGCTGTGGCAACTTTGGTTTTAGGAAAGCATAATAATACACTGCACAGAGCAGGACACACACTTGTTGAATATCCGTATGCAGAGTGTTGGTGCAGGAGATGATGTGATCCATTTCCACTTAACCCGAAGGTATGGCCCCGCCCATCTAAACCCAAAGAGACCTTCTGTTGATATAATAGAATATACTAGCTAGGGAGGGTAAACCGAGGTTCTACTTAGACCTGTTTCCTTTAGCATTTTAACATGCTTTCACCCTTTGTATTTTATGGAATAGTAACTATGCTTTTAACCTTGATCTTTATAATATGTTTGCTTGTATTAGCTAAGGTACTGCGTTTGAGAACACTGCATTAGAAAAAAACATTTCAAACTCGCACGTGTCCTCATTGACTCCTGGTTCTGGATTGATATGTTCGTATAACGAAAGAGTGTTCATGTGTTCCATGTCCATGTTCTGGGTTGTCTAAATCATTGGGGTTTTGTAAGCACCAATGAGACACTGATAGCTAGTCTGGTAAGGGATTTTAGATGCTGAGGTGAGTTTTGGTTGGCACCCCCTAATTCACTGAGGTTCCAAGTCTCTATGCACAGTTCTGTAGAAGAGCAGAAATCCCTGCTACAAAACTACTGTAAATGCGAGACCTAGTCAAAGAAGCGACCGCCATTGTCCCGGGTTGCTTGGAAAGTTAAAGCGCGTTTGGCGCGCTGAATGTTGCGGCAAAGCATGTAGTTTCTGCAGAAGAAGAAGCTCATTAAAGAAAATAGTGCTTACAGACTAAAAAAGACATACTGTGTAACAACCGAAGTAAAAGGGGAGGTTACAAATGAAGTCAAGGTGGTACTAAGAAGGGACTAACAAGCCTATTAACTAATCAGAAGCCAGCATTTACGAAGGGCAATGACACAAGCCAATGACAAATATGGGCGGAGAGTGGGTGGAGCTTTAAGTCCATACTCCAATACAGCATGCCGCAGAACAGCGCATGCGCTGCCCAGGCTTGACCTTAAAATTGATCACTTTGAGGGTTTAAGCTAAGGAAGCCTCGTTTACATGTAGAGTGTGGCATACAGGTTACCCAGCAGAGCAATGCTGTGTACATAGGGGAAGAAACTCACTTATTTCCTAATTCTCATCAGATCCTTTACAGATAAATAATTTACTGATAGGTTGTTTTCTGTGATGTGCAAAGTGACAGTAGCTGCTGGGAGACTGAACATGCTTGAATGTTGCCACGTCCGTTCCAGGTCATCTGGATGTTCTGCTGGCACGCACTCTTGTGTTAATCACTGCTGTCATTCCTGTGGTGTAGAGCCACGAGCACTGAAAGAATGTGGGCCTGTGTCATGCGTCAGTGCCAAGGTACACACACTCTGAAGAAACACACCTTGGTGGTGTCAATTGTTTCTCGCTGTCCTAGGTGCCCAGTTATCCATTCTTTGTGTGAATAGGTCATTCAAACCACAAATATCTTCGAACCGCAGTAGTAACCCAGTAAGGGCTCTGCTAGTTCCATTTCTCAAAACAAGTGGAAAGATTAGCTGCTCCATTCCTCCTTCCTAACAGAGTGCAGTTCATCCATGTAGTGCAACCACAACAGCACGCTCCTCTCTTGTTTTGTGGGACTATACGTTTCCCTAGGCCCTTCCTTGAATTATCGCGTTAGGTGCATTTTTGTGTTCATTGCGTTTTTTTCCTTATTTTGCTTTCCTGTTTTGTTTGTCTGTCTGTCTGTCTGTCTGTCTGTCTGTCTGTCTGTCTGTCTGTCTGTCTGTCTGTCTGTCTGTCTGTCTGTCTGTCTGTCTGTCTGTCTGTCTGTCTGTCTGTCTGTCTGTCTGTCTGTCTGTCTGTCTGTCTGTCTGTCTGTCTGTCTCACCCAGAGTGGGACGGGTATGCTCAGACGTGGGTCCTGTGCTCTCCACACCACTGGAGTCAAGCTATCCTGGCTGAAGACGGCTGATTGCCAGAAACCGGTCCTAGGATGCTTGATTGCGGTCCAGGGAAGACATGGCTTGGCAGTTTGGGCTGGACTGTTCCCATGAGGCACAGGGTCAAGGCTGATTTGCATATGGCATGTCTGAACTGGGGTGGTGTGGAGTGCAAAAAAACGATGGATTTAGGCCCAGATCTCTGTACTGCGGTGAATGTATGACATTGTTCGGCATTCTGTCCAATTGTTGTTTTTGCTTCTAGTATATTGAGGCAGATTACAAAAACAAACCTAATACGAAGAATTGTTAAGTCAGTGGGTCGAATCTGTATGGAGCTCACAATAAACACCAACGTGCGGACAATTCGTAAGTTTCTGTTGAGGTGCCACAATACTTAAAGGATCGTTTCTTTCAGAAGAACTGATTTTACACTGTGCAGGTGCGAGCTGTAGCGTTCAAAAGCCTCTTCGGAATTTGCAGGATTAAGAATGTTCTGCATCCTAAAATTCTTCAGCCTGACAAGGAAGGCGTGACCCCTGACATCCCGCGATTGTCATGTCTCTTTACCTGGCTGCCGCTGCATTAGAAAGTCTTTCCTCAGCAGCAGGACAGCTATGCCAGGAAAAGAAGATCAAATTAACATATGTATAGCCAGAGCCAAGCACTCCCACCCCCCAATCCTCCAGGCATTTGCTTTAGGTATTCAAGAAAGACGACTTTACTAAGCAGTCACCACTTCTTTAGCTGGCAACATTATGTCACTTGAATCTCGTCAACAAAATGGAATACTGACACGGGGATAACACAGTTTGAAAATGTAAAAGGTGCTTGGTTTTTTACAATTCAGTTGTGATAGTAAGCACTATATAAATGCAATTCAAACTAATTTAAACAACAAAGATTGTAATATACGCAGAACTTTCTCAGTGTATTAAAACTATTTTCAAAGTGACGTTGTGCAGAAAGATTACACTTTCCCCCATAAGACTGGCATAAAAGATAACAAGCATTTGCAATGCAATAGGTCTCGTAGTTGTTGGTTTTTAAAACATAAATGAAAGGCATTGTCATTTACAATGCCAATAGCTTCAACTCTTGCAAATGCGAGACCTATTGCATTGCAAATGCTTGTTTTTTTTATCAGTGGGTGTGTGTTGAAAGCGTTTGTTTTCCTAGGTTTTGTGTCCTCAGTTGTTTGTGTTATCACTTCACTGCAGGAACTGCGGCTTTTAGGAATTGACCACGTTTTCACGTTTTGCAGCAAATTCTGGGAGACCTACCCATGCAACTCTGTAGAGGTCCTGAGACCTGAGGGAGACGGCTTGTCTCGCCGAGAAGAGAGAGTACGGCATGATGGATGTCTGTGGCACTAACTATTACTGGATTGATTGCCTTACTGATATTGTCTCACTGTACTTGTTAAGCTTCGTCATAGGGCACTGCATCTTTGCACTCTAATTCTGTCTGGCAAGAAATAAACTCCCACACATCTCATCCCCTTAGCTAGTCCACAATATTGATTGTCCTATTACCACGCAATGAGTGGTTTTCCCAACTCTTCCTACTTGAGCACTTTTACCTCAAATTTACTGTCGTCGTTTTAGTATCTTGTACTTAGAAGAAAACGAAGCATCTCTCAGCCTTGCAGTTTTGAACTATAGTTTAGGCATTTAAAGAAATCGTGCTATTTATAATGCTGATGAAAATTGCAAAGCTGCAGTTGTTAAGATTTCACTCCCCGATATTTGCATATCTTGTAGATATTTAATGAGGCTTTATCCTTTGCAGATTCCTCTTCTGGAATCTCCATTAAGTTTGTCTTCTGTCATAAACCAGTCTCGACTGAAACTACAGTATTGCCTTTCCTTAATACGAGTCTGCTTTTTTTGTAGTCACACAAACAAGCAACTTTGTTCACATTACTTGTCTCTTCCCTTCCAAGGCTTGAGGGAATACTAATTACCCTGTTAGAAGTCTATGCTTTTTACACTTCGATCAGCTTTTGGGGCACAGTGTTTTCCGAGTTTTGGAAGACTGGTGTGAGAAGCGGCATTCTGCCTGCTATCTTTGTAAATGAAGAGGAGGTCTCAAAATAGACCAATAGACAGGTGTGCTTGGCAAGGGCTTCCTGGCCAGTTTCGACTTTGAGTTGGGGCATTCGGTACAACTAGCCTAGCAAAGCGTGTGCAAGTAAATCGAAGACTATATCGAGAAGGACAAGCATCCATTCTTGCTGAATATCCGTGGCTTAAGTTGTAAATAAATGAAACACATTCCGTATTATTGCCTCTGTAAACCGTTTTCTGCTTCTTTGCTTACTCAAAAGGCTACACATATTTTTTTGTACACTGAAAGCCTGTGTTCCTCAAAGTGATGTCTTCTTGGAGTTTGACAATGTGTTTCCCGAGTTGATAGGGCCATCTTTTAGATCCAAGTTGTGTGTTTTTTTTAAATTTATTTTCATAGATGGATGATAACGTGCGTTTTTTTCTTTTTCGATTTTGGCTTTCCACGTCAGAAAATTGCATTGTTGTTTGTTTTCTTAGTAATCAATCCATGCCTTTACTACTGCTTTTTGCTAATTTGTTGTAGGCCATGGAGCAGCAAGCTTTACAAGTGCTTGCTTGGATGGCTCTACCGTAAACTGTCCACTAGTTTGAATGTTTTGTTTAATAGCACAACCTATCCAAGCTTAAGGCAGAGAGCTTGACAGCCTACAAGAGGAAAGTTTGATATTAGTCAGCACAGAATTTATTACAAGAGGGTATACCTCATAATGGAGCGACACTGGAAAGAAGTTGTCTCGTACATGGGTCCAGGTGATAATAAGTATTTTAACTACTCAGATGAAGTCTGAGTAGTGAGTTTTGAAGATGAAGTTGTTTTGCCTTTCCCTATAGATGAGTAGATGGGGGAAATACAGATTTCAATATAATTGTTAAATATTGAAATCTATATCATATACATGAACGTCTTTAAAGGGGTCATATCAGCGACTCCATTTCTTGCCTCTTGTCATCCCTGGAACTGCCTTTGCGACCCCTGTGATGAGTGGTAGCAAATGCAATGCCAAGAACACGGAGGCAGTGCCTCTTTTCTTATTTTCTGCTCACATTTTATTATGTGAATAATGACGAACACTCGTTTTTAGGTCGAGTCTAGAGGCAGCACGCCTGCGCTGCTCTCTCTGCGAGGCATGCTGGATTAGGGTATGCACTAGCAGCCCCGCCCACTCTACGCCCATATTTATCATTGGCTTTGTGTCATTGTCCTTCTTAAATGGTGGCTTCCTATTCGTAAATAGGCTTGTTAGTCCCGCCTTTGTACCGCCTTGTCTCCATTTGTTACCGCCCGTAACGACTGGACCTTTTACTTGTTTTGTTACATGGCCTACTTTATCTAGGTGGTGAGCCCTGTTTTTGTTATTGGTACTGATGGGTACAATGCCGGCTACTTTTTTTTATATTTGTATGAGTGCGGCACCCTCTTTAGGGACACCGCGATCATTTTACATTTTAATTTTATTTAACTTTCATGTTGACGGCGGCATCCACTTCAGGGACACCGGGCTCTGCTTACATTTTTTTCTTTTACTTTCCCACTGAGTGTGGTGGCCGCTACAGGGCACCACGCTCTGTTAGTTTTTTGTGTTTTTCATTGTACTTTAACACTGAGCACAGTGCTTGCTTTAAGGTCACTGCACTCAGTATTAAACTTTTTTTAAAAAGAGAGAGAAATCGAGCGCAGTGTCCTTGAAGCAGCGCCCTGCTCAGTTTTAAACTTAAACAACCATTTGCAATGCAATAGGTATCGCATTTTGCGAGTTTAAGCTATTAGCATTGTAAATGACAATGCCTATTATTTATGGTTTTAAAAAAACAAAACAAAAATTGGCATTGTCATTTACAATGCCAATTGCTTCAACTAACGTAAATGCGAGACCTATTGCATTGAAAATGCTTGTTCTATTAGTTCATTTAAAATAACATGGAGTACCGTTTGCTGAACAAGACCACTGCTGCCAGCTGAGTTAAGTAAAATAATTGCTTTCGAATCCATGTTGTGTGCTTGCTTGCGGGTAAGAATGTTTGTGAGACTGCGGGTAAGTATGTGGGAGCATGTGTCTGTTTGCATATGTAAGTGTGTGTGTGAGTAAAAGTCAATGATTATGTTCAGGATCGGAATACATGAGACTGTCAATAAGGGAGTATGAGAGTCAGAGTGAGTAAATCAGAGTAAGAGTGACTGCAAATGAGTGGGAGTGAATGACTGAGAATTAATAAGGATTGTGAGGGAGTATTAAAGTGTGAATGACAGTGAGTGAGGTTACTTGTGAGTGGGAATGAGGTAGACTGAGTGAGAATACATGAGAATGAGTGAATGAGAGTAATTAGATGCAAGTGATTAAGTATGAGTGAATGAGGGTAACAGACATGCCAACTCACACAGTGCCACTGTGTGTCATTATATCAGATCCTCACACACAGTCACCCGAGAAGAAGCCAAGATATCCGCAAGGATCTTGTTCGCGCTCTATAAAACTTTCAAAAGAAATAAATAAATAATCACATGGTGCCAGGGAAAACTAGCTGAAAACCACTGTAAACAGTGTATTTCCTGGTTGTTTTCATAGGCTTCGAACTGCCGACATTAATTAAGGGCTGTGAAAACACCACAGGAATCAGCACCAGCCTCACAAGCATTTTTCCTTTTCTTTAAAGGAGGTGATTTGGGTTGAGGCTGGGGTAAAATCGCCATGTAGGTACTTCTCAGCATGAGGCTCATGCCCTCCAAAGCCCAGCATCCTACTCACACAGTGAATTATTTCAGTTGGCAGGTCTGGAGTAAGTGAATGAGCAATTGAATGTGAGTTAGTGAAAAAGTATGAGAATCAATAAGATTGAATGAGTGAGTGAAAGTGATGGTGTTATGCTTGCAAGCCTGCCATTGTCCCTGCCTTACTAATGGTAATTCTTGTCCTGTAGAAGCACCAATAGCGAAGTACTCACATTTCATTCTGTAGGTAATTCCTAGCATAATGGTCACCCATTGTAATTTACTGATATTAGCATAGTTGAGATAAGTCTTGTTATACGGTTCATGTGTGGAAAAATGTTAGCATACTCCAGGAAGTTCTTGGCATGGTGGGCACTCTCAATAAATGCCATTGGAGGTAATTTTTGGCATAAGCTTGGATAACCATGGCATATGGTAAGGAGGTGACTTTGAAAAAAGCTAGCCCTGATATACTGATGTAAGTTTGTGACATAAGCGGGGCGTGGCTTAACCAAAATGGCCGGCTAGATGTATTTCAGCCCAGCTCCTGCCCTAACGAAATAAATCCTTTACTATCCTGGCACATTTCAACACGGTGCTCGAGGTGAGGAGCCCCCCCAGACCTGAAACGCAGCAGTTTGAAACTTACCGCTTCACCGGAGGAGGCAGGAGACCCGCCGACCTGCCGCGGACCTGCTCGCGCTGACGGCAAATGGCGGCCGCCTCGTCCTGAGGTCATCAAAGCCGGGAGTTTCCACTGACGCGGCACGGCATTCCCCGCTGAGGCTAGAAGTGCGGTGGGGGGTGCCCAAACAATAACTGAAGTAACCGGAGCGTCGCGGTGCTCCTGAGGTGAGGAGCCCCCCCCGGACCAGGGCCGCCGCAACCAGGGACTGATTACTACACCGGAGGAGACGGGGGACCCGACGGCCCGCCACGGACCTGCCCCACACTACCGGCGAGAGGCGAGCGCCTCGCTCTGAGGTCGCAGGATCCAGGAGACCTGCCGGTGCGGCTGGGCGTCCCTCGCTGGGGTTTGCAGTGGGGGGCGTGGCCCAGGCAGACAGTACAGCCGCCAGAGCGTTCCAGAGGCCGGCGGTGCGGCAGTGTGAGGTGCCGCCGCAGACCCTGCAGCATACTCCCCCACATACGGAGCATTCCTCAGCCCTCAGGTACCATCAGAGGTAGAGGGGCTGGGGAGGGACCTGCAGACACTCAGGGGTGTTCCCCTCGCCCCCCCCCCCCCACCCCCCCCGCCCCGGTCCAGCGGCGATTTTGAACGGGGAGCACCGGTGAGGCGGACCGGCCTACCAGGAATGACCTCGTGGAGGAGCTGTGTGGACTGCCGCGATCCTCCCGGATCCCAGGGGGTAAAAAAACAAGCGGAGCAAAACGGGCGGAGGAGGCCGCGCAGTGAGCCCGGCGAGAGACCTAAAATCAAGAGCAGCCGAGGCGGGGAGGCCCCCATACCCACCGGAGGGCCCTGCAGTCTGTCGTCTTGGGGTGTTTGAGGAGTCTGGGCTCCCTGGGGATGCCCCCCCCCCTCCTCCCCCACATCCTGATTGGGGTCCATGAACTTGGTTGGTGCACCTGCAGTGGAAAAGACCGGGCGGTGGATTACGTACAGTAACACCGGCGAGGGGGGAAGACCCCCCATAACGGTCGCCGGGCCCTATGAACCACTGAGAAGACGACCGACGGAGTGGGTGACTACAGAGATTGGGCCACCTCGGGGCAAACCTCATTTTCCCTCCCCAGCCCCTGTCCTGATTGGGGTCCAAGAGTGCTGCTGACGCTTCAGGGGTGGTGAGGACCGGGCGGCACCCCCTAGAGAGAAGCCCGACGGACTACCCTCTGAGTACACAGTATTATGGCGAAGGACCGACCGACAATGAGGGGTGCGCAGGCTAACAAGATCGTCCAGTATACAGTCCCGGGGCCCACTGCGGCGGAACGCCCTCGAATAGATCAGAGGATGGCGGCCCACACTGAGGCGGCGGCACGAGACAAAGCAGATATCCTGGCGGCGATCCGCGACTCCAGGGTAGCACTAGAGAACAAGATGGATGGAATGGCTATAGACATCAACCACCTGCGCCTGGACCTTAGAAAGGTGGCGGGCAGGGTCACCACCTCAGAGGGAGATCTAACGGTACTCCAAACCGAGGTCCAACAGTTGAAGGACACGGTCGCAGCCCTCCAGGACCATACGGCCCGGTTAGAGGAACGGGCAGAGGATGCAGAATAATCTCAGTTTTTTAGGTTTCCCGGAGCGGGCAGAACACCCGGCGGCAGACCTGTTTCTTGAGGACTGGATAGGCAAAGTCTTCCCGACCCTGCGCTTATCCAAGCTGGTCACAATCGAGAGGGCCCATAGAACCCTGGGACCGCCCCCGGAACCGGGCTCTCCACCTAGGGCCATAATAGCCCGGTTCTTTAATTTCAGGAACCGTGATCTGATTCTTCAACATATCCGCAGGTCTGGCCCACCCAGGATCGAAAACCATGACATTCAAATCTTCCCAACCTATACTAAGAAGGTACAGGACCTCCGAAATGACTTTTTGCAGGTCAAAAGACGAATGCGAGCCCACAACGTCAAGTACAGTCTGCTTTTCCCAGCCCGGCTCCGAGTGCAACACGACGATAGGACACACTTCTTCGACCACCCTTCGGACGCGGAGGGGTGGATGGACGCACTGGGACTGGCGGGCCACGACCACACACAGGGGTGGCAGGAACAGCGCCGACTAAGTGCATGACGGCGGAGCCGACGACGCGGTGAGAGCAATCAACCCCCGAGGGAACAAACCATCGCAGAAAGGGGACGCATCAAAGTGGGACCGGATGGCACCTTTCAGACGGAACTACCGGCGGTCCCAACCCAGAACCAATTTTCCCCATTATGCCTGGTACAGGAAACCCAGTCGGACTCAGGGGGAGCATCGAGTCCAGCAGTTGAACATGCGCAGAACGATTGACTGGTACATCAAGTGATCCAACTGTAAGGCAGGGGGTCTTGGACACTGTGAGTATTCTCCTATCTAAATTTGGAGGAGACGCTGCAGTCTGACAGAGTGGCGCAGAGGCGATTTTTATGAAGTGATGGGAGAGGAAGTATGGGGGGACGGGGGCGATAAACCTGTTCCTATACAGCGACTTTACTATTGTGCCAACTTCCACTTACGTGGCTGATTGTGGTGTTCCACAATGACCAGCTGGGCCTCGGCCGGGCAGGGCTGCATGGTACCAGGCAGTCGGCTGAAGATCCAACTACAAGGGGAAGGGATACTTCAGGACTACTGAGTACTCAATTGTTGTGATAACCTTGTTTAATTCACTAATTTAAAGTTGAAGGGGGGGATCTGAGGGGGGGTATTTCTTTGGGGCGGGGTTCGAGGTCTCCCAACAGGTTCCAGATTGGGAGATGCGATGCTACCGCCTGAGGGTGGGTGTTGCTGAAGTTTCATGTTGTGGGTTAGAGAGGGATGCTGCCAAGACTTTTTATGATCCTGTTTTCCAATGTCAGGGATGTTTACCTAACGGAGGGTCGAGTGCTCTGAAATGCCGAAACGGTTCAACTACTATGGGGTCATGTCGTACTGTGGTGGGAGCTAAGAGGACCTCCCGCTGGGGGTCGTTCTGTCAAACACTCAGCTACCATGACAGGTGACGCATGTAAATATAAGCTCATCACATGGAATGTCAGAGGGCTTAATAATACGATCTAGCGAATAAGGGTGGCCACCTATCTTCGCCGTTATAGTGTCCGTATTGCTTTCCTTCAGGAGGCGCACCTCTGGGGGGGACTACCGTAAATGTGTCCAGCGTAGGTGGCGGGGTCAGTTCTTGGCTACTTCTTACTCTGGGTCCGCCAAAGGGGCCCTTATTTGGGTAGCTCCGGGGGTCCCTTAAAGCTGTGCGCTCAAAGATGGAACCAGAGGGCAGATTTGTTATAGTGGGGGGCACTCTGGATGGCCGTAATGTATGCCTGGTGAATGTGTACACCCTGAATGTGGATGATGGTGAGTTCTTAGGTCGAGTGTTGGAACATTTGGATATTGACCCTAACATGGAGCTTCTTATAGCTGGAGATTTTAATTGTGCACTGGATGGTGATTTAGATAGGTGCCCTCCCAAATTAGAAGCAAAGCTTAAAATGAGAGAAGCACTGACCCGGATGCTCCGTAGCTATGACCTGTTAGATGTTTGGAGGCATCGTAACCCGGTTAGGCGGGTATACTCGTGCTACACGCCCGCTGCCAACACCCACAGTAGACTGGACTATATCTTCCTCCAGGGCATGGTCACTGGTCGGGTGGAGGACATTCACTATTTGGCGCGCTACCTATCGGAGCACTCTCCGCTTTTGCTTACATACCTGGTGGGTGGACCCCGGCCCAAGGTCCCGCTCTGGAGGCTTAATATTGAGGCTTTAGCTGATCCCATATACAGGGAGGCCATCTCGCAAGGACTCGAGGCATATTTAGATGTGAACTGGGGGTCGGCCAGTACCAAAGCGATTGAATGGGACGCCATGAAGGTGGTTGTCCGGGGTATTTGCCTCTCCACAGAAGTAGGGGTCAAGCGGGTATTAGAAAGGGAGCTTAGGCGACACGAGGACCGTCTGGCAGAACTAGAGAGAAACTTCTCCTCTGTTAAGGAGCAAAGGCCGGAATGGACGGCCACGCGACAACACCTAGGAGACACTTGGGCCTCACTTGGCAAATTTAACAAGACTGCCAGTAGGAAACGTTGTTACACAGAGGCCGACAAGGCTGGGAGATTACTGGCACGTTTGATTCGAGCAGAAACTCAACCTCACCCGATCTTGGCGTTGAGAGATGACCTGGGCCAGTTGGTATTCACTCAGCAGGCGATCAATGAGGTGTTCCGATCCCATCTATCTAGAACGTACTCAGAATCCCAGCCCCTAGCGGGCATAGGGGACATGGAACTATATCTGGAAGGGGTACAACTACCAAGTATCGATGCTGAGAGTCAAGAGGACTTAGGCAGGCCACTCCGAGTGGTGGAAATACGTGCAGCGATAGCCCATCTACAGACGGCTAAATCCCCGGGGTTGGACGGCCTCGCAGCTGAACTGCTGATTTCAATAACGTATTGGTCCCGAAGCTCCTGGAGGTGGCATCGGAGGCATACGATCAGGGCTTGCTCCCGGACTCCATGCGAGCAGCAACAATAGCTATGATCCCCAAACCGGGGAAGGATCCCCTCCCAGGATCCTATAGACCCATATCCATGTTAAATGTGGATTTAAAAATAATCAGTCA
Organism: Lissotriton vulgaris; assembly: GCF_964263255.1. Lineage (NCBI taxonomy): Eukaryota > Metazoa > Chordata > Amphibia > Caudata > Salamandridae > Lissotriton > Lissotriton vulgaris. The sequence goes on from NC_141687.1 coordinate 213,723,965, forward strand.
GGTCCTCGCCTCTAGACTCCTTCCATATCTTCGACGCCTGGTCAATGATGACCAATCTGGGTTTATTCCGGGCCGAAACACCTTGCGAAATATCCGCCGCTTGGCCCACGTTATGCAGACCGTGGAGGGTCAGGCTGGGCAGAATACACTGGTGTTCCTTGACATCGAACAAGCATTCGGTTAGTTGGCCCTATTTATGGACGGTGCTTTTAAAACTGGGAGTGGGAGAAGGATTCGTAAGGTGGGTTTAACTGCTCTATGCCAGACCGGTGGCCAGAGTCCGCACAGGCAGATGTGTCTCGGATGAGATGCCCATTTTGAGGGGTACTCGCCAGGGGTGCCCTCTCTCTCTCTCCCCTGCTCTTTGCCCTGGCAATGGAGCCGCTGGCATGTCACCTCGGTTTGGTACTTGGAGACCAGGGCATTCGAGTAGGGGCGACGGAACACGGGGTGTCCCTATATGCGGATGACGCATTGATCTACCTACGTCAGCCGACGCACTCACTGCCGATCCTGATGGCCGCACTAACGCAGTTTACAGCCGCCTCCGGCTTGGCAGTCAACAAAGCAAAATTCCAGTTGTATGCGATTGGGGAGCAGGCAGAGTGGGAAGGGGTTCAGCGCCCAGAAATGGGACTCCCGTGGGTGGATGACACACTGCGCTACCTGGGGGTATGGATAAGCCGAAATTCAGCCACTTTTTTCCAACATAACATAGGACGGATAATCCGAGGTCTAAAGGGAAGCATCGCCTTCTGGAACACACTTAAGCTTTCCCTGATGGGCAAGATAGCCCTAATTAAAATGGTGATCCTCCCACGTTGTCTATACACTATGCAGGGGTCCTTCTATGAGGTACCACATCGGGTTTTTCGAGAGCTGGACTCTCTCCTTGTCCTATTATGGAATGGGAAGAGATGCAGGGTGAGTTTGGAGGTCCTAAAATGCAGATGGGGAGCTGGAAGTTCCCCACCTGGAGATGTATTATTTTGCCTCACAAATACAACACGCGATCCCATGGCTGGATACGGACCCGTCGTGGGAACGATCCTTAATGGAGGGGATGTATGGAAATGAGCAACTGGGGACGATGCTTTGGCGGTCGGGGGGACAGCGGGATCATGCCCCCCCACTGGCACGGTTGATTTCTGCAGTCTGGGATCGGGTGACTCGACGCCTCCTCCACAGCAAACCCTTCGCCCCGGACTTAGATCTGTGGGTATTGCCACCCTTTGCCCGGATTGCGCGGGTCATGTCCATAGATAAATGGACGGGGGGAGGGTACCTGATGCTAGCGGACCTGTATCCGAAAGACCAATTTATAACCTATCAGGAGGCGGTTACCTTCTTTGAGCTTGGCCCGGGACAATTCCTCTAATACGTAAAAATAGCGGCGACCGCGCAGCACCTTTGGCCAACATTCCCCGGGCACACACCCGTATACTGGTCACAATGTTGGCAATGGCAGGGGTTCAGAAGTTGGTAACTCACCTTTATTGGGCCTTAAGGGAGGATAAAAAATTGCGGCCCTTGACAATAGAGGATAGGTGGCAGCGGGCGTGTTCACAAGAGATAACTTCCTGTGAATGGGAAAAAATTCATGAAAGTGTGAGGAAGGTGTCCGTTAGCAACCGATTCAAATTAATTCAGTACAATATTATACATATGACCTACCTTTCCCCTAGGCGCCTCCAGACCATAGACAACACCAGGGATGCACACTGCCTGAGATGCCGCAGCCCAGTGGCAGACTTTGTGCATATGGTATGGGTTTGTCCGATTCTCCAAACATACTGGGTGTCGGTCCTGGAGGTTTTGGTGAAGGTGTCGGGATGGGTAGTAGAGTTGGACCTGCCTCCTGGGCTTAATCCCTCAGGACCCCAAAGGTGAGTTCATGATCCAAGAGCTGGTGGGGTTGGATACCCCTCCGACGCAAATTAGCCCGGAACTGGTAGATTTGGGACAAGAAGAGATTCGACCTCAAGACATCACAACACCAGGTGACCTACTATGAGGAACTAGTTGCAGAGACCCGAGGTTTAAAGTTTTTAATTATTCCTGTTGAATCAAACGTAAGGAACACAGACCACACAGGGGAGGGTTTAAATCTCGGCAGGGGGAGGTGGAGGGGGGGGGGATAAGGGACAGGGTGAAGTTGAAGGTTAGGGTGGGGGGATGGGAGGGGGGGTTCAGGGAGTTTAATGGAGTTCAATAAAGCTTATGTGGCAGGCAACGACACAGTGACTACACAAGGGACTGTTGGGGACCACATTATCCTCATAACTATTATGCAAATGACTGTTTGATAATATTGCTGTGATGATTTTTTTTTTAGATTTTTTTTTTTTATGGCAAGAGCACTTACGATGTAAGATTGTACCTTGTTGGATTTACTGTGCTGGAGATGAAACCTGTAAAACATGATAAATAAAGTTTAAAAAAAAAAGTTTGTGACATAAGCTTAACATATAGATAGTATATGGATGTCATTAATGTTAAAATTCTGGCAATGGCACATTATGTATGTAAGTTTTGGTATGAAGTGGGTTCCCTTGCTAATGGAGGCACCCATAACAAATTGCTGGCCCAGGCACAGAGGAGGTACTTTTGGGAATATAGGGACAATCATGACATATTGAAGAAAAATGGCTCACCTCCTGGGTAATGGGAAAGAAAGAAAAGGAAGGAAAAAAACGATTTGTGACACCCCTAAACGACAAAACTCAAGCAGACCAATCATAAACAAGCCTGTCTTGCTTCAAACTTGAATGACAAAGATGTATTATGTTGGCCCCTTCAGGAAGAAATAAATGTGACTCATTCCCTTTCACTTTCCTTTCTTTGTATGGCATTTTAGTTTGCGGTTGTGCAGGTGTTAATCAGTGTATACTTGTTTATGCAGATGAGGGCAGTTTGTGTTTTCGTTGGGTTCTATAAGTTATTATATGTAAGATTGTACCTTGTTGGATTTACTGTGCTGGAGATGAAACCAGTATTCTGGTCACACACCTTCTCCTTGGTAGATAATGGAAAATGTCCAACAGAGTCAGCACAAAGAAAGAAGTATTGATTTGTGCTTGTGCATCAGAAACCTGCAGAGGCTTCTCTGGTCCAGGATAACTTCTGTGCTGGGGTTCATAATTTACAAGATAGCCGAGCGTTGGGTTAGTCCGCTCTAAATCAGGAGCGCAGTGTATTGCTTGGTGTCCTCCACATACTGATGATATGTGTCAGTTGTATTGGATTCTATGCCACGCTGTAGCCTCAAGTTTTAAAATCCAACAGGGGTGTGATTGTTGGTCTTTGTATGACCCCACATGAGGTGGAAATATGTGCGGCAGTACGTTTTTCCAAATAGCTTCCTTCCCTTTTGGAGGAAAGTAATAAAGCATTGCAGAATCTTCAAACTAGGAGACCATGTAGGATACAAGTTGAATAATAAGTCTGCTGCTAAGAAATCCACCTATACCTTCAGGCAGGTATCGATATATGCAATTGTTTGGATCATGTGTCTGTACTAAGTAAAATAACACTACTTCTGTCGCAGTCTGAATTGGTAGATGTGGTTTAGATTGTTAATGGCCATGTGGTTATTTTCAGTACGTTTGCTTGTACAATGCAATTTGGAGATTTATCTTGGGTTGAAGCACCTGCCGTGTTCGAGTGAGATTTATTTGATGTTGAGAGGACGTGGTCTGTTTTTGTTTTAATACTTGAGAGAACTGTATTTCTATCTAGTTTGCGTGTTTTTATTTTTGGAGCATTTTATTTTTTTCGGCAGACCACTATTCCTAGGTAAGGAATCTCTAAAAAGTATGTGACTTGTATTTAGCATTATCATTTGCCCAGTCATAATTTTTGCAGAGTGTAAAAGAGCTCACAGTTAGAGGCACGGCTTCGACAGAAGCAACCATGCAATGTGTCCATAACGTGTAAAATATCATTGAGTGTTCGAGCAGACTCCCAGGTTGGCTGAGCTGTCTTGAAAAAAACTCTTTGTAGCTTTATTGGCCTCTCATCTCAAGTTACTACTTTCTACCTTTTCATAGGATATAATTGTAGAGAACATCTCATTCGACATTTTAAGAATGTTTACAGTATTAGGAGATCTACTTGAGGGGCTTACTAATTATTTAGTAAGGCTAACCCAAGTAAAACATGTTTAAAATGTTCCTAAGTCTTCAACAAGTGTCAAATGTGAAGACCTGAATTTCGAAAGTATGCCTATATATATATATATATATATATATATATATATATATATATATATATATATATATATATATATATATATATATATATATATATATATATATATATATATATATAAACTAGTGCAGTAGGTAAGTATCTTTTCCATTGGTTATTTTATTTCTATCTCACCAATAGATATTTGCCGCATGAGTGCTTTAGCAGACTTTCAAACCTCCTTTCATATGTGGTCATTGCTGCTTTATCTTAGAGGTCAACTCTTGTTTTGTTTGTCATTCTGAAGTTTATGGCTTGGATATTTCAGCAGTATTAATGGGTCAGGCAGTTTCTGTAGCTTTTCTGATGTTTCGGTCTGTGAAAAGGAACGTAAAAATTTGTATTTATTGTTTTGGTAAACTTCACTTCAATATCCACATTCAGCGGCGGTTGGGGATTCCGAAATGTTGATTGTTTTGTTTTAAGATACTAATGATGCTATGTCTTTAATTGATCAGGTCTTTGGCCTTGGGAACAAGACTTATGAGCACTTTAATGCCATGGGAAAGTATGTGGACAAGCGGCTGGAGGAGCTTGGAGGAGAGCGCATATTTGAGCTGGGCATGGGAGACGACGATGGAAAGTGAGTGTTTTTCACCCCTTTCTTGGGGAAAAAAGTGAAAACTAATATTTCTCAGCTGAGACCAGAATCTCCCTTATCTTTCCCCATAACCACCAGTTCAGTATTGAATGGAGGCATATTCAACTTTGTATGTTCTGTGCTTTGTATTCTGGTCACACACTTTCTCCTTGGTAGTTAATGGAAAATGTCCAACAGAGTCAGCACAAAGAAAGAAGTATTGATTTGTGCTTGTGCATCAGAAACCTGCAGAGGCTTCTCTGGTCCAGGATAACTTCTGTGCTGGGGATCATAATTTAAACTTTCTGCTGGAATGTACAATTGTAGGTTACTGTTGTTGCAGCTTCATTCACGTCTGTGAGAGAGCACATACCAATATAGTGTGGATGGTTGCATTTCTAAAATGTGCTTAAGTCTGCCTTGTGTCATGGAGAATGAGGAAAAGAAAGCGGATAGACATATGCCAGCCACTTAAATTCTTTCTATGCTTTTTATTTAAACCCAGTAGCTAGAAGAGAGGTAGTAGTCGAGGGGTGGGCCGAATGTACGTCAATGAGGGCTAACCAAGGGTAACAGCTGCTTCCACTCATTACAGTCAAGAAGACAGGAGCAGGAACTGAAAGGTAGTAGGGTTCTGCAATCCTGATTTACTTTGTGCAGTTCCTACTTCTCATCCATGCCCTAGCACCGTAGCAGCAGCAAATGGAAGGGAGGGACCAGAGTTGAACAGCAATGTCATTAGTGACACGAGGATATGGTGTGTCACTTCAGCTATTCCTGGCATTTTGGGGTATTAATGTCCAAGACAGGCGGGTTTGACTAGGCTTAATCAAGATCAAGGCATTGTGGAAATGTAAGTTTGAGGCATGTGTGTTGTAGCTACACATGCTGTGCATAAGTCCACTATCTAGTGTTGGGCTTGGATGGTTACAAGTTGTTTTTATTCAAGGAAGTTGTTCGAGTCACAAGATTGTGTGACTCCTCCCTTTGGTGGTAGTACGCATGGGTATCGACTCCATCTTTAGATTGTTTTTTCCGCTGACTGGTTCAGATGTTACCTCTTGTGCTCCGGTTCGAAATACTCTCCAGCCTCCTTCGGTTTACTAACAAGGAGTTCAAATCGACATTGTCTTGATCGCATTACTACACTTGTTTTGCGAGCAAATACATATTTGCACGTCGAGGTCTTTGACTCCCTTCCACGGCCTATGCGCCACACCCGGTTGGGCCTCTTCAACTTCCAAAGAAATCTTCAAGAAGGAACTGCTAAAGAAATCTTCAAGAAGGAACTGCTAATGGAACGTACTCCGTTCTGTTTCTGTCCTAATTGCTGCTCAAAGTATCCTCACACCGACCAGCATTCTGTTTGCAATTTATGCCTCTTGACCGATCATCGAGAGGAAAACAGTGAGGCCTGCAGAACTTTTTGGTCCAAAAAGACACATTCCGAGAACGACCTGCCCGATGACTTGAAGTGCTGCGTAGACAGGCAAGAAATTATGCTTAGACCGGCAGACGACTCTCTGGACTTCTTCGGTTGACAAGAGTAAGCCTCAGCAGCTCAAGAGGAATCATTGTCCATCCATGATTCCAATTCCAGTTCCGACATAGAACAAGATTCAGCCAGTCTCAATTCGGCTCAAAAACATCAGACCGCGAGTACAACTCTCCCTATCCCAAAACTAAAAAAAATCTGTTCCATCCCAAAAAAACTGCTTCTGGTCCGCCACTGCAAAAATCCCATGTCGCGATCAGCATAAAGATTTGGATTATCCACCCTCTGGATCACCACCAAAAGTTCGACCTATGTCAGGGGCCTCCACTTCCTCCAAGTCTAATGCGACAGTTCACCAAACATCATCCTCTGTTCCAAAAGACATGGGTCATGGTGGTTTGGTTCCGACCACGCCTGCACCGAAATAAAAACATTCTTTAGCTTTGAAATGCTTCACGTTCGGACCGAAAACTCCACCTGAACCAATCCTCGATGTTATGAAGATACGACTTGATCCGAAACAGAAAACACTGCAAATTCAACCCGGAGCCAAGATAATTCTTCAACCAGTAAAGACTCTATTATCTCAAAGACAAATAGCTTTCGAAGCTGCTATAGACATTCCTCTACAAACTTCTAGAAAGAAGAAGACATTGATACAATCCCTTTGCATATTCCCATAGCTACCTCACCAACCCACCACCAACAGCCAATCCGCCACCTGATTCACCACAACATTCTAAGGGTGACCATGTCTCCTCCTTCCCCTATAATTGATGAGAATGATATACCTGAGGGGACACATCCTGGGGATTCTTGGAATGTATGACATAGAGCCACAAGGGGATACATGCCCAGATCTTTACCCCACATGTCCATCACTACCATATGTTGCCTCTGCCTATCCGTATTTAATAGCCAGAGCTGCAACTTTTCTTAATGTGCCTTTACATTAAGACCCTGTGGAAGATGACTTCCTTTTTTAAACAGTATCCGCTGCTCAGTGGGTCACAATATTTACCAGTCCTTAAAGGAATGTTATGTCATGTAGACAACATTGTTAAAGACCCTGTCAAGGCACACATTATTTCACCAAGAGTGGACAAAAAGTACAAAGCTGCACCTTCTGATCCGATATGCATCAGGGGACAATTAACACCAGACTTACAAGTAGTGACCAATGCACACAAATGAGCAAACTCCCAATCGACTGAGGATGTACCTCTTCCAGAGAAAGAATCCAAATTCTTTGATGCCTCTGGGAAAAGAATAGCAGCACAATCTGCCAATCAATGGCGTGTAGCTAAAAGCCAGGCTGTTTTAGCCAGATACGACAGGCTCATTGGGACAAGATGGAGGAGCTCCTCCAACATCTCAAGAACAATATAAAAAGAGGGGTTTCGAAATTGTTAATGAGGGAAAACTAATTCCTAACAATCAATTTAATGCGCACTAGACTCTGCAGACACTGTAGTCAGAGGTTTAAAAACAGTGTCCTTTTATGTAGAAATGCTTGGCTGTGTGTCTCTGGTTTATAACCTGAAGTGCAACAAACAATTCTTAATCTCCCCTTTGACTAAGAGCACCTCTTTGGTCCTCAAGTGGACGCAGCGCTTGAGAAAATGAAAAAGGGCATTGAGGTCGCCAAATCAATGGGAGCTTTGCAAGCTTCCACATATCGAGGAACCTTTCGTAGGCCCAATTAGAAACAGGGCGCTAGATCTGCCTCAACTAACACCTCAGGCTCTGTCTATAAAAATCAAGCACAATCCTCAACTGGTAAAATCTTTTATAGAGGATCTTACAGGGGAAATTACTTCAAAGGTCGCAGAAATAATACCATAACCACAAATACAAACACCAAGCAATGACGTGCTACCATTCCCCCGACCATTAAACACGTGTCGGGGGATATCTTCAAAACCTTTTACTGCTGTGGACAAAAATTACTTCAGATCAGTGAGTGTTGGACAGTATCCAACATGGTTATTGTCTGGAGCTAATCACAAATCCTCCAAATATTCCACCTCATAAACACAAACTGTCTGCATCAGTCTCTACTACAACACAAGATGTCAGTTCTATTACTCAAAGGAGCTATAGAACCAGTCCAAAGACAATAGCACGGAACAGCAGTATACTTACTATGCTTCCTTATTCCTAAAAAAGACAGCTCACTACGACCCTTTCTGGATCTCAGACCACTCAGTCATTATATCATATCAGAACACTACCACATGGTCACTCTTCAGGAAGTAGATCAACTACTACAAAAAGGCAACTTCATGGCAGCTCTGGATCTGAAAGATGCATATTTCCACATACCCATCACACAGAAAATACCTATGGTTTCTCTTCCAAGGAAACCATTATCAATTCAGAGCTCATCCCTTTGGAGTACCACCACACCAAGGGTATTCACAAAATGCCTAGCAGTAGTAGCAGCGCATTTGCGCAGGCAAACTTTCCATGAGTTTCCTTACCTGGACGATTGGTTGATAAAGGCAAACCGCTCCCAACAATGCAAACCGCATATACAACAAACTCACCCTATTACATCAACTTGGGTTTACCATCAATATGCAAAATTCCCACCTTCAAACATCTCCAATACAGCTATATTTTAGGAGGTATACTCTACGCTCATTTGGGCCTAGCATACCCAAATACAGAACGTTGTATCACTAATCCAACACCTTACACCTCACTCCCAAGTAAATGTCAAATTGGTCATGAGACTTGGGCATGATGGCACCCTGAATGTCAACAGTTCCACATGCCCGATTATATATGAGACCGCTGCAAGAATGCCTCTCATGTCAACAGACAAGGTCACAGGGTCAACTACACAATCCGCACACATCGCTCTCTGAAGTGGTAGAATGCAAAAATAATATATAAAGGGCTGCTGTTTCTAGACTCAGTTCCCCAAGTCATTCTCACAGATGGTCACGTCCCTAACAGGTTGGGGAGCTCTCCTTCAAGATTTAACAATTCAGGGTGTATGGGACTCCCAACACTGGAGTGTACATATCAGTTGCCTAGAGCTTCATACTGTTCACCTAGCATTGAGTGTTCCTGCCTAACCTACTGCACAAAGTTATCTTAATACGAACAGACAATATGACAAATGTACTATCTGCAAAAACGGGTAAGAAGGGGGGACACACTCTCTGTAGTTATCTCGCTTAGCCCAAATCATTTGGCGCATAGCATACATCACAATATTCACAATCTGGCAGAACATGTACCAGGGACAAGCAAACAAGTTGTAGACCTGCTCAGCAGGGCGCAGTAACTATTACAAAAAACCATTACACAAATGGGAACATCAACCCAAAGTTCCCCTACTGTACTTTCAAAAATGGGGGTTCCCACAAATATAACTGTTTGCAACCCCAGAAAACGCAAAATGCCCTAACTTCTCATCTAGGTTCCCAGTCCCCCTATCAAAAGGCAATCCCCTATGGATGAACTGGTCTTTTCCACCTTCCTGCTACTTCCATTAGTGGTCAGGAAACATCAGCAGACCTCCCTTACCCTAATTCTAGTAGCTCTAACATGGGTGCATCAACCATGGTTGACAACACTACTAAACCTCTCGCTAGTCCCACACAAGAAGCTTCCCATCAACCCGTACCTGCGAACAGAAAAACCAGGTCGCAATAAGACACCCCGATCCCAAGGAGATGAACCTTGCAATTTGGCTCCTGAAGTCATAGAATTTGGATACTTACATTTATTTCAATAATCTATGGATATTCTTAAATAAGCGCATAAACCTACAACCAGGCAATGCTATGCTGCCAAATGGAAAAGATTTATTCTATACTGCCAGCAGAAAAAAGTTAACTCTCTACATGCATAAATACAGACTATCTTTTTATATTTGTAGCATCTCCAAAATCCTGGTCTAGCATATACCTCAATACGCTTACACCTAGCAGCCATTGCAGCTTACTTACAAAATAGACAATACTTGTCTTTATTCAGGATACCTGTGATTAAGGCGTTTACGGAAGGACTTAATAGTCGTTCCACCTAGGGTTCCACCTGCACCAACTAGGAATCCTTATATTGTACTAACAAGACTCATAAGACCTCCATTTGAACCACTCACTCCTGCCAAATGCAATATTTATCTTGAAAGTTGCATTTCTAGTAGCTTTCACTTCGCTTAGGCATGCAAGTGAGATCCAGGCATTAACTTTAGAAGAACCATTCTCCAACTGCACAGAGACAAATTAGTCCTTCAGACAAATCCAAAGTTTCTACCTAAAGTATTTTCTCCTTTTCACATTAATCAAACAATTTAGTTATCTGTTTTATTTCCACAACCAGGGCCTGTTGCAGAAAGAGCCTTGCATACCCTGGATTTCAAGTGAGCTATAATGTACTGCATAGACAGAACGTAGACTATTAGTTGAACGATGCAACTATTTAATACTTTTTCACCTACTCACACTTGAAATCCTATCTCAAAGATTGGGATTTCAAGATGGCTAGTAAAATGTATCCAAACTTGTTATGCTAAAGCTAAAATACTTTTAATTGGAACCCCTAAAGCTCACGCTACTCATAAAATAGAGGCTTTCTATGGCATTTTTAGGCAACATTCCCCGTTCTGACATTTGCAAAGCAGCAACATGGTCCACACCCCTTCACAAAACCTTATTGTGTGGATGTATTTGCATGTCGACAAGCCAATGTTGGCTAAGCAGTTACTAAGGACTCTTTTTCAAACAACTGCTACCCCTACCAGATGACCACCGATTTGGGAGAGGATCTGCCTTACAATTAATGCACAGCATGTGAATCCACAGCACACATGCCTCAAACTGATTGCTACGTACCCTGTAAGCATCTGTCTTGGCATGTAGTGCTGTAGATTTACATGTGCCCCGGAAACCTGTGAGGGTTGCAGTTTATTTACACTAATTCACATTAATTGCATGGACATCACATTACCAGTACATACTACTACTCGATTCTCACCCACCTGCGGCAAAACAATCAATAGATGGAGTCCATGCCCTTGCACACTATCACCACAGGTAGGTATCAAACGATCTTGTGACTCAAACAACTTCCTCTAAGAAAAACAACTTGTAATTTTCCGAGCCCAACACACTATAGCGGACTTATGCACAGCATGTAAATCTACAGCACTACATGCAAATAACAGATACTTGCTGGGTAAGTAACATAATTCTTAATTTATGCACATTTTCCTTTTGATTAACTTGTAAATACTGTTATGAGTATTGAAATGTCTACTTACAGGCTTCCTAATGTACTATCTTTAAAGCATAGTTGTTTTCTTCTCTGATTCAGGAATATGTGCTATATTTTGAGAAACATAAGCCAAGATTCCAAATGAACAACATGTATGCCTCCTTGCTGCATTTCATCTCTGTCATTTGGCATCTCTGGGGTGAATTTCTCTGTCAAGTGTTTCTTATCCCGCCAACCCCTACAGCATGTCGGTTTGATTTACCCATAATATTGATTATGTATACAATTTTGCCTGAATGATTAAGGACAAGTTATTCAATCATTTAAAGATTTGAAGATATTATTACCTTTCTTTAAAAGTAGTTTAATTTCCAGGTGCATTTGCTGTCTAGCTTTAGCTGGGAAACATCCTTTACAACGCAACTTTTACCACGCAGTGCCTTTACGACGCAACTTTTACAACGCAAACCATTACAACGCATTGCGCTGGGGGTGCTCTAGGATAGGGAATAGGTTTAATTTACTATCCAACACCTTCCTTACTATCCACGGGGACTGGAGTTGGAATAGTAAATTAAACTATTCACTATCCAGCGCCCCAAAGCACTATGCGTTGTAAAGGCATGTGTTGTAAAAACCACGTTGTAAAGGCATGCGTGGTAAAAGCATGCGTTGTAACGTCATACATCCGCTTTAGCTACACGGGAATAAAGTGATTACAGCGAAAGCAGATTTTTTATCAATCTTAAATTTGATCTGGCTGATCCTGATAATATTCTCGTTGTCATTAAGATCCCGCTTCACCATAACCTCAATGTGGGTGTGAGCCTCATGAAATCCCTAGTCAAACTACAGTACTGTGCTGTACCATCTTTCTTTTTTATCTTCCACACTACTTTACAGCAGCTCCTAAAAAAACTAAAATGCCATCTTTGCTTCCTGGAATTCTGGTACAATATACCAATGATCAACCATGCACATTTATTATTCAGTTTAAAAAAATATATATATATTCATGACTTTGCCCTGTAATATCTAGCTGCTCCTTCAGGAAATTGACTATTGGTTAAGTTGCAGCGCTTGGTACCTGGAACCCTACTTCATATCTTGGCTTAAACACTTAAGCAAATCTTTTATGATTGACAAAAAGGGAGATAAAGTAAAACAGAGGTGATTTGTAACTAGTTAAGTGCAAGATTGGTGGCAGGACCAGTACCCACTCCGTGAAGCTGGCTTTGAACCTTTGTCACCCACTAAATTGAAAAACTGATAGTAATGACCAGCCATATCTCCTGTTTACGATTTCACTGAAGAGTATTCCCCAGCTACCTCCTGGGCCTACAGGATGAAGCCGATTAAGCCCTTGGGAACCTGCCCACCGGTGGCTGAGTCTAGTTGTCCTTCAAGTGGTCCAGTTTTTGAGTCCTTCAGTGTTCAGTTTCTTCAGCTTGGGAAACCCCTCCAGGTCTATGGTCCTCGAGGATAACCATCTCCCACCACACCTTTAAACATAGTGCATTCTGCTAAGAAGAGAAAAGCAAAACTCTGAGAATTGTGTTATGTTAAACACTTTTATATAATGAGATTTATATGTTACGATATATATGTTAGAAAAGCGTAATTAAATAAAAAACAACCCTTTTCCTATTAATATTCTCTCTTCTGAGCATTCCCTCTCCATGACATGGACACTTTCCAGCAGGCAATTGAAACCCGTAGCAGTGGAACTTTTCGTAGGAGATCATGCTGCATGCTTATTGGAATGTAGAGGAAATCCAAGCATCATAACTACATGACCATTGCAATGTCACTGTTCCATTTTCCTCAGTGGAAATACTTTAAGTGAGATGCATGCAGCAGTATCAAAGATTATGACGTTAAGGCTTTCACTGCAGAGAATGTGATGTGTACATGGTTGGTACGTTCTTAGGTAAATACTTTTTTCAGTGGGTTCATGTCTACTACCATTTTAGAGGCAGTATGACGCTGTTAAACCATAGCTAGAATGGAAGTATGTCCTTATTTGGAATTTAAGTTAATTTCCATCTGATCTCACATTTCCAGAGATACAAGTACCCACTCGAAGCACAATTCCTGCTCATCTTGGGTTGCAAGATTGTGCTGGATTACATCTACAGATTTCGAAGACAGAAATATTTTGAGTGTTTTGAAATGAAACAGTTTCATTTTATCCCTGTATATGTTCCAGAATTCGCTCTTAACAGTGCCCAACTGCATTAAACTCTAGTTGGATTTTGCATACCCAGCCAAGTTATTTTTCCTTCTCACTTCCTAATTTCCTCTTTCCGTTGTCCTCTTTCCACAGCTTAGAAGAAGACTTCATCACTTGGCGGGAACAATTCTGGCCGGCAGTCTGTGAACATTTTGGTGTGGAGGCAACAGGAGAGGAATCCAGGTGAGAGCAGCTTACACATCATGTGTGACTACCGTTGTTTGCCGCTGTTGTCCCAGGACCACCAGTACTATGACTATCAAATTTGATGACCAGCTTGCTCGGTGTAGGGATTTAAATGTTCCTTGACCATTTTAGATCTTTGCCAAGGCATAAGTTAAATCTGTTTACTATGTGAGGAGGAGCTTCAGGCAGTATTTCTTACAGAAACCTGGCTCCGAAAATACTGCCGGCATTACCAAACAGATATAATAAATCCAGAAGTTATCGGCTATAATTAGCTAGGAATCTTTTAGGTTGTGTCTTTACTCCTCTCAATATACCAATTTGTAAATGCTCTTCTTTTTCTATCTATCTTAAAAAAAAAAACACATCAACAATCAGCTAGCATTATTTTTGGAACAATGTGGTTGGTTCCATTTTGCTCAGATGGGTTTCAGGCCGGGATATTGGGCAGAAACAGCGTTATTAGGACAGAAATAGCGTTATTAGGTGTCACAGAAAAACTGTGATCAGGGAGGCTCAGCTGCAGTAATATTGCTGGATGTGAATGCAGCCTCTGACACTGTATAACATCCGGTCTTACTTCAAAGGCCGAAGCAGTCAGGTGTTGTCAATCTTGCTTTGAACTGGCTTGCATTGTTTCTAGAGTGAAAACGTTTTCAGGATTTTGAGAAGCCATTAAAAGGTGTACTGCACGGATTGTCTCTGAGTCCTATGTTATTTAATCTATATGTACGCCCCATGGCGGAGATTGTGCTATCTCATGACCTCACAATAGTATCATATGCAGACGACACACAGATTGTCATCTACCTCACACCTAACATATTATCTACCTCTGATCAGCTGGAATCCGGTTTTAAGGACATAGCAGAATGGATTTCATTTAGCCGTCTGAAGTTTTACTGAATAAAGCAGAAGTGATAGTCTGGATCCACTTCCAAGAGCCCTCCACCTTTTTCTGAAGTACCGTTATGGTATCTATTCTAAAGGAGGTCTGTATGCAGTTATAAGTATCCAGCAGAAGAACAAGTTAAATGTCTTCAGTAACATACTTCCTGGTGGATGCTGTAGCCAACAGAAAAATGCACACTTACTCATCTCCACCACTCAATGTGAGGTAGCCACTTGTAGCATTTAAAAAAGTCCCAAGTTAGGAATCAACACCCTGTTCTCAACAATTTGTCGAATTGTTCTGCATTTAAGAGTGGGGAAGGAGACAGATTAAAGAAACTGACTTAAAAGTTGCATGCCTTGTGACTTTTGGAGTGGGAGCCATCCATAGAATTTTGACATTAATGACATCCATATACTAGATGTTAAGCTTATGTCACAAACGTTTTTTTTTTTTTTTTAATTTTTGAAAACCTTTATTTGTGTAAATGAATGCATACAAATACGGGCCTACAACCCGGGGGCCGGCCACGGAACAAACTGGAAAGCACCATTATCAATTAAAAGCACGGAGTGGTTAAGCGATACTACCTAACGCACTCGACATAGGATCAGAGAAGGTTAATTTTTATATATTAAGAGAATAAAGGATCAGTTGTATAAGAAGCGACCTGGTGCACATGGCGGGGAACAAATCCAACTACATCATAATAGTAAATCCACAGATCTGTAATCAGAAAGGTCCAAAGCATGCAAACCATAGATGCCCTTGCAGTTCTTCATTGGTAGTGTCCACTCGCAACCTCATGTGCCCAGAGACAAACAGAACAGCACTCCCATAACAGTAAAAACCATCAGGGAGACAGATAAAGTTGCAATCATTATACAACCCAACCCGGAAAATAAGAAAACAAAAATACTAGAAAAAGGGGGAAAGGTGGACTCCACGTTACTGTACCCGCCCCACGGCGATAATGGCGATCAATAATCCAAATAGCAAACGTGCTTAGGGGCGGGGCAACTAAGCCCCCCCCCCCCCAGTAACTCTCCCCGCGGGAATCACGCACAGTCATGGAGACCCAAGAAAAGGACACAAAAGAGCCATAGAAACAAATAACTATCTAATAGACCCTAATCCACTCACCCCACCCTGCACCACTGCAGAAGGCTACGGCCTACCCCCCCCTAGCAGCGTGCCTGTCGCCCTAATTATGAACCCGAAATATAGAATGAGACAATATAGGGAAAGAGAAAGAGAAAAAGGAAAGCCAGGGGAGAGGATACCATGTAACAGGGAGCACGGCCCCCACCCCCCGCCCGTACAAACCATTAGCTTGGCCCAAAACGAAACTGGCATACATATTAAGGAATCGACAAATTATCACAATTTGGGGCAGTCCATAACTCCGTGCACCGAACAGTAGTCCTCCGGAGTAAGATCCGGGCTCATCCCAGTCCTTTCTTAGCTATCGCCACGATGTATGTCGATGTAGTGGGCATAAAACAAAGCGATGAGAAAAGGCCGTGGAGAAGCCGCTGGACGGTCAATGGAAGCAACCCATGGGACCTCCTCCTCCGATGGCAATGCAAAAGCTGTTTACGGCAGTCATGTATACCAGTGTCAATGATCACCAGCAGTTCCTCCAGCTTACGTATCGGAGCATCGCTACCCCCACCAGAAAGCGGGGAACAATCAGCGACCACCTCGGGCCCATCCGCGTCCCCAGGGGATGACCCGGGAGCAATGGCGGTCATCACATTGTCTTGTACACAAGAATCCTGGGCCAAGGTCAGTTGCCAAATCTTCAGCGCTTGTAGGACGTCGCCAATCGTGGGTTCGCGCTCACCAGTGCAGGCCCCAGCATAGTACAGAGGCAAGGAATCGGCATCCCAGGGCGTTTCACAGGATATGGCATCAACCGCCATTTTGCGAATACAGCGCCGTCCCTTCGAAACCAACTCCAGGGGTGGGCTCACCAGCAGGGCCCCCGCGGGATCCCCCTCAAGCGCACAAACAGCACCCGCGGTGCAGAAATGAGAACCACCAAAAGAGGGGGATCCGCCAGCGCCACCGCTCCGCTGGAATCACTCTCCGCCACCGAGCGATGAAGTCCGGAATGGCCGGACAAGGCAACAAAGGGGGGAGCCACCAACACGGCGTCCCCAACACACAACTTGCCGCACCTCACCTCTGGAACACCGGACGGTAGTCCCAGGCGCGTTCAGTTGCCTCCGGGCTCTTCGCACATCGGCATCTTCCGGCCGGCCCCAATCCTCCACCTGAGGCCGACACCGTCTCGCCGGCAACTCGCTGAAGGCGAGGCCCCGGTCTCCACCCCAAGGAGGCCGCACTTCCTGGGAGGACGCCGCTGCTGACCCACTGAGCGCCGGATCCACCAGGATGGATGGTAAGTGTCAGCAGAACTTCGTATATAAATTGTTATCCTTTTTGGGCAGGATGTGTGTGACAGGATAGTCGAGTTTGGGCAGGGAGGCCAGCGGAGCCGAGCTACCGTGCGCCCATCACGATGTCGAGCTTGGCTCCTCCCCACAAACTTTTTTTTAAAAAACTTTATTTATCACGTTTTACAGGTTTCATCTCCAGCACAGTAAATCCAACAAGGTACAATCTTGCATCGTAAGTGCTCTTGCCATAAAAAAAAAAAAAAATCAATCATCACAGCAATATTATCAAACAGTCAGTTGCATAATAGTTATGAGGATAATGTGGTCCTCAACAGTCCCTTGTGTAGTCACTGTGACGTTGCCTGGGAGCATTGCTGGAAAACCTCTCTATCTCAAAAGGTAAAGAATCTGAGTTTAAGTAGATTATCCACTAGAAAGTGTATTGACAAAGGTAAGTAATGTGTGCATTTGTACTTTTTCTTGTATTGTTAATTGCACCAGAAAGCTTTTGAATATCTTGCTTAGTACTTGTTTGTTTTCTCATCCTAAATGGTTGGATTGAAGTCAAATGATGCATTAAATGTGTAGTGTTTTTGTTTATATTTTCAAACTGACCCTCATCTGCTCGTGTTTCTCCCCTATGGCCTCCCACAGTATTCGTCAGTATGAGCTTGTGGTACAGACAGATGTGAATATGAACAAGGTGTACACCGGAGAGATGGGCCGACTGAAGAGCTATGAGATGCAGAAACCGTAAGTAGTCTTGCCTGACAATGAGAGCAGTCAATCTTCTAGAACCTTAAGCAAGACCTACTGCTACTATACCACCGTGCTCTCTATCAGCCTCAGAGTCTTGAACTCCCACTCTAAACTAGTTTGTGTTTGGGATGGTCCCAGTCTTGCCAGCGCATCCGGGCTTCTTTTGGCCCCTTACGCCTTGGACAATTGATAAATCAGTTAAGGTTTATTGTTGAAGGAGAAAGTTGAGTAATAATCGTAGTTTCCAACAGAGACCAAGGTGCTGGAACTTGGTTTATTTTCTGTAAAAGAAAGCTAAAGACTACTCTAGCAGCCACTGTGTTTTATGTTGAAGGTTTATGAGTTTCTGAAGGATGCACATTATTTTTGACTTCCTATCCTTTCAAGGATACAGTATGGTTGTCGAAGGGTCATTACAGCTTGGGACATTCAATGAATCAGATTCCAGGTGATCAATTGACGGGAGCATTTGGTGAATCATAGCGATGCAGTGCATCCTGAAAAACAAATTATGTTGGCTGCTCAGTGTCTGTTCAGGCTGAACTGGGCAGTCCATGTTAAACCTTTTGTGAATCTATGCAGGCGGCAGATTGTGCCTTGCACAAGCCGCCCCAACTGTTCTCTGTGGTACTCTGGATGATGGTCTTTGGTGGTGCCTGCTCAGAAGTATTCATTTTCCCACTCCTCCCTCGCTGTTGTGCCACCCACGCACCTCTGCCACGCCACACATTCTAGAGACCTTGCGCACCTCTGGAGGTAATATTGTTTTCACACTGGATAATCTTGAAAACATGGCTGTCTCTCCCACAGCTGTGCCTTGCTGCATGTTGTCCTCCCCATTTTTATTCCTGTGATGACATTCCTGTAAAACTACAGGACTACACCTCTTGGAAAAAAATGCCATGTTTATGAGGCCATATGTTGGTGATCTAAGAGCATAACATACGGAAGGAGGATGCAGCTGCTCATACTGGATATACTGGACAGTGTGTGTAATACTTGCATATTTGAGAATGGTGGAGGTATTGCTTTTGTATCATGGCTACCAGGTGTGGAAGAATTTTTTTATATTCTTTAATCTTAAACTGTTCAAGGTAAAGGTCCTACATAAATTTTGAACTTCTGATAGAACACAGGGAAATACTTATTGGTCTACCTCTGAGAGCCAGTTTCACAGCCCCCTTCCAACTGTACAGCACACACTGCATGTAGAACTCGCAATTCTACCACCATATCAGATTGATCAGTTTAGTGTTAAGCGACTTGCACCACTTATATAGCATTTTGAGGCTTTGGCAAGCTTGTTGCAAATTAATACACAATGTGAAAAAAATTAATTCTGCAGCAAACTGTCCAGATAACTGCCCAAATTTAGCTGTGTCCAAAGGGATCAGAGAATTGAGCTGGCTGCCTGTCCAGGCAAGGGTACGATTCAAGACCTTCTGTATCGTCCATAAGACCCTCCGAAGGACTGGACCGGGTATATTTCAACAATCGAATTAGACAGCACGTTCCTCAGCGCTGTCTCAGATCGACTGCTCATTTTATGAATTATTTTATCCAGGCGCATTAGCGCATATACCTACGAAACAACATTAGCATCGATGAAATGCTAATAGTAGACAGGAATCTGAGGTACTAATAAAGTTGTAATTAAAGGAAAAAAAGAAGGAAAAAATTAGTTGACAAAAAACATAGCGAGAAAAGGTTTATGCACAATGTAAACAGGGAAATATGCACACAATGGTGGTTAAAATGTTTATACAGCAATGCTTAAATTTATGCAGCTTGCTTTAATTGCATGTTCCCGATTTATTATTATGTCACAATGCGAGTTCGTGTTATGGACTACGAGTCTGTTATCCATGTTACTCTCCTTGTATTTCTATTGTCACGTAATTGGTTGTTTGGTGCACAGTGTTTATAATGGCCGCCATGAGACATAAGACTTCGGTGATCAAGCCTGTGGGTCAGGCGAAACGCGTCTGAAGGGCTGACTTTAATAAATTATTGGCCAGCACATGGTATCGTCTAAGCCTGGTGTTTGCTGCGTGTTCGAGAGTATATATATATATATATATATATATATATATATATATATATATATATATAATTTATGTACATACATATACATACACACATACAACACAGAGCCTCGTCCTCTGAAGCACCGGCCTGGAGTTTTTTGGCACATCACAGCAGGAAATTTTAATATGCCTTGTGTGAAATTCCTCAGTGCTCTGGGGCTCTACATGCATACGCTCCCTCAGGCAATTGAATACATAACATAAACATAACAGGTGTATTTGTAAAGCGCACTGAAATAAGATGTATATTGTTACCCAACTCAATGGTACTCATTTTATCTACCTCAAATGGATGAAAGGCTGAGTGGACCCGCCGGGATTTGAACATGTGACCATGAGGTCGAACACAGGCCCCTGCAGTGGATGCATAAGTACACTGAGGCAGCAGTCCCAGCTACCAGTCCTGCAGGGCTTAGAGGTGTCAACTAGCGCTCTCCTTCCGCTATGAGTGCTGCTCAAGGCACCCCAATGTCATGTTGTAAAACCGGTTTCAGCCATTCCTAATGTTTTAGCCAACAGCACATTGATTTTTGGGCTAGTAGTTTCAGTTTTACCTTAATTTATAGGTGGGCTAATATGCATGGAGGCGTAGCTACAATTAATGCAGCAGGTGTAATTGCACCGGCACCCAGAGCCTTGAAAGACCCACTGAACACTCAAAGGGGTCATTTTCTTGCTTACACCAGGGCCCTTGGCATTCTAGCTACACTATGAGCATTCAACTCTGATGTGTTCTCAAAATTCTTCCTCTGCTCCAGACAGCCATAATTGGAGCCCTTGAAATAACAGGCCATGGGATGCCTTGACTACTGCACTGTCATCTACCCAGCGTTTCCAAAGAAAATGATCGAGCGAAACTATCTAAAGACGGCAATAACCAGGCTGCCAGAATGTGCTGGAACCCAAAAAAAAACGCCACATCATCATCCGAACACTGAAAACATTTGTGGATTCAAGGATCTAGTTCTAGGTCCTGGGTTCTGTCCACAAAAGCTTCATTGGGAAAGGCTCGAAGTATTCACAATGTCAGCCCCCCACTCTTCCACAACCAGGGACCTGCATTCAGCAACGCATAGCTCGACATCTAATGATCCTTCAAGTGGCCTCAGAACGAAGGCAGATCTCTGGGAGTCTAGGACCCCGGGCTATTGAAAGTTCTGAACCACAACCCGAGAGTCAACTCAATCAACGTGTGGTGCAGACAGAGCACGCTTGAAAGCATAACTTTTCAAACTTGCTAGCACTTGAGATTTCTAACTTGCAAAGGACGGATTACTCAAGTTTCTCTAGTTCATGCATAACTTACTATGTAAATCCTGTTTATTTTTTGAATTCTCGAACTCACACTTTTCTTTATTCCATGAAGAAATCAGCACTACATGGCCCAAAAATGCACAGAAAAAAACAGATTCGCTGCTTATACACAGACAAAGGAAACTTGACTGCTTTTACTTGGAATGCGAGTGAATAATATTAGAAAATGTTCTGCCTCTAAGATCATACTCCGACCCTTGAACCTACCTGAACACGGGATCAACAGACACGTGATGAAACTCTCAAGTAAATAATTAAACAAACTGTAAGGAGAGACTCTAAGATCTCAGAATGGAAAGTGATGATGGTTAACAACACAGGAGTAGATGGTGTCACACTTTGGACAGGTGCCACTTGGTAACTATGCAGTGTCCTGCCCATGCTATAGGCCTACAACAACGTGCTTCTCACTTAAGACCCATCTCATTCACATGGAGTCGCAGAACTCCGGCGATAAAGTTAAAATCTCCCTCAACCCAGATAAAATCTACCGAGCTGATGACGATTTTGACTGCAAATACTTATCGAGCGCATTTTTGCACTTTTTTTCTCTTTTTTTTTTTAACCTTGTTTTCAATGTAAGTTTTGCGCAATAACGAGGTCTACAAATAACGTGGAAAATGTCTTCATACTGCACAACAGATTAACAACAGAACTGCAGGGCTCGTGAGCTCGAGTCCCTGCCTGTCCAGGATGAACTGGTGAGGAACAAACGTCTGCGGACTAAGCCTAGACCTTCCGTTCACCCTTCAGGTCTGACCCCGCGCTTACTTTAGTCCATGATGAAGTCGGGGCAACTGTTGGTGTTGCACTTTCTCCACAGAGAGGCGTACTCGCGGCCCGACTCGGTCTCCACCCAGCCATTGCCGGCCAGCGCGATGATGGCGTAGAGCAGGAGCAGCGGGAGGATCCACTTGCAGTGCAGGTAGGCGATGCCGCACTTGAACATGGCGAGGCCGGGCAGGCTGGGACACAACGGGAGCGGGAAGGTGGCTCGGCTCGGGCAGCGAACAAGACTGTCGCGGGACACTAACCGAGGTGGCCCCGACAACAGCACAAAGCAGGCAGCCCCACCCTGAGCACGCAGTGAGTCAGAGCACCTTGGGGCTGGGCGACACCTGAGCTCTCACCCACCCCGCCCGCAGCTGCCTGGGCAAGGAGGCGCTCGGTTAACAACGCAACCCCTGCCCGCCCGGCGCTTAACCCCTACCTGGCCGGGTGGGTCCGGCGGAACAGCTGCCCATTGTAATTTTCGCACTCCGAGCGGGAACAGTCCTGTTTCAACCCCCGCCCGAAACACTTCAATGTATGCAATACATAACAAGACACCTCCACAACTAAACAAGCTGAAAGAGACGCCGTGATTGTGCGAGCGTGCACATTGGCTGTCCAGACGCAAGCTAAAAGACACGCCGTGCGCGTGCACATGTGCTGTCCAGGCTCCAGCTCTCTGCAGACAGCAGTGTGTGCCCAACCATAGTAACTGTCCTGCCCGATAATCATATAACAAGCATTGAAGACCAGACGTGAGCGTGCACTGCCGAAACCTGTCGTGAGGCGGGACTTCCGTCTTCTGAAGCCCATGCCCACGGAGTGGCTGACCCAGAGGAGCAGTGATGACGCGGGGCACCCATGCCCAAGGGGGAGCCCAGCGGAGTCTGCAGAAGTCCAGAGCGGCCCGATGCGGTGAGTGGGGCTTAGTTGTACTGGGGAGTGGGGAGTTGGGGGACGGGGGTGATGTGTGTCTCTGTATGTGTGCACGTGTTAGTGTCTATGTGCGCTCGTGTGTGTGTGTGTGTGTGTGTGTGTGTGTGTGTGTGTGTGTGTGTGTAGCAAAAGCAGGGGGGGTGGTTGTGTGTGTATACGAGAAGTGCATGAGGCTTTCGAGACAGGAGATGGTGAACGCGCGCGCGACCTGATCCGATTCCGGCATGCTGCACGTGCCCATCTCCTGTCTCCTTGAAAGCAGACTCGCCGACTATAGGTCTCGCTGCGACATCGCTTTGCGATGCGTTGCAGGTGCGAGACCTAAAAAAGGGTTCTTTTTAAGGCAATGTGCTACTGCCACCGGATCTTGACACTTAACAGCCCAAAATACTTGCAGCCTTTACTAACCCATTATATCCCTGGACGAAATCTAAGATCTACGGACAAATCCATGGTCACCATACCAAGAATGTACAGAGACAGGATGTGGGTCGTTCTTTCAGATACCGTGCAGCCAAGATCGGGAACACCCTTCCAATAAATATGAGAACAGAAACGTGTAAAAGCAAATTCCGCAAGCAACTTAAAACTTGGCTGTTTGAAAAAAAGGATGATTAGGTTGACTAGCACACGTCCGATCGACAGATGTAACAGATGACGGCATCTCTCTCCCTATCACCTTGTTCTGAGTCTTAGCGCGGGGACACACCATCGGTGTAACCAGGCGCTCTATAAATGGATAAATAAATGTTTGAGGCATATGAGCTGCAGATTGTACACCTTGGCATTAGACCGCCACCTGGTGTTGGGCTCGGATGATTGCAAGTTGTTGTTGTGGAAGAAGTCTTTGTAGTCATGAGATAGGTGACTCCTCCCTTGGACAACAGTGCGCATGGGCATCGACTCCATTCTTAGATTGTTTTTTTCCGCCACTGGGTTCGGATGAAAGTTTCTCCGCTCCGGCCAGAAAAACATTTTTCAGCAAATTTGAAGCGCAGAACTTCCAAAACTTCAACAAACTACCTTCGACATCGAAGACCAGGCTTTTTGACGACATATTTCCATTCCGGTCATCGAAGTGGGCTGTTAGGCCTATCGACGCCGTGCGGCCTACACCACATGGAAAGAACTCTGTTCAAGAAATGCCCGAAATGCCAGGCAAAATTCCCACATAGCGATCACCATGAGGTCTGGAACCTCTGCCTATCGCCGGAACACGACGAGTCGACCTGCACAGCTTGTTCATCCTTCCGATCGAAGAAAACCATCCGTGATCGGAGACCCCGTCGACATGAGATGAGGAGATCGGCCCCAGCATCGGAGGATATCTTAGACGAAGAGGTTTCCCTCGTTCCCGAAGAAGACTCTCCGGAGCTCCAGATCGTATCAGAGGCAGACGACTCAGATGACTCCATTCCATTGGGTCAGCGTGTGAGTACTACTGCCCCTGCACCACATACTATGCCCAAACCGAAGGCAAAGGTCAGCACTCCGCCCAAGGGGCCCAGTCGAAACCGAAAATCCACTTCGATAGCCCCGCCATCGAGCCCGGCTCCGAAGAAAACAACAAAGCCTTATAGTGCCTCGACACAGAGTAAACATCTCCTGTCGGCACCGAAACATAAAGCCACCTCGGCACCGAAGCCAAAAGACCCTTCGGTGCCGAAGCCAAAAATCGTACCGCCACTGAAGCTTAAAGACTTATCAGCACCAAAACCAAAAGAAGCACCGGCTCTGAAGCCGTCCACTTCTACATCTTCGGTGCCGAAGACGAAAAAGCCTGATTCTGAGGTGCCTGAATCCTCGAACATGCCTACAAAGCCGAAAACAACACCTTAGGCACCGAAAACTTTGCCACAGGGCGTTACAACACCTCCCATTGCTAAGGAAAAACCACAACCTACACCGGAGCCGAAAAAATCAAAGCCCAGGAAGGTTGTAGAAGAGGAGGAACTTTTTACACCAGATCCTCAACAAAAGAAGATCTATATAGACCCAAAGACAGGTCGTGTGGGCACTACACCTCACAAGAAGAGACCGGCAGATGCACCACCCACTCATGTTGTGCCTGCCAAGAAGGACTGTGCAACATCTCCTATGCACCCTTCCTCTCTTATACCTCTTCTTCCTCCTTCTCCTATACCTCCTCACATATCACCTCCTATATCTCCTGCACATTCTTCATTATCACATTCCTCACAGCAAAATGATGATGAATATAACTAAGAGGGAGGGGACGCTGAGGAAGAGCCTAGCTCATACCACATAGACGAGGGTATATGGGATTATTCAAACCCAACAGAGGTACCCATATATGATTTTCCAAATCCACAGACTATGCCTGACGTTCTTGAACCGCTCTTATACCCATCAAAGCCTTCCCCTCCAGAAGACCCAATAAGTTTCAGTCATCTATTGAACAGAGCTGCTGTTTACCATGGGGTGCCTATGCACTCTGACGATATTGAGGAGGATTTCCTTGAGCACTCTCAGAGGACTGCTCAAATTCTTCCAATGATTAAGGGGGTAATCAAGCATGCTCCAGAAGTATTTAAAGATCCTGTACGCACTAGAATTTTAAACCCTAGGATTGAAAAGAAATATAGATCAGCACCTTCAGACCCAGTCTATATTAAAGGACACCTCCCACTAGATTAATTAGTGGTGTCCAATGCTAGAAAAAAGGCAAATTCTCAGACATCAGGAGAAGCGCCCACACCTGATAAAGAATCAAAGGTAATTGATGCATCAGGGAAAAGAGTAGCTGCACAAGCTGCAAACATGTGGCGCATAGCGAATACACAAGCCCTACTTGCTCATTATGATCAATTAGAAAAACTACTGGCACATCTACCAGATCAGTACAAAGATCAAGCAGCTGACCTTATACAAGAAGGCAAACTAATATTTAATGCTTCAATAAAATGTGCACTAGATGCCGCTGACGCAGCGTCTAGAGCCATAAACACTAGTGTCATACTTAGGAGACATGCGTGGCTACGCATTTCAGGGTTTAAGCAAGAGGTGCAAACTACCATCTTAAACCAGCCTTTCAATCAAAACCAATTATTTGGTCCTGAAGTAGACACCATACTAGGAAAGATGAAAAAAGACACTGACACAGCTAAGTCTATGGGAGCGTTACAGTCTACACCGAATAGAGGCTCCTTTCGTCGCTCCTCCTACAGAGGAGGCTCCAAGCAGACTGGAGCAGACACTACATCATCTTTTAAGTCACAAACCTCCTCCAATAAAGGATACTTTAGAGGAGGATATAGAGGACACAACAAGGGTAGAGGTAACAATAACAACTGATCCTCTTCCACCACCAAGCAATGACTTCCCTCTGCTTCCCCCACATCATACCACTCCTATAGGGGGCAGATTAACAAAGTTCCTGCCTGTCTGGAACTCTATTACAACAGACAAGTGGGTAAGACAGATTATCCAACATGGCTACTGCCTAGAACTTACAACAACACCTCCAAACATACCTCCGAGACAGCGTCCAATGTCTACAGACCATCTAACTGCTTCAACAAGAAGTGTTATCACTTGTACAGAAGGGTGCTATTCAAATAGTTCCTTTAGAAGAACAGGGCAAGAGGGTTTACTCGCTGTATTTTCTAATTCCCAAAAAAGATGGGACACTGAGACCAATCCTCGACCTCAGGCCTCTCAACCGTTACATACAGTCAGATCATTTTCATATGATCACACTACAACAGGTGCGTCCACTGCTACAAAAGGGCGACTTCCTTACAACACTAGATCTAAAGGACGCCTACTTCCATATCCCCATACATCCTGCCCACAGAAAGTATCTAAGGTTTGTACTTAAAGGACAACATTATCAGTTCAAAGTCCTTCCATTCGGGGTAACCACAGCACCAAGAGTATTCACAAAGTGCCTAGCAGTGGTAGCAGCACATCTCAGAAGACAACAGATACATGTATTCCCTTACCTAGACGACTGGTTAATGAAAGCAAAATCGTTCAATCAGTGTGCCCAGCACACGCAGCAAACGATTCAAACATTGCACGACTTAGGGTTTACAATAAACTACACCAAGTCGCACCTGCAGCCTTTGCATGTACATCAGTATCTAGGGGCTACATTAAACACGTCCAGAGCCCTAGTGTATCCCAGTCCAGCCAGGATACAGAACAGTCAAACCTTAGTCACCAAGTTTCAACACCAGTAGTCTCTGCAAGCCAGGGTGTTCATGAGACTAATAGGCATGATGGCATCTTGCATCTTCATAGAACCACACGCAAGACTGCAGATGCGTCCCCCTAAAGAGTGCCTAGCATAACAGTGGACCAAGCTCAAGGTCAACTAAAAGACCTGGTGTTGGTGGACAGCCGCACATATCGCTCTCTGCAATGGTGGAACACCAAAAAACTGACAAAGGGGTGGCCGTTCCTAGAGCCTGTTCCACAAGTAGTGCTTACAACAGACGCATCCCTCACAGGGTGGGGAGCCCATCTCTTACATCACACAACTCAAAGACAATGGACCATTCAACAGAAAAGGTTCCCTATCAACCACTTAGAGCTGCTAGCAATATTCCTAGCACTCAAAACTTTTCAACTTCAAGTACAAAACAAAGCTGTCTTAATCCGGACGGACAATATGACAGCCATGTACTATATACACAAACAGAGGGGGGCACACACTCTGCAACTGTCCCAACTTGCACAGAACATTTGGAGATGGGCCATTCCTCAAAACAGGAAAACAAAAGTTAAGGAGGGTCAAGGGGACTATGTTTAAAGACCTACCAAACTCCAAACCCCTAAGTCAGACTACAATAAACAGAAGAGAGTTGGAAGGTCTATTAGACAACGTAGCTGAGTCTATGAGGACCTAATAAAGTGACCCTTTTGGATTGCACTGGACCAGGCCCAGTGGTCACATGACACGAATATGTATTAGAAATCCTATCAGCCCACCCATCTGGCGGAGCCTCGTCATGTAGGACCTCTAACCAGGGTGGTGAGTCCTGGCCCAGATGAATTGGCCAGACAACACACACTGCTGGTTGATCTTGTGAACGTGTCCGTGCCACAGAGTGGTGCTGAAAAAGTGCAGTGCAAAACAGGGAATAAAGAATAAGTGATCTAAAATGGCGGTCGAGGCAAAGAAAAATTGTTTTTATTAGAGATATTCACCAGGACGCCAGATTAAAAAGAAGTGTAGAACAGTGTGAAAAAATCACTGTGATGCTTTGCTATGTTGTAAATCAGGCCAACATGTTTCTGCCGAAGGTGGAACTACACCGGCATTCTTCAGGGCCAACTACAAAAAAGATCTTGCTACTGGAGGATATGGTAGGTTGGTCTATTCGACCACACCAGTAGTCAGGACAGGTCTTTAACAAACATTTTGGTCTATTCCTTTTTTCGCCTCACTTTGTATAACTTTTCTGAGTGTACCTTTGCAGTAGCAAGATCTTTTTTGTAGTTGGCCCTGAAGAATGCCGGTGTAGTTCCACCTTCGGCAGAAACATGTTGGCCTGATTTACAACATAGCAAAGCATCACAGTGATTTTTTCACACTGTTCTACACTTCTTTTTAATCTGGCGTCCTGGTGAATATCTCTAATAAAAACAATTTTTCTTTGCCTCGACCGCCATTTTAGATCACTTATTCTTTATTCCCTGTTTTGCACTGCACTTTTTCAGCACCACTCTGTGGCACGGACACGTTCACAAGATCAACCAGCAGTGTGTGTTGTCTGGCCAATTCATCTGGGCCAGGACTCACCACCCTGGTTAGAGGTCCTACATGACGAGGCTCCGCCAGATGGGTGGGCTGATAGGATTTCTAATACATATTCGTGTCATGTGACCACTGGGCCTGGTCCAGTGCAATCCAAAAGGGTCACTTTATTAGGTCCTCATAGACTCAGCTACGTTGTCTAATAGACCTTCCAACTCTCTTCTGTTTATTGCATTCCTCAAAACATACATCTGCTAGCGGAACACCTTCCAGAAGTCCACAATCAGATAGCAGATCTGTTAAGTCGGCAAGCACCACAAATTCACGAATGGGAGATACATCCACAAGTTCTTCAACCATTCTTCCAAAGGTGGGGGCACCCACACATAGATCGGTTTGCCACCCACGAAACCGCAAAATGCCCAGCCAGGTTCCCACACCCACAGTCCGAAGG
Source organism: Lissotriton vulgaris (assembly GCF_964263255.1). Classification (NCBI taxonomy): domain Eukaryota; kingdom Metazoa; phylum Chordata; class Amphibia; order Caudata; family Salamandridae; genus Lissotriton; species Lissotriton vulgaris. Next base: position 213,753,285 of record NC_141687.1, read on the forward strand.
CAATGCAATCTGGATGAACTGGTCAGGCAGATTTGCGTACGCTTTTCCGCCTCTGCCACTCATTCCATTAGTAGTGTGGAAGCTCAGACAGCAGTCTCTCACAATGATACTGGTAGCTCCCACATGGGCACGGCAACCGTGGTTCACCACGCTACTAGACTGGTCTCTAGCTCCGCATCACAAGCTCCGCCTCACACCATCCTTGCTAACACAGAACCATGGAGAAATCAGACACCCAGATCCCAGCCAACTGAATTTGGCGATCTGGCTCCTGAAGTCCTAGAGTTTGGTTATTTAAACCTACCTCCAGACTGTATGAATATCATTAAAGAGGCTAGAAAATCCACTACTAGAGCGTGTTACGCAGCTAAATGGAGAAGATTTGCAATTTATTGCAAAAATAATCACATTGATCCACTGTATGCTTCCATCCAGAATATCATCTGTTACCTTTTACATTTACAAAGGTCTAACTTGGCATATTCTTCAATACAAAAAACAACGTACAGAAGGGTCTGAGGGGAAAGTATTTTAAAGACCTGCTTGCGTCCTATCCCCCAATCTCACTATCAAAAACACACAGGGGATGCTAAGGGTCTAGAGAAGGCTACCAATATCTGTATATTCAGATGTGGTGTGGAAGGCTGGTTAATGTCAGGAGAGAAACAGAAGAGTACCCATCAGCCCACCCATTGGCGGAATCTCATCATCTGGGTTTTGGTAAACTGGTATCTTACTAGGTGTCTCACTAGACGTATTGTGAGAAACACTAGTACAGGATCCACCAGTGAGAGAAAGTCAACAGGATAAGGTGGTAAAGTCTTTCTTTGGCATCATAACAGGCAATCTTAAACACCACTTTTCACTATTCTACACTTTTTGAGCACTGCAACTTCCCTTCAGCATTACCACCTTATCCTGTTGACCCTGAGAGTTTTATGAGGTCATGAGCCTCATTTGTGGGTGGTCAGACTCCTTTAGAGCACTTTCGGGTCCCCCAGGTTATGAAGGGTCCTAGACTAGAACTCTGCGGGCTAGTTGGACTCTGCACCAGTTGATCCCTTAAGATCAGTTAGTGGGTCTGGATCTTTCATGGCTGTGACTTTGCGACCTCCTGTGGAGGCCATTCCAATGATGCTATTCCTGGAGCTGCCGACACAGCAGTGCTGAACCCATCATGATTCCAGACTCCGATATGAAGCCGGATCGGCGTCGCACAACGTCACTTCCGGCTCTGACCAGGCCCAGACGGCCTAAATTGGAGACATGGCTCTATTACACTGAAGGGCTCACTGAGAAACACAAATGGAGGGAATCTGAGTATCCCTATTCCTGCACTAACCACCCCACTGCTGAGAGCCTGGTGGCCAGGACTCAACGTCCCGAATCAGTTCCAACACGTTCCCTACCACACCACCGGATAGGGAATCCAAGAGGTGGGATACCTTGGGAACCTTTTTTTTTCTGCCAGCCTGACATTGTGGTCTGTGAACACAGCATGCTTTTTGGGCCGTTAGTCTCATATTGTGTGGGATATGGTTACGCAAGGGCCTATGCCTATGGTCCCGGATGAGCTTGGGCCATGCTCTCCTAAGCTATCACTGGCAGGCGAGATGCAGCAAAGTTCACAATTCGATTCAACTCACTGGACTGAGCCATTGCTTCTTCGGTGGTGCTGAGAAGTCATTCATGTTTGTGGAATACTGTTTTTTCAGGCAATGTCCAAGCCTCATTCATGGACATGCCCTTCGATAGGCATCATCGGTTTTGTCATTAGAGCGATTCAAATATAGTAGGGCTACTGATAGGTCGTTAGGCTTCCCGTAGACCCCCAATATCCGCTTCCGCTTTGTGACTATTAGCTGTGTACTTTCCTTTCAAGCCACCATGGCCAGCAGGCTCATCCTTTTCGTGGCCGCATCTCCCACAAACCTTGTAAGGCCTACTTGCAGAGGTCCTCAGAGTACGCCCTCCCATTCCAACAAACCTCGCCACCACTCCCTCCATCTTCAGATCAGTTGACCGAGGACCACCTTGCTCTCTTGCGATAGGAAGTACTGTCCCTTCTGGCTTAAGGAGCCATTGAGAGGGTGCCTGCATTAGAAGTAGGTCCTGGTTGCTCTTCCCACTATGCAGTTACTACCTGCTGTTCATGATGGCCTAGGAGCATTATCAGTTTGCCATGCTTCCCTTCAGTCTTACCAGTGCCCTCGGGTATTTTCTAAGGTGAATGCTGTGGTTTCAGCGTATCTGTGGAGGTTAGGGATTCCAGTTTCCCCCTATCTCAAGGATTGACTGTTGAAGGTGAGGTGGACTCATATACCCAAGCAGTCGTCTTCCATCAGCAGACTATTGCGGAGCTCCTACATTTGTTGAGGTTCACTATTAACATTCCGAAGTTACACCTGACTCCCTCTCAGAAGTTCCCTGTCATCGGAGCAATTCGGGATACATTGCAGTTTCTGGTGTATCCTCTTGAACAGCAAGTCCAGGATATTAGGGCTACGATTCTGATGTTTCAGCCTATCCTGGAGTTAGTTGAAACCGACTGCTGGGTCTCATTGCCTCTTGTTGCTAAAACATGCCCTATGGCATATACTGGCTCTGTAGTGGGATTTGAAGACCCAGTTGGCATAGCATCAGGGAAATCTCTTCAACCTGGTCCAGATATCGGAGAGAAAGTACAAAAGACCTGCAGTGGTGACTCGTGGACCGCGATTGGGTAAACAGCAGGCCTCGCTCTCTCTCTTTCCCACCTAGAGCTCACAGTGATGAGTGATGCATCGCTCCTGGGCTGGGGCAGCCACCTGGGAGTAGGGGAGATCAGAGTCCTCTGATCTCCCATGGAGCCTTAGCACCACATCAATTTGTTGGAACTGAGAGCGATCCGACTGGCATTGAAAGCCTTTCTTCCTGCAGTCAGGGGAAGGCTAGTTCAAGTGTACACCTACCACATCATAACCATCACCATGCATTACTGCAACAAACAGGGCGGGGTAGGGTGGTGGACCGTCTGTCAGGATGCCTTGCGCCTCTGGACATGTCTGGAACCTAAAGGCATTTCCTTGGTGGTTCAACACCTGGCAGGCACTCTGAACATTGAAGGCGACTAACTCAGCCGTCAATGCCTTTCAGATCACGAATGGAGTTTCCATACATAGGTGGTGCAAGGTCTCTTCCGAGATTAGGAAGAGCTTTGGTTAGATCTACTCACCACTGAAGAGAACGCGAAATGTCAGCTTTTTTGCGCGCTGGAGTTTCTTAGTCAGTTCTCGCTCTGAGACACTTTTGCTCTTGAGTGGAGCACTGGCCTCCGGTATGCCTTTCTGCCAATACCACATCTGCCCAGAGTTCTAAAAAAGATCAGAAACAACCAGGCCTAAATCATTCTCGTGGCTCCAGATTTGCATTGAGAGTCTAGTATCCCAAGCTGTTTCCCTGCAGTAGTGTAGTTCCTATAGTACCCTCACCCAGGACCTGTGCTTTTGGATAATATACACTGTGGGTCAGGTGGTAGACTGATTCTGTGCACCCCCACGTGTATGTTAGCCGTGTTTTGCATTAGCTAGCTCACAGTACCACTAGAATCTCCTTTTATCAGAGAGATTAGTTTTTGGCAACCTCAAAACGCAGCAAACCCCGATTCCTCAGACTGGTGGAAAACATATGCTACTTTTCAGCCAGTCACTCGTGCGTGCACATTTTCTCTCAGAAAGATACATGGAAGAAACAGTCGAGCGTGTTTACAATAAGAATTTATTGTACCGTTGTTCTTATGTAAAATGTATACATTGCTACAACTGTTACACAGTTGCAGAGACATAGGCTCAGCAGTACAGGAATAGTACAGTTCTACCATTTCGCAATAGTCATGAACAGATACATGAATATAAAATGCTTTTATAAAAGACAGAGCATACTCCTACAATGCCTATCTAGATGTACCTAAGTGTACCTAGCATGTGAGTAGGTGTGAAAGAGCCTATGCCTAAGAGCCAAGAATCCCACTAGGATTTAGTCGTACCTCATTACCTGAAATAATGATTGTGGGGGACTCAGTCCTGGACTCGAATCGGACACTCACCAAGGGATGGTCAGACTACTGTCAGCTAGAGCGATTGCAGGTAGGAGCCGCAGCGTCTCTGGTCAGTTTGTTGGCGTGAAGTTTCCTCCCTCCTCTTTGCTGATAGCAAGAGGTGCTGTATTTATACAGTCCATGTGCGTGTTAGCTATTGTTTAGTATGAGGATGATGTTGGGGATTAAACATTTTATACTTGGATATGAGAGGTGAAGTTTATCCCCGGATATCGCTTTCATAAATTATTCATATGCGCTAAGGATGACGTCTTAGCAATATCGATTTGGAAGAACCCTCCCTCAGCTTGGAAGTAGGTGAAAGGTTTAGTCCATAAAAGGCGTCAGTCCTTATAAGGTGGTCAGTCCCTATAAGGTAGTATGTCCCTATTAGGAGTTATGACCTTATAATGCTAATTCATATGAAATGAAGGGGAGATGATGTAGGGAAGGTGTAGAATGTTCCCTGGACCTATATTAGGGTACCAATTTGAAATATAACCTGTTGTGCACCAAACCCGAAAAGTCTCCGTCTCTGTGCATGGAGATTAAACAGCGACAGTTGACAGTTTTTGACCTTCCACCGAATATCTGCAAATTTGCAACGTTATTTAGGCAGTCCGGGGGCCCTCCACCTAGACAGTATACATGTGCCATTGGAGCAAATTTGTGACATGATCTACAGATAAACATGATGATCTTTGCTGGACCCCTTCCTCAAGTTCTTCTATTCATTCTTTCCTTGGCCCAGCAGGGTTCTGATTTGGGCACTTTAAAAGCTTATCTTTCTGCTGTTTTGATATTTTGAGGCTGGGGATTATATAAGCACTGCGCACATCTGAAAGAGACACGTTAGTGATAGATTCCTTACTTTAGAATATCCCCAAGCGTCAGACTGGATCCAGAAATTTTTGCGTAGCAGTACCCATACGCGTCGATAGGCGTCATCCGCGGCTCCGCGTCCGTCGTCTGCATCGTGGGCGCCGTGATGACGTTGTCGGAGTACTTAGACACCACCTCCACGCGCTGACGTTAATTCTGCTTTTTTCCACGCCAGCAAGCACAGATCCGGAAAAAGTTGTACCGTATTTAATTTTTGACTAACTTTTTACGATCCTTTTTGATCTCTTTTCGAAGTCTTTCGACTTCGAAGGTGCCGGTAGGGATGCCCGGGTTCAAGCCCTGCGCCGACTGCAACCGACTGATGTCGGTTACCGACCCCCATCACCGGTGCCTGCACTGTCAAGGCCCGGACCATGATGATAAGTCCTGCTCCGACTGCCGGGCCCTGACGTCTAAAGCTAGACTGGAGCGGTCCCGTGAGCGATTCTAGCTTCGACGGTCCGCCCCTCGCCGCTCGAGGTCCCGGTCCGAAAGGAGGTCGAGGGACCGGACGCGGCTCGGAGTCACCACAGTTCCGGGAGTCGTCATCGGTCTTTGGGCTCGAAGTCCTCATGTAAGAGGCACAAGAAGTCGAAGAGGCACCATCGCTCTTCTGACTCTGCTGGACGGTCACGCGACGCGGCCGGGGGTTTGGGCGACACCGCCGACGCGGCTCCGCCGGAGCCGCGGGCATCGAGGCCTGCTCCATACCCTCCGGTCCCTCGCAGCACGCCACACCGGAGGAGATCGAGGCCTTCCTATCGGCCATGAGGTCGCTCACTCCTCTGTCGGGTTCCGCGGCGCCTTCGGGCTAAGCGGCCCCGAATGGGTCCCCACGCGGGCCGGGTGCTTTGGCCCCGGCGCCGTCGGCGACTTTGGTCCCGACGGCGCAGGGCCCCACTGGATTTGGCTCCGGGTCGCCGCCGGTCGACCTCACGACCGCGCCGGCCCCAAGGGTGTCGCCCCCAGCGCCGTCCCAGAACGACGCCGTCCCTGGTCCTACCCTCGATTCTGGTCCGGCGTCGGAGCGGCGCCGCTCTCGACACAGTTTGGAGACTTCTATTTCTATGACCCGGCCCCATCCTTTAAGCCTCAGTACCAGGCGATGGGTGACGAGGGGGATTGGGAGGGGTCGGAGGACCCTCTGGCACGTTAGTGTCCGTCTTCTGCGGACTGGACAGGAGCGCTTGGGGAGGCCAGTGGTCTGGACACTTTGCCCGACACTGGTTTTGTCTCCACTCCTAGCGTGGCTACTGAGGAGGAGGCGGCTTATAGTGTGGTGATGATGAGGGCGGACAAGCCCTTGGGCCTTGAGCTCCCCGTCGCGGCCGTGAGAACTAACCTCCTCACTGAGGTCCTTAAACCGCAGTCAAGCTCGGCCGAGCTTCTGCTGCCCTTTAATGAGAATTGCAAAAAACACAGTTGATGGACAGAATGCAGAACAATGTCTTACATTCACGGCAGTACAAAGATCTGGGCCTAAATCCATCGTTTTTATGCACTCCACACCACCCTAGGTCAGACAATGGCTATATGCAAATCAGCCTTGACCCTGTGCCTCATGGGAACAGTCCAGCCCGAACTACCAAGCCATGTCTTTCCTAGACCGGAATCAAGCATCCAAGGACCGGTTTCTGGCTATCCGCCTTCTTCAGGCTGGATAGCTTGACTCCAATGATGTGGAGAGCCTGGGACTCACGTCTGAGCATCCCCAGCCCACACGGGGGGAAAATTGCAAAAAACACAGTTGATGGACAGAAGGCAGAACAATGTCTTACATTCACCCCAGTACAAAGATCTGGGCCTAAATCCATCGTTTTTATGCACTCCACACCACCCTAGGTCAGACACGTCTCGGTATACCCAGCACACTCGGGGTGAAAATTGCAAAAAACACAGTTGATGGACAGAATGTAGAACAATGTCATACATTCACCCCAGTACAAGGATCTGGGCCTAAATCCATCGTCTTTTTGCACTCCACACCACCCTAGGTCAGACAATGGCTATATGCAAATCAGCCTTGACCCTGTGCCTCATGGGAACAGTCCAGCCTGAACTACCAAGCCATGTCTTTCTTAGACCGAAATCAAGCATCCAAGGACCGGTTTCTGGCTATCAGCCTTCTTCAGCCTGGATAGCTTGACTCCAGTGATGTGGAGAGCCTGGGACTCACGTCTGAGCATCCCCAGCCCATACTCAGACTTGAGTCCCAGGCTCTCCACTCCTGAGTTTAGGATTGCGGTCAGTCAACACCGCGTGCCTCTTGAGCCGCTACACCCACTCTCTGTGGGATACGGTCACTGACGTGCTGCCAGAATGCCCGGTGGAGGTCCAGGCTAAACTCGGCCAAGCCCTTGTGGAGGGTCGAGATGCGGCGCGTTATTCCATCCGGTGTGGGCTGGACGCTACTGACTCACTAGGCAGAGTGATGGCAACGACGGTGGCGATTCGTCACCACGCCTGGTTGAGGTCCGCCAACTTCTCGGCTGATGTCCAAAACACACATGCCGTCTGATGGCAGTCGCCTCTTTGGCGACAAGGCAGACCATGCGCTTGAGCACTTTAAGGACTCAAGGGCTACGACCAAGTCCTTGGGCCTCTCGGCCCGCACCAGCAAACGGCTGCTTTTCGCTCCTTTCGTTGCCAAGGAAGGGGTGCCCCCACACGTCCAGCCAGCTACGGGCCGCAGACTACCATCCAGCACGGTGGCGGACGTGGGAACCGCCGTGGCGGCAGTCGGGGACAACGGCGAGGCCAGTCCACACCTACCCCTGCAGCATCCGCCTCAAAACCTTCCTAGTCCGAGCTTTCAGGCCCATGTGACGCCAGTGGGGGCAGGGTTCGCCATCACCACCACCACTGGCGCACTGTCACATCGGACAGGTGGGTGCTGCAAATTGTCCGAAGGGGCTACTCCCTCCCCTTCGAGAAGTTCCCTCCAGCCATGCCAGCGCAGTACCACCGCGTGTCGGGGGATCACTTGAAACTTCTGCAGGAGGAAGTTACGGCCCTCTTGGACAAGGGGGCCATCGAGCGTGTTCCTGGGTCAGAAGTAGGGTGTGGTTGTTACTCCCACTACTTTCTGGTACCCAAGAAGGGCAAAGGGGGCCTACGCCCTATCTTGGACCTACGGAACGTCAATGGCTTCCTCCAGAAGGAGAAGTTCAAGATGCTGACATTGGCCCAGGTCTTAGCTGCCCTAGACCCTGGAGACTAGATGGTAGCGTTAGACTTGCTGAACGCCTATTTTCACCTCCCCGTACTGCCGGCCCACCGGCGTTACCTGCAGTTCACGGTAATCCACAAGCACTTTCAGTTTACTGTGCTCCCCTTCGGCCTTAGCAGCGCCCCATGGGTATTCACGAAAGTGATGGCGGTGGTCCCAGCTAATCGGCGCAGGTTAGGGGTTTCAGTCTTCCCCTACCTCGAAGACTGGTTGTTGAAGGCAGGCTCGTCCCAGACAGTCGTCAGCCACCTCCAGACAACGGCGGACCTCCTGCACCAGCTGGGATTTTCCATCAACGTGCCGAAGTCACACCTGTGCCCCTCTCAGAAGCTCCTCTTCATCGGAGCGGTCCTCGACTCGGCGCATCGGTTTATCCTCCCGAACAGCGGGTCCGGGATATTCATTCTCTGATTTCACTCTTTCAACCTTTATCCCGGGTCTTGGTCATGTTGACCCTGCGGCTTCTGGGGCTGATGGCCTCCTGCATCCTTCTGGTGCATCATTCCAGGTGGCGGATGCGGGCTCTGCAGTGGGACCTGAAGTTTCAGGGGCCCAGCATCAGGGCAACCTGTTCGACCATGTCATTATCCCGGAGGGCACTGCGAGACAACTGCAGTGGTGGCTCACGGACCGCGATTGGGTCAGCGGCAGATCCCTCTCCCTTCCCCAGCCGGAGCACGTAGTTGTAACAGACGCGTCCCTCCAGGGCTGTGGAGGCCAGATGGGAGAGGCAGAGATCAGAGGCCTCTTGTCTCCGGTGGAGTCCCAGCTCCATATCAACCTTTTTGAGCTGCGGGCGATTCGTCTAGCACTGAAGGCATTCCTCCCCTCTGTCCGGGGGAGTGTAGTGCAGGTGTTCACGGACAACACCACCGCCATGTGGTACTGCAACAAACAGGGCGGGGTGGGGTCGTAGACCCTCTGCCAGGAGGCTCTGCGCCTCTGACAGTGGCTGGCACATCAGGGCGTGACCTTGGTGGTTCAGCACCTGGCAGGTTCTCTGAACGCTCAGCCGAAGGTGCATGATGGATCACGAATGGCGTCTGAACTCTGACGTGGCGCAAGGCCTCTTTCTGCAGCGGGGAGAGCCTTGATTAGATCTATTCGCCACCGAAGAGAACGCGCAATGTCATCAGTTCTGCGCGTTTTAATTTCCAAGGCGGCACTTGCTCGGGGACGTCTTTCGTCGCGAGTGGAGTTGCGGTCTGTTGTACGCCTTTACCACTTCTGCCCAGAGTGCTGAAGAAAATCAAGCACGACCGGGCCCAGGTCATCCTTGTGGCTCCGGACTGGGCGCGAAGGTACTGGTATCCCGAGATACTCAGTATGTCAGTCGATCCCCCGATTTGTTTGCCTCTTCAGGAGGACCTTCTGTCGCAGCAGCAGGGGACGGTCCTCCACCCGAACCTGTCCAGTCTCCACCTCCATGCTTGGAGATTGAGCGGCGACAGTTGAGGCCATTTGACTTGCCTCCTGAAGTTTGTAATGTCATTCTGGCAGCCAGGCGTCCCTCCACAAAGTCTGTATACGCCTGTAGGTGGAACAGATTTTTGGCATGGTGCACAGCAAAGGCTGTGGATCTTTTCAATGCCCCTCTTTCTGAGGTTCTCCTACTCCTTCTTTCTCTTGCCCAGCAGGACTCTGCTCTGGGCTCTATCAAGGGCTACCTTTCTGCTCTTTCAGCCTTCTTAAGGCTACCTGATCAGCCTTCTTTGTTCAAGTCCCCCATTGTAAACAGATTCTTAAAGGGCATCACTCATATGTTCCCTTCTGTTCCTTTCGTGATTCCCCAGTGGGACTTGAACCTGGTTCTAACTTACTTGATGTGCGCTCCCTTTGAGCCGCTTCATAACTGTCCTCTACGTCTTCTTACACTTTTGACTGATTTCTTGGTTGCCATCACCTCTGCCAGGAGAGTGAGTGAGCTCCAGGCTCTTTCCTCTAAACCCTCTTTCCTTTCTGTCCATCCGGACAAGGTTGTGTTTCGTACAAAACCCTCTTTCCTGCCCAAGGTAGTCACAGCCTTCCACATCGGGCAGTCCATCACCTTGCCCACCTTCTTTCCGCCTCCGCATCCCTCAAAAGAGGAAGAGAGGCTCCACCGCCTGGACCCAAAATGTGCGCTCTCTTACTACCTGGATCGTACACTCCAGTTCCGGCTCGATGACCAACTCTTTGTTGGTTACGTGGGCGCTAAGAAAGGATGGGCGGTGCGCAAGCGGACCATCTCTCGGTGGATCGTGTTGTGCATCCAAGCGTGTTACTCCTTGGCTAAAAGAGAGCATCCTGTTGGGCTGAAGGCCCATTCCACTCGGGCCACAGTGACTACTACTGCCCTGGGCCGAGGAGTCCCCTTGCAGGACATTTGTCAGGCAGCAACGTGGGCCTCGCTGCACACGTTCGCAAGACACTACTGCCTGGACAGCCAAGTCCGGAGGGATGGCTTCTTTGGCCGTTCCTTCGTCCAGGACTTTCTGGTATGACTATTGGTTCGCAGACCCACCACCGGGGTTGGTATTGCTGGGGTATCTATTGTAAGGTAAGGAATCTATAACTAACGTGTCTCTTTCAGATGCACAATTTACTACTTTTGTATCGGTATATCTGTAAGAGACATTAGTTAGTGATAGATTCCTTACCGACCCACCCATCCTCCCCGTTCTGAGAACCGATATCTAGGGTTAAGATCATCCCCTTTCAGGGCCCTAGTTTCATTGCACCAGTGTTGGTTTTTATCATGGCTCTGCGTTTCTGGCGCGGAAAGCTGTGTATAAGAACTGACGATAGCGCGTGGAGGCGGCGTCTAAGTACTCCTCGACGACGTCATCACAGCGCGGACTGGCGCGGAGCCGCGGACGACGCCTACCGACGCGCATGGGTACTGATATGCAAACATTTCCGGATCCAGTCTGACGCCTGGGGATATTCTAAGGTAAGGAATCTATCACTAACTAATGTCTCTTACAGATATATCGTTACACAAGTAGTAACTTGTGCGTCACTGCTGGCATGGATGACACCACTGACACCACCTACCAGCGCTCAAGGGGGATTGCTCTTTTTCTGCTCATATCCAACAGGTCTCGGCGGGGTGCCTAAATAAACAACGAAATCTCCGAAAGTTCCTGTATCTACTGCCAGAAGATTGCCTTAAATTAGTTTGTCCATGCCACTGTAACATCTAGGCTGGACTACGCTAACGGCCTCTACCTCAGTCTGCCGAAGCATGCAATCCAGCAACTACAGATGGTGCAGAATGCGGCTGCGAGGCTGATTAAACATATTCCGTTCAGGCATCCTTTCTCTCCGCATCTGCGCAATCTTCACTGGTTACCTGTGGCAAGCAGGTTTGAATTTAAGGCCTTGACCTATCGGGCACTTCAGGGAAAGTGCCATAATTATCTTAAATTAAGATTCCCCCCATTATATGCAGGCGTGGTCCCTTCGCTCAAATACTCTGAATTTGCTCTCTGTCCCCCGATTCGCGAAGGCTCATCTTGGGGGGGCAGGGGGGGGGGGGAGCTTTTTCGGCTAGAACAGCTAAATTGTGGAATGCCCTACCGCTTTGTTATGTTGTTATGTTATGTTATGTTATGTTATGTTATGTTATGTTAGCCGGATTTGTAGAGTGCACAGATGCCCCAGCAAAGGGGCGTCCTGGCGCTGACAGAACAGAAAACCGGGCAAAAGCAATAACAGGAGCCCAAAACACAACAGCACTAGGGGTCTAAGGGAAAAAGGAAAGTTTTAACAGCCTTCCTGAACGACAAGAGTCCGTCAATCGCACGGATACGGATATGGACAGGAAGGGAGTTCCATAACTTGGCAGCAAGCACTCTAAAAGAGCGGCCGCCAATCCTAGACCTCTTGAAACGCGATACTATATCCAAGTGAAGACCAGAGGACCTCCGAGACCGTGATGGAACATATAAGAGATGAGGAGCTTCAAAATCTGAGGAGAAGAGTGTTTCAGGATTTTGAAAGAAAGACAAAGAGACTTGAACTTAATTCTCTGAGCAACAGGAAGCCAGTGGAGCTTGTGAATAATTTTTTTTGCTGAACAGAATCTTGGTAAGCCAACCAGAGCCCTGGCGGCAGCGTTCTGAAAACGTTGGAGTCTAGAGAGTTCAGCCTGATTTAGCTCCCAATAGAAGAAAACTGGCGTAATCTAACTTCGACAGAATCATAGCTTGTACAATAAAAGAATTTAAAAATGGATCTGAGCTTACGCAAGGTCCCGAAACACATGGCAGCAACCTTTTTAGTGTGGGTGGTAAAGCTGAGTTTAGAGCCGAACCAGACCCCTAGATTTTTAACCTCAGTAACAGAGATAGAAGATAGGAGTAGGACCGAGCTCTGATGGCCACCATTCACTTTCCATTCGCAATGCAAACTCAGAGCCCTGCTGTAGGAAACAGCTAAAGACGTGGCTTTTTAATCATTAATCTCTTTTTATGGTGTTTTTAACCACTCCATTTATTTTGCTGCTCACTAAGCGCCGGAACACCACCTTGTGATGTAGCTGTTTGCGCTATATAAAACTCAATATCATTATTATTATTATTTCTAAAAACAATTCCGATCCACTCTGATGCCTGAGGAATATTCGTAGGTGAGGCATCTGCATTTGAATCGTCTGTTCGAGGCATATGGGCTGCAGATGGTACATTATGAATAAATCGCTATCTGGTGTTGGGCTCGGATGATTGCACTTGTTTTTCTCTTGGAGAGTCTTTTGTAGATTCGTGACTCCTCCTTTGGTTGCTAGTGCGTATGGGCATCGGCTCCATCCTTAGATTGTTTTTTTCCGCCATCGGGTTCGGATGAGGATCGAAGCGCTCCAGATCGACTTCGGGAAGAAGTGATATTTCGGCGCGTATTCCCTTTCCAATTCGACGGTATTATCGAACGCGATTTCATTTCCATTCCGACGCGTTTCGACTCCAACATCAAAGAAAAACTGTAGTCTATGTCGACGAACGAGAGGCCTTTCTCGACGTAGTCAAGCCCGGAGTCCATGGAAAGGACTCCATTTAAGAAATGTCCAACGTGTGGTGCTAAGTTCCCACACAAGGACCTACACGAGGTGTGCAATCTCTGTCTATCACCTGAACACGAATACAGGGACTGCGAAGCCTGCGCAGCATTCTCCTCCAAGTCTACAATTAGAAACCTTCGAGCTCGAAGACACGAGGTTTCGAGAATGCAGTCGGAGGCAATCCCGGAGCTGTTCGAAGACGAGCACCTCGAAGAAGAAGAGGAACATGAAGAACAGTCGGGGTCGGAAGTGGACGAGTCGGATGTCGAGGAATTCGACGTTCAACAAACCGTGAGTGACGACGTCCCCTTACCAAAAAAACGACCCCGTGCGGTAACGACCCCGCCTTCGAGCCCGGTCAAACCGCTGAAGAAAGTTTCCGACGCCCCGCCTTCGGGCCCGGCAACGAAACCGAAACAGAAACCGAAACTCTCGGTTTCCCACCATGTCGGATCCGAGAAACGGTCGACATCGACTTCGACACCGAAGCTCCATGCAAGGGAAAGCTCGGCATCGAAACATTCCATGTCGAAACCGAAACATGTTTCGTCGTCGAAGACTCACTCGAAACCGAAAAAATCGGAATCGAGCAGATCCTCGGTTCCGAAAACACCGAACATTGACGATCGGAAGCAAAGGCACCTTTCGGAACCAAAAACTTGGGTACCGACACAGGAGCAGCAAACAGATCCAAAACAAGACATTGTTTATCGATCCACAAACTGGCAAAGTAGTGACAAAATCACCAAAAAAGAGGAAGAATGAACAGCTAGATGACAAAGCTATTCCTAATAAGAAGAGAACAATGGGGACAAATACAACTCCTCCTCCTCCTCCTTCTCCTCGGCCTAGAGCCACACCCTCTTCTCCTATTCCTCACACTATGCCAACTATTCCTCCACCTTCTACACCAAGACCATCTACACCTCAGACAGATGTAGACAGTGATACAGGGGAGGGAGAACCTCATGGGGATGATGACACTATCCCAGATGAGGAAGACCCATGGGAACATTATGATGCAGGGTCAGATGATGACAACGACCCACAGTTATATCCTTCAAAACCTTCACCACCTGATGATAACACAGGTTTTGTACAGCTGATTAATAGAGCAGCAAAATATCATAAGGTAGATCTACATACAGAACCTCAAGTAGAGGATTTCCTATTAGAAACACTACCTACTGCACAAAGAACATCAGGCACTCTACCTATGCTGAAGGGTTTTCTCAGTCACACAGCAGACATATTTAAAGACCCAGTGAGGGCTAGGGTGTTAAACCCAAGAATTGATAAAAAATATAAGGCCGCTCCAAAGGACCCGATATTTATCAAGGGACAGGTACCTCTGGACTCGCTTGTAGTTACAAACGCTTGTAAAAGAGCGAACTCATTATCTACAGGAGAAGCCCCTCCACCTGATAAGGAGTCAAAATTAATGGATGCATCAGGCAAAAGAGTAGCATCACAAGCGGCAAACAGCTGGCGCATAGCAAATACACAAGCGCTACTTGCACGCTATGATAGGGCGCATTATGATGAGTTAGAAAAGCTCATCACACATCTCCCTAAGGAACATCAAAAAAGAGCAGATCAGCTTATACAGGAAGGAAAGATAATAACCAATACTTCCATTAAGTACGCCTTAGACGCGGCAGACACTGCAGCAAGATCCATCAACACCAGTATCATGATAAGAAGACATGCATGGCTTAGGGTCTCAGGGTTCAAACAAGAGGTACAAACATCTTTATTGAACCAACCTTTTGATCAAAAGACACTTTTCGGCTCCGGTACAGATGAGACTTTAGAAAAGATGAAAAAGGACACAGAAACGGCTAAGTCAATGGGGGCATTACAACAGCCAACCCAAAGGGGTTCCATTCGTAGATCCACCTATAGAGGGGGCTCAAAAAGTACAGGAACAAGTCAGCAATCTACCTCTTTTACACCAACATCACCCAGAGGTAATTCAAGAGGCAGTTACAGAGGTAACAACAACAAGGGTAGAGGTTGCAGGAATAATAACAGCCGCAACTCTCCAACCCCAAAACAGTGACTTAAAACAACTTCCCCCAGACCACATAACACCGGTCGTGGGACGTCTATCACAGTTCCTACCTGTCTGGGAAAACATCACATCAGACAAGTGGGTGAGACAAATTATCCAACATGGTTATTGCCTAGAACTCGCAGCTACCCCACCAAACATCCCCCCCAGACAGCGTCCAATGAGTCAAGACCATCTGACATTGTTAAAACAAGAAGTACTATCACTGTTACAAAAGCATGCCATAGAGAAGGTTCCAAAACATCAACAAGGGACAGGAGTATACTCTCTACACTTCCTAATCCCCAAAAAAGACGGGTCTCTAAGGCCAATCTTACACCTCAGACCTCTCAATGCATACATAAACTCGGAACATTTCCACATGGTCACGCTCCAACAAGTTCCTCCTTTACTGAAGAAAGGGGACTTTCTTTCTACACTGGATCTAAAAGACGCTTACTTTCACATCCCAATTCACAAAGCCCACAGGAAATACCTAAGGTTTGTAGTAGAAGGACAACATTATCAGTTCAAAGTCCTTCCGTTTGGGGTCACAACGGCCCCAAGGGTGTTCACAAAATGCCTAGCAGTGGTTGCAGCACACCTAAGAAGACAACAAATACATGTCTTCCCTTACTTGGACGATTGGCTAATAAAGGCCAAGTCACAAGAAGAATGTCTTCACAACAGACAGAAGACCATTCAATTGCTGCACCACCTAGGGTTTACGGTGAACTACAAAAAATCCCACCTACAACCAAACAAGATTCAACAATACCATGGGGCTACTAAAGACACAGAAAGAGCCAAAGTATACCCCAATCCAATCAGGATACAGACAATGGTCACGCTAATACAAAGATTTCAACCACAACACTCACTACCAGCACGAGTGTTTATGCAGCTGTTAGGAATGAGGTCCTCCTGCATACTGCTAATACCATATGCCAGACTACAAATGCGTCCACTATAGGAGTGTCTAGCGACACAGTGGAATCCGGCTCAAGGTCAGATTACAGATCTGGTGTTGGTAGACCACCGTGCGCATCGCTCTCTGAAGTGGTGGAACACAACAAATATTTCCAAGGGACGGTCGTTCCTAGAACCGATTCCACAAGTGATACTGACAGCGGACGCATCGCTCACCGGATGGGGAGCACACATGGACAAATACACAGTGCAGGGGAAATGGAGTGTGCAGCAAAAGAGACTGCATATCATTTACTTGGAACTACTAGCAGTATTTCTAGCATTAAAAGCTTTCCAAATGCAAATAACCAACAAGGCAGTCCTGATCAGAACAGACAACATGACTGCAATGTATTATATTCAAAAACAAGGGGGGGACACACTCTCTCCAACTATCCAAACTAGCACAGGACATTTGGAGATGGGCCATTCCTCAAAAGATCTATCTGTTAGCAGAACACCTACCGGGAGTTCAAAACCAGATAGCAGACATCCTAAGCAGAGAGTCAGAACAAGTACACGAATGGGAACTGCATGACCAGATACTGCAGCCATTCTTCCAAAGATGGGGACAACCAGAGATAGATCTGTTTGCCACTCAGCAGAACGCAAAATGCCAAAACTTCGCATCCAGGTACCCACACCACCGGTCCCAGGGCAATGCACTATGGATAAATTGGTCCAACAAATTTGCTTACGCTTTTCCCCCTCTCCCACTTATTCCATTAGTGGTTCGGAAACTGCAACAGCATTTAATGACAATGATGCTAGTAGCACACATGTGGGCAAGACAGCCGTGGTTCACCACGCTACTGCAACTCTCACAGGTGCCACATCAAAAGCTGAGATTATTACCCATGCACCTTACACAGAACCATGGAGAAATAATGCACCCAGATCCCAAACAATTGAACCTAGCTATCTGGCTCCTGAGGTCATAGAGTTTGGATACTTAGATTTACCTCCAGACTGTATGGAAATCATTAAACAAGCAAGACGTCCTACCACCAGAGCATGCTATGCAGCAAAATGGAAAAGGTTTGCTGTATACTGTAACAGTAATCACATCAACCCTCTGGACGCATCCACTAAACAGATTATTTGCTATTTACTACACTTGCAGCAATGTAACTTAGCATATACCTCTATCAGAGTTCATCTCGCAGCTATAGTGGCGCACCTACAAAACAGACAACATCTTTCCCTGTTTAAAGTATCAGCAATTAAAGCTTTCATGGAAGGACTCAAGAGTCATTCCACCAAGACTGCCACCTTCCCCAGTCTGGAATCTCAACATAGTACTTACCAGACTAATGGGACCACCCTTTGAACCTATGCATAGGTGTGAAATACAATTCCTCACATGGAAGGTGGCCTTTCTCATAGCTATCACTTCACTCAGAAGAGTAAGTGAATTGCAAGCGTTTACAATTCAAGAACCATTCATGCAGTTACACCAAAACAAAGTGGTTCTTAGAACAAACCCAAAATTCTTGCCTAAAGTAATTTCAGCATTCCACATCAATCAGTCAGTGGAACTACCGGTCTTCTTTCCAAAACCACATACGGTAGCGGAAAGGGCCCTACATACATTGGATGTCAGAAGGGCAATATTGTACTATATAGAAAGAACACAAACTTTCAGAAAGACAAAACAGCTATTTGTGGCGTTTTCTCCTACACATAAGGGCAATCCCATCTCTAAAGCAGGCATTGCCAGATGGATTGTAAAATGTATACAAATATGCTACTTAAAAGCAAAGAGGACATTAACTGTTCCTCCTAGAGCTCACTCTACACGTAAACTAGGAGCATCTACGGCATTCTTGGGAAACATTCCACTAGATGACATATGCAAAGCGGCTACCTGGGTTACACCGCATACCTTCACAAAACACTATTGTGTAGATGTGCACACAACACAACAAGCTAGAGTGGGTCAAGCTGTATTAAGGACTTTATTTCAGACTGTTGCAACAGACACGGGTGACCACCGCTAGGGAGAGAACTGCTGTATAGTCTATTCATAATGTACCATCTGCAGCCCATATGCCTCGAACAGAATATGCTACTTACCAGTATGCATCTGTTCTTGGCATAGAGGGCTGCAGAGTGGTACATGCCCTCCCAGCCTCCCCGGAAACCTGTGTCTGTTCCAACACTATCTTATTTAGATACACTTACATGGGCATTTCTATCTGTATTCTATCATACTACTCCATCTAAACCTACTATGGCAAAACAATCTAAGGATGGAGCCGATGCCCATGCGCACTAGCAACCAAAGGAGGAGTCACGAATCTACAAAAGACTCTCTAAGAGAAAAACAAGTGCAATCATCCGAGCCCAACACCAGATGGCGATCTATTCATAATGTACCACTCTGCAGCCCTCTATGCCAAGAACAGATGCATACTGGTAAGTAGCATATTCCTTACTAGATTAAGTATTACAGAAGATACGTTACTTGTTCTTTGTCTCTAAACTCTCGCTTCCGTCTCCACCTCTAAGCGTTCCTGTTTGTTTTGTTTTTGAAAGCACTACTGCAGTTTGATCCAGCCTTGAGATACAGTGCAGAGCACTGGCCTTTGACAGTTATAGGCTTCAGCTGTTTCGCGGAACAAAGAAAGGCATGGAGACCTTGCCTCCATAAAAACATGCACATGACAACTATGGATCTGCATATACCTTATGTAATTTCCTGAATGCATGATTCTCTCTCCTATTTGAGGGTGCAGTACAAATATGCCAAGCTAAGTGCTTCTAATACAGGAATGTTTTCAGATGCTACATTATTAAAAGTGACATTAAATAGTTATTGCAAGGCTCCTATTAGTAGCTTATTGTAAAGTCATAGGTTAATTGCAACCTGTGTGCTTTGTGAAGCAAATCATAAATGATAAAGGTGTCAAGAGATTAATACAGAATATGGGAACATGATGGCAAGAGGAGGTGCAACCACAATTACTGGAAATGTGTTTAAGATTAAAGGCCACATGTACAAAGGTAATAACTTGCAATTACCAAATAGCAAATGTTTTAGATTTGCTATTTGGTAATTGCAAACACCAATGTACAAATGTCGTGATTCACAGTGGATCGCAAATAGATCCTAATGAGATAGGTCTCAGTGTGCAACCCATTGGGAATCACTAAAATCACAGTGTCAACAGACCATTAAATATCTGTGATTGCTTTTAAATAAAGCAGTCTTTATTTTTTTTTAATGCACCCTGTTTTCTTGAAAGGAAAACGAGTTACGTTTAGAAAAAAAACATGAAAAGTTTTCTTGTAATTTTTTAGGAGTAAGCAGAGGTTCGTAGGATTACTACCTGCTCTTAAATTTTTTTTTACAAACATTCCCAAAGGGGAAGAGGGTCCCTTGGGGACTCCTTCCTTTTTACGAATGGTTACCACCTACTTGAAGTAGGTTGTAAAATGCTAATGTTTTGCTAATGCAATTCTGTCGCAAAACATTCACACAAACCACTGCTATTCGGTATTGAAAAGGGAAGCCTTAAACACACCCCTTATTAATACTAAATCGCAAACCCAATTTGCAATTCGGTAATAGATTACTGAATTGTAAATAGGGCTTTGTACATTTAAAAAAAATCCTTTTTTTTGTTCGCAAACAGGCAGATTCTGCGAATCGGCTCGTTTACGACCACTAAAAGCCTTTGTACATGTGGCCTCCAATCTTTTTTTTTTTAAACTGGAATTTGAAAATAACAAACTCCTACAAGTAAGTATATGTAACTGTAAACATGCTTGAGAGGTCCCTGACAATCCTTTTGAGTCCTAACAGCTAGATTCCATAGGCTAGCTAAAGGCACATTCATTGAGTGCATACAATGTTAGTTTTAAATTCTTTTTAATGATTCATAACTGACACCGCTCTGACTTCTGCCGTTTGAATGCAAAAAAGTTAAAGCTATTGGACCCTCTCTTTTTTGTACGGTGGTAAGCACTATGTGACTTGTGTCTGTAAGTTCAAGTGTGTATTTGTATAACTCTTGCGTTTTGTCTTCATTACAGGCCGTTTGATGCAAAAAATCCTTTCCTAGCCATTGTTACAGTGAATCGTAAGCTGAACGAGGGAGGTGAACGACACCTAATGCATCTGGAGCTTGATATAACTGGTTCCAAAATCAGGTAATGAAATTCCTGAATTGTACTCTGTGATAGGGTTCTGTGTATAAAGTGTGGCTAAAGGAGTTTTATGTCCCGGAGAGTGAAGACGTTTTGAAAATAGTTGATTCTGCATCATTGAATCTTTGGTAATATTCATAATCTTGTAATATCCGTGCAACTAGCTTTTATGAAGATGAAAAAGCCCTAGTTTGTCACTGTAAGGGAGCACACAGCCCTACTGTGCCTTACAGTGTTACATACATTTTTGCTCTGGGGTAGAAGGTTCTCTGAATGGCAGCCCTCTTTTGGCTTTGTTTAATTTCAGAACATTTCTGAAGCAGATTCGTTGGCATCACTCCACACCCTCAGACATCTTTCATCTTGTATCTATTTGTGATGGAGGAGATTTTGCTTCTATTGGGGCAGCTAGAAGTTCTATAAAGATGGTAATTTGATATTTTATTAGCTTGTCTTTTAATCTCTCTCATAATGGACGTACATCTGTCAGGAATTATCGTGTAGGAGAACAAGGTACAGCGCTTGCAACTGTGCTGTCAGCTACGGTAATGCAAATGGCCTTCTGCCAGGAGCACTGCTTGCTTTGTCTTGGAATACCAGCTGATCCTTGTTTTTGAAAATGTTGAAATACTTTAATATCTCCTGGGGGCCTTGAGAACTAAGGCCCCACCCTGAAGAGCTTCCACAGAGATTTGCTAGAAGTCAAGGCACACTTGGCCGTCAAGCTCAAGCTTGATGATCTCAATTTTCGTCTTTGAGGACTTAACTGCAGAGGCACCACTGGCCGCCTATTTTGTGTTGGATGTTAGTCATTTGAGTTCAGAAGCTCTGGGGCAAACCTGGTCACCAACAAAGAACTCCGTTACACTTAGAACCTGTACCAGATGGTTCTGTCATAGTTTACCTCCTTAGGTTCAGAAATCACTACAAGACAGGAGCACCAACATAGAGAAACAACAGATTCAGCCCTTCAGAGTCCTGAGATCTAGAGGGAGACTGTGCTCCAGACAAAAAGACTGATATTATCATCATCATCCTCAATCCAAAGGGAAATCACAATCCAGATAAAGCAGAATACTCAGGCACGCCATGCTGGCAGGCAAGAACTTACTTACATACAACACTGTTATACTAGAGCGTATTACCACGGGATTTTGTGACCACTTTCAGTGAAGTGAGAGACAGAGTTGCCATGAAGACTGAAAGAAATGCTCCTGGCTATACAATCAACATGACTTATCTTTGAGGACCTAAGGTTTGGTCAATAAGGCTTTGTGGTTCAAGTGATAGAGGGTATATTTGAACCTATGTTTGAACCTAATTTTGAAACTAATCCCCCCTCAGCCTTTGACAGAACAATGTATGGCAAGAGAAGAGATTTAGCTGTCCTGAGCATGACTCTCCTCCCTCACTCCATTTTTAGGTTGAGGACCGTCGCACTGCGAAGCAGTGGGCGGAGTCCGAAGAAATTATGTTTTCAGGTTAGGGGGGCTTGAACCCGCCCCTCTCCTCCATTGGCTGGCTCCCTAAATGGAGGCCAGCCATTGGAGGAGAGGGGCGTCACTCCATTCAAGGCCCGTCTCTTTCGGATGCAGGGGCGTGTTTTTTGCGTTGTTTCGCCCTGTGACGTCATCCGTCACTCAGAACGCAAAAAACACGCCCCGAATCTGAAATTTTCGGAGCTTTGTGGCCGCCATTTTGCTGCTCGGTAAAAACAGGAGAGCAGCGTCTACCGAGGACATGCAGGGTAGCAGCATGACACTGTCCTTGGTTATCCTTGCTTACTGCCTCTCCTTCGCAGACATGGCTCCCGCTTCTCACGGCTCGCCTTTCCGTCCGCTGTCGCCGGCGCTTCAGACGGGCTGACTCGGAGTCAGAGAGATCCTTTGGCTAGCTGTGCTCTGTGTGCGGATGTATCTATCATTCCCAAGAACCACCTACGGCGTGTGCTGCATCCAGCTTTTTTCCGCCCATCGCAGCAAATGAAGGACCCCGCGCTGTCAGAGGAGGAAATGCAAAAATGGCAATGGATTACACACGAAACACATGCAGAACTGGCGTCCTCTCCTCTCAACTGTTCCTCGTTGTGCTCGTGTCCCCACCCCGCTGTTTCTCGTTGTGCTCGTGTGTCCCCCCAACCCGCTGTTGTAAATCCCAGCCTACCTTTTTTGTTTTTGGAAAAAAGTACTTTTAAGGTCACAGGTGTACTTAACACCACACAAATCAATGACAAATACAGTGATGCCCCCGATCTCAACTCACTGTGGGGGCTAAAACCTGTCCCTCCTCTTCATGTTACTGTCACCCGGGACACCCTGTCTAAGATTGTCCCCAGCCAGCTTTGGTAGAGCACGAATAAGGCTCGGGTGCAAATTACGTTTCCCACAAATAAAATGTGCAGTCAGTTCGTTGTCCACTCTAGTTCTTACCCGTCGCTTGATTGAACAGAAAAACAGTCTTTAGTCCTCGCACTCACCTCAGTGTTTTCGGAGAGGCTTCTGACCGCAGATGGTGGCCGGTGGTATTCATGTGCTGCCTCAGCAATGGACACAATGGACGTCATGCAAAGCTCGTGTCTTCACTGAGCGTAGCTGCCTTGGACTGTCAGGATGGTACTCAGTGGCTTCTGTTGCTACAAGGCTGGCTTCCTCAGGAGTCGCAGCCCGCTTCCGAGCCAACGAAGACACAAGGTAACGCAGCTGCAGCCTGACCCAGGCCGGTGCACATAGCAAGGCAGTTGGAGCCCCAGCCTGGGCCGACACAAACAGCAGGTAGCGCTGCCCCTCCCCGGGCCAATACACAGGGCAAGGCAGATTCAACCCACCTTAAGCCAATGCACATGGCAGGCAGTTAAAGCCAGATACAGACCAATAAACAAGGCAAGGTACATGCTTGCTGCGTTGGGCGAATGTACAGATATATGTACTCTTCCATGGTTCTCACGGGGAGCCGAGCTGTGCTTGCTTCCCTGCCCCCTGGCTGTGCTTGCTTCCCTGCCCCCTGGCTGTGCTTGCTTCCCTGCCCCCTGGCTGTGCTTGCTTCCCTGCCCCCTGGCTGTGCTTGCTTCCCTGCCCCCTGGCTGTGCTTGCTTCCCTGCCCCCTGGCTGTGCTTGCTTCCCTGCCCCCTGGCTGTGCCTGCTTCCCTGCCCCCTGGCTGTGCTTGCTTCCCTGCCCCCTGGCTGTGCTTGCTTCCCTGCCCCCTGGCTGTGCTTGCTTCCCTGCCCCCTGGCTGTGCTTGCTTCCCTGCCCCCTGGCTGTGCTTGCTTCCCTGCCCCCTGACTGTGCTTGCTTCCCTGGCTGTGCCTACTCCCCTGCCCCCTGACTGTGCCTGCTCCCCTGCCCCTGGCTGTTCCTGCTCCCCTGCCCCTGGCTGTGCCTGCTCCCCTACCCCCTCTCTGTGCTTGCTTCCCTACCCCCTCTCTGTGCTTGCTTCCCTGCCCCCTCTCTGTGCTTGCTTCCCTGCCCCCTCTCTGTACTAAGCCTTTACAACAGTTGAGACTTAATAAATGTACCACATTGTTGCAGACAGCCACAAAGCAAGACATGCAGGAAATCTTAGGATGATACTGTGTTCTGTATTCTGATCATCACTGCCTCCAAAGCTCTCGCTTTCATTAGTAGATAAGAGGGGGGTTCGATATTTGGAATACTACTGTGGTTTCTCACTTTATCTGCAAATCTGTATCTCTCTAGATAAATGATGGTTTCTTGTCATTCTTCTAAGAGTTCTTGAAAGGAGCACGGCTTTAAAAACACTTTAATAACCTATTTCTGCTACTGAAAGATATATATATATATAGATATATAGATGGATAGATAGGTGGATGGATAGGTGGATGGATAGGTGGATGGATGGATGGATAGGTGGATGGATGGATGGATAGATGGATGGATAGATGGATGGATAGGTGGATGGATGGATGGATGGATGGATGGATGGATGGATGGATGGATGGATGGATGGATGGATGGATGGATGGATGGATGGATAGGTGGATGGATGGATAGGTGGATGGATGGATAGGTGGATGGATGGATAGGTGGATGGATGGATAGGTGGATGGATGGATAGGTGGATGGATGGATAGGTGGATGGATGGATAGGTGGATGGATGGATAGGTGGATGGATGGATAGGTGGATGGATGGATAGGTGGATGGGTGGATAGGTGGATGGGTGGATAGGTGGATAGGTGGATGGGTGGATAGGTGGATGGGTGGATAGGTGGATGGGTGGATAGGTGGATGGGTGGATAGGTGGATAGGTGGATGGGTGGATAGGTGGATGGGTGGATGGATGGATGGATGGATGGATATTGTATATACATATGATTGTTTTTCATACTTGGAATTTTTACCCTCTTAGTCAAAATAGTGGAGATAAGAGGCTTCATGCTGCATTCAGGTCCATATCATTGCTGACTGCATGGATCTGATGGGTATTTCTTATTTTGATTCTTTCTGTTTCCAAAACCTACACTGTAAAATAGATGGTGCAGTGGGTATGTGTTATTACACCATTACAGAAAAGGTGGTGACTTAAGAGTCAGCTTCCACAGTATCATTAAAGAGTGGAGTGTAATGTTAGTTAACTGAGGTTTAATTTCAAACAAAAATATAAACTGCTTATTATTCCTGATTGAGTTGTGGGAGTTCCTTGTATTGATTTTCTCTGATTGCTCTTTCTACTCTTTTTTGGTAAAGCGATCATATGTAGAGTAATAAACATAAAAGTTATTTTTCAACTATGCATTTTTTTAACCTGTGACCAAAACTGACTTGAATGCAGCAGTGAAAGCTGGGAGAGATGCCTTCTGGCTGATGGAAATGTGTATTAAGGGTGAATTTCTAATAGCAAACTGAGGGTTGAGGCAATAGCAGTACGCACCTGTCAATGTGATGTAAAGGAAGTGAATAGTGGTGCAGATAACCAAGGAGTTCACCCCTCTCTACTCCTGAACCTGGAAAATAATTCCAAAGCAAACATAAATCACAATAGGGTTCCGCACTCAACAATGTATCATATAAGAATCAAAAGTAGAAGACAGTCTTTATGTGCACATTTGAAGGACTTCCAATTCACTGTTGTTTCTTTTTCAAAGCGTTCTTTATTGGACTTTCTTTTTTGTCATGATAAGTCGATCACATAAAATCCAGTAGCCAACGCGATTCGTCCTAAAGGGACTTCTTCAGGGCTCCTGTAATGACCGTATTTTTATACCAAGTTATCAGTTCATCAGTTATAGCACATCCAGCCACCACGTACCACCACCCTTCTCGAGACCTATAAGACAGAGCATCTAAAATATCTACCTTAGAATAGGGAAAATAGCAATAAACAAGCTTGCACAGTTAGAAATACTACTTGAATCTGGGGAAATCCACACTGCCTCATGTTTATCTCATGTAATGTAATGTAATGTAATGTAAGATCACACTTATATAGCGCTACTACCGCTCCAGGGAGCATCTTGGTGCTCAACACCCAACCCCGCTGGAAAAGGTTGGTGTACTGAAGGCAACTTCGAACGCATTACAAGCTTTACACCAGTGCCCTACAGGCCGCATCAGTGAGGGAGAAGATCCATGTCTTCAAAGATTTCCTGAAATGACTCTCCTTAGCTAGGAGCCGAAGCTGAGGTGGCAATTTGTTCCAAGCTCTAGAGCCTAATACAAAGAGATATTTCCCCCCTTTAGTGACCAATCTAAATCTGGGAGTTACCAAGAGATTTTGATTAGCAGACCTCAAACAGCGTGCTGGCAGATAGCGTTTGAAGCCATTAGACAAATATCTCGGTCCTTGTAACTGGAAGGCTCTAAAGGTAATAACAAGGACCTTAAATAGGACACGCTTATGGATGGGTAGCCAATGTAGGGTCTTAAGCGCAGCCGAAGCAGATGACCTTCTTGGCCAGCGAAGTACCAGATGGGCAGCAGCATGCTGGACTATCTGCAGCCTGTGGAGCACTGCTTTGTTGATACCTGCATACAGGCTGTTGCAATAGTCCAGTCTAGATGTTATCAATGCTACTGCCACTATTTTCCTGGCTGCAAGAGGAAGTAGGTCAAAGAACTTCCTAAGTGATTTAATAATATGGAAGCAGGTGCTGCCACACCTACCGCTTGCTGCTTAAATGATAATTGGTCATCAAACTTGATGCCCAGGGTTCGCGCAGAGGAAATAGTATTAGGAGGAGCTTCAGCATCCTCAGGCCACCATTGTTTAGGGGGAAACAGATTTTGAGATCCAAAGGGCAGTATTTCTGTCTTCCCTGAGTACATTTGAGGTGATTGTTATTCATCCACTCAAATGTAGCCGTAAGACAATTTTTCAGGTTTTCCGCTGCACCAGGCAGCTTCCTGTCCAACACCAGGATCAGCTGCGTGTCGTCAGCGTATGATATGGTACTAATCTGGTAAGAGGCGATTAGCTCAATCAGGGGTACCATATAAAGATTGAAAAGTACAGGGCTCAAACTAGAGCCCTGTGGGACCCCTGAGCTGATGACTTTTTTTCTTCAGATTTGAAGTCGCCTAATACCGTAACCTGACGTCTCTTGGTGAGGAAATTTGTACGCCATGCCAATACCACTCCTCCTATACCTGCGTTACCCAAACGGTCGACCAAGATAGTGTGTGAGACCGTATCGAAGGCCGCCGATAGATCTAGTAAAATCAAGACAGCCTTCTTCCCTTGGTCCAATGCCATTCGTAGGGTCTCTGCCGTAAACAAAAGGGCAGATTCAGTCGAATGTTTGGATCAAAACCCTGATTGATTGGTGTGCAGGATGTTATTCTCCTCGAGAAAACTCGTAAGTTGGTTATTAACGAATTTCTCCGTCAGCTTAAACACCGCAGGGAGTAGGCAAATAGGACGCAGGTTGGGCAGAGTGGTTGGGTCTGGTAAGGCTTTTTTCTGAAGTGGCATGACCTCTGCGCGCTTCCAGTCGCCTGGGATTTCTGCCGTGGCCAGTGAAGAATTGATAATACTGTTGATGGTTGGGTTTACATCCTCAATCAACGCCCGCAAAGCGATAGGCGGACAGGGATCAAATGGAGATCCAGATTTAATTGCTAAAATGGCCTGGTGTGAGTCCACCAGAGAAATGGGCGTAAATGAGTCAAAGCGAGAGGTGATAATTGTTTCATAGCCCGTCCTCATTTTCGCGGTAGATGGCACAGAAGGGAAATCCTTTACAATGTCTGAGATTTTCTTCTCGAAATAATTAGCTATGGCATTGCACAGCGGGAGAGAGGGGGGCATTTTCTGAGAAAGTGCTGTGGGGTTGGTAAAGCTGTTAACTATCTTAAAAATCTCCTTCTGTCCCTTGCCAGAAGAAGAAATGGCCTCTAAATAATATGCTTTTTTTGCCAACTTGATTGCGGCGTGGTAGTTCCTTGTGCAGATTTATATGTATCACGGGCAGCCGCCTCGTAATTTCTTCGCCACCTCCGCTCAAGTGACCTCACTTCGCCTAACTCTATTTTTAAGGCTAATGAGAACCATGGGGCACTCTTTCTATTTTTAGTGCAGCTTGAGTTTTTATTCTTCTTCATTGGGTCCAAGGACGAACCAAATGTTGCCAACCACTCACAGAATTGCGGATTATCTGTCAGTGTGACCTGTTAATGCGGGTTTACTGACTCTTAATTTCTCCAAAAGATCGGGCCAGGTGAGGGCATTTATCCAATACGGTTTGCGGCTGACAGTGCTTGTTTTCCTACATTTCACCGGGGCCTTCTGTTTTACTAGGAGGTCAAATGGAATGAGTTTGTGGTCTGACCAGGTTAGAGTATATGGGGGTTTAACTATCAAACAGTCAGAGTTAGAGCAAATGCAGTCTAAAACATGTGTTTGAAGGGGATGATGAGTGTGTTAAGCGTTACATCTTGGTGTCCTTTAGGCTCAATCCTTTTTTGTATAAATAGAATCAAGAGAGTCCTTGCTTTATGGAAAAGTTGCTCTTTATTAGTGTAGATAAAAGCGTGAACAGCTGACACGTGTTTCGCCCCTGTGGCGAATTGCGCCAGGGCTTTTTCAAGGCTGTAATAAATCACAATTAAAATTGTAAGTGTACATAATTGAGAAGAGAGCGCCTGAGACCCCAAGAACCGTGCAAAAGTTTGAAAGAGAAGTGGTATAGAGTGCAAATTAATTGGTGTGAGTTTTGATGTGTGATCACCGGGTAGGAGAAATCCCTTGTGTGGGTTTTGAGAACATGTTTATACATGCAGAAAAAACGTCAGACACTGAGAGTTGCGTCACCACGATATTGTGCAAATTAAATACAGAGCTAATGAATGTTACATTTTTGATTGATTAGAGGTGAGATAGGATCTAAGTGATCATGGAGAAGCAAATGCCACCACAAGTCTAGTTGTAGAGATAGTTAGGGTATTTTACCAAAACAGAGAGATTAGTGAATGTGAGGAGAAAAAAGTTTAACATTATCTATTTCATACCTATTTACAATGTTATCAGTTCTGTAACTTTCTTCATTTTGTACACAGTATATTTCAACATTTGATCCGGTTTGTAAATCTGTTGACACAACATTTTCAAATTTTTAGAAAAGAATTTTTATATTATAAAAAAACATTTTTGCTATATTCATTAAAAGCCTACTTTTGCCTGTTTCTAAGTCTACTAACAGTCTAATTTGAAGGATGCGGTGTAATATACAGCCATCTATTTACGTTAGTGCCACTGTTTCCATAATATGGTTCATGAAATTTGAGCCCAGATATTCTGACCATATCGCAACCTTATCACATGATAGCACTCGATGAATCGTAATTAATTAGGTGAGATCCGTATCATGGAATTGAGTCTAGAAGGCCAGGGGCGAAACACGTGTCGGCTGTTCACGCTTTTATCTACACTAATAAAGAGCAACTTTTCCATAAAGCAAGGACTCTCTTGATTCTATTTATACAAAAAAGGATTGAGCCTAAAGGACACCAAGATGTAACGCTTAACACACTCATCATCCCCTTCAAATACCTTACTGTCCGCAAACTCAAGAGGTCCAGAGTTTTCTTGAGTGTGTTATCACTATCAAAATCCTGTGAAAACTGATGTGGACTTGGATTCCTCTGTGGACCACCTCTCTTCTGTAGAAAGCAGTCTAAAACATGCCCTGCTGTGTGCGTGGGTTCTAACGTTCACAAAGTAAGGCCAAGAATATTAATGATGTCCATGAAACAAATAGTACCTGATTCCTTAGGGGAATCTAAATGGAGATTAAGTTCTCCCAGCACCGTATAATGGGCAAACCTGAGTGTAAGTTCGCTCAGCGCATCTCCAATACTTTCCAAAAATTCAGTGGGTGGGCCAGGTGGGCGATAAATCAAGGCCCCAGAGAAAGTGAAGGAGTCATGGATACCAAGGCAAAAGGCCATGGCCTCTGCTCCTTTAATGTCTGGCAACTCATACGTAGTACATTTTATTGTGCTACGATGAATAATTGCCAGACCACTTCCCGTTGTAGAGGTCTATCTAATAGATGAATTGAAAAGGTATGTGGAAGAGCCATGGCTATGTCCGGGTTACACCATGGACGAAGCCAGGTTTCCGTAACAAGTAGCCAGTCTAGGTTCATTTCTATAATCAGGTCGTGAATGTATTGTGCATTTTTGCACATCGACCTGGCATTAATAAGTCCCCCTCGTAATACAGTTGAATAAGTATCATCATGGGAGCACAACTCAGAAATAAGCTTTGTCTTACAATGAAGGCAGCAAACAGAGCCTTCCCATGTATTTTGATAAGTGCTCCTCTTTTTGCCACAATATGGTATTGTGGCAAAAAGAGGAGCACTTATCAAAAGAGCCTAACCACTCCCTAGACTTGACTAAACTATTGAGCCCAGAAGCGGCGTACCTTGCCTCCACCGCTGCATCGACGCTGACGAGCACAGACGGGCAGGACTCTGGCTGGACTCCAGCGTGATTACGGCGCGCCCGCTGCGCATCACCATGGCAGGTTTAAGTAGGGGAATGGTCAGCCTGCCTGAGCACTAGAACGCTCACCAAAATGGCGCAGCTATACGTCCCTACCTACCCCCAAGATGGCTGTGAGGCGTGTGGAGCAGCAAATGACCCTCTAAAACAGCGGTGGGAGTGCTGATTATGGTGCAAGTAAGCGCTATACATGCTTCTTTAACATCTCCTGACGGCTGATTTAACGTCTTCCGACGATCTCTTAAACGTCTCCCGACGATCTCTTTAACATCTCCTGACGATCTCTTGAACGTCTCCCGACGATCTCTTTAACTTCTCCCGACGATCTCTTTAACGTCTCCCGACGATCTCTTTAACGTCTCCGGACTGCTGATTTAACGTCTCCCTTAGAACTCTTTAACGTCTCCCGACGATCTTCTTTAACGTCTCCCGACGATCTTCTTTAACGTCTCCCGACGATCTTCTTAACGTCTCCCGACGATCTTCTTTAACGTCTCCCGACGATCTCTACCATTTGGATATCCCTGTTGAGAGCCGATTGTCCTTCTGTGGAGAAAAGGGGCCCGACCTTCCCAAGCAAGAACTGTTAAGCCAAATCACTCCCAACTGCAATTAAGTCTAATCATCAGTCATGCACCTTTCTGTCATCAGTTACCTGTAAGAAGGGAATCGCACATCCTTCTATACGTCAGCACCTGGCTAAAAAGACACTGGGGCTCCTTCTTAGAAACAACATACAAATGAAACTAATGCACACTGGGGTCTCTTTATTACATAATGATAGAATGACCAGAAAGAATCTTTATTACACAATAATAGAATAGCAATCACCAATACATACATATATATATATGAAGCTGAAAGAAAAAGTGATTAAGTACAATCAGATATAATGAAAGCACTCTCAGAACACCTCACCATATTAAGAAGGGTCCAACTCTCTGTTCCTCTCTGGTTGGATCAGGACTCTCTCTTATCACCAAACCACCATCACCAACAGACCAACTTCTGCTGTTCCTCATGGCCTTTGCACTTCACTGGCTCCAACTCACTCCAACTGACTTCCAACTGCAATTTACTCCAACTGCCAACTCACTAACTGATTTACTGCTCTTCGTTAATATGGGAGGCTCTCTCTCTCATTGAAATTTCCAGCAAG
Organism: Lissotriton vulgaris; assembly: GCF_964263255.1. Taxonomy (NCBI): domain Eukaryota; kingdom Metazoa; phylum Chordata; class Amphibia; order Caudata; family Salamandridae; genus Lissotriton; species Lissotriton vulgaris. The sequence continues at coordinate 213,784,804 of NC_141687.1, forward strand.
CAACCAGCCTCCCACCTGAAACCTGCACCACCCTCTGTGCCAAGGACGCACCCCCAGCCTGCCGAACTGTTGTTGCGTCTCCGGCACAAAGCAAGTACATTCCTCCGATAAGAACCGGTTCCTTCCAGTTTCTAGCTAGCGAATAACAAGTTATAGCTAAAAACACCAAACCTTCATCTACAAGCGCTTCAGGGTTTCGGGCAGGAAGAAGTATGGTGTCTCTCTAGTGTGGGCCTCTAGGCCCGGAGAAAGGCAAAAGAGACATAGAATCATGTCCAAGCAAGTAGGTAAGCCTTGCAAATAGGTAAAGTAAAGTCGGAAATAAAGGACCTATCATCATATACTGAGATGGCGGTGGGCAACGGTCACCACCAGTCCAATTGGTACAAATTATCCTGTCACTACAGTTCCACAATACGAAAACGTGTTTCCAATGACCGTCTTTGTTTTGGTATATCTTAGGTTCTGAGGTCACATTTTGTATAGCGTGTATCTCCTACTATTTGCGCAGCTTGTTAACCGACGGTTCGTCAGTGCGTCTGCTTCAAGCAGACGCACTGACGTACATTGGAAACATGTGTTCGAGGCATGTGGGCTGCTGAATTCATATCTGTGCATAGATCGCCGCCTAGTGTTGGGTCCGGATGATTGCACATTGTTGTCCTGGAAGAGTCTTCGAAGTATCACGAGATAGGTGGCTACTCCCCTGGACTACAGTGCGCATGGGCATCGACTCCATCCTCAGATAGTTTTTTTCCGCCATTGGGTTCGGATGTCTTTAATTCCCTCTTGTCGGAATCAATAGAAAAACTTTCTTGAGACCAAAAGGTCTTTAGTCTATACGTCGGTATTGTCTTGCGTTCGGCTTACTTTCTTCTAGCTCCGCTCCGAGCCGTTTCTGTACTCCCGCGTGCTCTCGGCGCGGAAGGCCTAGTCGACGTTCCTGACTTATCGACCATCCATCATGGACCGAAGTCCATTCAAGAGATGTCCGGTCTGTAACTCGAAGTACCCACACATCGATGTCCACCCGGTGTGCAACAAGTGTCTGTCGCCGGACCACGATGAGGCCAAGTGTATGGCCTGTTCCTGATTCAGGTCCAAGAAGACACTCAAGCTCCGACGAGCTGCGCGCCTGGAGGCCCAGCAATCTGCTCCGGCGCCTACGGACATTTTCGATGCTGGGGATGTCGAGGAAGAATATATCCAGGACGTCTCGGAATCAAACCCCGCATCGGACGTCGAAGAAGAATACGACGCTGATGCTGAGGTGTTCGATAGCGGAGAAGTCGTCGAGGAGGTAGGAGACGACGACGGTGCCCTCGGGGCCATGGAGGATAGCTCGGACGAGGAGCTCCCTCAATCTGACACTGGGGCCGTGCCCACCTATAAGGCCCAGGTCGCGGGATCGCCTTCGGGCCTTACCCAAGACCTCGATATGGGTTCCACGGTCCCGCCTTCGGGCCCGGCCACGGACACTGTTACCGAGCCACTCCCGGTCAAAACGAAACCGAAAGTGAAACCTACGGTCTCGACGCCAGATACTGCGCAGGTGCAAGTATCGAAACCGAAAGTGTGTATCGCATTAGTCGGATCGAAAACTTCTGAGGCCTCGGCGCCGAAGAAGCAGAAGATGGCTGTCGAGCCGAAGGGCTCAATCAAGGGCGCCGAGCCAAAGGCTGCCGCGCCGAAGACTAAGGTCAAGGTGTTCGACGTCGGCGCCAAAGACGGTCGACGCCGGCAAGGGCCTGGTCGACCCGAAGAAGGCTGTCGACGACCCAAAGAAAACTCTCGCCGACTCCAAGAAGCGTCCCGATGACCCGAAGGTCCTCTCTGCCCCGCGTCCACACGACAAGGCCAAGGGTGCTGCTCCTCGGGAGTCGACTCCGAAGGTTGCCTCAAAGGCCTCGGCTCCGAGGGTGGACTCCGATGAACCGGCGCGTCCATCTGCCGCATTCACCAAAAAGGTCACGGAGTCCCTGCAACGCATCAGGGACGGCAATGCGGCGGTCGAGCTGAGGGACACTCCGCCTGCCAAGCTGGTGGAGAAACCGGTTAAGGCGTCCACGCCGATCCTCTTTACCTTGCCGCCTAAGACGGCGCCGAAGGCTTTCGCTCCTAGACCGGGGGCCGGCGTGCCCGAGAAGGTCTCCTCGGCGCCGAAGGCCTCGTTGGTGGTCCATGGCCCGCGACCTCGACACCATTTGGAGGAGGAGCGTCAAGAACATTTCATCGACGCCGAAACGGGCAGGCTTTCCCTTCTGAAGCGGAAAATCACCCCAGAACCCCAACTGGAGTCTTACAGGATCCTTCTCAAGAGGAAGAAGGACTCTGCTTGCTCTCCTGCCTTGGTGGAACCCCTTTCACCACAGACTCATGATGTCTCGCCCACTTACTCCGATGTGGACGCTGGTGAGGGTGATGAGGAAGATGAATACAGTTATCCAGTCTACACAGAGCCTGATGATGCAAGTGAGCCCTGGGCAGCTGGTGGAGACCCTGGGGATCCTCATTCAGGACAAGACCCTCAACTTTTTTCTGCTAAGACTTCACCTACTGAAGACTCTGCTGCTTTTAATGCCCTCATTGAACGGGCTGCCAACAATCACAATGTCCAGCTGCATGCTGACCCTGTGGATGTGGATTTCCTCTTTGATACTTTTTCTGTATCGGAAAAGACTGTGAAAGCTCTGCCTATGCTAAAAGGTGTTTTAAAGCATGCTGCTGAGGTCTTTAATGAGCCTACCAGGGCAAGGGTGATAAACCCTAGGATTGACAAAAAATACAAAGCGGCACCTACTGATCCTACCTACCTTAGAGGACAGTTGCCTCTGGACTCCCTTGTCGTCTCGAATGCTCGGAAGAGGGCCAATTCTCAGACTACAGGTGATGCTCCTCCCCCAGACAAAAAATCCAAGGTCTTTGAGGCTTCGGGGAGAGGGTAGCAGCATAGGCAGCCAACATATGGCGCATCTCTAACACACAGGCGCTTTTAGCGCGCTATGACAGGGCGCACTACGATACACTAGAGACCCTTTTGCAACATCTGCCTGATCATTACAAAGAGGGGGCTGAGATGCTAATCCAAGAAGGGAAGCTAATCTCCAACGCTTCCATTAAGTGCGCTCTGGACGCAGCCGATACCGCTGCGCGAGCTATTAACACCAGTGTTATGCTTCGGAGACACGCCTGGCTGAGAATCTCTGGATTTAAGCCAGACATCCAAACCACCATCCTGAACCAAACGGTCAACCCAGATCACCTGTTTGGCCCAGCGGTTGACACCACCCTAGAGAAAATGAAGAAGGACACGGACACTGCAAAATCCATGGGTGCCTTACAGTCCCAGCAGTTTCGGGGTGGGTCCTTTCGTCGCTCCAACACTAGAGGCGTCTCAAGGGGTCAGCTTTCCCAGGCCACGCAATTCTACAAAAGCAACACCCAGACTACTTATGCCAACAAGAGTCGAGGTGGATATTGCGGCAACAACGCCAAAGGCAGAGGACGTGGCAACAGCTCCAGGTCCTCTACCACCAACAAACAGTGACGCCTTGTCCCTGCCCCCCGACCCCACAACACCGGTCGGGGGAGACTCCAGCAGTTCCTGCCCGTCTGGAAGTCCATCACCACGGACAGGTGGGTCAGAAAGCTTATACAATTCGGTTATTGTCTGGAGTTAACATCCACTCCACCCAACATGCCCCCAAAGCACCGTCCTATGTCGGACGAGCACTTGCACTTATTGCAGCAGGAGGTCAACCTCATGCTGCAAAAAGGGGCAATAGAGCTTGTGCCTATGCAAGACAGAGGCACAGGGGTCTACTCCCTGTACTTCCTGATACCGAAAAAGGACGGGTCCCTCAGGCCCATCCTAGACCTCAGGCCCCTCAACTACTACATCCTGTCGGAGCACCATATGCTGACCCTGCAACAAGTGCTCCCACTGCTCCAGCAGGGGGACTTTCTCGCAACCTTAGACCTGAAGGATACGTACTTTCACATTCCACTACACCCTTCACACAGGAAATACCTCAGGTTCACCATCCAAAACCAGCACTACCAATAAGGTTTTGCCTTTCGGTGTCACCACGGCACCCAGGGTGTTCACAAAGTGCCTGGCGACAGTGGCGGCACATCTAAGGAGACAAAACATCCACGTCTACCCCTATCTGGACGACTGGCTCATCCAAGCGAAGTCAGCCCAGCAGTGTGCCGCCCACATGTCCCACACCATTCACCTCCTGCACGATCTGGGATTCTCACTGAATTACCCAAAATCCCACCTCCATACGGCAGTATCTGGGCGCGACCATAGACACTCTGGCGCCCACAGCACAGCCGAATTCAGTGAGAGTCAGCAGCATTCAATCGCTGATCCAAAAATTCAGACCTCAACACTCGCTTCCAGCAAGAGTGTTCATGCAGTTGATAGGCATGATGGCCTCCTGCATCTCCATAGTCCCGCACGCGAGACTACATATGCGTCCGCTTCAGGAGTGCTTGGCACGTCAGTGGACTCAGGCTCACGGCCAGTTGAAAGACCTAGTGTTGGTGAGCGGTCGGGCATACAACTCTCTGCATTGGTGGAATCCACGAAACCTTTGCAAGGGCCGACCGTTCCAAGAGCCTGTGCCACAGATCATCCTGACGACGGACGCTTCTGTCCAGGGATGGGGAGCGCATGTACTCCAGTATACTGTGCAGGGACTATGGACGCAACAGCAAAGGAAGATGCACATCAATGTTCTAGAACTGATGGCGATCTTCATGGCACTAAAAGCCTTCAAAGTACATCTGTGCAACAAAGTCGTGTTGTTCCGGACGGACAACATGACGGCAATGTACTACATTCAAAAGCAGGGAGGAACACACTCTCCACAGCTGTCTCATCTGGCTCAGAGCATGTGGAAGTGGGCCATTCAAAGGAACATCTTCCTCATGGCAGAACACCTCCCGGGCAAAGACAACCAGATGGCGGACCTGCTCAGCAGGCACAGCCACCAAATGCACGAGTGGGAGATACATCAGTTCTCCAACCATACTTCCGAAGGTGGGGTCATCCAGAGATCGACCTCTTCGCCACAGGGGAGAACGCAAAATGCCAAAGCTTCGCCGCCAGGTTCCCACACCCACAGTCGCAGGGCAATGCGATATGGATGAACTGGTCAGGCAGATTTGCGTACGCTTTTCCCCCAGCACCTCTGATTCCGCTGGTGGCACGCAAGCTCAGGCAGCACTCGATGACTCTCATCCTGGTTGCTCCAACGTGGGCTCGCCAACCATGGTACACCACGTTTCTAGAACTGTCCGTGGTACCGCATCAGAGGCTACGTCTCACACCCAGACTTCTGGCGCAGAGCCATGGCGACATTCAGCATCCAGATCCGCAACAGCTCAACCTGGTGATCTGGCTCCTGAAGTCCTAGAGTTTGGCTACCTGCAATTACCTTCCGACTGTATGGACATCATTCGGGAGGCAAGGAAGCCCACTACCAGAGCATGCTATGCGGCAAAATGGAAGCGGTTTGTCATTTATTGTGCAGACCACAACATTAACCCGCTGGATGCTTCCATTCAGAATATCATCGGTTATCTTTTCCATCTGTACAAATGTAACCTGGCCTATGCTTCCATTCGCATTCATCTGTCTGCAATGGCCGCTTATCTCCAGAATAGGCAGCACCTCTCCCTCTTCAGGGTGCCTGCCATTAAGGCTTTTTTGGAAGGACTCAAAAGAGTCATTACTCCACGGACCCCACCAGCTCCAGAGTGGAACCTCAATGTGGTCCTCACCAGGCTGATGGGTCCTCCCTTTGAACTACTGCATTCCTGCGAGATTCAGTTCTTGACGTGGAAAGTGGTTTTCCTCATAGCAATTACATCGCTACGGAGGGTTAGTGAATTACAAGCCCTAACTATCCAAGAGCCATTTATTCAAATTCTTTCCAACAGGGTAGTGCTTTGCACTAACCCTAAATTTCTTCCCAAGGTTGTGTCTCAATTCCATATCAACCAAACTATTGAATTACCAGTTTTCTTTCAAAATCCCGAGTCATTGGCGGAGCGGATGCTCCACACCCTTGACGTAAAAAGGGCCCTGATGTATTACATCGATAGGACCAAGGATTTTAGGAAAACTAAGCAACTCTTTGTCGGCTTTGCACCACACCACAAAGGTAACCCTATTTTCAAGGCTGGTATTGCTAGGTGGATCGTTAAATGTATCCAGATCTGCTATCTGAAAGCAAAACGTACTCTTACCATTCCACCAAGAGCCCACTCCACCAGAAAGTTGGGGGCCTCTATGGCATTCCTTGGAAACATTCCCTTGGAAGACATATGTAGAGCAGCCACATGGTCTACCACACACACATTTACTAAGCATTACCTGGTTGATGTGCACTCCAAACAGCAGGCAGCTGTAGGGCAGGCTGTTCCCAAAACACTTTTCCAAACTGCTGCAGCTGGCACGGGCGGCCGCCGTTAATGGAGAGACTGCTATGTATTCTATCCACAGATATGAATTCAGCAGCCCGCATGCCTCGAACCGAATATGCTACTTACCAGTATGCATCTGTTCTTGGCATGTAGGGCTGCTGACATTCATATCGCCCGCCCTCCTCCCCGGCACCTGTAGCATCTGCAGAATTCAGCTGCAGAATTCACATATACTTACAGCATGGTCATCATTCACTGAGTTTCACTCCATCTTGGCCACAATGGCTAAAAACAATCTGAGGATGGAGTCGATGCCCTTGCGCACTGTAGTCCAGGGGAGGAGCCACCTATCTCGTGATACTTCGAAGACTCTTCCAGGACAACAATGTGCAATCATCCGGACCCAACACTAGGCGGCGATCTATGCACAGATATGAATGTCAGCAGCCCTACATGCCAAGAACAGATGCATACTGGTAAGTAGCATATTTGTTTCGTATTGTGGAGCCCTGAAGAAGTGTCCCTGTCATCCAGTGCAGGGACCCGGAAGCTAGAGAACAGAAAAGAGTCAGCCAAAGACACCCTAAGAAAACTAGAGGAATTTAGACACTGTGATAAGAATAATTTTAGGACTGGAGCTTTGTTTTCGGGTATTGGACAATGCAGTGCGAGGCACCCAACTCAGAGTATCTACAACAGTGGATGCGTACTGTCTAAAACCACAGATAAAAAGGATGCAGTAGCAGCAGAGTCAATTTTAATCCAGGCAGACAATACAACAACTATGTTCTGTCTCAGCAAGCAGGGAGGAACTCAATCTGCTATCAGAATTAGCGCAGAAAAGCTGGAGGTGGGCCATTTTAAAGGCAAATAAACCTAACAACAAGTCACCTTCCGGGGAAAGACAGTGTCAAGGCGGACACACTCAGCAGGCAAGCATCCTCCTCTCATGAGTGGGAACTCAATCAAACAGTAGTTAAACAGATATTCAAACAATGGGGAACTCAAGAAATAGATCTGTTTGCAACCCCAGAAAACACAAAATGTGATTTATTTGCGTCCAGTCACCCACACCACCGTTTCCTGGGGAATGTCCTGTCGATAGACTCTTCAGGGGCGTTTGCCTAAGCTTTTTCCCTGATCCCACTATTACCAAGCGTAATCGGGAAATGCAAACAATCTCAAGTGAAAATGATATCCTTCACACCATAGTGGGCAAGACCAACTTGGTTCTCTAACCTAATAGAGTTTACAAGGACAACACAATCTACTGTCAAGGGAAAGGATAGAGTTTTCTATCCAGAACCAGCAACGTTAAGTTTAGAAGCTTGGCCTCTGAGGATTTGGAGTTTGGGCACCTAGATCTCCCAGCAAATACAGTGGTAATTCTTTGAGAAGCAGGAAGGCCAACAGCAGGGTAAGGCTACATAGTTAAATGGAGGAGGTACTCAAGGTGGTGCCACAAGCTTGTAATTATTAAAAGACAATACAAAGGACACAACAATCCTAAAATACCTCACACATCTACTAGACTGCAAGATGACTTATGCATATAGCAGCAATATTGGCCTTCACAAGAAGCCAAATAGGAAGAAGTTTTAAAAAAAATACCTGTAATTAAGATTCCTGGAGGGAGCAAAGCGGATAGCTCCACCTAGGAAGGTACCTACCCCTACATGGAACTTTAATTTGGTACTCATACAACTAATGAGGAAACCTTTTGAACCTTTGCACAAAGCTTTCCTAAACATGATTACTTTAAAGACAACATTCCTCCTCGCAATTACATCTGTTCAGAGCGTGAGGGAATTGCAAGCACTCACTCTACAAGAGCCATATGTGCAAATACACAAGGATACAATAGTCAAGATAACACATCCACAATTCTTGCCGAAAGTCATCCCGCAGTTCCACATAAATAAATCCATTCACATACCTAGTTTTTCCAAGAACTAAAAAATCCAGCAGAAAGAGATTTTACACATGTTGGGAACAAGTAGAGCAGTCATGTTCTATATGGAGAAAGCAAAACCTATCGGAAATGGAATGCAGCTGTTTGAGTCATTCGCAGACAACAACTTGGGGAAACCGGTGAAAAAAGTTACAATCTCCAGGTGGATAAAAGAAATTATCCAAAATGTGTTACACCATTGCGGGTGTACAACTACAAACCAAAGGTGCACTCTGCTTGCAAAAAAGGAGCGACAATAGCCTTTCTAGCAAATATACCATTGCAGGATATTTGCATGGCCTCTCTGCACACGTTCACAAACCATTATAGTATAGACATTCATATGAATAAGGAAGTTCAAGTGGGACAAAAGGTATTGAAACATCTATTTACAAACTCAAGCACAACTTCAATCCAACCCACACAAGAATAAAAAAACACTACAAAATCGATGCACTGCATGTGAATCTAGAAAAAATTCATGCTGCAAACAAAATGATTTCTTACCTGTAGGGGTAGTTTTGAAGATTGAAGAATTTTCTAAATTCACAGGTAACCCACCCATCTCACCAGAAGATGGGAAAACAAAAACACAAAAAAAAGAATCTGAAGGTGGCTAACACACGGAGGAGCTTCAAGCGAGGGTGTATGACTTCAGAAGAGGTTGGATTAGACACCAAATGGTGGGACAGTCGACCTCCAACGAAAAAATAGAGAGGGAAAAGGGATTACTATCAGTGGAGAATTCCAGACCCAACCACAATAGGCCGGAATAATGCACAGCATGTGAATCCAGTAAATTCTTCAAGCTGCAAAACTTTCACTACAGGTAGGAAACCATTTGGTTACAACCATCGGGGTAAAATAGTGATCAGTATACTCCAAACCTTTCTCTGTATATGATCCAGTACCAGAAATATTGGTCTGCTTGGTGTATTCCTGCCTTGTTTATATACTTTTGGGAAGGAAATATATTCTGGGTGTCACAAGATTTTTACTATCCAAATATTGATATACTTCTTGGTCTAGAGAATTTCCATTTCATACTTATTTTTTTTTTGTAGAATTGGCAATTAAGATGTCTTAGATCAGTTACAACATATATCATAAACATTCTTATAGTCTTTAGTCATAATAATTGTCACATATATTCTTTAAGGTAACATTTTAAATCCATTCTCACAACATTCACACCCTTTTGAAAAATACATCTTGTCATTTTTCTAGGAGGTTGTGGGATAAGGCGTGATTTATTGGCAATTACCATTATTAGAAAGTGTAGTATACTCAACATTTAGCCATTCGACAAGGTCCTCTTTGTCCGGGACTTCATCTCCTTCAAGACTCCTCACTAATGGATACCTTCTTATGTTGAAATTGAAAATAATTTGGCGGGAGGCTTACTTCCTGATGATCCCTTGGTTTATTGTTAAAAAAAACTGTTAAGGATTTCTTGTAAATCTATACAGATCAATTTTGATATCAAATTTATCATCATGACTAGTCTGAGAAAAATATCTTTTTTTTTTTTATTGACTTCTTTGGGAAACGTGTGGCTGTAGATACACATGGTGTGCATAATCCTGCTATTTAGTGTTAGGCTCGGATGTGTGCACATTGGTTTTCGTTGAAGAAAATCTATTGTTACTCCTCCTCTTGCTGGTAATGCGCATGGTCTTCGAATCCATTGTTAGATTGTTTTCTTCTGCTGTCTGGTTCGGACATGTGATCAGGTTCGACTCTGTCGTAGGGGCACTGTTCTCGGTTTACACAGTTCCCATCAACATCCGCATTGTTGTAGATCATGTTCCTATTTACTTTTGTTCGGTTTGAAGCAGAGCAACTATTCTCAGTTCCTCTGGAGCACCACAGGCAGACAACTGGGCATAGTTGGCACCGACCAACTGTGGACACAACACCCAGCTCCTGCTCGGCACCGAAAAACCTTCGAGGCCCACCTGTTCGACACATGCTGCTCCCGTTTGGTAATCGAGCCGGACTGCGAAATCAGCATCTGAGCTGAAACAATTGGAGCTTAAACCATTGGGAGCAAGAACTTCGGAGTCGAGACCATCAGCACCCAGCAGCATGTTGGGCCAAGGGTCAGGCTCAAGCCCATTCTTCAAAAACAGCAGGGAAAGATCAACACCTATATCGTACACATCTATCTCAAGGGTCACCTCATTCTGATATTGGAGGACAGGGCTATGTGTGTGCCTCTGACATCCCGCCACAGGATTCCTGGGATACCTATGCTACTGACCCACCAGCGGATACAGTTCCTGACCTATACTCTGCAAAACCCACCCTGCCTGATGATACCACTGCCCACCATGACCTTATTGGCAAAGCTCCTACCTTCCATAAAGTAGAGCTGCACACTGAGCCTTTAGAGGACAATTTCTGTTTTGAGACTCTTTCTTCCACACTTTGAAACACAAAATGAACTAGCATTGGCATAGCCAATAGGTCTCGCCTTTGGGACCTTATAAGTGTTTAGACATGCAACAGTTGATGTTGTCGCACTAAGGATATTGGACTGCACAACTAAATACTTATAAGGTTCCAAAGGCAATACCTATTGGCTATTCCAATGCTTGTTTTTTTAAACTTTCGGTCATGTTGTACATTAGCCGCTCTGCTGTACAACATGGCTAAACTGCACATATTGACACAATGGCTATCCTATCCTAAAAAGCAGTTAAGGTATGCTGTACAGCAGCGCAGCTGCTATGCACCATGGCTAAAAGTTTGAAAAAAAAAGGGCTATGACGCGGCCGGCCAGAGCTGTGGAGAAAAGGGAGAGATAGAAGGGAAGAGCTGGAGGGAGAGAGTGTGAGGAGTCGGGGAGAGAACGAGAAATATAGAGGGGGAATACAAAGGGAAAGGAAGAGAGAAACACAAGGAGAGTAAATTTGACCTAATGAGGGAAGGTACTTGTGTCTTAGGCAGAGAGAGCAAAGCATAGGGAGTGCGGAAGGCGAGTTAATGAAGAGATAAAGTCAGTGGCGAGGTGATAATTTTATAACACGCTTTTACACATAGCCACCTTACCCAGCTGTAGCAGAGAGGCTGCGCCCAGGCTCGCGCCACGGGGCAGAACCGAGCTCGAGCTTAGCAGCGCCCCGGTAAACAGGTGGCTGCATAATTAGATGCACTTTACGCAGAAGTTGCGTTACAACGATAAAGTGAAACAGATACTGAGTGAAAACGTGTTGAGTGCAAACTTACACAACAAAGATTAAGAGCACTGTAACTTCTTATAGAATAACCGAGTGCTCTGGGATCATATACATCATCAGTCAGTACGTGTAGCCACGGGTGCCAAAGTGGCAGGCTTGAGTGACCATGCAGTGCCTTGTATTCTCGGACCAAAAGTGTGTACCTCTGAATTGTGGAGTAATTGCCAACACATGTATTTATAGCAGAGCAAAACCGGCATCCCTCATTCAAAACTCACTATTTAAGAAAAAAACAGTGCTGTGACACGAAGGCATTGACAATATTAACAGAAATATAATTGTACCTATAGAGATCACGGTTCTATTGGACATTGTTTTGTGGATCAAAGAAAGCAAAATTATAGGGAAAGCATTGTAGTGAGTCATTGGAACAAAATAATGTACTTACGGAAATTCCGCGAGTGGTGTGCGCGCGTGCGAGCCATAGGTAACAGCAAGCCATAGGCCGGAAGTCAGTCCGGAGCGATTCTAAGAGGTCTTTTTTCTAGTGCAGCGCATGCGCACTGCCTAGGCGAGATCTAAAAAGGAGCGCTTAGATTCAAAATATGTTTGTCTCATTTGTTCAAAGTGAAAGTTTTTCATCCAAAAGTCTCAAATATCAATCACCCAATTAAATTCAGTTCATCATCTAGCTAGGAGTCATGTATTGATATCCAAATCCAATTTTATACATTCCTTTATCACATGTCATTCAGCCCATCCAACGCGTTACGTCCATAAGGACTTCCATCAGGGTTGGTATGTCCATGTGCCTAGTATCACAGTGTAATGTGCAGTTCTTCTCATGGCCAGATGTGTGGGTAACACATCCTAATTCTAAGTAGTTTCATTCTCCCCAAATGACATCTTCAATGTTGTGGACAATGCACCAAACGCAGGAAACCTTCCAGAAGATTATACTGTGATACAAACAAATTTTGATTCTTGGCGCTTCTTTTTAGGTTTTGCTTGCACAGCACTTGTGCTCAGTTTGAGAAATCTATTGTTTGTAATATAAACTCAAAAGGGATTTAAATCCCGCCTCCTCTCTTTCCTGGCTTCTCATTGGTACCTGTGTGTGCCACGTACCCTTCCTCCATTTCTATTGGCTGTAGCATATTTTCCTGCATTTACCAATGATTGTTCCTCATCTGCTTCTCTTATCAGTTTCCTGCTGCCAAAATACTGTTAACATCAGCTGTGGTGGAACTATATATCCATAATTTTTGCTCTGGCAGCATATTTATAAAACTATTTATAACCAGGAGAGATTAAGTGGTTTGCATAGAATCACAGGTTGTTGGGCAGCCCCACCGAGACTCGAACTGGGATCACCATCTCTCGAGTCAGCAGCTTTGGCTACTGCACCACATCCTCTCCACTCCTGTGTTATCTGTCAGGGAGCTCTTTCCTTCTCCCAGATGATTGATAAAACCAGCTCTTTATTCATTACGTAGGTGAAAACGATGCATTACCAATGCTTGTACTTTTTTGTTGAAAAGTTTGGATATAGTGCGATTTCCAAGTAGTGATGTCACTAAACGTTTATCTGTATATGTTGAATTTACAAAATAGGAAATAAATATACACAAGAGTGATCCCATATGGCCTACACTGCTTTTGTTGTTGTATTTCTTCCTTGCACACAATGCTCTGCTCAGTACCTCCCTATGCTTAAAGGGATGCTCCATCACACCACAGACATCTTCCACGACCCAGTTCAAGCTAGGGTCATTACACCAAGACTATATCAGAAATACAAGGCTTCCCCAACTAACCCACTCTACATCATCGGCCAGCTTCCACCTCACTCCTTTGTGATAGCTACAGCATGTAACTGGCCTAACTCTCAGACCAATGCTGATGCCTCAAAATCAGTTAAGGAGAGTGAGAAAATAGATGCTGCTAGCAAAAAGGGTAGCTGTGCAATCAGCCAACCATTAGCGGATTGCCAATTCCATTGAGTTGCTTTCCCGAAATGAATGGGCTCATTGAAATGACATGGAGGAACTCCTCTAATAGCTCCCAAATGAACATAAAGAGCTATGACATCATCTCTGAAAGAAAGCAGATCTCAAATACCACCAAACGCTGTTCCCTAGATGCAAGGATACTGCTGCTATAGGGGTTTACTCTAGAGTCCTCCTACAGAGGCATGCATGGGTCTGTGTCTCCGTTTGCAAATCTGAAGTCCAGCAGAACTTACTTAAACTACCTTTCGATGGGAGACACCTTTTTGGGCCACAGGTAGATACTTTGTTACAAAACATCAAGAAGGACCATGAAACAGCAAAAGCAATGTGGGCTCTTCAGATCCCTTCACATCACAGGTCCTTTCACCACACATCCTATCATGGAGATTCCAAAACGACTTCCCCAGAAACCTCTACATCGACCCAAAGTGTAAGCATGAAGGTGGAGTAGAGCAGGAAATTTCCAGGCTGGGAAAATCCATAACAAGGGCACGAAATGTATGTAGACTTCCACTCAACTATCTGTCAGGCTGGTGGGCAGAGCGCTGGAGGGTGATAGCCTTTCAAGGTTACACTAGGCCAAGAGAGGCATTTCAGAGAGACCTACTGACTCCTTTCCTAAACACTCTTCAGTCTGACAAATTGCACTGCCATCTGGAATGGCTGAGAAGAGACCTTCACTTCAGATCTGCTGTCTGGGACCTCACCAACCCTTCACATGAGGTTCCGTTGGTATCACGCAAAATGGTAGCAGTGTGGCTATGTTCACAAGCACCACACACATTCAATACACTTCTTCCACAGGCAACACATGTGCAGCATGTGTGACCTGCATGGGCCAGCGAAGGTCCAGGTTGTAGGGTCCTGCCAGACAATTTAAAATGCCGGAGATACTGGCAGCCCTGCTCGCTGGAAGGCAACAGGTAAAACCTGCCTTGCTAACTAAAATCTGCATCTCTGCCACCACTCTTCATCCACTAAAGAATGGTGACACGTGAATAGTCACACTGGAAAAAGGAGGCTGCACTTGGTATGCCCCTCTGTCCCCTGAGCCTCACTGTGGGGTCTCGCTCCATGCTATCAAATGTCTGTGCATATGCTTGATTGTCATGAGTGGTGAATTTGGAGTCAAAAATACTACAGCTTGCTAAAGTAAACTTCATACAGGTGCAGACTCTTCCAAGCTACGCAGGGGGCCCCATCTCTGTCCAAACACCACCTTCTTCTAGTTTTACCTTTTATGGGTTATGGATTAATGAGTTTTGGCAGTCTGACAGTGATTGACGGGACACTAACATCTCTTTTGGGGTACTTGCATATGAGGGGTCCACCCAGACATGTAGGAGTATATGAGGCTGCCTCGAATTGTACCCATTTTAATGGAATGTAAAACAGATCTATGCTTTTTTTTTTGTTTGCACTTTACTGTTTGTCAGGTTTATATGACCAAGACCATGGTCACTTTTTTTGAGGAGAAAGCTACTAAAGGGCAAAAAGCTTCTTTGCCCCTAAGACAGCAGAACTCTGTTTATCAACTCTTGTCTCCCAGGCTGACTTGCAAGAAGTCAGGATTTGTTGTATAAATGAAATACATTGTTACTTTGGTCTTCTTTTCATTCCTCGCTGCTGTCCCATCTCTGTCAAAAGGATGAGAAGGCATATTTCACGGAAGTGTATAGTTAGCCATCTACCGACTAAAGGCTGGTAGACGAAGGAACTCACCCGATGGGTATGAGCTGAATGTGGAGTGAGGAAACCCAGGAAACTGACATTGAGAAGGTTGAGTATTAGATGGAAAGGGGTGCAGATATGTATTATACGATTGCAACGAGGCTTATGATACAACCTTTGATCCCATATCCTGCATGTAAATGTGAGTTCTTCCATGGATGGGGGAAGCTGGGGCAAGCTGAGGAATAGTTATTGTTGTAAAAAATCAATAAAGAAGCCCATTCTGGTTTTCTGTATTTTTTAACTCTGGCTTTTGAAGCAGTTTTAGCTATTTTTCCAGTTTATTTTTACAGAAATCGTGCATAATCTGCATACAAAAAGGGGCTTTTGGTCTACAGGCTTCATCTAGTGGTCTTTTAAAATGTAATTCACAGCTGTTTACTCTTACCCCAGTATGGGGTAATGGGTCACCCCACGTTACCTACTGGCTCCCTTCTCTCCTAGTGACAAAGCTTGTGCACATTGTTCACTTTCACTTAACAATAGTTCTGTTCTCTTCATTTACAAAGTTCTTTTAAAGTGTGATGTTTAAATTGTGTAAATTTGATAGCAACTTCTAGCTGCAAATTCGATTCCCTAGCTTTGAATTATCCCCAGGTATCAGACTGGATCCTAAAATCTTTTTTTGAGCTGTACTCCTGCCACCTAGTAGGCGGCGTCTTTCGGCCCTGCCTTGGTCAGCAGCACCGAAAATGACGTTCGCAGTTCCTACATTAGCACCACTCAGGCGCACTGAGGTCAACTCTTTTCTTTTTGCACCAGCAGATCCAGGAAGACCTACCCCTTAGTCACTTTTTGACTAAGCTTTTTTCGATATTTTGTCGGAGACTTTTGAGGTCTACTTCCTGGTGTGGCTGGTATTTCAACTAAACGGTTTGGCTCCAAGAACTGAGGCGCCTGTCACCGACATATGTTCGTAATGAACCCCCATCTTGTTTGCCTCTGGTGCTTCGAATGGGACCATGACCCGAAGGCCTGCCCCAACTGCCACGCCATGAACCCAAAGGCTTTGAGGGAGTGTTCCTCAAGCTTCTAGCAGCGCGACACGTGACGCTGCAACAATCAAGGTCCTGGTCGAGAAAAAGGTCCTACAAGTGGTTGCGGAGTCAGAGGTCGTCGTCACGCTTCCAAATCATCGAGTCTCTCTGGTAAGTCCCGCTCCCTCAAAAAGGCCTATTGTGACCTAGATCAACTGTTGTCAGCACCTGGGCCGACTCCGCACCTCCCTGATTATCCGGGAGCCGTAGTGACCCCTGCCCAATGAAGAGTTTTATGAGGCCATTCGCCTTATTTGGGAGGCCCGCGTCCTCCGGCGCGGGTTTGGGGCCCTCAGGTTCAGGAGGGGCCTGTACTGGAGCCACGCCGGCAGCTCCGGCACCAGTCGTGCCACAAGGATCCACAGATGGATCCGAAATGGTGCCAGTGGTGTCACCTCGACCTTCCCAGAGGCTGCCTCTCCTGGCGCCACTGCTGCCCACCGGCAGTGCAATCCCCATCCTCATCTCCAACACAGAGCTAGAGGGGTGTCGTCCACTTCTATACTGGCCCTGACTGGAGTGATACCTTCCAGACCAGAGCCTAAGTCCTATTCCTCTGGTCTAGGACTTGGTGTAGAATGAGAGGTGTCGCTTGACCCTGAAAAATACAAGCCTTATGAAGAGCAACTGGACTGGTGTGAGGATCTGGGTGTTGCCAGTGGACTGGGTACTTCTCCAGATACTCGCATGCTTTCTCCCCCTACTGTGGCTACAGAAGCAGGAGCTTCATTTGCAATGGTGGTGCAGAGGGCAGCTGAGGTTTGCCCTCGGAGGCAGTCAAGACTAATGTCTTATTAGAAGTGCTTCAGTTGGGAGTGTCCCCATCAGAACCGCTTTTCCCTTTCAATGAGGCACTTACTGGCATCCTACTTGGGACTTAGTGCAAGCCCAAAACAGAGGCTCCTGTGAACAGCACAATTGCCTGCCACTACCGCCATTCTCTATGGGACCCAAACCTCTTCATCCAGCACCCCACTCAGGAGAGCCTGGTGCTCCAGGACTCCACTTCCCATGTAGATACTGGTGCATTCCCAACTGATCAGCCCGAACAGGAATCCAAGAGGCTGGAATCCTCAGGCAAGAAAATGTTTTCTTCCACCAGACTGACATTGTGGTCGGTAAATAAAGCATGCCTTTTGGGCCACTTTACCCATGCCCTGTGAGATATGGTTGCCCAGGTGCTACCAATGGTGTCAGAGGAGGCCCAGGCCATGCTCTTTCAGATTGTTGCCAATGGTAGGAATGCAGTTAAGTTCACTGTTCGATGTGGACTAGACACCACCGACTCGCTGGGAAAAGCGGTTTCGTCGATAGTGGACCTGCGACGCCACCAGCGCGCTATATAAATCACTTGACTTGACTTGACCCCTGACTGAGGACTACTGACTTTTCTGGGGATGTCCAGTCAACACTTATGGACATGCTCTTTGAAGGTTCTCATCTCTGCGGAGATCTTGTGTATTCGGTGCTGGAGGCCTTTAAGGACTGTCGGCCTACAGCCAGGTCTTAGGGCCTTTCTATGCCCCTCGTCACCCTATGGCCATGGAATAGGGGGCAAACCTCCCCCCACCCCTCTTCAGCAGTCGCAGCCTGCAAACCTTCCTAGACCGCCCATTTACCATCATGAGTGCCCAGTGGACAGATTCTCACTCTTGCTTAGGTCCTGGCTACCCTGGAGACTGGATGGTATCTTTGGACTTGCAGGATGCATACTTACACATTCCCGTCCTGCCTGCCAGCAGACGTTACCTGCTGTTCACTTTGGGCCACAAGCATTTTCAGTTTGCTGTGCTCTTTTTTAGCCTCACCAGCACCCCTCTGGTGTATACCAAGGTGATGGCGGTGGTTGAAGCTAATCTGCAGAGATTAGGAGTGCCAGTTTTCCACTTTCTGGATGACTAGCTGTTTAAAGCGGACTCGCCCCAGGTTGTCGTCTCCCACCTCCAGACTATGGCGGACCTCCTGCATTCGCTGGGGTTCAATATTCACTTGCCAAAGTCACAACTGACTCCCTCTCAGACGCTC
Source organism: Lissotriton vulgaris (assembly GCF_964263255.1). Classification (NCBI taxonomy): domain Eukaryota; kingdom Metazoa; phylum Chordata; class Amphibia; order Caudata; family Salamandridae; genus Lissotriton; species Lissotriton vulgaris. The sequence goes on from NC_141687.1 coordinate 213,803,180, forward strand.
CCTTTCATCTGAGATGTTCTGGACATGGTGCAGTTTCAGGCCTATCCTCCTGAACACCGCATCCAGGATTTTCAGGCTATACCAATGTTTCTGCCTCTATCCTGGATTTTGGTGAGACTGACTTTGAGGACACTGCGCAATCATGGCCTCCTGCATCCTGCTTGTGACTCATGCCTTTGACATATGCAGGCTCTGCAATGGTACTTGAAGTTCCAGTGGGTGCAACATCAAGGTAATCTCTCTGAGAGAGATCTGCTGTGGTGGTTAACGAACCATGAATGGGACAGCGGGATATCCTTCCCCAAGCAGATTTCACAGTAGTGACAGATGCCTTACTCCTGGGATGAGGCAGCCATCTGGGAGAGGTGGACATCAGAGGACTCTGGTCTCTGGCGAAATCCGGACTGCTTATCAACATGTTGGAGCTCTGAGCAATCTGGTTGGCATTAAAAGCCTTTCTACCTTCCATCCAGGGAAGGTTGGTACAGGCGTTCACAGACAAAGGTACTGCAACACACAGAGCAGAGTAGGTTTGTGGAACCTTTGTCAAGAGGCCCTGTGTCTCTGGACATGACTGGAAAAACAGGTCATATCCCTGGTGGTTCAACATCTGGCGGATTCTCTGAATGCCAGAGTGGATGAACTCAGACGAAGATGACTACCAGATGACGAATGGCATCTTCATCCAGGGATGGTGCAAGGTCTCTTTCAGCAGTTGGGAGAACCTTAGTTAGATCTGTTCGCCACTGACCAGATTGCGTAATGTCAGCAGTTCTGCTTTTCCAAGGTGGCTGTCGCTCGGAGAATCTTTTCGCCTCAAGTGGCGCTCCGGCCTCCTGTATGCCTTTCCGCCCATACCAGTCCTGCCCAGAGATATCAAGAACGACTGGCCACAAGTAATCCTCTTGTCTCCGGACTGGACATTGCGAGTCTGGTATCCCAAGCTGTTTAGCATGATTATGTTCCTCCGATCAGGCTGCCTTTTCAGGAGGATCTTCTGTCCCAGTATCAGTGGAGGGTTCTCCACCCGAAACAGTCAACACTCTGCCTTCTTGCATGAAGATTGGGCAGCAACAGTTGAAAACTTTCAACCATACGCCCAAAGCCTGTGATGTTAGTTTGGCAGCAAGGTGTCCCTTCACCAATACAGTTTACGCCTGCTATTGGACAAAATTTGTGGCATGGTACACAGAAAGAAAAATGGATCCCCTTTCTGCCCCCTTTCTCGGGTTCTCCTATTCATCCTTCCCTTGCCAAGCAGGGTTCTGCTCTGGCACTCTGAAGGTCTATCTCTCCGCCATTTCCGCTTTGCTGCAGCTACCTGATCAGCCATCTCTCTTCAAATCCCCCATTGTACATATGTTTCTAAAAAGTTTACAACACTTGATTCCACTTTCTCCTTTTGTTATGCCTTAGTGGAACCTCATTCTCGTCCTCATGTTTCTTAGATGCCCTCTCCTTGACCCTCTACACAATTGTCCCTTTGGGCTCCTTACCATTAAGGTGGCCTTCCCGGTTGCGATAACATCTGCCCGGAGGGTCAGTGCGCTTAAGGCCTAGTCATCCAAGCCTCCTTACCTCACCATTTCCCCTGACAAACTGGTGCATCGCACAAGGACCACCTATCTTCCAAAAGTGGTCACTCCATTTTCTGTAGACCAGTCACTCACCTTTCCTACTTTTTCTGCTCCTCCACATCCCTCCAAAGGAGTGGCTCCACCATCTGAACCCAAAAAGAGTGTTGCCGCACACAAGAATTCCAAGTGGACAACTAACTCCTTGTGGGATACGTCGGAGCGGAGAAGAGGCAGGCTGTTCAGAAAAGGACCATCTCACAATGGATCGTACTTTGTATATTAATTTGATAAGCATTAGGTAAAAAGCAACCCACTGAGGGTTTGCGCACTCATTCAACCAGACCTAAAGCTGCAACAACTGTGGTAGATTGTGGAGTTCCGGCCCAGGACATCTGCCTGACAGCAATGTGGGCATCTCTGCACGTGTTTATCAAACACTACTGTCTGGACAGTCAGGTCGGTAGGAATGGACTCTTTGCCTGTTCGGTGCTGCAGGACTTCCTTTTGTGAAATTAGTCAGCAGACCTACCACCAGAGAGGTATTGCTGGGGTATCTATTTAAAGGTAAGAAATCTGTGACTGGAAATCTCTATCACATGAACAAGTTACTTACGTTGCTTTATCTGCTAGAAATTGCATCTAGCCACAGATTCCTTATCGACCCACCCATCGTCCCCTCTCTGCGATCGGATTTGTAGGGACAGGGCCTTCCCCTTTCGAGGGCTCTAGTTTTCCACACCAGTGGTCCATGTACATCGCAGCTCCGCACTTCTGTCATGGGAAGTCACAATGTTACTGACTTCACACACCTCGTTAGTAAACATCACTTTCGGTGCTTACACTGCCACGTGGAGCCGGACGATGCCAACTACCGGCACACAGTGGTACTGCTTAAGAAAAAATGTGCGGATCCAGTCTACCGCCCGGGGATAATTCAAAGGTAAGGATTCTGTGGCTAGATGGTCTCTACCAGATAAGGTGTTACCGGAAGGCAAGTAACTTGTTCTTTTGCATATTAGCTTTAAAAAAACAAATCGGCTGTTTAATTTGCTTGCACTTCAGGTGCCCAATTAGATGGTGATTTATTTCCTGTCTCCTTGCTAAAGTTTCTGTTACAAAGTGTGTGTGACATTGTAGCTGGCTGCAGTTGAGTGATTAGTTGGGTGACTACTTAAAAGAAAACAAGCATGTTCGAGGCATGTGGGCTGCTGAATTCATATCTGTGCATAGATCGCCGCCTAGTGTTGGTTCCGGATGATTGCACATTGTTGTCCTGGAAGATTCTTCGAAGTATCACGAGATAGGTGGCTCCTCCCCTGGACTACAGTGCGCATGGGCATCCACTCCATCCTCAGATTGTTTTTTTCCGCCATTGGGTTCGGATGCATATTTGTTAACTCAAGTTCGGAATCGATAAAAAACTTTCCTTTTGGCCAAAAGGCCTTTAGTTATCGTCGGTTTTGTCTTTGCGATCGGTGCCCAGTACTTGTTCCAGCTCTGTTTCCGAGCCGGACACCCAGAGGAGCCGCGTGGCTTTTCGGCGCTGAAGGCCCGGTCGACGCCAGAGGCCTTATCGACGATCCATCATGGAACGGAGCCCGTTCAAGAGATGTCCCATTTGCAACTCGAAGTATCCTCACATCGATGTCCACCCGGTGTGCAACAAGTGCCTGTCTCCGGATCACGAAGCCAGCTGTATGGCTTGTTCTCGGTTCCGCTCCAAGAAGACGATTTGCCTTCGATGCGCAGCGCGAAAGGAGCCCAGCAGACGGCACCTGACCCGGTGAACATCTTGGATGCCGAGGAGGATGAGGGAGTCGAGCAGGAAGTTCGAGAGAACCTGTCTGATCCTGCATCGGAGATCGACTCCAGTTACGACGCAGATGTGGAGATGGTCGATAATGAAGATGTCGTCGACGAGGTGGGAGACGACGATGAGGCCTTTGGGGCCGTGGAAGATAGCTCGAGCGAGGAGCTTGGCCCAACCGTTGGTACGGGGGCCGCGACCAATACACTCGATAAGGCTCAGGTCGAGGGATCGCCACATGGCCTTACCCAAGATCGTACACTTGGTTCTACAGCCTCGCCTCAAGGCCCGGCTACGGACATTTCTAACGAGCCATCGGTTGACCGATCGAAATCGAAACCGAAAGCATCGGTGTCTACACAACCGAAAGCACTGGGCGCTAAATCGAAACCAAAAGTGCGTATTGCTTTGGTCGGTTCGAAGACCTCTGAACTGTCGGCACCGACGAAGCAGAAGAGTGTTATCGACCCGGTGAGGTCGCTAAAGGGTGTCGAGCCGAAGACCGGGGCACCGAAGAAACTGGTCAAGGACGTCGACCCAAAGAAGTCGGCGCTGAAAGCCGTCGACACAGACCAGGGACTCGGAGCTCAGAAAGTTCTCGATCCTAAGCGTCGACCCGACAAGGCTAAAAGCGGTACAGACCTAGAGTCCACACCTGGCGGTGGCTCGAAGGAACCCGTCGAGTCAACACAGCCATCCGCCTCCTTTTCGAAGCAGGTGTCGGACTCGCTGAAACGCATTAAAGAGAAGGCTACTACTGTCGGACCAAAGGCTAGTCCACCCCCGAAGCCGGTCAGTAAACCTCCAAAATCGTCCGCACCCATCCAGTTCACACTGCCGCCGAAAGTGGTACCTAAGGCCTTCGCCCCTAGGACGGCTGTCGAAGCAACCAAGAAGGTGTCCACTGGGCCGAAGCCTACAACTGCGGAGGTGGTCAGCAAGCATCGACAGCCTCCGCCTGAAGATCAGTCGAGGCAATTCATCGACGCTGAGACGGGTAGACTTTCTATTTACAAGCGAAAGATCGCCCCTGAACAGCCTATGGAGTCATATATAATTCCATTAAAGAAGAAGAGGGATTCTGCTACATCACCTCTTCTCGTTGAACCTATATCACCACATGGGCAAGACACTGCTCCTATCTCGCCCACATACTCAGATTTGGAGGCAGGGGATGGTGACAATGAGGAGTACAGTTATCCTATAGACACTGATCCTGAAGATCACACTGAACCCTGGGCAGACGCTGCTGACCCAGGAGATCCACAAACTGCCCCGGACAGTCATGTCTATGCTGTGAAAACCTCGCCTACTGAAGACACGGCTGCTTTTAATGCACTTATTGAAAGGGCAGCCAAAAATCATGATGTCCAGCTCCATGCTGACCCTATTGAAGAGGATTTTTTGTTTGACACCTTCACAACCTCAGAGAGAAGTGTCAAGACTTTACCAATGCTAAAGGGTGTCTTAAAACATGCTGGAGACATTTTTAAGGAGACCACAAGGGCAAGGGTGATAAACCTCAGAATTGAGAAAAAATACAAACCGGCACCTGGGGACCCTACCTATATCAAGGGACAGTTGCCGTTGGACTCTCTGGTTGTTTCCAATGCCCGGAAGAGGGCGAACTCGCAAACAACGGGTGATGCTCCTCCCCCTGACAAAGAATCTAAAGTGCTAGAAGCATCAGGGAAAAGGGTGGCAGCTCAAGCGGCCAATATCTGGCGCATCTCCAACACACAGGCACTCTTAGCCAGATATGACAGGGCTCATTACGATACACTTGAAACCCTGTTACAACACTTGCCAGATGAATATAAGGAGGCAGCAGAGATGCTAATACAAGAAGGGAAGCTTATATCAAACGCATCTATCAAGTGTGCGCTGGACGCAGCAGACACCGCGGCCAGGGCAATTAACACAAGTGTGATGTGACAGCGACATGCCTGGCTGAGAATCTCACGTTTCAAGCCCGAGATACAAACCACCATACTAAATCAGCCTGTTAACCCTGATCACTTATTTGGCCCAGAGGTGGACACCACCTTGGAAAAAATCAAAAAGGACACTGAGACTGCAAAGTCTATGGGGGCTCTACAGTCGCAGCAGTTCAGGGGTGGTTCCTTTCGTCGCTCCAACAATAGAGGAGCTTCCAGAGGCCAGCTGTCCCAGCAGACACAATACAGTAAAGGAGGCACGCAGACAACCTACACCAAACCGAGTAGGGGTGGCTATCGTGGAAACAGCACCAAAGGCAGAGGTCGTGGAAACAGCTCCCGTTCCTCCGCCACTAACAAACAGTGACTCCTTATCACTGCCCCCCAACCATACCACACCGGTCGGGGGGAGACTGCAACAGTTCCTACCGGTCTGGAAATCCATCACTACAGACAGGTGGGTGAGGCAGCTTATCCAGTACGGTTATTGTCTGGAGTTAACATCCACTCCACCCAACATACCCCCAAGACACCGTACTATGTCCACAGAGCATTTGCAATTATTGCAGCAGGAGGTAGTCATCATGCTGCAAAAAGGAGCCATAGAGCTCGTGCCTGTGGAAGAAAAAGGTACAGAGGTGTACTCGCTGTACTTCTTGATCCCAAAAAAGGACGGCTCCCTCAGACCCATACTGGACCTCAGGCCCCTAAACCAGTACATTCTATCAGAACACTTTCACATGCTCACATTGCAGCAGGTTCTACCGTTACTCAGTCAGGGAGATTTCCTCGCAATATTAGATCTGAAGGATGCATATTTCCATATTCCGCTACACCCGTCACACAGAAAATACCTCCGGTTCACCATTCGGGATCAGCATTATCAGTTCAAGGTCCTCCCTTTCGGAGTGACAACAGCACCCAGGGTGTTTACCAAGTGCCTGGCGACAGTAGCTGCACACCTACGGAGACAGAACGTTCACGTCTACCCTTATCTGGACGACTGGCTTATCCAGGCAAAGTCGGCCCAGCAGTGTGCCGCCCACATGTCCCACACCATTCACCTTCTTCACAATCTGGGGTTTTCACTGAATTATCCAAAGTCCCACCTTCAGCCCGCCCACGTACGGCAGTATCTGGGCGCGACAATAGATACTCTGGCAGTCAAAGCACAGCCAAATTCAGTGAGGATCAACAGCATGCAATTGCTGATACAACAATTCAAACCACAACACTCGCTTCCGGCACGGGTGTTCATGCAGTTGATAGGCATGATGGCCTCCTGCATCTTCATAGTCCCGCACGCGAGACTACACATGCGTCCGCTTCTGGAGTGCTTAGCACGTCAGTGGAATCAGGCTCACGGACAGTTGAAAGACCTAGTGTTGGTGACCGGTCATGCATACAACTCTCTGCATTGGTGGAATCCACAAAACCTTTGCAGGGGCCGACCGTTCCAGGAGCCTGTGCCACAGATTACTCTGACGAATGACGTATCTCTCCAGGGAAGGGGAGCTCATGTACTCCACTACACAGTGCAGGGACTATGGACAGCACAGCAGAGGAAGATGCACATCAAACTTCTAGAACTGATGGCTATCTTCATGGCGATGAAAGCATTCAAGGTACATCTGTGCAACAAGGTTGTGTTGATCCGGACGGACTACATGACGGCCATGTACACCATACAGAAGCAGGGAGGTACATACTCTACACAGTTGTCTCATCTGGCTCAGAGCATGTGGAAGTGAGCCATTCAGAGGATCATCTTCCTCATGGCGGAACACCTCCCTGGCAAGGACAATCAGATGGCGGACCTGCTCAGCAGGTACAGCCACCAAATGCACGAGTGGGAGATACATCCATCAGTACTCCAGCCGTACTTCCAGCAGTGGGGTCATCCAGAGATAGACCTGTTCGCCACAAAGGAAAACGCCAAATGCCAAAGCTTTGCCGCCAGGTTCCCACACCCACAGTCGCAGGGCAATACGATATGGATGAACTGGTCCGGCATATTTGCGTACGCTTTCCCCCCAGCACCTCTTAATACCGCTGGTGGCATGCAAGCTGAAGCAACACTCGATGACACTCATCCTGGTTGCTCCGACATGGGCTCGCCAACCACGGTACACCGCGTTTCTAGAACTATCCGTGGTACTGCATCAAAGGCTTCACCTCACACCCAGGCTTTTGACGCAGAGCCATGGCGACATTCAGCATCCAGATCCGCAACAGCTCAACCTGGCGATCTGGCTCCTGAGGTCTTAGAATTTGGCTACTTCAACTTGCCTCCTGGCTGTATGGATATCATAAGGGAGCTAAGGAAGCCCACCACCAGAGCATGTTATGCGGCAAAATGGAAGCGGTTTGTCATTTATTGTGCCGATCACAACATCAGCCCGCTAGATGCATCTACTCACAACATCATTTGTTATCTGTTACATCTATACAAATGCAATCCGGCCTATGCTTCCATTCGTATACATTTGTCCGCAATAGCAGCTTATCTCCAAAACAGGCAGCATCTCTCGCTTTTCAGAGTGCCTGCCATTAAAGCTTTTCTGGAGGGACTCAAACGCGTTATTCCTCCCCGACACCCACTAGCTCCTGAATGGAACCTGAATGTGGTCCTCACCAGACTGATGGGTCCACCTTTTGAGCCTCTACACTCATGCGAGATTCAATTCTTGACGTGGAAAGTGGCTTTCCTAATCGCAATCACATCGCTACGACGAGTTAGTGAACTTCAGGCACTAACTATCCAGGAGCCATTCATTCAGATTCACTCCAACAGGGTGGTACTCCGCACTAACCCTAAGTTTCTGCCTAAAGTGGTTTCACAGTTCCATATCAATCAGACTATAGAACTGCCAGTATTCTTCCAAAATCCTGAGTCAGTGGCAGAGAGAATGCTCCACACACTAGACGTCAAAAGAGCTCTAATGTACTACATAGATAGGACCAAAGATTTTTGGAAAACAAAACAACTGTTTGTTGCTTTTTTGCCACAACACAAAGGCAACCCCATTTCCAAAGCAGGTATAGCCAGGTGGATCGTTAAGTGCATTCAGATTTGCTATCAAAAGGCCAAGTGCACATTAACGGTACCCCCAAGGGCCCACTCCACGCGAAAGTTGGGGGCCTCCATGGCTTTCCTTGTAAATATTCCTTTAGAAGACATATGTAGAGCAGCCACATGGTCTACCACACACACATTTACAAAACACTACTGCGTAGATGTGCTCTCCAAACAGCACGCAGCTGTAGGGCAGGCTGTTCTAAAAACACTTTTTCAAACTGCTGCAGCTGGCACAGGCGGCCGCTGCTAATGGAGGGACTGCTATGTGTTCTATGCACAGATATGAATTCAGCAGCCCACATGCCTCGAACCGAATATGCTACTTACCAGTATGCATCTGTTCTTGGCATGTAGGGCTGTTGACATTCATATCGCCCGCCCTCCTCCCCGGCGCCTGTAGCGGCTGCAGCACTCAGAATTACTCTTAGCATGGTCATCACTTACGGTGTTACACCATCTTTGCCATAATGGCGAAAAACAATCTGAGGATGGAGTCGATGTCCATGCGCACTGTAGGAGCCACCTATCTCGTGATACTTCGAAGACTCTTCCAGGACAACAATGTGCAATCATCCGGACCCAATACTAGGCGGCGATCTATGCACAGATATGAATGTCAGCAGCCCTACATGCGAAGAATAGATGCATACTGGTAAGTAGCATATTCGTTGCAATGCAATAGGTCTCGCATTTACGCAAGTTTGAGCTACTGGCATTGTAAATGACAATGCCTTTTATTTATGTTTTGATTTTTAAAACATAAATAAAAGGCATTGTCATTTACAATGCAGTCACAATCCCTGGCACTGGTGCCACTGCACCTGCTGCACTGATAGTAGCCAGCTGCCAGACTCTGAAATTGTCCTTCGTGTCACACGAGGGGCGATTTCAGTTTATGAAAGAATACGAGTAGTCTGACCTTCGACACCTGTGAGTGGAGCTGCCAAGACACGACTCAGTTCGCAGAGGCGCTGAACCCCGAACCGAATCACTCTTTTATATGATTCTCTGGTCCCTCCCCCGGTCCTTGTGCGGTTACAGATAAGGGAAGAGAGAGCCGAGACTGGAGCTTGGAGGAGTGCAGCACTTCGAGTCAGCTGAGGAGGGCGTGGAGATGCGCTCACAGCTCCTCAAGGAAGTGCCACACGGCTCTTGGCTCCGGCTGCTGCTCGCCTACACCCTCGGAGGCATCGGTCCTGGCTGCAGCGACTTCCCCACGCCCGTAGTGTGAGCGGTGAGAAGTCCTATAGCGCCTCGAGTCCGGGTGTCCGGGCGCTTCTCGGTTCATGTGTGGGGGTCTGGGAGAGGCAGACACCTTCTATTTTATTTTATTTATGCGATTTTATATTGCGCGGACTTTACCCGAAGGTGTCAGAGCGCTTCACAATAGGAACAGTAATGATACATGAGGAGAAACATTACAAGTGAACAAATTACAAAAGCAAACGTTAAGTTACATGAATAAAAAGTGACAATAGTGAGCAACCCAAATACATGAGGTAGCAATCGGTACATTACAGGAGGAAAAAGTGATGTGTGCAGGTTACAAAAGCGTACAAAGTACAAGTAGAGGTATAATACTGCAATAAATGGCAGACACTCCAGCACAAGAACACACGTTACGTAGGCAATGGTGGCACTTGTGCAAGTATCTAAAGCAAACAAAAAGTGAGAGGTAGCATATAGTGTGTTACAAGAGAAAAGTGAGGTGTGCAAGTTACAAAAGGGTACCATAACAGGTACAAGGATAATACTGCAATAAATGGTAAACACTCAAACTGCTAGAACACACTGGGAAGGCATTTCCATAGTCATGGACAACAGAATTTTCAATAATGGGACGTCTTCCTTCAGATGATAGAGAGGGCGTGAATTAGATTTGGAGGTGTCTTTGGAGGAGGAGAACTTTGAGGTCCATTTTGAAGGCCTGGGAGAAGGAGGTGTTCCGGAGCTTAGGCAGAAGTGAGTTCCAGATTCTCACTACGTTGCCTGAAAAGGATTGGGCTTCTGAGGTAAGAACATTTCTAGAAAATGAACTTTCGCACACAGCGCTATGATTCATAGATCCTTATAGCGCCTAAAAACTCCCAGGTGCTATGCAGCATATTCAGTGACATCGGGGATACTGCGATCTATCATCAGTCCTCGCCTTGGTGCAGCGCTGTAGAGGTTGCGATAGAGCGCTGCGCTTAGCAGTTAGTGGAGTCATATAGCGCCTGGATAGTCGTATAAGAATAGTTAGGGCAACTGGTGGGATCCGATGTGATATAGAAGGTGGGGAGAGGAAGAGGCGAGTTTGTGAGTGGTTCCCGTGCAACTGTGCGAGAGGGTGGAAAGAAATGATGTTTCTTAGTCAATTAACAGAGGGGGCAGAGCCTTATGCAGTGCTGACACTGAGCGTGGTGACTTATAGTTTAATCGCACAATTCTCAGGACCCTGGGCACTACATTCTCGGAAGGGGAGGCCATTAGAAGTAGTTACTTGTGGCTTCGGGCGCTGTTTGGGGTGGAAGAAGGAACGTTTTCCCATAAACAGAACAAGAGCAGCAAGGGAAGTTTCTCATGTGGGTACTCCACGAGGATGGGGGTTATCTAGGCACTTGTGCAGTACACTGCGATGAAAAGAAATGGTGGGCACGAGCAGTAAAACGGTGCGGATGGGTTGGCCAATCCCACAACAAGACGAAGAGAAGCAAGCAACTGGAAACATTCAGCATACAGTACAGAGTATGATATTTGGGGGGGCGGGGGGGAGGGCACAGAGTTGTCTACAGTGCAGTGTACAGTGCAACATACAATGATACACTGATTTGTGCGAGCTGACTCAGCACAATGTAGTTTGAAGCATAGCTGCGTGACGCGAGTGCTTAATACAGTGCAACATGCAGCGTGAAATAAACATCTGTACTAGTTAATATAGAATTCATACGGTTGTTAACTGCGGTTGGATGTGCAGTGTGCATTGCACTGCAGTATGTACTGGCATGCGCAACGATATACAATTAGATGTATTATTCAATATTCAATGCGAACTGCTTTGTGCAGCCTGGTTACTTCGACGGGATATACAGTGTAGCGTGCAGTATCAACTGCAGTGCTATACTCTGTATCACGTTTCGATCCTTTGGAGTGCGGAATGTATGGGTGTAATGTGCAGTGCCATTTAGTGTATGGTGTGATAGACAATGCGCAGTGCGACAGCGTGATTGAGAACACTTACAGAACGTGATACAGTGCAACGCGCGGTGTAGGGTACAGCCCACTAAGCGTGATTTACATTATACTATAATGTTCATTATGCAGTGCAAAATTCCAGAGCTCTGTTCACAGATAGTGCAACATGCCGTTGGATGTGCAGTGCGATAGATTAACAGTAGTGGAACATTCAATTCTATGAAAAGTCCGCTACACTTAGGATATGATATGCAGTTTCATGCAGTGAGACAATGCACTTCCATGTTGACCTGGCTATCACTAGTGCTCACCCAACCTCTACTCAGTGAACCCCAGCCTGCCATCGTGCCAACAAGTGTGAAGACTTGTGTGGGCAAAGCATTCAACTACAACATGAAACGCGAGAAATCTGCCATTGTGGGATATTTCGCGCTCGGGCCAGATTTACACGGAGTTTTGCGGGAGTGGCCCTTCGCGGTATGTCAAATCGAGGAAGTTTGGTGAGCGTTTTTGCGTTTCATTCTTTTTAGGTGGCTCTTTTCATGGTATACCCTTCGCAGAATTGTCATCCCTGTTTCGCAAAACCGCAGCTATTTTGTGAAGGTGTTCCTGGAAACCAGATGCAGGACTGGGTATACACACTTGTTTTTTGTTCTACCATGGATAGTAGGTGCCGTTGGTTCTCTTATTTGGCAGCACTGGCAGTGGCCTGAAGTAGGAAAAGCAGCAGTGGCCTCCTTAGAATATCTTGGGCCCTGGCACTTATGGCACAAATTAAGCACTGCTAACAAGTGATTTTGCTTTCTAGCAACCACGTCACTGCTTCATTATTTGCTGTTCTATTTTCACTTATGTTCATGGCCTCAGCAATGTTTTGTGTTTCCGCGCCAGTTGTGCTTTCCGTGAATGTACTTGCACGCAAACCACAAACTGTTGCATAATTTGCAGATTTCAACAAAAACATATTTCTATCTCGGATGGATCGAAAGTTACTTTAAAAAGACTACACCGAAGTTTGCTTTACTGAGCGTGTCTTACCCCCCCCCCCCCCCCCCCTCCCCTCCACACCCCCCTCACCCCCCATACACACACACACGCAAAATATGTCTCTTTGCAGCAAAGACAAGGAAGAGGCTGAAGGTGGGAGGGCGGGGGAGATACTCTCCCCTGCTGCAGTGTCTGCTGGCAGACGCTGGGAGGGAGACCCCGGCCGGGGTTGGCCTGTGGCCGTTCGAGAGCTACAGTCCCCGTTGCCCCCAGCGCCTCCGCTCTCCATGTCTGCTTCCCAGCTGTGGTGAAGAATGTTCTTATCTGCTTGTTAAAATAAACAAGCCGATATGAAAAGTTCTTCACCACAGTCGTAAAACAGGCCACAGTGTCCGTAGGGGCTGTCTAAAAAGTGGACAGGGTGGCAACTGAAAACCCTCCTTTTCACTTGGAAGCAGGCGTTTACCCTAAACGCTGACGCTACCCAATGGAAAGGAGGGGCGGGGCTTACAGGACCCTTTTTAGAACAATATCTCTCGCAGGGTGTGGCCAGCAGCTCCGCCCACGCCTCTAAGAGATCTAAAAAATAATGATAAAATAAAAGGCACAACTTATAGGATAGTGTATTTTTTGCTAGTAAAACATCACATGAGTGAATGTTTAAGTGTAGCCCTTTAATGCAGCCCTGGGACCACAATTATGTGGTGGGCTTTTCTCCTTTTTATTTTTTGAAGAAGAAAAAAAAAGAATAAAAACAAATTAACCATTGGAGCAGCATAAGAAGGCCGCATCTGTTGGCTTTGTCAGTCCTTGTTTTAATATGTGCTCAGTTAGTTTAAGGCTAAAGATGAAAAAAGAGCTCAAGCGTTGCCTATGAATAGCATATACACATAAATAATGTTTTTGTGTCACTATACATGCTTTTCCTATTCGTTAAACAAGACATGTAATTTCTGTTGACCTGGTACTTTAGAGTGGTACTTCGGTGTTCCGTCCATATTTAGTTAGATCAGCCTTGAAAGAGTCAGAAGAAATAGTTATTCCTATTCATACCCACTGATTTGTACAGGATTATATAAAAGAAACCTCAATATTTTGCAGGAGATCGAAAAATCTCAATGATAAAAAAAAAAAAAATTCTGGTTGTTTTAAACCTTTGCCTATATTGTAGTAGTGTGAATTTGGAAGCTCAGTATGAAATGGTTTCCCTTAAATGCATCAAGAACAACTTTGTCTTATCTATATGTCATATCTATTGATGCAAGCTCTTCCAGGAGACTCTCTTGGAGCTAGTATTTATAATGTATTATTGGGGTACATTTTGCCCCTGTGTGCTTATAGAGCAGAGTCTTGAACTTGGCATGAAGTAAAATTGCATGACTGCAAAGTAACACTACCTTTTTATTTGCCTTTGATTATTCTCTTAAGATACGAATCTGGAGACCACGTAGCTGTATATCCTACCAACGATGCAGCGCTGGTAAATAAGTTGGGTGAAATCCTGGGAGCAGACCTTGACACTGTCATATGCTTGAACAACTTGGACGGTGAGAGCTTTGCTGTAATACTGAGACTCAAATGTTGTGGGAAACTGTTGATTTTGCAGCATTAACAATCGCACTAGATTAACTTGCTGTAAGCCATGTTTTACTTATTTATAAAATTAACTGTACTGACATAGTCTACTGCGACTGCAAATGTTTTACTTGATACGTCTGATGGTGATCTTGCAGGTTAGTATCAGTGCCTAGAGAATGTCCCAGTGTCTCCCTGCCAGAGATTAGAAAGTTCCCTAAAAGTTAGAACCCTTCTGTTGTCCATACCTGGACTCAACCCCGGTTACCTGTTTAAGGAATACTTCAATTAAACAAATGCTTGTTTGCCTATTTTATTTTTATTTGTAGCAGAATGATTCACAAACTAATTGTCATCTAGATGCAATGCATCAAATGAATAAGATTACTGGAAGCTGTTAGTGTGAAAAAGTACATAAGAGCCCTTCTGAATGACTTGGTTGGTCGATTGTTAAATCCCCAGTGGCGAGGTATTCCAGACCTTAGGTCCCATCATCATAATTGACATTGGAGGGTACTTTCTAGTTTGCTAGGTACTTGGTGGCAAGATTGTGATTGCATTAAAAAAACGAACTGGAGTTTATACTCTGCAGGTAGTGGATGAAGGAATCACCTCAGAATGAAAACATAATCCGTTTTTTTTGTTAGAATAAGTCAAGAGGACTACAGAATCTTGTGCCAAGTGCGGCAATTAAAGCTACCAATGTAGTAGCCCCATATAAAGGACATTTACATAGACTATGGAGGAACTCACTTGAAACAAAGTACTAAAGCATGGGTAATTTTGAGTATTAAATGCAGAGCTTGAATAAGCTGGCATAGTTTTAAAATGAATCACTGGACCATCAAGGACTTGAGGGCTATCCAGATTGAGACCTGTGTCCCACCAGATACCTAGTCATAACTCTGCTGCCAAGTCTTGTTTCTCAAAGGAGGAGCTTAGAGGAATGAACCTTCACTGCATATGTTTTGCATTCTAGCACCCTATAACTATGGGTATAGTTCTGTTTGAAGAAATTAACAATAAATGAAAGCAAATGACACAGAAAACAATTGGTTAGGGAACCTATTGAAGAGTTTATTGTAGTAGGACATCAACGTTTGGGCTGCAGGTTTTATTCATGAAGACAATATTAAAATGTCCAATACGGTAGTAGTTTGGATCATGCTTGTCTGTGCCAATGTCACTCTTCTATGGACGCGTGGAACCGCATTTAGGCGACATTTGTCCTTATTGATGTCAGTTCCTTCTTTTAAAGCCACTTGATGCAGATCTGGAGCTACCCCTGGTCTCATCTCAAAACACCTATTCTTTTCAAATTGATAAAAATACAGTGTGCAAGGTAAAATGTCACCTCCGAAGATTACAGGCTTTAAACCTTGTAAGGACTGTCACAAAAAAATGCTTGTGATAGCACCTCATCGATTTGCCTGGGGTCAGAACATGACTCCAAAGCCTGCAGGAACATTAAGGCAAAGCTCTCGGCAGCCAAAAGACTCCACATTGTGTCCAGTCGAAGGAAAGGTCCAGTGTCTGTTCGTTGTTGCAGTCAAATTCTTCAGGTAAGTTGAAATTCAAACTGCCCCCTTCCTGCCACTCATGAATTCCACAACGTCCCTCCCAAAGCCATTCTCTTTGCAGTCTATTCTGACCCATGTCCGAGGCAACCAGAATTTCCCAAGTCAGCAATGCACAAATCGAACAATCTGTTAGTCCCTTTGTCACACTACTGGCTCCCTCTGGCAAACCATCAGTCTCCAAGGAAATGCAAGGACGTCCACCTGGGACTCAGCCGGTGGGTCTGTCTTTGGTGCCAGTAGGACATCAGTTTGTTGCCGACTCCAATTCTGATCAAAACCCTCACCAGACTATGGAGTACCAGCAATGAAGTGAACACTGGTGAGCTTTCCGACTCTATCGGCACTGCTCTGACCTTGATTGATGCTGCTCCAACAAATATTGGATGGAATGCTGAACTAATCGAACATTCACCCCCAGTCAAGAGATCTGGGTTCAATCCATCATTCTTTTGCTCACAATGCCACCCAATTTGACCCAGCCATATGCTAATCAGTCCTGACTCTGCTCCTCATGGGAACAGTCCAGCCCGAACTGCCAAGCCAGTTCCTTCCAGGACCGGAAACAAACTTGATTGAGGCTGAGCCATAAACCTCTTGGGCCGCAACTGACTATAAACTGCCCTTGCCTCAAAGAGGACTCAAACTCTGAATACTTTATGTGGAACTGATTCTGACAATGATGCTGGAGATGAATACCATATACAGATGACAGTTGATGCAAGGACCTTCAGGAGGTCCGTGGAATGGGCACTTCACATGACACTGGGTTTGTTTCACTACCATGCCTGACATGGAAGAAAATGATTCATTCGCAATGTTCACGGAAGTACTTGACCTCAAGTTACCAACTACGGAGGTGAAAACTAATGTCTTTATGGAGGTGCTTCCGATAAATATTGAGCTCCTGCTTGGGGCTTGGGCAACCACCTGTTCTGGGCCTCCAATGAACAGACAGCACAATGCCACCATCCAGCCCCATGGGATACAGACATTTTGAGTCTGCACCGCATGCCTAAGCACCTGGTGGTGCAGGTCTCAAAAATCAAAGGGAATCCTAATGCATTCCCTACTACACCACCAGACAGGGAATAAAAGCACATTGAAACTTAAGGGAAGCACATGTTTTGCTGAACAGGTTTTCTACTACATTCTGTTAATGCCTGCTGCTTTTTGGAGTGTTCTACCCAGGCTCTTTGGGACTCCATTGCACAGATTTTACCCAGTGTCCTTGCCAACTTGCATCATTCTTTCACCAGGCTATCCAGGATGGCCACAATGTGACTAAATTTACCATCAGCTGTGGATTAGAGATCACCGATTTCTTTGGCTGGCCTAATGGCCCCAGTGTGGCTTTCAGAAGTCACGCCGGGATGAGGTTCACCGAGGTCTCCTGTGCTATTCTGCGTGCCCCCTGATGGCATTTGCCTTTTCGGTGAGAAGGCAGATTCCGCCCTTGAGCATTTTAAGAATAGTAGGACCACTGTGCACTCCTTCAGCCTGCCTGCCACACCACACCAGATGCGCCCACATTTTTGCTCTTTTCATTGCCTCCAGTAAAGCCACCAAGCTCAGCCTGCTCAGAAAACCCAACAGCCTTTTCGTGGCCACTGTGTAGTACCCATAGACCACATGGATAACGGACAGAGTGCAGCACAATCTGCTGCCGCAGCCTCACACCTCTTTAGTGTGTCTTTCAGGGCACACAGCCACCCTGTTGGAGGCAGTACCTATACATTTTTAGCCAAGATGGGAGGCGATAACTTTGGAAAATGGGTTTAACAGATCGTCCAGTGGGGTTATGCCCTACAATTTTTTTTATCACCCCCGCAGCACCTTCCACCATCCTCCGAACAACTGTCTGAGGACCACCTATCCTTCTTCAAGCAGGAAGTGCAAGTCATAACGAGTGTGCCTGCACCAGAAGTATCTTGTAGTTATTGTATTACTCTCCTTTGACCCATGCGTCTTGTAATTATGTGATTATTATTGCTTTTATTCCTATTTAATGTCGATATTGTATGTATTACCCTCCTTCCATCCTTTTTGTAAAGCGCTCTGATATCCTTCGGGATCTTGTTCCCGCTATATAAAATGTTATAAAGAAATAAATAAATAACTTACTCCTGCAAATTTCTGGTGCCAGAGAACAATGGAGGTCTTTGTCCTACTTTAGACCTTTGTCCTCTCAATACCTTCCTGCTGGAGGACAAGTTCAAGATACTCTCCCTGGCCCAAGTGTTTTCTGCCCTAGATCCAGCAGACTTGATGGTAGCATTGGACTTACAGGATGCTTACTTATTCATCCCCATCCTGCAAGCCCACATGAGCTATCTGCAGGTTGTGTGGGGCAGAAGCATTTAGTTCACTTTGCTACCTGTTAGCCTCACCAGTGCCCCTTAGGTGTTCATGAAAGTGATGCCGGTGTTTGAAGGGGTTTCAGTCTTCACATACCTCAATGTGGGTTCGCCGCGGCAGTCGTAACCCACCTCCAGACTACAACAAACTGCTTAACATCTTTTGGGTTCACTATCAACATGCTGAAGTCCCATCTGACACCTTCGCAGATGCTCCCTTTCTTCTGAGCCATTCTGGACACTGCAGTTTTATGCATTCTCCCTGGGAACGGAGAGTTCAGCACATTTGGCAATGATCTCGATGATTCAGCCTCTGTCCTGGATCACAGTGAGCTTTATTTAGAGGCTGCTGGCTTCCTGCGTCCTGCAGGTTAAGCACGCCAGATGGCATATGAGGGCTCTGCAATGAGATGTGAAATTCCAGTGGGTACAACATCAAGGGGACCTCACCTGTCACATCTAGTTTTCGCAGGAAACTGCAAAAGACTTGCAGTGGTGGTTGCTGGACCGTGATTGGGTCAGTGGCAGACCCCTCTCCCTTCCCCTTCCTGAGCGAACAATGGTGCCTGAAATGTCACTTCAGGGTTGGGGGTTGCCACTTGGGAAAGGTGGATATCAGAGACATCTGATCTCCAGTGGAGCCTTGGATCTTTATCAGCCTTCTGAAGTTGTGGGCCATTTGCTTGGCATTGATGTTCTTCCTACCTTTAAAGAGAGGTTTGTGCAGGTGTTGTTGGAAAACACCACAGCCATGTGGTGCTACAACATACACAACTCAGTGGGTTGCTGAGAATGTGCAATGTCAGCACTCCTGCATGTTGGTGTTTCCAACTTCTCTCTCTTGCTCTCGCTCTCTCTTGGAGAAACACGTTCTGCCTAGATTGAAACTCAGGACTCCTGAGCACTTTTATGCTAACAATCGCTCCGGCCTCAAGTTCTGAAGAAGCTCAGGAAATAATGTACCCAAGTTATTTAGTTTGGGCAAGAGAAAAAGAAGTCCAGAACTCATTGGCCTGTGCACCTGTCCTCTGTTCAGGTTACCGCCTCAGGAAGCTCTTCTGTCACAGCAGCAGGTCAGGGTCCTGTACAATCTTCACCGCAAATTTTGGAGTTTGAGCAGGGACAACTAACTGCATTCAACCTCCCTTCTGAGGTTGTTGATGTTATCTTGGTGGCCCAGCATCCCTTCAAAAAAACCTGTATATACCTGCCTTCGGGGCGAGGTCGTGATTTGGTGTGGCACTCAGCAGGCTGACCTTCTTCAAGCCTAGCTATCCAGGGTATTGCTGTTTGTATTGTCCCTAACCTAGAAAGGACATGCGTTTGGGCTACCAGTTTTTTTTAAGCAGAGGATCCGCCCCCTTTCATTTAATCACCCGTTCTTATACGTATTTTTGAAGGGTTTGCAAGATTTGATTCCACCTTCTCTTTATCATCACTCAGTGGAACCTTAACTTGATCCTCCCTGTACTCTATCTAACCCCAGATTCCTGATAACCCTGCCCATATTCCCCGTTCTATAAACTGGTGTCTGTTCCACCTAAAAGGTCCTTAACCTAGAGATCAATTTACTGTTGGGCTCTACATCTGATCAGTGTAGAGCCCAACAGTAAATTTACTTTTTGTAGCCTAGAAAGTAATTAGCGTCCGCACGCAAGAGGCGCCTATATGTAGTTTCATGCATCACTTCTGAAGCATAATTACATTGGCGTGGAGCTGCACAATGCCACCTACCAGAATGCAGAGATACTGCTCAAAGTTTCCAGATCCAATCTGATGCCTGAGGAACATTCAAAAGGTGAGGAATCTGCAGTCCTAGTATTACCAGAACGAGTGTTACCAAGAGTAAGTAACTTGTGATGTATTGTGACGTGTAAAGCTGTGAACATTTTTCGGTTTAATTATTCACTATAAGATGTTTACTTTGGAAGGAACATGGTTAGATGTATATAACTCTTCAGGGACCTTTTAATTGTTTTATGGCCGTTTTATTTCTGATTGTAGGGTTTAGCCTGTTTGAGAATTCAAGTTTTTCACATTTGTTGAGTCAGTAAAGCTGAGTAATGAAAGTTCAATAGTTGGAGCAGGGGGCAAGATGGCGTCTGACTAGCGGCACTCGAGATCGCTCCCGATGCCCTAGTCTTGAAACCGAGGAAATGACGAAAATGGTGTGCTAAAACATTACCTTCATGGAAGCGGCTCTCAAGGACGGCGTTTGGATTACTGCAGAGAGTTTGGTTTTCGGGCTCCTGGCGACCGCAGCAGCAGTGCTCACGGAGCTCCGAGTTCAGCGTCTCGGAAAGAACGTGGGCGGAGCCGGCATAGCAAGCGGAGCCGGCAGAGTGCTCCGCGAAAACGGCAGCGAACGCAGGGCGAGGTCTGGTGCTGCGCACAGGGAGACAGATCACCTGGAGCTTTCCCCGAAGAGCCGGCAGAGGGACGCCCTGATCAGAGCTTCTGCCTACAAACTTCGTGAAGGTGGAGAAGGATTGGTGGGCAGGCAACATAACCCAAAATCTGGTAACTGCTTGTTAGGCGATATGGCGCCAAAAAACGCAAGAGGGGGTAAAGGAAAAGCCCCAGATGCTGAGCAAGGTGTTCCTAAACAGGCAGCGACCCAGTAGGAAATCGGGAGAGGCAAGGAAAAGGACAAAGACTTTGAAAACACCCTAGGTGAGAGCGGTGGGGTTACAAATGATACTGGGACACATAGCAATATCAGGGGAAAGAGAGGGGGGGCACCAACCCCAGGGACCGTAGTAAGCTCTACTAGCGAGGTCAACGTTGTTATCTCTACTAATGCCAATGCGGGGATGAGCTCCAAAACCATTACAGGATATTTCTCTCCGGTGGCTCAAAATATCCCAAGTAATACATCTGATGCAACTGATGCTGTCCACATAGTTGAGAAAACCCCACGAGCGTTGGAGAAAAAAAAAGAGAAGACTGTGGCTACACGAAAGGATAACGCAAGTATGCAAGAAAACCCTCTGACAGTCAGTAATATGCAGGAAGCTAACCTAGAGACTCAGTGGGGGGAGATGGTGGAGGCCCACGAACTAAATAAAGAAAGCGGAGAGCCAGGATTGATATCAGATCCAACGCAAAACCAAGAGAATGGTTTAGAAGTGGGAGTGGAGGAGACGGAAGCAGCTACTCCGCGGGATATAAATGATGCAGGGGCTCTAAGAACTGAAACTCTTCTCCAGGAGCTCACAGCAAGCAGTGGTCCGAGTGGTGCGGAGGACAATCTAGATATACCGGACAATTTTTACTCAGTCACTGACGGGTCTGAGGATACCCCATCTGGGACAGGCGAGGGGGAGAACTTAACAGACGCGAGCCTCGGCTCCAGCTCAGGGAATAGTAGAGCCTCCCCCAATGAGAGGGATACAGTCACCAGGAGAAAAAGGCTGTCAAAGCGACAAAGAGATACGCAGTCACAAGAGAAAGCATCCAGTGGGCAACGACGTATCAGTGGAGCCAACAACGCAAACACCTTAAAGTGGGATTACTCCGCTACACGGGGCACCTATCTGGAACATACGCTGCAGGGTGGCACAGCCGGGTCAGAAGCTGAAATCCCCCCATTGCAGCAGATACTGGACTCAATAAAGCAGTTGCAAGAAGCAACAAAGATTGAGGGGAAGAAAAACCGACTGGCAACCAAGAACCTGCAATGTTCAGTTAAAAAAGTGGCTAAGATTTGCGCAGACACAAAAACAAGGGTATCTCATCTTGAGGATCGCACAAGCACCTTGGAAGATCAGCAAGTATATGATGCGGCCAAAGTAAAAGGACATGAGCAGCAACTAACTGACATCCAATGGAAACTGGAAGATTTAGAGAATCGCCAGCGGCGGAATAATCTTAGGCTCCTGGGCATAGAGGAAGGGAAGGAAGGGGATGACGTGAGAGCCTATGTATTGAAGCTATTGAACGGCGCATTCCCGGAGCTAAGCCACTGGGATTGGGACAGGGAAGTTCAACGAGTGCATAGATTTCCCATGACCATGAAGAAAAATCCAACCCTAACCCAGGGGGGAACCCAGAAACAGCAGAGGCCCCGAGCGATTTTGATATTTTTCGGGAATTTTTTACTGCGGGAGGAAATTTACGCCAAAGCCAGACCAAACGCAAAGCGGTCATTTGACAACCAATCCTTTTTCACAACCCCGGACTACTGCCATACGACAGTCGAAAGGCGATGGAGACTGAGAGAACTATTGGAACCATGCCATCAAATGGGACTACAGGCATATCTAATGAATCCGGCTAGGTTGAAGATTATATATAAATCCACGGTCAGAGTTTTCACCTCCGAAGTACAAGCAAAGGCGTATATTGACACATTAAAAGCAAGTGGCCCAGTAAATACTACAACATGATCCCCTTTTATTGGGGCATGAAAATTTAGAAACAAATGGATGCATAATGCCAGGGTCACTTATGTATACAGTTGAGAAGCACGGATGTGGTGGGGGGGGGGAAAGGTGAATAATGTATAGCACAATAGTATAGCACACTAGAAGCATATACAGAAGGATGCAGGGCAGAGGGAGACTGGTAGTCAGACACCATCACAGAGACTTTAGGTCTACTTGCCTCAGCAGGAGTGGGGAGGTTAGGGGAGGGACAGTGGGGGGGGGGGGGGGCAAGGAGGGGGGAAAAAAGGGGAAAAAATCATCATCAAGAAAACATATAGAGGAGGGGGGAAGAGGGAAGGGAAAAAGGAAAATGGGGGAAAAATGTCATTTTTTTATGCGGATAGTCACAATTAATATATGTGGTTTGAATGACGCTAGAAAACGGAGAGATGAAGGAATATCTAAGGTCAGTACAGGCAGATATTGTATGTATACAAGAAACTCATATTGAGATATCTCGCAAATTTCTGCTAGAACAGCTTGGATACCAGTTATTATCATGTACCACACAAGGGCATAGGACGCGTGGGGTGGTAATATTGGCACGGGGCAGGATCATAACAGTAAAAAAACAAAAGGCAGATCCATACGGTCGATGGGCTATGATCGAATGCAAAGTATATGGATTTAGCTTCACTCTTTGCTCTATCTATGCTCCAACAGTAGACGACCCAGAGACCCTAGACCATGTTAATGTAGAATTGGCAAATTGGCCTATACCCATCATAGTCTGTGGTGATCTGAATATCAATGGGCTTCATGGGCTGTGGAAAAACGATCCTGCTAGGTTCCCGGGCCGAAAAAAAGAGAAGTCACAGGGCTCTAATGCAAATGATGCAAGACAATGGACTTGTCGATGCATGGGAACAGCAAAATACTGGTGGAGGAGGGAGTACATACTACTCAATGCCACATAAATCTCTTGCCAGGCTGGATTATTTTCTGATCTCACCTGCATTGATACCTAGTATCAAGATAAGAAAGCTACCACGGGTGATATCAGATCATAATCCTTTGGTCCTGGATATTTCTATTACAAATCAGCAAAGGGAAAAATTTAATTGGACCTTCGAGAGAGCCTTGCTATATGATCCCAAGTATGTAGCACAGATGGACTGCTGGTTAAAAGAATTTTTAAGACTGAATAGAGGCTCCGCTTCTCCCGCAATAGTCTGGGATACCATGAAGGCTGGCATAAGGGGGGAAACTATTAGTTTCTCTATGAAGAGAAATAAGACAGAAAAGGAGGAAATAGAGAGAAAGCTAAGGGTAATAGCTGACATTGAAGAAGAAGTAACGGAAGCAATCAGGGCCAAACATGATGTAACAGAGATATTACAAAAACTGGGAATAGCAAAGGCAGTTGTAGGCGAGGAATTCGCAGTTAAAGCAGCAGGAAAGTACATGGCATGGAAGCAGGAACAGTACGAGTACAGTGAAAAGATTGGTCGTATACTAGCCATTAGAACCCGACAGGCGGCAACAAAAGGGGAAATTTTACAAATTATCTCAGAGGGAGGGCTTTCAGCCACCACACCAAAGGGGATTTGCTCAATCTTTCAAGATTTTTATCAGAATTTATATCATCCTGACACTGACGTTGATAGCGGGGAGATAGAAAGCTATTTAGAAAATGCACAAGTCGAGAAGTTGACAGCAGCGGATAAAGCAAGGTTGGAAATGGATTTCACAATAGAAGAAATACAAATAGCAATCAAAGATCTACCAGCTGGAAAAGCTTTGGGCCCTGATCTTATCCCGCTGGAATTTTACAAAATGTTCTTATCCAGCTTAGCAGAGGATCTCTATCAGCTTATGGGGTCGATACAGAAAGGAGCAACACCTCCAGAGTCCTGGGGGGAGGCAACAATGGTGGTATTCCTGAAAAAAAATAAACCTCCAACAGAACCTGGGTCCTATAGGCCTATAAGCCTGATGAACAGTGATACGAAGGTTTATTCCAAGATCTTGGCCAACAGATTAAGCTCAGTCATAGGCAAAATTATATCCCCGAGACAACATGGGTTCATCCCGGGTAGGGGCACGGCAGATCACATTAGAAGAGTGTGCACGATGTTTGATGGGACGGCAGCCTCACGAGACCCTAGGGCTTTAATATTGCTAGATGCCGAAAAAGCATTTGATAGGGTCTTGTGGGGTTTCCTTTGGACGGCATTGGCTAAGGCAAACATCTGCGATATTTGCATCAAAGCGTTAAGTGCCCTATATAAAGATCGGACGATAAGACTCAGGATAATGGGAGAACAGAGTGGGATTATAAACATTGGACGAGGAACAAGACAAGGGTGCCCCTGCTCCCCGTTGCTCTTCGCCTTTTATATAGATGCTTTTATCAGAAAGATAGAGTTAAATGTGAATATTAAACCAATCTTGCTGAATGGATTTGAAACTAAAATCCTAGGGTATGCTGACGATTTGGCTGTAACATCTGCTGAGACGGCTACGGCGATATCGGAAATAGAAAGAGAAGCAAATTTATATGGGGCACTGTCGGGTTATAAATTAAACCAAAGTAAAACTCAAATTGTAATTAATAAAAAAATAACTATGGCAGATCAAAGAATAACGGAATCTGCAGTTTATCTAGTTATAACGATAACCTCAGATCTCTCTAAGATAGTCGAAATGAACTTGGGGCCGCTGAGTAAAAAGGCCAAAAAGGATCTAGGCAGATTAAATAATCTGCATTTAACAAGAATAGGCCGCTGCAACTTAATAAAAATGATATTTCTGCCTAAGATACTATATCTGTTTCGAACCATCCCGCTGAAATTTAATAATAATTGGTTCGGTGAAATAGAGGGAGTTGTAAACCGCTTTATATGGGCCAAGGGCAGAACACGGCGAGCACTAAAATTCTTGTCATTACCAAGGAAACGAGGAGGCCTTGCGGTCCCAGACTTCAAGGCTTACTACTGGGCGGCTGTCCTGCAGTATATCAGAGGGTTAGTGGGGGGGGAATATGGAGGACCAATGGAGAGGGGGGATAGTGTCCCTGATACATATGTGTTATTAATCAAGGGATCTAACAAGTGGCTCCTTACATTTAATGAAGCCAGTTATTATAAAAAAGTTAAGTTTAAGACCCTTGGATCAGCAATATCAATTTGGTCTGCCCTTAGGAAGAAAATAAAAATGGGGAGAATGAATTATTATACGCCTTTATTTAAGAACCAACTTTTACCAACGATATTTCATGACCAAGTAATGAAGAAATGGGACACATTGGGTGTAAAAACCATTGGCGATCTCATAGATACGACAGGCCTTATGACATTTGAGCATTTACAGCAGCTACATAACTTAGATCGTAGAGACTTTTTCAAGTATTTACAAATCAGATCAGCCTTGACAAAAAAACAGGGAGGGGATATCAATTATAAGAGAGAGGAAATCATGGAATTTTTAAGAGATAAAAAGGGTTGCTCGATATCCCAGATCTATGGGGAACTGAATCAGCTTAAGGAGGATGACTGCGGAAGGGTTGTATTAAAATGGAATACTAAGCTAAACTTAACTGGCAATGAAGTCGAAAAATCATTTCAACTATTAAATTCAGTGCTAAAAGTAACCAACCTACAAGCTCAGCAAAATAAGACCCTGTTTGAGCTCTACTATACACCGCACAGAATCGCTCAATGGGGCGGAACAACGGGGATTGTCTGCCCTAGATGCCAAGCTTCGCAGGCAGACACTATACATATGTTTGCGGCATGTCCAGCCCTGGACTTATTTAAAAACTCAATAGAAAAATTCCTTGATCGAGAATTAGGGATTAAAATCAATATAACAAACGAAGTAATGGTTCTAGGGGTTACCAGGGATGATGTAGAAATACCTGAATATGAATTCATATATTTAGCAATGGCATTAAGTCGGTTATGTGTCGCAACAATGTGGAAAGACCAAAATCCGCCAACATTCTAACAATGGTTATCGCGGTTGTTAGCGATATATATATATTAGAAAAAGCGATGTACGATAAAAAGGGTCGGAAGATAAAGCAACTGGGGAATAGGATATGGGCTCCTATAACTGATTGGAAACAAAGGCTGGAAAATGACTAAAGAAGAGTATAATTTTCCCTTTATTCTCTCTTTCATCTTTTCTGTAGTCTAATAGTAAATGGATAATTTGTTTAGTTTGTCATTTTATTATGAAGAGATATATTGTATGTATCCTTTTCTTCTACTTATTTAAGATTGTGATTTATAAACTGACGGAAATAATATGAAAGATGAAATGCTTTATGTTTGATGAATAAAAAAAAAAAGGAAGTTCAATAGTTGCTCTGTATATTAATCTTGCATCTTTCAGAGGAATCCAATAAGAAGCATCCTTTCCCCTGCCCCACCACTTACCGCACTGCATTGACCTACTACCTGGACATCACCAATCCTCCACGTACTAACGTGCTCTATGAGCTGGCACAGTATGCAACTGACCCCAAGGAGCAAGAAAATCTTCGCAAAATGGCTTCTTCCGCTGCTGAAGGAAAGGTGAGTTTTTGTTGAGATATAACCACATATGTTCTGCAGATGAATGTCATAAAGATGGACCAAAGGTTTTGGTTTTGTGACTGAGAACGATGAAAGGTGGCATACAGTTCCACGCCAAAGGGAAAGTATTATAGCTATTCATTATTATCATCAGGATAAAGGGGAGGATGCAAATCAGAATGTAGGTGAAGAAAGTGCCTGCTTTCTAGACGGCAAGTTACTATAACAACAGCAGAACATTAACTAAAAGCAAGAAAAATGGTTTGCCAGAACTGGCACACATACAATCATCACAACAGAAAGTTTTTTATAACACCAGGTCAAAGGTAGACTGGGTAAAAGACACGTCGAAGTGGTTCCAAAACAATGTGTTTTATAGTCTGGGTATACTCATGTTCTGGATTGATATTTATTAAATCCAAAATGACGAGAGATCTTACTTGCAGGGGACCAGTTTATACACATTATCCCTCACTTTGAAATCTTTCTCCTGCCTATCCGTGTCCAGTCTGATGACTGAAACCTGTTCTTGTCTCCAGTTGACTTCATGTTGTGGAGCTCACCATTGCATCCTGAACTAAGAATGTGTTGTCTCTTTAGCCCGCTGTAGATTGAGCAGGACCACCTCCAAATCCCACCGACACCCTTCAGGTTTTGACTTTTCCATACACATGCACCAGCCAACTCATAACACTTGTAACCCAGTTTTTTGTGGAGCTGTTGCTCATAGAGGCTCAAGTAGGATGGTATAGGTGTGCTACAAATTTTGCTGTACTAGTGCAGTTTGAAACGTTTGACATTTACAAGCATTGCTGCTTTGTTTCCGGAACTGTTTCATAAATTATAAGCATGGCCACTGGAACTAAGCAACAGCTGAAAATCAAACAATTTGGCAGAAATTACTAAATTATGCAGCACATTACGTAGCAACAAAAAGTACATTCTTAAGCTTAAGATGGCAAATTATGTGATTATGAGCAGTACCCTGTAGTAGCCTAATTTGTTTCTAGGAAGTAATGATGAACCCCCAATAAAGTTCAAACTCAGCATTGCTGTATCTGATTTGCAAAAAAAAGGGCAAACGTGTTTAAAATGTAGGAATAAATGCAGCCTGATAGGCTTACATTGAAAACTGATTTGAAAAAACCCAGTCTCTTTAAGATGCCAGGAACGTCCCCTACACATGAGGCCTTCTGCTGGCAGTTGTCTCTTAGAATCAGTTCTTTTTCAGGATGAGCAGTGTATTGTATTGGTTTTCCAATGTCTAACCCTACCCAACTGGGAGGCGGGCGAGTCATTCACAACTTCAATGAAGATTGCTACAGTGCGGGAGTTTGTACAACGACTTACCTGAACAACGAAGCCGGAACCACGGATTACAAAAACCACGAATTTCATTAGGCACGACTTCCCTAAACCACGAGTCTCTCCACTACACTCTGCACCTGTAAAAAATCACTCCAAAGAATTAAGGGATAAAAGGGGGAGTGGGGGGTCTCCCCCCACAAAAAAATGATAAATACAAAAAAAAGAGATAACGGTATGCGTTGTAAAAGAATAATAAGATAATACATTTAGATCCGTTTTTTAAAAAAGAAAGGTTCACGCAAGAATTATTATAATTACAATAGTGCCATCTAATGGACAAAAACGAGATATAACATTTCGTGGTTAAGGAAGTCGTGCTAAAAAAAGGTAGTGGTTAAGATAAATCGTGGTTAGGCAATCGTGGTTCCGGTAGTAGTTGTTTAAACATACAACCTAGATTAGGTCTGAGTATGTACAGTGTGGCAACATTTGTGCTGTCAGCAAAGTGCAGCAAGTTCTGAAGTTAAAATGCATTATGATGTATAACTAATATTTAAAGTACAGGTTTTTAAATTATATTTTTAACGCTATTTTTTAGGCTTTGTACCTCAATTGGGTTGTTGAATCCAGAAGAAACATATTAGCAATTCTTGAGGATGTACCATCTCTCCGGCCTCCAATTGATCATCTTTGCGAGTTGCTACCACGCCTCCAGGCCCGTTACTATTCCATTGCATCCTCCTCAAAGGTGAGTCCCCAGAGATGCTCAAAATATGGGTACAGGAGGTGCTGCAGTACCCCCTGATAAACTTGTTGGAGCAGAAATAGCAAATGAGCAATAAAAAGGTCTTTGAATTTTTTTCTCTAACAGCATTTAATGTGTCTGAAGAAAGGTCAAATGTTAAGCAGTTTGGGACAAACTGCTGTCAATTATTTTGACACAGGTCTGCCTTTGTTTTATTTCTGTGGCTGCAAAGTAGGGTAACTTTGTGTATTGAACTAAGTTTCAAAAAGAAGGGAATAATATGGCAGAGACTTTCTAATTCATATATAAATAAAAATATCTCAAACTTGAAATATGATTGAAGAAAGATTTCAGTAGGTTCAGAATAAAGCAAGACAAATTAATTACGCTTTGGACGATGCACGCACAGTTAAAACTGCTGTGACTGATACTTTTTCCTTTTTCAGTATGCACTGTTTTCATAATTGCAAACCCAAAACACTTTAGCTTTTGTCATCAGACTGAAGTGTAGTATGGTATTGGAATATAATGCCAATTTCCTTACACACTGACACTATTTGAAAGTGTTGTGTAAACAGTGAGAATTTTACTATCCTTTTCCAATATAAGCTTGTGTTTAACTTACTTCTCGAACATTGGAGCTTTTATATGTTCACAAGCTTGAACACTTCCTCTTTGTCAGTCTGGGAAGCTGTGTACAGTGTAAAATATGAAGAGTACTTAAGGGATGACTTATAAGTATTAAAAAGGGAAGGGCCAGTCCTGGCAACAGGTTTATTTTGCCTTGTAGACATACAAAACTATACTGCAAGCTGCAGTGACAGGCATGAGACATGTTTTTGCAGTGCTACTTTAAATGTGTGGGTGCTGCTTCCCACTAGTAGCATTTAATTTACAGGCCTAGGTACATGTAGTACCACATACTAGGGAATTAAGTAAGTTAAATATGCCAATAAGGTCTAGGCCAATTTTACCATGTTTTAGGGAGAGAGCACAACCACTTTACCACTAGTTAGCAGAGGTAAAGTGCACAGAGTCCTAATGCTAACAAAAACGATTACAGCAATAACAGGGGAGTGGTCAGTGTTCAATATCGCAATATGTCTTTTAGAGCCAGGAACTGCTGGATTACACATTGATTTTAAGATCCAAAACCAGAGGGGCCTCCCGTAAATCCGCGTGAATCTACCCTCTACTAGACCCTCCTCTTGTAGTTGGACCAATGTGGGTGCAAGGGAGCACCTCCGTGCCTGGAGTCTTCCTGGTTGCCAGGTCCCATATGGATGGTGTGCCCTCTTGGGTCGTGATGAGGGTCTTCTCCCTGACTTTTGTGGGTATTCGAGGAAGAACTAGGTCATACAGAAAACCATTCTCAGGTGCCGTATGTTGATCAGGCCCTGATTTCTATAATTGATTGTAAAGTCCATAGAAGATCTGAGTGATAACATGGTACTTCAAGGTCCCTTACTCGTCTCGGAGTGCTGTTATAGGCAAGTGTTGTGTTACATTGTTTAGTTTTCAAGCCAAAAGATGGCCAGATTTGTTGAACGTATGTGCCATTCTGTCTGTAGCAGAGCTTCGCAACCAGACTTGTTTTTTTTAATGACATTTGATTAGGGATTCCTGCATCAACGTGTCTGTGACTAGTTGTTTACCTGTCTAAATGCAACTGTTTTCCATTCTATCCAGGTTATTTTTGCAGGGTTTTTATGGCTGTCCCCACTGCTTTTATACATTATCCTCGGATTGCTACCTTGAATGCTTCCCATTTTATTGGTACTTCCATCATCATGTGAAGTAGCCTTGAATTTGGTTTGCAGGGGCATCTAACTAGGCAAGGTCTTTCAACATGGAGAGCTGAAGGCTCATGGTGTGGACGAGTAGAAGGGCTCTTTCCCAATCAAATGTATTAGTGGGTTATTATCAGATATTTCCCTGCCTAAGTAGTCTGGGAAAGAGACTTGTGAACAGTGTTGTAAAGCCGTCTATCCTGGGTGACTATGTCCAAAAAGGGGACTTTCCTACAGTAACCCTGCAAGAAGTCCTTCTTATGCTTCAGGAAGGGGAGTACTTCACCTCCTTGGATCTTTAGGTTACATATTGTCATGTCCCAGTACATCAAAAACATAGACAGTATCTGCAGTTGTCTGAGGCTGGCCAACACTACCAATCCAAAGTGCTTCCATTGGGCTAAAATCTGCGTCCTGGATTTTTATAAAGTGCCTGGCTCTGCTTTCCTCCGGACACAAGATCACCACATATACCTGTACTTGACTCATCAAAGCTCAATCAAAGGAAGTGGCTTGTGCCTTTACATTTTTCTGCGCCAGCCTATTTCAGGAACTTGGGACTGACACTGAGCACCAAGAAATCTTTCATTCATTCTATGAGAAGATTGCATTTCTTGATGGCAGTCTTGGGCACTCAGCTGGGTAAAGCTTATCCAAGAAAAGAGTAACGAAACCTTCCGGCTAAGGCAAAGGTATTTTGCTCCAAACTCGCTGTGACTGTCCAGACATGCACATCCCTTCTAGGTCTCATGTAATCTTCTACTGCCTGGTTCCCCTCTACAGGCTCTGGAGAAGGCCTGTTCAGCAGGAGCTAGATCACTAGTTGAAACAGGTAATTGTGCCCTGGAACAACACCATGCAAGTCACCAGAAGGCTCAACCATGTTGTGGTAGGTTGGATGTTCTGTTTAAGCCTCAAAGCGTGTCTTCCATTCCAACCTTCCACAATTAGAGTAATGATGATTGATGTGTCCATGTAAGAGTGGGGAGGCCTGCAAGAGCTGTCCACAAGTGGCCTATGGTCATTGGCAGAGCAGCAACTCCACATAAACATCATGGAGTTATGGGCCATTAGGTTGGGCCTTCAATCATTCCTTCAAAGGTTAACAAATAAGCTGTGTTAATCAGAACGGACAACACAACCTTGATGTATAACATTGCAAAACAGAGGAACAATGTCCTGTTCACAATCGGAAGAGTCAAAGACGCTGTGGAACTTGGTCTTCTCGAACGAAGTGGGCATTGCAGTGGAACATCTTCCTGGATGCCAGAATGACCAGACAGTCACGCTCACCCATGCCTTCTTGGATTGCCACGAGCGGGCTCTCCATCAGGACCATTACTGACTCTTGTGCTTTTTGTCTCTCCAAGCAAGGCAAGAGGACCCTTATGTCCCTCTGACATAATGCATAGCTCTATTGAATGAAATTAAATGAAATGAAAAAAATATTTGGTAAAGCGCACTGCGGCCAAGCGGCTTCCTGGCGCCTGGCGCTGGGGACCTGATCAAAGCTCACGGAGGGAACCCAGGGAGACTAGGAGGGGAATGCCTAAGAGAAAAGGAAGGTTTTGAGGGCTTTGCGGAAGTGAGTGTAGATGGGGATGGAACGAATGGAGAGTGGAAGACTGTTCCAGGACTGAGAACCGAATACCCCCCGTTCTGGATTTACGGAAGCGGGGGATATGCAGAGGAGAGAGGGAAGAGGAA
Source organism: Lissotriton vulgaris (assembly GCF_964263255.1). Classification (NCBI taxonomy): domain Eukaryota; kingdom Metazoa; phylum Chordata; class Amphibia; order Caudata; family Salamandridae; genus Lissotriton; species Lissotriton vulgaris. Next base: position 213,835,747 of record NC_141687.1, read on the forward strand.
CGAAGAGTGCGGCTGGGGGCATGAGAGGAGATGAGAGAAGTGATGAACAGGGGAGCAGAGCGGGAATGAGCCTGAAAGGCTAAACAGGCCAGTTTAAAGAAAGATCTGAAACGGACAGGAAGCCAATGAAGGGACTTGAGAGCAGGGGTGATATGAGAGGATTTAGGGAGGGAGAGGATGAGGCGGGCAGCTTGGTTTTGAGTGGCCTGGAGTCGGCTGGTTTCGTAGGCGGGTATGCCCACGTACAGGCCATTCCCATAGTCGAGGCGAGAGGTGACAAGGGCCATGACATAGTTTTAAGTGCGTCGGTGGAAAAAAAACGCGAAATTTTCCGGATAAGACGGAGGGACAGAAAACAAGAAGACACGACAGAACTGATCTGACTATGCATGGATAAGTCATGGCTGACTTTGATACCAAGGGTACGAACAGAGGAGGCGGGCAAAGGGGGGGGACGAAAAGAAAGGGGCCAGTGTGCAGGAGACCAAGGGTTCGAGGGACCACCAGTGAGGACAAGTTCCGTCTTGTCTGGATTGAGCTTCAAGTGGTTAGCGCTCATCCACTCAGAAATAAAAACTAAGGTGGAACAAAACTTGGGGAGAGAATCAGGGGTAGAAGAAAGGTCAAAAACGAGCTGGAGGTCATCTGCGTAATTATACACAGAGACCCCCAGCTCAAGAAGGGAGGTGATGGATATAAAGATTGAAAAGAAGGGTGGAAAGCGAGGAACCTTGGGGAACACCGGGCGGGGAGGGGCAGAAAAGCCGGAGAGGTGAACCGCCTGGGACCTGTCCTGAAGGAAGGACGCGAGCCAAGAAAAGGCCGCGCCCCGAATGCCCGCTGCGCTGACACGGTCGAGAAGGATGGAGTGGTCAACCGTGTCAAACGCAGCGGACAGATTGAGAAGGACCAGGGCTTGTGGGAGGTTAGAGTCGGCCTTCCCTTTGAGTTCGTCCAAGACTGCCAGGACCACCGCCTCCGTGGAGTGGCCCGGGCGGAAGCCCGCCTGATGGGATGCCAAGAGGTCGTTCTCCTCGATAAGTGGAGAGGCAGGAGGTAACATGGGCTTAAAGGATCCTGCCAAGATAGGGAAGAAGGGAAATGGGTCGAAAACTAGAAGGGAGAGAGGGATCCAGACCGGTTTTTTTAGGATAGGGAGGACTATAGCGGATTTAAAAGAAGAGTGGACGGAACCAAGAGCCAGAGAGGAATTAAGAAGAGCAAGAGGGGGGCGGGACAGTTGGTGAAGAGAGTTTTAAGAATGCGTGCCGGCGCGCAGTCCGCGGGAGAGCCAGACTTGACTTTGACCAGAAGTTTTAGAAATAAATCAAGGGAAATAGGGGGGAAGAGAGCGAAAGAGGAAGGGGGAGGAGGAAGGAGACAAGTGAGACGTGGTTGAGGCACAGTGGGGATGTTGGCTTCAATCTTCACAATCTTGTCGATGAAGAAATCATTAAGTGAGGAACAGAGGGACTGTGAGGGGACCAAACTAGGGGTGGAGCGATCAGAGGTGGCAAGATTGTGAACCAGGGAGAAGATTTCACGAGATTTGTTAGCAGAGAGAGCTACTTTCTCAGTGAAATATGTGGTTTTAGCCACTAGGATCGCTTTTTTATATTCGATGAGAAGTAGTTTATATTTGGCGCGCAAAGAGGGACAGTAATTCCGTCTCCAGTGGCGTTCCGACCGCCTAAGGTTGAGTTTAAGCGTTTTAAGCTCTGGAGAAAACCATTTGTGCGCGTCTTAGGGGCGGACCGCCTTGATCTTTCTAAGCGGGGCAACTAGATCACACAAGGAAGATAGCCATGTGCTAATGGCGTTGACCTGGGATTCGAGAGAAAGATCAGTGAGGTCTGGGGCAGAGGAAGCCAAGGTAAGCGAGAGGGAATCAAGGTCGGTCTGATTCAAATTACGGGCTAGAATGTTTTTCGGAAGAGGGGGCTTGTGGACCGCGCCCAAGTGAATAGAGAAGGAAATATTAAAGTGATCTGACCAGACACAAGGGGATATAGAGGGAGGTGAAACTACAGGACGTGAGGACCAGATTTGATCCAGGATGTGACCCTGGGCGTGGGTAGGGACTGTGACATGAGATGTGAGGTTTAAGCACTGGAGGGAGGCAGAAAAGTCTTTAGAGGGAAGATCTTCCCTAGGATCGCCCGGCCAAAAGTTAGTCGCCGAGCAGAAGGACGGAAGGAGTTGTTGACCACCAGAGTGGCCAAAAGGTCCTGAAGGGAGGCTACAAAGGAAGGCATAGATTGAGGGGGACGGTACACGAGGACAACAGTGAGCAGAAAGGTTAAGGGAGCGGGCCACCAAGTAGTCCACGTTGGGTATGGGGGGGTGAATAAGAAGTTGAAATTTGAAGATCGACCAAATGATCATCGCCACACCTCCCCCAACCTTACCGTCCGGACGGTCAGCTCGGAGGGCGTAATGGGTATCGGGGAGAATGGCTAGAAGATCGGGGAGGGAATCGGCGGTGAACCAAGTTTCAGTCAGGAAAAGGAAGTCTGGGGAATCGGTGGTCAAAAGGTTGAAAAGTGCCGTCTGGTGTTTGACTGCAGAGCGGGTGTTGAGCAGGTAAGCAGAGGCTACATTAGGAACAGGGGAGGGACGGGGGACAGGAGGGGGGTCAACAGAGGGAAGAGTAGGGCTATGAGAGACCGGGATCGGGTGATAAGGGGAAGAGACGAGAATGCCGAATGTATCAAGATGTCGCAGTAGTGAGGGGGAAGGTGAGGAGATAGCAGAGAGAGCTATGAGTTGAGCTGAAGTATAAACCAAAAGAGGAGCAGAGTGTGTGGCCCCTGGTCCCCGCCCGTCGCGGACGGGCGCAGACGGGCTTAACTTAGGCGCAACTTCGGCGCCCCTTTGTCGCGCCCGCTGCGCTCGTCCGCTGCGCAGCCGGGAATGAGTAGCCATAATGTAGGGACACATGGGGGAGGAGGATCAGGGGGCTGTGGCAGGGGGAGAGGGGCCAAAGAACTGCAGCGCAGAGCCCAGACCCGCCCAAGATGGTAGAGCCGCCCGTCCCACTCTGAGAATCAGGCAAGGAGGGGGCGATCAGCGGAGGCGGTCTGGGTCGCGTGCAGGAGAGGGGGCAGCCAGGGAGGATCAGAGCGCTAGGTCCAGAGCGCTAAAAGAGCAGTGCAGGTAGGCAAATTTAAAAGTTTCCAAACAAGAAAGTCACAAAAATGAACGTTGCTCCCGGAGACGCCTCGGGAGGTCTGGAGGTGGATGCAGAATAGGCGCGCGATCAGCCGACCGCCTAAAGTACTTTGCCAGGGGGGGAGGGGCCAAAGAACTGCAGCGCAGAGCCCAGACCCGCCCAAGATGGTGGAGCCGCCCGTCCCACTGCGAGTCAGGCAAGGAGGGGGCGATCAGCGGAGGCGGTCTGGGTCGCGTGCAGGAGAGGGGGCAGCCAGGGAGGATCAGAGCGCTAGGTCCAGAGCGCTAAAAGAGCAGTGCAGGTAGGCAAATTTAAAAGTTTCCAAACAAGAAAGTCACTAAAATTAACGTTGCTCCCGGAGACGCCTCGGGAGGTCTGGAGGTGGATGCAGGATGGGACTCCCAATTAGTACAGTATCCCTTAAAGATGACGTTGAACCAATAATTTATTAGCAACAATATTACCATTAGCGTGTGTGTATATGTATATGTATATATATATATATATATATATATATATATATATATATATATATATATATATATATATATATTTTTTTTTTCATTACTAGTCGTATGACTTTTCACTATTCAAGCACTAGCTCACTTGTATCGCAGTAACCGTGCAAGGCAAACTGCAATGCAAGTGTAATCGCTGTCCATGAGTGACTCATTGCAACTGTATTAATAATTTGCAACCATGCCCTTTGAATAGTCTGAATATTATTGAAGCCTTTAGAAAGCCCTAGGCATGCGCAGCAATAGGGGTCATAACACTTGTTTGCTTTGAGATGCACCTTTTTTAGGTTGAACCTGAGTCAGCGCACATGCGCTGCACAGCGAGACGGCTGTAGTGCAGTAGGAAAGAGAAGCCTCTACCCACTCTCCGCCCATGTTTGGTATTGGCTTGTGTTAGTGTCCTTCCTAAATGCTGGCTTCTGATTTGTAAATAGGCTTGTTAGTCCCTCCTTAGTACCACCCAGTCTTCATTTGTAACCTCCTATGGTTACTGGCCCCTTTACTTTGGTTGATACATGGTACATGTTATTTTGTCTGTAAGCACTCTTTTCTTTGAGTTTCTCTTCGTGCAGGCACGACCTGCGCTGCTTCAACTGGACCAGCCAGTGTACCCACCCCCTTCCTTTCCGTGTCTTCAAGGCTCAGGCAGCCACTCACTGATTTAAACGGGTGACCGGTCCGGTCCTTCCATTCTTTAGATGCACTAGTTTTTTTTTTTTTAACTCATGCCCATATTGCAGCTGCCTGCCCCCCGTTGACCCATGGCTACGCTCGTTTTTTCACGCTTTCTTATCTGCAGGCACACTAATGCACGCAGGCAGGCTCACTTGTAGCACTCGTCCTGCCTCACGCAATGCCACCTTCCCCCTGCCCTGCTAAACGCATTAATTCTCAAATACTGCTTATTTTCAGCAGCAGTTGGGTGCACTTCTAAATATATTTAATCAGAGTAAAAAAACATTCAATTTCTGGCCATTTGTTATTACCAATTCATTCGGCAGTCTTTCCTTCCAATTTACCTGACTTTCCAATCGCAGCTCTTCTGGAGAGGGCTCGGTTTCCGCCTGGGAGAGGATGCATAATATTTCACCTACAAGGACGATGACAGACAATGCTGCCCGAAGATGTGCTCGTGTTTACAGACTGCAGCCACAACAGAAACTAAAATTAACATGCAATCACTGGCTTCCTCTCAGCCGACCATTCTTTAGGATAACTTTGCGACATTTTTCACATCTTGTTTGGTATTGTAGCATATTTACTAGTTTTCAACTTGTATGTTTTAGGTAAACATTTACAATTAACCAGGATTACAACTAGAACAAAATTAGTTTTTCCTTGCATTTATATTTGGAAACTTGAGGTGCTGGTTGCACCAAATATTAGAATTTAGCTAGAACGTAGGCGGCAGAGAGGGAGTGGAAAGAGCACACGATGGGCAGCATTTCATTTCCCTACGTCCATACACCCATTCAAACACAGCAAGCTCTGGGGATTGTAAGTACGTACTCCCTACTTAGCTCTACAATCGAGGTCTACCAACCCAATTGACCTATAGTTCACTCTGCTCCCAAGCATAGAACTGAAGCGTGAGTATAAACACATCATGTAAAGACCACTTGAAAAGCACAAGTTCAAATACTCTGCATATTGAAAGGCACAAGTTCAAATACTCTGCACAATTAATTAATGCACCAGCTGTCAGTAAGACAGACAAATATGATCGATTCAGATTTAGCCATACAGAGGGTTAAGACTATCCCATCTCTACATACGCCCAGACAGGTGCTGACACACACTTCCACACCCCACAGTTCTCCACACCCGGTTCACCTGCTTATGCATGTGCAGATAGCCTCTGCAACAAATGCCAAATCCCGTCCTACAATAAGAGATCCACACACAGATACACTGCTGTTGATTCTGTATCACAATGATGCTTATGGTCTGTGGCACAGGACAGCCACGGTGCACAGTACAGTACTTGCCCCAAGAGATGTTCTTTGTTTGCTAACAATGCATTAATAATGTAATAATAATGCTGATAAGTCTGAGATAGTCCAACTAAAAACCACACAGTTAAAGGAATAAATCATGGTGCAAAACATCAAAGTGCTGCAAATGTCATGCATTCTAAAAATGTCTTGTCAATGCAAGGAAAGGATTACACATGTAAATGGTAGGACAGCTTCTGCGTATTGAACGGTTTCTGTTTCAATCCCTTCAACTACAGTTTGGAAGTAATGACACACCTAAACAAGTACAGCTATCAAAAGCATAAAAGTGCTCCAAGCGCAACCCAAACTAGCAGCATCACAGAAGAATTGCACTTTACCACCAATATGCCGAAGACAACCAACTATGCTTGAAAATCTTCTCCCAAAATGACACATGACTGGCATCAACTCTCAGTAACATACAGGTCTAGATGAATTAACATTTCCCTGACTCTTGTCCTTGCCGCAACTCTTTTCAGCCTGTTTATAAACGAGTTAGTCAATTTCTTACTCACTGAGAAAAAGCTAGACGTCCCCAAGCTGGCACCACGCTAAAATTCCAGCTACGATGTTTATCGATGACACTCTTATTATCAAAATCTCCCATGGGGATACAGAGGGTACTAAACAGATTGAACGCCTTTTGAAAAGAAAGAGGGCTTGAGATTAACCTTCAAAAAACGAAATTCTTGATGTTTAACTCAGCCAAAAGTATCCAATCAAATCCACGTCTAAATGTTAAACTTCTAGAGAGAGTATCCGCTTTTGATTATCTCGGCATAACTATCACAGAAACAATTAATTGGGGGGCTCAAATGAAAAAATCAACCCTGAAACTAGCGCAAACAGCAGGTGGCCTAACAAAGGGTTTTCGAAAATCCACCAATAAACCTGTGAACCCAGCAATAGAAATATATACGGTTCAAGCCAGGGGAGCGGCATTGTACGGCGCAGAAATGTGGGCTCATCGTTGTTCTGACAGTCTTACGCGGATAGAAAATACCTTTCTCAGGCAACTGTTTGGTCTCCCCTGGAGCTCCCAACTCACGCCGCCCGATTGGTCCTGAGGGTAAGGGCTATTGCGGAAGAAGTCCATCTCAGACCCCTTTTATTCTGGCGGCGTCTGTGGGTTACCCCAGAACTTGCAGAATATAGGGATGAACTAAGAGAGGTGATGAGTCTACCAGGACGGGGAGATTACCCTGGCTCTCTCACATTCAACATACTTTAGAGAATGTGGGGCGGGGTAATCTTTGGGATAATTCAGAAAAGGCATGTGCTATAGTGTCCAGGAAAGACTTAAAGGACTGTTATTGGGAGTATAAATTGGCCCAACTCCACAGTAATCCCTTAGAAGGCAAACTAACTGCAGCTTTTTTAGAAATTAAGGATCGGTATAGTTTAGTGCCGGCACAGAACGACATTAAGCCGGCAACTGCTAGGAAGCTTTACCACAATTTAGATATGGAGTGCTGTCATTCCGCTCCTTTACAAAGAAATGGAGGGGCTTGCAAACTCTGGGGTGTCCGGCATGGGACTCTTCCTCAGAATCAGATTACCATGTGTTCTTTTGCTGCCCCGGATACCTTAAAGCGGGAAAACGGTGGCTGGTTCAGATATGTTGAAACCCAGGAACCAGGCTCTATTCTGAGCCTTCAGGATATTGAAACATGGTACTAGCCTCCCCATCGTATATTTGGTAACCGGCTTTTTATTCTCTATGTAGTGTACTCGCAGAGTATTTTTAAAAATAATTTTAAAAAATGACGGAAAAACTCCTGTACACCAGTTGTCAAATGAAAGTATTTTAAAAGAATTAGTTGCTTAATTTAGAACTATTTTAATGGTGTAACTGTTTTAAAAATATGAATCTATTGATATTCTGGATTGAGAATTGAACATTTCTACTGGAAAAGAGAAGCTCTGATCTTTCAAATTCTGTCTGCTGAACTGTTTGTATATTCTGCACATGCACTTTAAAATGGCCGCTACTGCTTCTTACATCTGACTGTTAGTGATTTACATGAATAGAACCTCCACCCATTTAGCTGCTGCCATAGATTGTGCTGTCTTTTATACTGTTCTCGGCCATACCTGGGTATGACTTATCTAAACTCCAAAACTGCATATACCGGGTTTTTTTATTTTTATTTTACAGCAAATTAATCGTATGCTATTGTACATGTGCTTTTATGGTCAAACTGGCCAAAATAAAGTTATTATTGAATTGAATTAACATTACCTCATATTCAATCCTGACAAAACTAATTTTCTCATGATCTCGCCACACCCTGGTCCAAAAATTGGCTGTATTCCCATAATGAAAGAAAGGAAAGGGCTCTTGGCCAGTACGAAACTACCTTATTCACCAGTTGTGATTTAAGGTAGTTTTTTAATCAAATCTAGGTATAGGCCTTAAACCTAGCTAATAGACAACATTCACTACAGAGGATGAATGAACGCTCAGTTGCACCTTACATAGTATATAGTGAAGTTGTACTCACTAATAAAGCTCGAAAGCACAGGTAATATTTATTGTTCCTTGATATCTATGAAATATCAATTTTGTTTTACACAAATTTCACATGGTCAGCCAACAAGTGTATGTGGCGACGCCTAGGGCTTTTTCAAGGCTGCAAAGAAATGCAAGTGGGGAAGGGAAAAAACTAATGGAGACGAGAAAAACATTCTTAGCTAAACATTTCAACATCAAGTGCTGATTTAATGTAAGTGCATAATGAAGTACACTACTCCTGAAACAAAAAGGAAATGCTGTATATGTATATCATGGAACTGGAGGTGCTACACGTGATTAGTTGAGGTTAAAAGGGGGTGGGCTACAGGATACACTGGAGAGACCGAAGTAAGATTTCTAAGTTACAGCTTAAGTAAAATTATATTTTGTATATCTAGTAGTTAGGCACAAGCAGAAAGAAATTCCAATGAGTAGCTTTGTGACCAGGAAGGTGGTCAGTCTTATGGTCTTGTAGATCAAAACTATCCGAATGTATCTGGTTTGTTCGCTCAATTTTAGTCTGTTAAAAAGGTAAGGAGGATACAAGAACAAAACAAAAGATTGAGAAAAGATGTAAAGGAAAAAGCAAAAATGGAGAAAAAACATGATGTGCATGCTTGGACACCACCTGAGAGAAACCACACAAGAATTGTAAAAATAGTGCAATAAATTTGAGAGTCATCGCCAAAGTCAAATTCAACTAACACCAATTCACAAATTCAAACAGTGATAGGACGCAGCCAATGTAATAAGCACAACACTGTCTACAACCCACAGTTATACAAAAAGTATTAATTGACAATAAAGTTTAAATAATGTTGATAAGTTGACAAGATGAAGCAAGAATAAAATATAAATCAAATCTTTGGCATTAATTGCTAGGTATTTAGTGAAACAAATACTACAACAAAAAGAAGACACAAAAATCCTCATTATTATTCCCTATTCCAGGCTTATTAAGGGGCTTCAATGAGAAGTCAAACAAAGGCAGTCAGGACGTTCCAGGATGAGTACATTTGAGCACATTTGCTTAAACTGTAATTAAAAAAAAATTGTTTCTGTATCTTGAATAGCAAATCATTGCGGAATTAAAGATACAAATAATGGTGAATCTGGTGGAGCAAAAAATAGCACGTAAAAACACAGTTACAATGGACAGGAAGATGGGGTGACTGGTGTCAGTGAGCTGAAGGAGAATAGTAAATAAACTGTGGAATGAGACTTTAGGGTCCAAAAGGCTAAGCCTTGGAGAATCTAATTAGAGTAGCCAATAATACATTTCTGCATGTTGATCAAAGCTTATGTTCGAGGCATATGAGCTGCAGATTGCACACTGTGCATAGATCAACACCTATCAAACTGATGAAACCAGTTCCGGTAAAGGACACTTCAAAAGGGCACACTTCTAAACCGAAATCAGCTACCGACTCGGTGCCGAAAAAAACTACAGAGTCGAAAACCTCGACACCGAAGGATCTGCCCTGTTCAGAGGAACTTTTCACACCTGATCCTAACCAAAAAACTCTTGTCAAGGATCCTATGGCTGGTCAATTGACTCTCAATTCCAAAAAGAGACCACTTGATGCGCCAGCACCACCTCCTCCTCCTCCTCCTCCTCCTCCTCCTCCTCCGAAGAGACATTGCAACCTCTCCATTAAGGGTGCCTCCTCCTCCTCCTCCTCCGAAGAGACATTGCAACCTCTCCATTAAGGGTGCCTTCTCCTCCACCTCCTCCTCCTCCTCCTCCTCCTCTGAAGAGACATTGCAACCTCTCCATTAAGGGTGCCTCCTCCTCCTCCTCCTCCGAAGAGACATTGCAACCTCTCCATTAAGGGTGCCTCCTCCTCCTCCGAAGAGACATTGCAACCTCTCCATTAAGGGTGCCTCCTCCTCCTCCTCCTCCGAAGAGACATTGCAACCTCTCCATTAAGGGTGCCTTCTCCTCCACCTCCTCCTCCTCCTCCTCCTCCTCCGAAGAGACATTACAGCCTCTCCATTAAGGGTGCCTTCTCCGGTTATATGTTGTTACCACGAATTCCGTTGCAACCCATGCCTTTTCCACGCATGCGTTACCACGGAATTCGTTTCCCCTCATCTTCTTTGCCACGTCGTGCTTACGTCATAAAGAGGAAGCGGAAGTTTATTCCGCTTCCTCTCTTATGACACTGTTTTCTTCGGCTCGGCGGGATTGTTTTTTTATGGGGGGGGGGGGCCCCCCCAACCCCCCTTTTTAATTCTTCGGCTTTTTTTTGTTCGTGGTAAATACGATTGTTGAAGGCATACGCATTGGAAAGACGTTTACGTGGTAAGTGCCTCGTTGTAAACGTTACGCGTAGTACTGCCTTCGTTGTTAATGATGTTTCCCGCCTTCTCCTCCACCTCCTCCTCCTCCTCCTCCGAAGAGACATTGCAACCTCTCCATTAAGGGTGCCTTCTCCTCCACCTCCTCCTCCTCCGAAGAGACATTGCAACCTCTTCATTAAGGGTGCCTTCTCCTCCACCTCCTCCTCCTCCGAAGAGACATTGCAACCTCCCCATTAAGGGTGCCTTCTCCTCCACCTCCCCATACTGTTCCCCCTCCTCCACCTCCTCCACCTCCTCCTCCTCCAAAGAAGAGACATTGCAACCTCTCCATTAAGGGTGCCTTCTCCTCCACCTCCCCATACTGTTCCCCCTCCTACACCTACTCCACCTCCTCCTCCACCTCCTCCACCTCCTCCTCCTCCTCCTCCTCCAAAGAAGAGACATTGCAACCTCTCCATTAAGGGTGCCTTCTCCTCCACCTCCCCATACTGTTCCCCCTCCTACACCTACTCCACCTCCTCCTCCACCTCCTCCACCTCCTCCTCCTCCTCCTCCTCCTCCTCCTCCAAAGAAGAGACATTGCAACCTCTCCATTAAGGGTGCCTTCTGCTCCACCTCCTCCTCCTCCGAAGAGACATTGCAACCTCTCCATTAAGGGTGCCTTCTCCTCCACCTCCTCCTCCTCCTCCTCCTCCGAAGAGACTTTGCAACCTCTCCATTAAGGGTGCCTTCTCCTCCACCTCCTCCTCCTCCTCCTCCTCCTCCTCCGAAGAGACATTGCAACCTCTCCATTAAGGGTGCCTCCTCCTCCTCCTCCCCCAAAGAAGAGACATTGCAACCTCTCCATTAAGGGTGCCTTCTCCTCCACCTCCCCATACTGTTCCCCCTCCTACACCTACTCCACCTCCTCCTCCTCCTCCTCCTCCTCCTCCTCCTCCAAAGAAGAGACATTGCAACCTCTCCATTAAGGGTGCCTTCTCCTCCACCTTCCCATACTGTTCCCCCTCCTACACCTACTCCACCTCCACCTCCACCTCCTCCTCCTCCTCCACCTCCTCCTACTCCACCTCCTCCTCCTCCTCCTCCTCCTCCAAAGAAGAGACATTGCAACCTCTCCATTAAGGGTGCCTTCTCCTCCACCTCCCTATACTGTTCCCCCTCCTACACCTACTCCACCTCCTCCTCCACCTCCTCCTCCTCCTCCTCCTCCTCCTCCTCCTCCTCCTCCTCCTCCTCCTCCTCCAAAGAAGAGACATTGCAACCTCTCCATTAAGGGTGCCTTCTCCTCCACCTCCCCATACTGTTCCCCCTCCTACACCTACTCCACCTCCTTCTCCACCTCCTCCTCCTCCTCCTCCTCCTCCTCCTCCTCCTCCTCCTCCAAAGAAGAGACATTGCAACCTCTCCATTAAGGGTGCCTTCTCCTCCACCTCCCCATACTGTTCCCCCTCCTACACCTACTCCACCTCACCATTCACCTACACCATCCCCTAATCCACAAGATGATGTAGACACAGACTCCGATGACACAGATGGAGGTGCACATTACCCAGCAGGGACCAATAGTCCCCCTCAGTCACCTAATCCATGGGATGATTACAACACCCATATCTGAAAGAAACACGTTAGTGTTCGATTCCTTACCTTAGAATAACCCCAGGCGTCAGTCTGGATCCGGAAACTTTTGCGTAGCAGTACCCTTGCGCGTCGGTAGGCGTCGTCTGCAGGCGTCTCCTGCGGCTACACGTCCGTCGTCGGCGTCGTGCGCCGTGATGACGTCGCTGGAGTACATAGACGCCGCCTCCGCGCGCTGACGTCAGTTCTTCTTTTTTCCGCGCCAGTGGACGCAGATCTGAAGAGCGGTACCCGGTCTTTTGACCAAGTTATTTCAACTTATATCTATCTTTTGTACCTGGTAGGATGCCCGGTTTCAAAAACTGTGACGGTTGTGACCGCACGATGTCGGTCACGGACCATCACCGACTGTCTCTTGTGCCTGGGCCCCGACCACGACGTTGACTCCTGCGTCGATTGCCGGGCTCTGACTAGTAAAGCTAGGCGGGAGCGGTCCCGCAAGCTACTCGAGCTCCGGGTGTCGGCCCCACGTCGAGAACGGTCTCGGTCCGGCCGGAGGTCCAGGGAGCGTTTGAGGGAGCGGTCGCGGAGCCGCGCCGGGCGCTCCGGAAGTCGACATCACTCGTCGAGTTCATCAGGTAAGAAACACAAGAAGTCGGGGCGTCGTCATCGTACCCCCGACTCCCCCCCCGACGCTCGTGCGATGGGGCCGGGGGTTCGGGTGACCCCAACCCTGCGACTCCGCGGGAGTTGCCGGCGCGACCTGCCCCATACCCTCGGGTCCCTGGGCAAGGTGCAACGCCTGAGGAGATAGAGGCGTTCCTCGTGGCCATGAGGGCCCTGTCTCCTCCGGCGGGTTCCGCGGCGCCTGCGGGCCCAGTAAACCCGTCCGGGGGCCCTGGCAGTTCTGCTGACCCTGCCTCGACGCCGGCGGATGCTCCGACACCGGCAGCGCAGATCCCGGCGCCGCTAGGGCCTTCGGGGTCGACGCCGGATGGACGCCCATCCACTCCGGCGCCGATTCCATCGGGGTTGCCCCCGACGCCGCCCCCGCGCGACGCCAGTTCCTCTGTGCCGGCTTCGGGCGGCACCGGGGCTCCAGCGCCGGCCCCATACCCTCACCGAATCCGGACGCGGAGTCGGACCGGCGTCGCTCGACTCCGGGCTCGACGCCGATGGGGCCGGTCGACCCCGTGGAGCCGGTCTACATGGTTGACACCGACTATGGTGATGATGTGGAGTACGGTGAGGGCTGGGAGGGGTCTGAGGACCCTCTGTCACGTGAGTGCCAGTATGACATGGACTGGACAGGTGATTTGGGGGACGCCAGTCGTCTGGATGACTCTCCTAACCCTGGTTTTGTCTCTCCTCCTTCCGTGGCATCGGAGGAGGGAGCTGCTTATTCAGTGGTGTTGATGAGGGCTGCCAAGGCCTTAAACCTTGAGCTCCCCGTCGCGGCCGTGAGGCCTAACATCCTCACTGAGGTCTTCAAACCGCGGTCATGCCCACAGGAGCCTCTGCTGCCGTTTAACGAAGCCTTATCAGACGTTCTGTTGGGCACGTGGTCCAGGCCCTCTTCAGGTGCGCCTGTTGATCGGAACGTGGCCAGACGCCACCGTCCTTGTCCGGACGACCCCAAGTTCCTGTCCACCCACCCCACCCCTGAGAGTCTGGTGATCCAGGCCTCTACCTCCCAGTCCGCATTCCCGTCGGCCCCGCCCGACCGGGAATCCAAGAGGTATGACCAGTATGGCAAAAAGGTCTTCTCGTCCCTGAGTTTAGGACTGCGGTCTTGAAACACTGCTTGCCTCTTGGGCCGCTACACCCACTCTGTGTGGGATACGGTCGCGGAACTGCTGCCAGAATGCCCCATGGAGGTGCGGGCAAAACTCGGCAAAGCTGTAGCTGAGGGCCGTGATGCAGCTAGATATTCTATTCGATGTGGTCTCGATACGACCGACTCGCTAGGCAGAGCGATGTCCACGACGGTGGCGATTCGTCGCCACGCCTGGTTGAGATCCGCCAACTTTTCGGCAGATGTCCAGAATACATTGATGGACATGCCGTTCGATGGCTGTCACCTGTTTGGTGACAAGGCGGACCACGCGCTGGAACGCTTCAAGGACTCTAGGGTCACGGCAAAGTCCTTGGGTCTCTCGACCCAGCGCCAGCAAACGGGTTCGTTTCGCTCCTTTCGTGGCCACGGAAGGGGCGTCCCCACACGTGCTGCCAGCCACGCACCGCAGCAATCATTTCAACGCGGTGGCGGCCGTGGAAACCGCCGTGGAGGCGGTCGGGGTCAACGGCGGGGTCAGGCCACATCTCCCCCCGCAGCATCTGCCTCAAAATCCTCCTAGTCCGTGCTTTCAGGCCCACGTGACGCCAGTGGGTGGCAGGGTTCGCCATCACCACGCCCGCTGGCGCACGATCACATCGGACAGGTGGGTGCTGCAAATCGTCCGAAGGGGCTACTCCCTCCCCTTCGAGACCACTCCTCCAGCCATGCCACCGCAGAACCACCGTGTGTCGGGGGACCACTTGCAACTTCTGGAGGAGGAAGTTACGGCCCTCTTGGCCAAGGGGGCCATCGAGCGCGTTCCTGGGCCAGAAGTAGGACGTGGTTGCTATTCCCACTACTTTCTGGTACCCAAGAAGGACAAAGGGGGCCTACGTCCTATCTTGGATCTAAGGAACGTCAACGGCTTCCTCCGGAAGGAGAAGTTCAAGATGTTGACTTTGGCTCAGGTCTTGGCTGCTCTAGACCCGCAAGACTGGATGGTAGCGTTGGACCTGCAGGACGCTTATTTTCACATCCCTGTCCTGCCGGCCCACCGGCGTTACCTGCGGTTCACGGTAGGCCAGGAGCACTTTCAGTTTATCGTGCTCCCCTTCGGCCTTACCAGTGCCCCACGGGTGTTCACAAAGGTGTTGGCGGTGGTCGCAGCCCATCTGCGCAGGTTAGGGGTTTCAGTCTTCCCCTACCTAGACGACTGGTTGTTGAAGGCGGGCTCGCCCCAGACAGTCGTCCGCCACCTCCAGATGACGGCAGACCTCTTGCACGGCCTGGGGTTCTCCATCAATGTGCCGAAATCACACCTGTGTCCCTCTCAAAAGCTCCTTTTCATCGGAGCGGTTCTGGACTCGGCGCAGTTTCGGGTTTATCCTCCGGAACGGCGGGTCCGGGATATTGCAGGCTTTGATTCCCATCTTTCAGCCGCTATCCCGGGTTTCGGTCAGGTTGACGCTGCGGCTGCTGGGGCTGATGGCTTCCTGCATCCTTCTGGTGCATCACGCTCGGTGGCGGATGCGGGCTCTGCAGTGGGACCTGAAGTTTCAGTGGGCCCAGTTTCGGTGGCGGATGCGGGCAACTTGTCCGACCACGTCTTGATCTCGGAGGGCACTGCGAGACAACTGCAGTGGTGGCTTACGGACCGCGATTGGGTCAGAGGCAGATCCCTCTCCCTTCCCCAACCGGAGCACGTTGTCGTGACGGACGCGTCCCTCCAGGGCTGGGGAGGCCACTTGGGAGAGGCGGAGATCAGAGGCATCTGGTCTCCGGCGGAGTCCCGGCTCCATATCAACCTGTTGGAGCTACGGGCGATTCGTCTAGCACTGAAGGCATTCCTCCCCTTTGTCAACGGGAGTGTAGTGCAGGTGTTCACGGACAACACCACCGCCATGTGGTACTGCAACAAACAAGGTGGGGTGGGGTCGTGGACCCTTTGTCAGGAGGCTCTGCGCCTCTGGCAGTGGCTGGAACGTCAGGGCGTGACTCTGACGGTTCAACACCTGGCAGGTTCTCTGAACGCCAGGGCGGACAAACTCAGCCGTCGGTGCTCGATGGATCACGAATGGCGTCTGAACTCGGACGTGGCGCAAGGCCTCTTTCGGAAATGGGGAGAGCCTTGGTTAGATCTATTCGCCACAGAAGAGAACGCGCAATGTCATCAGTTCTGCGCGTTGGAGTTTCCAAGACGGCACTCGCACGGCGACGCCTTTCGGCACGAGTGGAGTTGCGGTCTGTTATACGCCTTTCCGCCTATACCACTTCTGCCCAGAGTGCTGAAGAAGATCAGGCGCGACCAGGCCCAAGTTATCCTTGTGGCTCCGGACTGGGCTCGAAGGTACTGGTATCCCGAGCTACTCAGCATGTCAGTCGGTCCCCCGATCCGCCTGCCCCTTCAGGAGGACCTTCTGTTGCAGCAGCAGGGGACGGTCCTCCACCCGAACCTGTCCAGTCTCCACCTCCATGCTTGGAGATTGAGCGGCGGCAGTTGAGGCCATTTGACTTGCCTCCTGAAGTCTGTGATGTAATTCTGGCAGCCAGGCGTCCCTCCACAAAGTCGGTATACGCCTGTCGGTGGAACAGATTTGTGGCATGGTGCACAGCAAAGGCTGTGGATCCTCTCTCTGCCCCTCTTTCCGAGGTTCTTCTGTTTCTCCTCTCTCTTGCCCAGCAGGGCTCTGCTCTGGGCACTATCAAGGGCTACCTTTCGGCCCTTTCGGCCTTTCTCAGACTTCCTGATCAGCCTTCTTTGTTCAAGTCCCCTATTGTAACGAGATTCTTGAAGGGCATCACACACATGTATCCTCCTGTTCCGTTTGTGATGCCTCAGTGGTACTTGAACCTGGTTCTGACCTTTTTAATGTGTGCTCCCTTTGAGCCCCTTCATTCTTGCCCTCACCGTCTTCTGACTTTAAAGACGGCTTTCCTGGTTGCCATCACCTCTGCCAGGAGAGTGAGTGAGCTCCAGGCTCTTTCTGTCCAACCTCCTTTCTTGTCCATCCATCCTGACAAGGTGGTTCTGAGGACTAGACCTTCTTTCCTGCCCAAAGTAGTTTCTGCTTTTCACATCGGGCAGTCCATCACCCTCCCTCCCTTCCTTCTTCCCGCCTCCGCATCCTTCAAAAGATGAAGAGCGGCTCCATCGTCTGGACCCAAAACGTGCGCTTTCATTTTACATGGATCGCACACGCCAGTTCCGGGTGGATGACCAACTGTTTGTTGGCTACGTGGGTGCGAAGAAGGGACGGTCGGTCTGTAAACGGACCATCTCTCGATGGGTCGTTCTCTGCATCAAAGCGTGCTACTCTTTGGCTCGGAAGGAGCCTCCTGTTAGGCTGAGGGCCCATTCCACTCGGGCCACGGCGGCTACTACTGCCCTGGGCCGGGGAGTCCCCTTGCAGGACATTTGCCAGGCGGCTACGTGGGCCTCGCTGCACACCTTTGCGAGGCACTACTGCCTGGACAGTCAAGTCCGGAGGGATGGCTTCTTTGGCCGTTCTGTCCTCCATGACTTTCTGGTGTAGTATTGTATTGGTTCACAGACCCACCACCGGGGTTGGTATTGCTGGGGTATCTATTCTAAGGTAAGGAATCTAACACTAACGTGTTTCTTTCAGATGAACAAGTTACTTACCTTCGGTAACGATATATCTGTAAGAAACATTAGTTAGTGTTAGATTCCTTACCGAACCCACCCATCCTCCCCGTTCTGCGAACTGATACCTAGGGTTAAGGGCATCCCTTTCAGGGCCCTAGTTTCAAAAGGCACCAGTGTTGGTTCTCTCATGGCTCTGCGTCTTCTGGCGCTGTAAAGCTGTGTACAAAGAACTGACGTCAGCGCGCGGAGGCGGCGTCTATGTACTCCAGCGACGTCATCACGGCGCACGACGCCGACGACGGACGCGGAGCCGCAGGAGACGCCTGCAGACGACGCCTACCGACGCGCAAGGGTACTGCTACGCAAAAGTTTCCGGATCCAGACTGACGCCTGGGGTTATTCTAAGGTAAGGAATCTAACACTAACTAATGTTTCTTACAGATATATCGTTACCGAAGGTAAGTAACTTGTTCGATGTGCCTTATGTCCCACAAGACGACATATACCCTTCTAGACCATCCCCACCAGAGGACACTATAGGTTTTAACCTACTAGTCCAAAGAGCTGCCCAATATTATGGGATGGACTTACACACAGATGCAGTGGAGGAAGATTTCCTACTAGACACTTTTGATAACACACAAAGGTCTTCTTCCATTTTACCAATGATTAAGGGTGTAATCAAACATGCAACAGAGGTTTTTAAAGACCCCGTCAGGGCTAGGGTCCTCAATCCTCGAATTGAGAAATAATATAAAGCTGCCCCTACAGATCCAGTCTATATTAAAGGTCCAGAACCATTAGACTATTTAGTAGTGTCTAATGCACGTAAACGTGCTAATTCTCAGACATCGGGTGAAGCCTCACCGCCAGACAAAGAATCCAAGCTATTTGACGCCTCAGGCAAAAGAACAGCGTCTCAAGCAGCTAATATCTGGCGCATCGCCAACACCCAAGCGTTGCTGGCCAGATATGACAGAGCTCATTATGAGGAACAAGAGTCCATAATGCAGCATCTACATGACAAATACAAAAGTAGGGCTAATGAACTTATACAGGAAGGTAAAAATATTACCAACACTTCCATTCGCTGTGCCCTAGATGCGGCAGATACCGCCTCAAAAGCAATTAATACCAGCACCCTCCTACGTAGACATGCTTGGCTACGTATCTCAGGTTTTAAACCTGAGGTACAAAACTCTATCCTTAATCAGCCATTTGATGACACATTTATTTGGCCCAAATGTTGACGTGTCTTTGATACAGCAAAATCTATGGGAGCCTTGCAACAGCAAGCACCCAGACGTTCTTTTCGTCGCTCATCATATAAAGGCAACAGTAGAGGCTACTCCTCCGAAAGTACTTTCACCTCTTACAAAACCCCTAGCCAATCCACATTCACTAAGGGCTACCAAAGAGGGGGTTACAGGGGTAACAACAACAAAGGCAGAGGCAAAACTAACAACTCCTGCTCTGCCTCTGCCCCTACCCAATGACTTTCCTCCCCTTCCCCCCCAACATTCCACTCCTGGTGAGGGGAAGACTGCAACAATTCCTTCCTGCCTGGACCAACATCACATCAGACAGGTGGGTGTGACAAATTAGTCAATCAGGTTACTGTCAAGAACTAACATCTACCCCTCCCCAAACATACCACCCAAACAGTATCCAATGTCACAAGAACATCTAGCACTGTAATAGCAAGAAGTAGAATCCCTGCTACAAAAAAAGTGCAATAGAACCTGTTCCTCTGCACCAACAAAACAAAGGGGTTTACTCTCTATTCTTTCTGATTCCAAAAAAGGACAGCTCTCTAAGGCCTATTCTAGACCTCAGATCGCTAAACGTATACATACAGTCAGACCATTTTCACAGGGTCACACTGCAACAAGTCCTTCCGCTTCTGTCGTAAAACGACTTCCTTGCTACTTTAGATCTCAAGGACGCATACTTCCACTTTCCCATTCACAAGACTCACAGGAAGTATCTCAAATTTGTAATAGACGGACAGCTCTATCAATTCAAAGTACTCCCATTCGGAGTCACAACAGCACCAAGAGTATTCACCAAGTGCTTAGCAGTGGTGGCAGCGCATTTACAAAGACAACACATCGATGTCTTCCCGTACCTCGACGACTGGCTCATAAAAGCCAGCTCATACAACCAATTCGTGGAACACACTCCTGCCACAATACAACTGCTTCACGACTTGGGGTTCACAATAAACCACACCAAGTCCCATCTACAACCATTCAAAGTACAACAGTACCTCGGTGCCACAATAAACACCTCAAAAGCGCTTGCCTATCCCACTCCGGTAAGGATAGCCAGCATGCAAACACTTCTAACAAGGTTTCAGCTACAACACTCCCTTCCAGCATCTCATAGGGATGATGGCCTCTTGCATTTTCATAGTGCCCCATGCAAGACTTCAAATGCGCCCGCTACAAGAATGCTTATCACGCCAGTGGAACCAGGCTCAAGGTCAATTGAAAGACCTAGTGTTGGTAGACGGTCGGACTCATCCCTCTCTGCAGTGGTGGAACACCAAAAACCTTTCCAAGGGACGACCGTTCCTAGAGCCAGTTCCTCAGATAATCTTAACTGCGGACGCATCGCTCTCCGGCTGGGGAGCCCACCTACTGCAACACACCATGCAAGGCAGGTGGACACCACAACAAAAGTTACTCTACATCAAACATCTGGAGTTACTAGCAATATTCCTAGCACTAAAAGCTTTCCAAAAGCAAGTATCAAACAAAGCTGTGTTAGTCCGCACAGACAAAATGACAGCTATGTATTACATACAGGAGCAGGGAGGCACTCACTCCCTGCAGCTATCTCAACTAGCACAGGACATATGGTGGTGGGCTGTACCTCAAAACATATTCCTTTTAGCCCAGCATGTTCCAGGAGTACAAAATACCATAGCGGATCTGTTAAGTCGACAAACACAACAGACCCACGAGTGGGAACTTCATATGCAAGTTCTTCAGCCATTCTTGCAGATGTGGGGACAACCTCAAATAGATCTATGTGCCACTCACGAAAACGCCAAATGCCCAAGCGTCGCCGCCAGATATCCACACCCACTGTCCAAAGGCAATGTGATATGGATGAACTGGTCAAACAGATTTGCTTACGCTTTTCACCTCTAACACTCATGCCACTAGTAGTACGCAAACTACAGCAGCATTCTCTGACCCTCCTCCTAGTTGCTCCAGCGTGGGCCAAACAGCTGTGGTACACCACACAGCTACAGCTGTCGGTAGTACCGCACCAAAATTTACACCTGTCTCCACACCTCTTAACACAGAACCGTGGAGAGATCAGACACCCGGACCCAGCTCAGCTCAACCTTGCGATCTGGCACCTGGAATCCTATAATTTGCTATTAGAACCTTCCTCCAGACTGCATGAATGTCATAAAAGAAGCTAGACATCCAACCACTAGGGCATGTTATGCAGCCAAGTGGAAACGATTTGCAATATATTGTCACAACAATATTAATCCTCTAGATGTGTCTATTCAACACATCATAGGATACTTACTGCGTCTCCAAAGATGCAACTTAGCCTATACGTCTATTAGACTGCATCTTGCTGCAATAGTAGCATATCTGCAAAACAGACAACATCTATCTCTATTCAGAGTGCCCGCCATTAAAATGTAAATTGATACTTGTATAGCGCACTACTCACCCGTAAGGGTCTCAAGGCGCTTGTACGGATACCGCTGTGGAACCCATCCTGGCTTTCCCTGTGAGGCGTCCACTCCTGGGCACCCCCAAGGTGGAGGCCAGGCATCCTTAGCGTTGTGGGGGCCGTTGTGGAGATTAAGCAAGCTATTGCCCAGAGTTGCAGAGTGTGGGACTCCATGATTGGAATAGGCACTGAGGCGAGAATTATCAGGTCCGTGGAATTTTGAGCCCAAGACCCGCCGAGGCGGGGAATTGAACCCTGGTCCCGGGCTAGACCTCTGCATCATGGTCTGCCGCTCTAACCATTGAGCCACACTTCTCCACTATTTTATGGAAGGCCTTAAAAGAATAATTCCTCCCAGAGTACCACCTTCACCTGTGTGGAATTTAAACGTTGTTCTCACACGGTTAATGGGACCTCCCTTCAAACCCTTACACAAATGTGAACTACAATGTTTAACATGGAAGCTATTATCTCTCTGTGGAGAGAAGGTGAACTACAAGCACTAACCATTCAAGAACCCCTTTTGCAAATGCATCACAATAAGGTAGTTTTGCGTACTAATCCAAAATTCTTACCCAAAGTCATTTCTCCCTTCCATCTCAATCAATCTGTGGAACTGCCCGTTTTCTTCTCGCAACCACAGACAGTACCAGAAAGAGCTCTTCACACATTAGATGTCAAAAGAGCATTGCTATACTACATAGAGAAGACACAACCCTTTCGTACGACAAAACAACTTTTTGTGTCTTTCTCACCACCACACAAAGGTAATCCTATTTCAAAATCTGGGATAGCTAGATGGATTGTCAAATGCATTCAGATTTGTTACCACAAAGCTAAACGTAAGTTATCTGTTCCTCCTAAAGCCCACTCTACAAGAAAGATAGGGGCTTCAATGGCATTTTTAGGGAACATTTCCCTAGATGACATCTGCAGAGCAGCTACGTGGTCTACACCCCACACATTCACAAAACACTATTGTGTAGATGTGCAAACCAAGCAACAAGCTAATGTGGGCCAGGCTGTTCTCAAAACATTATTCCAAACTACTGCAACAGATAGGGGTGGTCGCCGCTAGGGATGGGTACTGCTTTGCAATCTATACAATCTATGCACAGTGTGCAATCTGCAGCTCATATGCCTCGAACGGAAAATGCTACTTACCAGTATGCATCTGTTCTTGGCATGTAGAGCTGCATAGTTGCACACGCCCACCCGCCTCCTCGGCTACCCTTGTCTGTTCCAGTATTATCTTAATTAGGTGCAAATTACATGGGCATCCTTCCTTTTCTTGCAAAGCTCCATCATTTCCCTAATGGCGAAAAACAATCTGGGGATGTAGCCGATGCCCATGCGCAATGTGGTCCAAAGGAGGAGTCACCTATCTCGTTACTTCCAAAGAACTTTTCAGGACAACAACAAACTGCAAACATCCGGGCCCAACACTAAGTGGGGATCTATGCACAGTGTGCAACTCTGCAGCTCTACATGCCAAGAACAGATGCATACTGGTAAGTAGCATTTTCCTTTCATGGTATCTGCGCATAGGATCCATTCACTCTCTTTGCTTCCAAGGGTGAATTCCCAATTCCCACCTCGGGGATTGGAGGTACGTGGTTAAACCATGTAAATTGGAATATCCATGTTTTAGTAAACAATGTGCCACTAAGAGCTGTTTTGTATCAGATTCATGAATATTGTGAAATTTTTTCAATATCTGGAATTTCAGGGGTTCGGCGGTACAGCCACCACAGAGCGAAGCATGTGTGAGCCAATCAAGTTACAAATCATGGCTTCATTCTTCATAACAGACCCAATCGAAGCAACACTATTACCATTGATCAATGTAGACTAATCAAAGGCATCACATCTTTCTTACCAGATGAGCTAAAAACAGTAACACAAACACTGGTGCTATCCAAACTGGATTACAGAAACATTGACTTATCTGAATTTTTAAATACATTTTTCGATGCTCATATCTTCTCCACATGCAGGTGCCTATCTGATTAAAACGTTGGACATTTCAAGCACATTACTCCAGTACTTCACTTGTTGGGTTGGCTTAAAGTAGCCTATATTGATCACAAACTCATCCATGTCCCGATTCCACAAGAAATTAAAGGCATCAGGTGGCTTCGACATCTTCACAGCTCTGGATCTATGATTGGTGTTAAAACAAGAAAGCACCTTAATCCATTTCTGGTTGTGTGCCCAAGATTTGGAACTCACATTGCCAGCCCAGACATTCGCACAACACCCTCTCGAACAGAAATGAAAACACTTTCTTCTTCTGGCACTGCACAGCACAATCTGTCTACTGATAATGGTGCCACTGAAGTACACTCTCCGCCTCTACCTACACCTCTGATCTCTTTGATCCCCAAGCCTGAACAATGGTGGGCAGATATTTTAGATTTCTTGTAAACTGTGACCATTAATGAGTTTGTGAACAATAAATGCTATCTTAAGGGGATGTAATTTCAATAGAAAGCAGGGCCAACCTGGCCATAGCGGGCACCGGGCGTTTCCCCGGTAGGCCGCCAGGGTGGGGGCCAGTTTTGGGCCCCTGGGGGGCCGTTTTTGTTACCGGGCGTCGGCAATATCGGCCCCCTGTAACAAATTCGGCCTAAACCGGCCCTCGCAAACTGCTCAGCTGCTCTCCCCCTCACCTGGACCAGCTGAGCAGTTTGCCAGGGCCGGTTTCTGTTCCCAGTCCGGCCCTGATAGAAAGCCAACCAAACAAGCAAAGGACAAAGCGGAAGACTGGTGTAATGTGCTTGAAAAGTCCAACTCCTGACAATAGACAGGCAGTTGGGTCATTTAACTAAATGATGCGGTCCTTGCCAAAACAATGAACACAGGAAAAATCTTTATTAACTCCTTGTCTCTTTTACCATGAAATGCCATTCCATACTAATATTTAAAAGAGGAAGTTGTTTGGGAGCAAATTCTAGAAATTAAGAATTAGGCCTGGCCAAGTAACCTAGAAACAGCTAGTGTCTCTGGGATCCAAAAAATGCGTTGGGCATATATGGAGGTGAAAAGACAGAAGGGTACCATTGGGCAGGTCGATGCATTCTTGTTCTGTCATGGCAGCAACTTACAATGCATTTAGTCTCTCACCATCACATGTGTAAGGGGCCAGTGTGGTGAGCTATGATCCAACTAGGGCTCGGCAAACTGGTTCTCGTCTGCCTTTGGGCTCATGAGAATGGCTTGCGGCTCTAACCCCTGCTCAAAATATTTGCCTTTTTTGTCCTAAGAGGAGTAGGTGGAATCTAAGCCTTTTAAAGAATATGTCGTTTTTAGATCGGGTGTAGACGGCGCTTGCGCTGTCTGGAAGATCTGATGTATGTACTTTGTGGCTCTGGAGAGCAGACCTAGGACTGGTCTGCTTCCACTTTTGCTGAGGGTCTTTTTTTCTGTTCAACTACCTCTATTTAACTGTCTTGATAGAAAACGACCAGTAGAGGTCAGTAAAATACCAGAATTGGTTTCTGCTCAGGCACTTCCTTTATTTCTTTTTCTGCCAACTGCCTCTATGTAACTTTCTAGAAAACAACCAGCAGAGGTCTGTAAAATAGCAGAATCAATTTAGCATTCCCTAGATTCCTAGCTTAGAAAGGTATGACTTGCCTATTCTAACCAAAGAAACCGATTGCTGTCTTATGACTTTAACAAGTCTACACAGCTGTGGAAGCAATACCATCTTCAACAACAACTAGACTGTAGGCTTCAAAGTGCTAAACGTCTGTTGCGGTGGCAGCTGTCTTCTCAGCTTGATAAAAAACAATTACACGCCAGAGAGCACTCTGGTAGGCTTAGTTTGTCTCCCACAGGCACACTGTTTTAGTGCAGGCAACTCAAACAAATTCTCCAACTTCCAAAGGAAGGAGATTTCATGACCGCTTTAGACCTGCAAGACGTGTTTCCGCATTCTCATCCACCTCAAAAATATTTGTATTATCAATTCAAAGTGCTCCAATTCTGTCTGAAATTTGCCCCAAAACCCTTACCAAAGCTTGTCTATAGCCCTTCAACATATTATTTCCCTTACTGAGCAGAAATCATCTCCTAACCCTCGGAAGAAAATAGAGTTTGGGAGCTATTCTAGATACAGTTACAAACAAAGCATTTCCTTAACCTCATGCGCGCTGCGTCCTTTCCCGCTGTGCGCTGAAGTTTTGTAAATACCGCGGTTCATGACTGATGCAGCTGAAAAAGCATACACTGGATGTCGGCAAATGTCTATTTTCCAGTTATTGGTAATAAATGGTTCCTTACTATAAGACTCAACCTTTTTCAAAATGAGGGATAGCATGTTGGGTGTCTACAGTCAGTTTTCTGGCAGTCTAAAGTAGGATACGCTCTCCATAATCCTGTAGCTGCTAACTAAATAACGAGTGTCCTAAAAACAGACATTTTCATGGCAGCATACTCGAAAAACAGACACACCTTTATGCAACATTACTTCCTGGAAGCAGCAACATAAGTGGATGCAGCAGAGAAACACGTAGTATGAATAGTCTTTGGAACCCTCCAATCAGTGTATGTAAATATATTCATTGTTAACTGCTTGCTATTCTGATTCAAGCATTGGAGTCTATGATCGATTCAGTCTTGAAGAATAAAAGTTACCTGAAAATGTAGTTCTCCAGTGTTTTCTACATTTCATAGATTCAGATGCGGCTCACCTTCTTCCCACTATCGGGCGCAAATAACAAATGCAATGCTTTCACATTCATGCTAGGAAATCTGAGATACGATAGCATCTGGGAGCTGGAGTGGTGTTCATGGTACCTTCATCTAATTGGTTGATGTTTTGGGACTTTTGAAAGATGTATATAGGTTACTTATGTGGCTATGTTTACTGCCTTCCAGGCTATGTTTAACATTACACTGTTTTCTATCACTACTTTGGAACATCCAGTTCCACAACAAGATGATTCAAGCATGTGAATCTATGAAAGATACCAGTACTGCAGAGCTAGTTACAAGTAAGTTACTTTTTTATATGTTTCTGTAGGAGGCATCATCTGATCTAAGTGGCTGTAGTTAGTCAACTATTCCTTTCAAATCCAAAGAACGGAAATGTGCTTACAAGTCTAATTGGAAAATTGTAATAATGGCCACTGTAGTTGTGTGAGCACATTGATAATTGTGGAAGATAAACCAGATTCTTCACACGCTAATTTACAAGGAGTGGGGGGGCACATATTCTGGATGGAGAAATAAGGGATAGGAAAGCTGCTGCACATAAGTAAAATCTTATTTTCCCCCCGCGCCCCCTTCCACTCTAGTTCTTATTAAAATTAGCAAAAATCTTGTCTTGGCCCCCTCCTCGCTTTGAATTGCTAGCTTTGTCCCATCTGCATAAAACTGAAAATCCAACCCTGGTTAATGTAACATTTACCATTCACCATAAGGTGAACAATGACCAAGGCTGTAACTAAACTCTTTAACTTGTGGGCAAAAGGGCAAGTTTAACCTGTTGTCTGTGTTTCAGTAAAGAATGACTTAATTAAGGCCTTACCTATCTCTCAGATACGCCTATGGTCCAGTCTTGCAACTGAAACACATTAGTCAACTGTAAGGAAGCTAGCTGATCCAATAAAATGAAGACTGCTGGCTGGCTCAGAGCAACATTTCTTTAATATCTATTGATGCTGACTCCTTTCCTTTGTTTGGCTGCAAGCACATTGAAATAGGGTGAATCATCCGTTAAAACGTCTGTACTCTTTTCTTTTTAGCAATAAGCAAAAGAATTTCAGAAACTTTTCCTAGTACCTTTTACTAAAGACTAGTTAAAAATCATCAAAACTCTGGTGCTTGAGCCGTAGCTACTTCCATCCAGTCACTTGATGGAAATTGATCAAGTTGGGAACTAGCTCTGTCGAGGTGTTATAAGCAAATTAATTGGCCTGATGTGCAATAAACAGTAATACACATGATAGCCATAACGTTTTTTCAATGTTATGGCTTTATATGATGAATTGTAGGGTTAAAAGTTTGAAATACCAAGTCATTACTTTTTTAATACTATAAAATACGGTGAAAGCCATCATTGCATTAGCATGAAATGAAGGATCAGAATCCAAAAACAATATTGATAATTTTGCTGATTGAGATATTTATTATTGCGATCATTTTGTATTTCTGCTTTAGGTTCACTCAAATTCTATCCACATTTGTGCAGTGGTTGTGGAATACGAGGCAAAATGTGGCCGCACCAACAAAGGAGTAGCCACAAATTGGTTGAAAAACAAGTTAATCACTGACAATGGTCACAAGTCCACCGTCCCAATGTATGTACGGAAATCACAGTTCCGGCTGCCATTTAAGTCCAGCACACCTGTCATAATGATTGGACCTGGTACAGGGATTGCTCCCTTTGTTGGATTCATCCAGGAGCGCAGCTGGCTCAAAGAACAAGGTAAGGAATCTGAGCTGTGCCCTATTTTCAAGATGATATGTAAGCGATTGAAGTTACCCACTTGGCTTTATAGTAGCATTGAGTCCCTCGAAGAATAATATACCGCACATTGTTATGTTATGTTATGTTATGTTAAGGGGGTGCTTGTAAAGCGCACTGACACCGTGGGTTTCCTGGCGCCGATTGGATGCTAAGGGAACAGAGGGATTTTAGCTAGATTGAGGAAACAGCCAGGTTTTTAATGATTTACGGAATTGGATGAGAGTGTTGGAAATCTTGACTGGGGAAGGGAAAGAGTTCCAGAGTTTAGGGCCAAGGTATGCAAATCTCCGACCACCAGATCTACAAAGTTTGATGGGGGGGACAACCAGGAGGTGTAGGTGTGATGATCTGAGATTGCCAGGGGGACAGTAGGGCCGGATGAGAGATTTTAAGAAAGCAGGACAAGAACCAGAAAGAGATTTGAAAATAAGACAGCCAAGCTTAAAGGCTGCTCTCAGCCTGACTGGGAGCCAGTGCAACTTGATGAGGAGGGGTTTGGCCGACTGCCATTTCGGTATCCCGAGGGCCAGTCTCGCCGCCTGGTTTTGAATGATTTGCAGTCTATGGATGGAAGATTTAGGCAAACCATAGTAGATAGAATTAGAAAAATCCAGGCGGGAGAGGACGAGGGCCATGATGACTTGCAGCAGGGCATCTGGGGTGAGAAGGTAAGCCACCTTCCTGATCCTGCGCAGCTGGAACATACAGGAGGAGACCACCGTCCCCACTTGAGGCCCAAGGGATAGTCCAGCATCAATGGTGACCCCAAGACTTTTCACCGCGGCCACCGGGATAGGAGGGGGGCCAAGTTCTGCCGGCCAGAAATGCGAACCCCAGTGGGCGGGGCTCCTACCAGGAAGGAGGAGCTCCGTCTTTCCTGGGTTCAGTTTTAGTTGGTTCTGACACATCCACTGAAGAATATGGGACATGACCGCCTGGAAATTAGAAATAGCAGAGGGAGAGTTTAGAGGAAAGATGAGTTGCAGGTCGTCCGCGTAATTAAAAACGGTGACGTCCCACTGCCTCAGAGAAAGAAGATGGGGGCGGAGATAGAGATTGAAAAGAAGAGGGGATAGAGAGGAGCCCTGGGAGACCCCACATGGCAGGTGCTCCCTAGGAGCCCTGAAAGTGCCTAGGCTGAGGGTCTGGGATCCCTCGGTGAGAAAGGATTTGACCCAAGCCAGTGCCAGGCCCTGGATGCCGGCCTGCTCGACACGGCGGAGAAGGATGTTGTGATCCACCGCGTCGAAGGCGGCCGACGGGTCTAATAATACCAAGGCCTGGGGGGTACCCCTGTCAGCTCCGTCTCTCAGGGCATCCAGGACGGCCAGGATCACAGCCTCCGTAGAGTGACCGGGACGGGAGCCGGCCTGGTTAGCCTCGAGGAAGTTGGAACTCTCGATGAACCCCGAGAGACAGGTGGTGACATGGGCTTCCAAGATTTTAGAGAAAAAAGGCAAGAGAGAGATAGGACGATAGTTCGCCGGGACGGCAGGATCTGCTCCCGGCTTCTTCAGAAGAGGCACCAGAACGGCCTCCTTGAAGGAGCTAGGTACCGTCCCGGAAGAGAGAGAAAAGTTCAGCAAAGGAAGAATACAGTCAGGTAAAGAGTGGCAGATGTCCCGGAGTATGGAAGGCGGACAGCGATCGTCAGGTGAACCAGACTTAATGCGGACGGCCAGAGTGCTTAGGGATGTGGGGTCTAAAAGGGGAAATTGAGTGAAGGAAAGAGCGTTGTGAGGGGGAGTGACCGAATCAGCGCCAGGAAGGGTGACCGGAATGGTATCCTTAATCATAACAATTTTTTGAATAAAGAAAGTGCTAAGTGCATTGCAGGATTCCTGTGTAGGGACCTGGATCGGGAGTGTCCTGGGGTCAGAGGTGAATTCGTCGAGGACTTTGAAGATTTCCTTCGACTTACAAGGGGCTGAGAGGATTTTCTCTGAGGCATAGGCTTTTTTGGCTGCAGAGGTGGCTGATTTATACTTATTGCGGGCTGCTACATAAGTATCTCTGCTTGGCGAGCAGTAGTCTCTTCTCCACTTGCGCTCCGATTGGCGGAGTTCAAGCTGTAAAGCTCTTAGTTGGGTGGTATACCATTTGTGAGAATTACTGTGCCGGGACCGGGGCAATTTGATCAAGGGGGCAAAGATGTCACTGGCTGACGTAAGCCAGTCAGAAATATGACCGTCTAGCTCATTGATGCCAGTGTTGTTGGGGATAAGGGGGCGTGTGTGGGACAGATGGGGAATTAATTTGGAGGAGTCAACAGCCTTCCACTTGCGAGCGGTGCCACCCTCCCGCGGGGGGGATTCTGATCTGACCGGCCACCGAGATGGTAATGTCAATATGTTATGTTATGTAATGTCAATATGTTATGTTATGTTATGTTTCCTTTTGATTTTATACATGAGCAAGTTTCCTCAAACCTATTTGAACGCTTTATAGACCCATTACTTGCGCTGTGTCCTTTGATCACTGTGCGTTCTAGCCCCTACTCTACTCCTTGTCTTCACAGCACTACACATTTGTTTCAAACTGTATGTGGGGATTTCTTTTTTTAACAGAATTCTAGTTTTTGAGTAAAGGAACTGAAGTGTTTTTTAGCTTGCGTACAGTGGCTCAGTACATGAACATAAAACCCATCTTGCTTCTGTGAATAGTCTTCAGAATGTCCAATCCTGCATCGTACTACAGTCTTTGTAAAGCAATTCACAGTCTGTACTTGGGGCATGTAGTGAATCGCGTTGGGACTTCAAATTTTTAAAAAGGTGCACACACTAGGTACAGAATGACTTGCTTCAAGAGAGCATTCCATCAATTCAATTCCTGAAGCCTTGCAGCAGGTACATGTGTGCATTAATCTTCAATTTAATATCAGTATTAAACTTCAGATTTGAATTTTGATTTAAAAGTAATGAGAATCTTTGTCTCTGCTTAAAATGCAAGTCTCTTTAATGCAATATTTATTTATATTCATAAACTTATTATGGGCCTCCCATAATACAGAATTGTTTCTAGGTATCCTTAGTGCTCGTTCCCATATACCTTCTCCCTTTAAGATCATTCCTCGTCCATCAAATGCTCTTTTTATTCTTTGGCGGAGGTTGTTCATTATTGCCTGGTCAATTACTGTCTCGTTCATTGCTCTTACCTAAGCCTTGAAATCAACCTGGGAATGAAAGCTATATGCAGTGGATGAGACGAGTCTTGCATTGTTACCAGAAAGGGACAAAACCATTTGGTTCCACAAATGTAATTGAGGAACTTTTTGCGAATGTGTATTTCCTTAACTCTAACAGCCATAAACACATTTTTCTAAGCAGATGTTATCAGTTCTTATGGGTTTCTTATTTGTCGTCTCCTGGATTGTTTTTTCCTTGGAGGCTGAAAGGAACCTTGTGCTGCAGACCTCACGGCTCACATTTCTAGCGCCACATGGCATCTTTTGAAGGAAATATTAAAAACTCAAACTTGGCTTTTTTGGCATTCTTTTACTAAGCAGGTCTTTGTAGACCCTTGATGCCAAGGTTAAGGCCAGTGCTGGCAGAGCATAACCTTTTCATTTATAATCTGTAACCATCCCTCTTAAGGTACTAATTTGATATTGGATCAGGGAAGGTGGGCTCTACGTGTTGATGACTAAAATGGAAAGTGAAACAAAATATCCCAAAGTATACAGGCTTCCACTTGGAATCCGTTCTATCTTTTTCCAGGTTATACTCAATCTGCCTACTATCTATCACAGAAATGTTTGAAATAGAATAGTTGCTTTGAGACATTGTGGACAAGTGCACTAGGGTTGAGGTAAAAGGGGGTCATTGCCTTCCTGAAATCAATTTCCAAGATTTCCTTATTTATTCTTCTTCTGTTCTTTTTGATGGAAGTTTCTAAATTAAACATGTCAAGTGCTGAAGGGGCCTGATAGATTAATACAAAAATCTTCCTACTTTCTATGTGTTGACCCTGCAGAATGTTTAGTGTACACATTACCCTCTCTACTTTGGTTCCCATATTACATCACAAACAAGCAAGATTGTTCTTCCTCCTCGCATTGCTTGATAGGCTACATGCTCTACAACAAGTTTGCCCTCCATCCTTGCGGCTTTTCTGACTGATTACATGCTTAGGCTTGGTTGGATTTCTCATTGTAGTACACATAGGCCTTGTCTTTACAGGTCTGCCGTTTGGGCTTTAATAGCATGATATGCGGATGGGCAAATGTTGTATAGTTGCCAAGGTTTAAATAGTTTGTTGGAGGACTGTACATAGGGATACACTTTGTCAGCTCCATTTTGAATGTTAAGTACTATGTGCCTTCACCTTGTGAAGGGTTGTACAAAAATATTTATATAAGAATGTTTTACCTCTGTTTTAGCTAAGCTCTAATTGGTTTCACAATGTTTATCTTATGTCATGCAGGCAAGGAAGTTGGTGATACAGTGCTCTACTACGGCTGCCGTCATGCAAACGAAGACTATCTCTACAAAGAGGAGCTCAAACGCTTCCATGAAGAGGGTGTGTTGACCCAGCTCAATGTGGCATTCTCCAGGGATCAAGAACAAAAGGTAAATGCATATACAGGGGGACCAACAGGGTTTGGAAGTGGAAGGAGGTAGGGAAGTGAGGCATGAGGGAGAAGGCTAGAGAGGAAGGGATAGGAAGCATGTTTTAAAGTAGAGCTTTTGGTGCCAAAACATCTTCCTCCTATATTCAGCAGCCTGATAATTCAACAGGGTTATGAAATCCTGGGAATATATGTGGCTCATATGTTAAACCGGACACATTAACAGCCAAACCAGTGTGCTACAGTGAATTCACAATTACATTCAACTGCGAGATTCCCTAGGCCGCTGGGAATCTTTACTTTTTTTTCTTCAAGGCCTGGGTTTAATCCCATTCGCTGAAACATGCGAGTGAAGAAACCTATGCTAAACTGTACATTTAATAAACTGCAGGAACTAATGAGGAAAGGAAGACTCTGCTTTTGGGCTGTGCGGGTACACCAGACATAATCCCTTTTAAGGTTTCTGCATTTACTCCAGTATTGGCGTTTTCATAGATTCACATGCCTGAATCATTCCCTGTTGTCGAGACGGGAGTATCCGGTATATAAAAAAGCAATGCTTAGTTGGATAGCAAACTGAAAAGAGGACTACGCCCATTTCCGTTTTGTAACCCATAACCTTCGTATGTAAAAGAGACCAAACTTGTCCCTGAACCAATCAGAGCCCCTCACCCTCTAGAACACTCCTGAGAGAACCTTTTGCTCCTCAGATTTTCTACTGCACGTTGTGCTAGGGAGTCTCCTTTGAGCTCTGCTCAAATTCTACGTTTTCAACCTCATTTCAGAACTTTGTTCTTAGAAATTCATCTGGATTTTTACTACTCTGTTCGATCTTCAACTTCATTCTTCAGAGAATGTCTGGAAAGGAGAAGAAAGGTTTATTTAGAGCCTGTGCCACTTGTTCCAAGAAGAAGCTCTATACTAATGACCCTCTTACTGACTGTATTTACTGTCTATACCCGGATCACCAGGCCAAAGACTGTAAGGTATGTCGCACTTTTTCAAGTAAGACCCTGAGGTATAATAAGGGGCGCCTTTTGATATGACTTCAGAAGCTAAAAGCCAGAAAGGAGGTTATCTCCAGTGATAGTGATGAGGCATCCTTCTCAACATCTAGGAGATCTGAAAAGAGAAGAAAATCTCCTCATACTCATTCCTCAGAAGAACGTTCTGAGAAGGCCCTCAAAAAGACCACTCATGGGTCTTCTGGACGCAGTCCTTCAAAATCTCCTCAATCTGTGGTAAAGGACATGCTTCAGGAGACAACCATCAAAAAAGACGAGTTCTGTGCTGTCAAAATCACCGCCTCAGGTCAAGGAACCTTCAGGAAGCCGTCTTCTATGCCTCCTGAGGTAAAATCCAAAAAGCCTGCTTCGTTGACACGATTGCCGACGACTAAGTCATCATCATCGACGACGAAGACTGAGGTATAGCTAATATCAAAGAAACTATCACTGCCTACGACAGTTGCCTTTCCGTCGACGGCGGCATCGTCAACGGTGGTGTCGACGTAGACTTCATCAGCGACGACAACGGGATCGACAACGACGGTGTCGATGACGGTGACTGTCGCCGACGACTGATACATGACTACGCTTGGTATCGACGAGGGAAATATCAGAAAAGCTTGAAATTGTCAGGAAGAGGATGATTACACCAGAGATCACCTCCCCAAGCAAAATTACTCCTCTGGTGCCATCACACCTACTAGAGAAGCAGGATTCAGAAGAAGAGGAGGATGACGGACCATTTGGATACGCCAGTAGTCCCTCGCAGCTACATGTTAAATGTCAAGAAGATGACTATGAGGAGGGATACGGGGAGTACCAATATCCTCCACAACAACACTATCACCAAGGCTACCAGGAAGAGATGGTTGGCATGCCATCGTCCATGATGATGTTTCTGCAGTTTATGCTGGCAGACTATAAAAAGATCATTCCGCCAACACCAGTTTCTCAGGAAATCCTTGCCTCGCATCCACGCTCCATCCCTACTACTCTAGTTAGAAGCAGGGAGTCGCTACAAGACCCTACACCTGCAACTCCTCAAACAGTACCCCACCAGGATCCTGTCACCACTGCCACTGACGATGATGACCAGGAGGAGGGGGAAATAACCGATCCTAACAAAGAATGGGATGATTACCTTATTCCATTACCGGCATCTCCCTCACCAGTACCTGTTGATTCTCCGCCGGTGGACATCTGGGGATTCCATAAGTTAATGAAAAGGGCTGTGAAGAGGTTCCAGCTTCCAATGTATATGACACAAATGGTGTGTTTCCTATATGATTTTAAGGAGCAAGCCCACATGTCAGTTCGGGCTATCCCAATTGTTAGCCATGTGTGGGAAGAAGGCTTAAAAGTCATGAAGACACTGGCGACAGTTACTCCTGTGCTCGCCAAATTAGAGAAGAAATATAAAGCTCCTTTAGACGCTTACTGGGCCATCCCAAACCATATTCCGTGATTTCTCAAGCGGTGCAACAACAATCTTAAGAATCCCTGAGCACCTCCTGACAGAGAGGGGAGACGCGTAGACAATGCAGGAAAGAGATTTTCATCCATGTCTGCTCTCCTAGTTAAAGCTGCAAATGCCCTTGCCATTCTGGGCAGGTACGATAGGCAGATGTAGTGTGATTTGGCACCTTACATAGACCTCATCCCAGAAGATAATAGACAGGAGGCGAAAAAGATTCTTAAAGGCTTCGGCTGAAGTCATTGACTGCATGATGGATATCGCGACCACGACCTTCAAGTCGCTTGGAGGAGCTGCAGTTCTACGGCGTCTGGGATTGTTAAGAGCAACTGCTTTTAGACCAGAGGTCCAAAATAAAATTCTGTATCTCCCCTTCAACAGGGAGGATTTGTTTGGGGAACAAGTGGATGAGGCATTTCAAGGTATCATGAAAGATACAGACACTGCAAAGGCCCTAGGGACACTACAGTGCAGTAAAGTGCCCTTTCAGGGGGCCCGGGGTAGAGGCCAATCATCCTATAGAGGAGGTTACTAGCAGGGAAGATACCCCTCTTATACCTCACTGTCGCAACCATACCGTCAACAATATGGTCAAAAACAGGCAGGAGCTAAGCAAAGTCTGCTCCTAGGAGACGAGGAGGTCGTCAAGGAAAGGACAATGGTAAAGACAATGACAACCTTCTGAATCCGGCTATGTGTATTCCTTCCCATCAACAAGTTCCCTTGGGTGGAACAGTTGCTTCCCATCTACATCATTGGCAGAAAATAACGACGGATAGATGGGTCCTCAATATAATACAATTGAGACATACTCTAGAATTCCTAAGTTCCCCTTGTACTCCACCGAGAAGTCAAGAGGTCAAACATCTATTTCAGATGCGTCAGGAGATTTGAATAATGCTCCGAAAGGGAGCAATAGAACTGGTGCCAATTTCCCAGAAAGTAAGGAGGTTTTATTCGTGTTTCTTCCTAGTCCGGAAGAATGCTCTCCAATGGTGTCCTATTCTAGACCTGAGATCTCTGAATACGTATCTCAAGAAGCAATCTTTCTGGATGGCTACCCTCCAAGACATTCTGCTGCTCTTAAACCCAGGGGATCATATGACCACTCTAGACTTAGAAGATGCATATTTTCACATCCCCTTTCATCCTTCCCACAGGCAGTATCTTCGGTTTGCAGTAGCCGGAGACCATTGCCAGTTCAAAGTACTACCATTTGGCCTCAAATCAGCCCTGAACATTTTTACAAAGTGTCTGGCGCCAGAGGCGGCTTTTCTCAGGAAGCAAAGACACCAGGTACCTGGACGACTGGTTGATAAAAGCGCCATCAGAACCTTCAGGCCAGGTGTCGACAATGGCATGCATACAATTGTTTGCTGAACTGGGGCTGACTTTGAATGTAGAAAAATCATCCCTTCAACCTTCAAGGAAGATAACGTTCCTGGGGGCGATTCTGGACACCTCAGTAAACAAGGCATTTCCCTCCATAGAGAGACAAATGGGTCTCATATCTCTTTCCAAGAATTCCGCAAGAAAAAAGTATCTTTCAGTATGCAGTTACAAGTCGCTACTAGGGACAATGTCCTCTTGCATTCCTCTCGTTGCTTTGTGCCGACTAAAAATGCGTCCGTTACAGGAAGAACTGGATCGGCAATGGCACCAGGCAGAGGTATCCTCCGACGACAAGGTGAAGAACACGCCGGCTATGGTGCAAGCAGTAGCATAGTGGACCCAAAAGAGGAACATTTCAGTGGGTCTTACCTTCCTGACCAGACCGGCTCCATTGGTAATTACCACCAATGCATCCCTGGAAGGATATGGGGCATTCCTTCAGGACCTACAGGTCAGCGGTCGGTGGAAATTGCAGGAACAGCTTCACATCAACTTGCTGGAGCTCAGAGCAGTGGACTTGGAATTGCTGGCTTTCCTACCAAGAATACAGGGAGCATCTGTACTAATAAGAACAGAAAACACAACTGCAATGCAC
Source organism: Lissotriton vulgaris (assembly GCF_964263255.1). NCBI lineage: Eukaryota > Metazoa > Chordata > Amphibia > Caudata > Salamandridae > Lissotriton > Lissotriton vulgaris. The sequence continues at coordinate 213,872,430 of NC_141687.1, forward strand.
TATCTCAACAAACAGGGAGGTACAAGATCACTCTCCCTGTCGCAGGAAGCCCAAAAGATATAGGATTGGGCTGTTCAACACGGAGTGTCTCTAAAAGCAGAACATCTTCTAGGAGGTCAGAATATCAAAAAGGACACTATAAGCAGACTGAAATCGACCTGCCATAAGAGGGAGATCAACCAGGACATATTGCAAAGCATCTTCTTCAAATGGGGAGTTCAGACAGTGGATCTTTTTGCGACAGCTCAGAACAAAAAATGCTGGTTCTTCGCAAGTTGGCATCACCAACGGGGATCTTGGGGAAATGCGTTTTTGATAGCATGGTCAGGCGTCTTTGCCTACGCCTTTTCTCCAATTCCCCTCCTGTCACGCGTTCATACAAAGATAAAGAAGGAACCATGAAAAGTAATACTGGTAGCTCTGTGGTGGTACAGGCAACACTGGTTCACAGAGTTGCTGGTACTGTCGAAGAATCATCATCCGATTCGTATGCAACCAATACCATCACTCTTGACAATGTTCCGGGGACAAGTGCTTTATCCAGACCAGAAATCACTACTCTTAGCGGCCTGGCTCCTGAACACTGCGAATTTCAACACCTAGATATTTTATCGTAATGCAGAAATAAACTATCAATTGCCAGTGCGGAAAGTACAAACAGGACATTTAGGATGAAATGGAAGAGATTTGTTTGTGGTGCCCAGAGCGTAATATTCATCCTCTTAACTCAGCGGCACATAAAATTATTCAGTATATATTAATGTTGGCAAAATCTTCTATTAAAGTGCATCTTGCTGCGATTTCCCGATATAGAAGAACTTCCTCGGGCGATCATTGTGTTCCAAAAGAATTATCAAACTGTTAATGAAAGGATTATTTCGAACTTTTCCTCCCATAAGACCTCCTCCACCTCTCTGGCAGTTGAACATTGTTCCATCTCAATTGATGAAGCAGCCCTTCGAACTTATTCACAGGGCGGATCTAAAATTCTTATCCTGGAAGGTAGCTCTTCTCATAGCTCTCACTTCAGCCTGAAGAGTTGGGGAAATACAGGCTCTCACGATACAAGAGCCGTTTTTGCAGTTTAAAGAGGACAGGATTGTTCTCAAAACTAATCCTAAATTCATTCCGAAAGTTCCAACAGATTTTCATCTGAAGGAACCGTTGATCCTTAAGAGGTTCTTCCCTCAACCGTCAACAGCAGCGGAAAAAGCTCTTCACTAATTAGATGTTCAACGTTGTCCGAAGTTCTACTTGCAAAAGACGAGGCCTTTCTGCAAGTCTTCCCAACTGTTTGTGGCTTACAGCACCCCCAGGAATGGTTTTCCTTTGTCAAAGAGGGTAATTGCCAGATGGATTCCAAGTGCAATACAATATTGGAAGCTTTCATAGATTCATATGCGACCGACCCTCCTCCCCTGAGAGGCTCACCTTGGATTTAGCACTGAGGAGCAAAAGGTTCTCTCGGGAGTGTTCTAGAGGGTGAGGGGCTCTGATTGGTTCAGGGACAAGTTTGGTCTCTTTTACATAACGAAGGTTATGGGTTACAAAAGGGAAATGGGCCTAGGCCTCTTTTCCGTTTGCTATCCAACTAAGCACTCCTTTTTTATATACCGGAGACTCCCGTCTCGACGACAGGGAATGATTCAGGCATGTGAATCTATGAAAGCTTCCAATAATGGAGAACTACAGGTTCGAGGCATGTGGCTGCTCTATCGCGTACTAAATGTTGAAGCCAGCATGCTGTTTTGCTTTTTATTATTGCATCTTGTCCAAGACTGATGAACCCTTCTATGTAGTAATGTTAAGAAAGGTTGGCAGGTGGTGTCCACAGCGGGGTTGATTGTGAGGGAAAAGGAACAGAGGCATAGTGGTGGTCGAGGGGGATGGAAGAAGAGAGTGAGCTAAGAGGAATAGGGCGTGCTTGACTCCCAATAAACACATATTTTTTTTATGTTGAAAATGAGAGAATTTATAAAGAGCGTAAGTTACCCTAACATGGGTGTCCTGGAGCTATCAGGCCAATGAAAAGGATGCCGCTCGAATGTATTGCAATAGCCGTGTTTTTCAAACACTCGCACAGCTTTGTGATTGCTCTCCCTTCTTAAATGGGAGGTAAGAGCATTCCACAACTAAGGAGCCAAAAAGAAGTCTCTACCTTCTTTCTGAGTCCAGGTTATTTGGGGAATAGTAAACAAGAAGCCATTTGCAGATTGTAATGGTGGACAAGGAAGACAAATCTTACATTTTTCAGTTATGATTTATGTGCATAGCTTGTTGTAGGCTTGACGAGCCATACAAGTAGTTTTAAACTGAATTATTTTGTTAACTGCCACCAATGTAAAGTTTTAAGCAAGGGAGAGGCAGGCTCATTACGTTTCACCCCTACAAGCAGCCATGCAGCCCAGTTTTGAGTTTGCTATAAGCGGGTTATTACTGTAGTCCCTGATCCCAGGTATAGTGCATTGCAGTAGTCAAGTCACAATAGAGTAGTTGCTTGGCCAAATTTCTTAAGAATCTGCTAGGGCAATATTGAAAATAGCTTAAATAGCATCTTTAGTTATAAAAAACAGGATGCCGAAACCTTGTTTATCTATTTTTCCAAATTCAAAATATTTTAAAGATATATTCGAGGCATATGGGCTGCAGATTGCACTAGTGTTGGGCCTGGATGTTTGTTGTTGTCCTGAAAAGTTCTTTGGAAGTCACGAGATAGGGGACTCCTCCTTTGAACCTCATTGCGCATGGGCATCGGCTCCATCCCCAGATTGTTTTGTTTCCGCCATTTGGCTCTGATGTGTTTCCTGCGCTCCGGTTAGGAACCGAATTTCCTTAGGCGAGCAATCCTCACCCAGTTTGACGGTATTGTTTCGATCGCCCTCCACATCAACGCGATTCTTCACCTTTGAAGTCTTCCATTACGGTCGTCGACTAAGGCCTTCGGGCCGACCTACGCCTTACTTCTAGCTCATGGGAAGGACGCCATTAAAGAAGTGTCCTCGATGTGGGTCAAAGTTTCCCCACACTGACCTACATGAGGTGTGCAACCTTTGCCTCCCATTGGAGCACGAGGCTAAAGACTGTTCCGCTTGTGCCTCCTTCTCCTCCACGAAGACGATCCAGGACCGACGAGCTGGAAGAACAATGGCTCGCTCGTCAGCTTCGATCCCCGACGACAACTTCGATGAGGGCGTCGACGTGCCAGAACACCAGCACGCCCGAAGAGAGTACCAGCTCCTCAGACGCCGAAGACTCTGACGTCGAGGAAGTCACTCCAGCTCAACGGGTCGTAAGTAAGATAGTCGACCCCAACCCTTCCTCAACACCCTCTAAAAAGGCTTTGGGCACACCATCAGCTTCGGGCCCGGGTGCACACCGAGAGACTGCTTCCAACGCCCCGCCTTCGGGCCCGGCAAATAAGCCCATTAAGCATTCAGGCAGCTCGGGCTCGAGCCAGACTAGCCACGGTGCCGATCCTATACCGACACCGAAGAAAAAGCCATCTTCGTCAACCACGCCGACCGTTGCTCCGTCACCGAAACACACAGCTCCGAAAACTGGCAGCGGCTCATCAATACCAAAACCGCATTCGGTGCCAACTAAAAAACCGCCTAAAGCTTCAGATTCACACGCTTCGGAATCGGAAAAAAAACCCCGGAACCGAAGAAACAGGTTCGGGTAAAGGACACTTCAAAAGGGCACACTTCTAAACCGAAATCAGCTGCCGACTCTGTGCCGAAAAAACCTACAGAGCTGAAAACCTCGACACCGAAGGATCTGCCCTGTTCAGAGGAACTTTTCACACCTGATCCTAACCAAAAAACTCTTGACTAGGATCCTATGACTGGTCAATTGACTCACAATTCCAAAAAGAGACCACTTGATGCGCCAGCACCTCCTCCTCCTCCTCCTCCAAAGAAGAGACATTGCAACCTCTCCATTAAGGGTGCCTTCTCCTCCACCTCCCCATACTGTTCCCCCTCCTACACCTACTCCACCTCACCATTCACCTACACCATCCCCTAATCCACAAGATGATGTAGACACAGACTCTGATGACACAGATGGAGGTGCACATGACCGGCAGGGACCAATAGTCCCCCTCAGTCACCTAATCCATGGGATGATTACAACACCCCTGATGTGCCTTATGTCCCACAAGAAGACATATACCCTTCTAGAAAATCTCCACCAGAGGTCTCTATAGGTTTTAACCTACTAGTCCAAAGAGCTAGGGTCCTCAATCCTCGAATTGAGAAAAAAAATAAAGCTGCCCCTACAGATCCAGTCTATATTAAAGGTCCAGCACCATTAGACTCTTTAGTAGTGTCTAATGCATGTAAACGTGCTAATTCTCAGACATCAGGTGAGGCCTCACCACCAGACAAGGAATCCAAGCTACTTGACGCCTCAGGGCAACAGCAAGCTCCCAGACGTTCTTTTTGTCGCTCATCATACAAAGGCAACACTAGAGGCTACTCCTTCGAAAGTCCCTCCACCGCTTACAAAACCCCTAGCCAATCCACATTCACTAAGGGCTACCAAAGAGGGGGTTACAGGGGTAACGACAAAGGCAGAGGCAAAACCAACAACTCCCGCTCTGCCTCTGCCCCTACCCAATGACTTTCCTCCCCTTCCCCCCCACCCTCCCCCCCCCCCCCCCCCCCCCCCCCCCCCCCCCCCACATTCCACTCCGGTGGGGGGAAGAGTGCAACAATTCCTTCCTGCCTGGACCATCATCACATCAGACAGGTGGATGCGACAAATTATTCAATCAGGTTACTGTCTAGAACTAACATCTACTCCCCCAAACATACCACCCAAACAGCGTCCAATGTCCCTCCCATTCGGAGTCACAACAGCACCAAGAGTATTCATGAAGTGCTTAGCAGTGGTGGCAGCGCATATACGAAGACAACACATCCATGTCTTCCCGTACCTCAACAACTGGCTCATAAAAGCCAGCTCATAAAACCAATGCGTGGGACACACTCATGCCACAATACAACTGCTTCACGACTAGGGGTTCACAATAAACCACGCTAAGTCCCATCTACAACCATCCAAAGTACAACAGTACCTCCGTGCCACAATAAACAACTCAAAAGCGCTTGCCTATCCCACTCCAGCAAGGATAGCCAGCATACAAACTCTTCTAACAAGGTTTCAGCTACAACACTCCCTTCCAGCAAGAGTGTTCATGTAACTCATAGGGATGATGGCCTCTTGCATTTTCATAGTGCCCCATGCAAGATTTCAAATGCATCCGCTACAAGAATGCTTATGTCAGTGGAACCAGGCTCAAGGTCAATTGACAGACCTAGTGTTGGTAGACGGTCTGATTCATCGCTCTCCAAAAACCTTTCCAAGGGACGACCGTTCCTCAGATAATCTTAACTGCGGACGCATCGCTCTCCCGCTGGGGAGCCCACCTACTGCAACACACCATGGAAGGCATGTGGACACCACAACAAAAGTTACTCCACATCAATCATCTGGAGTTACTAGCAATATTCCTAGCTCTAAAAGCTTTCCAAAAGCAAGTATCAAACAAAGCTGTGTTAGTCCGCACAGACAACATGACAGCCATGTATTACATACAGAAGCAGGGAGGCACACACTCCCTGCGGCTATCTCAACTAGCACAGGACATATGGCAGTGGGCTATACCTTAAAACATATTCCTTCTAGCCCAGCATGTTCCAGGAGTACAAAATACCATAGCGGATCTGTTAAGTCGATAAACACAACAGACCCACGAGTGGGAACTTCATATGCAAGTTCTTCAGCCATTCTTTTAAATGTGGGGACATCCTTAGATAGACCTATTTGCCACCCACGAAAACGCCAAATGCCCAAGCTTCGCCGCCAGATATCCAAACCCACTGTCCAAAGGCAATGCGATATGGATGAGCTGGTCAAACAGATTTGCGTACACTTTTCCACCTCTACCACTCATGCCACTAGTAGTACGGAAACTACAGCAGCATTCTCTGACCCTCATCCTAGTTGCTCCAACGTGGGCCAGACAGCCGTGGTACACCACACTGCTACAACTGTTGGTAGTACCGCACCAAAAATTACACCTGTCTCCACACCTCTTAATACAGAACCGTGGAGAGATCAGACATCCGGACCCAGCTCAGGTCAACCTTGCGATCTGGCTCCTGAAATCCTAGAATTTGGATATTCAAACCTTCCTCCAGACTGCATTAATGTCATAGAAGAAGCTAGACGCCCAACCACTAGATGTGTCTGTTCAACACATCATTGGATACTTACTGCATCTCCAAAGATGCAACTTAGCCCATACCTCTATTAGACTACATCTTGCGGCAATAGCAGCATATCTGCAAAACAGACAACATCTATCTCTATTCAGAGTGCCTGCCATTAAAGCCTTTATAGAAGGCCTTAAAAGAGTAATTCCTCCCATAGTACCACCTTCACCTGTGTGGAATTTAAACGTTGTTTTCACACGGTTAATGGGGCCTCCCTTCGAACCCTTACACAAATGTGAACTACAATTTTTAACATGGAAAGTTGCGTTCCTAGTAGCTATTACCTCTCTGCGGAGAGTTAGTGAACTACAAGCACTAACCATTCAAGAACCCTTTTTGCAAATGTATCACAATAAGGTAGTTCTGCGCACTAATCCAAAATTCTTATCCAAAGTCATTTCTCCCTTCCATCTCAATCAATCTGTGGAACTGCCCGTTTTCTTCTCGCCACCACAGAAAGAGCATTGCTATACTACATAGAGAGGACACAACCTTTTCGTAAGAAAAAACAACTTTTTGTGTCTTTCTCACCACCACACAAAGGTAATCCCATTTCAAAATCTGGGATAGCTAGATGGATTGTCAAATGCATACAGATTTATTACCACAAAGCTAAAAGTACGTTATCTGTTCCTCCTAAAGCCCACTCTACAAGAAAGATAGGGGCTTCAATGGCATTTTTAGGGAACATTCCCCTAGATGACATCTGCAGAGCAGCTACATGGTCTACAACGCACACATTCACAAAACACTATTGTGTAGATGTGCAAACCAAGCAACAAGCTGTTCTCAAAACATTATTCCAAACTACTGCAACAGATAGGGGTGGTCACCGCTAGGGATGGGTACTGCTATGCAATCTATACAATCTATGCACAGTGTGCAATCTGCAGCTCTTACGCCTCGAACGGATGCTACTTACCAGTATGCATCTGTTCTTGGCATGTAGAGCTGCAGAGTTGCACACGCCCACCCTGTTTCACCAATCCGTGGTGAAAAACAAACCAGGTTAGGACCTCTTAAAGTGCTAGTTCTTTATTCGATCAAAGAAAAGGCAGCAACGATATCATCCATAGAAGTAAATATTTATTTCACAAAGATAAAATAAAAAGACATGGTGTCGATTAACCTCATTTTATAGTTAGTGCACAGGTGAAGCAGATTTAGACATAAAAAAAAGTGCAGTGGTGAAAATAGAAAAAAGACTAACTTGTTGGCCAATTGCAAATACAGAGGAAGCAGTTCTTTAACCAATGTACATGTCAAACAACAATAAAAGTGCAAATGATTATTTAAATCAAATTACTCAAACAGTATGTACAGAGTTTTTAAATCATAATGATAGAAAAATTTATAAAGATTATCGACAAGTGTCATAATCACAAATTTATAATTTTGAGTCCAAAATACCCAGGATATTGAAAAAGCAAATAGAATGTAAGAAACCTTTTTCTTTAAATTCATGGATATATACAATATATATATTTGCTGTAACATAGGTTAGACCCATCTTTTTTTCTCAAAAATAAGAATCAAGAAAATGAACGACAAGTGTCCTAATTAATACAAAGTACAAACTGCACCAAAAACATCAATCCAAATCACGTCATTATTGGATAACAATTCTTCACCTGTGATAAATATCCTAGGAATTCTTTGTAGAAGTTATCCAAAAGAGACGTTTTCATAGGAAATGACAACCATTGGTTGACAATGGAGATTCTTGTTGCAAAAATATGGCCTAAAATTTAAACAAAAAAGCTAATTTTGTGACAAGATATACTAAAGTGTGCTAAATCATAATAAACAATTTAAGCATAAAAACAGTGATTGAGAGTGTCAGCAAAAGATAAGTCAAGAAAACAGCCATTATAGTGCCATATAACTTAATAACTCCAAATTCATTTAGAATAAAAAGATAGAACCTTACAGGGTAGAGAAGTAAACATTCATAAAATGCAAACATGATTAGCCCAAATCTCGCTATACAGCACAGCTAAGTAATAGCATACAATAGATGTTATTATGTATAGATTTTAAAGGGATGCCCAAGAAATTTTATTTCATTAGTTTACAAGAAGACATGTAAGTCTTCTGTAAGATTGAGGCCATTAGGAGCTCTGGTATCGAGCAAAAGAATGAAATGCGCTTCTTTCTGTCTTAGCAGACGTTCACGATTGCCTCCCCGGCCGGGGACAGGCACTGAGCATAGGACAGTGTATTCTAGATCCTTCAATTGGTTATTGTGAACAGCTTTGAAGTGTCTTGCGACAGGGTAATCATTATTGCTGTTCACAATAGCGCGTATATGCTGTAGAATGCGCTGGTGCACCGGGAGTTTAGTGCTCCCAATATATTCCAGATTGCAGGTACATTTTAGTTTATAGATTGCCAAATCTGACCTGCAAGTTAGGTGTTCTGTTATAGGAATTTTCTCGTCGTTAAAGGCCGATGTATAATGTGATGAATTGCGTGCAAAAGTGCACGTGCGACAAGAGGTGCATTTAAAAAAAACAGTTTTGAGAGCCAGGGTTTTTTCGGCAGAACTTCAGGCATTGGTTTGTCTAGGGCATCGCGCATTGACTGTGCTCGTCTAAATGTAACAGCTGGCAGATTTGGTAGGATGGGATTTAGGATATTGTCAGTGAGGACAATTGGCCATTCTGAGCAGAGAATGCTACGGATTGCTCTTTGTTGTAAACTAAAAGTTGTAATTGTAATTAGTCTAATGGAGCAATCTGATTGAGACTCTTGCATAGATTTAGGCTCCAACAAAGTGTCGCGATCATGGGATTTTGCTTTAACTAAAGCCTGCTCTAGTACAGTTTTTGTATAGCCTCTTCTCAGAAACCTTTGCACTGAGGACTCAAGACCAGCATTGGCAGTCGTAACATCACTACAAATGCGGCGAATTCGGATGAATTCACCATAGGGTATGCTGTTGATAGTATGAATCGGATGTGCGCTCTTAACGTGAAGAATGGAATTTCCCGCAGTTGTTTTGCGGAAAAGTTTAGTTTTCAATTCAGCATTCTCCACATACATTTGAACATCTAAGAACTCAGCTGAGTCCTTATTGATGGAAGCAGTAAACCTAAGATTGAGGTTGTTGTTATTAATTTCATCAACAAAAGACATAGCCTCTGAAGTAGTTCCATTCCAAAATATACATACATCATTGATGTAACGCCAATAATGGGCGATATGTGGCAACCATTTAGCGTGTGTGACTCTAAGCACGATCTCCTCCCACCAGCCAACATGAAGACATGAATAGCTGGGGGAGAAGCACGAACCCATTGCCACACCGCGTAGTTGATGGTAGATGTTACCCTGGAATTTGAAATAGTTAGAAGTCAAACATATTCGAATCATTTCCAACAGCATTGAATTATGCCCTCGAAACATTGTCGCGTTTGTTTAAATAGTACTCAGAAGCATGCAATCCCTGGGAATGGTTAATAGAAGTGTACAATGACTCAATGTCCATTACCAGTATCTTATAATCAGAATGCCATTGTACATTTTGCACCTTGTTAAGAAAGTCTGTGGTGTCTTTAAGAAATGAGGGCAAAGAAATCATATGTGGTTGCAGAAAATAGTCAACATATTTGGAACAGGGGATACCATCTTGTGAATTTTGGGGAGGAAATACAAAAATGGGGTGATCAGATTTTCAACATTAAGAAAATTGAATTCGTTCTTGGAAAGTAGGCCAGATTTATACCAGTTTGCCAATTTCTTCCTAGTAGTGATCTCACTATTTACCATCACATGTTGACTTGATAAGCTGTAACATGAGGTATCTGAAAGATGTCGATTGGCCTCAAGAAGATAATCAGTTCGTGCCCAAAGAACAGTGTTACCTCCCTTGTCGGAATTTTTCACTATTACTTCATGGTTAGATTGTAATTTCCTCATCAATCGATGGTACTGAACATTGAAATAGTTAGTTTTTCTAGTTTTATTCAAAACTGTCTGATTCAAAATTTTTAGTTCAGAAACTACCCTGTCACTGTAGACATCCAAAGCGTCTCTTGGCATAAGAGGAATATAATATATCAAAGTATGCCTTAATTATAGTCACTTGGTACGCCCTTCAGTAAAGTTTTTTCTTTAGAAGTAAAAGGTGAAGGTGGCATTCTCACCGTTTGCAACTGTGGCTCCAATTTATTTTTAAACTGTCTATCAATGTTTTTTTAATAATGTATTAAAAAAAGCCAGTCTCGAAATCGGTCTATAGTTTGACAGTTCACCTGGATATAATGAGTGTTTCTTTAAAAAGGCCAAATTGGAGCATTCTTCGACGGTATAAGGCAAACTTGTGATGTAATAGATAAATTACACAAATTGACAAAGACGAGCTAAAACCTTTTCCAGCCAGCTGATCACAAGAGGCAGGACCTAAATCTAACACGGAACCAGATTTAATTATTAAAATTGAGGCAACCACTTGCTTCGCTTCGAGAGTCTCAAGACATAATAACGACATGTGGTGATACATGGGAATCCACTAGTGCCTCCATCACAATTCCTTCATTGGTAAAATATTTTCTAATGTTTCTTATCTTTTTTGTGGAAGAAAGTTGCAATCGAGTTCCAAAGTTGTGTAAAGGTGTCCATCTGGCATGGATTCTTCTAACTACAGATTCCTCACCTTTTAGATTGCTCAGTAGGTGGCGAACTGGATTTGGAAACATTTATTCTCCAGTATTAGGGTGTCTATCATACATTCACATGCTTGAATATTCCCCGTCGTCGGAGTGGGAGTCCCACGGTAAATAAAATAGCAATAACATACTCATAATATATATGGTTATACGTACGTAAAACATAACACATGAAATATACATTAGAAAAAAGGCAGTAAATGTCCAAAATAATTCCTACATAGGAATACATGGAGAGAGAAAAAACACTTGTAGCCTATTCCTGTGATTATGCTGGTCCAAACTGTAGCCAATCAGGCGCCAGCAGCCCTCCAGAACCTTCTCCTCAGAGCTCAGTACCTCAGATTTTCTACCGCACGTCTTGTGAAGGGAGTTTCCCTGAGCTCTGCTCAGTTTTCAACTTTTCTTCAGGTTTTTCCTGTGATTTCAGCATGTCTTCAAGTAAGAAGTCTTTATTTAGACCTTGCTCTTCTTGTGGAAAGCTGCGCCTTTACTCTGAAGATCCACACAGTAAGTGTATGTTCGAGGCATATGGGCTGCAGATGGTACATTATGAATAGATCGCCATCTGGTGTTGGGCTCGGATGATTGCACTTTGTTTTTCTCTTGGAGAGTCTTTTGTATCTTGGTGACTCCTCCCTTAGTTGGTAGTGCGCATGGGCATCGGCTCCATCCTTAGATTGTTTTTTTCCGCCATCGGGTTCGGATGAAGATCGAGACGCTCCAGATCAACTTCTGAAGAAAGTGATTTTTCGGCGCGTATTCCCTTTCCAATTCGACGGTATTGTTAGCGAACGCGTTCTTTTCCATTCCGACGCGTTACAAATTCAAAATAGAAGAGAAAAACTTGGATCTACGTCGAGGAACAAGAGACCTTTCTCGGCGCAGTCAAGCCCGGAGTCCATGGAAAGGACTCCATTCAAAAAATGTCCATCGTGTGGTGCTAAGTTCCCACACAAGGACCTACACGAGGTGTGCAACCTCTGCCTATCGCCTGAACACGAATCCAGGGACTGCGAAGCCTGCGCAGCATTCTCCTCCAAGCTAACGATCAGAAATCGTCGAGCTCGAAGGCACGAGGCTTCCAGAATGCAGGCGGAGGCGATCCCGGAGCTGTTCGGAGACGAACAAATCGAGGAAGAAGAGGACCAGTCGGGGTCGGAAGGGGACCAGTCGGAGGTTGAAGAACTCTTCGAGCAACAAACCGTGAGTGACGACGTCCCCTTACCGAAAAACCGACCCCGTGCGGTAACGACCCCGCCCTCGGGCCCGGTCAAATCGCTGAAAAAAGTTTCCGACGCCCCGCCTTCGGGCCCGGCAACGAAACCGAAACTGAAACCGAAACACTCGGAATCCCACCACGTCGGATCCGAGAAAAGGGCGTCATCGACTTCGACACCGAGGCGGCATATAAAGGAGAGCTCGGTATCGAAACATTCCATGTCGAAAAAGAAATATGATGTATCGCCCAAAAGACACTCGATACCCAAAAAGTCGGAATCGAGCAGACATTCGGTGTCGAAACCAGAAAGATCTGAGGATCGAAAACAAAAACAGCTCTCGGAACCAGGACCCTCGGTACCGATTCAAGAGCAACAAACAGATCCCAAGCAAAAGATCTTGTTTATTGACCCACAAACTGGGAAAGTGGTCACGAAGAAGAGAAAGAGTGAACAGTCAGAAGATAAACCTCTTCCTCCAAAAAAGAGAACAATGGGGATGAACATAACTCCTCCTGCTTCTCCTCGTCCTAAAGACACACCCTCTTCTCCTATTCCTCACAATAGGCCACATATTCCTACACCCTCCACACCAAGACCAGCTACACCTCAGTCAGATGTAGACAGTGATATAGGGGAGGGAGAACCTCAAGGGGATGACGAATCTATCCAGGATGAGGAAGATCCATGGGAAAATTACGATGTAGGGTCAGATGAGGACAACGACCCAGAGCTATACCCCTCAAAGCCTTCACCACCTGATGATAACACAGGTTTTGTGCAGCTCATTAATAGGGCAGCAAAATATCACAAACTAGATATGCACACAGAACCTCAGATAGAGGATTTCTTGTTAGAGACTCTACCTAGTGCACAGAGAACATCAGGTACTCTTCCTATGCTAAAGGGTCTTCTCACTCACACAGAAGAAATATTCGAAAACCCAGTGAGAGCCAGGGTGTTAAACCCAAGAATCGATAAAAAATATAAAGCGGCTCCAAAGGACCCAATATTTTTTAGAGGGCATGTACCTCTAGACTCGCTGGTGGTCTCAACCGCTCGTAAGAGAGCAAACTCATTATCTACAGGAGAGGCTCCTCCACCAGATAAAGAGTCGAAGTTAATAGATGCATCAGGCAAGAGAGTAGCATCACAGGCAGCAAATAGCTGGCGTATAGCTAATACACAAGCTCTACTCGCACGTTACGACAGGGCACATTACGATGAGTTAGAAAAACTTCTCACACATCTTCCAAAAGAACATCAAAAGAAGGCAGACCAATTAATTCAGGAAGGTAAAATAATAACTAATACTTCCATTAAGTGTGCGTTAGACGCAGCAGACACTGCAGCAAGGTCTATTAACACTAGTGTCATGCTAAGAAGGCACGCATGGCTCAGAATCTCAGGATTCAAACAAGAAGTTCAAACAGCCCTACTGAACAGACCATTTGATCAGAAGACATTGTTCGGTTCAAGTACAGACGAGACATTAGAAAAGATGAAAAAGGATACAGAAACGGCTAAGTCAATGGGAGCATTGCAACAGCCAACGCACAGAGGTTCCTTTCGTAGATCCACCTATAGAGGGGGCTCAAAAAACACAGGAACAAATCAGCAATCCACATCTTTCACACCAACATCACCCAGAGGTAATTCAAGAGGTAATTACAGAGGTAACAACAATAAGGGTAGAGGCCGCGGAAATAATAACAACCGCAACGCCTCAACACCAAAACAGTGACTTCATAGATCTCCCCCCAGACCACATAACACCGGTCGGGGGACGTCTATCACAGTTCCTACCTGTCTGGGAAGACATCACGTCAGACAAGTGGGTGAGACAAATTATCCAACATGGTTATTGCCTAGAACTCACAGCTACCCCGCCAAACATCCCCCCCAAACAGCGCCCAATGAGTCAGGATCATTTGACATTGTTAAGAGAAGAAGTGCTAGCACTTCTACAAAAGCATGCAATAGAGAAGGTCCCAAAGGATCAACAAGGAACAGGAGTATACTCTCTATACTTCCTGATCCCCAAAAAGGACGGGTCCCTACGACCAATATTAGACCTCAGACCTCTCAATGCTTACATAAATTCGGAGCACTTCCACATGGTCACGCTCCAACAAGTACTCCCTTTACTGAAGCAAGGGGACTTTCTTTCTACACTGGATCTAAAAGACGCTTACTTTCATATCCCAATTCACAAAGCCCACAGAAAATACCTAAGGTTTGTGTTAGAAGGACAACACTACCAGTTCAAGGTCCTTCCGTTCGGTGTCACAACAGCACCGAGAGTTTTCACAAAATGCCTAGCTGTGGTGGCAGCACACCTAAGAAGACAACAAATACATGTCTTCCCATACTTGGACGATTGGCTAATAAAGGCCAAATCCAAGGAAGAATGTCTTCACAACACACAGAAGACAATTCAACTGCTGCACCACCTAGGGTTTACGGTGAACTACAAAAAATCACACCTGCAACCAAACCAGATCCAGCAATACCTGGGGGCTACAGTAGACACAGAAAAGGCAATAGCATACCCCAACCCAATCAGAGTACAGACAATGGTCGGGTTAATACAAAAATTTCAACCACAACACTCACTACCAGCACGAGTGTTTATGCAACTATTAGGCATGATGTCCTCTTGCATACTGCTAATACCACATGCCAGACTACAAATGCGCCCACTACAAGAGTGTCTAGCGACACAGTGGAATCAGGCTCAAGGTCAGATTACAGATCTGGTGTTGGTAAACGACCGGACGTATCGCTCTCTGAAGTGGTGGAACACAGAAAACATTTCCAAAGGACGGTCGTTCCTAGAGCCAGTTCCACAAGTAATAATAACAGCGGACGCATCGCTCTCCGGATGGGGAGCGCATATGGACAAATACACAGTACAGGGGAAGTGGAGTGCGCAGCAAAAGAAGCTGCACATCAACTACCTAGAACTGTTAGCAATATTTCTAGCACTAAAAGCTTTCCAAATGCAAATAACAAACAAGGCAGTCCTGATCAGAACAGACAACATGACTGCAATGTATTATATTCAAAAACAGGGGGGGACACACTCTCTCCAACTGTCCAAACTAGCACAGGACATATGGAGATGGGCCATTCCTCAAAAAATCTACATGTTAGCGGAACACCTACCAGGAATTCAAAATCAAATAGCAGACATCCTAAGCAGACAGTCAGAACAAGTTCACGAATGGGAACTGCACGACCAAATACTACAGCCATTCTTCCAAAAATGGGGGCAACCAGAGATAGATCTGTTTGCAAATCATCAAAACGCAAAATGCAAACAATTCGCATCCAGGTACCCACACCAAAGGTCCCAGGGCAATGCACTGTGGATAAATTGGTCCAACAAATTTGCTTACGCGTTCCCTCCTCTACCACTAATTCCACTACTGGTGAGGAAACTGCAGCAGCACTCAATGACAATGATACTAGTGGCACCCACGTGGGCAAGACAGCCGTGGTTCACCACGCTGCTACAACTCTCACAAGTACCACATCAAAAGCTAAGATTATTACCCATGCATCTTACACAGAACCATGGAGAAATAATGCACCCAGATCCCAAACAACTGAACCTAGCGATCTGGCTCCTGAGGTCATAGAGTTTGGGTATTTAGATTTACCACCAGAATGCATGGAAATCATTAAACAGGCAAGACGTCCTACCACCAGAGCATGCTATGCAGCAAAATGGAAGAGGTTTGCTATACACTGTAACAGTAAGCACATCAACCCTCTGGACGCATCCACTAAACAAATCATTTGCTACTTATTACACTTACAACAATGTAATCTAGCATATACATCTATTAGGGTTCATCTAGCAGCCATAGCGGCGTACCTACAAAACAGACAACACCTGTCATTGTTTAAAGTACCAGCAATTAAAGCTTTCATGGAAGGACTCAAAAGAGTCATTCCACCAAGAAGACCACCTTCCCCAGTCTGGAATCTCAACATAGTGCTTACCAGACTAATGGGGCCACCCTTTGAACCTATGCATAGGTGTGAAATACAATTCCTCACATGGAAGGTGGCCTTCCTCATAGCTATCACGTCACTTAGAAGAGTAAGTGAACTGCAGGCTTTTACGATTCAGGAACCATTTATGCAGCTACACCAAAATAAAGTGGTTCTTAGAACAAACCCAAAATTCTTACCAAAGGTTATTTCAGCATTCCACATCAATCAGTCAGTGGAATTACCGGTTTTCTTTCCAAAACCACAAACAGTAGCGGAAAGAGCCCTACATACACTGGATGTTAGGAGGGCCATATTGTACTATATAGAGAGAACACAAACTTTCAGAAAGACAAAACAGCTATTTGTTGCGTTTTCTCCCACACATAAAGGCAATCCCATCTCCAAAGCGGGCATTGCCAGGTGGATTGTAAAATGCATTCAAATATGCTACTTAAAAGCAAAGAGAACATTAACTGTTCCTCCTAGAGCTCACTCTACACGTAAACTAGGAGCATCTATGGCATTTCTGGGAAACATTCCACTAGATGACATATGCAAAGCGGCTACCTGGGTTACACCGCACACTTTCACAAAACACTATTGTGTAGATGTGCACACAACACAACAAGCTAGAGTGGGACAAGCAGTATTAAAAACATTGTTTCAGACAGTTGCAACAGACACGGGCGACCACCGCTAGGGAGAGAACTGCTGTATAGTCTATTCATAATGTACCATCTGCAGCCCATATGCCTCGAACGGAATATGCTACTTACCAGTATGCATCTGTTCTTGGCATAGAGGGCTGCAGAGTGGTACATGCCCTCCCAGCCTCCCCGGAAACCTGTGTCTGTTCCAACACTATCTTATTTAGATACACTTACATGGGCACTCTTATCTGTATTATACTATACTACTCCATCTAACCCTACTATGGCAAAACAATCTAAGGATGGAGCCGATGCCCATGCGCACTACCAACTAAGGGAGGAGTCACCAAGATACAAAAGACTCTCCAAGAGAAAAACAAAGTGCAATCATCCGAGCCCAACACCAGATGGCGATCTATTCATAATGTACCACTCTGCAGCCCTCTATGCCAAGAACAGATGCATACTGGTAAGTAGCATATTCCTTACTGTCTTTACCCTGACCATGAGGTGGGTAAATGTAAATTCTGTAGAACTTTTTCTACAAAAACCCTTAAGGACAGGGAAGGCCGTCTCCTCCTGTGGCTTCAGAGACTTAAGGACAAGGATAATATACTTTCTGATGCCAAAAGTCTAATGTCTGGTACTGCTCATGCAGCATCTAAATGTTGTAGTGTGAAGGCCTTGCCCTCTCCATTCATTAAAAAGTAGAAAATGTCTTTCTATGGCTCCTGCGGTATCTTCACCTTCTCCTACTACTTCCACGAGACCTGGCCCTAGGTCCTTCATGGTTGTAAACACTGGTTGGCATGCAGCACACAAGACAGAAGAACCATCAGCCCTCCCATTTCTCTCCCCCTTCTGCTACAGCCACCAAACCATTTTAGTTTGCATTAAGTGACATATGCCGATCCAGTGGGAGACCGGAGGCTTCATTTCCTTCTAGAGTAAAGATCCGTCTCCTTCGACAGAAGGGTCTGTCAAATCATTTAACATGAATTTGCCAGGCCTTTTGTTTTTGCTATACCAATTATTTCTCCACATTGGAAAGAATTTCAGATTAGCACCTGTCCCTTCTACTACAAGATGCGCGAAAGTTAATTTCCAAAAATGCTACAGAGAGGGTACCAGATTCTGAAAGAGAAGAGGGCAGTTACTATCGCGGCTTCCTTGTTCTGAAGAACGACAGGGGTCTCAGGCTGATTTTGGACCTTTGGCCTCTGAATGCCTTTCTGCAGAAGGCCAATTTTTTAAAATGCCAACTCTTGCCCAGATCCTGTCTGTACTTGACTTGGAGGACTAGATTTTGTTGTTGGACCAGCAGAACGCATATTTCTATATACCCACCCTGCAGTCTACAGACATTCTCTGCGGTTCCGGTTAGGCCAGGAGCATTTTTAGTTTGCTATACTCTTCTTCGGCCTAACCAGCTCCTCTCAGGTGTTTACAAAAGTGAGGGTGGTGGTACCTCAATGACTCTGTTAAAGACAAGCTCATCACAGTCAGTCGTAGACCACGATAACAAAGCTTATGACATCATTGAGATTCAGTACTAACAAGCGGAAGTTGCGCCTGACTCCTTGCAGAGTCTTCCTTTAATTGGAGCTATTCTGGACACAGTGCATTTAAGGGCCTTTCGTCCGCCACAATGAGACCAGGACCCTTAGGATAAGATACCAATGTTTCAGCCTTGGTCATTTATCATGGTGAGAGTAGCACTGTGTTCTTGGTCTCTCAGCCGCCTGCTTCCTCCTTGTCATCTATGTCAGGTGGCATATAGGGCTCTGCAATAAAATCTGAAGGAAATATGACATATTCAGATTTTGGAGGAGGCGTCTCAAGATCTGCAGTGAATGCTACCCTAACGCAAATTTCTAAGCAGCAGGCCCCTCTCCCTTCCCCACCGAGAGCTGACAGTGGCGACTGACTGATCCCTGATCAGCTATCAGGAGGTGGAGCTAAAAAAAACGCTGGTTTTCAACAGTAGCCTGGCTCTATATCAGCCTATTGGCGGTAGGGTACATCAAGGGGAGGCTGGTACAGTTTCTAGGGGGCAGCACCATGTGGTTCTGGCACAAGCTGGGCAGAGTAGAGTCCTGGGCCAAGAACCGCTGTGCCACTGAGGTTTAAGCGTCTGGCATTTCCCTGATCGCCAACCACCTGGCATGGTCCCTGAATGTCAGCGTGGGTGAGCTAAGAAGGCAGTGTCTGGTCTGAGTCCACTCCACAGTCCCTCCACCAGTACACTGAGGCGGTACTGCTTTGGTATCTATTCTAAGGAGAGGAATCTGCTGTTGAAATTATCCATCAAAAGAAGAAGTGACTTACCTTCGCTACCACACTTTCTGGTGGCTACTTCAGGAAATCACAGATTCCTCACTTCCCGTACGCTTTCCCGTTCTTTGGAGTTTCCTCTTTTTAACACCTTTAAGGTCCCAAGTTAGAATTCAGCAGATGTATACAAACATTCATTCAAGCTCCGTGTCTGAGGCCATAAAAACTTAAAAAATAAGACACGGACGTCCGAGTGCAGGAGTGGCGCTTATATTTAGTTCTATCACTTCTAGGGTGGTACAGAACCACTTGGCGGCACACATGAGTACTGCTAAAGAAAGGTTTCTAGACCTAGTCTGGCACCTGGGGAGTAATCTTAAGGTGAGAACTCTCTGGTTAGATAGAGAATCCACTACAAAAAGCAATATTGAAGGTAAGTAACTTATTCAGTTGTGGTAACACAAGATCCATAAGAAAAGACATATTTCAAGGTACATATATCCTTGTTTAGAAACCATTGACAATGTGAGTGATGTGGTGCCCATGCAGTCGCCAATAATGTATTACTTTGAGTACTGATCACAGTCTCACAACTGGAGATTGTATTGGATTTTTACAATATAACTTTAAAATATTCCTTTCCTCTTTAGGTTTATGTGCAGCACCTGCTGAAGAAGAATAAAGAGAATGTGTGGAAACTGATCCATGAGGATAATGCACATATTTATGTCTGCGGGTGAGTCCTTTTCCAGCTTAACTGTATTGAACACATATGTACATTTAATTGCATGAAACATTTTTGTTTCCTCTGACCTTGTTTTCAGGGGGACTCTGTGGTTAACACTCACATGTGTAACTATCTACCGAATAGGTAATTTTATTGTCACTGTTAGAGTTGCTTAAAAAAACTGCTTATCGCTCTGCAGTCAGCAATGCTAGTCAAATCTTAAGCATGAAAACATTGGGTTGGGTGGTAATTCTGTGGATGGTGAATAAGGTTAATTGTACAGGTTTGGATGGTGGGTTGGTGAGGAGAGTTCACACTGTTCAGTTCCCACCAACACACTGACTTTTCGCAATCTCCTAGTTCTGATCCTAATAGGTTTCTCACCTTTAGAATATACCCAGGTCCCAAACTTATTTCAAGAATTCTTCAGCAATGCTTGTGCGTGCCTGCATGTGGCACAGTGTAGCTTCATGGTAACTCTATGCTGTCCCATAAGTGATGGAATGGAGTTGCATGAGTGCCACACCTGAGCTCTGACCCTTTCACACGAATCCTGAGCTTCGCTCCCAACTTTCTCCGTCTTCCGATTACATAATAGGTTTTTCTGCCGTGTGCCAGCGAAGATGTCTTCCCCCGAAAAAAGTCAGGATTCAAGCTACTTGGACCCGCTAACATATGTTTCTGCTGGTTGGGCTCCAGTTACCATTTTAAGTTGTGCAAATAAATGTGCCTTCCTGCACCCGAAGGCAATCTGTCAGCGGGACGCTAAACTATAGGTTGCTGATTATTAGAAGAGGTTTCAGTAGAAATACTGTTTGTGCTTTAAGTGGCTGGGATGCTTGAGCTCGCGTTCATGAGACTGGTTATGCACAAAGTACTCTTCCTGTTTGAAGTTTTCTGGGTAACAGGCGCAAGACAGCTAAACCGAAAATCAACACTATCCTGCCTCTCAAAATCAGAGGAAAACACACAGTTACGTCAGTCAAAAGATCATACCCTACAACCATCTTGATTCGAACCTGGTCCTGGAAATGTTGTCATTGTACACTGAATCCCCCTGGCTGTCATTGACACAGCAAATGGCAGCCTTCGAGGGAGACCTTGCTGTAGTTCTTTCAAGTACTTCCAATTTCCTCTGGCATACCTACGTGCCCCACAGAGCATCACTTGACCTTCGCCAGTGATTACTCCCCCAGTGGTCCAGGCTTTAATCCTGGCTCTTGGGTACATGGCAGTTCCAGTCATTTGTCAACACAAACTCCAACGGCGCCAGCCCTAGACTTAGTTCTCTGACCCAGAACAAACGTCAGCTCACTCAAGGCCTGTGTTGCACTACAGAATTATTAAAACACAAACAGACATTGTGCAACTGTAATCCTTGGCCTCTGTCTCAACGCCAAGTGCTATCAGAGGCTAGAATCCTTTTTCAGATCAGACTGTGGCACAGTTCAGGGTATACAAATTGTTTCCCATGATAATGCTGATGATGAGACTAACAGTCTGCCCCCCCTCCCTCCATCACTCTTAGGATGGCCTTCATCTATATTTACAGAATGCTAGTGGGCTAGATACTTCTTGAGAGACCGAGGTAGACACTTAACCAAGGAAAGCGGCTATTTTGTATCTGTAGTCGAAAGGACAGCTCTAGTGCTACACTTATAGTTGCCTAATGTTGACCCTAAGGCAAATATATTTATTTATTTATTTATTTTCTTATATAGCGCAGGATTCGACCCCTGAAGGGGTATCTCCGCGCTTGCGCTTTTCCAGAGAAACCTAATAGTGACCATAAGCTATAGAAGAGTGAGCGTTGCTATATTTTATGAAGCCGAGAAATTAAATGTTTTTACGGTCTTCCTAAAGGACAGAAGGTTGGTGGTTTGTTTCAGAGTATGGGGAAGTGAATTCCATAAAATAGGGCCTTTATAGGAGAGAGCTCGGCCTCCCTGTCTAGCTTTCCTGATCCTTGGAACCTGGATCAGTTGCTGACTACTAGAGAGCAGAGTGCGACCGGGACTGTAGGGGTTGAATTTTTCTTTCAAGTACTTGGGTCCTGTGCCAAACAGGCAGTTATGTATTGTGCAGCAGATTTTATATTTTGCGCGTTGCCTAACCTGCAGCCAGTGGAGTTTGTCCAGGAGAGGACGCGATGCAGTCCTTGGCTGGGCATTGAGAACAAGTCTCGCTGCAGTATTCTGGACTACTTGCAATCTCTGTAGTTGTTCCTCCTTGGCCGAGATGAACAGGCCGTTACAGTAGTCCAGTCTACTAATTACCAGTGCCTGGATGAGTGTTTTCCTATGGTAGTCGGGTAGGAATGGAAAGACACGTCGTAGCAGTCCGATGACATGAAAACAGGATCCTGCTACTTGGTTTGTGTGTTCTTTAAGCAGAAGTGCCTTGTCAAGCCGCACACCAAGATTTTTTACGGTCTGTTTGCGGGTTGGTACTGGTCCCAAGTCCGGGGGCCACCATTCTGGGAACCACAGAAGCATGGCCTCCCTGAACAACATGACCTCCGTCTTGCCTACATTGCACTGGAGGCAGTTTAAAGCCATCCAGTCTGATATAACCCTCATTCCTTCCGCAAAAGACCTCTGTATTGCAGGCGTGAGTGTCTGAAAGGGGAATAAAAGCTAACTGTCGTCAGCATACGACACCGGGGTGAACCCATATGCTCTTGCAATGTCTGCCAAGGGGGCCACATACACATTGAAAAGTGTGGGGCTTAGGCATGAGCCCTGTGCCACTCCCTTGGTGAGCTCCCTTAAGATGGAATGATGGGAGCCCAATCTGACCCCTTGCGAGCGGCCCGAAAGAAAGCTCTCCAACCAGGACAGAGCTACACCTCCTATACCCACCTCCCTCAAACGACCGAGAAGTATTTCATGTGACACCGTGTCAAAGGCAGCGGATAAGTCCAACAGCACCAGAATCATAGAGCCTCCTCCATCTAGTGTCATCCTGATGTTATCGGTCACTGAGAGGAGGGCATATTCGGTGCTGTGGTTGGGCCTGAACCCAGATTGAGAAAAGTCCAGGCCCTCTGCTGCCTCGATGTATTTAGACAAATGGGTGTTTTCATGTCTCTCGGTCATTTTACTGAGGTAAGGCAAGAGGGAGATGGGTCGGAGGTGTGAGAGGTCTGTCCAAGGAAGTGCCGCGTTCTTTCGGATAGGGTTCACCACCGCTTTTTTTCCACTCTGTGGGCACACATCCTTCCCTGAGGGAATGGTTTATTTATTACCTCGGATCCTTCAACCAGGTCCAACCTCTATTAAGTCTCTATTGCTATTCAGCGAAGCCCTAACACACTCTCATAGCGCTTGGTCTGAGCCATACTTGCCTTTCCAATCAATCGACCTGTGGTCATGCAACATAGACTCTATCCCAGTGATTTAAAAAAAATAATAATAATTCACCAAGCATCCTACACGAGAAAGCCTGGTGGTACAGGCATCGATAAGTAATGGAGCATTATCTGATACAGATTTATAGCTACAGATTCCTTACCTTAGAATTATCCCCAGGTGTCAGATTGGACCCGAACATTTTTAATGAGCAGTACTCCTACGCGCCATTAGGTGCTGTCATTCTTCTCTGCGTGGTGTCTGCCGCAACGGAAGTGACGTGCGATACCTATAAAGGCACCACCCCAGCATATCGACGTCCGTTCTCTTCTTTTCGCGCCAGCCAGCGCAGATCCAGAGAGAGCTGCTCCCAGTCAGTTTTCGACTGACTTTTTTTTACTTTTTGTCTATGCCTTTCTGACATTTTCTCCTGGTGTGGTAGGATGTCCACTAGGAAGGCTGGCTTCAAGCCATATGGCGCCTATCACCAGCAGATGTCGGTGACTAACACGCACCTTGTTTGCTTCTGGTGCCTCAAGTGCAACCAAGACGCGTAGACGTGCATCGACTGATGCGCTATGCAGACCAAGTCCTTGAAGTAGCGCTCCCTTGAGCTCCTTGCCATCCGACTTGCGACAAAACGAAGGTCGCCATCCTGGTTGAGAGGAAGGTCCCGAGATCAGTGGCGGAGCCCAGGATCCTTGTTGCAGTCCAAGTAGTCTTCAGGTGAGACCCACAAGCGCAAGAAGAGTAACAAATCCGAGGTCTACGACTACGCCCCATCTATCAAAGTCATCTGACAAGATGAGGGAGTGTTATAATTCGAGGCCTGTCTCCACAATTGAGCCTGTGCCGGCACCTCTCCGAGGTTCCAGGAGCCAGGGCATCCCTCGCCCAACTTTGCGAGTTCTATGAGGCCATTCACTTCCTATTAGGCCGGCCTGCCGGCATGCCTCCCCTTCCTGGGTCTCTGCCAGTGGTTCCTTCCCCAGCTCTATTTGAGCTGCTTGGATCCTCAGATGGATCAGTACTGGCACTGATCGTATCACCTTGACCTTCCACAATGCCGGTCCCGAGATGATGATCCTAGCACCGCCTGTGCCCTCCGGCGGCGCCATCTTCATTCTCACCCCCTACTCCGTCAGGTATCCAGAGGGGCGTCATCCAATACTGACTGGAGCCATGCCTTCCAGTCCAAAGCCCAAGCCCTACTCTTATGAGCTGGGACTCGGGGAGTAATAGGAGGGGTCGATAGACCCTGAAGAATATCAGCCCCTAGACACCAACTTGGACTGGTGTGATGAATTGGCAGATGCCAGAAGCCTGGACTTCCTGCTGGGGACTTGGTCCAAACCCTGCACAGGGTCTCATGTGAACAGGATGATTGCCCACCGCCCCACTGCAGGTGACCCCAACTTCTTCACGCAAAACCCTACCATTGAGAGCTTGGTACTCCAAGCCTTCACCTCTCTTGTAAAACCTGGTGCATTCACTAAATTCGGCCGGCTAGGGAATCTAAGAGGCTGGACACCTTAGGAAAGGTAATGTTTTCTTCCTCCAGCCTGACACAGCGGTCCGTGAACACCACATACCTTTTGGTACATTACTCCTATGCCCTGTGGGATTCGGTTGCGTACGTGCTGCCCATGGTCCAGGAGGAGGCCTGAGACATACTCTCCCAACATATGTCTGACAGGAAAGATGCAGCAAAGTTCACAATTCGATATGGGCAGGCCATGATCAGCTCGCTATGCAGAGCGGTTTTCTACGTCGGTGGTCTCAGGGTGCCACGCCTATCTAAGGACAACTGGCTTTTTCAGGGATGTTCAAGCGTTGCTTATGGGTATGCCCTTTGATGGCTCCCATCTCTTCAGAGATTAGGGAGATTCGGCACTGGAGCACTTCAAGGATAGCAGAACTAAGTGCTTTGGCCTTTCCATAGCCCCTCGCCAACCTCAGTCCGCCTTTTGTTCCTTTTTTGGCCACGTAAGGGACTTCCAGCTGTGTCTTTACCAGCCCAGCCACTGCGGCACGCAAACTTTCCAGCCTCTATGTGGCCCAGGACATAGTACCTACAGACCGCCTGGATTGTGCAGCCAGCGGTCAGGCTAGTCCACCACTCCACCAGCAGCTGCAAGCTCCAAATCCCTTTAGTTTGCCCTCTTACCATCATGGGCACCCAGTAGGAGGCAGAATACGCCATCATCCTCCCCTCTAAAGGTTTATAAAATCAGACTGCTGGGTTCTTCAGATTATCCAATGGGGCTACTCCCTACCCTTTGTGACTACCCCTCCACCCATGCCACCCACTTGCGACAGGCTGACGAAGACCACCTCTCCTTGCTCCATCAGGAAGTGACAGCTGTCTTGGCCAAGGGAGACATAGGAAGGGTGCCAATGCCAGAAATAAGTTGTGATTATTCCAGCTACTTTCTGGTTCCCAAGAAGGACAGAGGCCTGTGTCCTATTCTAGATCTGCACCTCCTCAGTTTCTTCCTTAAAAAGGAGAAGTTCAAAGTGCTCAAGCTCGCTCAAGTCCTGTTTGCTCTGCACCCGGATACTGGATGGTAGCAAGGGACTTGCAGGATGCATACTTCCACACTCCCGTCCAGCCTGCCCACAGGCACTACCTGCGGTTCACGGTGGGCCACGGGCACTGTAAGTTTACTGTGCTTTCTTTTGACCTTACCAGTGCCCCTCGTTCTCCAAGGTGATGATGGTGGATGTAGCTCATCTGCGACCAGTCTTCCCTTATCTCGACAACTGGCTGTTGAAGTCGGGCTCACCCCATGCTATTGTCTCCCACCTCTAGACTATGGGGAATCTCCTGCACTAGCTGGAATGCACTGACAACGTGCCAAAGTCACACCTGACTCCCTCTCAGATGCCATTCCGGCTATAATACCAATGTTTCAGCCTCTATCCTTGATTTCAGTGCGAATTACTTTGAGGCTGCTGGGCCTCATGGCCTCCTGCATCCTGCTGATGGATCATGCCAGGTGGGATATGCGGGCTCTGCAGTGGGACCTGAAGTTCCAGTGGGCACAGCATCAGGGGAATCTTTCCGATTGCATCCAGATCTCGGAGGGCACTGCACGCCAATTGAATTGGTGGCTAACGATCCAGGATTGGGTCAACATCAGATCCGTCTCACTTCCCCAACCAGATTTCGCAGTTGTGACAGATGCATCGCTTCTGGGAAGGGGCGGCCACATGGGGGAGGCTGAGATCAAAGGCCTCTTGTCTCCAGCGAAGTCCGGGGCTCCACATCTACCTTCTGGAGCTCCGGACGATTCGTCTTGCACTCAGTCTGTCCGAGGAAGAGCAGTACTGGTGTTCATGGGCAACACTACCTCCATGTGGTACTGCCACAAACAGGGCGGGTGGGGTCATGGACCCTCTGTCAAGAGGCTCTTCGCCTGTGCACATGGCTTGAACACCAGAGCATATCCCTGGTGGTTCAACAACTGGCAGGTTTACTGAATGCCAGGGTGGACGAATTCAGCCGCAGGTGCATGATGGATCACGAATGACATCTTCACTCAGAGGTGGTGTAAGGTCTCTTTCAGCAGTGGAGAGAGCTTTGGTTAGATGTATCAGCCACGGAAGAGAACGTGCGATGTCAGCAGTTCTGCACATTGGAATTTCCAAGGGGCACTCGCTCTGCGACACTTTTCGTCGCAAGTGGAGTTGCGGTCTTCCATACGTCTTTCCGCCTATACTACTTCTGCCCAGAGTGCTGAAGAAGATCATGCGTGACCGGGCCCAAGCCATTCCTGTGGCTCCGGATTAGTCACAAAGAGTTTGGTATCCCGAGCTTCTGCACATGGCCATCGATCATCCGATCGACTGCCTCTTCAGGAAGATCTTCTGTCGCAGCAGCAGGGGACGGTCTTCCAACCCAACTTGTCCAGCCTCCACCTCCTTGCATGGAGATTGAGTGGCAGCAGTTAAGAGCTTTTGACCTTCCTCCCGAAGTCTGTAATGTTATCTTGGCAGCCAGGCGTCTCTCCACTAAGATGGTATACGCCTGTAAATGGAACACATTTGTTGCATGGTGCACAGAAAAGGTTGTGGATCCCCTCTGCCCCTCTTTCTGAGGCCCTTTTGTTCCTCCTTTCTTTGGCCCAGCAGGGCTCTGCTCTGGGCACACTTAAGGGCTGTCTTTCAGCTGATTATTGATAAAATTGGCAGAGCTTGAAATTCACCTTAATATTTTAGGAGTTTACAGGAGGACCCCCCGGAGTAGGTTTAAATATATAATCAAGTCAGATTCTTTAAAAGATACCGACTTAAAATGGAGCGTGTTCTTTACACTAAAGATAATTTCTACCAAAGCGCTGAGCACATCAGTTTTTTCTTTTAGACTACTTTCATGACCTTGCATTGATGCAAACTGCCGCTTTTTGATTGCAGGGTATTTTTCTACTCTGTATATAAGCACCTAAATAATCTCATTATTAATCTACCAAAAACAAAATAATGATATTCAAGAATGGAAAGAATGCCCTATCATGAATCATAAGTAGAGGTGAAATTGAGCGTGTTACGGAATATGAATATTTGTGAGTCCATCATAAATCATCTTTCTCTTGGGGTCCTCCGCGTCGAAAAACTCAAGAAGCGGGCCATAATAAGGAGACTTCATGTTGGCTTTCCTACTGTTTCCTTTCCTTCTGTGCTGAAATGGCTTTGAATAAGAATAATTCAATTCCCAGTTACATTGCAATTATATACTTCAGTAAATTGAAATGAACACTGTTCAAGTGCAATTAGTTTCTGAATAATTTTAGATTGAGATAAAGTACACCTCAAGAAATTATTACGTAGGAATTCAGTAAAAAAAAAACTTTCTGAGGGATCAAAAGAGGGTGGGGATGCACTGAATTATTTGTTTAAATCTTAGATGGACAAAGCAGACTGTTTTTCTATGCATACTCTTTTGTGGGTAGAAACAAATCAAGTAGGACAAAGGATAAGAAGCATTACCTACCTCTTATCAATGCTGGATTATTACCAATTACATTGTATCTGGAAAGATGAGACTATTGTTTGCATTGTTGCATGTACTGTGTATGCCCATACTTAGCAAAACGTTTTTTAGGCCGATTAAGTAAATTTGAAGTTGGAGGTGATAATGCACCCCTCAAATGTTAACTTAAACTTCAGGTATAAATTAAGGTTTAGACTGCACTTTGGAAATAAGAACTTGATTATGTCGAACTGGACATTAGCTATGTTTACTGTACTGTGCTTTTGTACAGCTTTGCCTAGCTATAAGGAAAACATTTGAAACCAGTTCTGTCAGGGAAAAACGATATAAGTAAAAGATCAATGCTGCTATGTCTTAATGGACGAAAATTGTGTTCTAGCTGTAAAAAGTTGGGATTTAGCTGTATCGGTTTATGTACATTATGAATTAGCACAAGATGCTTTATGAAATAATTGATAGAGTGAATATTCTGTGATCCCTGAAGCAGATTTGTTTTATATTTTTAGTTAACCCCAGATTTTGGAAATTTCCAAATGCTTTGCTCTGTAGTCCTCCTTCAAGTTTCAATAATTAAGATGCGCTCTCTTGGCAAGACCGCCTCTCAAAATAACTGTAGAGTGAAACATACCGCTGCTCCCTCAAGTGAAACTGAAAGGCAAATGTATCCTCAATTATTGACTGACACCTTGCTTTTAAGATGTGTAAATAGAGGGAGGACTCTGTGATGTACGCTTTTGGGATGAAAGATTATTCTAGATGCTTTTCTATGTGTATGCCTAGTCTGACAACGCAGCAGCCAATATAGTAATCAGGTCAGGGGTGGGTTGTGACATAAAAGATTGTATGCAAGGCTTGGTAGTATTTTGGGAGTGCAATAGTCATGTAAATGGACTGGTGAAGTGCACACCCGCACATTACTTCCTCACTCATTGTTTTTCCTGATTCTTCTCTCTGCTTTTAGCGATGCCCGATACATGGCCCGAGATGTGCAGAACACCTTTTATGAAATTGTGGCAGAGTTTGCAAAGCTGGAGCAGGCTCAGGCTGTGGAGTACGTAAAGAAACTAATGACAAAGGGCCGTTACTCCCTGGATGTCTGGAGCTAAAACTATCTTGGTGGAGACCTGCCTGTTGTCCGTTGAAGAAACGCGCATGGAGACGATACACAGAGAAGAATTACAGCCGTGGAATGCATAACAACTTGATGGTCTCCTCCCATCTGCCCCCGGTATATCATAGCAGACTGTGGCTTCCTTTAGCCTTCCCTTTGGGAAGGAGTAGCGGGTCTGAACTTCATAATTACTAATATCAACCACTGTTGGATTCCATTAATAAGTGCTAGCCATCAGTTTCTTTGACTTCACTCTAGTTTCCAAGGTTAAAAACAAGAAACCGAACATGAACATTTTAGTTTTTAAAAACAAATCACGGAAGTTTTTAATATAATGTAGTTTACCATTCTTCATTTTGAGGATTGTAGAGGGTCGGGAGATGCATTCCCCCCTAGACGGTTGTTCACCCCTGCCTCTCGTAAACTTTGTGTCCTCATTAATGAAATGTTCACAGGAAGAAAATCACTTATTCCAGTTTGTGCTGGCTGCTGCAGGCACCTCTCTGAAGGAAGTGTAGTAACTCTCCTTGGTTGCAGAGAACATATGAAATTCTAAAGTTAAAAAAACAAAAAGAAACCTGCGAAGTAACATTAGCACTGGTTTAGCAAAGCAATGAAACCCTTGAAGAAGAGCAGCATTCCTTTTTGTGTGTGGGCTTTGTGTATATATTGTGATTAATCTTGGTGCACACCTACACCTGCTTTGCGTCAATCATTGCACAAGCATTTGTCTAGTTTCTCTGTCGTTTAGCCCAAAATGCCAGTAGGCGCTTGTCTCTCTGAATGGGACAAGCGCAGACTCACCCGAGCTCAGCTGGACTTCTGACCTTAATGAGATATTTCTGCAGGTAGGTTGTGTGCAAAGAGTGATGCCTTAATAGCTATTGTCCTTACCTTTCTATGTCTTCTTTTCTGTCGGTCCTTCCCCTTGGCACAGATTCTCTTTTTCTTCGCGTATACATCACAAGCGTGATAAAGAAATGGCCACCAAAATGGATCACTTGGAGATCTGCCTACAGAAGCGAAGACCTTTACGAGCGCCCAGATCAGCCCAGATCAAACATCTTTCCATTTTTGCCCTGTAATGGCCTTCCCATTGTGTCCCGTGTGTCTGTGGATAAAATGACTGTATATGTACGTCTGTGTGCAAAAAGTGCAACTAACTAAAAAAAAGAATCGATCTCATCCACTATTACTGAACTGAGTCATGGAAATTACTGTCAACTTGCCTTTAGAGCCGGCGGCTTGTGTAGAAATATAACCGAGTGAGTATCCATTTCGTGGCTTGCGACAAAGGGATACCCTCCATCTATTTCCTATGTGACAGATGCTCTCATTGTGTAAGGGACCAGTGCTGCGCTGATGACGCATGGAGTTTCTATAGGAGCTCTAAAGGAAAGGTCTTCAGTGCAGGAGCTGGCACCTGGCCCTGCTGCCAGTGGGCTGCAAGGGCCAGAGCTTCTTTGAGCCCACGCCATCAGTTGCTGGGTGTTCGTTAAGCAGTCATAAAAGCGGTTGTTGCACTTTCCCACAATCATGTTCTTTTCTCTGGAAACCCTTTGTATTCTAAAATACTGTTAATGCCTATTGTAAATGAGTAGTTAACTTATGAGCAATGTCATACGAAAAAAATAATTAAATATTGCACAGACTATTTCTAACGAATGTAAATAATTTTAACTATAGCTTTGACCCTTGAATAAAGTATATCGTTTTCCATCATTTCACATTGGACAATATAACAAGTGCTTGAGTTATTCTGTAGTGTGTTACCTTGAAAATATGAACACTAATCGAGAAGTAGCTGCAGTATTGCTCTGTCTCAGTTTGTTGTGTCTGTTGGAGCTGTGAAGATCAGCAGGTGTATTTCTGATGGAAAAAGGCCGCAGCTGCTGGAAGGGGCGTACCAGGAGGCTGATCCGTTTTCAGAATGGTGATCATTCCTAGGTGGTGGATGAAAGTGAGCCAATCATTGTATGGTTTCAGCAAATATGCACTGCTTGTTCTCAACAAATATTTTCCAAAGGGAAGAAATCGAATTGTAAAGAAGTAGGTGCTTCGACCATTAGGTGTACATGTATAGTAGCTACCCAAAGAAGTGGGGTAGAAAAAAGCTCCACATACAGCACTGCTACACGCATTTCTGTTGCAGGTCATCCTCCGTGTGGTTTACCAATTTATACTGCTGTGTTTACAAAATCTGAAGCGAGCAAGTCTACTTGTGTCCTGTCATGCGTTTATACAGGCTTGGTGTGTGTGGCTCTGTACCAAAACTACTAAGGAAATACATCAGTCTTGGCGATGGTTTAGGTTGACGCTATCTGTCCATAGTTGGGGTGTTATAGCTTATGTACTCTTTTAAGAATCTCCATTTCACCCAATGATTTGGAATCTGGCGCTTGCAGATACAATTGGTGATTTCGAAAAATGGCCCAGAGCAAGTGCAACCTGCTGGATACACAGTGGACCAGATTCCAAAATGTGTTTGTATGTTTTGCAAAACATGCATTTATCGGGAAAAAACGGGATCCTTCCTCCACTTCTCAGATCATGGGTGCCATTTTATACCTTCAGACCTTATTGACTTTCCTTGTTCGTGCCTTTCTCTATAGCAGTTGGGGACTCCCGTGTTTGTGCTGCATAAATTGTTGTTACTGTGGATCTGTCACTATTTGGTCAACATTGTGCTTCACTGGTTAATCAACATTTCCCTGTTTCTGAAATGGGGGTTCTTATTTGCCCACTCACTGAGTTGCTCATTGTTAAGGTCTCACAAAGGATATCCTGGATATCCAATGCAAACGGTATCCTAGATTTCAGTAGTTAAAATAAAGTATTTTCTACTTCATAAATTGTCTTTTTTGTCATTTGTTCAGTCTAAAACCTTTTGCATACCCTCTTCTGTTCTTTATTGTCCTTCTAAAAGGATGACTAATACCATTCAAACATGAAGTGTGAAGAGCGCACATATTTTGTCTTTATATGTAATCAAATAAGTGGTACTCCAATGCAGAAAAAAGGCTAATTTCCACGTCACTCTGCCCGACTGTTAGCTATTAGTCCCTCGTTTTAGCTCTATATAGTTTTCACAGTACATCAGGCACTGGTTCTTTGATGGTCCTTCAAATATATGGTTGTCCTACAAACGCACGTACAGAGTCCCTGGGAGTTTCCTCTGGGCAATTGCCTCCTTTTAGCATTCAAGGTTGCCCAACAGCCTCGGGCCCTTCTCTAAATCTAAGTTTTGACTTCACCTTGTTATTACACGTGTCTGCTGCTGAGAAAAGCCGCAAGAGACTGCGAGAGTGCACATTAACCAAACAAATCCAAAGCGCAGCCTCCAGTTCCAAAACGGCAGCCGTTTGTATTCCCAACCGCATGTATCCTTTAATCCCTTTGCTCATCCATCCTATTCAGAATCTGTGTACACCCGTGGTTCCTGCGTGATATTTCCATACAAACATATCAGTACTCAATAAAAATCTAGGAGGGATTTTTTGTTTTATATAGCGCAAACTCGACCTAAAGGTATCAGAGCACTTTACATGAGCACCAGTTGCGTTATAGATGGACATGTTAATTTTGTTAGGCACAGGAAGATTAAGTGAATTGTCCAGAATCCCAGGATGTTTGCTGAAAGATTCTGTAATGTCAAAGAATATTATGTCACATACTATTATAACATGGATACCACATCCTCTCATTAATGTCCAGTGACTTAGATACCTACCATAAATATCCGCAAGTAATCTGAAATATTCAAGAGTAAGCAAAGTAAATAGACATAAGCCTGAAGAGAACATACCCTGCATCAGCGTTTCACCTACTAAGCAATGTCACATTCCCATATTAATTACCATATACATATATATCGTCAGTGGCGGTAAGCCCAATCATTATTATAAATCTCCAGCATGAGTTTATCCATAAACCCCATCACTTCTTACTGATCCCCCACGTAGGTTTTACTACAAACCATAATGTACAAATCGCATCGCACAAAGATGTTCTCCAAGTGTACATATGTACATATGTTCAT
Source organism: Lissotriton vulgaris (assembly GCF_964263255.1). Classification (NCBI taxonomy): domain Eukaryota; kingdom Metazoa; phylum Chordata; class Amphibia; order Caudata; family Salamandridae; genus Lissotriton; species Lissotriton vulgaris. The sequence continues at coordinate 213,905,750 of NC_141687.1, forward strand.
ACTAGTGAATCCTACAATATAATACGCTTACCTAGTACCTTAGTTCAGGCGTAATGCTCAAATATCCAAGAGTGAGTAAAGTAAATCTGAGGAAAACGAAGACTCTGCATCAACATATCTCCTACTCCGTAATGTCACAGTCCTGTATCAATTGGCATTATATAGCATTAGATAAGTTAAGCCCAATCCTTTGTTAGAAATCACCAGCATCAAGTTATTCCATTAAACCCGTCACTTCTAACCTATCCCCACGTGGGTTTAACTAAAGTGAATGATGCACAAATTGCGCAAAACAGTTCTCAAAGTACACATAAATTCATGCTATTGAATCCAACCATGTAATACTACTACATAATACCTTTCCTCAGGCATAACGGAGAAAACACCAACACCTCTATGTTGCAAAGTCATCCTGGGCCCTGGGCACCCCCCAACTTTTTGCTGACTGTAACTGGTGGTAACGGACTCTGAGCTCTGTTTAACCAGGGCCAGGGCCAAGCTAAAAGGAACACATTAGAATACAGTTAAGACACCCAACATACACTAGGGTACACTATGGTGTGGTGGGGTACCCCTGTAATTGGCATGACCTACCACCTAAGCCCCTAGTATGTAATAGGGCAGGGGATTGAAACTACCTAGAAGTCTCCAGTATCCTGGGGCATGGCAGTTTAGAGGCCAGCAGATTCTCTGCACCAGCATGTGTGCAGTGCTGAAGCCTGAGGTCAGTTTAAAAGCTGCACTGGTGGCCAGGACAGCTTTTAAACCTTAAATTGTGCCCAAACTCGACTTTGGGGGTAGGGGCCCTTAAAAATTAAAAACCTACAATGTTTTTGCATATTAGGGACCCCCAGGGTCACCCCTAGGTATCCCAGGGGTGGGGGTCAGTTATCTATAAGGAGCGCGCTTATAAAATGAGTTTTTATGTGCCTGGGTAAAGTGAAATTTTACATATCTGAAAGAAACCGGTTAGTATTAGATTCCTTACCTTAGAATATCCCCAGGCGTCAGTCTGGACCCGGAAACTTTTGCGTAGCAGTACCCTTACGCGTCAGTAGGCGTCGTCTGCGGCTCCGTGTCCGTCGTCGGCGTAGTTGGATCCGGGATGACGTCGCCGGAGAACTTAGACGCCGCCCTCGCGCGCTGACATCAGTTCTTCTTTTTTCCGCGCCAGCAGCGCAGATCCGGAAAAAGTGGTACCCATAGTCAATTTTTGACTAACTTTTTCGATCCTATTTGATCATTTTTCGAAGTCTTCTCGACTCCGAACGGTGCCGGTAGGGATTCCTGGATTTAAACCCTGTGAGGACTGCGACTGACTGATGTCGGTTACCGACCCTCACCGCCGGTGCCTTCACTGTCTCGGCTTAGACCACGACGACAAGGCTTGCTCCGACTGCTGAGCCCTGACGTCGAAAGCTAGGCGGGAGCGGTCCCGCAAGCGGCTCGAGCTTCGGCAGTCGGCCCCGTGCCGCAAGAGGTCTTGGTCCGGACGGAGGTCGAGGGACCGTTCGCGCGGTCGGAGCCATCATAGCTCCAGGAGTCACCATCGACCTTCGGGCTCGAAGTCGTCGGGTAAGCACAAGAAGTCGAAAAGACGTCATCGCTCTTCTGACTCCCCCCGAAGCTCGCACGACGCGGACGGTGGTTCGGGTGACACCGCCCACGCGGCTCCGTCTGAGTCACGGGCATCACTACCTGCTTCATACCCTCCGGTCCCTAGGCAGGATGCGATGCCGGAGGAAATAGAGTATTTCCTCGTGGCCATGAGGTCGCTCTCTCCTCCAATGGGCTCTGTGGCGCCTTCGGGCCCAACGGACCCATCTGGGGGCCCCAGCGGGTCGGGTGCTTCGGGCCCGACGCCGGCGGGTGCTTCGGCCCGACACCGCCGATGCCTTCGGGCCCGGCGTCGCAGGGCCCTGCTGGATCCGCTTCCGGATCCGGGTTGTCGCCGGTTGACCCGACGACCTCACCGGCGCCGATCCCTAGGGTGTCACCTCCGGCGCTGCCTTCGGACGACGCTGTCCCCGATGCCTCCCTCGATCCGGTTCCGGCATCGGGGCGGCGCCGCTTGGCGCCGTATTCGACGCTGATTGGAGATTTTTACTTCAGCGAACCGGCACCATCCTTTGACAACCCTGATTATCAGGAGATGGGTGATTAGGTGTATTGGGAGGGGTCTGAGGACCCTCTGACACGTGATGGTCAGTCCCAGCAGGACTGGACAGGTGAATTTGGGAATGCCAGTGATCTGGACACTTCGCCGGACACTGGTTTTGTCTCACCTCCTACCGTGGCTACGGAGGAGGGGGCAACCTACATTGTGGTGCTGACGCGGGTGGCCAGGGCCTTGGCCCTTGAGCTCCCCGTCGCGGCAGTGAGGACTAACCTCCTCACCGAGGTCCTTAAACCGCAGTCAAGCTCGGCTGAGCCTCTGCTGCCGTTTAATAAGGCCTTGACTGATGTTCTTTTGGGCACTTGGTCCAGGCCCGCTACAGGTCCGCCTGTAGATAGGAACATGGCCAGACGCCACCGCCCGGCCCCGGGTGACCCTTGTTTCCTGTCCACCCATCCCACCTCGAGAGCCTGGTCATCCAGGCCTACAACTCCCAGACCGCATTCCGGACGGCTCCACCCGATCGGGAATCCAAGAGGTACGAGCAATACGGCAAGAAGGTATTCTCCTCCCTGAGTTTGGGACCGTGGTCTTCCAACACCGCATGCCTCTTGGGCCGCTACACCCACTCTCTGTGGGACACGGTCGCGGACGTGCTGCCAGAATGCCCGGCGTAGGTCAGGGCTAAACTCACCCAAGCCCTTGCGGAGGGTGGAGATGCAGCACGTTTTTCCATCCGGTGTGGGCTGGATACCACCGACTCACTGGGCAAAGCGATGTCAACGACGGTGGCGATTCGTCGCCACGCCTGGTTGAGGACCGCCAACTTTTCGGCCGATGTCCAGAATACACTCATGGACATGCGGTTTGATGGCCGTCGCCTTTTTGGCGACAAGGCAGACCATGCGCATGAGCGCTTTAAAGACTCCTGGGCTACGGCCAAGTTCTTGGGCCTCTCGGCCCGTGCCAGCAAACGGGTGCCTTTCGCTCCTTTCCTGGCCAAGGAAGGGGCTCCCCCACATGTGCTGCCAGCCACGCACCGCAGACTAATTTCCAACACAGTGCCGGCCGTGGAAACCGCGGCGGTCGGGGACAACGGCGAGGTCCGTCCACACCTTCCCCCGCAGCATCTGCCTCTAAAGCCTCTTAGTCTGTTCTTTCAGGCCCATGTGACGGCAGTGGGGGGCAGGGTTCGCCATCACCACTGCCACTGGCTCACTGTCACTTCGGACGGGTGCGTGCTGCAAATCGTCCGAAGGGGGATACTCCCTCCCCTTCGAGGCAACCCCTCCAGCCATGCCACAGCAATACCACCGCGTATCGGTGGATCATTTGCGGCTCCTACAGGAGGAAGTTTCGGCCCTCTTGGCCAAGGGGACCATCGAGCGCGTTCCTGGGCCAGAAGTAGGACGTGGTTGCTACTCCCACTACTTCCTGGTACCCAAGAAGGGCAAAGGGGGCCTACGCCCTATCTTGGATCTGAGGAACGTCAACGGCTTCCTCAGGAAGGAGAAGTTCAAAATGCTGACACTGGCTCAGGTCTTGGCTGCCCTAGACCCAGGAGACTGGATGGACGCGTATTTCCACATCCCCTTCCTGCCGGCCCACCGGCGTTACCTGCGGTTCACGGTAGGCCTCGAGCACTTTCAGTTTACCGTGCTCCCCTTCGGCCTTACCAGCGCCCCACGGGTGTTCACGAAGGTGATGGCGGTGGTCGCAGCTCATCTGCGCAGGTTGGGGGTCTCAGTCTTCCCCTACCTAGACGACTGGTTGTTGAAGGCGGGCTCGCCCCAGACAGTCGTCAGCCACCTCCAGACTACGGCGGATCTCCTGCACCAGCTGGGATTTTCCATCAATGTGCCGAAGTCACACCTGTGCCCCTCTCAGAAGCTCCTTTTCATCGGAGCGGTTCTCGTCTCGGTGCAGTTTCGGGTTTATCCGCCCGAACAGCGGGTTCGGGATATTCAGGCTCTGATTCCGATCTTCAGGCCGTTATCCCGAGTTTCAGTCAGGTTGACGCTGCGGCTTCTGGGACTGATGGCCTCCTGCATCCTTCTGGTGCATCACGCACATTGGCGGATGCGGGCTCTGCAGTGGGACCTGAAGTTTCAGTGGGCCCCGCACCGGGGCAACCTGTCCGACCATTTCCTGATCTCGGAGGGCACTGCGAGACAGCTGCAGTGGTGGCTCACGGACCGCGATTGGGTCAGCGGCAGATCCCTCTCCCTTCCCCAGCCGGAGCACGTAGTTGTGACAGACGCGTCCCTCCAGGGCTGGGGTGGCCACATGGGGGAGGCGGAGATCAGAGGCCTCTGGTCTCCGGCGGAGTCCCGGCTCCATATCAACCTTTTGGAGCTGCAGGCGATTCGTCTAGCACTGAAGGCATTCCTCCCTTCACAGACAACACCACCGCCATGTGGTACTGCAACAAACAGGGCGGAGTGGGGTCGTGGACCCTTTGCCAGGAGGCTCTGCGCCTCTGGCAATGGCTGGAACATCAGGGCGTGACTCTGGTGGTTCAACACCTGGCAGGTTCTCTGAACGCCAGGGCGGACAAACTCAGCCGTCGGTGCTCGATGGATCACGAATGGCGTCTGAACTCTGACGTAGCGCAAGGCCTCTTTCTGCGATGGGGAGAGCCTTGGTTAGATCTATTCGCCACCGAAGAGAACGCGCAATGTCATCAGTTCTGCGCATTGGAATTTCCAAGGCGGCACTCGCTCGGAGACGCTTTTCGTCGCAAGTGGAGCTGCGGTCTGTTGTACGCCTTTCCGCCTATACCACTTCTGCCCAGAGTGCTGAAGATCAAGCGCGACCGGGCACAAGTCATCCTTGTGGCTCCGGACTGGGCACAAAGATTCTGGTATCCCGAGCTACTCAGTATGTCAGTCGATCCCCCGGTTCGTCTGCCTCTTCAGGAGGACCTTCTGTCGCAGCAGCAGGGGACGGTCCTCCACCCGAACCTGTCCAGTCTCCACCTCCATGCTTGGAGATTGAGCGGCGACAGTTAAGGCCATTTGACTTGCCTCCTGAAGTTTGCAACATCATTCTGGCAGCCAGGCGTCCCTCCACAAAGACGGTATACGCCTGCAGGTGGAACAGATTTGTGGCATGGTGCACAGCAAAGGCTGTGGATCCCCTCAATGCCCCTCTCTCTGAAGTTCTCCTCTTCCTTCTCTCTCTTGCCCAGCAGGGCTCTGCTCTGGGCACTATCAAGGGCTATCTTTCAGCTCTTTCAGCCTTTCTGAGGCTGCCTGACCAACCTTCTTTGTTCAAGTCCCCTATCGTTAATCGATTCCTGAAGGGCATCACTCATACCTTTCCTCCTGTTCCCTTCGTGATGCTTCAGTGGGACTTGAACCTGGTTCTAACATTTCTGATGTGCGCTCCCTTTGAGCCACTTCACAACTGTCCTCTTCGTCTTCTTTCTCTGAAGACTGCCTTCCTGGTAGCCATCACCAAGGCCAGGAGAGTGAGTGAGCTCCAGGCTCTCTCTTGTAAGCCTCCTTTCCTTTCAGTCCATCCGGACAAGGTTGTTTTAAGGACTAGGCCCTCCTTCTTGCCTAAGGTGGTCACGGCCTTCCACATTGGGCAATCCATCACATTGCCCACCTTCTTTCCGCCTCCGCACCCCTCAAGAGAGGAGGAGAGGCTCCACCGTCTGGACCAAAAACGTGCGCTCTCATTTTATCTGAATCGCACACAAAAGTTCCGGGTGGATGATCAACTCTTTGTTGGGTACGCAGGCGCTAAGAAAGGGAAAGCGGTGCACAAACGGACCATCTCTTGGTGGATTATTTTGTGCATTCAGGCGTGTTACTCCTTGGCTAAGATGGAACCCCCTGTTGGGCTGAGGGCTCATTCCACTCGAGCCACGACCACTACAACTGCCTTGGGCCGAGGTGTGCCCTTGCAGGACATTTGCCAGGCAGCTACGTGGGCCTCGCTGCACACGTTTGCAAGACACTATTGCCTGGACAGTCAAGTCCGGAGGGACGGCTACTTTGGCCGTTCCGTCCTCCAGGACTTTCTGGTGTGATTATTGGTTCGCAGACCCACCACCACGGGGATGGTATTGCTGGGGTATCTATTCTAAGGTAAGGAATCTATCACTAACGTGTCTCTTTCAGATGCACAAGTTACTACTTGTGTAACGATATATCTGTAAGAGACATTAGTTAGTGATAGATTCCTTACCGACCCACCCATCCTCCCTGTTCTGCGAACAGATATCTAGGGTTAAGGTCATCCCCTTACAGGGCCCTAGTTTCTTGGCACCAGTGTCGGTTTTTGTCATGGCTCTGCGCTTCTGGCGCGGAAAAGCTGTGGCTAAGAACTGACGTCAGCACGCGGAGGCGGCGTCTAAGTACTCCGACGACGTCATCACGGCGCCGACGACGGACGCGGAGCCGCAGACGACGCCTACCGACGCGCAAGGGTACTGCTACGCAAAACTTTCCGGATCCAGTCTGACGCCTGGGGATATTCTAAGGTAAGGAATCTATGACTAACTAATGTCTCTTACAGATATATCGTTACACAAGTAGTAACTTGTGCGTTAGTGGGACAGTGGGTCTTCTATAAGGTTGCTGTGTGACCCAATTCTAGCGCCTTGAAACCAGTGGAGCACTATGAAAATCATGCTTTAACTGATGGTGTTCTCAGCCCGGTTTAACCACCTTGTTAGCAAAACATAGGGGCCCATATTATTCTTAAACACCACGTGGAGAAAGTGCCTTTCACTTACACTGCAGATCTCCATCTGCACACGTGCTTGGCTGCGTCATCATAGCGGAACAGCTATCTTTCAGGGCAGCTTCTGAACAATGTGCCAACAGACCTGTGCCAATCTTATTTAATAAGGCACAGCCTCTCTCTCTTTGGTGGCCTCTCTTGCCCTCTACCAGTGCTTCAAATGGGAAAATAGAAGTGCAGGTACTCTGTACCAGAGTACCTGCTTGTTTCTGAGAAGTGCCGGTACTCTCCAATTAAAAGTATAGCATTTCTCTTGAGAAGTGCCGGTACTCTCACCCTCAAAATAAAAAAGTGCCAGTACTCCGTACTGGACAGTACCGGCCCATTTAAAGCACTGCCCTCTACACTCTCTCTCTTCCCCCAACTATTTCCTCCTTCCCTCTCGTGCCCTCTACAATATATCTCCCTATCTTTCTCTCTTAATCCCTAACTTTTCCAGTCTGTCTACCTCTCTCGTGCCCTCTACTCTCTCTCTCTTCTGTATCTCTGTTTTTCTCTGGATCCCTCGCCCCTGCCCGTTAGTCTCTTCCCCATCTCTCTCTCTCTTGCTCTTTGCCCTCAGACTTGATCTTCTCTAAGCCGACTTTCCTTTCACTAGTTCTTTCTCACTATCATTCACCCGCCTCACTCTGCACACACACAAGCATACAAGCTTATTCACGCACACATCTTGTGCACCACTGAACCCTCGTGCTGCTGCACTTGAGAAGGCCCACGTTTCCTGATGGCGTTCAGATCCCAAAGGCCCTGGGGGCTCTTAGAAACCAAATACAGTGTACACCAAAGGACGGCGCACCGCCCAGTTACAGGTCACACATCAGATGGCTCACAAGTTCATACGAACATGAACATGATTCGATGATCTTTCATTTAGTGAAGATATGCGTGGACTCCTTTAAAAATATGTATCACAATAAATTAAATTAACATAACCGTAATAAAACCTACCTTCCTTTAATTTGCAGGATGAGTTGGAGGGGTCGGCTCGGCTAGAGGTGCGTTTTAACTGCACTGCCTTGTCTTGTTTGAATTGAGAAGGTCCGGAGTGAAGCGCAACTTTCTCATCTGCGCTGTAGCTCCTGTGACCGAGCAGCTCAGGCCGGCACTTCAGTTCGAGGCTGGCAAGACTGAGAGCTTGGAAGGCCCAGACAGCAATCCAAAATGCCCAATCCAGGGTGAGAAAACGAGTGTGCTGTTCTGGGCCATCAGTAAAATACTGCTGTTTGGTTGTTTTCTTCGATTAATGGCACTGCTCCAGACACGCCCTGGGCCATTGCGAAGTACGCCCAAATGGGTTTCTGAATCTCGCAAGGAACAATTGCCACTCCCACCACTCTTGACGTCAAATTTGAATCTTATGTTTGCAGGTCGAGCAATAGCTCGCAAGTCCCTGACAAAGTGCTGGATCGTTCTGTCACAGGCCATTCGTTCAGACCCTCACCCCTGCCTCAGAAAAACAAAGAATCAAATAAAATGAAATGCAAACTTACATTTTAAGCTGCCCAGTGTTAATTATTTTTTACCCTCTTCTTTCTCCTGTAAGTTGGGGGGGGGGGTAGCGCCCATTTCGACCATTAATACCAGCCGCCCCTGCTAATCGGAGACCTGAATTTCCACCTCGACAACCGCAGCGACTCCAACTCCACCACCCTCCGTGACATCCTCGCCAAACATCGGACTCAAACAACTCGTTACCACACCAACCAACAGGGCAGGACTCACCCTCAACCCCATCTTCGCAGGAAGAAACAGTTTCCGCTTCAGCCACACCAATGCAACCCACTTGGACTGACCACCACTGCGTACACTTCCTTGTCGACAAGCCCAAGGCACCCTAACCAGCCCCACACCCACCTCGAAGGAACTGAAGTAAAGTCACTGACGAGCAGCTCAACTCCACCATCATCTGAGACAACCACTCTGTGGCACCCAGGTGCCAAACTCGCAGCCAGGGAGTTCCACACTTGGATCGCCAACTGCGGGGACAAGCTCGCCCTCTACTCAACCCCGACAAACAGCGCCTCAGGAAAGTTGCCTGGTTCACCACTGATGTCCAATAAGCCAGACAGACCTGCAGATGCCTGGAGAAGAACTGGAGAAACAGTAAGACACCCGGAAAATACACCACCTACAAGGACGCTATGACAGACTACCCCCAACAAATCAGAACTACCAAAAGGACCTTCATTCACAAGAAAATCGTCGCCAACTCTAGCAACTCCAAGGAACTCCTCTCTGTCATTCAGGAATTCACCAATCCCCACAGCGAAGCCACGGGCATCACCCCCTCCCAGGACCTCTGTGACAAGCTCGGATCCTACTTCCACCTGAAGATCAAAAACCTCTACAACAACTTTGTCGACCATACGCCAGACTCCTCAGCCGACCCTCCCTCCAGCCACACCAGCCAGCCCACCATCTCCACCTGGACACCCATCACTGTCGTAGAGACTACCTCGACCATGAAAGGCATCCACTCGGGGGCCCCCACTGAACCCTGACCCTGCCCACTGCACATCTACCACAGAGCCGCCACCGCACCCGAACTACAACACACCATTAACACCACCTTCGAAACTGGCACCTTCCCAGATGACTGGAAACTCGCAGAAGTCGGGCCCCTGCTCAAGAAGCTATCCGCAGACCCCACGGACCTCAAGAACTACAGACCCATCTCGCTTCTCCCCTTTGCTGCTAAAGTAGTTAACTCCGAACTGACTAGATTCATCGAAAACAACACCGTCCTCAATCTGGATTCTGAAGCAATCACAGCACCGAGACCGTCATACTTGCCGCCTCAGATGACATCCACGCCCTCCTCAACCAAGGCCACACCACAGCCTTGATCCTACTCGACCTCTCAGCAGCATTTGACCCCGTCTTTCATCGTACACTCGCGGCCAGACTACACAACGCCGGCATACAAGATACCGCCCTCAAATGGATCCGATCATTTCTCACCGGCAGAAGCCAAAGGTTCAGATTGCTCTCTGACCCCCTGGAAATCACCTGCCGGGTCCCACAGGGGTCATCACTCAGCCGACCCTCTTCAACGTCTACATGGCCCCCCTCGCCGCCATCGTCCGACAACATGGCCTCAGCTTTGTATCCTATGCCGATGACACCCAGCTCACCCTCTTCCTCACCCAGGACTGCCAGACTCCACTTCCATAAAGGAATGCAGGACTTCACTGCCTGGATGCCCAACAGCTGCCTAAAGCTCAACTCTGAGAAAAAAGAATTCCTCATCCTTGGAACCACCCTTTCAGCATGGGACTACACCTGGTGGCCCACCGCCCTCGGCAGCCACCTGACCCCCACAGACCACGCCAGAAATCTCGGCATCGTACTCGACTCATCCCTCTCCATGAATCGACAGGTCAACGCTGTAGCCTCCAGCTGCTTCAACACACTCCGCATCCTCTATAAGACATTCAAATGGATCCCCCCCCCTAAGGCAAGGAAGACAGTCACCCGCACACTCATCACCAGCAGGCTGGACTATGGAAACGCACTTGGGAAGGATGTCTTTCCAATACTGCCTCCAGTGTCACTCCAAATATCCTTGGACTGATCACCATCAGGTCTGTAACTTCTCTCTCCCACCTGCATAGGACGAGGCCCTCCCGGCCTGCCTCGCCTTCTGCTGAAAGAAAACGCTGATGTATTGGTGTGATCAGAGACTTTCACAATAAAGATTGCAGCACCAGGAAGGAGGAGACACCCCCGACATTTTCAGAAAATGGAAAACAAAGAGGAGTCTGAGGCTGGCCTGTCCGGAGCACGCACTCTTCAGTTTTGTCCTGAAGCCAGCTCCTGATCAGAGTTGGAGGTGAAGAAGTAGCTGAACCCAGAGGCGCAGCAGCATCTAAAGTCTTTGGCCATGAGTACAGTCTTGCAGTCTGTAGTCGCACACCAACACCGTGACAAGGCCGAGCACCACCCCAGGAAGGGTCGAGCCCAGAAGACGGGACTGCGTTCCACCACTGCCTCCTGGCCATGGTCTGAACTGACAAAAGGTCTCCGATCCACCGGTGGTGAAGGCCCTTCACAAGACTCCGGTGTCTTCGGTGCTGACAGTCCTGCCAGTGCAGCAACCTTATTCAGTACTGAAAAAGATCTCTGCTTGGAGAACGCCGTTCGGCATTGCGCCACTTGGCGCCATAGCCCCTGTCGCCGGCAGTCCCATGTCTTGGAAGAGCTGATTCTCCAGCTTTTGCTGGAGGAGCTTGATGCATGGCAAAATATACTTTTATTGACCCACATATAGGAAAGATCTCTATAAAGTTGACTCCTAAGGCTTAAGACACTCTTCCAAGGAAAAGGAAATTAATCTTTGAGGAGCAGCTTGCCTTGGAAGCCCGCACCTCATCCAAAGCACAAGAAAAATCCGGACAAGGGCACTAATCCAATTTCTGCACATCCCCCTGTGCCATCATCTCTTCCCCAACTCCTCCTCATCCCCCTCTCCCCCTCCAGCTCCCAATGCCATCACCATATGTGCCCCCCACCTTTTCCAGAGGGTTCACCACTCTCCTCTTGTGGCTCCCTATGAGCCCCATATGACTCTGAGCCCAGAGGTGACTCGTGAGATGAAGACTATGTTGATCCCCTAGGAGACACAGATCAATACACTGCCAAACCCTCCCATCCAGATGACACAATTGTGTATAATGAGGTAATTCACTAGGCTGCCATTTTCCATAAGATAGGCATGCACACTATCCAGGAAGACGAGAACTTCCTGGTCGAGTCCTCTGCACCGCGCATCCTACAGTTTCTGCCAACGCTTATGGGGAGGATCTAGATGCACCAGACTCCTTTAAGGAGCTCATCAAAGCTAGGGTCATCAGCCCAGGATGGATTAGAAATGTAAACCCCCACCTAGTAACCCTTCCTACATCTCTGACTTGATAGCGCCAGAATCCATGGTGAGCCACGTGGTGCTGAAACACTCCATTGCACACCTCCCAAAAAGGTGAGCAAGAAGATTTGCACATCAGGCAAAAGAGATGTGGCGCAATCGAACACACATTGGACATACAATATGACAGAGCCTATTGGGACCTAATGGAGGAACTAATTCACTCTTCCCACATCAGAACAATCAGTGTGGGCAACAGTTAGTCACTGAGGGCAAGATGATCTCCAACACTACACCCTTACACAGCTGGTAACATGGCTAGGGGAATCAATTCCAGCATTCTAATTAGGCGCCACACTTTGCTTTGTGTCTCTGGCTTTAAGCCAGAAGTTCAGTTGCATTTGCATTTCATGGGTGCTCTCCAGACACCCTTTGTAGTCACCATTGCAGGAGAGCCTGCAAAACCACCTTCCGAGACTCGCCCATCACATAACAAAGCCAACACGTGGGCAAACTCTAGAGGAGTTACAGAGGTAGCAACATAGACACAGGGGAAAGGGGTGCCTGCAAGGTAGCCAACCCTGCAAAGCAGCGACTCACTCTCTCTTCCTCCCAATCACACTACAACTCTCATGTGAAGATGACAGGAGTTCCTCCTGCATTGGGAAAGAATCACCTCAGACCAGTGGCTCCTCTCTATCATACAACCCTGTTACTGTCTAAAGCTCACTGGATCTCTACTAAGCATTCCACCTGCAGACACACCCTATGTTCAAAACATTAGGGCTCCTTCAAGAAGTACAGGTGCTCACTCTCAGAGGAGCAATACAACCTGTGCCACTACACGAGCATGGCAGGGGAGTGTATTCCCTATACTTCATCATACCCTAGAAAAATGGGACCCTAAGGACTATACTAGACCTCAGGGCACTAAATGCGTACATCCTGTGAGGACATTTCCACATGGTCACTCGACAAGATGTCATACCTCAGCTACAACAAAGCAACTTTGGTAGCCAGACTCTATCTGAAGGACGCATCGTTCAACATACTCATCCACCCTGCACACCGCAGATACCTGTGGTTTGTGGTCTGCGTTATCAGTTCGAGGTACTGCCCTTTGGGCTCAACACGCCCACAAATGTTGCTTCTAGCAGTGGAGATTCTCCTTCGATGCCGACAGATATGAGACTTATCAAGGTCCATGAATATGACTATGAGAAAATGTGATTAATCTCCACGCAGCAAGTCGCACAATTTAACAAAAACCCATGTCTATGACTGTCCATTGTACAAGAAAATACAACTTGGGACACTATACTACGAAGTTTGAAAGGATTCCAATTTTCAGCACCATAAATTTCATCCTAAACATCTCTCTGATGAATAAGACCCTCCCGACTATTACACCTGACAAGAAATTTTATTGCCTTGAAAAAGCCTCAGTGTAGGCGAAACACGTGTCGGCGGTGCAAAGCTGGAAAACTTTTAATGTGTTTGAAAATAAAGATTTTGAAGTACAACGACTGTTTTGGATCCATACTTTGAAGCCTTTGAACTGCAAATGAACTTATTATTGACAGTGGTGTAAAAACCATCAAAACTAATACTTTACATAAATATAGCGGAAATTTTCCTTAAAAAGAACAATTTAGAGAGTGCTTGAGTAACTTGGTTTTCCTAGACGCCCACAAATGTATTTACAAAATACCTTGCCGTTGTAGGCACTCATTTCAGAAGGACCAGCATCCAGGGGTTCCCTTACTTGGACCACTGGCTTAGGAAAAGGCCAAACAGACAACAGTGTCATTCCCACACATACCTTCTACACGATCTATATCTATGCTTTACGAAAAATACAGTCAAGTCTCATAAATACAGTCAAGTCTCACTTTTAACCCCTCCAGGTTAAGCCCTTTCTCGGCACAGTTATCAACATAGTTACCAGGAAAGCTTACCCCAGCCAAGCATAGGTTTAGGCTGTTCCAAATTCTCAGTGCCGAAGCTGATCATCAATTTGGAGGCTTCCCTTTCTGGCTGGGAAGCGCATCTGCAGCATATGACCATCCAGGGTATGTGGACACGTCACCAACAAGGCTTTCCCATAAACTGCTTTGAGCTGCTGGCCCTCCAGTTGGCAATGAAAGCCTTCTACCAGGTTCAACACAAAGTAGTCTTTATCAAGACGTACATTACAGCCATGTATTACCTTCAAAAGCAGGGAGGCACACACTCCCCACCTCACAGCTGTCCGCACTGGTACAGAGCATTTGGCAGTTCACCCCAAAACATCTCCTAGCCAAGTACCTACCAGGAGTGGACAGCGACTGTAGACACCTGCTCAGCAGGATGCGGCAACAAGTACACAAATGGGAACTACACCCACAAGTTCTACTGCCATACTTTCATTGTTGGGGGGTTCCCAAAGTCGACCTCTGTGCCGTAGCCGAAAATGACAATGCTTTGCCCCCAGGTTTCCACACCTATAGTCCATGGGCAATGCACTATGGATGAATTGGTTGGGGATATTTTCCTAAGCATTTCTGCCCCTCCTTCTCCTTGTGTTCTGTTTTGTAGCTTACATTTAGTCTCCATTTTAGCTTATCATTTCAGCTTACCATCGTTTTCTAATGTTGCTTTGCACGTTTTCCGTAGTGTGAGAATATGCTATGCACGCATTTATTCCTGATAGATGTTGTTACTTTGTAGTCTGCATATGCAGTTCCAGGGTCGCACAACTCCCAACATGATTCATTGTTTTATTTTCAGTGCTCGGAGGAGAGGTGTCTGCTGCTTCAGTCTAATTAAAATATCTGCACCTCTGCCACAGTGTGATAAGCTTGCCGTTTTATTATAAAAATAGCATCCATGCTGAAGTCGGTCAGACGTTCACTTCCCTCCGGAGTCATGATGGAATGCTGCTGTGACCTGTGACTGAGATGCAATTTATCTGTCCCTGAACTTCATCCTGAGAAGCTAGATAGCCATGCAAAAATAGGTGTGCAGGCTTGCACATTAACAACAGAGTGCTTTGTTGATGCACAAAGGCCGGCTTACTGACATGCAGTACCAAGGTATGGCATTGGGTCATTCCAATAGGCTTGACAAATGGGTATGCCCAACATAATCTATTTAGCATAGAGATATTAGTAGTAGATACGAGTAATCTTAGTAACACTGTGAACAATTAACATGGTTGAATTGTTTGTGTTTCTCTCCATTTTAATAATGCTTATAACAATGATGCCTCATCTATTTGATCGCAGTTTATGTTTTATTTACAAAGATAAGAGCTTTCCAATAAGCCTTTGAAAATGCAATACCGTATGTTTTCTTTGTTACACGATGTGCATGCAAAAGTGACAAACTAAAAGGTTCGATCTGTTTCCATGAATTTCTTTGGAATTTTACAGTCTTGTTCGAGATTACTGAAAACCATCTATTAGTACGTTTTTTTGGGGGTTTTAAGTTTCTTTTTATTAACATTTTTAGAGATAGAAACCGGTGGACAGGTATGGGTTGGGCTGCCCACCTTCTCCGTTTCCTCTCGCTTACTCACCGAAGCTCCTCTTGTCCCCGGCTGATATGCGATACCAATGGGGATGACGGACGGAGCGTGTGAGCAAATCAAACACTTACTCCTAGTCAACTGATCTGGGTTTAATCCATCATCATTCTTTAGCTCACTCCACCACCCTGGTTCAGACATGGCCATATGCAAATCAGTCTGACCCTGTGCCTCATGGGAACTGTCCAGCCCGAACTGCCAAGCCATATCTTCCCTGGACCAGAAACAAGCATCCTGGGACTGGTTTCGGGTTCATAACCCTCATCAGCCAGGCTACCTTGAATCCAGAGGCAGAGTGAGCAAGGGACCCACTTCTGGGCATACCCTGCCAACTTAGGGAGAGCAAAACGATGCCAAATGTTGGCCGCTTTGAATGATGATGGATTAAACCCAAATCAGTTGACTGGGGGTGAGTGTTTGATTTGCTCAAACGTTCCGTCCATCATCCCCTTTGCTATCGCCCAGCTGATATGAGCTTTGTTTGGGGACCCAATACTCTGCCACTCAGCTGCGGTGCACCCAGGGTGCGTACCAGACGCACACAAGGCTGCTCAGCATCATGATGGTTTTCATCCCGGTGTTGCGGTCTCTTCATCCAGACTTAGGCCCTCAGATATCAGCAGTGAGGCACATATCCCTCACTCTGCAGGCACCTATGCCATTTTTTCGGGTTGATAAATTACGATGATCAGCACCAAGTCGGCTGAGCCTCCCAAAGTGACGGCAATCTTGCGTCCGTGCTCTCTAGCACCCCTCTATAAATCTAAGTTTAGAGATTTAGATGCAGTACTGTGAGTTAGCTAAACAGACCAACATTTACTAATTATATAAGAAGACTCAGTCTCTGTTTTATGAAGTTCTCCATACACAGTCCTACTAGATTTGTTGGAACCGTATTACAATACGTGGTTCGGAAGCTTTGGCAAATATCTCTCACTCTCCTCCTGGTGGCTGGCACGTGAACCAGGCAACCCTAGTTCACAGCTCTTCTAGACTTGTCACTGGTTCCCTTTTGAGAAGCTGACCAAAAGGCCAGACCTTCTCACTTAGAACCAAAGCACGATTGTAAATCTGAACGCCAGGCAACTCGATCTAGCGATTTGGCTCCTGAGTTCCTCGAGTTTGTTTGCCTTAATCTGTCTCCAGCATGTATGTCTATTAAAGAGGCATGTAGACCCACCACGTGGGCCTGTTATGCGGCCGTATGGAGAAGGTTTGCCCACTGTTATCTTCCCAAGCAAAAAGTTATGCTCAAAACAGCGGTCCAAAAGGTACTTTGCAACCTTCATCTTCAGAAATTGAAGCCAAGGCTAAACAGCAAGTACATGCCACTCCCATTCCACAATTCACTTGCAAGAAGAGGACCTCTATGGCTT
This sequence comes from Lissotriton vulgaris, assembly GCF_964263255.1. Lineage (NCBI taxonomy): Eukaryota > Metazoa > Chordata > Amphibia > Caudata > Salamandridae > Lissotriton > Lissotriton vulgaris. The sequence goes on from NC_141687.1 coordinate 213,922,429, forward strand.
TCTTTGGAATTATTCCCATAGTTGACATCCTCTATATAGTTCACCTCTCACACGTTCACAAAGTACTACTGTGTGAATGTCTTAGCACACTAAGAAGCAAAGGTTGCCCAAGCTATTTTAAGACCTCTTTCAGTTCTCTGCAACATCCTCTGGCTAGCCACTGGTTAGGAGAGTAATGCTTTACAGTCTATGCAGAGCATTTGTATCTAGATCTACACATGCCATAAATAGAATATGTTACTTACCCGGTAATCATCTGTTCATGGCATGTAGTGCTGTAGATTAACATGCCCTCACCAGCCTCTCTTGATACCTCTGGTTGTTACAAACGTCCTTTTCCTTTCTTCTTTTTGCATGGTCATCCAAAATTTCTTTCTTTATGCTCCATTTTCATCCTCCCCGCAGTGTTGAAATCAATCTAACAATGGAGTCATTAGGAGGAGTCACTATACCTCGTAACTCGAAATACTTCTTTTACGGAAAACAAATTGCACATGTATGAACCCAACATTAGATGGCTGGAGTATGCAGAACATGTGAATCTCCAGCACTATATGCTATAAAGTGATGCCTTACAGGGTAAGTAACATACTCCTTCTCTATCATTAGAATTAAATCATTCAGATACTGAATACATAACAGCCTCTGGGTGTGCAGAAAAAGCACACAAAATTGGATGATTTAGTGGGTGCATGTCTGGCTATAAGTGAGTGATTGAACGTGTCTTAGTGAATGCATGGGTGAATGACTAATCTGTGTGAATGTATCAGTCTGTCAGTTGGTGTGTAAGTGGCTGCATGGGTTGGTGAGTAGCTACATGAGTGTCTATATGATTTAATGATTGGTTGTCCGAGTAACTGTATGGGTGCCTGAGTGTCTGTGTGGGTGGGTGTGGGAGTGTGAGTGGGTGATTCACTGGGTGTATAGGTTCATGAGTGTGTATGCGAGGGGCTATATGGGTGAGTGCATATGGCTGTGTTTGTGAGCGAGTGGATAGCTCAGTGGTATATATGTGAGTAACTGCATATGTGAATGGTAATATATGTAAGTATATTAGTGACTAAATGTGAGAGTGAGGATTGTGAGTGATTGTATGAATGAGTGTGTACTTGTGTCAATGATTGTATAAGAGAGTAAGTGTGTTGGTATCTGTATGACTAAGTGAGGTGGTGTGTGAATAACAGTATAGGTGATTGATTCTTTGTGTGACTGACCAGGTGTATGAGTAACGCTATGGGTGAGTGGCAGTGTGTGAGTATCTGTATGGGTATTTGATTGCATATATCAGTGGCTGTATAGATGAGTGACTGCGTGAATGAGTGACTGTATGTTTGGGTGAGTGGATGTGTGTACACCTATGAGTCAGTGAGTGGCTATGTACTAACTGGTATTGGTGTGTCTATGGTTTCAAGACTGGTAGCCTGTATTTTAGAGTGGGTGTATCAAAGGTTATATTAGGGTATGAGGAGGTGCATCAGATCTTAGGAGGATGATGTCAGTGATGTCATTTGAGATATCATCAGTGATGTCACTAACCATGTCATGAGTGATGTAATATGTGACGTCATCAGCAGTGCATTGCGGGGGCACGAGTAACGGCCAAATTACTCTGGTTTTGTACAAGTGAAATGTCAACCTAACTATAACGTCCCTGAAACCTCTGTTTTTTCCAGTGAATTTCTAAGGTTTTTTAAATGCTAATTTCTAACTATGCCTACATACGTAGGACATTTGCAGAAAGAGGGAGAAAGGTGCAGAAAGAAGCACAAAAAATGCAGAAATAGGCAACATTAGTCAAGAAAGAGGAAGAAAGGTAGAGAGAAAAAATCAAGATATATGCAGAAAGAACCAACAAAGGTGCAGAAAGAGGCCGACTTTGACTGTACCTTACAACAGACTCATACAAAGTAGCCTAAACCCTAATCCTTCTACCAAGATGTCTTAAACCTCAGTTTTCTCTTGAAGGTTCACTATTAATAGACTGCTCAGAATGTTAGGCCTACCAAATATAAAACAGCAATCCTAAGCATATCACTGTTGTAAGTCCGACCAAGTTTGTGAAGGTATGCATGCGTGTCTCTGCTTTCACCTAGTGACATGTTACATAAAAGTAACATACAAATACTTGAATATATGTGTTTCAAACAGCATACTCAGTAAATGTGTGTACAAAAAGGTGTATGGATTTCTTTCTGCTCATAATACACGTCACATGGGTATTCAATAGTATATTTGAGGGGCTCTATAACACCTATATGCATAAGACATGTCTGCTTGTGCAACCGAATGATAGAGCAGAACTAAGAAGATTTGACCACCTGTTGGGGAAGTTACCCGCTTTTTAAGCTACCCTCTTCAGATTCATAACACATTTAAGAATACATGTACAAGTAGATATACACCTCAGTCACAAGAGCACGCTGACCTTAAAACTTGAAAGCTTGCACTTCCCATTACAGTACCGAAAGAGGCGAGAGAAGGTCAGAAAGAAGCAAGAGAGTTGCAGAAACAGCCAAAAAAGGTGCAGAAAGAGGGAACAGGGGTGCATACAGAGACAAGAGAGGTGCAGAAAGAGGAAAGAGGAGTACAGAAAAAGGCAACGGGGCAGAAATTTGCAAGAGGTGCAGAACGAACCAACAGAGGTGCAGAAAGAGGTGAGAGAAGTTCAGAAAGAAGCAAGAGAGGTGCAGAAAGAGGGAACAGTGGGACACAGGCAAGAAAGGTGCAGAAATAAGGAATAGGGGTGTGGAAAGAAGCAAGAGGTGTGCACAAATTGCAAGAGGTGCAGAAAGAAGAGCAGTGCAGAAAGAACAAACAGCGGTGCAGAAAGGGATAAGAGGGGTGCAGAAAGATGCAAGAGAAGTGCAGAAACAAGCAACAGGTACAGAAGCAGGCAAGTGAACTGCAGAGAGAGGCAAGAGTTGCAGAAACAGGCAAGAGGTGCAGAAAAAGGTAACCGGTGCAGAGAGAGGCAAGAGAGGTGCAGAACAAAGGAAGAAGGGTGCAGAAAGAGGCACCAGAGCTGCAGAAATTTGCAACAAAAGTCCAGAAAGAACCAAGAGCAGTGCAGAAAGAACCAACAGAGGTGCAGAAACAGACGAGGGGTGCAGAAATAGGCAAGAGAAGTGCAGAGAGAAGCAACAGAGGTGCAAAAGGAGGCAAGAGAACTGCAGAAACAGGCAAGAGAGTTGCAGAAACAGGCAAGATAGGTGCAGGAAAAGGGAACAAAGGTGTAGAAAGAGGCAGAAGAGGTGCAGAAAGAGGCAAGAGGGATGTAGAAAGAAGGAAGAGAGGTGCTGAAAGAAGCAAGAAGGGTTGCAGAAACAGGCAACAGTGGTGCAGAAAGAGGCACAAGAGGTGCAAATAGAGGAAAGTAGGGTACAGAAAGTAGCAAGATGGGTGCAGAAAGAAGGAAGAGGTGCAGACAGAAATAGGCAAGAAGGGTGCAGAAAGCAGCTAGAGCACTGCAAAAAGAAACAACAGGTGTAGAAGGAGGCAAAGGGTGTGCAAAAAGAGACAAGATAAAGTACAGAAAGAAGCAACTGAGATGCAGATAGGGGGAAGATGGGTGGAGAAAGAGGCAAGACGGTGAAAAAAGAAGCAAGAGAGGTGCAGAAAGAGGCAACAAAGGTGCAGAAAAAGAAAGAAAGAAGCAACAGAAATGCAGAAGGAGTCAATAGAGGCGCAGAAAGAAGCAAGAGTGGTTTGCCCACCATTAGTACCAATTTAACACCCACATTGAGCAATAGGTAACAGGTAACTATTCTAGGTTTGCTAAGGGCCTTCCACCACTTTGTAACACTTGTTGCTGTATTTTTGGTAACAGCCGTTTGAACTAGAAACACATGTTTTTTGGTTCAAATCTGCAGATCATGCAGCAGGTGATGGATTATGTGGCAAATGCGGAAAATGTATAAATGTGCGAAAGTCCCCCCTTCCCAGGGCCACATTACGCCCTGGGGACCTCATCCCCCAGGGCCTGGCCTCACGTTTGGGATCGCGGGGGAGCCCCAGTGACCCCACAGTCCCTGCCGGCTCCCTGCCTCCTGCCAGAGCCGGCCTTGCTTTTAGACAAAGGGGGTACAAAAGGGGGTGGTAATGGACGGAGCATCTGAACCAATCAAACACTCACACCCAGTCAAAAGATCTGGGTTTAATCCATCACCATTCTTTAGCCCACTCTGCCACCCCAGTTCAGACATGGCTATATGCAAATCAGTCTGCCCCTGTGCCTCATGGGAACAGTCCAGCCCGAACTGCCAAGCCATGCCTTCCCTGGACTGGAAACAAGCTTCCGAGGACCGGTTTCTGGCATTCCAGCCGTCTTCAGCCCGGCTTGCTTGAATCCAGTGGCAAAGTGAGCAAGGGACTCACGTCTGAGCATACCTTGCCACACCTATGTCGGCCAAAAGCGGTACAATTACCACCCCCTTTTGTACCGCTTTTGGTGCTATGATAAAGGCGCCAGAATCTTGCTTGGCTCGTAGCTGCCCAAATGTTGTGTCTACAATGTGTTACACGTACATGCCGATAAACAGGCTCACATGTTATGATAACCTTGGCAGCTCAGCACTCACTGTACAGACTGGGGGCATGATGTATGTCTAGAGATGTCGAAAAACAAACCGTTTCTCACGTATAGACCTTCGTGAAAGCTAACTTGCAAAAACATCTAAGCAGTGTTGTGTGCAAAAAGCAGCAAAAAGCAAAATGGCGTTTAAACTTCTAATAAGCCATGCTAACATAACATGCACGCAAAAAAGAGGCCCTAAACCATACTATACCCTCCCTTGTTCGGGGAACGCACAATAACTGGGCCAAGCTTCATAGAATGCAGAGTTCAAGTTCGAATGAGACAGAACCAAGTTCAGGAAATTTGCCAAACTTGATATTTTGGAGTAAATATCCGAATTAAAATAACCAAGTCAGTGAAACCAATCACAGGCAGCCATGGTGTGAAAAAAGTCCTCAAACCTTTAAGGAAAAATTAAGGCATTAAAAGAAAAAAATATTCACAAGTTCAGTACGTGTTTATGAAGCAGAAAAAAATCTGTACTTCAATCCAACAGCGTATTAGCACCATACGTTGCAACTGCATCCAGTAGGAAGTCGTTGTTATCATCCATGAACATTTCAGCCATCCAATTAAGTAAAGGGAAAGAACATACATGTTCCTCGATTGCCCGAGCCTCTAGTACCATCAGAGGGCAACTGTGGCTTACTTCAAGATAACTGCGCATCAGAAAGTCATTGGCCGCAGTTCAAATGTTCCAATTGCCTAGAACCCCATAAACCGCTGCTCACGCCATAATCCCGGCACTAGAAAAATCTAGTTCATGAGGAACTAAGGGACTCATTAGCAGATTAAAATCTAGGTCAGGAGACACCGTGTTGCAGAGACACAAATCCGGGGCCCATTCAAATCCACAATCTAGGCAATGGAAAACAGGCTGCACGCAAGTGAAAAATGAGAATCGGAAAGATAAACTATACGCCACACTCGGTGTCGCCAGGGGCAGCGATCCATAGTATTCTAGCATCCGGTTACGAAGGTGGAGCAGTCTGGACAGATTGTCGTGGGGCACAGACTGTGCATCCATTTTGCAGTAAACAAATTAACAGCAGAATGCCCGCACCTAAAGCCAGGAGCAAAGGGAAACCGCCAAAGACACAAATGTCTCACGCGCAGATGCAAGGGAGACTTCCTTGTGGGCCGAAAGAGCTCTTAATCGACTCATCTTGTTGAACTCTGCTTTCAAGGTCGGAATAGAGGGCCAGATGGAAACATCGAGCCTGCCATGCGGAGGAGGGAACAACACATTCCTGCAGCAAATTACACGCTGGAAAACCGTAACTATATAAGGAATTCCAGCATGCATCCCACAACACTTTTCATTATTTAATAATAAATAACTACCGTTTGCAAGCAATGTGAATGTCGGTGTAATGGCCGGGACTGGAGTACCTTTCATAACACAGGCTAAGTTCGGTGCAAGCACATTACAAGAACCGTGCAATTGAAGATTCCGGCATGTTAATGAATGATCTGGTGTTGTGGTGCAATCTTCGCCATTTAAATAAACTTCCTTTCCATCCCTCAAACATGTATATGTGAACGGGAGAATCCAGACTTCATGAAGATAAGCTCCACCCAGGGGCTCAAACCTGCCTATCGCATAGTGTTTCATTTGAACAGGGGAAAAGGTAGAGTTATCAACCCATGGATGAGCCAAACTGCCGAATTGGATTCCGCTACTGAAAAGGTAAAGGTTCTAACTTTTCAATATGCAACAGTGAAAACGTGGCATCCTTCATTGACATAAATTGCTGTTTAAGAGTCAAATTGAAAGGCAGAAAAAATAAACTCGTGTTCCTGTAATCCCATGGAACTCAACCATTTTTCAAAGTTTGCAGGGTCCACGCAAACTGCAAAACAGAACGCAATTGATTTTGCACATGATACAGTACGGCAACTTCTTCCTGTACAATATCAACTACAGATGACACAATGGTGTTAATGCTATTATCTACAACGGCAAGCACTTTTTCTAAATTGGCCTGATCAATAGCTCTAAGCCTAGAAGCAGCTTCAATTTGCGATAGTTTCCAAACCTCATTATAGCATCAGATATCCATCTCTTTGATCTGTCTGCTGCAGGACCTTCAACAAAATCATTTAAATCGACAGTGTCAGTGAGCTTGGATAAATGAAGTTTAACAGATGCTAAGGATGAATGTCTGAGTCAACTCTGGCATAATTTGCCTATAGAATAGGTTGTGACCGAATGTTGAGTCTGAAAACGGGGATCAACTCTAACCTCTGTATATCCAGGGGTCAGACTCAGAAAACGGTGCTGGCAGGAATCTGCACTTTTTTGCCATAGCAACTAGCCTTCGGGATTAATGTTGGAAACATTAAAAGAGGAATTTCTTACCAGGCCTGTAGGTCACTCAGGGAAGTACTGGTATAATTATTCCAATGGTGAAACTCACCCAAATCAGGAAATGAAGGAGCATTTAATTTTTTAGAAAGAATGATACTATTTCACAAAGCAGGTGGTTTGTGAAATAGTATCATTCAGAAACAACATATGGTTTGAGATGAGACATGCACGATGCAAAGCCTCAGTGCTTTGCACTTGCCACTTTTAGAACCCCAAACAGATTTAAGATCAATAATGTCTTTCCACAGATCATAGACCCCAACAGCCAACTGGTCAATGAAGGACTTCGAATAAAAGTAATTTAGTGTGGGTAAGTCTAACCTTGGAAGAGGACTTCTCAGTCATCATAAAATAAAACGCATTAGAGTTTGATTGATCAAAATCAGTAAAATATGAAAACTTTTTCAAAATGTTTTCGAGCTGCCTTTCATTGGTGCGGGACAGTGCACCCACTGTGTGTAGTTAACCACATTTCTAAATGAATTTGTCTTATGCACAAAGTGATTGCCAAAATGCTGGTAACAGTACAAATCACCATAATTCACGGATTCCAAATATAAATATTCAGCATCGAAAGCAGCATAATATTTCAAATCGGAAAACAAAGCTTCCACAGCTTTAACTTCCCAATCATCAGAGCAAATATTCTGTTTAACCACATCCCCAATAGAAACACAGAGTACATTGGGAACATTAATAACCTCTGCAGGACCATGGATATGGAACTTTACAGCATCCCATACAATCCCATCTAAAACGGGCCAAGCATTTATATTTACAAATATCTGGTCCCTCTTCATGTTGTACGAAGAGGAGTGGGGAGCCAAAGTTCCATCAATCATTCTAATTGAAGTTCTTTCTTGAACGTAGTGTCCATTGATAAAACGGATAAAAAATACACCACAAATCCTATGGACATGAATAAAAAAATTAAAATGTTTTTTAAACCAGGAAGCAAAAATCGAAACTTTTGTATGGGACTTGGATGTGGAAAGAGCCAGTGTCAAATGAAAAACGGGTTTGATTAGCCACACGGGTCTCCAGATCACGCATAGACAAGTCAGTGGGGTAAGTATATTCAGTTGCAAAAATAACAGGTGATGGACAGAATGCAGAACAATGTCATACATTCACCCCAGTACAGAGATCTGGGCCTAAATCCATCTTTTTTTTGCTCACCATGCCATTCCAGTTTGAACCCAACCATATGCAAATCAGTCTTGATCCTGTGCCCCGTGGGAACAGTCCAGCCCGAACTGCAAAGCCAGGTCCTCCCTGGACTGGAAACAAGCATCCAAGGACCGGTTTCAGTCTTTCAGCCCTCATCAGCTTGGATAGCTTGATTCCAGTGGCATGAAGAGCACGGGACTCATGTCTGAGCATACCCGTCCCACTCGGGGTGACAAATGCACAAACAACAGGTGATGGACAGAATGCAGAACAATGTCACACGTTCACGCCAGTACAGAGATCTGGGCCTAAATCCATCTTTTTTGATCACCATGCCATTCCAGTTTGAACCCAGCCATATTCAAATCAGTCTTTACCCTGTGCCCCATGGGAACAGTCCATCCCGAACTGCAAAGCCAGGTCCTCCCTGGACTGGAAACAAGCATCCAAGGACCGGTTTCGGGCTTTCAGTCCTCATCAGCCTGGATAGCTTGATTCCAGTGGCATGCAGATCACGGGACTCACGTCTGAGCATACCCGTCCCACTCGGGGTGACAAATGCAAAAACAACAGGTGATGGACAGAATGCAGAACAATGTCATACATTCACCCCAGTAGAGAGATCTGGGCCTAAATACATCATTTTTTTGCTCACCATGCCATTCCAGTTTGAACTCAGCCATATGCAAATCAGTCTTGACCCTGTGCCCCATGGGAACAGTCCAGCCCGAACTGCAAAGCCAGATCCTCCCTGGACTGGAAACAAGCATCCAAGGACCGGTTTCGGGCTTTCAGCCCTCATCCGCCTGGATAGCTTGATTCCAGTGGCATGGAGAGGACGGGACTCGAGTCTAAGCATACCCGTCCCACTCCGGGTGACAAATGCAAAAACAACAGGTGATGGACAGAATGCAGAACAATGTCATACATTCACCCAAGGATTCAACAAGGGGCACTCCTCCTGTGCCTCACGCAGTCGCACTGCAAAAAATGGGAACTGCTCCCTTCAATTTTGTTCTGTTAATCCAAGTACTCCATTATTTAACCATTGTAACCAATATGTATTCCATTACTTTTTTCCTGCAATTTGCTTATTTGTCTTTTCATCAGTCTGATAAAATTTGCAATCTTTATTTAAACACTTCTAATACCAGCTGCATGTCAATCAATCCAGACTTTTTACAACGGTACGAGCAGATTCATCGTAATATGAGATAGACTTTCATGTACCCAATGCATTTCGAGCCTCCTTAGGCTCTTCGTCAGAGGTTTCTACAACAAATGAAATGGACAGCTTAATTACATCGATCATCATGAGAAAGTAAACAGTGTATAAGTCATAACCCACACCCCCATTGTGTAACTTGCTCTTTGCTTTTCACATCCGAATTATTTCAAATAACTAAAACCACCTTGTTCCCACCCTGTTATCTTAAAAAACATATTCCTAGTACCTTGGTTCGTGATACCACCCGAAAAAAAACTAAACTCCTTATCGTAGTCCTTCATTATTCTCTCTACCCCCACCCATCCTTCTCCCTCTCTGTGAATCTTAAACAAACCTCTTCCGTGCTAATCTTCTCGCGCCGCTCTCTATGTGCGCTGCTGTCTTGCTGCTCTCGGCAGTAAGTGAAAACAACTCCTCTCACTCTCGTATCTTTAACCCAATCCTCCCGCGTGTTCTTGATTACCTGCACATGCCTGCCTCTCCCTTACCCACGCCCGGTAACAAGCCGATTTCCACCTCAAAACTCTATTTCCCATAATACCCTTCTCACACCCTGCTCTTCATAACAAATCAAATCAAATCAGAATCGTGTTGCGTAAAAACCCTAGCAATCTCCCCTATACTGTATAAAAAACCCAAAACCTGTCTGAGCATACCCGTCCCACTCGGGGTGACAAATGCACAAACAACAGGTGATGGACAGAATGCAGAACAATGTCACACATTCACGCCAGTACAGAGATCTGGGCCTAAATCCATCTTTTTTTTTTTTTTTTTGTTGAAAACCTTTATTGTGCAAGTAGAAGCATACAAATACAGGCCTACAACCAATCAGGCCGGCCACGACACATTATAGGCGCACAAAGTCAGCATTAGAATTCCCCAGCAGTTTCTCAGCAGTATATAACAAGCAATTACCATTAAAAAGGCCAAGTATTGCCGCTAGGAGCAGGATTAAAGAAGGTTAATTTTTTAATATAATAGGAAGTATAGCAGGAGCAGTAGCAACTTTTGACATCTGAAGTCCTATGACGGGCAGTTGGTAAAGCATCAATACAAAGGAGCAGTGAGAAGCGGAAGTAATAGCAGCAATTGGCAAAAGTCAACATAGAGTCGCCCGTTTCAAATCAGTTCCCACCGGTGCCCACCATCCACCCGTCACCACCTGAATGTGTGCTGGTACAGTTCAGAGGAATCAGAACAGCAACGCTAAGATAGCCATCTACTATACTATCCCAAATAAAGGGAAAAAGAGGGGGGAAGGGCAGAAAAAGGAATATTAAAAACAGGAAAGAAAGAACGCAGCGCCGCTATACGCGTCCCATGGCGAATAAAGTACACAGAACTAGAGACCCACGATCGGGGTCGAGGCGAGTAAGACATAATATATGTGCTATCATTGTATGTACGTGAGGAAGTCATACCCCACACTGCCGGCTAACACTCCATGGAGGACGCGCGCAGACACAGCGTCCCGATAAAGGGATACAAAAGAGCCATAGAACCAAGAAGAACGGACAATATAAAGATCCCATCCCTCCCACATCACCCTGCACCCCTGCAGAAGGCTACGGCCTACCCCCCCAGCAGCGTGCCTGTCACCCTAAGCGGAACCCGAAATATAGAAGAATCAGAAAGTGAGAAAAGAACACAACAGACAAAAAGAGAAGGGAAGGGGGGGAAAGAAAACCAGTGGGAGAGGAGGTCTGCAATCGTACATTCAGCTCCTACCCACCGCCTTAACACTGCTGAAACCCACATCGAAACAAGATCGACACAACCTCAAACGCCCACCAGAGCTGGGCGTTACCCCGATCCCAGCCTCCGGAGTGAAAAACCTAGGCATTTGGCTGGACCCCGCGCTCACTTTCACGGACCACACTAAGAAGGTGGCTGCCACGTGCTATGGCATCCTGCGGGGCATAAGGCCGGTTTTAAAGTACTTAGATCCCCCCACCCGGCAGCTCGTGGTCCAGGCATCGATTTTATCCCGGCTGGACTACGGAAGTTCGCTGATGTTAGGGGTGAACCAGGCGGAGGCCTCCAGGCTCCAAAGGGTGCAAAATGCCGCGGCGCGGGCCATTGTGGGCCTCCCCAGACATTGCTCTGTGTCAGGTACCATCTCGGCCCTACACTGGCTTCCGGTCAGACAGCGGATCAAGTTTAAAGCGCTGTGTCTGGCCTTTAAAATTCTGAAACTTTCCTCGCCGCCGGCACTTGCCAATTTACTCACTCCTTACATCCCTCTGAGATCATTAAGATCAGAGGCTCTTCATCTGGCAGTCTGCCCCCGTTTTAAATTGAGTAGAATGGGTGGCCGTTCTTTCCGGGTGCTTGCAGCAGGGTTGTAGAACTCGCTCCCGGTGCACATCCGAGCTCTCAATGATTTGTTCACCTTTAGGCGGGCGAATAAAACTTTCCTGTTTCCCGCCTCTGAGTAGCCGTCCCTTTTCTTTTACTGTGTGTTATGTTATAGTGCCTGTCTAAGCGCCAGGACGCCCCTTTGCTGGGGCAGCTGTGCGCTATAAAAATATAAATAACATAACATAAGATAACATAAATATCAGGAACATGAAGAGGAATCGGTCATATTGTTAAAGCTGCGAACAGTCCGTATCTCCATACAGTAATTAGCAGTCCGCCGAAGCAGTTCTGTCTCACCCCTGTCCTCTCTTGGTCATAACTTTAGTACACAGTAAAATAGAATACAGCAAGCAGTTCGGCATGGAGTGTACACAGGATCGAAACAAGGCAGGCCAAGGGCGCAGAACAGGGGATCCCAGTCTCAAGCAGCAACGCAAACAATGGCGGCAGAAGACCAAATTGTCAAAGAGCAGCATCAGGAGCAGCAAACAGACTGGGTGCGGTCCCGCTGCCCAAGGGGGTGCGGTATCCCCCGCGGGGCAGCCGTGGGGCCCCACCAAAGTAGTTCGAGTCAAACAGCCGCCAAGCTCCCCAGCCAGACTGACCTGGACGGGTCCCAACATGGGGCCCTCACCCACGTCCGCCACAATCAAAACTTCCTGGAGGTTCGGGGTCGCAGACATACGGTCTCCCAGATGAGCAGCGGCATCACTCTCTGCAACAGCCGAGGGAGGCAAAGCAGCACACTTCTTCAGTCGGGTCGCATTCACGGGGGACGGCCCAACAGGCATGGCGGCAGAACCGCTATCCTGCACAGCTGCGTCAAAGGCCATGGCCGCACCCCAAGAACATAGGGCGGCGAGGACATCGCCAATCGTGGGCTCACTCCCACTAGCTTCAGCCATCGTGCAGTTCGACAGACCAGACTCGCCGTCCCAAACAGGTCTGAGACCCAGGGCGCCGGCCGCCATTTTGTCAGTGCAGCAGGGACCCTCCGCTCCTCAACTCTCGGACCGGGCCGTCGAACAAGGCCCACCGGAGTTCCGTCAAGCCCCGGCAATGGCAATCTTGGTGCAGAAAGATGGGCCGCCAAAAACAAGGGGTCGCCGGCGCCACCGTCTCACGGGCACCGCCCGCCGATTCCGGGTGAAGGGCTTCAAGATGGCCGGACAGGACAACAAAGGGGGGACAAGCCTCCTGTACGGTCTACCCCCGTCCGAGGTGGGCCGCGCCCCGCAACAAAGCCCCCGGGCCACCAGACCGGGCCCGGTCAGTCGCCACCGGCACAACCGCACAATGCCTCTTCAGCCGGCCCCCCTCCTCCACCTGGGGCCGGCGTCGATGGCCCCCTCCGGCCGAGCGTCACAGGCGAGTACCCGGCCAGCACGCCGCGGAGGCTCCGGAGCAAACAAGAGCACAACTCCTGATCCGCGGCACCCCGGAGCCCCCAGGCCAGACGGTAAGTGCGAGCAGCGTTTCACATTCCCATATTCCGCCAAATGTGTCTCCTCGAGGCAGGATGAAGTACAGGATATGCGTTTCAGGCGGGAGGTTGACGGAGCCGAGCTACAATGCGGCCATCTCGGTCGCGAGCTTGGCTCCTCCCCAATCCATCTTTTTTTGATCACCATGCCATTCCAGTTTGAACCCAGCCATATTCAAATCAGTCTTTACCCTGTGCCCCATGGGAACAGTCCAGCCCGAACTGCAAAGCCAGATCCTCCCTGGACTGGAAACAAGCATCCAAGGACCGGTTTCGGGCTTTCAGCCCTCATCCGCCTGGATAGCTTGATTCCAGTGGCATGGAGAGGACGGGACTCGAGTCTGAGCATACCCGTCCCACTCTGGGTGACAAATGCAAAAACAACAGGTGATGGACAGAATGCAGAACAATGTCATACATTCACCCAAGGCCATGTCTGAACTGGGGTGGTGTGGTGAGCAAAATAACGATGTATTAAACCCAGATCTGTGACTGGGGGTGAATGTTTTGCCATTGTGCAACATTCCGTCCATCAATTGTTGTTTTTGCGGGGACTGTGTTACCCTCATTAAAAGTGAGGTACGTGAAACCCATCGCCCCTGGCACGATTGTTATCACCAGGTTGGTGTGGTTATCACGAGTCAACAAGAATTTTGATTGAAGTAGATCAGCTTGCAAAGATTGCAAGATGGCTGAATGTTCTGGCAACCAGCACGATTTGGAAAAAGAAGGTTGTATCAACGCATAAAGCGGCTTGATACGCTGGGCATATTCCGAAATGTAGGTACGACCGAAATTCAAAAAGCCCAGTAAACATTGTAGCTTCTTCAGTGTTGTGGGAGCTCGCAAAAGTGCGCATTTCTCCAGGAAGTGAGGAGCCAAACCTCGACCTTCATTGTTGAGCTTGTAGCCCAGGAACAACACTGTGTACTCTGCAATGTGCGATTTTGCAAAGTTTAATTTATAGCCTATGTCCGCAAAACGGCAAATTATGCGGTCAACACGGCACAGATGCGGCCATAACTCGTCGTCTGTGAGATAAATATCATCCACATATGAACATGCATCTGTGTCGAGCCTCTCCAGGAGAGAGACAATGCGGGCGGCAAAAACGCCTGGACTATTGATGGAGCCCATAGCCAAACGAAGGAAGTGACGCTGTTTGCCGCCACTGGTAAAAGCTGTCCGTTGACTACTAAGAGGGGACAGATTGTGGGCAAAAAAAACATTGCATATGTCAAGTGTGGTTTTAAACCTTTTACGCACAAGACTATCCACAACAGCAGAACTTTGAGTATTCTGCACCGCACACGTACGACAATGAGAGTTTAACTGGCGGTAATCCAATAGCAAGCGGTACGAGCCATCCGGCTTGGTCACAGTAAAAAGTGGGTTATTCATCGGAGACACAGACGTTTCAATTACACCTTGATATTCCAATTGTTCAAGGATCTTCGCATCGGAGGCTTTAGCTTCACGTCGCATGGGGTATTGGGGTTGAGGCCGTGGCATCGACCGCAAAGGAATCTCATGTCGAGGGGAAAGTTGTCCCATCCACAGTAAGTAAAGTAAAGACGCCGGCGCAAGCGCCTTAGCCCAATCTTCTGCAAACTACAGAGCCTGCTCCTTCGGCACTGTGTGCGCGAAAGCGGGGAGGATCACCTCCTCCCCTTGCGGAGCAGCTAAGACAAAGGGTGGGGGCCAATCGACCTCCGCCAACAAAATATCATAAGTAGTAGTTAGATTTTCCCAAAAGACCCCCTTTATGGTACGTTCTATGTCACCTTCAATTACAAGGACAATTTCATAGAGCCTGTCAGGGGGAGACACTCTAGTGTCAGCTGTCTCTCCTACAACTAAGGTGTCAGTCGCTGTCACGCTCAGCAGCGCCACTCGAATGGTAATCTCTGCCGTGCTGTCCAGCAGTGTCAGCGCCCATGTCAGATTCTTGAAGCTGCATTCTCACTATCTGTGGCATATCTTGCCGTTACCGCAGCAATTTTCTTCTTTTGAAACTGAGGCCTTTGACGCGGAGCTTCGTCCTGCTTGCCTTTTCCGTCAGCCTTACGAGGCTGCTTACGGCTCTGTTAGGCACCTTGAACTCTACCACCGCCTCCTTCACTGGTGGCTGTGAGCGATGTTTCCTGCAAAGAGCGAGGAGAACATTGTTCAGGAACCTGAAATTCTTCAGGTGACTTAATATTACTGCGGTCACGCAACTCACATGTACGCTCAACAGGGGCAGATGTAGGTGAAGCGGGACGGGACCCCTGTTTCTGTTGCTTCCCCTGTTTTTTGTTCTTACTCCAATTTTGTTTCTGAACTTTAGGGCAGTCATCTTTATCAGATGACGCTTGTTGAGTTTGCTGCTGTTTTTCTTTTTTAGCGAAAGGCTTAACACCCAAACTATTACGGCCAACGGTCTTATAAGCCTCCGTAATATTTTTCTGTAACTGACTGGGTTTGTCTGCGTCGGGGACATCGCGCAAAGAATTAGAGACCTGGAAACTTACCACATCTCCTTGACATTTGATCGCGTACCATGTCAAGCGCTCAAATGAGTCGCATTTCCACCTCCACAGCCGCCTCTGGTCCGTGTTTATCCTGAACACACTTGATCACAGAGGGCAGGACAGCCAATAACGGGGTGCCAAAGCACCTAGTATAGACTGCCGCAAATATCACACCCCAAGTTGTACAGTCATTTACGTCTGGCACTAAGTCTTTCTGCAAACTAACTGTAAGGATCCTGTGTTTCTCCACAGGACTAGTATTCGGAAATACTGCTTCCAGTTGGTCGAATTTCTCGCCAAGCCAAAAAGGCATCTCCTCTTTATCTTGGGGACGCTTGTCCATGACCGCATTAACCATGACGGACTAGGCTTTAGCCTGCCACCGCCAACTGGATGTGCCGTACCACCCGGGACCCCACCCGGGAGGTTGCAGGTAATGTAATGAACCAGACTCCTAATAACTGCTACTTTAGAGGCATACAGGGATCTCAGCTGTATAGCTGATCGCTGCCCTGACTGAGGATGCGGGTGTAAGCAGCTAAAACAGGCCAAGTAGCGCCTGGAATCGACTACAACCCTTTTCTGACCGCTGTAAGAACATGAGAGTACGCAGCTGGAGCATCAGCAGGGGTGTAAGTGTAAAAAACACCAGTATTAGCATCTACCGCGGGAAACGTAACCCATGAGTAATATAACTCAAATGGGTACACCCCATAAGCCGAAACAAAAAAAAACACTGCCTGTCCCTCTAAAGAAACAAGGTATTCCTGCAAATGATTCTGCACAGCCACACAACTGTTTGCTGGGATATCAACCGCAGCCATATCGAAACACTAATAGACAAGTACAATGCAATAGAATAAGGCACAACTGGGTAGTAATTCAAACAGAAAACTGTTTTAAATTGTCAAGCTTGAAGAAACCTATGTCTCTATAGGTAGGTTGTATCCGTCACTATCGTCAACCGGAAACAACTGTGAGGGGGTTGTAGACTTATATAAGCCTTACTCAAGTGTCTCATAATTAAAAAAAACGGCGCCATGTTGCAAGGATTTCTGCTCATACACAGAACTGTGCACAGAGACCTAGGACATTAGTGAATTGTGGTGTACCAGAAACTCACCTCAGTACCTAGAAACCCCAACCAGCTAGCAATTAGTGTCATATTAGCTCTTCATCCTATAGCAAAGTAACCAATGATTAGACAACCTAGAACATGCGACTTAGTACCATCTCAGGAATGGTGGGAAGTGAGAACACTCTTTTGTTATACTCTCATACCAGTCCACAACAAGAGTAAAAAAGAGACACGGTAAGGTTAAAATATTTATTTTAACCACGTGATATCATGTGCAGCATTTTAGTCAACATAAGCAGACATATGATTAAAATAATATGGTCAGCATGGTTACAACTCCATAAAATACAAAATGAGGAATCCTATTACAATGATAGTGCAAACAGGTGATACAGCGCCTAGTTTAAACATATATAGGAACTATGTATTATAAGCTATAGAAGGTCTCTTGAGCTTGTTTTGGGGGACCCCATTACCTGTCCGCTCAGTAAGTGTAAAGTACATCTGGATCGGCTAGTCTCTTTGCATCTCTGGAATCTTCCAAGTGTGTGAAATTATGGCAAGTGTGCTATGATAAAGGTGCCAGAATCTTGCTTGGCTCCCAGCTGCCAAAATGTTGTGTCTAGAATGTGTTACACGGACATGGCAATAAACAGGCTCACATGTTATGATAACCTTGGCGGCTCAGCAGTCACTGTACAGACTGAGGGCACGATGTATGTCTAGAGATGTCGAAAAACAAACCTTTTCTCATGTATAGACCTTTGTGAAAGCTAACTTGCAAAAACAGCTAAGCAGTGTTGTGTGCAAAAAGCAGCAAAAGGCAAAATGGTGTTTAAACTTCTAATAAGCCATACTAACATAACATGCACGCAAAAAAGAGGCCCTAAACCATACTGCAGTATAATCTCCCCCGGGTAACTGCCACCGGTCCATGGCATAACCCGGATCATCTGGGGGCCCATATAGCCTGTGATTCACTTCCTTAAGTCCGGCAACCCTATACCCCCGTCATACCAGGGAAGGGCAAATTTAGCGGAGGAAATGCGGGGTTTACCATCCCAGAGTAGCTGTCTCTGTAGAGCCTCTATTTCCTTAAAATAGGACGCGGGAACCAAATCCATCGTGTTCTGGAGAGTGTACAAAAACCGGGGCATCATCTTAAAAAGCACTGCTCTACCTAACAAGGAGTTTGGGAGAGCCTTCCAGGGCGCCACGTCAATTCTAAATCTCGACGGGGGGGGCCCAGGTTGTTATTGTAGCGCCGAGACACCCGTCTGGGTATTTGCGCGCTTTAAAAATCGCATAAAATAAATAACGGAGTTCGCGTCTAACGCAATATAAATGCCCAAGTATTTAAACACGTCAGGAGCAATTTGTATCGAACAATTGTCTGGAATGACCGGCCGGTTACCCCTCAGAACATATAGCACAGATTTAGACCAATTTACCGCGAATCCTGAGTACCTTCCGAAAATTGCCAAAACATCCAAGAAGCAGCTCGGGGCCCCCCTCGAGTTGGTGAGGAATAGCAGAACATCATCTGCATAAAGTGAGATTTTGTCTTCCCACTCCAATGTCCATCTCATTCCAAGTTTGGAACTGTCCTGGTGGACCCAAGCTGCCAACGGCTCCAATGCCAGGGCAAAAAGTAACGGAGATAGGGGACAGCCCTGCCTGGTGCCCCTGCTCAGATGGAAGTCAGGGGACCTACGATTGTTCACCACCACCCGGGCCAATGGAGCAGAGTAAAGAAGATGTACCCAGCCCATAAATTCAGGGCCGAAACTCAGTTTGTCCAGCGCTGCAAAAAGATAGGGCCATTCGACTCTATCTAACGCCATAGTTGCATCCAATGACACAAATGCCGCTGGCTCCTGAATCGTCGGGGCCCTACCCAACACCCCATGTAGCCTCCGCAGATTTAGCGCCTTATTTCGATGTGGCATAAAGCCCGACTGATCAGGATGGATCAGGGCGCTGATGAATTTCGTCAATCTCGCTGCCAGCAGTCTCGCCAGGACTTTCGGTTCCGTGTTTAGCAACAAGATGGGCCTGTATGACAAGCAGCTTGCCTTGGGCTTACCATCCTTGTGGATGACCACTATATTAGCCACTCGCTGATCATATGGAAGTTGCCCCTCTCCATTACTTTCCTCAAACATAGAGCGCAGAAATGGCGGGATTCTACTAGACCTTAGTTTATAAAGCTCTGTGGCTTTCCTGGAGTGCACTCCTCTGATGGCATGCGCCACCTCGTCATCCGTGAGTGGGGATTCCAGGTAATCTAGATTTTCCTCCAATAAAGTGGGCATTTAGATATCCCTAATCATCTCCCTGTTATCCGCTTTTGTGTATGTACCCACCGAAAGTATACACCCCACGATAATAATCTGCAAACGCGTCGGCGATTGCTTGTGGGTCTGTAATAGTATACTGGAGTCGTCCCCTTGCAATTCCAGTACCAGCCTTGACACCCATTCCCTCCTCTTCAACCATGCAATCAGCTTACCAGCCTTATCACCATGCTCATAACCCCTACTTTGACTCTCCGGTTTGTGCCCTCGCACCATCTCTGGCGATACTGACAAACTCATCCTGGTGCCATTTCAAACTGTGTCACCGCGGGAGATACCTCCCTTTCAAGCTTAATCACCTCCTCTTCAGCTTTTTTCAACTCCGCCTGCCGTGCTCTCTTTTTCCCGGCAATCGGGGATATTGCGTCCCCCTGGATAACAGTCTTATTCGCCTTTCATAAGGACTGCGCCAAGTCGACCGTGCCCTGGTTCTCCCAAAAGTACCTATCCATGGCCTGAACTATACTTTTCTTCGTGGTGGGGTCCCTCAGGTGCCATGGACTAATGGGCGGCCGGGACCAGAGTGTAATCTATCCTAGACAAGCTATGGTGTGCGCACAACATGTGTATACTGCGCAGTACCTGGGTTGCGCACTCTTCAGCCGTCTACAAGCCCCATTGTATCCAGAAACTCTGTGAGCCACCTCTGCGCCGGTCTCAATGTTCGAGCGGGGTGCCGGTCCAGTTCACCATCTATCACTGCGTTAAAGTCATCACCCAGCACCAGGATGCCTTGGGGCAGGGTCAGAAAGATGGAGCCCAGGTCCTGAAATGTCTCTGACTGTAGGCCAGGCGGTACGTAAATGGAGACAAAGGTAGCCATCCTCCCTTCCCAATGCCCAGATATCTCAATATACCTACCCCTTTGATCGGCTCAGGTAGCCTCAATAGTCAGGGGGATTGAGGTTCTTACCAGTATGCCAACCCCACTTGACCCTGTAGTAAAACCTGCATGTGCAACCAACTTGTAACCTCCTTTATGGAGGGCCATGCACCTATTCCCAATCAGATGTGTCTCCTGTAAAAGCACCACGTCCGGCGAATGACGTCTAATAAACTGGTTAACCATTCCCCTCTTTAATTTTGTCACCCAATCCATTCACATTCCAGCTCTGCACTCTTATCCCCGATCCCGGTCTATTGTTCATCATGGAACTGGTATAGAAACGTCATGTACACTTTACTGTCATCTGATGTTGCAAAACAAACTAAAACAACCAACAATCCCCCAAACAGTGCGCCCCCGAAAACAGGGATAAGCACGAACCCCACGTACCTCCTCCCCTCCCTGCACCCCTGCTCATGGCTTACGCCCATCCCCAACCAGCAGTATGCCTGTGGGCCTCCCGGGAGGCGACTGTCAATCCAATCCAATGCCATCTCTGGATTATCGAAAAAACAGGCTCTGCCCTCGACCTCCACCCTCAGTCGTAAAACATCATAGCATGTTTCACCCCTTTGTCTCTTGAGTTTTTTCTTCACCGCAAGGAAGTTCCGATGTTGTTTTTGGATGGTTTGCGTGAAGTCAGGGAAGAATGAGAGGGTGGCGTTCTCATATCGTAGGGGGGCTCAGGAGCGAGCCACCTTCAGGATCACATCCCTGTCCCTAAAATTCAACACCCTCGCTATCATCGGGCGCGGGGCGCTCCCAGCTTGGGTCACCCTCCCGGCACCCTGTGCGCGCGCTTAACGATGACAAAATTTCCCAGCCTCTTAAGCTTAAGGTGGTTAAGGATTAGTTCCTCCACAAATAGATCCGGGGCAGGGGCTTTGGATTTCTCGGGTATCCCAAGAATGCGGATATTGTTGCGCCGAGCTCTCCCCTCGAAATCATCCAGCTTTCATTCAGTCAGGTCAAGAGAAGCTTTGAGGTCTCTGAAATCTTGTTGGAGCAACGCAACATCATCAGTCAAAATGGCAGTTTTGATATCCAGCGACGTAACATTTTTGTTTACTTTCGTGAGGTCTGCCCGGATGAGGTTGACCTCTTTTGTGACTGTGTCTAACTTGCTGTCTAGCAGTTCCATTTTTTGCCCCAGTGACGACTTGATTCCGTCAATGGCCGCCATAACATCCAAGAGTGTTGGCTCGGCCGTAGAGCCCGAAGAATTTCCCCCTGCCAACTGAGCCTGTCTTGAGTCCATAGGGGAGCCCCTAGGCATTGTGTACAGGTCCAATGCCTCGCCCCTTTAGAGGTTCGTGGTTGGTGCCTGTCAACCTCAGGTTTGGTCGCCATCAGAGACTCTGTAACTCGGGTGCGTCAGCACTCCTTCCTCCTGCGGGAATGATGAAGGTTCCAGGCCAGACCACCCCGCCAGTTGTCCACCCCGCTCCGTATTTGACTCGACGTGCCCGGGTGAGCCCAGTCCAAAGGCACGGTAGCCTTGCAGGCAGTACTCTGGAACACCGCCCCTGCGTCCAAGGAGCGGCCTGAGTTCAATAAATCCGGGGGCCGCAACAATACCCCATCAGCCACAGCGCCCCCCTGAGAGCCGCACTATTTTGGCACTCCTCCGGGCCCTTGAACGGACACTGAGGGACCCACCAGTAATCACGCCCCCCCGCCCCCAGAGCCACCAACCTCGCCACTGGGCCAACTGGCAGCCATCGTCCAGCGCAGCCTCCAGTAAAGCAGGAACTCGCCCCACAAGACACCTCACAATACCTCAGGATATAGAAGGGAGGGGGGCCCAACCAAACAAGTCACTAGGCCAACTGGCGGCCCCCGCTCCGCCCAGCACAGCCTCCAGTGAAGCAGGAACTCGCCCCACAAGACACCTCACAGTACTTAAGGATACAGACGGGGGCGCAACCAAACACGTCTCTACACTCCACGTGCCCCCGGGCCCACAGTACCTCCAGCGCCCCCCTCTGGGCCTCGCCGCCTCTCCACTGCCACTGGATATCCTGCTGTCTCACCGGTGCCCTCCAGCGCCACTCCTCACGGCCGCCGCCGGGGAATCACTTGCGAGGGGACTGGGGTGCCGCTGTCACATGCCCCCACTCGTCCCCTCCGCAGCAGCCATTCGTAGCAGTCCCGCATCAAACTCGGGGCCGGCCCGGCGACTTCAGGTTCCGACCCCGATTCTGTTTGCCTCAGGCCCGGCCACAGTCCTGACTTAAGCCCCCGGCTTCAGCTCCAGAACAGGCCGTACACTCAATTCTTTGTATCTCTGGCCCCGGTGTCACAGTGGGGCCGGAGTCGCAGTCAGGAGCACCGGAGCCCTTCCTCTACCGATCTGCATGCTCCAAAGTCAGGACTGGGGTCAGGATAGTAGGGCTGGGGGACGGGTGTACAGGAGCCGAGGTTTTACGCGGCCATCTTGGGCCGGTGTGTGACTCCTCTTCCTGCAGCAGGGCTTTTAACTCAATTTTTATAGAAACGTCTCCCTAATGATGGGAGCTCCCCCACCCCTACAGACCGATCAGGAAGGGCCAAGGCCAGTAATGAAATGAATCACCTGCCAGGGAGCCCTTCCAACAACAAGTTCCTTGCAATACAAGAACAAAGTACAAACATTGGAAGTATAAACATTGAAAGACGCTAGTCTCAATCTTGCTCTTGGCTGTGCCACCCCCCAGGAATCAAACATAGACATGCAAGTGATCCACCCACTGACACCACTGCTCTAACTCAAGGAAACCACAAGCCGGTTGTGACAGCCCAAATACACTGCCAGCAACAATTCACTCTGCAGTCTCCTGTTCAGCCATCTCCCTTAGAACCTATAGGACCAGGATCAACTAAGACAGAAGTGTCAGGGCATCAACAAAACCTTGGGTACTTATCAATGATATTCCTGCAAAACTTGGAATCAAAGATACAAAGTACACTGGCGCTCACCCCAAAGCTCTTCAGAACGGTTTTCCCCCACCCCTACCCGAAGCTCTCAAAGTCATAGTCTACACATTAACAGTTTCATTAACGACCCCGGATCAACCTTACCCAGTGAAACAGTCCAATCCATGGGCAGGGCATTACTCTGGCAATCGAACAAAATGGAGTTGCAAATCGACCTCCTATCCACTATTGCACAACGGTTAGTGGAATTGAGCAACAAGGTGGACTTCATAGAGAAAAAGCTCAGCGACAATCAGAATAACCGACTTTGCACCTGTTCGTGTGCAGATCTCATTGATAAATGGGCAACACTTTCAAATATTTTAACAGAACTGGTAGTCTCATTAAAAGCTGGAACAGGATGCACCATGAGCCCGACGAACAACAGTAGCACTGCACTTATCTCAAACCCCGCTGACCCACACGGTAACCCAGTCATAAATAATTCGGGCAACTCCTTAACAAAGCCCGACACTTAAGGACTTTTCGTATACCAAACTCTCCTCAGTCCACCGAGTCTCAATTCTAGCTCCCGAATCTTAAATCCAGGGAAGAACCTTGAGGGCAATGCCTCCATTCAGACAAGTAAAGAAGGAGAGCCAAGAAAAAATTGAAGAAACCAGAGAAAAAGGCCAAGGACTCAAAAAAAGTTGCCCCCCTATTACCAACCCATACTCAAAATTCACAAATTGACAATGACAAAACACGGTTCTATTACATTTTCACTAAAAAGCACATCCCAAGCAACTCAACACCCCCAGCACCAACCCCTTTGGATGCCAAACAAGAGACTGACAGGCCATTACAGCCAATTCCCCGAACGGGGGACTCACACAGCCCATCAGGCCTGGCAACAACAACTCAACTACCTCACTCATCTAACATCACAAAGTTAGAGCAGAGAAGTCTACTATGCTCAACCAAGGAACAAGGGCCCAACATCGGGGACAATTTATCTAAGGGTCTCTTACCCCCGGACTCCCAGAGCCCTCATGATCAACCCGCTCAGCCATTCCAAAGCCCCATCCACCGTCCAGAGCCATGCCAACGGGATACTGGCCTAAGCCTTAATTTAAGTATTGCACAGATGGGTCTAAGTATCCAGCCCAAAGCAAACCAAGCCAGTAAAACTTAAGTAAATGTTCTGGGCATTGGTCAAAAACTAGTTCCAGAGCTACATGATGGCTTCACTGAAACTAAAGATTTTTGGTATCAAACATCTTGTATTAATAAAGCCACAATGATTACAGTGATTTATTTATTAATTCATGCACCCAGAGGTGCCCCCTTAAAACCTACCAACTACTAGTGTGATGGCTGACTGGTATAGACCGGTCTGCCGCCACAGACAGGTTTCTGACCCCCAGCTGTGAGAGCCTACGCTCTCAGGATGTCTGAAATGAAGGCTGCTCTGGAGAGGGTGTTCTACAGCCACTCCTAAAGGATGACCTGTAAATTAACATTCCAAGGAAGGGAGCATCAATGAGCCCACTGTCTCTTGTATTCAAATCTGGCTTCCCTTAGAGGTGAGGGAATGCCAAACCACCTGACCAGGGCCCATTTGGCGCCTGGACAGGAGGGAAAATTAGTAGTGAGAGAGGTGTGTCCACCCTCAGGCTAAGGCGGGCAATCTGATGTGGATGTGAAATTTAAAAGTCTACCATCTTTGCGATGGCAGAATTAGGAATTTTGGGGCAAGGGTTTAGCCAATATCCCACAGGAAATGGTCATATATTGGGGCCGTAATGACCCCAGGGGTAAGTGGCCCATTGGCTACTACCCTCCACTCCCCTAACACCACAAAATCTAGTGTTTAGGGGAGCCCCTGGCACTAGGAAATTGAATCCTGACAACCTGAATAAAGATGAAACCCGAAGAGTCGCCAAAGCAAGAACCAATGAGCAGCTCCTGACTTGGTGCCAACCCTGCTGGCCTGCCTACTGTCCTCGTCCATCGCACCAAAGTCGACTCATCCTGAAGCTGCTGTACCTCCAAAGCCTGGTATGACTTCCAGCCTTTCTCCTAAGACCCAAAAACTCCCATGGAGTGACAGAGCTGCTTTCTGCTCCCAGCAGGTACGGCAAGAGACCTTTGAGGACCCCGGACTGCAAAACCTGGTCACCAGAAAGCACAACTGCACCTGAGCAGCCTAGCCTGAAGTCAAAGTGGGCCAATGGTCCCAGCATGGTCCCCAGACCCTCCAGAGACGAAGCCCACCTTGGATTTGCCAACTATAGCCTTCCCGATGGCGCCTGCATCCTCTTTGTGCAGGCCCTCTCTACTGGATATTAATCCAAACAAGTATTTATTGATCTCTCATGGAGTACACACTCTCCTTTCTTCAAACTTGCCTCTCTACTGTAAGTGTCTCCAGTAACAAAAACCTGACACCTCAGAACACCTTCACACCCAGCCACCCCGACACACGGAGAAGAGGACCAAAGGTGTCCCCAAGCATCATAACACCTGAGCCCGATTGTTGGTTCAGACCGACTAGCCTCCCAGTCCCTGCCTGCAACAACTTTGAGACAAGACCAATTCCCATTGACTTATAAGTGGCACCTGATGTTGTATTGCACCTCTGCCAGAGGTGAGCTGTCGATGCTGCTTTGGACCTTTCCCAATATTCACTTTAAGTCCTGAAGATTTGTCTTGTGAGTCGCTGTAAAGTACCTGTATGCAGTATGTCTCTTTTTGAAAACTATAAACATTTCTCGAAATATACTTACCTGATTTTAATGACCTTAATGCCCAAAATTTTAAACAGATGAGTGCTATTTTATACATTGGTGTGGGTCTCCTTAGTTAGTCATGTGTACCATTTATTGACTGTGCGTGTATCGCAGATGTCTAACACTCCTTTCTGGTAAGCTTTCGGCTGCTCAACCACACTACCCCATAAGAGAACATCTTGGGATTGCTATAGCAAGCCCCTGTCCATTTATATGGGATACATAAACTCTTTGCACAGAAAACCTCTTTTTGGTAATCTAAAGAACCCGCTTTTTACAGTACCCGGAACTCCTGGGCAACAGCATATGTCCTTTGGCCAGGCTGTCACTTCAGGAGGATCTTTTGTCGTAGCTCCTTTTGGGCCTGTGCAATCTTCATCTCTATGGTTGGAAGTTGAGCGTCAACAGATGACTGCATTTGACCTCTCTCCCAAAGTTGTTGTCATTCTGGCAGTCAGGCGTTCTCCATGAAATCTACACACGCCTGCCGTTGGAGCAAGTTTGTGTTTTGGTGCGGTATGTGATCCACTCTAAGCCAAACTATTCAAACTGTTACTTTTTGTGTTGTCCTTAGCCAAGCAAGGCCTTGCCTTAGGCAGACTTTTTTTTTTTTTTTTTGGTAAACCTTTATTAGCATTAGTCGGTTACATTCAGAGTCTACCAACCGTCACGGTTGAACATAGGTATAGAGGTAGAGTAAGCAAACAATGTAAGACAGGAGCAATGCAAAGATACACCTCACAAATCTATGCTGTAACTCAGGAGAACTTAGTACCAATATGGCCACAGGATTAGGGAAGGTTTGTTTTTTTAAATTAAAGAAGAGCAGGATCTGATGCCGCACAATTAGACCTTACCAAAGCCAGGGTTACAAATGAAATAGGATATTCACAGCAGGACCACCATAGGCAGGATATTCGTGTCAGGACGTAGAAACAGGATATTCAATAAACAGTACATGTCCCCACCTAGACAGTGTCCGCCCACCGTGTAATAAAGCATTAAAAAACATACACCCTTTATCTGAACCAGTAAAACGCACGGAGAATAACCTCTAATCAGACCCACAAAGAAGAAGAAAAAGAAGAAAGGAAGAAAAGCAAAAGTTTAAGAAGAATAATAAAGGCCATAGAACAAAAGGGAAAAATGAAAAACAAAAATACCCCACCCCCACCCCCCCACCCTGCACCCCTGCATACGGCTACGGCCTACCCCCCTAGCAGCGTGCCTGTCGCCCCGTGTCTAAACCCGAAATATAGAGAAGAGAGATAAAGAGGAGAGAACGAGACAATATTCCACACAAAGGTAAGAGAAGGAAAGGAAAATGAAGGGGAAAATAAACTAAAACCCCACGATAGGGGAAGATGAAAACATGGGGGGTCCCCAGGACAGGCCCCCGGCCCCCCCATCCCCCGCCGCCCCACGTCATTACAATGATACCAGAGTGGACAATAAAGCGTCAAGGAGCAACAGGTTCAGAATCACAATTGCATCCCAGCCCCTTAAGCTACCGAGCTAGATGGAAATCTCCCCATACTGATACAAAGGAACAGAGTGTCATTGATGCACATGACTCATGTAGCCCTAAGCAGAAGTATGCCACAAATATTAGGAAGTGGGATAGGGCAAGTAGAATATCGCATTGAACGGGCAGGCCAGATCAGAAAAGAATAGGAAGCCTTGCAATGTTCCAGGTAACTACGCCGTCAAAGTTCATCCGCCGCCTTTGTAGCCGTCCACGATCCGGAAAACAATGTGTAGCACAACAAGGACAGCCATTTTGTAGTTTCCGGCACCCACATCAAGACTCGTCACCAGGAGATGCGCGCGAGAGGGAGAATAATAAAACATAGCCGGTGGTCGCTCCAATTGGACGATGTACCCCTGGAATCGGATGTCCATGAAGCAATCAATTAAAAACCAACAGGGAGTCTTCTATGGGCGAACCTCCCCTCTCGCCGCCGATAGAGTCAAAGCAAGGTCTCACCACAGTGCCTGCACAACAAGGCCGAGCAGGGGCCACATAAACAATGTCTCGCAACAAGGATACCGGCGGCAGGTTGTTTTCCCCATTCCAGTGATACCGGGCTAACCCCTGTAGCAATCCAGATCCGATTCCGCCCTTCCAGCGCACGGGAGGCATACGATCCCTCTCCCTTCGATCTATTGTGCGCGCTGCCAACGCCATTTGCGGACACGCCACATCACAACACTACTCACAGGAGGGACCCCCAACAGAACGCCGCATCGACCAGTGTCAGGGCCGCCCGCCCTAGGTTTGAAGAAAGGGGGATGGTGTCCATAGTTCCCCAACATTGGTACACAATAGAGGCATCGCCCCCACTTTGTGGCGTGTGAGCACATACGGGCCCCCGCAGTCAGGATGGTGCAACAGTGGTAAGGCTCCGCAACCAGCTCCAATTAACTGTGATGCGGAGTGTAGGCAGCGCATTGCGGGCCAAGCAAAGTTCCAGCAGAGTAGCAAAAAGCAGTTGGTCAACGACCGATGCCATCAGGGGAAAAAGGGGGGGGACACCAAACCAGCGCTGGAGGACAGCATGTGTCTTGCCCCCACGTTCAACGGGGCAGCGCTAAAGCCAAGTTCTCGGGGGCGGGCTGACCTGCATAGCGGTTCACCGGTACCTTCTGGGTCTGTGCGGCCGTTGTTGTTGCACTCTCAGGCGGCTGCGAGATCACGCGGGGTCCCGGCTTCAGGGCTGGTGCAGGCCAAAATCACGGAGGTCCGTAGCATCGCTTTCAGGGCACGGAAATCCCTTGGAGTCGGACGCGTCTGCTTAGCGCCCCTTCCGACACACGGGAGCACCGGAGCTGTGCGGGGTGGGCGATGGAATCAGGCGGCGGGAGAGGAGAGCCGGCGGAGCCGGGAGCCCGGGCGACCATCTTGGCCGCCGGTCTGGCTCCGCCTCCCCCGCCTTAGGCAGACTTAAAGGTTATTTGTCTGCTCCTATAGCTTTTTTTTGCAATTGGAATATCAGCCCCCTTTATTTAAAACACCTCTTGTGATGCCTTTTTTTCCTCTCAAAGGATTGCAACATATGTTTCAATCTCCTGCAAATGGTCCTCTTCCAATTCATAGCTGTCAGGTAAGTCCAAATTGAAAATCATACATTAGAACCTGAAGCATGACACTCCCTCTTCCTATTACTCTTATCAAGATAATTATGATGGAGGTCAAGGTGCATTTCGGTCATGCTCTCCTACCGAGGGACCGACCGAACAGCTGATAACAACGCTACAACAATTTGAAGCCTTCAAGTAAGCCATGTTGTGCATCCTTGGTAGCCTTCCATGTGCCTCTAGCATGCCTTCGGGCCCCAACGATCTGAGGGGGGCCTCCAGTCAGAAAACCATGGTGGATCCATCCTCGCTGCAGTCTCATGCCACAGTGGGACCTAAGCTTAGTCTTCATATTCCGAATGTCTACTCCCTTTAAACCACTGCACAGCTCTCCGTTGCGGCGCCTCACTCTTAAGACAGTTTTCCTCATTGCCATAATATAGGCGTTGTGTGTGAGTAAGCTACAGGCACTCTCTGTCAACTCTTCATGCATGCCATTCTTTCAGATTAGGCTGGTGTTGGGGATTCGATCCTCCTGTCTCCTGAAAGTGGTAACTCCTTTTCATGTTAGGCAAAACATTCCTCTGCCAATGTTCTTTGCTCAACCTCACCATCTAGCCAGAAGAGGAGGCTATATTGGCTGGATCCCAAAAGAATCAATAGCCTCAACATCAATTGTACTAGGAGACATCTTGGGGATGATCAGCAAGTTGTTTGACTCGCTACAGCAAAGAAGGGCACAGCAATGCAGAAAAGGACCATTTCCTGTTGAATTGTTTTTTGCATCAAAATCTGCTACAAATTGACTAAGAAGCAACGCCCATAAGACTTGCATGCTCATTCTACCAGAGCCAATGCTGCTACACTGCATTAGTACATGGAGTGTCTGTTCTGGACATTTTCTAGGCTGCTACGTGGCTGTCAATTCACACATTCACCAAGCACTATTGTCTGGACAGCCGGTCCAGCAAAGGGGCATTTTGCCCGCTATGTTTTCCAGAATTTTCTGGTTTGAGCCAATTCAAAGACCCACTAACTGGGAGGTACTGTTTTGGTATCTATTCAAAAAGTACAGAATCTGCGGTTAGAAGTATCCATCAGAGAAACAAGTAACTTACCTTCGGTTATTGTTTCTGTTGGATACTCTATCTGTTCTGATCAGGGGGGGAAGGATCACTTGTCCTGCATAACTTTGGGTATGCCGTAACTGTTCCGAGTAGTCCCAATGTTAACCCTCATGCACGTGCTGGTAAAAGGTGTGGTATTGAGCGGTATATCTTGTTCTCCGCCGTCCCTTGCACGTGTGTGCATAATCATCTGGTTGTTTTTTCATGCAACCTCCATCCAGGAGGCATTACCCATCGTTAAAAACAGTAGTGATAAGTGATGGTGAGGTGAAAAGGTGCTGGAATAAAATTGTCTCTCTTGATCAGAAAAATTATTTTTTAGTTCTGTATTTGGAGGCAATGGAATTAAAATTAAGACGGTGAACGTGAGTTATTATGACTCGTTCACACTAAGTGAAAAAAGGTCGACATGTTTCAGCCCTTTCTTATGCCTTGTAGGTCATGTGGTCTTTCTTCAGGACCGTGGTGTGAAATAGAGACCTCTCACGCCTCTATTAGTGGTAAGAAAAAAGATTTAAATAATGGAACAAAACGTTATGTTGCTCCAAAGGAGGTCAAAATGTACCTCCGTTCTTGGCTATATTAAGCCTCTTCGGTATCAGGGTGGGTCAGGGAGGCACGCTCTGGCTCTCCATTCACTCCTTGTGCTGACTCTGCCACCTCTGTCCCGGGATCCGGATACTCTATCTGACCACGGATTCCTCACTGGCCTCCCTGCTGCCTTGTTCTATGTGGACTCTTTATCTAAAAAGCTCCCAAGTCTAGAGATCTATATACTTGTCAGGACCAATCTGCTGTAAGCCCTGAGAATAGTGGCACAGACAGTGTAGAAAGTAACTGAAGTCAGTGCACATGGCCCATATATGCGGCTCCGCATGTCACTTCTAGAGCGGAGCAGTGCTGATGTAGAGCCGCACATCACCACCAACTGGAGCATAGGGGTACTGCTCGAAAAGTTCAAGATCCAACCTGAGGCCAGGGGAATATTCAAAAGGTGAGTAATGTGCAGTTTTATCGTGTCCACCAGAAACACCATTATCAGAGGTAAGGAAATTGGGTGTTATGTTTGGCCTCTATCGTTTATTTCAGTTTCTGAATTTCATGACCCTCTGAAGTGACATGGCAAGGGTTGATGATAAATCTGGTTACCCACTGTTTTGATGTCATAAAGGCCTCCCAGGCCAGGCTGAAGGGCCTCCCAGAGAGGGGGAAGGAAGGCAGGGAAGGTGGTGGGGGATCATCAAGGATGGCTGGGAAGCTATTTTGTTTTGTTTTTTAAGCTTTGGGACAGGGATATATAACAGAGGGGATGTATGTAGGACTCCACCATTACTCTTCTGCTACTTGTTATAAAGACACTGGAGGTAATATCTTCAAGAACAGCTTTATTCTATTAGTTGACAGGCAGGTACATGTGCACGACTTCTGAGCTTGCTGACCCCGTTGTAACTATCTCTCTCACATCACCAGCTTCATGTTCCATATTCCATGGAACGCAAAGTCAGCAAAGTATTCGAGATGATGTACAACATAAGCATAACATAACACTTCCCCATCCTTTAAAAAAAAAAAAAAAAATATCAAAGAATGCATGAATATCATCAAAAACAACAAAGATATATACGAGGAATGCAATTGCAAAATTACAAAGAAAAATGTTTTGTTATATAATCTTTTAACCAAACAGGAGGTATTTTTTCTCGCTTGGTGTGCCTGGAATCCGAAGTAAGTGTCTCTTGATTTAACACAGAAGAACTTCCTATATCGGCTTCTGGACTACATGACCTTGGATCCATGAATCATCTCAAATATTATTATTTACTATTGCAGGAAAATTCACATTAGTGTTGCTAACAGAATTATCATTAGACAATGGATCATCAAAATCAAACATGTTCGGTACCGATTTTGTGCATAAAGAAGGTGCAGAGCATTTAGCAACCCTCTTAAGGTTTCAAACTTTTCCATCAGTAAGGCGTACAGAATTGTTCATAATTTCAACCACTTGTAAAGGTTCGTAAAAACTGCTAATTTCCTTAGAGATTTTACCAGGTTTTTTCACTCTAACCCATTGTCCAACCGTTACATTAGACTCTTCCATACGATGTTTAGAATCGTCCCAATCTTTTCTTTTGGTTTGAAGAGCATCAGCTCTTTCTTTAACAGTGTCCTCGGATCAGTACTCAATATTAGATTTAAATAACCAACCAGGCGTAAACTTTGTTCCGGGATTCCTACCACGCATAAGAACAAAAGGTGGATACCCAGTAGCATCACAAATCGATACTCTGTATGCCCAAACCATTTTCAATACCTGGGTTTTCCAATCACCACACTTAGCAGACATCTGAATAGTGTTTTTATAACTCTATTAAAGTGCTCAACCGTGCCATTACTTTTCGGGTTATACAGTGATGTAGTTCTGTGGTTTATTCCAAGCTTGTTAAAATATTCCTTTGCTTTATTCAACATGAACTGTATACCGTTATCACTGAAAAGAACAGATGGAATACCTTCCAATTGGAACAATTGATCAAGGAAATGAAGAACAGTATCAGTATCTGCTCTGCTGACAACCTTGACAAAAGGCCATCTTGAAAATAAATCCATAAGTACCAAAATGTATCTCTGCTCAACTCCAATAGGACCTATGATATCAATTGCAGTGTACTCCCAAGGTGAACTAGGTTTAGACATGACACCTAAAAGAGGTTTGACTGTGACCAAAGATTTATCAGGAACCTTGCATAACTCACAGTCTCATACAAATGCTTCTATGTCACCGCCCATGCCAGGCCACCAAAAAGAACTCTTAACAGTTTGTTTGGAGCGGACAATGCCAAAAGGACATTCATAACATAGAGCAATTATAGATCAGCGCAAACTTGTCGGGGGAATAACTTTCATCTCTCCAAATATTTTCACCTCGCACACTCAAATAAAATCTGACTTCCCAAAATGGCTTGAGAATTTGGGGGCAGATGTATCAAAGATTTTTTTGTGGCAAACGCTGCGATTCAGCAAAAAACAAGCAGATTTGCAACAAAAAAATCGGAAAATGCAATGTATCATCTAAAACGCATCGCAATATTAGGGATTCGCAAATTTTGCGATTCCTTAATATTGCGTAAGCATTTAAGGAATTGCAAATTGGGATTCCTTAAATGCTATGTAACAAGCAATTAAGTTTTGCGAATTTACACTAAGAAATCGCAAATTACCACCAACTTGTAGTTGGTGGTAATTCGCTAATTCTTTTACAAATGCACTTTTTGGCATTTGTGTAAAGGTGCCATGTGGCACTCGTACATGCCCTTAGGGCATTTATGTGCGCCATATGCTCACACATGTAAATTTCAGGGGTGCAGCAGGGTGTCCTTAAGACACCCTTGCACCCTTGAAATTATTCTCAATTTGCGATTAGCTAATTGCGAATCGCAAATTGAAAATAACTTCCCATTCCTTCCTATGGCCTCCTGGCCCACAGAATTGAATGGGAAATTATTCCTTAATTGTGATTAGTAATTTGCTAAACGCAATTAAGGAATTTTAAGAAATCGCTAAAAAATATAGCAAATTTTTATAAACATACAATTTTGCAATTCTCAAATAGCGATTCTCAAAAAATCGCTATTTGAGAATCTCAAATAGGTATTTTGATACATCTGCCCCATAGTCCTTACCTAACATCCTTGGCCAAGATTGTCTAAGATGTGATTTAACTTGGCATAAATCTACATCTTTTAAATATTCTTCCTCCCATTTCTCTTTTAGAATGCCACAATCTCCAAAATCCTGTGCATACGTAACTTGAAAAGAGTTCCAAATTTCATCCTGACACTCGTCAAGTTGTTTGGGCATTCTTGAAAGAAAACCAGCCATACCATTTTTTCCCCCAGGAACAAATTCCATTTTGTAGCAATAATCTTGTAACCTGATTGCTAATATGGCAACTCTTGAAGATGTATTAATAGTGCCTTCAGTGGTAAGAACCTTGAGTAAAGGCTTGTGATCACAACGTAGTGTTAATTGTTTACCCCATACAAATGCCCGGAAATGATCGACAGCCCAAGCACAAGCTAAAGTCTCCTTCTCAATTACTGAGTATTTCTCCTGAGTAGGTGACAAGGATCTAGAAGCATATGCAAAAATGTGTTCATCACCATTGACACCAACTTGGGCAAGCCAGACCTTTGATACTTGCATCTGTAGTAATTATACTCTGAAAATCAGCGTCAAAACATTTCAAAGAAGCCACTCTGGTAATACAATCTTTAATATCATCAAAATCCTGTTGGCACTCAGGTGACCACTCAAATTTGATTCTGTTTTTCAATAATTGCCTAATGTTGTATGTTCTTGAGGTAAAATTCTGTATATACTTAGTACAGAATTCAGCAAGACCTATGAAAGATCTAACATCATCTTTGCAGTTTGGAGCAGGAGTGCACTTAATGGCATCACTAAGATTAGGTTTAGGTCTGATTCCGTTACTATCAATAACATGTCCCAAATAAGTGACGTGATTACTGGCAAAGGTACATTTTGAACATTCAATAGTTAATCCCTTAGATTCTAAAATCGACAAAACTTTGTCAAAGTTTTGTCATGCTCCATTTTGTCTTTTCCGAAAACAAGAATATCCTCCTGAAAGAATTGAGTGTTTTTGATATTGGAAAATAATTGATGCATCGACGTTGAAAAATGGCTGCAGTGGACGCCAAGCCAAAAGGCATCCTTTTGAATTAGAACCAACCCTATGGTGTAATAAATGTAGTGAATTTCTTGTTGCCTTTAGAAAGGGGAATCTGGTAATATGCAGCAGATAAATCAATCATGGAAACCACTTACACCTTCCAACGAAGCGAACATATCATTAATTTTTGGCAGCGTAAATTGATCAACTACTATGTTCTCGTTCAAACAGCGTAAGTCCACACACAATCTCAATTTCTCATTACTGTGTTTAACTACAACTAATGGAGAAACCCAAGCTGAAGCTTTGACAGGTTCAATTATATCAGAGGAAACTAGTCAGTCAAGTTCCATGGCAACAACATTTCTTAGAGCAATTAGGACACTCATTACTTTATGGATTTTGGGTACCTCATTGTCCTTGAGAATTATTTTGTGTTCAAAACCCTTTAATTTGCCTATATTCTTTTGAAACACAGAAGGATTTTTTTTAAAAGTTTTCTACCAACTTTTGTGCCCTCATCCATAACCAAAACCTGCTTAGCAGAGTCAGGGTCCAAAATAATGTGTACATTTTTCCTGATCTTTCCATCCAAGGACAGATGGACCTTTTTTGGAAATGTACAATTTGCCATAAGAATGACGATTCTTAAACTCGAATTTTAACCAGCGATAACCAATTATATCAATCTTTTCTCCTCCATAACCTTCTGGATCAATATCAGAGCAAAATAGTTTGGCACTCACTTTACATGTGAAATGTTTTTTCCAAACGTCCACATTGACGATGAAATAAGGTGAGCCGGAATCTGCATGCATATTTTTTTTGATAATCCATTTTATTGAGAGTTTTTTTTAAAACATACAAATTTATTGGTTGCAGTTCATTAGTTACCAGGAAAGAACTTGACTTTACACACTGGCAACAGAGAAGAAAAAAGGGCATAACCCAGCAGTCCATACGGTAGATACTGTCGTACACAGAGGAAAACATATAAAGGCAGACCATCAGGGTGAAAACATATTGAACCATTTGCCCCACACTTTATGAAACAGGTCGGAGCAACCTCGGGCTTCGGTCTCTTCCTGGATCCCGCACCAATCCACCCCTCTCCTCCAGCCCTTTACAGAGGGCGTCTTAGCCTGGGAACAGTGCACCGCTATATCCCTCTTTGCAACAGCCACAGCCGTCCCCAGCAGGCGCTTGTCCATCTTGGAGCCATCCAGACCATCAAACACCCCCAGCAGCATGTGTCGTGGATCATGGGGAACCTCCCACCCCAGGGCCTGCGTGAGCTCTCGCTCCACCCCCCGCCCCAAAAGGGCGCCAGAACTGGACAGCACCATACCATGTGATAAAAATCGGCTGGGGCATAAGTGCATCGCGTGCATTCTGGGGAGGCTCTCAGCCGGACCTGGAATAGACGTGTCAGGGTGAGATATGCCGCATGGAGGTAGTAAAGTTTGACTAGGCGCAGCTTGGAGGATGTGGTCAGGGTTTTGGGTGCCATAAGGGCATCCCTCCAGTCCGCCTCGTTCAGGGGGCCCAGCCATCCCTCCCACCGAGCCCTGAGCCGATCAAGGGAAGCAGGACCATTGTTCACCAGGGACCGGTAAAAACGGGACACCCCACCCCCTCCCCAGGTTCCCCATCATAACTTGAGCTTCCAGCAGGCTGAACTCCGGAAGGGAGACAGACATGCCCTTCATACATATGTCTCATAACCTAAGTTGTAGGTATTTATAGTGTTGGGAGTGTGGTAGGGCGTGGCGCTGTTGCAAATCCACACAGGAGCTAATGTAATCCCCCACCCAGACATCCCGAGCACTGAAATTCCAGTAAGGTCCTAGCGTGGAATCCCTGTAAGGACGAAACCTCCTGCAACCAGGACACGTGCCAAAGTGGCGTCTGTCGGGTCAGCTTCCGATCCCATCACACCTGGCGGAGAGCCGTACGCCAGGCCAGGAACACCGTCCTGGTAACCGAGGGTTAAATAGAGAAACGCCTGGATCTTCGGGAAATCCGACATGCTGAGTTGTAAACGATATGCAGGGTCGGACCAGCCACCCGCATACCAATCATGGACGACAATAAGTTTTGTGGCCAGGTAGTAGAGGTGGGGATTGGTGACCCCCATACCTCCATCAAAGGGGGGAATACAACAGTGTGACAAAGATAAACGTGATCTTGACCCACCCCAGAGGAATTGGGTGAGAACGCCGTCCAGCTCTCGGAACCAACTGCCAGGTAGATGAACAGTAGTGTTTTGCAATATATAAAGAAAACAGCGGAGAATCATCATTTTGAAGAGGGCACTCCATCCCAGGGGGTTAAGGGGGAGGTTCTTCCACCTTTTGAGATCCGCCTTCATCCGGACTACCAAAGGCTTAACGTTTAACGCCCATTCAAGTTCTGGCAGGAGGGTTATCCAAACGCCAAGATACTTGACTGAGTGCCTACTAAGGGGGATGTCCGACTGCCAGTCAAAGCAATCCATGGAGGGGTGCAGGGGAACCAAAGTGGACTTCGCCGGGTTCAGGCAGAGTCCGGAAACCCGCTCAAAGGCGGCTAAAGCTGCCAGACATCTGGGGCCCGAGCTGTCTGGGTCCGCCAGGTAGAGCAGAACATCGTCCACATATAGAGCTATCTTGTCCACCTGGCTTGAGTCCCAGGCCCATCCCCGAATCAGCTGATCTTGGCGAATAAGGGCTGCCAGGGGCTCCATCGCCAGTGCAAATAAGAGTGGCGAGAGCGGACACCCCTGACTGTACCCCCTCGGATCGGGAATATCTCAGAGAGCTCCCCTTGAGCACTCGGGCTCTGGGATTGGTATATAAGACCCCGACCAGATGGCGGAACGAGGGACCGAAACCCATCCAGTCAAGCACATCTTGCAGATAGCCCCAGTTCACAGTGTCGAAGGCCTTCTCAAAGTCTAAGAAGAGCAGTGCCAAATATGGGGTCAGGCACTCCCGGTGGGCCAGGTCCAGGTGGAGTCGACGAATACAGTGACGAGAGCCTCTAGCAGGCATGAACCTGCATTGGTCGGGGTGGACAAAATCCTGCAAAAGGGGACGAAGTCCCTGGGCCAAGACCGTGGCGAAGGCCTTGATCTCCGTATTAATCAGTGAGTTCGGACGATACTCCGCACAGATCAGGGAGGGCGGCTGTGTCTTAGGAATAACCACGTTCGTGGCGACATCCGACTCGGGCGGGAAGGATCTCGTCTCCGCAACATGGCGAAAAAGAGCCACCATGTGGGGGGCCAAGATATCCCGAAAAGCTGCATAGTATTCCGGGGGGTACCCATCAGGACCTGGCGTTTTACGGGGGTGTAAAAGCAAGACGGCGTCCTGGACTTCCTCCAGGGTGAAGGGGCGGTCTAGGGCCTCTGCAGTCTCTGGAGCGAGACACGGCAGACGGGTTTCAGTTCCATCCAGGAAGTCGGCTAGCGAGGCCTCCGGGGAATGGGCGGTATAGAGGGTCGCATAGTAATCAGCAAAGGTTTGTGCGATGTCCGAGGACATCATGTGGAGGGTCTCGGAGCTAGAACGGATCTCTGGAATGATACGATTGACTTTGGAGTAAGACACAAGGTTGTGGAGGAGCTTGCCATTCTTATCCCCCCATCTGTAAATACGGGCAACCGATGAACGCCAAAGCATCTTGGCAGATTCCAACGAGATCTGACGGATCTCCTCCCATACCACCGCTAGTTGTCGAGAGGAATCCCTTGCGCTATCAGTGGATTAAGCCGATTCAATCTGCGCCGCTCGGGATTCCAGCTGCACTATCTGGGCCGTCTGCTCAGACCGCTTTGCGTGGACTAGTCCCCAGGCCACCCCCGGATAACGGCCTTGCCCGCCTCCCACAGCGTCCCCGCCAAAGGAACTGAACCCTCGTTGGTGGCAAAAAAGGAACGTTGCTCCTGACTGAGGTACTCCACCATCGCGGAATCCTGCAAGAGCCAGGCGTTTGGCCGCCAAATTGCTCGAGGGCCCGTTGGAGGGAATCCAAGTCGGAGGGAGAGGGGAGAATGGCCTGATATCCCCCTGGGCAATATCGCGGCTCCAGAGACTAGCTGGCAGTCTGCGGCCGGCATCAGGAGAAGGTCGATTCTAGAGTGGGTATGGTGGGCTGTCGACGTGTGGGTGTATTGCTCCCCACGGGAGTTCCAGACCCGGCAGGCATTGCAGAGGCCGAGGGCCGAGGACCAACTGGAAAGGAGTTTCACGGAGGTAGCCCGGGCCCTAGACCGAGGCCCGTCGTGTCGCGATCAGGCTGCAGGACGGCATTAAAGTCCCCCCTCAACCACCACAAGGCCCTGCGGAAGGGAGGAGACCACTTGTGTAAGGTGGTGAAGTGTGGAAGGCAGGAGTGGGGGGGAATGTAAAGACATAGGAGGCTTAGGGGATGCCCCTTGATGGTTCCCGAGACGGCCACGTATCAGCCCTGTGCATCCGTCTCGGCTGTGGCCAGGGTAAAGGGAAGACCCTTCCAAAGTAAAATAGCCACCTGTGTCTGCGCCCTGAAACGGGGTCATGGAAGGTGATGGTCAGCTCTGCAAGCGTGGAATGAAAAAAAGGGAGGACCTGAACTGCCGAAGGAAGTCCCCGATGGCGGCCCGTGGGCGGCCAAAAATAACAAACCGATGGCAGATGTGGTCTACGTGTCACCTGTGGATCAGTCAGGAAGACAGAGGTACCAAGAAGAACTGCAACCAGCGGCCCTTAGGCGGCAGAACAAAACAAACAATCGATGAACAACGGTCCCCCACCCCTCCCAACCACCCCCAACTCACCCCACCCTACACTTCTGAAATGGAAGCATCTGTCACCGAAAACCCCAACTACAAATGACACCACGAACAGGTGATTCGCTATTCTAAAACGATTAGCAAACAATCAGTCCGGAGCATGGCTGAGTCAGACCCCTCTCCATATATATACGGATGCATGCCCACAATTAAGAAACATGGAGCGGATAACTAAAAGTCTCATGATGTTGCAAGTCCAGAGTGGCAATGAAAAGGTAGCCCTTGGCCGGGTCCTCCCGCAGAACCAAGGAGGATCCCACATCATGGGGCCAAAGAGAGGTGCATCATTGCAGGTCCTGAAGGGTGGAGCGTAGACAAGGAATAGTGGATCCGGATCACACCCCCTCCTCCACACCAGAGTCTCGAATCACAGGACTGAATCCGACATGGCCCTCCGCCGGGTGACATCTGTTCATGGGGCGCTGCCCATGTTGATGAGGGAGGATACCGGCGTAGGGGAGAAGGCCCTCTGGTTCAAGGGCTGAATCAGGGAGCGTCTGGGTCGAGCCCCCGGTGACCGAGAGCCCACCCCTCTCCGGTTGCCCCGTCCTCTGGACCCAGTGCGGCGCCGCTGCGCCTTGGCCCCCCCAGCCAAGGTGCTCTCCCGCCATCGGGACAGGGGCCGCCCCAGGTAGAAGGGGCCGCTCTTTTGTAAGCCAAGTTCATGCCGCCTGTGGCGTATCGAAAAGAAGGTATCCCCTGAAAAAGCACCTTAAGGCGTGCCGGGAAGAGAAGCCAATAGCGGAGGTCCATGGCCCTGAGTTTTTGCTTGACCTCGTCGTAGGACCGACGTTGTGTCTGTAACTCCCTAGAGTAGTCCAGGAAGATCATGATCCTGGAATCTTGGTAATGCACCGGACCCTGCACCCTGGCGGCCTCCAAATTTGCGTCCCTGTCCCGAAAGTTGAACACTCGGAGGATAATGGGACGGGCGGGAGCTCCTGGGGGGGTTTAGGAGCAAGGGAGCGATGCGCTCGCTCCACCGCAAACCAGGGGGAGAGCTTTTCTTCGGGGATCCAGGACCGGATCCAGGTCTCGACAAAGGTGTAAATGCGCCCCTTCTCCACTCCCTCCGGAAAACCGATGAGGTGCAGGTTGTTCCTCCGGGCCCTGTTTGGCTCGAAGACGATCACGAGCTAATGCGCATTGCTAGGCAGTTCCCGTTTGAACTCTGAGAGTTACAACATTGCACGGTGAAGATAAGTTTAAATATAAAAGGCTCTGCTCACCGGAAGGGTTGTGATGAATTTTCCGTGAGTTCCATACATCTGAGCTCCTTTGAAGTATGTGTCAAGATGCCGTTGCGTCAACCCTGCCTGTGTCTTTTGTAAAAATGATATCCTTCTTCAATGGTCCTTTTTAAATCCCGATCGTCGCCATTTGGTATAAAGACGCTTTACTCTATTAGTTGACAGGCAGGTACATGAGCACAACTTCTCAGCTTGCTGTCCCCGTTATAACTGGCTCTCTCACATCATCAGCTCCACGTTCTATATTCCATGGAACGCGAAGTCAGCAAAGTATTCGAGATGACGTACAACATAAGCAGGTTGAAAGCAGGGACAGGTGAATTTGTGGAAAAATTTAAGTTAAAATATGTTAACAATATAAGAGGAAATAAGGTTTAACATGGAACTATTTCCTATCACTATTTCTGCATTGATTAGTCCAAACTTCAAAATCAAAGCATCAAACATGGCTTCGGAGCCTTGCATTGTGGCATGCATGAAGCAACTGATCACTACCTGGATATCACATGTGTGATTAATTCTTCTAGAAGTTTAGTCCTTGAACCCCTCAAGCAAGTTATTATCACGCCCCTTTGCTAAATAAAAACCACAGCCACAAATATCTTTGCCACGAATCACTAGACCACCAACCTTCCTTTGCCCATAAAACCCAGAATAAGAGGTCACATATCGGCTACAAATGTATATACAACAAAGCCACCTACTTGTTTACTAATCGGGGTTTTGACTATCTAGAAGCTTTGAAACCACACTAACCTATGAAATCCTCACAGCAGTGGATGCAGATGAGCACGTGGCTCTGACCGGATTCTCTGCTGCAATATTCGCAGTTGATAACTCAGAGCTTTTTAAAAGGCTCCAGTCACTGGAGAGCTCTAGCTGGAATCGTCTCCTTCTTTAACCGCATGCACGCTAGCGGTTTTCCCGCTGAGCGCTGCGATTTTTAAAATCCCGCGTTACGTGACAAGGTCAACTCGTCACACGCACAGCGCAGGTAACGCCCATGACGAGCTGACCTTGTCACACGCATCGAAGGGGTTAAAGATCACAGCAAACAAGAGAGAATTGAGTTTGGTTGAAAAGACTAGAAATCCGTCGCTTTTTAACGGCCACTTGGAAGCCTGCCTTCTAAATACATAAAGGTAAAAAACATGTAATAGTTATGCAATGGAGGTGCATCTTTGTCCACTGAAATAAATTAATTGTCTAATCCTGTCGATCCTTGCTCTGAAAGCTCCTGGCTTTACTCTGCACTCATCTGGTGGAACTGACATGCTGAAGTATTGAATAGTGAGATGTAAAAGAGTCATAAAAAGGTTACTTATGCAGAATCATGCAGCAAGTCTGCACCTGAACCCATAAAGGTGTGGTCATGTAAAGCCACTGTTGACACTTGACTAGCTCCCAGAAGAAGGGAGTAGAAGTTTAATATTTCTTGTTTGGTGCATACAGCACACTGGAAGGAGCAGAAGAAGAATCTTGCCTCATTACATCCAAACCAGGAACCTTCAGTGAGTTCCATCACGCCAGAGCTTCCAACAAGCCTTGAATGAAGCGCAGAGGCAGATCCCCAGGGTGCATGGTCCAGCACTGTTGTATGTTCTGGACCCAACCTTAAGTGGAGAACTCCAATATCTGCACTTAGCGAAACTTTTAAAAACTCAGCTACTCAGAATAGCCTTTGATTAGACTGCAGACTTGATGACGGTGAGTAAAGACTTATGGAAACAGGTCATGCCTTGTAGTCTATTCACCTCCTACTGTTCCACATCCTGGAATTTAAGTCATACTGTACAACCCTATAAAGTAACCAGGATGGAATACCTACAATACTATACATCCAAATGAGAGTGTTCAAGGAAACGATAAAGTATTCCTACAGTTAGTATAACTAGAGTGAAGGAGAGTGTTAACAGTGTCAGTTAATTGTAAAAGTATCCCCATACCAAAAGAAGTTTCTGTTCCACATAGGCGTGTACAGTTATGTATAGCAACGAGATACTCAATTTATGCAAAGTGTTGGTCACTGTAAAAACAAATGTATTGGACCATTGCCAGGACT
Organism: Lissotriton vulgaris; assembly: GCF_964263255.1. Classification (NCBI taxonomy): domain Eukaryota; kingdom Metazoa; phylum Chordata; class Amphibia; order Caudata; family Salamandridae; genus Lissotriton; species Lissotriton vulgaris. The sequence continues at coordinate 213,965,168 of NC_141687.1, forward strand.
GATGAGGAGTGAGTTAGACAATCCAGGGAGCATGCATAGGGTGATCTGCAGAAGGTGGTGGCAAGAATGCAAGGCAATAAGAGGAAAATGTCCTTGCACTGCGGTTACTCTGACTGTGATGGAGACTGTCACAACTAAATCAATTTGAATGTATTGAGGGCAGTGAACAGACTGGAGAAAAATGTAATGTAGGCAAAATATATTTACCCAAGGATCCCAGAGGTTAACCACAAGCAGAAACCTATCACAATGGGGACAGGTGTGTATTAGACTAGTCTTAAAACGGAAGAGTCAAATTTAGACTGTTTCAGGACTGAGGGGCAGATTTACAATAACTGGCGCATCCCTACATATCAGCATGGATGCGCCATTTATTGTGCGCCACGGCTTCCCCACCATGGATGCGCCGCATTTACAATGCGGTGCACCATGGGGCAAAAACGGCACAGATGCGTGACGCATCCGTGCCGTAAAGGCGGCGCATTGCTGGAGTTGGGCCGCAAGCGCGAAGCAGCTCCAGCAATGCTCTGGGGGGCCCTATCTTTACAATGCTGCGTCAATCCTTTCGCCAGCTTCAAGCAGGCGCAGGGTTTTGACGCAGCATGGGCTCAAAAGTGACTATGTGAAATCTTGTAGATTTCACTCAGCCACTTTTGTAAGGCGTTCCTGCGCCAGAACGCCCCCCCCCAGTGCAGGAACGCCTACTACTCCCATCTGTGTTTGAACTACCCTGAAATGGCGTACGGCAATGTCCCCACTATGTATAATTTACCTGCATTCTGACTGTACAGAAATCAACACAGCTGCATCCGTGGACAAGGACAAATGGTCCTTTGCAAGAGCATCCAGAGTCTTTTGTAGATCCTGTAACACAGCACAATAGTTATCCAAGTCAAAGGTTGCGGCTGCCCCCACAACGTCTAGAACAACAAGGTCTGGCACAAACATTTGATGCCAAAAAGCATTTTGTATGGGGTCTGCCCACACAAGACATCTTCTAGGGAGATTATTTAAAGCATGTTGGACTCCATACAAATAAATCAGCCAATTATTGCCAGTATCTAAAACTCCAGCTGTCAAAGATTGCTTTAAGTCTCTGTTCATTTGCTCCACTATGGAATTTCCCTCATGCCGGTGTGGAGATGAAAATTGCACTAGCGCCCTCAGTGACTTCATTGCGTCCTTTTAAGCCTCAGAGGCAAATGCTGGACCTTGGTCAGAGTGGAAAGTGCTGCACGCAAATGTCCCGAAAAAGACACGCAAATCTCTAATGATATTTTGAGTGTCAGCACTACGTTGCAGCCAATCCCAAAGGAATCTAGTGCACAAATCTACTGCAACTAAATATGTTTATTTGCAGTATCTGAAGACAAAGAACCGCAGTGATCAAGGTAAATACAACCAAATGGATAATATGTAATATAAGATGGTGGACGTGCCACTGTGGACGGCTTAATCTCTTGACAAATGTCACAAGTAAGGACATAATTATGAGTCTGTCTATACAATCTGCGCCACGCAAGAGAGACACTCTGAGGGCATGAGCAGAAGCCATGCCCTCATGGGTGGCAATGATCAAAGCAATGAGCCGATCCCCAACGGACGTTAATGTAGCAAATGGGACTTGCTCAGGTGACAAATGATAAGAATACTTAGCAGGGAAATTCTGTGGGAACTTTGCCCCATTGTTCGTCGCAGCTATGGCGGCAAGAATATTGTATTCAAGTTTGGTATGGACCAAGTAACAGCTGCTACTGAACATGGGACTACTGCAGATTTGGCTGCCTCATCAGCCAAGGAATTACCAACAGTATGTGCTCCCACACATTGATAGGAAGAGTATAGATAACATGTGTGAGTGGCAAACATTCTTTATGAGTGGCACTATGATTCTCAATCATAGTGCCTGCTATAATAGCGTAGGCCGCCAAATAAGCAAGTTCCGATGCTACGGCTGGATGCGCAGAATTGTTGGTATAAAAGATACATTTGTACAGATCAAGAGGAAGCAAAGGCAACGGAGTGGGATGAACATGTTCATATTGTAAAAACTCATGTGGCTGTAACGACCGGTCAAAGATAAAAGTGACATCAGCTGATGTCAATGAACTTACCCATTGAATCCAGCGAGAATGCACAGCTTTAGAATTGGGAACACTCACCTTAGTGACCGCTTCTAAAGCAGGCACAGGAAAGACCATATGAATGCGTTTACCCTGAGCTCGGAGCAACGCCCGCCACAATGCTAAAAATGCAAGATGTGGTCCATTTTGCTGCTCAGTTTCTGAGGCTGAATAAAATGTTTAACTGCTGTTACCAGCATCACCAGAATAGGAAAATCGGTGGAAGTGGGCCCAAGATTTTACACAACAGCAATATTATTTAAAGGGCAATATTCTGAGACAAGGAAATGTTCAATCTGTCGTGTAGCTGGAGATTTAAAGATATACCTTTCATCAAATATTAAGATCAAAGAGTCTCATTGTGCATTTAAGTAACTTGTGGAGCATTATTAGTTGTGGGAGGTTCGGGTGCTTTAAAAGGTGTGTTTGGCACCGTAACGTCCCATTTCAGATCAGCAGCAACAACAGTAGAGCGCCCTCTTGTAGCCACTGAATGCTTATGTCACTCAGGTGGTCTTCTCACTAGAGCGGTGTGGGTTGAGGCGGCAGTGTTCTGTGTATCTGTGGCTTCCTGTTGTCTTTTGTAAATACCTGCTCCATCATAAGGAGTAACATTGTTGAATATTGTACAGGTGTGTTAGTGTAATGTAAATGGATGTGAAACATATTCAACCGCAAGTAATCTAATGATGTTACTACACGGCAAAGCAACAACTAACTGGTACTATTGACCAGACTTTCATAGTAAGTGATGGAACCATCATTCTTTAACCGACTGCCATCTGATGGGATGATACAGCTGGCTTATAATTAGCACATTTTCTATAAATTGATCTCAGAAGAAACAATTGCCTTGAACGGATATTAGAATGTTTCTATTCTGAGGCAGGTACAAATCGGTCCTTAAGTCCAAGTTCAGCCCTTGGTTTACAATTCTGGAGGAAAAGATTGTTTGCTCCATCAAAAGACAGGTTATTGATTCCTACATTTTGGTAAACGGAAATAAATAAACTCAATACACGAAGGCCTTTGAAGAAGAAAAAAAAAAAAAAGACGAGAAATATAATAATTGGAAGTCCTATTTATACTTTTCAAAATGCAGGGGAATTATGATTCCTCTATGTCGTCTTTATTACGTTGTCAGGCCTGGTAGAATAGTGGATTCTGTTTGTTTGCTTTGGGGGCATTTGTAGAAGGAAGACTCACTCACCGCAGACGCAGGGGGCTCACGCTTGCCATCACTGTCCCCCGCCGCGGTAGAGTATTCCGGCCGCCGAGTGGGGACGAGCCTTGCCTTGCGGGACTACACTACCCAGCGTCCCCTGCCTGACCGGGACGCCGCCTCCTCACACCTGCTGCTTCCGCCCGGAGGTGCTTAAACACCAGCAGCACCTCCGAGGGAGCGGGGGCCTCTGTTTGTTTGCTTTGGGGGCATTTGTAGAAGGAAGACTCACTCACCGCAGACGCAGGGGGCTCACGCCTCACACTTGCCATCACTGTCCCCCGCCGCCGTAGAGTATTCCGGCCGCCGAGTTGGGACGAGCCTTGCCTTGCGGGACTACACTACCCAGCGTCCCCTGCCTGACCGGGACGCCGCCTCCTCACGCCTTCTGCTTCCGCCCGGAGGCGCTTAAACACCAGCAGCACCTCCGGGGGAGCGGGGGCCTCTGTTTGTTTGCTTTGGGGGCATTTGTAGAAGGAAGACTCACTCACCGCAGACGCAGGGGGCTCACGCTTGCCATCACTGTCCCCCGCCGCCGTAGAGTATTCCGGCCGCCGAGTGGAGACGAGCCTTGCCTTGCAGGACTACACTACCCAGCGTCCCCTGCCTGACCGGGACGCCGCCTCCTCACGCCTGCTGCTTCCGCCCGGAGGCGCTTAAACACCAGCAGCACCTCCCGCGTCGCGGGACGCGCGCGGGCGGCGCCGGGTTAAGCCCGGGCAAAGGGCGGGCCCTCTGAGGTCGAGGAGGCCGGGCTGGGTGCACCTCCCTAATATTGACATTGTAGGTGTCCCCAAGGTACGTCTTCCCGCACTTCTTGTTGCCTCTGGATTGTCTTCCGAAATTCTACATATTTTACCTACCATTTGAGGGGTGTATCGCTGACCTGTGTGTATTTCGCTGTCCCTTGTGAACTCTACTGTATGGCATTTTGCTTTTCGCATCCTCCCAATCTCTACCCTCACAGTCACAGCTGGTGATATATCTGAGTGACTATAACGACTGTATATATCGTATTGGACTTATGCCCTACACTGCGTTTATTTCAGTACTGGGTTTGTTCCAACTCACCCGCTTCTGTGCAATAGTTTCCCTATAGGGGATTCGTTTGACATCATTGCCATTTAGCGGGGAAAGTGGGAGGGACAAAGCCGAGTATAACACCTTCTGTCTCTTGTTTTGGATTTGAGTAACATTATAATTGTGATAATATAAACATCTCAAAATTTACATTATGTCTACTAGGGGCACTAGAAGCAAAACTGCAGCTGGGGAGGCTCCAGTGATAGGCCCAATAGATAACTTCATAACAAGGGCCAATGATGCCATAGATCAGGGCATCTTACTCCTGGAGCGTAGGGTTTCGCAAGACCTAGCCCTAGCAAAACGATCATCCCTTGGACTCATTGCATCGGCAAGAACACCTGTCCAGGCTAGAACTACCAATACCGGACCCATAATTGATGTCCGTGCCGATATTCATAGTATACCAAATGAGGTTAATTTATCAGCATCAAACGCCTTAATAGACTCAGACCCAGAATCTAGCATGGAATTGGAAAGGACCCCTGACTTGTCTATCAATCCTACACCAGATGAAGCAGTCATAGACACTACAAGGCAATTAAGGGGCAGGCGGGAAGGTGCCATACGGAAACAAACAAAACACACAACAAAGCATAGTATCCCTAAGGCTAGAAAGTATAGCGCGCCAAAGCGAAAGCCTAGGAAGGGCGCTAACTCATACCCAAATACAGATGGAACAAATGCAACTATAGAGATAGAAAGCGAAGAGTCTCAGGGGAAGTTGCCGGGCACAGGGGACAAATTTGATGCAAATATTGTAAATGACCAACTGTTGGAAAGAATGGGTGAACTTCTCAGCATCTATTTGTCCCCGATAGAATCCAGACTTGTACGCATCGAAAAGCAACTAGCCGAATTAAGCGCTCCCACTAAAAACACTTCGAGCGATGGGGCGCTTATTTGCGTGGGAGCTAAATTAAGTTCCTCAAAACCTACATGTCCCAAACCCAAGAACCCCCCCACACCAAACACAACTACAAAGCTCAAAACCCCACAAGTTCCATGTAAAGGGAAAACTAGCGCTAATCCTACTGATAATCTCAATGCGACCAAGGTAGTTACACTGTCAGGGAAAGGGGCTAAATATTGCCCAGAGTAAGGGGATTCCAACGAGTCAAACTAATAACTCTGCACAATATCTCCCAAGGGCTCAGCCGGTTCAAAATACAGCAACTAACATGAGGCAGATTCCACCATGCATCAACCTGCCGCCTGAATGTGGGGCGTACGTGCTGGTCCTAGTTAATGTTTCCAAACTTAGGAAGGACCAAGAAGAAACCCCCACATCCCTTAAGATTAAGACCCTACATTGGCTTATTGCAAATTGCAACTTCCCAATGGAAGGGGCAAGGGAGATAATTCATACCCAGAGAGTGGGATTGATAGGCCCACTGAGGAAAAAGTTCGAGGGGGACTGCATAACCATAAACTTGAAGAACCCCCAATGGGCCGAAAAAACCCTGGCTAGTGCACCACTACCCACACCATGGGAATTTAACACCACCCTGCTCTCATTGGGTTATTTTTATAGACACCTGATTTCCCCCAAGCCGTATATGGCAAACAACCTTGCTGTGCCTTGCCAGGACCCAAATTTCTGTACTAGGATTAAGTCTCCATTCTTTCACCAGAATCAAGACTTTAATCCCCTGAAGGGCCCCGTCCAGCGTCATCAGGCACCATTGCCAGCACATTCGTTGTACTACCCTCACTTTCCCATAATGCCTCAGTACGACCACAGGGAAAGGTTATATCCAGCTATCACCCCAAACCAGTATACGCATCGGAATGAAGCAATGCCATTATTCAATATTCCAACCTATAATCGGTTTGAATATGCTTTTTCAAATTTAGATGAGCAGGATTGACTGGATAAAATGGCTGGTAACAACACCGGAAGTATAGACATAAGCAATGACAACAAGGGATATTTATTATCAGTAGAAGATAGAACAATTCAGAATAGACTAACTGGTGATATGGATGGCATTAGCGGCTGTCCAGTAGTTGGGAACATTAATGAGGAACACCCACTAGTAACACCAGCTAACTCCACCCAGGGAACAAATTAATACATGACCACACTGCTACACTTTTAGCCACACATGAATATAAAATTCTCAGCTGGAATGTAGCCGGGCTAGAACCAAGGCTCCCAGATCCTCAATGGGCCAAGATAATTGATGGCATAGACATTGTTATGTTTCAGGAGACTTGGGCTGTTGTGAAGCTACATACAGAGGGCTATCACTGCTTCAGTGTAACAGCGCCCAAACCTAGTTTTGGCCGAGCAGTGGGCGGTTTGTTCATTGGGATTAAGATATTGGCTGGTGGCACAATCAGAGATTTGTCTAGAGGGAATCCGAATATACAAATTCTTGAATACAAGTTAAAGACCCGGATTTATTTAATCAATTTTTATAATAATGATTTTTATTGTGTACCTAATAAGAACTTTGGGGCACTTTCAAAGACCCTACACAACCTGGAATTTAGTCCACAGGCTGATGTTGGATCAGGGATTTTAATTGGAGGTGACTTCAATGCAAAGATACCAAAGAATTATGGGACTGAGGATAGGACCCACTTAGATCAAGCGGAACGAAGGGGCATTGAATTAGCCAACATACTAAATGAGTTCACCCTTGGTGATGCCATGGAAACAGGCCACAACTCTAGTACTTCTCTTGCTCCTACGTTCAGAGGTAGGCACCGCAGTTCCACCATTGATTATATCTTTATGTCGCCCCATTTAATAGATTGTGTAGTAAAGTCTACAGGGATATATGTTGATACCACGCATACTTTTAGCACGCATACCATTACCACGCATTTTTTACATCGCAGGACCCATTACCACGGATACCTTTACAACGCATTACACTACAACGCAGGTACTATTACAACGCATACCATTACAACGTAAGTTTAGGTAAGTATATAATATTTTAAAATAATGTAATTAATAATAATTTACATATTTTAATTAATTAATATTTAGTTAAATTATTAAATATTTTAATTAATTAAATTAATTTTTATTTATTTTTTAAATATATATATAAAAAATACCCCTGTACCCCAAAACCCAAACCCAACACTGAAACCTAAAAATACCCTTGTACCCCAAAACCCAAACCCAACCCTGAAACCTAAAAATACCCCTGTACCCCAAAACCCAAAGCCTACCCCGAAACCTAAAAATACCCCTGTACCCCAAAACCCAAACCCAGCCCTGAAACCTAAAATACCCCTGTACCCCAAAACCCAAACCCAACCCTGAAACCTAAAAATACCCCTGTACCCCAAAACCCAAACCCAGCCCTGAAACCTAAAAATACCCCTGTACCCCAAACCCAACCCTGAAACCTAAAAATACCCCTGTACCCCAAAACCCAAACCCAACCCTGAAACCTAAAAATACCCCTGTACCCCAAAACCCAAACCCAACCCTGAAACCTAAAAATACCCCTGTACACCAAACCCAGCCCTGAAACCTAAAAATACCCCTGTACCCCAAAACCCAAACCCAACCCTGAAACCTAAAAATACCCCTGTACCTCAAAACCCAAACCCAACCCTGAAACCTAAAAATACCCCTGTACCTCAAAACCCAAACCCAACCCTGAAACCTAAAAATACCCCTGTACCCCAAAACCCAAACCCAGCCCTGAAACCTAAAAATACCCCTGTACCCCAAAACCCAACCCTGAAACCTAAAAATACCCCTGTACCCCAAAACCCAAACCCAACCCTGAAACCTAAAAATACCCCTGTACCCCAAAACCCAAACCTGAAACCTAAAAATACCCCTGTACCCCAAAACCCAAACCCAACCCTGAAGCCTAAAAATACCCCTGTACCCCAAAACCCAAACCCAGCCCTGAAACCTAAAAATACCCCTGTACCCCAAAACCCAAACACAGCCCTAAAACCTAAAAATACCCCTGTACCCCAAAACCCAAACCCAATACCCCTAATAAATGTTACTTAAAAAAGATAAACTTACCTATAAACTTACCTAAACTTACGTTGTAATGGTATGCGTTGTAATAGTACCTGCGTTGTAGAGTAATGCGTTGTAAAGGTATCCGTGGTAATGGGTCCTGCGTGGTAATAGATGCGTGGTAACTGTACTTCGTGCTAAAAGTTGCGTGCTAACAGTTACATACCGTCTACAGTGATGGAGTCATCGTTTGGCGATCACAATCCACTTATAGTAACCCTGGACGTAGCCCCTAGTTCGGTTTACACAAACTTAAATGGTGCAAGGGATATCACACCCTCGGCTGATGGTTTGCGATTGAAATGGAGGGGGGTTGACAGCGGGGTAATTTTGGATAGTGTACAAACTAAATATCCCCATCTGATTAACTCCTGCTTATCCATGGACGGTAATCATCACAGGATAATTACTGACTTTGGCAAACTGTGTTCAATCATAAAAACTCTCCCGTCATGACGAAGGTGGTTTGATTCGGCTTGTTCACTGGCAAATAGGGAATTACGAAGGGCACTTACCATTAAACCCAGGTGTATAACGACTGTTCAGACAGCTAGGAAACAGTACAAACTTAAAATAGCAGAAAGAAAGGCCACACTTCTCTCGGAACAGTGGGAATCGCTGGTCGCTAGCGCAAATCTGGGGGGCAGCGGGCCCTTCTGGTCTGCAGTCAGGAAAACAAGGTAAATGGGTAAAAAGCTAACACCAATTAGCTGTAATATAACTAGGAGTGTATGGGAGGCCCACTTCTCTAAAATTTATGCCGCACCATCCGAGGAGTCGATGACTTTCAGCCCCGGACAGCTGTGTGGCCTACAGATTGATTCCCATGAAGTAGAAATAGCTATAAAAGAGGGCCTTGGAAACAAGGCACCGGGCCCCGATGGTTTGCCTATTGATATCAAGCATAGCCCGGATTTATGGGCACCAATTCTTCTTAATGTCTTTAACAGCTTGCCAACAGCGCCCATGCCCACTACTTGGGCAACCAGCACCATCGTCCCAATCTTTAAAAAGGGAGACAGGTTGGACCCAGTCAACTATCGTCCGATCTCCCTCTTGGATAACAGCTTAAATATTTTGGGGCGAGTAATTTATAACAGGGTGCTCGAATGGACTGAAGACACTGACTTACTGGACCCGTGTCAGATGGGATTCAGGAGCAGGGTGGGGACAGTGGAGCAATGCCTGAACCTAAAATTGATAATTGACAAGTATAGTATTGCTCGATCATCCCCCATCTACCTCGCTTTTATGGATCTTTCATCCGCCTTTGATCTAGTGAATAGATATAAACTCTGGACCACTTTATTGAATTACGGACTAGATGAGGCTCTTGTTAACTTCTTGGCCTATCTCCATACTGACCTCAAAGCACAGGTCAGGATTGGAATGGGTGGAGAAGTCTCTGGAGCTATTGACATCGGCAGGGGGTGAGAGGGGTGCGTTTTAGCACCCCTGTTGTTCATTATCTACATTTATGGCCTAGCCGGAAGTCTTAAACAAGTCACTAGTGACGTACCGATAATCCTGGGGAAACCTTTACCAGTGCTATTATACGCAGATGATGCGGTGCTTATGGGTCGCACACCAAATGCCCTCCGCTAACTTGTTCAAAGCTTTGTCCAATATATGGAGGGATTAGATCTGCGTGTACATTTAAAAAAATCTTTTATCATGTCATGCGGCCCTGGGAAACGGAAGCTCAATACCATACATATAGGGACAGATAAACTTGAATTTGTCCCTACATTTCCATATTTAGGATTGGTCTTCACTGCGAACGGCTCGTGGAGTGGGCATTTGGCCCACGCCACGAGCAAGTTCTCGAAGGCAACCAATTCTATCTTGAGCCTGCCTAGCCCACAGAAAATTGGTGCCACAAGAGCTATCTTAAATTTTTTTTAGACTACAGTGCCTACCAGTAGCCTCATATGGAGCCGAGGTTTGGGGGTTGGGAAGTAGCCCATGCATTCAGCGGGAAGAATGCCGTTTTTGCAGAAAAATACTGGGCGCCCCAATCTCATCTTCTGATTTTATCTGTCATAATGAATTAAATCTTCCCTATGTATGTGATTTTATCAGAGCCAGACCAGCACTATTCTGGGTCAGGGTTTGGAGGAATAACTCAGCCACCCTCACACAAAATATTATAAAGGATTGCTTAAATTGTGACCATGGCATGGAGATTCCATGGCTCTCAGGAGTCTTTAAAACACTGAGCGCCGTGGACAGAGGTAATCTCTTCTCCGACCCCTCCAGGATTGAGCCCAAGGATAATATTGAGGTTAAACACGCACTGTATGCACTCTACAAATCTGAACGGATGGGACGAGAATTATCAAAATCAACTGTTGTAAAATATATGGGAAACGAACTGTGTAGGCAACCACTCCCGCCCTATCTTACTCTACCCATGACCAGCTGGGAGAGATCACTTTTGTTTCGTTTAAGAGCTGGTTCAGTGAAATTTTTGTTGTCCTTCCCTTTGGGTTACCGACATAGCACTGATTATAATCCATGTCCTTGTGATGGTGTCAGTACACAGGATGATTTGCACTTCCTATTCTTTTGTAAATTTTATCTAAGATATATCAAATGGTTTTTAACTCCATATTTTAAGAAACATAGACTCCTCTCGCTCGAGGAGTCTTATTTAATGTTGGTTTCCCTGGATTCAGATGAATTAATCTATCGCACCAGCACTTTTCTGAGACCGATAACACGAGTGCGCAAAATGATGGAAAATCCTTGAAATTAGCCTCATTAGAATTGTATTACATTTTAATCATGAATTTTTTGTAATAATGTGTAATGTAAATGAATTGTTTTTATGTGGTATTTTTATGAATTTTATGAAATTCGAATAAAGGTCTTTTGAACTTGAACTTGAACACATTAATTGCAGGGACTAGGGTTTGGCCTCATGGTCACAGGTGCCATTCCCGGCGGATACACCTAGCCTTGCATTTTGGGGGAGGTAGACAAATTGAGCACAAATCAATCTTTTTTGTGGGTGGAAGTGCACAGTGCACATACAAGTCATGCTATATGTCAAAATAGGATGGGCTGCATCTTGCATCACAAACACCTTTTGTGCTGGTGGGCAGGTTGCATGTTATACAGCGCAGGTTTTCAGGCAACTATTGGGGATTAATGCGGGGATCTACACCCTTCGCTACTGCTCGCCATAGCGCTATTATGTTATTAGACATCAGATTAGTGACGGTCTAGAGGTGATCGTATGAGGTTAGTAGGGCAATCTGTATTAAGCAACTAAAATAGATAGAGGAATCACTCATCCATAACAATACTTTACAAAGGGAGCACTTGCACTTTGGCACCGAACAGCCGTGGCAAAGTGACCAAAGCATATCGACCAGCAAAAACGAAGTCCAACACACAGCAAAAACACAGGAGGCAAAGGCAAAATACAGGGGAAACCCACGCCAATGGTGCCAGGTCTAACATCATCTTTTTACTTTTGCATTCATATTTCACTCTAGCTTAGTGCCCTTCATTGGCTGCCCAATAAAAAGCTAGCAATATTCAAAGCCCTTTTTTTTTATCATACTTAGGATCTTCTATTCTGTGAAGCCACTCCACTTGGCCCAAACTTTTTCCACAGAAAATCTTGGCCCTACAATTCATTTGGACTCAAGCCAATTTAAAATCGCCCAACTTTAAACCTGCCAAATATGGTGAAATATTGTTCATGATTTTAGGATAAAACCTCTGGAACAAACGTTCTATCTCTCTGGAAGATAAACTTAATTTGCTCAAATTTAAGAATTCTTTAAATGCATGGCTCTTTGATCAAAGTCTCTATGTGAGAGAGTCTAGCTCGATTGGTTTCATTATAGCCAAGAGACCTCTGACAGTATGAATGTATGTCGTGCTCAACAAATACCTATATAGATAGATACGAGAGTTAGTTAAAAGATATACATTAACCCCTTTAGTAAATATCTGAAGAGTATTCTGAATTATAAATTTTGCCCACTTGTAATGAACAATTTCTATGCCCTTGTCACTATAGTTTGAATTGAATTAATACAATACTGGAGCTGTAATGTACACCTCACCACCGCACCAAACCTTGAGTTCCATTGTCTATGTCTAGCTAAAATTATGGTTGAAAACAGCAGTTGAACAGGTTCAATTATTATGTAGCATTTCTAGCTATAAGCCGAGATGGAAAACAGTGCTCTATAGATCATTCTATTTTTTACTCATCTTGGCTGTTTAAATAAATTCTTGGAGAACGCATTTGGTTGTATTTTAAGAGTAGACTGCCTCTCTGAGGATGGCAGCTAGAGATGTTAAGATGTTTTATGTTTGAAATATCTGTACAATGAATTTAGAGAAACATGGTGTTCCTTGAATGGTTACTGTTCCTAAGAGGAGGTGGATTCTTGAAAATACATTTATGAGGACACTATAAATAGCTGCTGTCTTCATACTCCTCAAGGGAATGGTTACCTGATAGTCAGTGTTCTAGTGGACCATGAATAGGGTGTATTTATGAACACGAGAACGCATCTCCAGAGGATCCACTGACTAAACCCCTCTCTTAGAAAGGAATCCCCATTAATGACAGCGGTTTAACTGGGCTTTAGGGATCCTAGCCATGTTACTTAACCAATATATAGAGGCAATGTTTACCAAAGGATTGTCCTTCATCATACACTACAGGGTATTGAACATTCTACAATGAATCTCTGCACTTTTCCTTTACATAAATGCACCAGAAATAAACAGCTGTGTGAAAGGTGGAGGACCCAGCCTCTCAATGGGCCGAAGCTACCTTCAGGCTTTGGGTCATTTGAGGTTCTTGGTGTAAGTCATTATACCAGTCCATTTTATTCTTTCATGTAGGTTCTGTTTCTTCGTCCTTAGAAGCAGCTCAAAGTTTTGCTATGGCTTTAGCGGAAGGATGATCATCATGCTGTAGGATGCAAATGTGTTTCATCCTCCAAGATTATCGGTTCCTTTCTCTCTTCTAGTCATTGTTCTCTTACATTTCCCTGTATGGAATGATGTTTTCCGACTTGTCCATGGGCTGAGAGAGTATGTTTCCACCATTGCTTTGGGAGGTTTCCTTCTGTGTCTTACTCTTTGATAAAGGCATGTACGGAAAGTGCAAATGTGCACTCCTGTTAGACTTCCTATGGAGCTTGGGAGAGAACTACTATAACTCTTGGATGTATCTTATTTCAGGTTTCCACAGACGGAATCTAGAAACCAGATGGATAACTCCTTCCTTGGGTAAGATCTACTTTTGGAGAGGCGCTACTGGTTGCCCAATCAGTTAAAAAAATGTTTTATGTGGCTAGAGATATCCACTAATATTCAACATGCAATATTTTGTGCCCTAGTTAATTAAGTTCAGTCCTGCATCTGGGTCAGAACTGGCTCTATGAATCCACTCATTGTATGGTGACATGTCACATTGGATTACTAGCAATTGAGTTACCCTCTTTTTTAAAATGTTTTTATTTTTTTTATTTTACAGAGCTTTATATAGCGCAAACTTGACCCGAATCGGGTATCAGAGTGCTTTACATAGCACCAGTTGCGTTACAAGAGGACACATTCATTTTTGTTAGGCACGAGGAGATTAAGTGATTTGCCCAGAATCACAGGATGTTCAGCGTTATCGCCGAGACTCGAACCCAGTTCCCCAGGTTCGAGGTCGACCGCCCTAGTCCTAGGGCGAACTCCTCTCCTCCTATCTAGAATAATGATTTTCAGTAAGTGGTGGTAAGGTTTGCAAGTTAAGTTCTTCTTGCTCTGATTATGCCACGGGATTAATGTAATCTAAAGGAAGATATTGTCCTAATGTTATTATGTAGCTTCAATATCAATGCTCATTTTCTGCAAGTCCTCCCAATATTAGTTGAACAACATATTGATTTGATGGCCTACATGACAGAACTTTAGCTCCTACTTCAATACAGAACTATGCAATTGGGATGCTTCTATGAATCCATTATGTCTTTTGATGTTCAGTAGCTGCTCATTCTTCTACCAGTTTGGTCTAAAATTGTGTTGTTATTGCCAGCTGCTATATGGAGTCATTCCTCCCATTCAGTCAGGTACTTTTACCTGCCTCTAACTATAGGAAGTTAAACCATTTCATTTTTTTTTTATTCCTTTACACAGCATTAGTAAAGTCTTCCTGAGGGGAAATGTCTTTCTCGTCCCAAAATATTACTGCGAGTGGGGACAAAATGTATTCGCACTCAATATTTTGCGGCAAAGGTAAGAACAATTATAAAAAAAATTATAATGAAAGATTTAGAGCGGATGATTCATAGTTGTAAAGAACAGTTCGAATGGCAGAAAGAAAAGTGTCCACTTTCAAGAAAGAGTACAGAATTGAATGCAATTCTTTTTGTGTTGTCCCCGGACAAGTATTCTGAAAAGTGACAATAGATCCTCTGATAAAGAAACTTTACACTAAATACATTTTTCTGAAGGAGATACTGTACTGAAATAAATCCTTTGATGGGGATTTTGAATACTTACATACATCCTCGAATAAAGCTCATGAAATAGAGGCATACTAAACAGTGACATATCACGTGATATGGATAGAGGAGATACTGAAAACTGGCAAAGATCACGAGATAGGGATATTAGGTATAAAGCATGTGATAGGGATAGAGAGGAACATGAATACAGGTGTAAAATAAACACACTGGGATACAAAATGTTGGCGCACATTCTGTGATGGGGTTTGAGTATTTGTATAGATCCTTTTCTGGTAACTACTACTGACATAATGACTCTGATAAACGTAAGTATTCTTAACAAACATACACTATATATAAAGCTAAATTACTAGAGCTGATAGCAGCAAACACTGGGACCCACCAAAACAGCATTAATGTTACAATTGTTTAACTTTGTGTAAACTACCGGGATTCACACCTATGGCCGGCATAGTATATGGTTTCTGTACCAGACACTTACCAAACTAGGTTCTCTTGCTGGAACACTGATGACTAACTTTTTGCTGGATTACTACCACAGATCCTTTCCTGAGGACAATGATCACTGTCATTGATCTCGTTTCGAACGCGATGACTGCGGACATCGAGTGATCACTGGCGTAAATACTCTGCTTTGGCTATTGAAAGCTGGCATAAATTATCCGAAGGGGACCAATGAACACTTTGAACATTAAAGAGGTGTGGTGCTGGTGGCACCAAGTCAGCCCTGGTGTCCTTTTTCCTGCAGAAACTTAACAGAGAAGATATATTGAAGATGCATTCAGACGGAAACATAGGGAGGGCTGGAGACAGCTTGACCACATAGGTTTACTCAAACCCTTACAGGTATTCCCAACACTCCCTGACGTTCCTAGGGCGGCTCCCTGTTACCCCGGGGAGCAGTGTCGTGCTGAGAGGTGGGTGCCAGCATTGCAGCACATTGAAGACTGTTCTGCCCCAAAAGTGCCATGTTGCAGAGCAGATGCACTGCCAAATTATGGTGTCGTTTGAGCAGTGCACACAAAATACTCGTATTTTTTCCTGAACAAGTGCTACAGTGCAACTGACATGAAGGGTCCCAGTTTTGGCCACATTGCATGTACCATGTCCCATGGTGGGTGGATCGATTGCCAGAGGCACAGTTTCTAACAGTCACTGACCGACTCTACTTTATATTTGCTTGATTTTAGAAACGAAACCGTAAAGAATAGAAACTCTTTATCAAACAAATATTCAGTGAAAACCTATTCCCACTGTGAATGGGGATCCCATAATATAGTGTTTTATGAATGAGACTTTAATATCTTTTTTTAAAGAAATGCTCTTTCTTGCACTGTTTTATTGTGGAAATATGCGGCTGCCCGGTTCACACACGCGGGGCTGCACAGCAGCATAGTGATTACAGTGGTAGCAGGTCTGTGTCCAAACCTTCCTCCATTGCATACAAGGAGTGCCTTGGTAAAGTCCAGCCTCCCTGCGGGATCCAGATCAGCAAGATGCCGGCGAATCACATCCAAAGCGTCTGCTTTGCTCTTACATCTCCTTGGTATCGGTGTGCTGTGTCTTGAACTTCTGGTGCACCACTCTGAGGGTTGTGAAAAAATTTCCAAGAAAAAGAACAAGAAAGGGGATTCCACACATAAGCACCTAGGGAGAGCAGGAGGAGAACAAATGTCAGACATAACTTGCCAAGTTCCTTCCTATTATCACTGTGTACAGGTATTAACAATTAGCAATATTTATGCCTATTTAACATCTCACACACACACACGGAAAGAAGCCCCCCCAAAAATGACGGCCCAGCACCGAAGCAGGCTCCATTTGCATATTTCAAGCAAAAAGACTGCAGACTGACGCCTTTCAAACTTCAAATGGGTCTTGATCACAATATCGTTATGTGATGACGTACATCCATAACTATGTGGGCATCAATTAAAATAAAGGAAAGACATTACACTACATGAAAACATAGGCCATCAGAGAAATATATATAAATGGTAATCATCATATTCCATATAAATTAAAATCATTCTGAAACTGCAATATTCATGTTTTTTGATTATTACAAAGGCAGTTGAATATAACTCCAGTGGGTAAAAATCCGTCCTGCTGGTTATCGTGTTGCTATAAAGAATACAAAGAACTTTGTAGTAATCAGGACAACACTGGTGTGATGACATGCAATGTAGGTTTATTCCAATGACAGGTAAACAAGTATAAATCTTCATCAACAGGTATATATCAGTAGTTCTAAGTATCCATCAAAGTCCCACTGTGAGCAGCTTGCTAGCTGCTCAGCCCCATCCATCCAACTGTCATTCTGCTCCAGTCACCCAAGCAATCCACACACCAAACATTCCACTCAGAACACTCACACAGGCTGAGCAGCTAGGAGCAAGTTATCATAAGAGATAGATAGTAATAGAGAATACTACATATCTCTTTCCTTGTAAGCAAAAGACGAAAACAAACATCTTGAAAATATAAACCTAAAAGTACAAGATCAAATAAATATTCAAAACATCTTAAAACTACAAGCATAAATGTATAAGACAAATACATATACCAAACATCTTAAGACTAATAAAAACAGCAAAAGATAAGTAAAATAGTCAGTAACCCAGGGATGACAGAAATAACATCACGAGAGGGATAGCGACTATACTAGATAAAAAGAGAAGGGAAAAAGGTAAATATATAAAATACGAAATACCCATCTCCCCCTCTTAATAAAGGCAATAAATGGATAATAAAAACGTGTACAATCCCATGTAGGGAACACTCCATGTAAAGGTGTGGAAAGAGGGACCCACATTCCTGCCCCCACCCTAAACAGGGGACAACATGTATGTAAATGTGGACAAGAGGGACTACTACCCAATGTCTTGCCCCCGTCAACCAAAAGGGACAACCTGTAATTAAAAAAAAAAAACACACTAAACAAAGAATATAAAACGTCATGAGAACATAGGGACTTGCACCCAATGTCCTGCACCAATAGTTACTAAGGGACTACTTGTAAAGTAAAATGTGAAAGCTCTCCAATGTGAGGAGACAAGCAACAAAACTTGTGCGGCGCAATGCGTTCATTGCAGTGAATGGTAGTCCACCACAAATAATCAAGTCACTAACCTGTTAGGCCCAGACAAAGGTTTTAATAATTGAAACCTGAGCTCAACCCGTGGTAGCTGTGGTACAGAGCAGAGCGGCTTAACTTAAGAGAAAATGTGTAAAGCATTCAGAAGTATCAGAACATTTGAAAAGTCAGACACAACACAATAAAAATCCCACTCCAATTTATAAAAACAGGAAAAATTTTAATAAGCCAAATGATACCAAATAAAAAAAGGGTACTGGAGATAGGATTTTTTTAAAAGATTTAAGTGAAAATAGCAAAAAAAAAAATCAATCAGGATTTGTAGAGCGCAGCTGTCTCACCTGCGAGGGTTTTGATGCACTATCGGATGATGCGCCTATTTGTTGAAACATCCAAGTCCTTCCTGAACTACTGGAGTGATGGTGACGTTCTGAAGTGCAGGGGGAAGGTCGTTCCAGGTCTTGTCTGCCTAATGGGAGAACAAGCGGCCTTCACTGTTGGTGCGGCGGATGCGATGGTTGGCAGCTAGAGAGAGCGATCCGGAATCGAGTTTCCTGGTGGGCTGGTGAAAGGTCACGCGTTGGCTGAGGTAAGCTGGTCCTTTGTTGTGTAATACCTTGTATGTGTGAGTGAGTAGCTTCTATTGGCATCACTTCATGACTGGTAGCCAGTGGAGTTTCATGAGGTGAGGGGTTATGTACGTACGTCTGGAGAGGTCGAGAATGAGCCTGTCCACTGTGTTCTAGATTGTCTGGACTTCCCCATGAGGTGGACAGTTATTCCTACATAGAGGGAGTTGCTGTAGTCGAGTCTGTTGGTGATGAGAGCTTGTTTGACAGTTCGCCTGGTGTTGGTTGGGAACCATTTGAAAACCTTACTGAGCATGTGGAGTGTGAAGAAGCAGGCAGAGGAGACGGCGCCGGCCTGCTTCTTCCTGAATAGTTGTCAAGGATGATCTGGAGGTTGAGGAAGTGTTTGGTGGGTGTCGGAGTAGGGTCCAGCTCTGGAGGCCACCATTTGTTGTTCCGGTGTGTGACTACGCCGTTTTATGAAGATGAGAACTTCTGCCTTGTCGCTGTTGAGTTTGAGACAGTTGTTTATCCAGTCTGCAACATCTTTCATGCATCTTTGGAACTTGTCTTTGAGGGTTCTGGGATTGTTAGTCAGAGAGAGGATGAGTTGGGTGTCATCTGCGTAAGAGATTTTGTTGAATCCATGGCAATTGAAGATGTTGGCCAGGGGGATCATGTATGTGTTGAAGAGGATTGGGCTGAGGTATGACCCTTGAGGTACACCGCCGGTGATGCTCTTAGAGTGCGAGGAGTAGAGAGGGAGGATTATTTTCTGCGTTCTTCCTGTGAGGTAGGATGAGACCCACTTGAGGGCTGTTCCTTGGATTCCGATCTGGTGGAGCCTGTTGATCCGTGTGTGGTGGGATACAGTGTTAAATGCTGCTGAGAGGTCAAGAAGGATGAGGGCCACTATTTCCTTGGTCTAGCAGCACACTGATGTTACCTGTAGCTGCGACTAGAGCTAACTTAGTGCTGTGGTTTTTCCTGAAGTGGGGGAGGGGTGTCCAAGAGGTCATGGTTCTTCAGATGTCTGGTGAGCTGGATATTGACTGCCACAGAACCACAGTGTGACATGCCAGTCAATGGTCGCAGTAGATGGGGACCTACAGATGATTTGAAGTGGACTATGCTGGAGCCCGGGTCAGAAACAAGAGGTATATTGCTTCCGGTGAAAGTCTGGTAGCCCAAAAAAGTTAGAAAAAGTTTCTATATCCCATTTTAGAAGCGGACTTTGTCAATTTTTCGAAGAAAACATTTAAAGTTCTTCTCTGTCCCAACACAGAAAGGGACATTATCACTTTCTGAGCAGAAAAATCCTCCCGGAGTGTGGCACAGCTGAAATTGTAGCCATGGGACTGGAAGCTAAGGCTGGATACTTGAGGCAGGTTGGTTTCAATGGAGCCTTGGAGACTTTAAGCTGAAAATGTTCCAAAACAGAATGCAGAATGGGGTTTAGTTGTGTTTCTTTTAGTTTGTTTATGTTCTGTGGGCCTTGAGTGGGATAAAAATAAAATTCTATTCAACACCGTAGAACTGATGACTGGATACTTTTCCAATGGGTCTCCCTGGAACTCTGCAGGAAAAGTGTGCAAAAGTTTGCAAACATTCTTCTGGTGCCCATACAACCACAATAGTACACTTCTAAGGCCCCAGGGGTTCAGGCAAGGCAAGTAGAGACTCTCAAAGTTTCAGGCAAAAGCCAATCAGGTGCAGTCACCACTGGTCAGCTGGGCAGTTTAGGAGCTAGGCCTCTTATAGTTAGCTATGTCCCTATAGCTGCACAAGAGGTCAGCCAACTGACCCCTGGAGTCCACGTCTTCATCCTGGGTACATGAGGAAGCAGGTCCAGCCCGCAGGGCTCCTATCAGGTCATTGACAGCAGGTCCAATGATCTTCTGATCTTCTGCAGGTCCAGAAAGTGCTCTGAATAGGTGCCTTTGGGTGCCACATTTACGGAAGGCACCAGCTAGTGAGTGGGAGTGACTCCTCGGCATTACTAAATTCGGAGGGGTATTTCCCTGGGCAAACCTAACTGAAGTTTCAGCCGTCTCTGTTTGCCATACTGTAAAGACATCACAGAGCCTCCCTCTCACAATTCAAGATGGAGGAACCTATTCCCCTTGTGCCAAGCCCACCCAGAAGTGTGCCCAGGGTAATGAGCAGTGCGCTCCTCTGTGGTCACCCAAAACTGGTTCTAGCGACGTTTGAGATTTCCTTCCACCGGATCTGGAGCCAGCCTGACTAGGGGGACAAAGGACAGGGCCTTTGCAGGTGTCACCTGTGAGGGGGCGGAACCTTTTGAAGTCAATTACCTTCCTTGACCTACCTCAACTGGTCTTCCTGCTAGGGGTAGGAAAAACACCTTCCTACTTCCAGGCCATGGCTGGGACAGTCCCCACACCTGTTTTAAACCTCATTCATGCCAAGTCCCGATTGGCCAGTGCCTGGTGAGCTAATACAAATTAGCCTCAAGGAGCTTCATGCAGAGTAATGTAATTTTTGAAAGGTTAAATTTTCATTATATTTAATGAAAACCCTACTTTACGATTAGATTGGATTTTTTTTAATTTCAAAAATAAGTCTTTGAATGGAGTCTGTAGCAAGTACAGGTCGAAGGCTATAGATTAAGGTGCGCCATCTATAGTTTGACTTTTCTTATCTGGCAGTTACCGTCAGTGACAATGGAGTTTTGGGCATAGTCACTGGGAAACCTGCCATTTCTAATGTCACACATGTCCCACTCATAAATATTATAAATCTTATCAGTGGAAAGTAAGGTGGGCTAATGTGTCACAATTAAAATGCATAATCAGGTTTTCCAACCTGCCAAAAGGGTGAGTTTGACAGGTCTATACAACAGGGTTTAAGCTCCTGCTGCCAGGCTACACAAGGTAGTGCTGAAGTCATGTCTTCACTTGTGGATGGCACAATAAGTGCTGTACTTCATAGGCGGCATTTAACTTTCCATCCAAAAAGAGTAGAGAGCAATTACGCCCCATGCCCATTCGCACAGCAACATCCGAGATACTCAACAGACTCCATTTTTTAATATGATCATCCATTTTATTCAAATGTACTCCATATTTTCATCAAATGTTAATTCATGACTTTCTCTGTCCACATGCTAGGCTTCATGTTTTCCCATAGCTTCAAATGCTCAAGGTATACCTATCCAGGTCTTTCTCTCGATCACGTGGAGAATACATCGTTCATCCTGAATAGTCATCTTCGCATAAACTCAATGAATTTTGGGCTCGATGGCCCTTCATCAGGTGTAACTGCAAACTCCACGACCTGTGCTCCGTATTGAGTCAGCCTCAGCTGCTTCCCTTTCCACCATTGTGAAAGTGCAAAACCATCTTGACATTTAACTTTGCATGCCATTTGTGTAGTTTCTACACCATATACTCTGGCCTTATAAAGAGATAATATGCCAATCAGGAATCAACCAATCTGTACATGCTTTAGGCATCAGAGCACCTACACTGGGCACTGGACAGCAGTCACTCCCCAGTGTGTAGAATCTAAAAACCAGCAACAAACTACAGCAAAAAATTAGAGCAACCATGCAATTAGGGGTAATCTTTCAGACATGTTTTCTATAGGCAATGCAAAAATCCTGAGCAGTCATCCTTCTGCAAGTGCTTATTAGACGATGCTAATCTTTTTTTCTTCTTCTTAAAGTAGCTTTTTTTAAAGTTTACTTTACTTTAATTTTGAGCGTCAACATACATGTTAAAATTCAAAGTGGCATCAAAGGCAATGCAGGAAATTCACCATATTACAATGGAGAGTCCTCTATACATTGTAAGCCATTTGCATGTCACACAGGTGCAGGAATGTGCCATTGCTCGGAGTGGAGGGAGAGGAAGCATACAGACAGGATCCTCTGCCAGACTAGAGTGGGAATACTGTGTGCATTATTAAAGTCCTAATGCTCATTGCTCGAACTATACAGAAATTATGCTGTAGCCAAATCAAACACAACGGTAATGGGCCCACCATCAAATACACTTTGTACCCGATAATATATCTGTGATATAACCTCCACTGGAGCCTACATCTGTTGGGCCTTGCAGAAGATACAACTTCAAAGTTTGCCATATATCTCGAGGCCTGGCAGTAGGAGGTAACAGTTCATCATACAATCCAGTTGTTCGTTGCAGAATATTAGTTTGTTGAGCTATTGTTTAAGCATGGGTGCTCTTTCCTGACCCATCTACAACCCACCTGTCTTTTAGCCAACAGAAGAGCCAAGGCCACAAATCTCCTCTGCGGTGCAGTATTTCTTTTACTTCGCCTAAGAGAGCAACCACAGGGTTTGGTTGTACTACATCACCTATCATAGATGGCAGAGTTGTCCTAACCCCCACCCAATATTACTGCACTTTGCCACAGGACCATGCCAAGTGAAGGAATCCTACCCCAGGTAAGCTGCATCTGAGATAGCAATCATTGTTCTGCAGACCAAAGTTATATAGGCCTAAAGGAGTGTAATGGGCCTGCTGCAAAAACTTGCAGTGTATAATCCTGAGCCAGCTACTAGGGAAGATCTGAGTGGTCTAAATGCAAATGAATTTCCACATCTTACCCAATATCTCATACCCCAGCTCCACTGCCTCACCCCCCTTTGCTCTTATGAGGGCATATGATGCTTCCTCCTGGGCAGTATTATAAGGTATATTAATTAGATATTTGCTGGTAGTTGCATCTAGCAATCTATTTAAGGGTGCTGAAGCTAGGTGGCTCCAAAGGAAATCCCGGGGTGGTATGCCTACAACTAACACTTGGACCGTAATATGTATATATGCCCAAAGGAGAACCACGAGAGGCCACCTAAGTACTCTGACAATGAGAGGAATGTGCCCTGACATTGTAGGTCACTCGACCAAGACCAGCCCTTCGCACAGAGATGGGATCTTACATGTTGTTCATGTGTGGCTGGCACCAGTGGGTGATATGTCAGCAATAGCTGAGGGGAATAAATGATTCCTGTCCCCACTCTTTTGCACAGACTTCCCCATGCCCTAGTTGTGCAATCTTCAGTGGGCTGGCAATTGGCAAATTTTGTTAACAGGATACCATAAAAAGGAAGGGAGAGGTAAGGTGGCCATGTAGCTCTCTTCTACCGCCAGATGGGGGGAGGATGGGTATCTGGTGGCACCAGTAAATGGCATAATGGGCTTGGGTGCATAGATAATAAAGGTCCATGCCTGGAGCTTCAAATCCCCCTTAATGGAATGGCACCAGGAGCGTCGTCCATTTTAATTGGGTTGTTTCCCAGCCCATGCCAGGCAAACAAGCTGTGCTCTGAGTGCAGAGAAAAATGTAGCTGTAAACAGGAAGCGGAAATTCAAGAATAAATACAGCAGTTTGGAGGGCAGGATGATCTTAATTGCCCCTTAGTGTCCTACAAAGGACAGTGGGAGGGAAATTCAGCGGTTAATCTGATCTGTAATGTTATAAAGTGTGGTGCCATAATTAGTTCGTATCACTACTTATCTCTCCCGGTGTACCCAGACCAAGTATTTAAGTTTACATGTGCACCAGTGCAGAGGAAAATCGGGTGCAAACTGCATTGTAGGGAGTAAGCTGAAAAAGGGGGCGATTTTCTCATATTCCAGCAGCATGGCATCTAGGCTCCTACTTGGTTCACGTATGTAGAGGGTTATGTCATCAGCATACAGGAAAATTAACATCTGCTGGCTCGTGTAGCGAACTACATAGCTTGTGTAGGGCTGTCTTAGCTTAGCAGCCAGCGGCTCCATAGCCAGAGCGAAAAGGAGGAATGATAGCAGGCAGCCTTGCCTAGTGCCCCTCAAGATCTCAAAGGGTTCAGATAGCAGCCCATTAATCCACACCTTGGCCACAGGCTGAGTATATAGTAACACTATCCAAGTTAGGAACGCTAGGAGGAGCCCCATCCTGCGCTGCGCAGTGCGATGAACAGAAAGTCCCATTCTAAGGAATCAAATCCCTTAGTGACATCTAAGAACTCTTCAGCAGCATCTATATCGGGGTTTAGTCCACAAGTTGTGAGCGGTTGACCGCCTAGGGATAAAGCCTGATTGATCAGACCATACCAGATGGGACAACAGGAACGTTAGTCATTTCGCAACCAATTTGGCCAGAATTTCCTTTAATAGGGAGAGTGGTCTTTACTAGTCACATAGCCACAGGGCCTTCCTAGGCTTAAACAGCATAATGATCATCTCTTCATGCATGGGTATGTTAGCAGCCCTTGTTGCTATGCCACTTCGAACTGTCCAAGCAGATGTGAGCTTAGCAAAGCAGCGCATCGTTTATAAAACTTCGATGGGAGACCATCAGCTGCGGGTGCCTTGTAGGTCAGAAGCCCACCAATGACTTTGAGAATTCCTCTATGGTGAACGACTGGCCGAGGGACAGCCTGTGTTCGTTACTCAGGCACTGAAGGGCCACATCTTCAAGATAGGCCGTAGAGTTTTTGGAGTCAGTACTTACAGATGTGTATAGTGACGTAAAGGATGTGCACACTGCAAGTATATGTGTGGTGTCATGGCACTGCTCGCCCGGAGCATTTACTACGTCAAGTACATCATTAGCGGCAAATGGATGCTTAATCATAGCTGCCAATGTTTTCCCAGGTTGCTCCCCCTCCTCATAGGTCCATGCCCTGGTATATTTGCTCGTAAAGCTGCACTCTCTCTAAGTCAACTCAGTGTATTCTGAAAGCTTCTGATCTAGTCTAGCATGGTGATGTCGTTACCCAGTACTTGTGTCTGTTCTAGAAGTTTCAGGTCTCGCTCCAGTAGCGAGAGGTGGTCGTCTCCAGTAGTGAGAGGTGGTCGTGGAGTGTGCACAAGATGCCCTCTTGTTTAATGAGACACCTACCTTTGATGGTGACCTTGAATGCCTCCCATATTGTTCCAACCGAACTGACTGAACCTTTGTTATGTTCAAAGTATTCTGCAATTTCAGCCTGTAGCTCATCAGTGAACAGATTATCTAGTAAAGTGCAGGGACAGCTGTTCCAATTAAGTCCCTCTGGACAGGAGAGTGGTCTAAGAGAGTGTGTGCCAAATGCTCGACCTGCAGTACCCACGTGCCTAACATCACTAGTAACCAATGGCCAAGCTTCAGGTAGCTACCATGCACCTTAGAGTCATTCCCTGATATGCAGGTGTCGGACCCCACAAATGTCTACCAAATTGTGATTGTGCATCATGGCTTGTTAGTAGCTCGAGGCAAGAGCGCGGTAACTGGGAGGAATGAGAGTCTTATCAATGCTTTCTTGTGAGCACAGTTGAAGTCTCCGCCCCAGATTC
The DNA here is from genome assembly GCF_964263255.1 of Lissotriton vulgaris. Taxonomy (NCBI): domain Eukaryota; kingdom Metazoa; phylum Chordata; class Amphibia; order Caudata; family Salamandridae; genus Lissotriton; species Lissotriton vulgaris. The sequence continues at coordinate 213,991,075 of NC_141687.1, forward strand.
AGGACTGCGGGTCAGTGGAGAGGACTTTGCCCCATAGATGATGAAAGAATCAAGGGTCCCATAACATTTGGCCTAGAACAGTTCACTTTCCCCATTTTGTTTCAATGTGCCTATCTTCTACCAGGCACAACAGCCCTGGTTGCCTTCAAGCAAGCCCAGGGAGTGAAAAGGAATCCTATTTTTTCTTATTATTGCTTCTCCACATGCATAAGAGGAACATGACAATAGTAGTCGATAGGCCGCTTACTTTAATGCAAAGGAAATGTTTGCTCACAGTGCAAAATTAGTTTCCTGTAATAGTGCTAGACTAACCCGATGACGTTCAATATATGAAATAAACTGGTTTAGTGTGTGTCATTAAGACCCCGCACCAGAGGTGTGTTTCTCCCCACTGCATTAGCCCCTGCCACCTTCCAAGAGGGAAGTCACGCTGCACTTGAGCAACTCAGGATATAAGGTGTATGACAGCTCTCCATAATATGTTCAGTGGGCACTGCCCTATGAAGGCGGATAAAGCCGATCAAATTTCCCTAAATTCGTCCTTGAATCCACACTGGAGGATCAATCCCACCAGAACAAGTATCCCTCCCACCAACAACAAAGACAGTGTATCGAACTGTAGATTGAATTACGCGCTCTCCGATTTCCCCATCTCTGGACTTTTTTGTTTTGTTTTTGCTTATCTTCCGTCCCGTTTAAAAGCCCCACGGAGCACAACTGCAGGCTACTCCAACTCAAGGAGCTAGGCAGTGTGCCAAAAGGGCTAGTAAGGGAGAGTGCGGTTAACCGCAGAGCAGCTCTTTGACGTGTGCAGCTCCTCAGTACATCAGTTCAACACAATGGAAGCCCTCAACTGGTGTTACACTCTTGTACTGGGCACCTCCCTCTGTGTTTGAGACTAGGCCTGGACAGTGAACTTCACTCCATTCGCGGAGTTTGCAGAGTTTTCTGCACTTCCGTCTCTCCCACCAAAATGGTGCAGTGGGAAGTGGGGGGTCACGAGCAGACCTCTTCTCCCTGGGGTGGCTGAAAGTTGAACATCTGTCCAGGTGGAGGCCAATTTGCAAGGATGTGCAGACAGGCCAACTCACTTCCCCCAGAACAGGGTGCGAGGGACCTGGACTAGCTCCATTGTGGTCGCTCCCCCACGCTCCCAGCCACGATCTCCAGGCTGATTGCTGCACTCCTCCTGCTCCGCTTGCTGCTTCTGACGACTGCCTGCCCCAGCTGCTGCTCCTAACACCCTCTGCCTGCCTGGGTGATCGCGCTCCGACGTAGCCTGCATTCCCTGAGCGCCTAGAGGGGAACATAGCGCCTGATATCGTTTTTACTACGCAAGGCATCTCATTGTATATTGCGCTGCTTTGAATGTGTATTTGTTTACTTTTGACGCTCTGATTGGAATCCCTGTTTGGTTTCCGCCCGTCCATTTTGGGTTTGGTCATTCGTGGACCGTGTCTCCTCCCCGCTCCCCGCCTCCCAGCAGCCCCTCCCACGCTCCGCCCCCCTCCACTATCTATATATGACAGTTGCTCCCGCGCGCAGCGTCCACGCGCAGCGACCACGCCCCATCCGCGCCGAAGGTGCGCCAAAGGTAAGCCCGTCTACGCCCGTCCGCGCCCGGACCACGCCCAGCGCCAGACCCCCTGGCCCTCGCATTGCCCAGCCCTCCCGCATTACCTACGATGCCACCACCCTCCTAGCCCTTAACCCCGGCCGCTCCCCCAACTGCGTCCAAGCCGCTCCTGGACACACCCATGGACCTTTCTCATGCTACTCCTGCAAATTCATCGGCACCGACAACAACTCCGCTACGACCACACCACAGATTCCCGACCCCAACCACCTACAATGCATCTTGCTCAACACCCGATCGGTCCACAGGCACGCCATTGACCTATGGAATCTACTAGACACCATCTCTCCGGACGTCGCCTTCCTTACAGAAACATGGATGAACGCCTCCTCCGCCCCAGACATCACCATTGCCATCCCAGAAGATTATAAGATCATACGCAAGGACCGTACCGGCCACACAGGAGGAGGAATCGCTATCGTCCATAAGAAATCCATCCGCATCTCAACCAGCTCTGACGTCAATCTCGCCAACTCTGAACACCTTCACTTCCAGATCCACATCGACCCCAAGACCACACTCAGAGGCACCCTCCTTTACAGGCCACCAGGACCCCGCGCACAATTTAGTGAGGACATCACGGACTTCATCACTCCACGTGCGCTCCCCTCCAAAGATTACATCCTTCTGGGAGACCTCAATTTTCACCTTGAAAAGAACAACGACCGCAACTCCACCACCCTTTTGGACAACCTCGCCAACCTCGGACTTAAACAACTGGTCACTTCCCCCACCCACATCGCAGGTCACACCCTCGACCCTATCTTCACCTCCAGCAATCATGTCTCCTTCAGCCACACTACGGCTCTCCTCTGGACTGACAACAGCTGCGTTCACTTTACCTACAACAAGCCCAAACCCAACAACCACCCCCTACCAACTCTGCAAAGAAACTGGAACAAAATCACCATCGACCAGATCTCCTCATCGCTTCTCTAAACCCCCCAGCCCACTCCTCAAACCCCGACCAAGCCGCCACCAACCTCACCCTATGGTTATCCAACAGCGCCGACATCCTAGCACCACTGAAAAAACGACAAAGCAAACTTGGCAGCAAGAAGACCTCATGGTTCAACGATGATCTTAAGAAATCCAAGAAACTCTGCCGCTCCCTTGAGAAGGCCTGGAAAAAAGACCCAACCACCAGCACCAAGGACGCCTTCAAAAACGCCACCCGCATACACCACCAACTGATCCGAAAGGCCAAGAAAACCGCCTTCAAGGACCGACTAGATAACAACGCCCACAACAGCAAGGAACTTTTCAACATCGTCAAGGAATTTACCAATCCCTCGGCCAACTCTAACGACATCTCCCCCTCTCAAGCCCTCTGCGACTCCCTAGCTTCATTCTTCCACAACAAAATTGCAGACATCCACAACAGCTTCGACAACCAACCCGGAGACCAACCCACCCAACCATCTGCTGGACCTTCACCCCCCTCGAACATCCTTAATGACTGGAACCCAACCTCCACTGAGGACACCATCCGCCTGATGAACTCCATCCACTCAGGATCCCCCACAGACCCATGCCCTCACCACATCTTCAACAAAGCAGACTCCATCATAGCACCGCACCTCCGAGACGTCATCAACTGCTCCTTCAACTCCGCCACCTTCCCGGAAAGCTGGAAACACGCTGAACTCAGCGCCCTTCTGAAAAAACCCACAGCGGACCCCACCGAACTCAAAAATTACCGCCCCATCTCGCTCCTTCCATTCCCGGCCAAAGTCATCGAAAAAGCTGTCAACAACCAGCTCGCCGCCTTCCTCGAAGCCAACAAATCCCTCGACTCCTCACAGTCCGGCTTCCGAGCAAAACACAGCACTGAGACCGCCCTCATCGCAGCAACAGACGACATTCGAACTCTACTGGACAATGGAGACACAGTCGCCCTCATCCTCCTCGACCTCTCCGCAGCCTTCGACACAGTCTGCCATAGCACCCTTCTACAGCGCCTCAGAAACATCGGAATCCAAGGAAAAGCACTAGAATGGATCACCTCGTTTCTCACCGGAAGAACCCAGAGAGTCCGCCTTCCACCATTCAAGTCAGAGGCCACTGAAGTCATCTGCGGCGTACCACAAGGATCTTCACTCAGCCCCACCCTCTTCAACGTGTACATGAGCCCCCTCGCGGTCATCGCACGCCAACACAACCTCAATATCATCTCCTACGCGGATGACACTCAACTGATCCTATCACTCACCAATGACCCTAACACCGCCAAAACTAACCTACACGAAGGAATGAAAGAAGTAGCCGAATGGATGAAACACAGCCGTCTGAAACTGAACTCAGATAAAACAGAAGTCCTCATCTTAGGTACCTCCCCCTCCGCATGGGACGACTCTTGGTGGCCAGAAGCCCTTGGAAAAGCACCCATCCCGACAGACCACGCACGGAACCTGGGCGTCATCCTGGATTCCTCACTTTCAATGAACAGACAAGTCAACGCCGTCTCCTCATCCTGCTTCAACATTCTTCGCATGCTCGAAAAAACATTTCGTTGGATCCCCACCGATACTAGGAAAACGGTCACCCACGCTCTGGTCACGAGCCGACGACTATGGAAACACCCTCTACGCCGGTACTACCGCTAAACTCCAGAAAAAACTCCAACAAATCCAAAACGCCTCAGCCAGGCTCATATTAGACATCCCGCGTAAAGAACATATCTCTGGTCACCTGAAAAACCTCCACTGGCTTCCCGTCAATAAGAGGATCACTTTCCGGCTCCTAACCCACGCACACAAAGCACTCTACGAAAGCGGACCAGAATGCCTCAACACACGACTGTCCTTCTACACCCCCTCCCGCCAGCTACGATCATCCAGCCAAGCCCTTGCCACTGTACCTCGCATCAACAAAACCACCATGGGAGGTAGATCCTTCTCCTACCTGGCAGGTAAAACCTGGAACTCACTTCCCACTTACCTTCGCCTTACCCAGAACCACCTAGCATTCAGAAAGCAACTTAAAACGTGGATATTCGACAAGTAATTCCCCACCCCCCCTCAAGCGCCTTGAGACCCTCTGGGTATGTAGTGCGCTATACAAATTCTCTGACTTGACTATCGCGTGGGTCCTAGCGCGGCCCCGCAGTCAAGCCTTCCCTCTCCTACAGGAACACTGCAACCAGCGGATCACACTGCAAAGCACAGTTCTAAGGGTTGGGCCACCCTGCAGGATCAATGCTCAATCAAAAGTATGGGGGCCAGTACAGTCCCACGACGGGCTCGCAGTCAGCGGGACACTGCCCAACAAGGCCTAGCTCTCTAGAGTTCTGCCGCAGTCCCCTGGGGAGGGGGGAAGAGGGCAAATTGGGCCCCAGTCTCACTCATCTACACACTTGAGAAACCACTGAACCCAGCAGAGCGCACTCCACAGGACAAGGCATTCAATAATGGATAGGGCTGGCTTGTAAGATGGGGGTCAGCCCGCATGCAGGTCCCATGTCCAGCGGCATGCGCCACACACGGCGAAGCCTCCCCCCCTGGGGCCAGGAGGCAGAGCCACGGTCCGCAGCACAGCAACCTCCTGTCCAAGCAACTCGCCTCACATGAGATGGCATGGTCCACTTCCAGACCTGGCTAGATTGCCACCGACGGCGGAGTGCGGAGCAGCATCTAGAGCTGATATTGTCCATGCGGTCCACCACAGGCTCCTAAGGCACAGAACAATCTAGATGTTTATTTCTACCGGCGCCACGGTCCCCAAGTCAGCAGGAAGGTAAGGAAGATGGCGGATTGTTTCCTCCAACTGCCAGAGCCTCATTGGTTTTCCAGCACTCCAGAGAAGATGAAGATGTTAATCTAGTGCATATGTTGCTGCCTTGGTACCAACAAGTTCTGGGAAGTTGCCTACCCTAACTTAGGTAAAATATGCATCAAGATCATCTGTCTCACTCACTACTGCCTGTACCTTGCTCAGCCAAGATCTTGAGCACCCTATTCAATTTTGGCTTTTCTAGCTTGCCACCCCTGCGGATGCTAATTTTAGATTCAAAATACAACACCCAATGATTTTCGTTGGCTTCCAGATTTGCGGGTCTACCACTTCAGTGACGTACCCTGCACCTACCATGTACTTCTTGCTCCATTATATTTAAATGATTTGCACACAATGTGTTATTGAGAGTGATATGCTTCCATCTACTCTATTGGTGATGGAATCATTTTAGCTTGAGTATCCCTGTTTGACTACTAAGTTCACTTGATATTCATGAGATTTATGCTGACCTTATTAACTAAAATAAATGTAGAAATATATAAAAAGAAGTCGTTTCATGTAAAAGTGCTTCAAAGGAATAGAATGTCGTGTCTGCTAGGCTTTCAAGATATATGTGAGGGTTGGGTACTAGTGTACATGTTATGGGAACGCGTGATACATTGCAGATACACCAGTGCTTGATGACCGGGGCAGCTCTGTGGTGTTGTGACTAATCTATCCATGATGCAGACAAACAATGTTTCTTTTTCAAAAACATATGGGGAATGCTTCTTTGGCAACTGCACATATACACGCAGGAAAAGACTCATTTAGAAGTCTGCTAGATGCTTTATGTTATGTTATGTTATGTTATATTTACTTTTGTATAGCGCGCGGCTACTCAAAAAGAGTGTCCCGGCGCTTTGAGTAAGGAGGGCTACAGCGTAATAATATAACACAGTTAAAAGAAGAAAGAGACCACAGACAGAGAGGACACACAACAGCACGGCGGCCTACTGGGTAAACAACCAGGTTTTGAGGCCTTTTCTAAAAGCAAGTAGGCTGGTGGCTCCCCGAAGTGTGAGCGGCAGAGAGTTCCACAACTGTGGCGCCAGTAGTCCAAAGGAGCGACCTCCCAGGCGCGCTCTCTTCACTCGTGGAACAGCCGCCAAAAACAGGGATTCCGACCTCAGAGAACGAGCCGGATGGTAAAAGGCAAGTCTCTTTTGGAGGTACTTTGCTCCCACCGCATGGAGGGCCTTATAGGCCAGGGTCAAAGTCTTAAAGGCGATCCGTTTGCGGATTGGAAGCCAATGCAAAGTCTGCAGCAAGCCCGCTGCACTGGCACGTCTATTCAAGCCAAAAATAGCTCTCGCCGCAGCATTCTGCACAACTTGGAGCCGCTGTAGCAGATACTCTGGCAGGCCCAGGTACAGAACGTTCGAATAATCTAACCTAGAGCCTATCAGGGCCTGCACAGTCAGCTTCTTGTGCTCCTCGGACAAAAGGGGAAGAAACCTCCGCAGCATCCTAAGGAGGCCGAAGCAAGTGCCCGACACCCCCAGGATCTGGGACTTCAACGTCAGCCCCTTGTCCATCTTGAACCCCAAGTTCTTAGCCATTTGGGATGAACAAGACGGAGGGAACATATTGATAGGCCACCAAGCCTGCCAGTCTGGCTCCGTGTCACACCCAAAGAAGAGTACCTCGGACTTATCGGAATTGCACTTGAGGCTGTTCAGTTGGAACCATTGAAAAACAGCCCCAAGGCGATCCCGGATACTCTCCCCATCAAAGTCTCCTCCTCTCTTGCACGAGAAGAGGAGCTGGGTGTCGTCTGCGTAGGATACGATCCGGGCCCCAAACGACTCCGCCAACGCCGCCAAAGGGGTCATGAAGATGTTAAAGAGGGTCGGGCTCAAAATAGAGCCCTGTGGGACCCCGACTCCCAGAGGCGGCATCACGGCGGAATCTGGCGAGGCCCAGACCGTTTGCCGGTGGCCAGCTAGAAAGGAAGAAAACCAGCTGAGCACCGTCCCCCGTAGTCCTATCTCATAGAGTCTTGCGAGAAGGCCATCGTGGGGGATGGTGTCTAAAGCCGCCGACAAATCCAGCATCACCAGCATGGCTTTGCCCCCAGTGTCCAGAACCCCTTTAATGGTTTCTGAGACCTCGAGGAGCGCGGTCTCTGTGCTGAGATTTGGACGAAAGCCCGACTGGGTGGCATGCAGAATCTCATTTGTCTCTAGAAAATTGGAGAGCACCGTCTGCACGTGCTTTTCCACAATTTTCGTGAGAGCCGGCAACAGAGAGATAGGCCTATAGTTGACTGGGGCCTTTGGGTCCAGACCAGGCTTCTTGAGCAGCGGAATAACCATTGCCTGCTTCCAAGCCTGCGGAACCACTCCCTGGCTCAGCGAGAGATTCAATAGCGGGTTCGCCAACGGATTATTCACCTCCGCAATTTTCGCCAGAAATTTAGCTGGGCACGGATCCAGGGGCGAGCCCGATTTGAGGTTGCCCATGAGTGCTAAAGAGGCAGGGGCAGAGATAGGTGGAAACACGCCCAACGTCAAGCCTGGCGAGGCCGGAGGGGACCGGACAGCCTCAGGGTTAATCAGCCCCGCAGGTACAGCCGATGGAAAAGAATCCTGTATAAGTTTGATCTTGCTAGTAAAAAAACTAGCAAGGTCAGAAGCCCAGGAGTCAGAAGGCCTCGCATCAGAGGTATTGGACCGTGGAGATATAAATTCTCTCACTATGGAGAAAATCTCCTTACAGGAGTTGGAGGCAGCTTCTATCCTCCCTGCCAGGTAGGCTTTTTTTCCCAGGCGAATGTCCTGGTGATAGGCCTTGACCGCCGTCTTGTAGGTCAGCTTGGTATCAGTGTCGTATTTTGCCCGCCAGGCTCTTTCGGCCACCTTACACTGCTGCCGCATAGCCGACAGTGCTGCGGTGAACCAAGGAGCGGAGACCCGTTTCGGAGTCAGGCGGGGGGCCAATTCCGGGGCAAGATCGTTAAGCCTGTCTGAGAGCCATACCTGCAAGGACTCCAGATCCTTTTCCAGGTCGCCAGAAAGGGGGCAGGGGTGATCCAGGGCGGCCTGAGCCAGCATCGCAGGGGTCACTCGATGGTAAGCCCTATGGATTTGACCCTGCTGCTGTGGCGTAGCAACAGTCGATTTAACTGTGCCTTTGATCGAAAATTTAGCAAGCAAATGGTCTGACCATAGTACCGGGATAATCTCTATCACCTCAAGGGGGGATGACGAGAAAACCTGGTCAAGAGTGTGCCCCTTGTCATGCGTAGGCCCCTGAAGATAAGGGATCAGTCCCAGCGGGGCCATAGCCTCTGAAAGTTTAATAGCGGCAGGGTCAGAAGGATCATCCATCCGAAAGTTAAAATCCCCGGCCACGATGCAGTGTTCCGCTTTCAGGGCCAGTCCCAATAAAACGGAGTCGAGATCTTCAAAAAACGTTCCAGGTAGACCAGGCAGTCTATATACCAATAATCCCTTAACTGATTGATGCTGAGCCAAAGCGATAGAAAAAGCAAGGGTCTCCGAGCCGCGAATGTCATCCACTGGCAAGACATTACAGGACGTGCCTTTCTTCACCACCAGTGCCACTCCACCACCCCTTCCCTTAGCTCTATCCTTCCTGAAGATGTTATAATCAGGCGGGATTGCCATGGCGACATCTGGGTTAGAGAGTTCTCCCCACCACGTCTCAGTAAGCATAAGACAAAGTGGCTTTACCGTATCGAGGAGCTCAAAAATGTCTTGTGCATGTCTACACGCCGATCTAGTGTTTAATAGCATGCAGAGATATCCAACACTGGCGATGTTATTGCTAGGTGACGATGACAGAGCGCGGTTGGGGCGCCAGCCACAGCCGGGGCAGATGGACTTACCTCGGTGGCGGCCAGGAAAGACAGTGCAGCAGCCACTGGCAGCATTGAAGAGAGAGCGAAGCTCCCCAGGAGTGTAACGCAGCGCTGGTGACCCTGTATGACACATGCCTGGTCGCAGAGCCCAGCCCGCCGCCCCGACCGCCTCCGGGACGCTGACGGGCGCAGACGGGCAGGACACGGGCGCAGACGGGCAGGACTCTGGCTTGACTCCGGCGCGAGTCAGGCGCCACCGCTGCGCATCTCCGCTGCGCGAAGGGAAGTGAGCTTTAAATGCAGCCTCACCTGGTCTCCAAACGGAGCTCTAGAGCGCTGGATCCGGTGGAGCGCTGGAAGAACAGCAGCCCCAATATGGCGGCCAGGCGCCACGAGTGAGCGACCAAAATGCAAATAACTCCGCTCTACAAGCGGTGGGGGGCCCAATTATGGTGCAAGTGTGTGGGCGCGGCGGCGATAATAAAAACAGGGGGTAAATAACAGAAACCAACAAAGATAGTAAAAACGGCAATTTTAAAATGCAAAAGCGCTGCGCGCCTACTGCAGCATAAGACAGACAGTGTAGCGCGATGATAATGCCAATCACTCCTTACTAGAGGTCGAGCAGCTCAGAAAGCTCGCCTTAAATGCAGCCTCACCTGGTCTCCAAACGGAGCACTAGAGCGTTGGATCCGGTGGAGCGCTGGAAGAACAGCAGCCCCAATATGGCGGCCAGGCGCCACGAGTGAGCGACCAAAATGCAAATAACTCCGCTCTACAAGCGGTGGGGGGCCCAATTATGGTGCAAGTGTGTGGGCGCGGCGGCGATAATAAAAACAGGGGGTAAATAACAGAAATCAACAAAGATAGTAAAAACGGCAATTTTAAAATGCAAAAGCGCTGCTTTAGAATCTATTTGTGCCATTATCAAAGAACAAACTTCTCAGAACCACGTCCTTAAAGATATTTTCGGACTGCTTGAAAAAGACAGAGTGGAGCTCAGCTAAAATGTACAACTGCCCCAAAAGTGAGTCTTCTGAAGTTTTTCTTAGAGGCTTCTGCAGTAACACTTAAACAGCTCAGTGTTATTAAAAGCGCAGAAACTTCTGCTTGTCTGTTCTAGGAATCTCCTACACCACAAACGCCCCAACACCATCCATGTTCAGTTTACTCATTAACAAGTAAGTGTTCTAAAATGTTTTCTGTGTTTGTTTTCGCCATACATGCTGCATAAGTGGATCTTGTCGAGACTTGTTGCTCAAGGTCTCACGCTTGTAAAGGTATGCATGTTCGAAACAATCTTTGAACGTCTAAGGCTAAACAGGGGGTCTCAAAATGTGATTTGCTTTACAAGCAAAATTGGCTTACAAGCAAAATTGGCTTACCTTTTGTGCCCTGAATGATGCACTGCTCACTGTGATTGTGTTATGTAGGGAATACACAGTTTGCAATGTGACACCTTTTCCCCTGAGATTTTTATGCGAGTAGAAAGACAGAAATTAAGCATTTGTATTCAGTGAAGCTATGTCCCAGCCCTACTTTTTCCATTCACAAAGCACTGACGTAATATTTTAGTTTGAATTGGGAAAATCAGTCTATAACTTAAGGAATGCAGGAACATGGTTTTCTTGTTGGTCTAGCGGCTATACACTGTAGATCAAAGCGTGTGATTTAGGTTTTACGTTGTAACTCCCCTGCCACAATTAACTTATCTGTCATGGGTGGGAGCACTAACAATAAACTGAGCACCAGTATAAAGTGCTGGAATGGAATTTCTCAATATACCTACTACACTCTACCAGTGTCACAGACTGCAAAGAGGTCAGGAGCTAATTTTAAGTAGGGGATGAACCGGTTCAGTTAGTGCTGTTCCACTAGGAATATGAGGTCTGGGGTAACCTTGGGCCTATAGACGCTCTATTGACCATGGACATGTCAATCCCCTGCTGCGGAAACCTATCTGATATCCAAGGCAGCACACACCCACACATGCTTTACAGAAAGGTTACAATACAATCCCTCCCACTCCCTGTACACCGTCCCTTTCAAACATGATTGCATCCGCGTCAGGAGAGCTTGCTCCAAGAATGCTGGACTCCATGTTCGACTGTTTAGTTGTCGAGAGCTGCCAATCCTAGGGCTCGGTAGGGCATGCAGGCTCCTGCACTCAGGTATTTATGTGTGCCTCATCGGTACCTCAACACTTCTGTAGAAGTTGTGCCAGGAGAGAAGATTAACCCCAGTGTGCTAGTGTGGTGTAAAGAGAGGTTTGAGGTGCCAAAAAAAGGCTGTAATCAAATACTTAGAATATTCAAAGTAAACTTACAAAGCCAACATTTGTTTTACTACTGGCATGGCCTGGATAAGTTCTACAGAATTACGTAAATCGACTGTTGCGAAAACAGGGGTTCGTAGTTTGGGTATGAAGACAAAGACAGCACGGTGAACTTGATACATTGCGAGAATTTATTGTCAGATTTGATCTGTATATTTTTTCAACAAGATAACACTGCTTCGTGCTACACAATCAGCTGTGCATAAGTCTGTGTACTACATGGCGAGACCAAGCCTATATCTTGGATTATGTCTCATGATAAGTAAATGTAAAGGTTTAATAAGGAAGTGCCTCAAGCCATTACAGTATCAAAAGACCCACTACTTAATTTTGTTCTTATAGGGCGAAGACTACATGTGACATATAAGAAGACCAATGCCAGCTGCTACAGAACGTCACAGCTGTGTTTGCAGAGCATTGGTTGGCAGTAAAGTAACATGGATTGAGGGCAGCAGGGAGAGAGCGTGCAGGCCATGTGACTAAGGAAAGTAGGGCGCTCCCACACACCTCTGAACCCTGCCCCTGAATATTGAGGCAATGCACAAGGTAAGGTCCTACAGATTGGCCCCATAATTCCCATATCTGCAGCCACCTGCTGGGAGAAAACCGAAGTCCAGCTCCTGTCTTGAACAGAATATTAGGAGCAAGATCTCCAGTGGCATGGGCGCCGCTGGAAACGTTTGGCTTCATCCAAACTCCCCCATAGGCATCAAGAACGTCAAGTCAAGTGTGGTGGGGCAGAGGTGGCCCGGGGACAGACCCCATTCAACCGCAATGAACACAGGCTTCTCAGACAGAATCTGCAGTAAACACCAAAGACCAAAACCACAATGAACATCAAAACTGTACATCCAATCCCATTGGACAGAGAAGAAAGGGCAAAGTGACTGAAGTAGATCAGAGAGTAAAATCACAACTCCTGGATACCTCATCCACGACAAGATTATCTCATCTTTGACAGGAAATATACTCCAGCAAGCCCAGCCCAGGTAAGTCACTAACGCCGCTTAGACAAACCAGGTCACAATAATACAGCGGACTGTCTTAAATGGAATTATCTCAGTTCAAAAGATCTGGAAGGCTCCCTTTTCCTCTGTATTTCTATGACTAAAAGACGTATAGTGTAAATGAGTGAGAACAGAGAGGAGTCCCTGCACCACGAAGCTAAAACCATCAGCACTTGAATTTTAGCATCACACGTGCCAATAGTTACCAAGCTTTAACAGGCGCCCCAAGACTACTTCTTGTTACAGCTCAGCCACTCACCTGCCATTCTTTGCACTCCTTGTGTTTGGCCAGTTGGAAGAGGGTGATCGCGTTGTACAGCTGCCAGAACTGCGGAAGAGAGAAACGGATAGTTTGAAGTCATCGGCAGGATCCAGAGCTTCCACGTCTGGACAGTGATGAGGAAATGACATGGGTGCTACAATCGCCATACCTAAAGCCCTCTGCCTGCATGTTCTGACATTCAAACTATCAGCAACACCAACTCCATTCCAGACTTTCCAAAGACTCTGCATCCCAGGATATCCAGTGGCGAGCTGTTCAGTTAGGACCAGATTCACAAAGGGCCTCTGCACTTGTGGTGGAGGCCCCGCAGTGGTGGGGGAGTCTACGCCTTAGTGGCGGAGGCCCGCAAAGTCGTGGCTGGGATCCCACTCTCGTGGTGGGACCGCTTTACAGCAGTTACCCATTGTGGAGGTCCAGCCACAAATTTGCATCCCACCACAACTGTGCAGCCTTCGGCACGTGTGCAGAGGCCCTTTGTGAATCGGCAAAATCTACTAACTCCGGTCCTGAATCCCCTTGCATGTGTGCACCCCGTTCCCACAAGTGTATTTCCCAGAATCCCCCAGGTATGTCATGTTGACTTTCTGATAGAACACAAGACCTTTAGGTGGGTACACCCTTGGACAGTCCCCATTTGCTCCAGCACTTGCTACCCAGAGGCTTTTTGTTAGTGGCTGCAAACTGGGCTTCTATTACTATCTGATACATTCTCAAATGTGGCTTTCCACCAAAAAAACACTTTTTGGGAGAGCGTTTCACATTTGAGGGATGCTCATCAGGCCCCTTCTTTTATTTGACTTTATTTTAATGTGATAACCTCTGGGGCGCCATTTTTGCCGGATACTCTGTAACCTAGAATTCCATGTCAATCCTATTTTTTACAGTACCGTGTTATTACCACATTAGTGCCCCAGCTGAAAAGGTTTATTAGGACGATCCATCCGTATCCTGCAGTGGCAATAATGCTCGAGACCACACAAGAAACAGGCCACACAACTGCTTCAAACATTCATACAGCAAAAAAAAAACTCTGGATGTCAGCGTGTGATGACATGTTCTATTTCACAGACCCCAACAACTGGTAAATAGCAACGCTGCCTTCAGTACCCAAGGAGTCTGTGCTTAGCGAAGGGATATCCACTCCTGCGCAGTCAAGTGGAGGGAGAATGAATGGAAAGATCAGGTGCTCACTCACCTGTCCAAAGAAGAGGAAGGGGAGCAGGAATGTCAGACCCCTCCACATCCAGGACTGGAAGCCCTCTGCAACGAGAGAATAGATGTTTGTGCTGGCACGATTGGAACCAAGAAGTTGTGGTTGCCTGATATTAACTTTCCCCCAGACCACAAGCCATGGTAAGCACAAATAAATATATTTATAGGACAAAACATCAGAAACTGACAAAATAGTGAAACAAAGAGCAAAACAGTGCTCTGTGTAAAACCAGTGGTCATAGTATTACCGCACGAGCTTTAAGGATCTACTCATAAACGCTAGATGCTATTGTTAGGTCTGGATTGACAGCGCAGCTGCCTTGCAAGACATTTTGGGACTAATACTTTTAAATAGCTTCAGCTCTACCCTGAGAAGTATTCCTCTCATACTATTGGTTGTTTGGTGTATCATTCCACCTCCTATAAAGCGCATGCATTGTAATGAGCACGGGACTTTTTCCCTCTCAAAAGTCCATTCGGTCATCGCATAGGAATCTGCTTTTCTCTTAAAGCGGCATTGTAAACAGAAAGTAATAGATTTTTTTGTTTTTCAAAGCAGCAGGGTTTATCAATGAGGAGTCAGAATGCACACCCAACCAATTTGCTTTGCGAATGCTGATTACGTTTGGCTTGATGAATGCCATTTGTGTTCTAATCCCAGGGTCTAATGAAGGTAATAATAATGACCTGTGATGCAATAGACCTGATGACTGTGTGAGGTGTTGAGCTGCTAGCTCCAAACATTAGGACTGGAACACGCCTTCTGCTCATCATTCTTCCAATGAGATTAGTGGTTTTCAGAGGTTCAGTTGGGGATAGAAATCAACATAAATCTTCACGACAACTTTGTTAAGGGCAGACATTCACCATCAAGTGCTACTGACATGCATATCAATGCCTTTTCCTAACTTATATTTCATATTCTCAGGGATGTGTCCTGAAGACAAAGCGAATTAGCTGTTTCACACCAATCCTCAAACTAGAACGATGAAGGATGTTCTGCAACGGAAGGCACAGCTAATACGTTGGAGAGCCCAGGAGGATTAAATATTTTTAAAACAAGTGTGCATTTCTGTTTTATAAGTGTTGCAGCATTTATTGAAAAATACTTTAAGTCCACTTGGGTCTAGGAAAATTACTGATGCTATGAAATTACCATACGATAAGTGCATGCTAACTTGCATCTTTCCTATTCGCATGTCTATTCCATCATGGAACCGTGTGAGAGCAGTACAGTTAATGAAAGTAAAGAACATAAACGTGTTCATTAATACATGTTTTGCTCATAACAAGTAAAGCGAAAAAGCAGAGAACCCATGGAAGTGACAAAACAAAAACATAATTAAGCACATTATAAAGAGAAAATACATTTTATTATCCACCAACTGATACTCTTAGCTGCTAAGTGGCGCATGTCATGTGAGACACTTTCAACAGAGTTTTGGAATTTTAGCCAACAGTGCTTGGTATACTTGGAATTGTAGTTTTGCTTTTACCATTATAAGTAAATATTTAAAACATCTAGCTTGCAAACCTCTGCTGCCCAAAGCACTAGGACTTGATTTTATGTATGACAAAAGGCATATGAACTAGGCCTGGGCGGTAAATTCAGCTTGCAGAATTTGGGTAATTTAGCATCCCGTGGAGAACTCGAAATTGCCCAAAATTCTGCGTTCCGCAGCTTCGCAAAATGTTTTGCTTGTTCGCGTTCTCAAAATGCATGTTTGCGAGATATTTCCCCCCCCCGAGCACGCAAACAGCAATTACGAACAGGAAAAAAGCATTGCGAACAAGCAATTCCGCGTGTTGGCGGAATTTCTGCGTGTTCGCAGATATTTTTTACGGTTTCACGGAGATTTGCATAACGCGATTACGCAAATTCCGCCCACCCCTAATAAGAACGTGTTTCTAGACTGAACATCACCATCCGTCCTCATTGTAGATCATTCTGTGTCCCTGCTGCATATCACCCTGTGCACACCTCATTCCCACTCTGGAGTGCCACTGAACTATAATCAATCTAGCCAACCCTGCTGTACAGAAAGTTGAGCTCTGTTCATGCACATTGTCACTTGCTATACGGTGTATGTATGATTGGTGGTCAAAATCATGTTTATTTCGGTTACTTAAACCCATAAATTACACATCACAAATGAATTAAAAGGTTTACAAAGAAAAAAAACAATACCCTCGTTCATAGGGAACAGTATCAGCCCGTATTAACTAGTTCTTTCGCATCCAGACTTGTCTTGCACTACGTCTTCCATAAAACCAGGTATAATGTGCAAATGTGACATTGCGGAGTGTACTAAAAGTGCAAGGGTAGCTAAAGTGAGAAACAAGGCAAAGGTAAACTATTTCTAAGCCGCAGGGATAATCCATCTCCGACTGTTTGCCTATTGTCTTATGAAAAAATGTGCATATAAACTGCAAACGTGACAATATAAAATTGGCAAAAAATGGAAAAAGACATCAAGCTAAAAAACATTTACTCGACCCCCTCTTCCCATAAGATGTGGCTCACCGGTTAGAGGAGGCAGTCCCTGATGCAGAGGTCAGACCCGGGACCAGGGTTCAATCCCCGACGCGGCAGGGCCTTGAGCTCAAAAATGTCCATGGACTCGATAATTCTCGCCTCAGTGGCTACTCGAATCGTGAGTTCACACTCTGCAATTCTGGAATAGCTTGCTTAATCTCCACTACGGCCCCACCGCAATGGGATGCCTGGTCTTCACCTAGGGGATGCCCAGTAGGGGTAATCTCGCAGGGAAAGGCCAGGACGGGTTCCCAAAGCAAGCGCCTTGAGACCTTACGGTGAAAGGCGCTATATAAGAACGTATGATTTACGATTTACGATTATCTAACAATGACCTTTCCACCAAACCGGATATATAGTGCAAATGTGACAGAGCAAGATATGCTAATTGTGCAAGGGTGTCCTTAAAGAGGAAAAAGGAAAAACTCTTTTGGACAACAGGGTCTCTTATACCACGTTGTCACCTATTGTCTTACTCTGACTCTTCCATAATACCAAATGTACGGTGCAGGTGTGACAACAAGATAACATTTACTCCAACTGGAAGAAAAAGATTTAAAGCTTAATACGATTACTCAACTGCCCCATCCCCACCAATCCTGGAACATTCACAGTTTAGCATTTTAGATGTAGGATTGTTATTCTGCGTTCAATGATGTTTCCATATGTGCCTTTTGGGTGCATTCTCTATGTGTACACGTGTACCAGAATGCCTTGTGCATCTATTTGTGTGTATGCTCTTTACGAAAGGAAAAACAACTGGCTTTGTCAGCACTTGTTCTCTGCATGCATCTGGTTTTAGTTAATGGCCTGTGCCAGTTGATCTGGCCATAGATAACTAGAGATGAGGCATTCACCTTTATGTCATTACTCCAGTATATGGACTAAGCACAAGATCACTCAAATACAGTGGAGAGAAGACTTCTCAGCAAGTATTCTCTGCTTTTAGATCTCTGTCTACATAAAAATACTTGCAACATAGACGGACGAGCTAATGTTCAGTTTTCAGAAACCCTGATGTCAAACAACTCTATCAAGGGAAATAGTAATCCAGAAAAATGCTTTCTCACAAAACTTGGTGTCTTTTATGACCAATCTTACTTACTACTAAAGCATACACTTGCATTGGGAAACATGAGCTGTGAAGGAACCTCTATGTCCAAGCTACTTGGGCTCCACGGACCCCTCTTGAAAGGGGCACAGACGAGATGCCGACGACACCCAGCTCATCCTCTCCCTCACCAGCGACCCCACCACCGCCAGAGCCAACCTACACGAAGGGATGAAAAACGTCGCCGATTGGATGAGGAACAGCCGCCTTAAACTGAATTTGGACAAGACGGAAGTCCTCATCCTGGGATCATCTCCCTCCGCCTGGGACGACTCCTGGTGGCCCCCGGCCCTGGGCACCGCTCCCAAACCGACGGACCACGCACGCAACCTGGGCTTCATCCTGGACTCCTCCCTGTCAATGACCAGACAAGGCAACGCCGTCTCATCCTTGTGCTTCAACACCCTGCGCATGCTCCGCAAGATCTTCAGATGGATCCCCACGGAAACCAGGAAGACCGTCACCCAGGCACTTGTCACCAGCCGACTTGACTACGGGAACACGCTCTACGCCGGAACCACAGCGAAACTTCAAAAAAGACTCCAACGCATCCAGAACGCCTCCGCCCGACTCATCCTCGACATCCCCCGACACAGCCACATCACCGGACACCTAAGAGATCTGCACTGGCTCCCCGTCAGCAAGAGCAGACTGTTAACCCATGCACACAAAGCTCTCCACGACCTGGGCCCCAAGTACCCCAACGACCGCATGACCTTCTACATGCCCACCCGCAGCTACGATCGACCGGCCACGCACTCGCCACCGTACCACGCATCCGCAGAGAAAATATACTCCATTCTCCGAAAATATCTTCCCTGGTAATCAACCAACTTGATTGACATGTTAGTTCATTCACGCCCTAGTAAGAAATTGCAATGCGTGAACCAAGCATCCATAACAGGCCTACCTATAATACTAGGTAATCATAGGTGTGGTTCTTGCCACGCTTGTGAGGCAGCCATTGTATCAGATGGTATCTCATACAATGGAAAGGAAATCAAGTTACGTCATCTTTCCAACTGTCGCAGTAACAATGTTATATACATTCTGTTCTGCAGTTGTGGATTAGCCTACATAGGAGAAACTGGTCGCGAATTTCGCTTACGATTTAGTGAGCACAAGTCTGCAGTTAGAACTAGGAAATTGTCAGCACCATTAGTACAACATTGTGCAGACATGAACCACAATGAACAAGATTTTAAATGGTCAATTCTTGAAAAGGTTCAACCCCTACCAGGACAACCAGTGGAAGTCACTCGAAAAAAACGAGAAACGTTTTGGATTTTCCATCTTGATTGCGTTAAACGTGGCCTCAACGAAGAAATAAACTGGTATGTCACTAGATAACTGCACTTCTGTAACCTATATTGACAATATTATTGGGTTTTATCCCATGATATCACATTATCATTATGATTGTGTTTATTTTTGTGTTTCAAAAGACTCCTTTTCTTCTTTATTTAATATAGTTGGTCATTTTTCTGCTTCATACGACTCTGTTTTATATATATCTTACATGTATTGTATTTACACATAGATTATTATAAATAGAGTCTTTCTCTTCATTACAAATAAATGTTTTTCAAACCTATTTTCTTTGTCTTTATTGTATCACTGAGGCCACTTACTTTATTTTTGTGGGAGCTCAGTTTATTATTCATGGCACTTATTGTTTTTCATCCTATGCACGTATTGAGTACGTTGTATTTTGTGCATTGGTGCATATTTCAATATGGCGGTACCCTAGTGCGTCTTCTATTTTCCTTAAGTGTGCAGTTGTCATTTTTTCGTGAATTGTTTATTTAAACGCGATATGTTATTAAGAGTGCCATTCATTGTACTGGCGTTTTTGTATCCCACATCCTTTATATTTATTGCTTTTCTACTCGGGTTTGTATTATATTATTTGCACTGTGCAAAGTGATTTACTTTAGTGCCCATTCCAATATGGTGTTACCCAAGTACGTCCTTTATTTTCATTTAGGAGGTTCATTGTTTTTGTTTCCTGGGTTTCCATTACATATCGCGAGATCACGCTGTTGCGCGAGTGTTTAAAATGAGAGACCTAACGTTTGATATTTTTTTCCTGTATTGGAGTTTACTGTGATGCGGATACGTTAGAATCGAGGCTCTATTTCGATCAGGTGAGCGTTAATATTCCGAATGTTGGGACGGCTAGTCATCTCACTTATTACGGGTTGTTTGCTTTAAAGTCCCAAACGCCGATTTCAGTCGTCTATGTAGCCGCTCTGCTTCTTCACGGGGCCTTGTGTTTCCATTCATCACCGTAAGGTCGCATTACATCGTACGGACCTAACCTGTTAAGCAAAAATGATCGACGCATGCCGTTCTCTCCTTAATACTCCTGAAATATTTTTATAGTCGGACATCTAGGTGCTTTCATTTCTTGTATGGGCTCAACGCGGTTTCTCTTTTCTGTGTAAACAGTATATCGGCAAGCCTTCATTAGTTTGGGAATCCTTAAACAGCTAACGGTAGTAAGGAATGGTTATTAAGTTGAAGTCAGATCTAGGATTTTGTTGTTTGGAAACCTCTCATGTTCATCCACTTTTAATTACTTTAAGCTACGACATGCCAGTATCGTTTTCGCCACATTGCAGTAGCATACATGCAGTGGTGCTTTAAATATGTATACAAAATGTACGGTGGTATCATTGTATATCAGCCTATTGAGATCTGTACTTTTATTTACTAGGACGCTCTAAAGTTTGGATGCAATACCCTCAGTGTTCTGAATAGAAAATGGATTTATAAAACCTTGTGGACATAATTGTCACCTAATAGAGGTAAGTATTGTAACAGATTTTTAGAGCAACGTAGTTAGCGAGAAATCATCACTGATTCTTCCATTTAGTCCTTCTCTATCTCTATTTTTATCTTTAGCTGGGACCCAATATTTGGTTTTTTTCAATAAATAGAAAGTCAAGGATCATACTGTATGCAGTAATCACGGAATACCCGATTTACTCCAACATCTACCTATATAGGGGTAAGAGCTATTTGTGCACTCAGTGTTAATCTCTTGTTGATGGGAGAGTCGTGTTATACGTTAGGCTTATGGCATGGGTTTTTGTATATTCTTCTTGCAGATCATTATTTGGAAGATAGATAATAAATTATCTTCTGAAACTTTGTAATTGGATTGTACCATTAGAACTCCAACTGTATTGTCAACCCTCGCTTCTCTGTGTAAGTATCCATGCACTTATGATCTTTACCAGTTAGACCCTGATTTTAACATCAAAGCTAGTGCGCAGGGTGTGAGAGTGTGCAGGGTGTGAGGGTGTCACCTTCCCTCTATTTAGATATTAGACAACATTGCTGGGACCTCTGTATGTCCTATAGGCTAATCCATGCATGCTTTCAATTTTCCTGTACTGTTGTTTTTACATGTATTAAGCATTATGTGCTATCTTATTGTCTTTTCTAATGTTCTGCTGGTCGCATTTATCGGGATGTCTCATTGTTGTTTTCAATGATGTGAAATATATACTTTTTCTTTTTTCTTTTTGGTGACAATGTTATTATTTATATATTGTAGGCCCCCTGGATATCTGGGTTTCTTTATCGGAAGTGGTCCTGAAGAAGGTGGCCTTGAGCCGCCGAAACGCGTCGACCAAGTGCGGGGTCTCACATTGACCTTGGAGACCTGTACTCATGATTTTTCTTCCGTGTTTTATATGTTGTGAGAATGTGTGAAGTTTGAGTGAGAATGTGGAGATTGTTATGAATGTGTTTGGATGTTGTTACCTTTTCTCTTTTTTCCAGGGGCTGTTTCAAATATGTACTAGTCTTCAGTCATTTGATTTGTTATAAATGTCTGATTCATTTACACTTTATGATATTTTCCTGTGTTCTCTTTTTCTGTATTTATAAAAATATTTTGTCTTTATAAAAATTGTAAATCTCACTATATCTGATGAATTCATGAAACAATGTTATTTGAAGTAAATTTATGGAGCATATATTTATAAAAATGAAATAAATAATATATATTTTGTTGTAATATTGCAAGTCATGGTCCAGTCCTTGTCACCTATATCTGAGAAGTTGCATTTTTCAATTATGTGGTAGGTAAGGGAAAATTGTTCTTTCTTGTCAAATCAACCAACTTGGGTCTTGACATCAGTCTCACGTCGTTTCCTCTCGGGGCCAAAATGTAGGAGTACTTGTTAGTATTGTGGGAATTCAGAACTAAATCAGTCCCCGAGTCCTCTTTAAAACATAGCACAGTGCAACGCGGTGCAAGAAATGGAAAACATGCTTCTGATGCCATTTTGACACATTTGTTTCCATAATCTAATGGATCAATGAGATGGTCTTCTCGAATGATGTCCAGTGGGTATTGCCAGTCTTTTCTTCTCAAAGCACTGCTGACACCTTAGCACAGGTCATTGTCAGAGCAAAGCTATTGCAATATTCTATAGAACAGGCTCCCCCAGAAATAAAAAGCAAAAAAAAAAAATCTGAATATTTCCATATGAAAAACAAGACATCCATACTGGAGCCAGTACCTCCCTCCCCCTTACCTAATTTTACAAACCCTTAAGGCTCCTTTACTCTAAGAAAATTATTTTCAGCATTAATGCAAAGTTATCGGTGTAAGCTACTACTAGACAATAGTACTCTGAGACAACTAATGCATTCACCGACTTCTTGAATTCCTATGGGTGACATACTGGTGATACTACGTCAAAAAGCACATGGTATCCGGCTTAAAAAAAGTGACCATGTTTTCCTTTACACACTTTGAACAAGTGTTGCCACAAGGCCCCTAAACTTACCTGTGTCCCTGATATCAATGAATACATTGAAATACTCTTTTAAAGTAAATCATATGATTTGTGATCACACTCTCGCCCACATTAGCACCAATATTATGGTTTGCCTGTCAATACCTCTGCAGCCTTATTCAAGCTAGATAATATTCTGAGGTCTTTCTGACGGATTACAGTAAGGCGGGCTCATTCAAGTCCTTCAATAAGACCGATGACATGTCAGCAAAATCCTTCTTCAGGATTCTGATGTTTTGATATAATCTAGGACTGGATCAATAACCAGCTTAATCGCTTCAGCACAATCCTAGGCCTTGGCAGGCACTGGTTACTTACAGTATTGATGGAGGGGCATCCAGACCCAGCTGCCCCACAGTCTTAATAAGGCTATGCAACACCGCGGCCAAGCTACCTATCTTGCTAGGAGGAAGCTTGCGAAAAGAAACAAAATACATGGGGTTATCCTTGAACTGGGCTGGCTGTGGAAAGTCCTTTGAAATGTCATTTTTTAGGATAGAACCAAGATCCTAATGTACAAAGGTTTTGTGAGTTGCACACAATTCACAAAAAGGCTTACGACACTTAAAATAGGCCAGTGCAATGGATCAAGTGGTCAAGGATCATGCCTGTATGCATAAACACTGTTTTCTGGCATTAGTTTGTGTGTTAATAGTAAGTGTTACAGTAGAAGCAGAAACTGTTGTGAACGAATGGACAACAGTTCCATTCCTTCCGTAGTGTAATATTAGTGTTTTAAGTGTAACAAGGTATTCCACCACTGATGGTTCTTTAAAATCCTTGAACTTGTGTTAATTTCTCATTATTTTAGTTTTTCCTTCATATCAACATAATTTTGTATTTAAACTTTGCAGGTGTTGGCTATAGTATTCATCCAATATAGAATGTCTTTACAATTTCTAAAAAATAAAAATCTTGCTCTGAATTTAATTATTTTCAAAAATAACCAAAAAATTTGAAACTGAAAAATAAACGTTTAATTTAAAAAGTGGATTCCATTAATTAATTCCTCCATTGCTTCAGTGATGAAACCCCAGCCCGTTGCTGCAGACTCTTGCCTCGAGTTCGCAGTTTTTTCTTTTGTCCTGGACCTTAGGTCATACCAACACTTTATCTCCTCCACACTCCTGTTGGTGTCGCCCATGGCTTTACTTGTCTCTTGATTACGCCTCCAAATCACTTTTTCAGTGCCCTCTGGAGTTGTAATCTTTCTAAATCATTTACCATTTTCAGCTGCACATTCTTCCAAGTAAAATGTCATGTTCTTGGTCACGTTTTCTTTTCATTCTCCTCACATCTTTCTCCTATGGTTCCTGGGTTGGCATTCTGTTGCCTTTCAAAGGTTCAGAAGACAAAGAAAAGTGTGCTCGTCTCCATGCTCTAAATTTAGTTGTTCATGGACATTACCTTGGTCTACGATATCAGTTCATTTAGTCTTTATTTCGAATAAAAAATTCATAAAAGACAGCAATATTTACAAAAGACATTATCAACATTACAGTATTATACAATGGTTCCCCCAGGTACATAGAAAAGATTTACCACAATCATATACAAACATTAAAACTGATTCATGTTAAAAAAGGGGTTACAATTAAAAAAGGGTTTACAGTTTCTTTGCGCGAATTAACCACATCCAACCCAAAAATTTAGCAATACAAATCACTGATTTAGCAGTGCGTACCGTATTTTCCGGCGTATAAGACGACTTTTTAACCCCTTAAAATGTTTTCAAAAGTCGGGGGTCGTCTTATACGCCGGGAACCAAATTTTTACGAGTCGAAGCAACGCTCCACCGCCTTTGAATTTGCACCCACGAACCCTCCAATATGGCCTCTGGGCTCTTACTCGCGCGTTCACACTCCCTGTGCCGTAGCAGGACTTTACCCGAAGGTGTCTGCCCGCTTCACAATAGGACCGGTAATGATACATGAAGAACAAATAACAAATACACGTTTACCGGTACATTAATCAAAAATTGCACATGATTCGAAAATAGTGCACAGTTACTTACAGTCCCGTAGTGCTGTAGTGCCGATGGGAGAGGGTCTCACGGGGCATTTCGGTATTTTCTTACTGCGTGTTCAGCCTAGAGACACAGCGGTATATGCGCTGATCTGGCGCCATAATCCTCACGTTCATCGGAAGGAGAGGAGCGTCACTACCGTACGTCATCTCCTCAGTTCATGGGCATTGAAAGGGGACTGCAGAAGGTTCCCGCCGGCAATACAGTACCGGAACATAATGTTTGGAAGTGTTGGAAGTGGGGGTAGTCCTATACGGCGAGTATAGCACGAAACCTACATTTCATCAAGAAAAGTAGGGGGTCGTCTTATACGCCGGGTCGTCTTATACGCCGGAAAATACGGTAAGTCGCGCAATTTAAGCAAGGCTACATTGCTTCCTCGACAGTTGAGTGTTTTGCAGATTGGTTTCAGCCATTTTAATCTAGGCAATCGATAAGCAGGACATGCAAAGAATATATGTCCTATACTTTCCACCTGGTCGGGACAGAAGGGGCATTTGTTGCTTGTGTTCATTGCCCACTTCGCAGTGAAGGACTTGATCGGCAAGGTTCCCACCCGAAACTGATGATACAGCTTACGGTCGAGTGTTTTGCATATCAAGTCCCAATAGGGTTCAAGGAACGGAGTTAACTTATGCGTTAGAAACTGTCCCGTTAGGCTGTTCTCTGAAGAAAGGGTGACCAGTACAGATTTCTTAGTAGCCCAAAATAGCTCTTTGAATTCCACTTTAGATGGGAAGCTAGAACATTCGGGGTGTAACCATAGTTCGGGGAGGCCCATAGAATACAATATTTGTTTAACCTCTTGTAGCCATGGAATTATCTGGGCACCCCACAATGCTCTAACCTCACCCAATTCATGAGCAAATAGACTGAGCTCTTCGGTCGTCCAAAGACGACACCATAGAGCTACAAGGCGATACTGTGCCATCTCATTCAGCGGTTTACAACCTAGGTCTAAAAGCAAAGGTTTAACGGGGGAAGATTGAGGAAGTCCTACTAAGTTCCGAAGAAACCTGTTCTGTGCGCTGGTTAACGCCAGCAAGCCCTTATAACCCCATATATCCGCCCCATACAGGATAGCTGCATTCACCTTGGCCTCGTAAATTTTTTACGCGGGTGTAATGCGTTTGGTCAAGGTTTTTTTCTGTTCCTTCAACAAGCATCCTGTGAGGCGGACAAATTTAAGAGTCAACACCTCCAGTTGGGGTTTCCATGTAAGTTGATGGTCAAGAGTCACGCCCAAATATGACATGACTTTAACCTGTTCTATTGGGACACCCTCTAATAAAAATGAACTAGAAATAGGTTTGTTTTTATTAAAAATCATAAATTTAGTTTTGTCAGCATTAATCTGAAGGTCATTAATTGTGCAAAATTCTGCAAATCTGTTTAGGGCAGCCTGTAGGCCGCTCCGAGTCCTGGAGAGGAGCAGGGTGTCATTGGCGAATATTAACATGGGATACTTTGAACCCCCCAGGGATGGAGCATCAGTATGTACGTCATTGAAAAATGCAACCACCCGGTTGATAAACAGGAGGAACAAGGTGGGGGCCAGCACGCAACCCTGCCGGACCCCACGTTCCACAGGGAAGCTAGCAGTCACCTGGCCCTGTTTACCCCATCTTACACGGGCAAAATTATCCTCGTGTAGGCGCCTAACCAGCTCTAGTAATTCAGGTGGAAAGCCCATGAGTCTAAGGGCTGCCCAGAGTTTTGCCCTGGGTACCAGGTCGAATGCCGACCTGAGATCGATAAAGGCAGCGTAGATGACACCACCGCCCAGAAGAACCACCTTCCAATACAGCATGGTAAGGCGAAACACCTGGTCTAAAGTGCTGGTGCCTGATCTAAACCCTGCCTGCATGGGGGAAGAGTATGTTATTTTGCTCTATCCACCCCTGTATTCTAGCTAGGGCCATTTGTGAAACCACTTTTTGAATAGTATCGATCAGGCTAATGGGGCGATAATTTTTCGGTGAAGATCGATCCCCTTTCTTATAGACCGGGAGTATCTCAGCCCCTTTCCAGGATTGCGGAATCCTTTCTCCAGCTGCGATGGAATTAGCCAAAGTTGTTATATAAGTGACCCACAGATCTAAATTTAGTTTAAAAAGGTCAGCTGGTACTGCATCAATGCCTGGTGCTTTCCCGGACTGAATAGAATTTAGTGCATATTCAGTGTCCGAGTTACTAAAAGTAAGCCTATCCCCGTGGGAAACTAATGTGGTCCCTGCTAAGGGGTCTTCAGCCAGCCGGGAGACGTTTGGGTTTTTGAACTGAGTCGAAAAAAATTTCACCCAATCTGCAACGGAGACATGGTTTTCAGGGGATAGTGAGTCTGAGCCCCTGCCCCATCTGACTATCTCCCAAAACTTGGTTTGGTTGGACGACTCACAGGCTTGAAGGAGATCAAGCCAGTAAGAATCGTCCCAATCCCTTTTAGCCTCCCAAATAATTCGTTTATAATCCTGTCTCGCTGCCCTGATAGTGGGGGTATTTCTAGATTTCACTGCAGCAATGAGAATGCTGTGGGCTTCTCTACAATTTTTATTATACCAACCCTTGGGTTGCTTCGCTTTCTGTTTCCGGCATGGCCTAGTAAGAAGTTCCTTAATAGCCACGAAGCAAGCCTCATGAAGATCAACAATGTTGGGCTTAGGCATGTCATATGAGGTTACTGCCATCATCCTATCTCTTGTGTCTAGGACCAATTCTTCTATCTGGCAGACAAGCTCATGGTCGGCTAAAACCCTATGCCATTTGACCCGTCTTCTGTTGTCACACAAGACAAGGTCAGATGTAATACAAGCTGTTTCTGCCTGGGGAAGCCCTAGTCCAGGAACCTTGAGTACAAGTGAGAGAGGATTGTGATCACTCTCTGGCCTGGTTTCTATAGACATGTCACTTACTAAAGCCCAGGATTCAATGTTGATTAGAATATAATCAATGCGACTTGCGCTAGACCCATTATCAAAGGTTGGTTTTCCCTCCTTGTCAGATAAACTACGGCCGTTCACCGCTCGGAGCCCCCATTCTAGGCAGAGTCCAAGCCAGTGGAGGGCAGCCTCGGTACCCCCGACACCCTTGGTAATTGATAGTGGGGGAATATCCCAGGCGAAATCTTCATCTGAACCTACATCCTCAGCAAGATTCAGGATGGGTTCAAATGAGCAGTTCAAGTCGCCAGCCACTATAATGAGCTGGTCACTTTTATACTCATTTAAGAAGACATCCAAATCATTAACAATTGGTTGCTTCTTACCCCCCTGACATCCTCTGGCATAGATATTAATAAGGATGATATCCTTACAATTCACCTTACTTAGGGATATACAAAGGAGATCAGGGTTCGTCACCGGGATTTCCTTAATACTAAAGCCAAGGGTGTTTTTTACCAATATGGTGAGACCACCCGAAGCACTACCCTTCATACCCTGTACAGCAGGTTTATAGAAGTTTAAGAAGCCTAATCTAAACAGAGGGGCAACAGACCAGGTTTCCTGGAAGGTGATGATATCATGTGAGGTGATGTAATCTACCCAATCATCATTGTCCAGGCGGCCCCGTAAACCTGCTATATTCCAGGAGGCTATTTTAATTTCATGAGCTGGGATACCAGGGCAAGGATTGTCTGACTGTGCCAAAATACCTAACTCAGCCGGGATGAGATTTTGGGCATTGACAGATGTTACTCGTTGGCCTGGTGGTAACATAGGACAACCCATACTGGAAACTGTCGCGGTGGGCGGAGTAGAGTCTGCTAGGTGTATTGTAACGTCCGCCCCCCGAGTCAGTCAACCTCCTCCAGGCAGCCAAACATATTTGATGTAGGAGCCCCCTGCCACCAAATACTCTGGTTTGGTCCACCGTTCCCAAAACCCCTATGCCTGGTTTTTTGAATTGTCGTCCATGACCCACCCATTCTATGCTGATTTTTAGGAGGATAGAAAAAAGTGAGGGGTCTGACAACAACTGTGTGGTCTTCTTCACAAGGGGCCCAAGAACAAAGATGCTGAGCAGTATGGGGGTCAGCAAAGGTCACCACTATGCAGTCACCCATGATGGATTTATGGGTGGGTCCAACCCATGGTACTCTTCGCACCCTTAGTACCCGGCTTCTTTGGTGACTGGGAAGCTGTCTGTTTGTATTAAGCCAGTATATTACCTTGTTTTTAAGAGACCAATGGTCCTCTTTTGTTTGTGGATCAAGGGTAGGTACACCAGCTAATACAATAACATATTGACTGGCTTCTGGCGGTAAGTCAATATAACCACCTTGGAAGTTAGGTCGATTATATTCGAGAGGTGGCAGGGTATTATAAGTTGATTGTTTGGGCTGCTGTGCGGCAGCTTGGGGCCTGTGTTTTGAGCGTGCCACATTCTGCTGGTGATGTGATTGAGTCCCAGCAGGATGTGCTGTATCCCTAGCATGACAGGTATTAGGTTTAGGTTTGGGTGGTACCGGGTCCTCAGACGGGAGGCAAACGCCATGATTTGAAGCGTTAGTGGCGTTGTTCCCAATTTTCGTGCGGGGTTTGGGTACAGGTTTGGGTCTTAGAGGGGGAACAATCGGTGCATCTGCCTCTATTGTCTGTGAAGTTGAACCCTCCCCCTGTGGAAATTTGGCTTCCATTTGCTTAAGACTTAGACTAGCTAATGTGACGATTGTCCTGTCCATTTCTAGCAAATGGTTTTCCATTCTGGAAAGTCTAAGTTCCAAGGGGGTAAGTAACTTTTTAAGTGTGTCCCAGACAGTTTGTACAAATTCCTCGTCCCCCCTCTTGTCCCCCTCTACGCCGCTCAGTCTACCCTCCCTTGGTCCATCTTTGCTCATTACAGGGAAAGCTTCCACCAGGGGAACATTCACAACACCATCTGAACCATAGGAAGTGGCACTAACAGGCAAAACTGTGTTGCTTTCTTCTTTTGCTTCCCCATGGCCAGAGGTACCTAATTGCCGTCGACAATTAAAAAACTGGGCTCTCGCAATTTTGGCCTTTTTGCGGGCAAATGCAGACCTAGCCAAACTTTTCTTTTGCTGAAGGGCAATTTTTTTAGCATGCGCAGCAGCTTTGGGCAGTTTACTTTTCCCTAGCGAGCTTTCACCAGACACAGGAGTGGGTGGTGGAAGCTCCACAGTAGGATTTAATATGGAATCATTGGCTTGCTGAGATGGGGACAAGGATGGGCGGTGGTGTACATCAACCGTTGTGAGCAGGGGTCGAGGGCCAGATATACGCTCAGGAGTGAGTGCCAAAGCAAGGTTACCTAATGATGATTTCTTAGAGGTAGCTATATTTAAGGACAATTTGCGAGCAGCTTCAAGTTCTAGGGAAACCCTATGCTGCATTTTGTTAATTTCGGCATCAATGGCCAAATTTGTCTTAGCTAGGAAATCGTCCAGGGTCCCGCTAGGTCCATTTAGACCCCTGGCAGTTTTACTGCGTGTGGCTCTTGTACACATGGTAAACTAAGGGGAGCTATAACACAAGTAAGAAAAGCTAGCTCACATGTACCCAAAGAGTTCAGCCAAGGGATATGGCCCAGACCAGACCTCTAAGACCTCGAACGGCCTCAAACGGCCCGCTCTTAGCCCGGTCTCTGCCCCGGGCTGCGTCCCGCGCTGCAGGAGTTCACACAATGTTTATAGTAGGTGGAAAGGGCGTGGGGCGGAGCTTCAGGGAGAGCGGACCGGAAGATGGGCTCGGTCTCGCAGGGACACCTGCGTCAGGTAGTCCCTGCACGCTCGCAGCCCTGAAGCTTTGCAAGTTCCAGACGCCAAACCAAGGAGCCCCCACGGCAGCAGGCAGAGACAGCACAGGTCCCGGCGCGAAGCGGCACCCGCAGAGCGGGTGCGGCGAGCTCCTCACAGGAAGACAGCAAGGGCGGCAGGTAAGCGCTGGTCCCACAAAGCGCTGACAAAATGCAGGTGTTCCCAAGGGTCAGGAGCAACTCCAGTTGCTTATAACACTCCTCCGATGGGCGGGGGCGGAGCTTCAGGGAGAGCGGACCGGAAGATGGGCTCGGTCTCGCAGGGACACCTGGGTCAGGTAGTCCCTGCACGCTCGCAGCCCTGAAGCTTTGCAAGTTCCAAACGCCAAACCAAGGAGCCCCCACGGCAGTAGGCAGAGACAGCACAGGTCCCGGCGCGAAGCGGCACCCGCGGAGCGGGTGCGGCGAGCTCCTCATAGGAAGACAGCAAGGGCGGCAGGTAAGCGCTGGTCCCACAAAGCGCTGACAAAATGCAGTGTACGATATCATAATTTGCTACTGCTGCAACATTTGCAATATGCATGTTAAGATTCTCGATTTGAAACCCATATTAAATTGGAAATTGGTATTGACGGGATTCGTGTACTTTGATATAATCCCGGGGCTAATTAATAAGAAAATGTTACATACAGATGTTCCTGTTTCTACATCGTCGTTATCTTTACTGAAATCAAATACTAGAATATTCTCTGCCGTGTTTCACAGACCCCGGAACACCATTTTACATAGTTTTCTTCCATGGAAAACAGCAGCATTAGAGCCTCTGTCCAGGGATATAATAATAGAAATTTAGAAGAAAAGCCTATCAGAGCTCTATTTTGTATTCTGAATGTGCATAAAAAAAGGTCATAGATTATTGAAAGAGGACTACTTTGCAGCATCTGTAATGGAAAACATTTGTTCACAGAATGTACATGAAGTAAAAAAGTAGTCGAACAGGCCAACATTGCAGTTAAAGCTAAAAGAAAACGAAGACTGTCTTTTTAGAGCATGGGAGGCTCTCCTTCCCACAATGCCTTGTACTGGCAGTTTGCCTCCCAAAGTTAGTTTTTTTCATGGCTAGGTGATTCTCTGACGGTCTATAGAGTGTAACAGCCGGGGACGCGGAGGGTCGTTTATGACTTCAATGAAGATACCTACAATTCGGAAACAGGACACGTATATAACCTTTTCTTCTGCATCGTAGGATCTTCATTGATAGTAATAAATGCTAGAATGAATACAGTAGCAACCTACGTGTGTGTGTGTGTGTGTATATATATATATATATATTATATTACTTTGAATCTTCTAGACCTCTGGTTCCCTTCTGACAGAAGTCACGGCACAGCAGCAGGTAAGTTTTCAAAGGTTTTTTTATTTTTTACACACCATGTGCAAAATTACGTTTAATTTAGGATGGCCTAAGTGTTTCGGCTACTGCTAGCCTTCCACTGGACCATAGGATATATATATATATAACGTGAACTCCGCTACATGGAAATCTTCCTTCCACAGATACGGACACAGACCCAGTTAGGTGCTTCAAGAGTTTATTCACCCGTCGCTATTACGGGAATACCTAATTGTGAATTCCTGTGAATCGCAATTAGGTAATAGCAATTTACAATGCATGAAACTCAAAAGGTTTCAAATTGTGATTCCGAGGGGGTTGCAAATTGCTCTACCTCATTAATATTAATGAGGTAGAGCGCAATTTGCGACCTCCTTGGAATCGCAAAAATCATGGGGATGGGCGTGCCAAGGAAGCCAGCATGGCGGACCCAGCCTAGACGAGCTCCGTCCCGCCTACATTGAATCCGAGAGATTATCCTGTCCCTCTCCCGCCCAACGCTTACCAAGTGGGGCGCCCGAGCTGCGGTGGCCAGCGGCGACTCCGGCCAGTGATTTTCGAGGCGCGGTGGCGCTCTGGTGACTGCTCTTCGAGCCCCGAGACAGCGCGGCCTGCACCGAGCCCGGAGACCGGGACCTCGAGTTTCGTGAGGCCCGGCGGCGGACAGCGTGGGCGGGCGGCACAGGAGCCGCTCGGTTCAGTGTGGTGCCCCGGAGACGATCCAACAATTCCCCGACCCCGCCGGGCGTGACCAGGTGCCCGGGGCCGTGAGAGTCGGCTGAGTGTTCGGGACGGTGGCAACGG
Source organism: Lissotriton vulgaris (assembly GCF_964263255.1). Lineage (NCBI taxonomy): Eukaryota > Metazoa > Chordata > Amphibia > Caudata > Salamandridae > Lissotriton > Lissotriton vulgaris. The sequence goes on from NC_141687.1 coordinate 214,023,550, forward strand.
CGCGGCCTACCCAGCGGCCTGACGCCGGGGACTAAATTTGTAGTGCTCCAGCGAAGGTGAGGAGGTGTGCCCCCCGGGTGGGCCGCGAGGGCCCGAGTGGTGCAGAGGCGGGTCAGGACTGGCACCAGACAGCTCGGCGGCCAATTCGGGCCGCAGAGGGGCAGTGGGCCTAAGGGGAGCAACTGTGGGCCATCGCCGGGGGCCGGGCCCACTCGAGACCAGAACACACAGCTGTATTCACTGCGGTGTGGTGCATACCAGGTCCGGACGGCGGCGCACCTAGCTCTTCATACATTCTGCGCCGAGAAGGCCTGCCCACTGCAAGTTGGGGCGCAAGAAGGGGCCCACGCCTACATAGCTGAAGGGCCAGCGGAGGGGCCCCCGGAGTGGCGAAGAGTGGTGGAGTGTGTGCCCTAGGCCGCGGACGGCGCTGCATGGACCTGGGGGTGGGCCACGAGTCGGCGGGGCACCAGGATCCGTAGCTGGATGGTGACGAATGCGGTGCTGTTGGTGACATTAGCCGCAAGCAAGGAGAGTCAGTACAGGCTGGTGGGGAGCCGAGAGTGGCAGAGACTGAATGCCTGACAGGCCTGCTGGGCCTTATGGAGGAGCGACATATTGGTGAGGTGAGCCCCCCCCCGACACTTGTGACAAGGACTGGGAGGCAAACACAGCGGATCCAGGAGTGGGATCCCCAGTCGCAATTCACGATGACCAGAGGCGGGAGCGGTGGGGGTGCCTCGAAACAGGGCACTATAGACAAATTCACCGGGCCCAGTGGGAGCGCCGGGGGCCCCGGGAGCCAGCAGCCGCAGGGGCCAGACAACGCGGCCCTAATGGCAGCCATCACGCAATCCAGAGACATGCTGGATGCGAAGATCAGGGCAGTTGGGGCAGATGTTACACTGCTGTGCCAGGACCTGAGAAATGCAGTGGCCCGTATAACTGAGGCAGAGACCAGAATAACAGGAGTGGAAGACGATGTGGCAACCCTGAAGAAGAAGGTGGAGGGAATTCAAAGGGGCCTGGCACTCCGAGTGGAGGACGCGGAGGGGCGGGCCAGGCGGAATAACTTGAGATTTGTTGGTTTTCCGGAGGGCTGTGAGAAGGGCAACATGGAGGCATTTTTAACGCAATGGCTGGAGGGATGGCTCTTTCCGGACTCCCTCTCCCGCTGCTTTGTAATTGAACGTGCACTTCGAGCGCTTGTCCAGAAACTACTGAACTACTACGACAGGGGCACCATTCTACGGCAAGCGCGAGTGAAGGAGCCTCCGAAGTTTGAAAACCACTCAATCCTGATATTTCCGGACTATACTAGACTGGTACAGCAACAGCGGCAGTCCTTTACAGCGGCCAAAGCTCGCCTACATGGCCTCAAGATCCCCTATGCCTTGCTCTACCCGGCTCGCCTACGAGTAGAATTCCAGTCCCGCACCTTGTTCTTCACTACTCCAGAGGAGGTGTTCAATTGGACGGATGAAACGGTCAGAATCAGGGTACACACTCCCCTGGGCCAAGACTCGGACTCACCCTCCACGACGGCACCGCCGCGGACCCTCCGACGATCACGGAGTAGGAGCAACTGGAGAAACCGATCCAAAAAACAATCTCCATCTAAGGAAGGCGCAGCAGAGGCTGCCGATGCTCCCAGCACCCAACCGTCGAACCACTGAAGGATTGATTTCTGTTGACAAACAATGGCGCTTGGAACTATGTATTATTCCTGAGTCACCCTGAGACTTCAGGCTACGAACTGAGCAACATTTAAGACTCAATATTGGATGTGCCTTGAAGGCCTTGGGTCGGCAGTAATGGGATGGGTGGGATTGGGGGAAGGACAACAGAGAGGGCGGGCTCACTCCCCAAGTTCATAGGAGTTCAACCCTTAGGGGGATAGAGTTGGGACTGGGTGGGTAGTTTATGGGGATCCATTGGGATAGAGAGTCCTCGACCTCCCGTTGGAGGTCGACGATAAGCTATGCCGGGACAGGTACTTCAACGTTTCTGAGGTATGGTGGGGGAGGCCGGGGAGTTGAAAGGGAGTTGGGGGATGACTAAGGGTCTGGAGGGTGGAAGTTGGGAAGGAAGGGAGGGTGGGATGGGAGTTGGGGGTGGGGAAGTGGAGTTACTTGGCACTGTGTCGTTGAGATCCTTGTTTTTGCTATGTGCATGCCAGATACGCCTTCTGTGGGACCCGGTGATGTGTCTGCGGTTGGATGGCGGTTGAGGATGCTGGACTACAGGCCCCTAGGGCCTCTGTGCGGGTGCTGAGTTAGAATGTGCGGGGAATGCTGGACAAAATTAAGAGAGGGGCAGTTCTACGATTAGGGAAAAGGGAGAGAGCTGACATTCTCTTGCTACAGGAGACGCACCTGCTGGGTAACAAGACGCTTAGTCTGCAGAGATATGGATACGATCAGGTTTATCACGCTGGGTTTGTGAGGGGGTCTCGAGGAGTGGCCATATTGATTCACCGTAGACTGGCCTACGTCCACTCGACACAGTGGGTGGACCCGCAGGGCCACTATGTGTTTATTAAGGGAATGATTGGTGCGGAGGCCCTGGTGATTGGAAGTGTGTATGCCCCACCCCCGCTGCAGTAGTCACTAGTAGAGAAGCGGTTTACGGTGTGGACTGAGATTCCGGGGGGTCTGGCTGTGATTGGGGGCGATTGGAATGATGTTATGCACAGCCGCATGGATAGATGTAGACCAGGAGATAACCAACCGGTGAACACACCTACTAAACTAGGCAATATGGTGCAGGGGATGGGTTGGATTGACACATGGCAGTATCTACACGCCCAGAAGCGGGAATATACCTATGTCTCAGCAGTTCACAAATCGTTTTCTAGACTCGACTACATATTTGTCCCTACAACAGCAGTTGAGAGGATCGACTCCGCGGCTATCCTGCTGCGGGGACTATCTGATCATTCCCCAGTCACGGTAAACATCACTCTAGACAGGGCGAGACAGCCGTTTAGATGGCGCCTCTCGGGGTGGAGCTTACAGCAGGAGGACTACCAAACTCACATGGGAGAGGCTATAGCCCACTATTGGGAAGACAACTTAGGCTCAGTGAAGGATGCCACGACGCTCTATGAGGCTTTAAAGCCTACACTCCGTGGAGTGGACATTGCCTGGTGTGCGGCGGCTCGTAGGAGGCGCAGAGAGGAGCTAGTGAAGGCCGCTGCGGCGGTTGAACTCTTTGAATCACGCTACGGAGCGACTGGGGATGGTGGGGAGGTGGGGCAACTACTCTTGGCTCAGCAGTCTTATGCATCCTTACTGCTAGATGAGGCCCGACAGCTGTGGTTGGCGACACGGAGTAGGATCTACCAGTGGGGCGATAAGTCGAGCACAATTCTGCATAGACTCTGCCAAGCCTCAGCACAAATGCCAGTGTTGCCGGCCCTCAGGGATGATACTGGGGCCCCGATTTCATCGGCAGGGGAGCTGGCGAACAGCTTCGCTGAATACTATGCAGCCCAATACGCCACACGGGAATGCCTATCGGCGCCGGACATTGATAAATTTATTGCAGACCTCCCGCCACGTGCCCTCCCCGAGGAGGCGCGAGAGCAGTTGGAGCTCCCATTGTCCGCGGAAGAGCTGGGTGCGGCCCTGGGAGAACTTAACACCGGCAAGGCCCCTGGCCCTAACGGGTTCCCGAGCGAGTTCTTCAGGAAGTACCATCTCCAGCTGGGACTCCACTATCATAGGGCCTTGGAGGAGGCGAGGGAACGAGGACTCCTGCTGCCCGATTGGAGACATGCTGAGATTGTAGTGTTTTGCAAACCCGGAAGGCCCCCAGACCGACATGAGTCGTATCGCCCGATCTCTCTTCTAAATATTGAGGCCAAGATCTTGGCCAAGGCGCTTGCGAACCGGCTACTTCCCCTAATAACGCACTTGATTCATCCGGACCAGGCCGGGTTTATGCCCCACAGGGCAACACGGAATAACATCAGGCGCGCGCATGTGACAATCGAAGCCATTGGGGGTCTCCGGGACCAGGCGGCGCTATTCCTAGCTGATATAGACAGGGCCTTTGATTCCTTGAGCTGGGTCTACATCTTTGCACTCCTCTCTCGCCTCAACCTGGGGCTAAGGTTCATGTCCTACCTGAAGCTACTTTATACAGATCTGACGGCCTCAGTGAGGGTGGCTGGAGCTACGTCAGTGTCTTCTCCATACAACGAGGCACTCGACAGGGATGCCCCCTCTCGCCATACCTCTTCGCCCTAGCCATGGAGCCACTGGCCGCTTGGGTCCAGATGGACGCACAAGTACGGGGCCCCGAGTGGGAGACGGGTCCGTCGGACAGGATTGCGCTCTATGCGGATGACGTCCTGTTTTTCCTTACGGACCTGAACAGGTCGGGACCGCGAGTCTTGGAAATTATGAAAGTCTTTGGCGAAGTATCAGGACTATACCTAAACCCGCGCAAATCCACCTTGTGGGTGCTGGGCGACCCTGGGGGACTCGGCTCATGGACCTCGCCACTACAAATGGCTACCGGCGGTCTCATGTACCTAGGAGTCTTTCTGACGACATCCCCAGTTATTGCTTGGGAGCGTAACGTGGTTCCGGGTTGGGACCGAGTTCGGATGGACATGAAGTCTTGGTGTCGTATGCCCCTCAATATCTATGGCAGGTCGGCCATCGTTAAAATGGTTGCCCTTCCACGCTTGCTATACCAGCTTCAGAACCACCCATATTTGATTCCGCCACAATGGTTCCGTCAAGTAAATTCGGCACTAAACCAGTTCTAGTGGGCGGGGGAGCCGTGAGGGTGGCCGTACGTACGTGTTTTCTGTCTAGGTACTGCAGAGGGCTTGCGACGTCCGATATTATGTCCTACTACCAGGCGTCCCACCTCCTTATCCTAAATGAATGGTGGTATGGGGATAGAGGAGACCCAGCATACGCCCTCGAGAGATACCTCATGGAACCGAACATGTTGAATACCATTCTTTACTCCGCACGGCTGAAGAAGGGGTTACCCAGGGTCACCCAGGTGGTATTCCAGACTTGGAGGCAGATACTGCGCCGTATGGGGTGGTGGGGTAGACTGACGGAGGAGACCCCGCTCTGGCATAACGGTCGACTGCCGGCGCTAATGGCGCTGGAGGGCTTTTGGGACTGGGACTCCATAGGGATCTCCACTTTGGGCCACGTCCTAAACGGCACAACACTGGAGTCCTTTCAGGAACTCAGTGAGGAGTTCCATATGCCCCGAACGCAGTTTTTCAAGTATTTACAATTCCGCCATGCCATTACACCTACTCTGGAGGGCTTAGACTCTTTGCCGGAGTTTAGCCCAATAGAGGCCAAACTGTTCATGGGAGACCTAGAAGACAAGAAAATATCCTGCATCTATCAAACCTTAGTCACACACTGCTCCTCCTCACTACAGAAACTGAGGGAGACTTGGGAAATGGATGTGGGGGAGCTGGAGGAGGAGGATTGGCGAGAGGCCCTTGAGTCCCCAAGAGGGGCGGCTATTGCTGTGCGCCTGCGCTTTATTCAATGTAAATACCTACACAGGGCTTACTACACCAGGGAAAGGCTTTGGCGTGCTGGATTGATTGAGTCCCCTGAATGCTTGCGCTATGGACATGCGATGGGCACTTTTATACATACAGTGTGGAGCTGTGGCCGTTTGACTAGATTCTGGACAGGAGTGTGGGATTGTTTGGCCGAGGTGTTGGGTTGGGACCTCCCGCGCACTCCCAGACTGGGACTCCTCCACGTCTTTGATGGAGTGGGAGGCAACATCTACAAGAGACATCTGCTCAAATTGGGTCTAGTGGTTGCAAAGCAGGACGTGGCTCAAGCCTGGAAGGATCCCCAGGCTCCTAAGATCGGGGTGTGGAAAAAGGGCCTAGATTTTTGTATGGGGTTAGAAAGGCCAATTTTCGAAGCCAGAGGCTGCCCTAGAAAACATTACAAAATATGGAAGAGATGGGCAGACTACTGGGCCATATGGCAGGAACCGCCAGCACTGCCAAGAGACACTGACGGACTGTTGTAGAGGGGTTCTATGAGCGTCATGCTATGTACAGCACTATATATTTAACTCGTTATTTCTTTGCAGGATGTAGATGACACTGTGCCGGGGGCGGAAGGGGGAATCCGGGTTGGGGGGGGGAAGGGTAGTGGTGGGAGGAGGATTTAGATGGGTCGGGAGCTAAGGGTTTTGTTATATGATAAAATATGGATTGCTGTATTTGATGACAATTGCTTGCTTGCAGACCCTCCGGGATACGGAGTGCTGCTAACTATTGATTATGTGCGATCTATCAATAAAAAGAGTTTTGAAAAAATCATGGGGATGGTGGCCTGCTGAGGTCAGCAGACCACCGTGTCAGTGATTGCTTAGCAATCTCTTTTTTTTTGTAAAGAAGCCTGATTCCATAAAGGAAAACTAGATGCTTTACAAAAAGTAAAATTAAAAGTTTTTTTTTCATTTTTTAACACCAGGCAGTGGTTTGTGGGACCACTGCCTGCTCTTAAAAATGCTTTCACAGCCATTCACAAAGGGGAAAGAGTTCTCTTTGGGACCCTTTCCCATTTGCGAATGAGTTACCACCTACTTGAAGTAGGTGGTAATATGCTAATGTTTCGCGACGCATTCACGGTCACAAAACATTAATGCAGGATGTTAGGATTCGGTATTTGGAAGGGACACCCTAAACACGCCCCTTCCAAAGACCGTATCGCAAACCCATTTTGCGATTCGGTAACAGGCTACCCAATTGCAAATTAGGGTTTCCTGAATCTTGAAATACAACAGAACAAACAAGACAGCATATTTCAAAAACATTGAACACAGGTCCATTATACAAATTATTTGTGTATCTCTGACCTCCACATTATTCAGTCCCCCCTACATACATTTCTAATTGGCCCTACCACAACAGAACACAATAAACAGACCTCTGGCACAATCATGAGCACAACACAGCACCAAAGCCAAATAATTAACTATCTGGTACAACCTCAACAATTCAGAACCTTACAAATCTACAAAGCAAAAACTCTCAGAGGAAGTTAGTTTATAAACATCACATTCACATGTGTGCAAAACTGGACGCAAGTCATATTATCAGTTAAAGAGGTCTTAAAACAAAACAGTCACCTCTGGTTCAATAATGAACAACTGTGCACTCCAGCTGGACAAAATAAATTGCGTGGTCAATTGGCTAAAATATCCACACTAGTAATGCATTGCAAGGATCCCTGAAAGGACCAGAAGAACCTGATTTGACCAATTATTCAATATAAAGCAGTACCAGACAATGCATTGAAAAAACGAATGCTCTACAACCAACTGATCACTTTGCATCCTGTTAATGAGAATCTCAGTACAGTAGAAAGACACCCAGCCATGAAAGCAACAGAGGAGTATACTCAAGGGTTTGATATATGCTATAAAAATCCTGGTAAAAAAACATAACAGCATATATTGGATACATCAAATAGAATGTCGTGGCATATTGTCATAAAAGAAAACTTTGGAGGAAATCATCAGTTATAGCCATTGCTGAAGCTGTATTTTGTTAAGTTGTTTGTTTACAACAAAGCGGATGTTCAGAAGTCAGCTCCTGAGTTTTAGAGATTTATTCGCTAAGCTACAGGTTGCAAGCTGCATGGAAATTACTGTCTGAAATCAATAGTCGTGTGTTGCGTAATTTTTCCTATGGGGTCTTCTATGCTTGATCAATGGGACACTTCCTTAACATTAATACAATATGCAGAAAACCAATTTTCCAGTAAATCAAATGATTTTGTTGTAAGTCTACAAAGGTTTTCAAATGCCACAACTCTTCCCCTGCCAACACACCTTCTGAACTGCCTGGAGAGAATGGTCTGTTTATGAGGGCATCATAGTAAATAAAGAACAAAAGATGGAAGATAACAGGTTCTACTTACCCACTGTGAGATCCATATTATGCCTCTCCCCTAATGCCCTCAATCTGTACAGACAGCCACTCTGGTAATAGTACTGGAGGAACTGAACGAAACCTGTGCGGAATCAGAAAACCAAAGTGGAAAAACCTTCTTAATCCAGCTATAGAGGTGGTTATAGTCAATATAGGGTGCTTGTATGAGCTTGGTGAGCATGCTGATAGCCTAACTATTTGTACCTATTGCACAACTCCCAACACAGCAATTAGTAAAGATCAGGACATCAGCACTGCGGAGAATGGGGGGACTTCCACCAAGTTCCAACACAGAAAATACGGTCCGAATACAACCTGGCAATCTTTTGCACTTCTGAACCACTTAAAGAGGTTATTCAGAAAAGGTAATCTTCTTAACCACTTGAGGCTTCGTTCTCACTCCCATGGAGACAGGAAACACATTTGCATGTTTAAACCCCACCTTAGTAACTCAGGCTTCTAATCAGACCCCTAAAAACAAAGAATGTACATGCATAAACTTCCTTCTTTTTACTAATTATGATTATGCAGTCTTAAACTGCTCTTAACCCTCTCAAAGCTAAGACTTGCTGAGATCATGCCCAGAGCAGAAAGCAATAAAAATGCATGCAAAAACTCCCACACCAACCACTTCAAAGTACTTCTCTTCAAATGATGATGAATCTACATGCATATTGTCTCTTGTTACACACTCATACTGCATGCCCTGGGAAACTGCACACAATGAATGCACATACTTACACTCTTCCTCATCCCTCTCAAAGCTAAAATTCAAGGTGAAGAGCAAGACGATCACCCACCCAATGTCAAGAAAGTAAACAATGAATGTAAATGCATACATTCAATTTCTCACTATTCAATGTTATCTCCCAGAGCCACTCCAGACAACAACTATGAGCCTTCTATAAATCACTCAATGGTATCTGCCTAGAAAGACAGTAAAAAATGTAATGGTATGTATGAACAATTTATAACCAGTCAAGGCCACCTCTTCAGTAGCCCACTCCTCTCCAGTAATCCACCGAACAATCAATGCACAGTTCTCAACTCTTAACCACTGAAGATGACTTCTGCACTAAGGAAGACTAAACAAATCGATGCACCTTCCGCCAGCAGCAAATGGCAAATCCTCCATTCTCCATGAATCAGCGTGAAGTACCTATAACCAATGCATTTTGAGCTGCTGCCCTTCGTCAGGGATAAAATTCACTAGTTAAATAAACCAAAACTCGTCCGTCTGTTGCTGTTGGAGGTAGGCTGGAAATGGCATCCAGTTGAATGTATTGGTTGAACATACTGTTTTGAAGATTATAAATATGCACATTGGATTAAAATCACAGAGTAAAATTACCAAAGTTGAGTCAAGACTGTTTATTACAATTAAATTTGCCCTACGGTGGTGCGGCCTGGGATACCAGACGGGGTTCCAGCTTCCTGTTTCAGAAACACCAACGCGTGCACAGACGGAGGGCGATACCGGGGTCACCCACCAAACTATTGCCATTGAGCATTTTAACATGGATTGAAATTTAGGGTGAAAGATTGAGATGAATACTGCCATTTATGTAAGTTTATACATTAGTGTAATTTGCAATAGGATGGAGCTAAACTTCAAGACAGTAGAAATCTTTTTACATTTGTCAATCTAACTTCTGCTACAGGACATTCTCTTTATGTATTTAGTGTGTGTGTATGCAAAAATGGCTTACTTTGGTACATAGAAAAGGAGAGGTACTGGTTTCGAAAGATCTGGTACATTAAACCGTCTGGCCTGAAAGAGGGAATACAATATATAGGATTAATGCAAACCAAAACTCCTCAACTTTCCCATTCTCCAGCATCTACTCTGGTAGTTACATCACTGTTTATAGTAGAAGATGCTTACTACTGAGACTCTGTCTCATTGCTGGTATTTGCAAGCACATGTTTATGGACATTTTAGCTTGTTTTCAGTATTTTTCTATCTACTGCAAAAGGAAAAGTAATATTGCATCCCGCAACATTGATAATACACCTGCCCATACCAATATCACCAGATGTGCTAGCAAACATTTTCAGCTTTCCATGCGTTTCTGAGAAAGATGCACTATTTTGTACCTTAAAAAAGTCAAGAGGCTGAAACTTGCCAAACTGCAGTGCTAATGAGCAGGCCCATGGGGATCTTTGTTGACCTTCTAAATTAGAAGAAAACCTTTCAAGCAATGATGGTCTGTGGGAGCATTCTTTCTTCTTTGCTTGCTGCCCCTTGTCCCCTCTGCCCCAGCTCTTACACGTTTTTTCCACCTTCTATATATCACAACAGAGCTAAAACGATGTACCCAAGTAAAGAGCCACTTTGCTCAGCTCCCAAAATACCGCCAGTCATAGCCTATAAAGATTTGGCTTTGCTATAACCCAATACCAATTTAACATGAGATTGCATGGCTAGCAAAGGACTTTCTAATGTGGCAAATAATATGTAGATAGGAAGAAAAACTGTTTATCATTAAGAAGTTTTCTGCTGGGTCCCAATCAACTTCTTGAGCAAACTGACCCAAGTAGATCTGCTCTCTGTCTTGGCATGCTTTGAGCATCTGCATGAACCATAAACAATGCCCATGTGCTGATATATTAGGAAGGGTACAGCCTCACAGATCTGACCGAAGAATAATGGCACATCTACCAACCCAACCATGAACATCTTTTCTGTTTTGTTGCCAGCGACACTGTTACATCAAACATTTTAGCTAACTCCAACTATGCAACTGTTCTTAGTTGTAAAGCATGTGCTTTGGGAGCTGTACGATGATGGCACAAAACTCTTCTAAAACCTTGAAATCATAGTTTATTAGTAGAAAACAAAAACCACTCAACTTTTAAGATCCTTAAAATGGCAATACCAAATGTACACTTTAATTTAGTACAATTAATTACTTCAATTCCTCATCCCTATATGATTGTTCTCAATGAGATCCTGCTGAAATTGGAATGAATCTACTGACTATAGCAACTCACCAGGTCAGCATGACACCAGACAAGAAGGTGGAAATATAGTGATTCAGGACCCACCAGCCCTTGATTCTGAAAAAGAAAAACACAATCAGAAAATCCAAGACCATAATTATAGTCTGTATAAGAACCAGGGGATGTCATTGTTTTAGGCTCCAAAAGGTGAGATTGTTTTGGGATGACCCGATTCTTTGAATTTGTTAATCAGACAAAATGATCGTGCCCGTTATGGATTACAACTCAAAATGAGAATATAGAACTACTGGTGTTTTGCCTCAAATATAAGAAATATAGCTCCAGCAATCTAGTGTTATACAAGCCTATTAGCTGGATATTAAAAATACACCTACACCAACATTTTATTTTATCAGGAAATAGCCTAGCACCTTTTTCAGGACATCTGGTGAATGCAGAAGCCAAAGCCCTCTCCTGTGTATGTCCACTCTCAGCACCTTCTGTGAGGCAATGAAAGGAACATACAAGTAACAGACTGAGGCCATGGCTGAGATTACACAAGCAGTTTAAAAAACAAATGTTTGAAAACTGCCTTTCAAGGACTTTTCCAGACATGCTTTTTATACTGCACACACAATCTTTCATTCCATCATAGGAGGGCCGAGGAGTGGGTAACACCCCTTGACATGCTGGGGCATGCACACTCATACTTGTAGTGGGCAAAGAAAAGTTACACACCCCAAAATGCAAAGTTCTATTGGGTTGGCTTAAAGCATTGGCGACTGTCATCTATAGCGCTTTGATGTGCTCGTCCACTCTCTCAGACCAAATAAAGAGACCAGTCAAAGAGATTAGTGTCCGCTACCAGGACCAACCCAATGTCTTGGAAAAAAATCAAATTGTGCTCTCATCAGTTTTAGTTAATTCTTGACACACTGACTGGTATTTAGTTGAATAGTAAAATAAATATTTTGTACACTCAAAAATCTAAATATTTATTTCAAGGGGGTTTACCCGATGTGGCTCTTTGAGAGTTCTTCAAAATAACATTTTGTGTAAAAAAACAGGTAGTGAAGCAAACAAAAGTAGTAGTTTATGGAAGGTAATACAACATCAAATGAGAGAAGGAGAATGCAAGAAATTAAAATACTTAAACATGTTACCTTCGCTGGAGCTAATCGTGCCTTTACAGCACTAACGTACACATGCATCGTACACACAATCAGTTTCTATAAAAGACATGTTTATGTCTGTAACTGTAAAAACCTACAACTTTCTATTAACTTCACAACTGCCCAATAAAGGAAACAGAAATGACATTGTGTAGGTAGGTGTGGTAAATATTTAATTACCGTCCTAATTTCTATGCAGGTAAGTACTTAAAATAAAATAACTCAATCGGAAAGAAAGACGCAGAGTCCGTGGTGTTAGAGTTCTTAGGGGTTTTATTCCTTAAAAAGGAATGGTTCTTGAACCGGATATCGGATTCCTGACACCACTGGGGTTCAGGAAGGGATAGAGCATACTTTATTGACAATACATAACTTTTATACTTAATGCACATAATGAAAACCAATGCAGAAGGCGTAACAGCTGAGAGAAACAAGATAAGAGCACACACGTGTTAGCAATACGTAATCAGAAGGCGTGAACTCGGGCGTGCACGGAGGTGTGTGCTAGAAACGTCATATGAAAGTGTCACAAGTGGGTGGGTACATGGCAGAATCTTGCAATGTCAGCAGAAATCTGAGGTCTGGATGCGCGCGCAGCTGCATGACGTGTGATTGACGTGAAGCTGGAGGGTGCAGGGGACTTGACATTTACACTAGAGGAAAAGAGACAGAAGTCTGGCATGTCAGATCAACTCGTTCCTATATCATATCTGATATCTGATGTTTGGGAACCATATTATCTAGAAGGAAAGGTCTCTTGGGCAGAGGCTATCCTACACTGACTATGAATACGTGCATATGTGCCTACGTGTCTGTGTGTAAAGCGAGGGGGCCATGGGCCTACCATGGTAACGGGAGCTATGAATTACTTGCATGGAGACAGAAAGGCCGGGCCCTTTGCTCTGCAGCCGGGGATTGTTTATCTATTCTGCTGGACTGGAATGTGTTTTCGGGAAGCTGAGCTTGGCTATGCTGATAACGTGAAGGTAAAATACTGTCTTTGGCTGGCAAGCAGGCCGAGCCAGGCTCCGCTCGCCTCGCAGGGAGTAGGACAGAGTTCACGGGGGGCATCCCACGTTGCAGTTTCAGTAGGCAGAGATGATTTTGAAAGGAGGCTCGATGACAGAAAACAGGGCCTAACTCGCACAGAGCCAGGAATACGTGAAAGTGCACCATACAAAGACGGTGGCAAGGCATATTTAGGAACGGAATATCCGACCCATTCAGGGTGGATCTAAAAGAGGACACGTTAACGTTAGACGCAAATGTATTTGCGTCTTCATAGCTGACACAGGAGGGAAGTTACATGCACTTTAAGCGCGTACATGGAGACAGTGGGGTACACGTTAGGGAACATTTCTTGACCATAAAATTTATATTTCCTCATTCCCTCCTTGTTCCCTACGGACCCTTCATGATATATCAATCTTCATTAATCCATTTATTTGAGTAGTTAGCATCATCTGCTCATCCTTTTTCACATGGGATTTAGAACGTTGACTTGAATGGGGAGTGCAGGATGTGGCGCACAAGCCGCAAATCGCTGGCCCACATTGTAAACATAGACAGCAACTGAACACTATAAGTAGTATTGTTCCAAGGAGTGACAGTATTTTCCATCCCCATGCTGAAATAGTAGTCCAGAGCCAGCCGGACCAAGTCCAAGTGCCTGGATTCTGATGTATCTGACTAGCTATCTTATGGAGACGTGTAATAGCCTTATATACGGACGGAGCATTATCTGGGATGAAAACACAGCAAGCTGACCCGAGGACCTTACAGGCTCCTCCTCGATCGGCTAGTATGACGTCAATAACAAGAAGATTTTGAAGAACGACAAGTCTCATAGCAGACTGTTCCTCAGTCAAGTTACCTAGGGCGGAAGTAGTCTCTTTTACTACTGCTTCAAGGGTTCTGGTCAAGTGACGGATAGACTTACTATTAAAAATAGCTCCTAAATAGGGAAAGAAACCTTTATTGAAATCTGTATACTGTTCCCATGCTGTCTCAGTATAGTCGACAATTGGGAGATCTCTTTTGGGTCTGTGAACTAGACGGGAATTTCTATGATAATCAGGTGGAGCTAGGAAAACAGGTGGCAGTAAGAATCCAATGTAACAGGTCCCATCCCAATCTAGAGGCAAACGTACATATGCTGTCTGACCACAAATAAAATAGGAATGACGTGTAGCTTTGAATGTGGACTTGCCCTTATCACTAAATTCGACCAAAGTAGTACATTTACTATGACCCAGGTGTACGGAACCATTCTTTCTGACACATAATTCACCTTTGACTGGTAGTACTGACATAGTGGGCAAGTCTGGCTCGGTTTCGGATTCAACATTCAGAATCATGAGATTAAGTGTAAACTTTCCTAATCCATATACTTCATTTTCTAGATCAGTCCCTGTCCTTTTGGGAAGTCCCTCTTTGTCAGGATAACATATTTTATGCAAAACTGTGTTCAGGTTTCCCCATACCCAGTTACCCTGATAAACTACGGAATTTGAATCTAAGGAATTAATCAAACTAAACCAGGCTCCACATGAACCATTGTGTGTGAACGGGTACGGGAAGAGGGGCAGAACTCCCCTGTATTTCTGGTAGGGAGGGAGTCGGCCACATATCCAACAATTAGTAGCGTTGCTGGTCTGATGAGAGTGGTGTAACATACTAATGAATGTATTGTTGCGCAGCGCAAGTCGGTAGGACAACTCGTGAGGGGGTAACTCACTAAAAGAATGCTCGGCAGTATTATTAGAAAAAGAATGTGCACGTGTAGCAATAGGAAAATAGATATGCAAAATTATACTTGTGACAATAATAGTAAGACTTAACGAAAACATAATCCATATGGTAACAATACAGTAACTTTTGAGAGATTTGCAATATCGTTGCTTCTTGATCTGTTTCTCTCTATCTCTCTCTCTATCGGGGTCTAGGGGATACATGTCAGAAACTATTTAACCGATTCACCTAGGGGAGGACTTAAACAATTAAACTGTCTGACTTGCTAGACCGCAATTTTAATTTATACTCCTCTTGCGGAGTTTTCTCTACCTTGGGGAGTTTAGAGTCACTAGAATATGGGCAGTCCTTTGAGGGGGTGGAAGAGTCAGTCTCTGGCAACAGTTCATTACATTTTTTAATATGACTCGTATGGATCCACCCCTTGCGGCCCTCGACCTTGATTGCAGTCCTCGTGGTCAGAAGGACGAGCTTCGGCTCCTGCCAACGGGGCTCCAGCGGACTCCTCCTGTCGAAATTTCGTATCAGGACAGTATCTCCGGGACGGACATCGTGTGGCTTCACGTCAGTGTTGTCGGGAAAAGCTGCGGCAACCTGTGAACGACATGATTGGAGTGCAGACATCAAGGAGGCAAGGTAATCTGTCAGCATATTACAGTCAACATCGGTTATTTTCTTAGGCATGGGCGTCCCCCACATATTTGGTGGCCGGCCAAAGACCACCTCATACGGGGATAGCCCTGATCTCGAATGTGGGACCATTCTCATATAGAATAGTGCAACTGGCAGGGCGACTATCGAGTCGACCCCTTTCTCTTTACATATTTTTGCAAGACGGGTTTTCAGTGTCTGGTTGTGCCTCTCTACAAGGCCAGCTGCCTCGGGATGTCGGACGCAATGGAATTTCCACTGATATCCTAGCAGGAGTGAAACCTGCTTCATGAGCTCGGATGAGAATGGCTGTCCGTTATCTGAGTACACGATACGAGGCAAGCCGTACCGTGGGAAGAATTCTCGAACCAGCTGCTTGGCAGTGGTCGGGGCAGTGTAATCTGGGACTGGATATGCTTCGGTCCAACGGGAAAGTGCACAAACAACTACGAGGACGTACTTGAATCCTCGACAACGTTCCATCTGGATATAATCCATCTGGAGGACTTCAAAAGGGTGATCGGGAGGATGAAATCCACCTTGCTCTACAGGGACGCTTTTACCTGGATTGAACTGACAACAGATCATGCAAGTACGCACTTTCTGTTTTGCTGCTGCTCGTAAATGTTTGTTGAACCAGAGATTCTGTAAACTGTCTAACATAGCTTTTTCTCCCAGGTGTGCTGGACTATGAACTGTATTTATTATGACTTGAACCATAGAGTCGGGGAGAAACCATGTAGATTTTCCCTTCGTCATCCATCCCTGATCTGTCTGGACCCCTCCTAGTTCAGTCCATTTCTTTATTTCGTCTGGAGTAGCATGTGTCTGAATATCGATTACATCTAGTGTGGGATCCCTAAATGTCATACAATGTGTCGGTACTATTGTCTTTGTCACATCAGTTGTCTGAGTGTGAGTCAATGCGGTATATTTTGCTGTTTGGTCTGCCAGGTCGTTACCCTGGGAAATAGAGTCTGTAACTTTAGTATGTGCTTTACACTTCATGATGGATATGCCTGAAGGCAGATGTATTGCTTCTAACAGTGCTTGAATGAGGGGACCGTGTTGGATCTTGGCACCGTGAGAGGTCAAGAAACCTCGTTCTTGCCATAGCATTCCGAAGTCGTGCACAACTCCGAAAGCATAACGTGAATCTGTGTATATGTTAACATTTCTGTTCTTGGCTAGTATACAAGCTCGAGTCAGAGCGATAAGCTCTGCTGC
Organism: Lissotriton vulgaris; assembly: GCF_964263255.1. Classification (NCBI taxonomy): domain Eukaryota; kingdom Metazoa; phylum Chordata; class Amphibia; order Caudata; family Salamandridae; genus Lissotriton; species Lissotriton vulgaris. The sequence continues at coordinate 214,040,248 of NC_141687.1, forward strand.
TTGAGCGGACAGCGTATCAATACGGTGTGTTTCTTTGACTTCAGTTTCGGTGGTCACTGCATATGCGGCCACTAGTTCTCCTGTGCTTGTTCTCATACATGAACCGTCCACGTAAAATGTCAGGTCTGGATTTGTCAGTGCAACATCTGTTAAGTCTCGTCGGGGCTTTGTTACTGCATTAATGATCTCTATACAATCATGCGGGGCTAAATCTGTCATAACCGAGGGTAACAATGTGGCAGGATTTAGAATGTTACAGCGTCTGATTTCTATGTGTGGCTGGAATAGTGTCAGTTCATAACCTGTCAGTCGTGCTATAGTCAGGTGTTGAGTCTGCGTTCGGTTTAGAAGGACTTCTACAGAATGTGGAACTTGTACTATTAATTGGTGTCCTAATACTATTGAATCGCTTTGTCTGATTGCTAAGGCTGTCGCTGCAACTGATTTTAAGCACGCAGGCAGAGCCTGGGCCACTGGATCCAATGTACTTGAAAAATAAGCGCAAGGCTTATGTGAACCTGCTTGATCTTGTGTGAGGACAGACAACGCTGTACCATCACGTTCTGTAACAAAAAGTGTAAAAGGTTTGCTGTAACATGGTGTCGCTAGAACTGGTGCTTGACATAAAGCTTTCTTTAATTCCTCAAAAGCCTGTGTATGTTCCTGAGTCCAAGGGAGGACAGTCGAAGTTGCTGCCTCCTGTGTTGTCAACTGTATCAGTGGTTTAGCTAGAAATGCATACTGAGGAATCCATTGTCTGCAGTACGAGGTGAGGCCTATAAAGGCCCGCACTTCCTTTTGTGTCTTGGGTTGTTGTAACTGTGCAATTAACTGAACTCGATCAGGTGCGAGCTGTCTTCCCCACTTGGACAGCAAGTGCCCAAGGTACACCACTTGCTGAACACAGAATTGTAGCTTCGAAGGAGACACCTTGTGTCCCTTGTCGGCCAGAAAATGTAAAACTGTCAGTGATGCTTGTTCACATTCGGATTCGCTTCGTGCGGTGATCAGAAGATCATCGACGTACTGTAGTAAGGCAGTGTTAACTGGCATTTGGATACAGTCAAGTTGTCTTTTTAGCGCTTGGCTATAGATGCTGGGGCTTTCTGTGAATCCTTGAGGTGCGCGTGAAAATTTGAAGCTTCGGCCATTTAAACTGAAACCGAAGAGATATTGGCTCTGTGGATCAATGGGTACACTGAAGAAGGCGTTCTTGAGGTCAATTACAGTAAAGAACGTCGCTTCTGAATCAATAGCAGTCAATAAGGATGAGATGTCGGGAACCACAGGATACTGTGGTACAATGCATTTATTCAGTTCTCGTAAATCAATCACCAGCCGATATACTGGCGGTGCATTGGGATCAGTACGTTTAAGAATCGGAATGATAGGGGAATTACAGATATTGGAGTCGGTTTCTACGACCACTCCTTGGGCAATGAGCTCTTCAATGATTTCCAGTAAAGCCACTACAGCATCGGGCGGCAACTTGTATTGTCTGATTCGGGGTAAAACAACTCCTGGTTTGAGTGTAACACGGTATGGTGTAATGTGCATACAACCTACATCGGTTGGGCCTTGTGCCCACAGGTGTTTCGGTACATTTTTCAATCTGACATCAAACTCCCGTAATACATAGTGACCCTTAAAGTCACGTAGGAAAAGTCTAACTCCCTCCGGAGAACAACATATCACTGCTCCTAGAGCCTTCAGTGTCTTGATACCTAACAAGTTTTCTGGACATGATTTTGTGAGTAACAGGTCTGTAACACGTGATAATGGACCTACTGCTAGGGGGACAGGTTCTGATACTTCATTTACAATAGGCTGTCCTGAAAAACCAAGGGAAACATTCTGTGAGCCTGAGAGGGGTGCCCCTGGAACTTCGTCGTGACTGATTGTGGTGCGACTTGCCCCTGTGTCAATTAGAAACTTTCTGTCTTTTCCTAATACTTGACTATGTACATAAGGACCCTCTTGATCTACAGGAATCTCAATAAGAGGCAAGCCAACCTCCCTCTCTAGGCTATTTCATGTGTATCGCTGATAATTGGGATAATCAGATTGGGCATACTGGTACATCTGCTGCGAAACTTGCTGCGTCGCGGCAATGGGCTGTGGCTGTGATACCGCTACGGTCTGTACTGTATGTGGGGGAGCATGCATAGGCTGTATATTCTGTGAAGTCTGTTGCTGGACCTGGTCTTGTCTAGGCTGACGCGGTCTTTCTTTAGTTTTACCTGTTGATATATTGTGTTTCAGGACTGGACATTCGTTTACGTAGTGACCTGGTTGTTTGCAATAGTTGCATGTCCCTTTAACAGGAGCTGCTGAATTACTTGTCTGGGTCACACCCTTTTTCTGACCGTCGGCTGAAACCGACTGGGCCACTAACATTTTCATTTTCGTGTCTTTCATACGTCTCTGTTCGTGATCTTGTTCTTCTCTAATTCTGTTCTGGTGATATTGTAACATTTGTAACATCTGGGATGGCATATTTGCTTGCCATGTACTTTCGACTTTATATACACGGTTCTTAACTTGTGTCAGGGAATTCTCGACTAATTTTGTTACAAAAAGGTGCGGGTATGACTCGCTACCTGGTTTCAGGCCACTATTAATAATGAAACATTTCTCGAATCTTAAATAGAAGTCACTAGTATCTTCATCGTGTTTCTGTTTACAAGCTGAGATTGCGTCCCAATCTTCCTTTTTAGTTGTCAGTAATCTTGGCAAAACCTGTACTATTAAACCTGGTAATGCTTTAGCTTTGTCCCCAAGGCCTAGCCCTGGAGTACGACCTTTTTCCTCGTCTTCTATTTCAGTCCAAATAATCTTTTTGTCTCCCACCTCCCATTCTTTTTCCTTGAGTTTCTCGTAAATGCCCGTGGGCAGCAGTACTTTTAACAATTTCATAATATCCGTATACGTGTAATCTCCCATGAGTAACATGTCCTTAAGTTCTCGGTGAAAACCTGCAGGGTCTTTATCGTGACAGGGCACTAGTTTCTTCATTTCTAACAATTCCAACTTTGTTAAAGGTGTGTACACAAACACACGTCGTAGGGTATTATCAGTATTCATAACTGGGTGTACTTCTCGTAAAGGATTCTGCCTGTCAAAATGAAACATTTTCCTTTCTGGGGGCGGAGCTGGAACATATTGTGGGCCTAAGAAAGCGTTATATCTGTGCCGTTGTTCTAGAATGATTTGAATTAACCTGGTACTTAGGCCTCTCCATCTATTCATAAGTAGTGCTTCTAATGTATCAGGTAAAGGACCTGGATCAGAATGTTGATGTCTGTATAACGCAATGAGATGCTGAATCATGTACATACCAGCTAATTTCTGCTCGTCTGGGGAAAGGTTCAAAAATGTCTGTGCTACTGTATCATCATTATATGTACTAGGATTGTCAGCCCATAGTACTGCTGACCGGGCTAGTTCTTGTTCATCCATAGAATTGAGTACATGGTACCCCATTCGTTCTTAAAGAATTTTATCAGTAACCTGAAACAGATATTCAGGAGAACTCGTTTTTGAGATGCCAGAGAGAAAAACTCTCCTGCTTTCTGGACGAATGCCTTTCTTATGGTAATTTCCCTTACCTACATATGCTATTATTTCTTTAGCCGAGTCTTGTTCCTCTGGTTCGTCCTCCTCGGAGGAGTTATTCCTGTCCCTATCTCCATCCTTTTCTTGTTCCTTTCTTTCGTGCATTTCTATTACTTCTTTCCTGATTCTTTTATACATACTTGCTATACAACTCTGTTTATCGTGTTTTCCATCGGCTATATTCTGACCCCACTTGTTTAGTGCGTCCATCTCGTCCTTGTCTACTCCAGGCCTGTCTCGTTCTCTTATTAAACAATTTATGAAGAAGCGTAATATACAACCTTGAGTGTCAGCTTTCTGGTGAGCCAGGGCCTCTTTAATACTTTCAGGATCTTCCCCAGTCTGGATAAAATGATATATTCTATCTAGGTGTTCAGTCATTCCTGGGAATAACACTAAATAATCTGTAACTTTTCGTAAGCGTAGAGATGCTAACAACATCCTATCGTCTTTACCAGGTACTGGATCGTATCTGCAAATTGGAAGGGGTTCTTTAAGCATGTCGTAACTTGGTGTTCGGGGTGTACGTTGCTTTAATACGTCCCTAAGGTTTAACCTATGTGTTTGTGGCGGGGTCTGGTGACCTCCTGTCGCACCTCCTGAGGCGGAGGCTTGAGCATGACTTGTCTGCGGAGTCTGTGTAAGTAACTGAACTTGGGTTTTACCAGGATCAGGCCCAAACGGATTCAGTGTATTCATCTTAGGTGTAGGAAGTGGTGGAGGAACAGGTGGAACAGGATTTCGAACAGGTGAACTCTGTTGCGGTACGGGCTGGGCATTGTCTTGGAGTGGGTTGCCACCACCGTCACCGTCAGTAGGCGGTACGTTGGTACGTGAATTGGTGTAAGCGGGAGCTACATCGTCTAGATAGGAGGCAAGGAATATGTCTTTGGTGGTCCTGTGACTTACTTTAGTCGGAACCAATGGTGGCGGCAGATCTTTCGGTATTTCTGGAGTGGCCTTAGGCAAACCCTCGGCCACTAAATACATGCCATTGGCAAGAGTGTTTCGCATGCGGTCTACTTGTTCTGCTTTTACTCGGATACCTTCAATAACTAATTTGTTTTCTCGGACCTCATCTGACTCTTCTCTATGTTTTTCTGCTTTTCGGAGTGCCTTTTCTGTACGCTTATGCGATTCTTTACGCCACAATTCTATGGCATCTTTCTGGGATTGTCTGGCTTTCTTTTTCCATAGCGCTTCCTCTACTCTCATGATGCACTCGGCATCCCATGTTCCTGTAGCAGGCCACCTGTGTCTCTCTTCTAGGTGCTTGGTATAATCAGCCCATAAATCTAGATACAGTATGGCATCTAAGCCATGCTTATGGTACATAAAATTTCCAGGAGTGTCCCTAGGGGGGACAGGAATTTCTTCCTCTAGTATCCCTTTCCTAGTTCCTATCTGTCTTAATTTATTGAAAAACGGCATCTTGTTACGTGGTACTGGTCACTCGATACTTGTTACTTACTCTGAACACAGCTAGTTACACAAGAACACAGTAATGTACATCAAACAGTCACTCATACCACGACATTTATCACATGAAACATTTTGAACACATATGGACTACCCTTGAATTCCAGAAAACGAGAACAAAAATCGAAACCTTGAATACTTTATATACTGCTAAACAGTACAGATACACTGCCAAGAACAGTGCAAGAACTTGAATGCCTGATGTACTGCTAAACAGCACAGATACACTGTCTAAAACAGTGCAGACCGTGTTTGTGTACCCAAACCCGTCTTTACCGGATACATAATAATGCACCCGTCTAGATGCGTCCCCAGCAATGGTACTCACCGGGAAGCACGGAACAGAAGGCCTCGGAAAACTCGACTGGACTGGACCGGACTGGACTCGACTCGACTCGATACGTGAATACTTCGGAACTGGTGGGCCTCTTGACACCTCGGACCTTGCTTCTTTCGGCTAGGCTCTGGTCGGGATCCTCCGCACTCCTCACCGCCTCGTCTGGGTGCTGATCGCAGTCTCCGTCACCTCCGTAGGCCTGAGGGAGATACAGGAAATCCTGCGGGTACGCGTAGTTGTCCGTCTTGACTGTGGCAGGGGGCAAAGGCTGCAACGCACCAACCGGCGCGTGGGGTGGGGGAGGGGTCCCTGTTCGGGCGCCAAATTACTGTGGTAAATATTTAATTACCGTCCTAATTTCTATGCAGGTAAGTACTTAAAATAAAATAACTCAATCGGAAAGAAAGACGCAGAGTCCGTGGTGTTAGAGTTCTTAGGGGTTTTATTCCTTAAAAAGGAATGGTTCTTGAACCGGATATCGGATTCCTGACACCACTGGGGTTCAGGAAGGGATAGAGCATACTTTATTGACAATACATAACTTTTATACTTAATGCACATAATGAAAACCAATGCAGAAGGCGTAACAGCTGAGAGAAACAAGATAAGAGCACACACGTGTTAGCAATACGTAATCAGAAGGCGTGAACTAGGGCGTGCACGGAGGTGTGTGCTAGAAACGTCATATGAAAGTGTCACAAGTGGGTGGGTACATGGCAGAATCTTGCAATGTCAGCAGAAATCTGAGGTCTGGATGCGCGTGCAGCTGCATGACGTGTGATTGACGTGAAGCTGGAGGGTGCAGGGGACTTGACATTTACACTAGAGGAAAAGAGACAGAAGTCTGGCATGTCAGATCAACTTGTTCCTATATCATATCTGATATCTGATGTTTGGGAACCATATTATCTAGAAGGAAAGGTCTCTTGGGCAGAGGCTATCCTACACTGACTATGAATACGTGCATATGTGCCTACGTGTCTGTGTGTAAAGCGAGGGGGCCATGGGCCTACCATGGTAACGGGAGCTATGAATTACTTGCATGGAGACAGAAAGGCCGGGCCCTTTGCTCTGCAGCCGGGGATTGTTTATCTATTCTGCTGGACTGGAATGTGTTTTCGGGAAGCTGAGCTTGGCTATGCTGATACTGTCTTTGGCTGGCAAGCAGGCCGAGCCAGGCTCCGCTCGCCTCGCAGGGAGTAGGACAGAGTTCACGGGGGGGCATCCCACGTTGCAGTTTCAGTAGGCAGAGATGATTTTGAAAGGAGGCTCGATGACAGAAAACAGGGCCTAACTCGCACAGAGCCAGGAATACGTGAAAGTGCACCATACAAAGACGGTGGCAAGGCATATTTAGGAACGGAATATCCGACCCATTCAGGGTGGATCTGAAAGAGGACACGTTAACGTTAGACGCAAATGTATTTGCGTCTTCATAGCTGACACAGGAGGGAAGTTACATGCACTTTAAGCTCGTACATGGAGACGGTGGGGTACACGTTAGGGAACATTTCTTGACCATAAAATTTATATTTCCTCATAGGGGCTGCACAATGCATTTAGCCTGAAAGAGTTTTAATGGCAAGGGGTTGCAATCAGTGTAGGATGTGGGGGTTCGTGCTTATTCAAAAAGTAGCTGTGAGGTGACTGTAACTGTATGGCTAAAGGTTGTGCAGCCCCCATACTAGGGATCTGGAGGAGACTGAATACTATCCGCGAAGGTGCAACGCAAAGCCCTTCTAACTTTCAGGTGGGGAGAATTCTAATGAGGAAGACAGTTGCGCTTTCCTGGAACAGTGATATTCTTCTGCTTGCCATTATCCAGATCATTAGAGAAAACAAAGGAATCAGAAACATAATGTGTAATGCAGCTAGTTTAGGAATCCTCTATTTGAACTAACTCCAGGCTACACTACATTTTTCAGCCTATGAGACCATGTGCAGTTCCCATGTTCTGGCATCAGCCGGTACATACACTATGAAGAATTTCGTAGATGATGTGGAACGGCCTTTCGGTATATTATTGCATCTGTGCCTCTCAAAGCAATAAAGTCATCCCAAAGTGGTTTTATCAAATTTATTGCAGCGAATAATGTTTCACTAATGGCTTTTATGCGTTGATGACTATGTAACTTTCAATGTATATTTTGATTTTAACTTGGGTAATCAGCCTTGCTGTTTTGGTTTCATCTCTTTTATTGCCACCATTGGGCCTGAGCCCTCGTGTGACTAACAAGACTTATACATTCAGTTTGACAGCGGGGAGACGCTTAGTGGAAGAAATGCAAACCACATACACGTGACACTTCAAAATATACAGATTTACATAGTTTCTGAAATAATTCAAAAAATACATTTCTGTTTATACGACTGCATTTAGATGTTTTTTAATAACTATTTGTGAAAACTTGACTTGAGAAAGGATCCCTTACACCACAGGTGCTAGCCTGAATCTCAGCCAATGCCATTCTCAGCAAGGCTTCTAGTTGTTGCAGCTGTACTAATGGTTGCTCCCTCTACCCTAGATAGGCAGGATGAAGATGCAAAACAACAACCTCAGCCTTGGTAAATGTAGCAAACTACAAAGAATGTCAACTCTGAAGCACTTTCCAGGTCAAACACCAGACACGTTGAGTTTCCATACATTGCGGCATGTATCTTACCTGGAACCGTTGTTGATAAGAATACTCTCGCGGATGGTAAGAGTGCAGTAGTACCAGACCAGGAGGAAGTTGAAGAGTGCATCTGTCACCCTTTAAGGAAGAGGGCGACAAATTAGTTGAAAGAAAAAATATATAAGGAAATGGCAGCTTCTTTATACTAGATCACTGGAGCTTCGCAAACATTAACAAGGAGCAGGCAAAGGATGATGGGTGGTGGGTTAAGCGATTGTCTAACTAGTCTACTATAAACTGAAAAACAATAGACTGAGAAGTGGTGCTGATATTGGTTTACAGTGTATGTTTGAAAAAGATAAACATATAATAGAAAGGGATGCAACCCATAGGGTCAAAGTGGGGTAGCACCATTATAAACACTATCTGTTCACCAGTCGCATTTCAAATATAAATGGCCAGGTTGTGTTTGGTGTGACCGCCCCATTGCAAGTTGATGGTTGGACCAACAGTGCACTGTTGCAACCGCCAAGGATCTCGGGGGCACAGCAGTCTTGAAGCTGCAATATGTCTGGCTGGACCACTGCGGTCCTGCCAAGCATATTATGAGTTTCCTATTCGCCACAGTTTTCATGGCGGTTCCTCGTCCATGAAAACTGTATTGCCTATAGGCCATTGGGTGCATGTGGGGGGCACATGTTGTGCCCCCCTATGTGCATGCACCCCGGTAACTGCACCAGTCCATGCTGTGCAAGTACTGCCGTTGGCGTTCCCATTGCGGCGCCTATTTCATAGGCACTGCTGTGGGAACGCTAAAGAACTGCCCGTCAGTGACTAAAAAAGTGCACATGGGTTTGGCGGTGCAGGAGTGGGTGGTGGTCCCGCTCCCACACAGCCAAACTTGTAATCAGGCCCTAAGTAGAGTTGTTATTCTGCATCTCTAGCAGAATGTGATAAGATCAGTGTTTTATCATTTAAACAGGGCCCGTGTTGGAGGTGGTGAGAGACACTAAATACGGAAGTTATCATAAATACTGCAGAGAGCTGTAAAAAAAATGAGATCTAGACCCACAGGTCTGACATTCATCGTAAGTGTAGGGTCTTCCCCAGCCTGGGTACCTGTCAATAACTACACCACACATGGGGAATTAAATGTCTTTATTCGTCTGCGTGTAACTGCGAACTCAATAATCTAAAACAAGCTTTCAGTCACCTATGGCAGAGCTCTACAGAGCCTGATAGGAGCGAAAAGGGTTCATTCATAATACTCGCAAGACACTACACCTCCTCCCTTGTTAAATATATATATTTCTTTCCATCACTCACACACAATGACATCTCTTCAATCAACCTCGTTGGCACTTTAATTATTCGACTTGACCTGGTTACGGACAGCTGGGAGCTGTCATCTTCAGTGTCAGAGATTTTCAAACACGGTGAAGAGGTAACAGCAGTCACTAAGTTTTCAGGTTTAGTCTTTTCTTCACCATCTTGATCAGAAGACCGATGAATCAAATGCCGAAAGTGAAAAGAGTCTCTGGTAACAGACTTTCCAGTATGCGCGTCAGTCACCATGTGTCCCTTTGTGACCACCACGTGGAAAGGTTCAGCATTATATGTAGCATCAGATTTACTTCTTCGCAATTGTTGTGTGATCTCTAGATGACCTCTTTTAAACTGGATGTTGTTTACATGTTACCTCTAATCTGCATAGGCTCCTACCTGACCCACTGCACCAAGTGCAGTGGTACAATGACTCTCTTTAATGGTTTTAGTAACTTAATTATTTCTTATTTTGTAACTGTCAAGTTGCACTTTATGAGACCTGTTTGATCTCTGCCTTGCAGCGCTTCTATTCAAAGTGTTGTTGGTAATTTATGATTATCAGAGGCTGCGCTCCGTAAACCTGGTTGAATCTTCCTTCAGCATTAACATTCTGTAGAATGTAAAAGATCTGATACCACAAATTCCTTGTGAATAGGAGTGGAGTGGTTATGTTCGAGGTTACTGACAGCATCTACAACTCTGGAGGTTTAGGAATTTAGATGTACTAGTGTGAGCTAGCCAAACCAACATTTACTAATGATATGAGTAGTCTCGGTCTCTATATTGTGAAGTTTTGTTGACCTAATACACAGTCCTACTAAATTCGTAGGAACCATATAACATGGCGCCACCAATGTTCTAGGTTTGCACCCATTTAATGGATCTCCTGAATAGTTTCTGTTGCGTGCCCAAAGCTCCTTTATTGCCTTCATTCGGAGAAGTCTGTGGTGATAAGGGTTCATATTCCTCAGTTTAATGGAACGCACCTATTTATTTCTGCAGGTTGATCAAGCTTGGTCTTTTAAAAGAATGGTCCACTATAATTTTTCCTTTCCTTGAATTCCATTCATTAATATGGCGGATCAAGTTTTGGTTATTGCTATTAACTGCAGACAAGAACTAAAAAATAATTTCACTAGATATGGGTTCATCCAGGACAGTGGAGATGTTACCTTTGTGGTTGAGGCTCACAAAGCGTGTAAATGCAAACATCTTTATTCCTGGGTTACTTTTTTCTGTAGTCGATGTTAACTCACTAACATTTCCCACGTATGATGAGGCCGCTGTTCCAGCAGTATATAGACCTTATGAGTACTTAGAAGTGCCTTTAACTTACCAGGAACATCACAATTGGTTCCAAGGTGCCCTCCCACATACACTCCAAAGTGTAAGACTGGGCCCTCTCAATAATAAAAGGGCAACCTGGCCAGCCTTATCAGGCTACACGTCGTTTCCACATGCAAGTCCATAAACACAGTGGGAGCCGCCTGCTTTCTCGAATCATTTGATTAAACTGTATCAGCATCTGATGCAGTACATCATGGGTACATTTTTGCTGGATAGATGCAGTTAGATGTGAAAGCAATTAGTCAAATTACTATTTTGCTATTATGGGTAAGACCTCAGCCAAACAGGATTGCCTTTTGGATTGCACAAAAGAAAAATCAGTTTAAGGCGTTTTTTCCCTACACGGGATGTCAAGATGAATTTACAATTCTCACCATGGGGCTGATTTTGATCTCGGAGGGACCGCCAAGGACCGGCCATCAATGGCGGTCATACTGACAGGCAGCCCTTTGGTCCGACCACCGCATTATGTTGCAGGCGGTCGGACTGACACCATGGGCAGGGAAGACCGCTGCCTCCAACAGGATCTATGATCCCGTCGGGCGGTGGTCAGAATCGTATCTCATGAATGGTGGCGGTGCCAAGGCAGGCACTGCCATTGGGATAACAATGGACCTTCCTTTGCCTTTTCATGGCAGTCCTACCACCATTAAAAGACTGTTGCAAAGGGACTTGGGGGGGTGGGGGGTCTGAAATGTCCCTCGTGGGCCACTGGTGCCATATGTAGTGCCCCCATGCACATCCACGCACCACATGCTGCCTGGATGTGCCCATAGTGCTGTTTACCACTGCTGCTTGTGTTGCAGGCCTTTTCCTGGGCTGCAGCACAAGCTGCCGTGTTAAGGAGCATTTTCCAAACGCCAGCACAGTGGTCGCAACATAATTCGGCAGTCGGACTGCCGACTGCTTGTCAAGCCATCTCCTGACCGCCGCCATGATAGCAGTTGGTGGTTTGACCGCCGATATTGTAATCAGCCTCTATGTGTCATACACTTCACATGGTTCCTCAGTTGAGGGGTGTAATGTGTGGGGAACTGTATTTGCTTCCTTCTACACCATTACTCATGGAACTCCTTCAATTGCTCTTTTGCCTGAAGTGTTAGTACAGATTTAAACTGAACATGGAGCAGTCCCTGTCCTAGACTTGGGGATGAAAGTAATAGTCAATTTTGCCACAATTACCTCAATTGTTTTATGGAATATTCGGGGAGAGACAGCTTCTCTGGTGATACGCTAACGTCACTCTTTAGTTCCCGTTGAGGATCAGGAACACTAGCTACTTAAAATAATCTCTGAAACCTATACTTTTATAGGTTGGGATCGTTTTTTGAACCAGGCCTAACAAGCCACAAATTAAAGGCAAGTCAGAAGCAAAAACAGCTGAGCAGGCACCTGAGTATCTAAAAAATTCTGGGATAAACTAAAGAAAAGACTAGAACTAAAACATGGACTTGATCTCCTCAATCATTGCATTCCCAAAACCATTATATTTACATGATCGTAATCAAATTAAACAACCTGACAGGTATCAGTTTTCAGATACACATTCTTCTCGTTCTTTGAAGGACTCTCCAGACAAGTGGTCAGAGAGGGGGGGGTCGAGGCGATGGTAGACAGGAGGAGTATATGAAACCAAAGGCGAACTCACAACGCACCTCTGACGTTTATATGAAGAAATAAGAGAAGCTTCCTAACAAAAAAACACAGTTTAAAAGGAAGACACTGGCAGGTACTTCCACAAAAAATGCCACAAATGCTCAGAACTATTCCTCAAAACAAGACATAGGTGAGAACTCTCTTTGACAGCGGTCACAATAGTTCACCAGAATCTTCACAAGTATCTTGTGGCGAGACCTTTTGATGATTATATGCAGGTGGAAACTCCAGATCAGAAGCTCAGCCCTCCAGAGTGAACTTATGATTTGGACATTCAAATTCAGGGCGACAGATTGCTAACTTTTAAAATAATATTATGGCAGAATTTGACCACTGACTATGACATTCGCTTGGCTATGGCATTCTCTTGGCTGAGATTGACTGGGTCTGGAGTTTGTTAGAAATGTTTTACAAGGGAAGAATGTAATGATACCTTTCTTTTCCGTTCATGTTCCAGAGGATTTGAAAGCAGCATATCCTGCAGAATGGGCTCTTGTGGAAGCTCCAGCTTTCTATCATAATCTGTCTGGTTGGGAATAGCGACTCACCTTATCATGCTTTAACTATAACAGCACAATATTCACAAAGCACAGGCTTAATAAATATTATAGTACATAAGAAATACAAAAAATCCATTGGAAATTCCCAATGGATGTTTCTGTCAAAATATAGCGCCTGAAGGCGGGAATTTGAACACTTTCCCAGCGGTAGCAGCCCAACGAAGATTCTGTCGGTTTCCACAAGGAAATAATAAAAGTCCGGGTATGTTTTCAGCCTGTGCGATGTCAGTTTTTCAAGAAATTGACTTCGAAGCATTGTCTTACGCTTAGGATATTTACATCACAGACAAGGATTTATACACACATTTGGCCAGAGTGGATTGTTTAATTCTAGGATTCGCTGACCAAGGATATAAATTTAATTTTCCAAAATCTAAAATTGCCTCTCGGAGGCCTACACTTGGGATATTTATTATCAAATGAAGGCAAAAGCCTAGAACCACATTTCTTATAGAAATGTGTTTTATTGCAAACATGACATACATTTAAAATGCTTTAAATCGCTTTAAGGATTTCTACATTTTGTCAGAACATACACAGCAGATTATGCACAATGGGTTAGACCGTTGTATGATTTCATTTTCCCAGATTATTCTTATAAACATTGGACTTCTGAATATACAGATATTCTTCAGAATTTACAGGCAGATATGCTTGAATCGAAACACTTACATACGTGTGTTAACTACTAATTTAATGATCTGCATAATTGTGGGTTCTAGTGGTTTCACATATGTTTTATTTAATGAAGGAGAAATGGTACCAATTGCTTATAAAACACAGTTATATTCCAATGCGGTAATGCATTTTGCATAGACAGTAATTTTTTTACTGCAGTTCAAACAGCTGTATTGAAGAAATGTTCATAGGCACAAGGGAGACGTATTACTATGGTGTCGCCTATTCTGGCCTTAGAGGCCATCACAAAGACCAATGTTTCAAACGCGAAAGCCTTGCACCTAAATGTGAGCAAATACATGTGAATCCTACAACAGAACATATTTCGAATAGACAGACTTGAAGTATGTACCTGCTTGATCCACGCACATTCCATGCATCACTTTAACGGATGGCACCTTTGTAACTTTTTCACACCATCAATCCCAGATGCTATTTAACTCATTACATGACCGGTTGAAATGTTTCTCAAGGGGTTTAATGAGATATACTATTACAATGATGACTCACCGGTGTCAGAGCAATTGACAGACTGAACTCACCTTTGAAATAATATTCTCACTATCTGCCAATACCATAGTTTTTCTATGCCCTTTCTTAGTCGCTTCAGTGTTTTAACCATTCACAACCACTGCTTTAGCTACATTCAGGGTCTGCCCATGCACTATATGTTTTGCAGTAGGATTGAAATTATTTTGCTTTGATGCTTCTATGTATAAAAAGAAGTATCCTTTGTGACAAAATACACTAGTGGTACCGTTGTTTCTCCTTATATCAACCTCCATATTACAGAGCAATAACCCCACTCCCACCATTCTTGTGTATGTGTACCACCATGAGTGCATGTTCTTACGTGTCTTTACCTAATTAAACTAATCTCATATGTTTTGGCCAGATGCATGAACAATTAAATAAAATAAATGCATTTTTGAGTGAGTAAAGTAATATTTTATTTGTAATTCACAGACTCCAGCCAGAGAATTCCGCCACGCATATTTTTTGTGTGTGGAAATCTCTGATCTCGTGGCGGAGATCTCTGCACACATAAAAATAAGATTTAGTAGTAAATGTGGAAGAAACCGGTCAGAGTGGTAGGATAATGGGCAGTATTTACTCCTAAATGGATTGGGTCAACTGTTAAAGGAGGTGCGTGCTAATACAAAACAAACGCTCATAGAAGAATAAGACAATTGGAAATCAAAAAAATACACATTTAAATCTGCAACATTAATAATATTGACAAAAAAGGTTCAGATATATTCCAGATCAGCCTTATAGGTAGGCAAGCGCTAAGCATGACAAACCACCAGTACTGCAACAAACTCCAATAGAAATCAATTGAGGCAGGCAATAACACATAGGGGGAACCAGGTAAAATAAAATACACTGAATAACAGTTTGTGTTAAACTTCATTTACATTATTTAAACTTTACTTTTTTAATACAAGTAACATTTAAATAAACTATATTGTAAATGATAACTTATTTTAAGCAAATGCAATAGTACACAACTAGGATTCAAAACTGTGATTCATTCAAGACATCAGGAGATCTATGCATGCAAACTTAAATTTGTGATTCGGGCCCTGTATATTTTAATCTTTTCATACTGCAAAGGCTAAACCAAAATGTGCTATTAAAGCTGAATTTACACTGTAACCAGGGCTCGAGTCGGGATACCACGCGGGTGGACGGCGTCGCCTCACTTATTTTACCGGGTGGACGCCGTCCCCCCTGCCCAAAACATGGAGCCGAGATGGTACCCGAGTCTGCGCGCGCGCTCCGCACTCACCAAACCTCACCTCCTATTGTCGAGAGAGGGCGAACAGAGCTCTTTAAGTTGTTTCACGCTGATGGAGCTGTTCAGTATGACAGACGGGCACCCGTGACGTATATTAGAAAAGGTCAGTATGTATGCATGCATTTAAGACGGAGACCGGCAAATTTACTGTGGGCAATAAATACGCACCGAACAAGAGCAGCTTTAATTTCCCCGCTCCTTTGAGTGTCAATAGGAGACGAATTCCAATGTAAAGATTCTGCTTTGCCCTTTGAACCTGCCGCCATCACCTTGTAACCTTTGTTAATGAGAGGGGACTACATTTCGTGACGTCACTTCCTGTCATGACGTCACTTCCGGTGACACCACCTAACTTGGCGCGTCCCCTACTTCTTTTTTTAGGATTTGTGCCCTGACTCTTACGTGATTGCATACATGCAGCTCAAATATTTATTGTGGAGTATATTTGACATGTGTCTAACTCCCTCAATTATTTTCATAGACTGCCTCTGCACTGTACTGTTCCCTCTACCCTTAAGTCACATTGCATTATTCTGTTCTGTACAGCCAACCATGGTCATACTCACCCAAAGTCCCTTGGGCAGCAAGCACATTCGCAATATGTGTGGCTGAACACTGCCAACGAGACGCGAACACAATTGCCCCATATGACTGTGCAGCTCCACCATGCCACAGTCTGTACTTTGTGAATGTATTTGACTTTATCTGGAGTAATTATGTTTTCAGCTTCAATAAAATTGCCTCTTTTTTAACGGCTTAGTTTCAATTTTTAGTTAAAAAAAAATAATTTACATTTAATTACGGACTTTTTGACTGATGCCAAGTGGCTAATGATAACCTTAGGAGAACCCCCGCCTTCTAACTATTTCCTTCTAACTGCAACAGAGACTTACCTGGAGTTAAAGACGAATCGAAACATGAAGGAGAGAACCATCAGAATGGTAGTGAGGTACAGCTTGAACTTCTCATACTCATCCTTATAGGCAAACCTGCAGGTAAGAGGCAAAAGCTATAGGTGAAACCCATAACCACTCGCACCAGCCGGTGTCTTCAGCCTCGCAGTGTCCGTTAGCCACAAAAATGCATGATACTAGCTTCATGTACATATCACTTGCTATTCAAAGCAGGCACTCACTTAAATGCCCCTATAGAGCCTCACTGTCCTCCTTCATTTCTTCTTGGTCCAGGACAATAGTAAACTCTACTTTACATAATGATCTTATTCTGGCACTGATTTTCAACTCACCTTAACTAGGCAACACGAATCAGTTGGGCAACACCACATGCATACACTCACATATTACCACACAATCACTGGGTACAGAAGCCGGATCCACTACCAGACATCACACATCTCCATCCAACATGCCACTTCTCCTCAGTTAAAGGTACCCAGTCAGTACTGCTACAAGAACACCCACCCCTAGGACTCGTCCCTATTAGAAGAGTTCACAATTCTTGCAATTTATAACGACTTGCGATTTTCATGCAAAGAAAGTTTGATTAAATAATAAAATGTTATTTCTATTTAAGTCGAATAAACAACTAATTCTGTGAGTGAGAATTTAAGTGGCATTGTACAACAAGCTAGACATCAAGATATATGTTTCTACTATGGTAGGTGTACTTACTAATTTACGGATTCATTTCTGAAGTAACACAGCTGAAGAGATGGTCGCTTTGCACTATTCTGAGTTAATTCTGACAATAAACTATTTTAACTGGATCGGCTAAGCAGAAAG
This sequence comes from Lissotriton vulgaris, assembly GCF_964263255.1. Taxonomy (NCBI): domain Eukaryota; kingdom Metazoa; phylum Chordata; class Amphibia; order Caudata; family Salamandridae; genus Lissotriton; species Lissotriton vulgaris. The sequence goes on from NC_141687.1 coordinate 214,057,404, forward strand.
TGATGTTTAGTCATCAGATGTGTTACAGTGGTTATGCTAAATACAGGTTTTATATATCACTTCTGTACATTTCCATGCATTTGGTAGAGCAAATGAAAGTAAAAAATAAAACAAGTAGAGGAAGAAGGCCAATTATTACCTCTTGTTTTTCCACACACAAAGTAGACAAATAGGTCTCCGTTTAGCTTTTTGGATTATATCCTATAAAAGTCCTGGACACCGCCTATTATAGTAGGCTCTAGAAGAGGTCGTTTTTTCTGGTAAACCCATACTTATTTTTAAGGATTTAGTTCAGACTATTATCGATATTATTTGTTTACAAATGTAATTAGCTCATTAAACCCTAGATAAATTAGTTGGATGAGCCCTTTCGTCCTAAAATTGTAACCTTTTAATTTTTCCATCTGATTTATTCCCTCTATCTTTAAAGTTGTATATTAAGGAAACTGTTGCAAAACAAGTCATATGGGCATTTAAAAGTCTGAATCTCTTTAGAAACCTAGTCACAAGTTATTTATGGTATGTTTATGTTATGTTAAGGAGATTGATAAAGTGCACTGCCACTCAGGGGATTTCTTCGTGTTCACCACAGGTAATGAGCAAAGGGAAAGGTGAGATATAACTAAGCAATACATAGGATTTTGATAAGAGATCTGAGTCTGCACCAGTAACCAGTGCAGATATCTTAGAGTAAAACAAGTGTGACTGGTCCGCTTTATTCTGGAGAGTTTGCAGGCAGTAAACAACAGCGTTTAACACATTACAGTAGTCTAGTCTGGGCCTAATCAGGGCCACTATAGTAGTATGGCAGGCATCAAAAAAAACAATGAAGAGGTGGAGATAACTTTTGTAACAAAAGTATAAGGATGCGACTTATCCTTAAATTTGGCATTGCATTGAAGAGAGGCGTCAAATTTTACCCCCAGACTCTTCAACAGCTGTAAGTGGTTACGGCATAAGCCAACATCAGTAGGTTAAAGAGAAGGCAGAACAAGAATCTCGGTCTTTTCGGTATTTAGTTGTGCCCAGTGATGTTGCATTTGGATCACTGAAATAATATCGACGGACACAATATCGACTTGCCAGAATATCGTGGACAAAATATCGACAGTCAAAATATCGAGTTTGTATCTACAAACAGGTAAGTACAAAAATATCGAGTACAAAATATCGTTAACAATAATATAGATGTAAAAAATATCGACTTTATTAAAAACAGTGTTAAATTAAATTAATATTAAATTTAAATTACTAAAATATACTTAAAACTACTTAAATTAAATTATAATAATTAAATAATAAATTAAAATAATAAAAATAATTTTTTACAATCTTATTAGTTGACCCTGAACCCTAAAAATACCCCTTTACCCAAAAACCCCAAACTGACCCTGAACCCTAAAAATACCCCTTTACCCAAAAACCCAAAACTGACCCTGAACCCTAAAAATGCCCCTTTACCCAAAAACTGAAAACTGACCCTGAACCCTAAAAATACCCCTTTACCCAAGAACTGAAAACTGACCCTGAACCCTAAAAATACCCCTTTACCCATGAACTGAAAACTGACCCTGAACCCTAAAAATACCCCTTTACCCATGAATTGAAAACTGACCCTGAACCCTAAAAATACCCCTTTACCCATGAACTGAAAACTGACCCTGAACCCTAAAAATACCCCTTTACCCATGAACTGAAAACTGACCCTGAACCCTAAAAATGCCCCTTTACCCAAAAACTGAAAACTGACCCTGAACCCCAAAAATACCCCTTTACCCTAAAACTGAAAACTGACCCTGAACCCCAAAAATACCCCTTTACCCTAAAACTGAAAACTGACCCTGAACCCTAAAAATGCTCCTTTACCCAAAATGTATCAATATTATTTAATTACCAATTAATTATTAATTAACAATAACAATAAAGTAAATATATTAGAACATTAGCTGTAATTATTTTAATAATTAATATTATTTTTTCCAAATTAATTACTTAAAAATAACACAAAATTAAATATATTAAAAATTTACTCTAATTAATGTAATTAACTAATTGCAAATAATTAATTAACAATTAATTACTAATACAAAATATGTTCAAAATTATATTAATTAATTAACTAATTAATATTAATTAATTATCAATTAATTATTAATTAAAAATATTAACAAACATATATTAATTATTTAATTATTATTAAATTACTTCCCACCCTATTCCCCTATAAACCCACAACCCGCTACAGAATTACATTACGCAATTATTATAAAAACAAAATTAATGTAATAAAATATTTTATAACATTAATACACACTATTCACACATATTATTACATAAAAATACACTATAAAATATTATATATTATTAAAAAATTCGATATTTTTGCTATCTATATTTTATACAGTCGATATTACTTCACTTACCTGAAAAACGATATTTTTGTAGTCGATATTATGTCCAGTCGATATTTTGTCCAGTCTATATTTAAAACTCGATATTATGTCCAGTCGATATTTTGGAGTCGATATTTTGTCTGTACACCGTTGCATTTGTAAATGAAAGAGTGCCAGTGCCCGAAGACGCTATTAAATGTCAGGACGTCCACACAGTCTTAAATCCAACTCATGCCTCTCTAATTCACTGCCAGACACTCCCCGCCCCTTGATCTCACTCTTGCAGGATCTGCTTTCTCTCTTTGTATCGGGGTTTTCCTTCTTTCTCTTCATTCGTTTTTCTGATTTGTCTGCTTTTACGCCTGTTGCTTTCGGGAAACGTACGTCGGAAAATAAGTGCTGGTCCCTCTAAAAAGAGTGTGAGTACCCCCGCTGGCAATCACCGGATCAAATTAAACACTGGTTCTAACTGACATTTCCAGATATTTTATCTTAAAGGAGATAGGAATGCATCCAACCCACTCAGAATTGGGATACATCATTTTTTCCAAGTTTTGAATATTGAGAGTTCTGAACACCAGATTGTCTTATCAGCTGAAAACAGCTGATCTTAAACCATTTGAAGCATTCGCTAGAACTAATTTATTACATTGTTTTTTTCTTTGTTTTTATCCTTCTAGACGGAACGTTGACAACATTCTACTGGAACCTTATTTTCATTGATTAGTTCTTTTCTCGCTTAGCAGCTCTGAGCTAGCTTTATACATATTGATTCCCTAACCCTAGGTGGACCACCTCAATCACACACAGCAAAATACCAGTTCCACTACAGGCATAAAGCAACAGACATGATTATTCAGTAATAAAGCAACAAAACCATCCTCCTCTTCAGTAAGAAACTGAAAATGGATTTCTTATCAACTCTGCACTCATTTCTATTGTGACGAAAAGCATCTACGAGGCATTAAGACCACACTCAGCTTGCTGTGTTTAGCAATACAAGTTATATCAAACAAAGCAATACGCACAAATTGTAATTCAAATGCAGACGAAATACATGTCGGAACGCTGGCTTTAATATCGCAATTTTCTTTCGGTTTTAGCCTTTCCACTTTTACCATTGTTGTACAGCACTCGTGTTATCTCCTTTTTTAAGGACATAAAGCCTGAGTGTGGTGTTTATAATTACATTATTTTAAGTGCTGATCCTAAATTCAGATAACATTGAGGATAGCTACCTTCTGGTAGTCATGTTGTGATTGGCATTTTTTTTCTGATGAGTGGAAGGGTCAGTGATAACTGAATAAAAGCAATATGATTGTGAACCAGATTAGAAATTCAAAAGTACAGATTGAAGGGGCAGCCTTCCAGTCCTACTCTTCCACTACAGGAGGGGAACAATCACAGGCATGTCAGTCGTGCTCCACAGGTCACTCGGACAGAGCACGTGGCCTTCTATACAGCAATTTAAGCAAAATACCCAGCTACAACTTTGGCAGCCATGAACAGAGTTACCCACCCCGCTCTTCTGTCAATATGTGTTCCGCAAAGTTCATGACGTGCTTGGGACTATATCTTGTCTGTGTGCTCTTTATTTTATGAAACAGCTCCATGAGCAGGAATCTAGACCCTCAAGCTTTTACATCAGCAATTGTAAAGACACCAATAAAGAAACATTCCTTGTTTCAATATTTGGTCAAACCTCTGGGGAAGCTGACCCCTGTGCAACACCAAAGCTACTGCAAAGGTACCAAACTGTTGTCTTGGACATAGCAGTAAATTAGTTGGATTCCACATAGTCGGACTGCTGTTCTAGCAAACCGTTTCCCTATTTTGGCAACCACTGGTAACTCCATTCTCTTGTTCGATTGAAAAAAGGCAGGCTCACTGCTTCCGTACTGGGATACATGAAATAGTTTGGGCGACATGAGCCTGTCTGTACCTTTAGCACTACTTCATGCAGAACTCAGGCTGATTGGTTGGGTCTCGGGGATCAAAACTAGGACTATTGATATATAACATCTACATGCTGCCGCTGGCCAAATTGCTCCATCTGACCAGGGTCCAGTTGTAGACATAGCTAGTGAAGCCCAGCGGATCTTAGTTCCTTCTCTAACCCCTGGGACCAGCCCAGGATATTCCACTCAATTTCCTAAAGCCTAACTCAGTTCAGGAACTCCTGATGATCAGGAATGCCCCCTCCGGTTAGAACCAGGCTTTAGGGCCAGCTTTGGTAGCCTGTCAATCAAAGTCTTGAAAAATGGAATATGTTTTTGGTATTTTCTTAAATGCAGACTTAGCACTGGACACCCGTGAGACTTGTTTACAGTAGCTGTTTATTTTTTTTAAGCAACCAATACCCTTAAAGAGGGTGCCCATTATCAACTCTGGTTATCCCCATCTCTAATCAATGCCTTCGTACAGCTTAGACTCGATTTTGGCGACTTGGGGCCAGATTTAGAGTTTGGCGGATGTGTTACTCCATCACAAATGTGGCGGATAGGACGGCTGCTGTATTACATTCTATGTCACTTGTAATATAGAGGATGGAGTAACTCATCTGCGAACTCTAAATCAGGCCCTTGGTCTACTTGAGTGCCCCTTTGAAACGTCTGAAAAGTTTATAGTCGGCTCAAAATGCTGCAACACGACTACTCACCAGACCCCTAAAATATGAACTTCAGTAGCTTCCGGTACACAGCAGGATGCTCTTTAAACTGATGGGTATCAACGCCTGGGCATTATATCAATGTGCCCTAGATTACAAGACAGCTTACTTTACATGGCATGGGCAGCTACACGGATGATCCACCCATTTACTTATTCTGTTCGTCCTGCAACTAGAATTGCAATTTTGTTGGCATTTATCTGTTGCAGCCGTGAAGGCCTGGAATGCACATTCAACAATTGTGCAAATGGAATCCAGTATGCTATAGGCCTCTATTACATTACGTGCTAAAGTAATAAAAGCAGAACAACTGGTGCTGTAAAACTCATGTACTTTAACCCCTTCCACGCTGACGAGCTGGGCTCGTCATGGCGTAGCCTCCTCCCACGCTGATGACGAGCCCAGCTCGTCACGTAACATGCGTTTTTAAAAATCTCAGCGCAGGAGCGAAATTCCGCTAGCACGCATGAGGTTAAACCTGAGTGTACGAAATAAACGTCGCTGGTATGCTGGCACTGCTCTACATAGGTTTCCTAGTTTCATCATGCAATAATCTACAAGGAAAAGATGAGTAACTACTTCTCAGTAAGAGGAATATATTTGCCAAATTGAAGATAAAAATAAAAAATGAATCTGGTCCAGATAGTGATAGTTTTCTATAAACACACCATGTAGGGGTTATTTGGAGTGTGGCCGATGTAGGGTGCCACCAAAACAAAGGATACACTCCTGCCAACCTTGTGGTTCCCACGCTCCATTTAGAGGTATAGGGAACTGCTGGGCTTCTGACGGCCATCTCCCAGCATCAGACCACAGGGATGACAGCCCTGACCCAGGGACACCGTGCCTGGATTTTCCTGCCTGGGGCCCATGGAAATCAATTTAAAAAGGACTATGCACAGGGAGAAATCTTCCTCAGCGTAAGGGCTATTCATTTTTGATTTTTCAAAAACATAAATTCCTTCTTTGGGAGTTTGCTTTTAAAAAACAAAAACACGTACTAATCACACGCAGCAAACATATTCAAATAGAGCCTAGACATATCTCTATCTATCTATCTATCTATCTATCTATCTATCTATCTCTCTATATTTATTCCCTGAATAAAACCATAGGTTTCAGGAATGTTATAGTTAGGAATTAACATGTGAAAAACCTTAGAAATTCACTGAAAAAAAACATAGGTTTCAGTGGCATTATAGTTAGCTGGACATTTCACTCGTAAAAAACCAGTGAAATTCACCCGTTATGGTTAGTACAGCTAACTATAACAGGAGCGTCCGCAATGCACTGCTGATGACGTCACATATTACATCACTCATGACATGGTCAGTGACATCACTCATGACATTACTGATGACATCTCAAATGACATCACTGATGACATCATCCAGTGAATGTGCGTTTTTCTGAAAATTAACTATGTTTTATATATGTATATCTCAAGGTCGATGGAAGAATAAATGGGTATATAAGTATCTAAATGGATGATTTTTTTTTGTAAAATTGATTGTATAACTGAGTGACTAAGTGTATCTTAGTGAATACATGGGTTAGTGAGTAATATTTAAATATGTAAATATCTGTATCAGTCTCTCACTTTGTGTATAAGTGGCTGCATGGGTTGGCGAGTAGCTATATGGGTTATTTGTTTTTTTTTAGTATCAGTAGGAGTGTCTGAATGGTTCGGCGGGGACTATTACTTAGTGCATAGATGCATGAATGAGTGAGTGACTCACTGTTTGTATGTGTTGAAGACAGCATGTGTGCAGGACTGTATGGGTGGATGAGTGTGTGTATGGGTGTGATAGTGAGAGAATGACTGTCTCAATAGTGTCTTTATGAGTAACTAAATTTGTTTTAAACTAGTATATGTGAGTATTGGTGTATATAAGTCAGTATACGTGAGAGTGAGAGATTGGAAGAGTTCCTATATAAATAAGTATGTGTTTCTTTACGCGATTGCTTAAGTGGGTAAGTATGTGTAAGTTTCTGTAGAAATAAGTGTGGTGGTGTGTGTATGATGTATATGCAAGTAAATGGATGTTTGATACTTTGTTTGCATGTGTGACTATGTGTGTGAGTAACTCTGGATGAGTGTTGGTGTGTAACAGAATGTATAGGTGTATGAGTACATATGATGAGTAAGTACATGAATGAGTGACTGTATAGACATGTTGGAGAATGAGTGTTGTAAGTAGTATTGGCATGTCAATTGTTTTGAAAATGTTAGTTTCTATTTTTGAGTGTGTGTATCAAAGGTTATATTCGGGTGAGAGGAGATCTGCCACTCTATCACAAGGATGATGTCATCAGTGATGTCATTTGAGATGTCATCAGTGATGTCACTGACCATGTCATGAGTGATGTAATATGTGAAGTCATCAGCAGTGCACTGACGGCCATCTCCCAGCATCAGACCACAGGGATGACATACCTGACCCAGGGACACCATGCCTGGATTTTCCTGCCTGGGGCCCATGGAATCATTGCGAGCGCACAAGTTATAGTTAGCTGAACTAACTATAACGGGGGCATTTCACTGGTTTTGTACGAGTGAAATGTCCAGCTAACTAGAACGCCCCTGAAACCTATGTTTTTTTCTGTGAATTTCTAAGGTTTCTTAAATGCTAATTTCAAACTATAACGTGCCTGAAACATATTGTTTTTTCAGTGAATTTCTAAGGTTTTTTAAATGCTAGTTTCTACCAATGCCTACAGAGGTAGGACATGTGAAGAAAGAAGAACACACAGAAAGAAACAAAAGAAATGCAGAAAGAAGGAACAGAAGTCCTCAAAGACGAAGAAAAGTGCAGGAAGAAGGAAGACATGCAGAAAGAACAAACAGAGGAGCAGAAAGAGACCTTGTTGCAAAATCCGGTACCCTCAACACCTACATACACTAGGGAACACTATGCGTCGGGGTACCCCTGTGATTACCAAGTCCTCCTCTGTAAGCCCCTAGTACATAATAGGGCAGGGGGATTAAAATGACCTCTTAAAACGTGCCACAGGGCACATCAAGGTCTAAAAACAAATAATGCATCATGCGGCTGAGCTTAACAAGACTGAATAGAAATGTTGTGCCAGTGAGTAACTCCTACTGTACTGTGAGTAAAGGGAGTGATTTTAGTGCATTGTCTGTGTGCCGATGAGCACTGTAATACCATGTACCAAACACCCTCTTTCCACAATCACTACCACCACCACCACCACCACCACCACAAAAGACCAACAATCAGTGTGCAACACCAATTGGTGAACGGTGGGCAGGAAGGTGAGCCTTACTTTGCGTGTTTGCTGAGGAGTGTTACATTCACGTTTCCAAGCACCAGCCTTAGGTACAACCTGCAAGAAGAGAAGCAACACAGGATCAGAGGTACATCTGACATGCTAACTATACATTTATCAGTATGTATTCAGGTTCTGTGGTTAATACCTTATGTTTCCATTCAATCAGCCTCCAAATGTCTTTCTGCCTTTGTTGGTGTCCAACGTTATCCTCAATGTGCTTACCTTATTCTCATCTTCGACCCACCTAACCCACTTGTCATGACTTGTCATCTTCGATCCAGCCTTCATCCTCACTCCGTACAGTTCCAGATCTAGTCTTGTACCCAACCCCCTTTTGAACATGAATTCATCCACTATCCTAACTCTTTAAATGAGATCCCTACTAAGGATCAGTTCTCTTACCCATTTTCTTTCGGGAGGAAAGCTTCCATGTCAAAGAAGGTGCTCTGGCGCTCTTTGATAAGAACCTCAATCTCATTGAGTTCCTTTGAGTCATCTCCAGGGGATGCCTTGCACCTAGGAAAATGAGAAACTTTGAGGTTAAACCAGCCAACATTAACCTGCTTCCTTTTAAAGCTCTTTATTATCGTAACCAGGTTAGCTCAGCATATACCAAAAGTTACCTTGAACTGGTATGGAGAAATATGGCAAGAAACCACCAAGATACCATGTTGTGTGTGATGTTGTGTGTGATTAACCATTTGCTCACGATTAATGCCCTGAGAGCTGGAAGCTTACAAATGGCTGTAAATGCTGGTCTGTTCCCGGGACAATGGGAGAAGATGCGGGCACAGAGATGATGTGATGTTTGTTTAATACACAAACAAGAAGAGGCAAGTCCTACCCTTCATCTCAAACCAACATACTACCTAATTACTACTCTCACCACATATCAAACGTCCCTATGGGATTCCAGTATCCTGTCCTCCAAAATCTTCACTGATACTCCAGCATATTACACACCACAATCAAGACAAAAGGAGTAACAGTTGCCATTTCTGCAAAGGTCCCTCGCTCAGGCACATCCAAAGATCTGATCAGCTTCAACTTTCTTTTCTCTAAAACAAAAACTATATAGTGTTCGACCATATGTTGAAAGGTTTCTCGTCTCACCAACAATGGTCTGCACAAGAAGGCAGATTCAAGTTACTGCTATAGCCCACAAAAACCATGCTGTGCCAGATCATAATTGATAAATGTTTACTTTAATCTTTTACCAACATGATATTACTCTCTGTAAGCACCTCGTAGTTTGCGTTTCCACTTTCTGTGACTTTTTTTTTTAGATTCCAGGATCGCTGCCTACACTTTCTTTTTCGCAAAATCCAATATCTTTGTTTCACCATTTTCAAGCAGAAAAAAAAATTACTGGCATGAAACACAGCCAGATGCAACACACATTAAAGTAAGAGGCAGCAGCCAAGACAGAAATCCTCCAGGCGCTTTAAAACCATATTTTGAAACTTAAAATAAAGTATTTTTTTCTAAAGAGGTATTTTTCAAGTTTGAACTGGAAATGTTGCTAGGGCTCAGGGATGCAAATTTTACACGCACTGCAATATGGTAAAACAGGCTCTCTCTTTTACTAGCCTGATAAAAGTGAAATTCCTGCATTTAAAAAAAAATATTGATGTTTTAGGTAAAATTGCAAGATAAGGGTTACGGTCTCTGAGCATCATTTTTCAACTGGAGTAAAAAAGTTGCAGAAGTTGGTTTGTGCCCACCTTCTGCAAACTGTGGAATGAAGCATCTTAGTCAGGTTTCGTTAAATGTAAATTGGTATTCGATAGAGGGCGGCAGTTGGCTACAGCGGACACTGAAGGTATTGGGTATATTTCTAGTCAACGAGTGGAGCACAGAACTTGACCAAGACTCACAAGAAAGTACTCTAGAAGTATAAAAGGCAAAGATGAGGAAGCAAAATTCAGGGAAATAGTCAAATCCCTAACATTAGTGTTACTGAAGGATAACCAGAGGAACGCCATTGGAGCATCTATGGATTCAGATGGAACTTTGACCTCAACATGATATAGATCTGTGGCTGGAGATTACACAGAATCTGCAGACCAAGCTCACCATTATCAGGTGTTGATCATCATGACGGCCATCGTTGATCATCATCATCTGCTTTGAAGGCAATGAAAAGAAAAAACCCTAAACTTTAAGAGCAGGAGAGTTTGTCAGATAATAAGATTGGAAGAGCATGCCAATGGCCTGGGTCTCATTCCAAAGAGACCATTGCAGTGAGTGACAGTGAGATGACAGAACGATAGAAGGGTAGGAGCAGGACCCTCCCATCTGCATTATACAACCACCCTTATTTGATATAATGCTATACATTTTCAAACCGCAATGGTTACCACAATAGAAGTGTCCCTGGGCTAGGATTGCCCTGGGAGAACATCAACAGAAAATCGGGTAAAAAAACTACCTTACACGAGAAGGAAATTAAGACTGAGCCAGGAGCAAGAAAAAGGCCAGGCAGCAATCTCTAGCAGTACCATTTTAGGTCAGCATGAACAACCAGGTTTTAAGATTCTTCCTGAAAGTTGTTCCTAACGTTTTTCTCAGGCGAAGGGGCAGAGTGCTCCACAGCTTTGAGGCTCGGAAACCAAAGGAATATCTACCCATAGGAGTTCTCTTTGTAATGGGGACCGCCGCCAACGCGGTGCCCGTCTCCCTAAGTCTTCTACTGGGTTGGTAGGCTTTCACTAAAGGAAGAGATACCAGGAACCTTTGCCATTAAAGATCTTAGGCAGAGGCACATGGCTTTAAAGGATATTTTTTGCTCAGCGGCAGCCAGTGTAGTCTGTCAAGGGCTGGGCCAGAGGGAGAACTTCTCGGGAGATTTAGCAATAGACGTGCTCCTGTATTTTACACACACTGCAGTTTTTTTTTAGTCTGCCCTGTGTGGTTCTGATACAGAGTATGTTTCAATAGTCCAGTCTAGACATAACGAGAGCCTGGGCTATTATTTTCCTGGCAGACATGGGAAGGAGGCCAGTAATTATTGACAGAGTTTTGAGAGTGCTAAAACATTTTCCGGCCAAGCAGGAGATTTGGCAATCAAATGTTAGATTTGTGTCAAACCAAATTCCTATTTTTTTTTCACTTTGGACTTGGGGGCTGAGGTAGAACCATGTGCATCAGGCTGATGACCAAACAAGGTTGTTTATCAACAAGGAGTACCTCTGTTTTATTGGCACTGAGCTTTAGGCTTTATTATGCCCTTTTCTTTTACCTATTTCCAGGATGATGAAGCATTCTGAAGTGACCAAACGGCCACTTATACGCACTGTACAAAACAGTGAATGAGTAAGTAAATACTTCCCTTTATTAGCGACATTAAGAGGAAACAGAAGTTGTGAACTTTGTGTGAAAACTGAAGGAGGGCAACAGCTATAACCCAGCAGTTATCGCCAAAGGAGAGGAAGACCGTGTTCAGCAACAAGGGTATCACGGCAACAAAACCAAAGTGAAAACGCACGACCTACGGCACACTTGGAAGGCTTACTGGCATCAATCACATCACAAAGATTGCCACACATATTAGAAAATTCACAAGAAAGGTCTGGAGCTCAACCAAGCTATTACTGCTCCAAGGCCTCACATCGTGGTCATTCCCGGGGGCTTGATTTGTAAAGACATCTTTACCCTGCTCATTAGCAGTAAAACACAATGATAATTTAAACACCACAATATACCCCAGTAGGTATAATATAGAGGTCACCAAATACAATGCACACATACCTCGACCTTGTCGGTGTTAAAGAAAGACAATATCTGAAGGTGGTTCTCTTTTTGCTACTCGTACTCCAAAAAAGGAAGCCTGCAGGAATTAATATCTGTCAATAATATGGCTGTGAAATTACACTTCAAATTCTTCTGGTTAGCAAAAACAGGCAATGGAGCAAGCCAAGCCATTTAAAAAAAAAAATCTTATTTTCAAATAGAACAAGTTGTTGTTCATACAGAGCATGAGAGTCATACAGAACAAATATAGGATGTGGGATAAAGCCATGAACCTACCTTGTGATGAAACAGGTGTGAGTAACATTCAGTGCTGCCTGCCATTGCATTTATCTTTAATAACATTTATAAACAAGTTGAGCGGAAGTCCTTCACAAAAATACATTGATTTGTCAGTAATGGAACAAAGTGCAAAGCTCAAAGAAGAGAGACCATCCCAGATGAAGGTGGTATGTCATATGTTTTAGAGTTTCTCTGGAGCAGGATAGTGTCTCATTAAAACAGTTCCACAGGTTTGCTTTGGAGGAAGAGTAAGAGGGAAATCACTGCATCCTCAAGCAGTGTCCACTTGAAAAGTTCAGAAGGGCCTTGAGTTAACTCTCATACGACCCCGCAGGCTGACCAATTCATCCTACCTATAGAGCCCCATGAATGGCGTGTTCATGCGGCACCTGAGTTGCTGGAGGAGCCAGCATTACGGTGGCTCCTGGTTGCAGGCCACCTGTCAGATACCGGGGAGAGGCCAGAGGAGACGCCAGTGGCTGACTGACAACAGTATCCCTCGAAGGCGCTGGGGAGAGGTCCACTCCCTTCCATTAGTGCTGGTGATTGCTACCAGTTTGCCCTCTGGTGAGGAGGCATAGATCACAGTGCTTGGCCCTGTCCAATCCAAGATGGTGGCTGGATCGAGTCAGCACAGGAGCTGAGGGGGTGTAGGTAAAGCCCAGGCCAGGCGGAGTCTACTCATTGGAGTGGAAGAAGCACCTGTGTTCCCAGCCTGGTGGCGATGCTGGGGAGTAGGAGTGGATGCATACGAGGGGAACTTGACCAACAGATGACCAGTAGAGGTGGAGCGGCTTGCAGTGGGTGCTCCTGCTGACAGGGTTGTTCCCCGGAGCACACCTTTGGCTACTTGACTGGCATTGGTTTGTGTAGAGGGCCATGAGTGAGGGACAACTCAAGGGCACCACTGCCACTCAAGGATTGTGGCTTGCATAATAGCTGCAGCTGAAGTCATGGATGATTTTGGAGCATGTCACCACTATACAGGATGATGGTTGATCTTGGAGACAATCGAGTAGAGAATAGGAGACTGTCATGATTGCTTTGTAATTCACTGACTGAATAACAGAAAAAGCAAGGGCTGTCTGAGCTACAGTTTTAGGACTGCCAGGAAACACTAGAGGAACCATCGGGCAATGTAAATGTATGGGCATTTATATAGCGCACTACTTACCCGGAGGGTCCCAAGGCGCTTCGACCACTGCCAAACCCTTCCTGGCTTCCCTGAGAGATGGTCCCTTAATGGGTATCTCCAGGGTGAGACCAGGCATCCCCGGCGGTCTGGTGGGGCCATTAGTGAAGATGAGGCAAGCTAATGCCCAGAGTTGCCGAGTGTGAACGCTGATCAGAGTGGGCACGAGGCGAGAGAAGTATCGAGTCCGCTGACCCTGGTCCAGAAACCTGCCGCGCCGGGAATCGAACCCTGGTCCCGGGCCGTCCTCTGCTCTCGGGTCTGCAGCCTCTAACCAGTGAGCCACACTACTTCACAATGCGGAGTTGAATATTCCAGACTAGCCCAGTGACTACAAGCCCTTCAACTTGACCATTTGTCTGGGCGGACGATATTGAAGGGTGCCTATGGACAGGCACAGAAGGATCGGAAATGGCAGCTACTGATAGCCAGGGCAGAGCAAATGGACCAGACTGGGTGGACAGCATTTTAATTGCCATTAGGGAATCCAGGTGGGCACTGAAGCAAAACACTGACACTGTGGCAGTGGACCTTAACCAGCTTAGAGCTTACCAACTGAAAATAGGTGGAAGAGGCACACTGCAGTTGAAAAAAAGAACACTGGATGAACTTCAAACTGCAGTCTCTGGGATCCACAAGCAAACAGACATTATGAGGTGGAAGGTTCGAACTCTGGATGCAAGAGATGGAGAAAAATATGGACGATCCTGTCACAATAACTTGAGAAGAGTAGGGTTGCCGGAGCAAATTGAGAGCCACAACTTTACTAAATTTCTTGGAATGAGATTGCTGGTAAAGCTGACACGCAAATGGATACCTCCACACTTCACCACTGAGCAGGCGCATAATGTTCTGGTGACCCCTCTGGCTCCTGGTGCGTCACTGCACGCAATAGTGGTCCAATTCTTTAATTATCGTGAGAAGGATTTTATAGTGAAATTGGCTAGACTATCTGGCCCATTGCTCCTGGAAAATCAGAGACCGGTCATTTTTCTTGACTACAATGTAGCGGTTCAAGGTAAGTGCTGCTCATTTCTGGAGATGAAGCACAGATTCCTTCAACTGAAAACCAATTATATGCTGAGAGTCCCTGCAAATTTGAAAGTCAGGATAAATGATAAAACAATCTTCTCAGAACCGGGAGAGGCATGAAACTGTACTACGCAATGGCCACTGATAATGGCAAACAGCTCACTTATGCTCAGGACCACGACCAAGGAGATCAAGGAAGAAAGGTGCTGACAAGTTCCATGCAACTAAACCTACATTACATCAAATGGAAGCTGCTAACAGGGATTTGTTGAGAAGAGTCAAGAGGACTTGGTATGGTTCCATGCAAAGTGACCACACAGGGCTCAGTATATAAGTGCCTCGAGACACATGAGGATAAATGGGTTGGACTTTGACTTTTCCCGCCGAGTGAGAAATTCCCATAACATTGGATGTGGTCATACCCTAAGTCTCTTGCTGGAGAACTGAAAAACTATTTCAGCCAGAGTTTGGATGAGAGCAGATGTGATGGTATCCTGAGGAAACAGGTGATGGGGCCTCCTGTCTTATTGTTGCAGTGGGGTATCAATAATGAGTATTTTTTCTCTGTCCCTTCTCCTACGTCACTGCATGCATATTGTGGGGCCGGATTGAGGGCCCAGATTGGCAGCCCATGGTCAGCACCTCCTGGCACACAGTGGCTCACTTGGCTGCTAAGTTCTATGGATGGGTGTCCAACTGTAGGTCGGTTGATATATGGCATGTGATGTGTCCAGAGGAGAGTGTGTACTCATTATTTCCATGTCCATACATTACGTACAAGAATTTATATATTTCTGTGTGACCCAATTCATCAAAGTATAGTTCTGCACTCTGAATATTTAAGTAAGACTATATCAGATCATGGCCCAGTTAAGGTATCGTTCAAATGGGGAATATCTACTGCTAGAATAAAGGAGTGGCGTTTACAGCCAGCTGCAGTATTGGATTCTCCATAAAGCACACACCAATTTCCCACCATAAAACACTACAACTTCTAATCATCAATACCCTTGCAACCATTTTCCAGGCAGAAGACACGGCAGCCTTCATCACAAACGTATGGCTCAACCCTACCTCATCACACACTGTTAATCTCTCTCTAAATAGAACATACTGCTCATTTAATTCCACACAAGGCTGCTACTCGTTCTTTATCCGAGACACTAACCTCCCACTTCCTCTATGGGCCACCAGACCCGAGGGACTTTTTTTAATGAAGACCTGATCAACTTTTTCACAATCACAACTCACTTCACCTGCCCATAGGCTACAAACCCTATTCCACTACAAAGATGAAAGACCTCCTTTAATTGACCCAACACACCACCAATCACACCCATGGATTTTGTTCTCAAAAGTTCTCACATTACTTGAATATCACGTGTTACCTCTAGATCAGACACATCACTTAGCTGTCACAATCGCCACCTTTTACAACTCAACCATTCAGCACAGTCAACCCAAGCTCTTCAAACAAATATAATTCTATGTGAGGACCGGAGGCTTAAGATTATGCTTTTGTACCTTCTCCGCTGCTTTCCGAGAAGAGTTATACCCTCCGCTCCTTGCAATTTGTTGCCAATCTCTCAGCTCTGCCCAGGTCCCGGACAGCTGGTAACTAGCAGTTGTTTCTCCATTATTGAAGAAAGAATCATTGGACCCCCTTTGTCCCGCCAACTACAGACCTATATCGTTACTTCCCTTTCCGATTAAGATCCTGGAAAAACTGGTCACAAGACACCTGTCCAGTTTTTTGGAAGTTAATGAGTGTCTGGATGCGGCGCAGTTTGGTTTCAGACCAGCGCATGGAACCGAAACAGCATTGGTGACTGTCCTGAGCGACCTTCGTTCGCGTGCCGACTATGGACGAGCAGCCTTCCTAGTGCTGCTCGACATGTCGGCAGCGTTTGATACGGTCAGCCACGCCATCTTGACCAGGAGATTGGAGGAGGTTGGGGTGACGGGCATCGCCCGGGATTGGCTTGTTTCCTACCTGGCCAATAGACATCAGGTGGTTGCCTTGCCCCCCTATAAATCCATCGTTAAAAGGGTTGGTCAGGTAGTACCCCAGGGCTCGGCCATCAGCCCCATTCTTTTCAATCTGTACCTCCACGCCCTGATCAAGTTAATAAAAACATTGGCATTTCAGTCACCAATTACGCTGACGACACCCAGCTTATTTTCTCCTTTGAAGGGGAGAATGCGGTGTCCCTGGAGACCTTTCATCATTGCATGGCCACCACGGCAACATGGCTGAGCAACAACTCGCTGCAATTTAACAGCACTAAGACAGAGGTGTTACACTGCTCAGCGGACCGGGTTCCTCGTCCTTTGCCACAGGATTTCTGGCCCCCCTCTTTTCAGGGCACGGCGGCAGTAGCCACCTCGGTTCGGAATTTGGGAGTAACAATGGAACCGAGTCTTCAACTGGACGGTTTCATTGATAAAACAGTATCCACTTGTATGGGCCTATTGCGTTCTCTCAGGAAGATTCTTCCTCTGCTCCCTGTCAACGCCAGACCAGAAGAGGTGCGCAGCATCATTTTAAGCTGACTGGATTACTGCAACGCACTACTTCTGGGAGCACCTATTACGGCGATTGGTAAGCTGCAAAGAGGGCAGAATTTTGCGGCCAAGCTAGCACTCTCCCGCCGCCGCTCTGATTCCTCCTCTGTAGCTCTCAGAGATTTACATTGGCTCCCTATCCCTCAACGGATCGAATTTAAGGCGCTCTGCTTGGTCTTCCGGGCTCTGCATGGCACTGGAACCCTGCCCCTACAGGAGATGTTCACCTGGTACACCCCCGCAAGAGCTCTCCGCTCTGCTTCCGCCTATTTGGCGGTTGTCCCTAAGTTTCGGAGAAAGCGAATGGGTGGCCGTTCGTTTGGTTTCACGGCATCTAAACTGTGGAACGATCTGCCACTGTCGCTCAGATGCTTGGGAGACCTTATTTCTTTTAAAAAACTCTTAAAAACTCATTTATTCCCCAGGTCAGGATAACTACTCTCTGATCCTTCTCTTGACCGTGTTTCAGGACCTGTTAGATCTCAGCGCCAGGA
Organism: Lissotriton vulgaris; assembly: GCF_964263255.1. Classification (NCBI taxonomy): domain Eukaryota; kingdom Metazoa; phylum Chordata; class Amphibia; order Caudata; family Salamandridae; genus Lissotriton; species Lissotriton vulgaris. The sequence goes on from NC_141687.1 coordinate 214,075,074, forward strand.
TGCCCGTCGGGTGACAGCATGGGCTTTACAAGTGTAAAAAAAAAAAAAAAAAATCACAAAAGTCACAGCAGCCCAAAAATATATACAAATAACAACAGCCCTATCCCAGAACAAGGGTATGGGCAAACAAATGAGAAATGTTTGTCCATCAACTACAACTCCCATGGATATCATCAGGTAGTCCTCAACATAGTCCTTTCTCAGTATCCACTGCGGCTAGATAGGACGTCCCCTTCATGACCACTTCCTCTTTCTTCGCTGCTTCGCAGCCAGTTAAGTGGTTTTTATTCCTCTCTCCTCATTTTCCTTCATTGGTTGGGGTTTGATGGATTTAAGGTTGTCGTTCTTCATGTATTCATTATTGTGAGGTTTACTTTAGTGCTCCGTTTTCCCTTACAGAGCCCTTTCTGGTCGCGGGAACTTTTTTACGTTCCTACGCGAATTTACCCGTTATTCGGCCGCCTCCGGCCGCTAGGGGTGCTGGTGCGTCTCGTTCTCCTCGGGGCGATTTCCGTCAGGGAATTGCGCTGAAGAGACCGTTTCTGCGGAGCCTTCCCCTGTCACCTCACCCAGACGCTCGAATTCGAGTCTGTATTGCCCCACAATTGTTTCAAACGCCCCGGTGGGGGTCTGTATTGCGACCTGACCGCGTTGCCGCCTGCGGGCGTATGAAGGCACTCTGAGCCGATTGCTTCCTATCATTGGACCTAGTGCGCGGGGAGGTGACGAAGGCCCGGTCCTGTTGGGAGGGCCTGCGCGCTAGTGGGGTGAGTGCCCCCATTATTCCCGGTTACACTGGGCACTACATTCTGGCAGTTTCGCTCTGCCCCAAAATTTCTGCTCTGGCTATAGCCAACATCCCTGTGGACTCGAGACCCCTTGGATTCCTACATTGGATCTTGCACTAGGTGCCAGGTGAAGATGGGGGACGAGTACTACGAGGAAGAGGAGTCGCAGGGCTACCTTAACGACGACGAGTTCTACCAAGCTGTGGATACAGATGCGTCACAGAGATCGTAAGCCTATGGAAGAGCGCCTCTCAGCGCGCATTATCCAGGAGTGCGAGAGGGTGACTCAGGCACACTTAGGGGCTTCTGCTGGTCCAACAACACCTACGGGGACTACCCCCCCAGCCCCTAAGAGACCCTGTAAGGAGGGGGCGTCGAGTGGGACACGAGGCGTGGACAAGGACGCCTTTGAGTGAGAGGTTGCGCGATGCATTCCTGGCCAAGGCAAGGATCCTGCCCCTGCGTCCTCACCGGCCCCGGGCCCTTCGGGCTCCGCAGAGTCAGCTCCTTTGTCTCCTGGACCGACCTCCTCGGTGGACACAGATGACAATGAGGATGGGTCAGAGCGTTCTTGGCGGCCTTCGAGCTCTGCCGCCGAACTTCCACGGGACAATTCGGGTATGCTGGACCCGGATGCGAAGGAGTCCGGGACGGCCATATCTCCGGAGGTCCTCTCCAACCGGGCGCAAAGAGTAGTGGTGTTCCTGGGGAATGCGAACTGCGCTCTGTCGACAGAGCGGAGGAGATCCCTCCTAATTAAATTAGATCCTAAGCTGGGGGATCTGGCCTCTTCGGAGGCGGGGGCTGTGGCCCAGGGCGGCCTCTTTGGAGAGCCCTTCATAAAAGAACTGGGGAAGTTCGTTAATACCTTTACGTCCCTGGATAGGGCTCAGTCGAGTGTTAAGAAGGTATTCCATCAACGTTTCTCCAGGGGGGCCGGTCGCGGAGGGAGCCGCGTGACCGGCCGTGGTGGTCAACAGGCGACCAACAGAAATCAAGGCCCCGGAAGAGGACAATATACCTCGTCACAGAACTACAACACCTTCTACCCCACCAAAGGACAACGTTTCCGTGGACGAGGTGGCTTCAAGAATGCTGCAGGCAACGCCTCCAACGGTGAGTGTTATACCTGCGGACCGAGTCCGGGTGGGGGGACGGTTGGCTTTGTTTCCAGATGCCTGGGCCGCTATCACGGCAGACGCATGGGTTTTACAAACCATAAGGGGTTTTCATGTAGAGTTTTACGATCAGCCCCGCCAGGGCAGACCGCCGCCCGCTATCGTTTTCTCTTGTGCGGACGCCCTCTTGATCGATGAAGAGATTTCAGACCTGCTTCGCAAGGGCGTCATTTGCCGCTCGGTTCAACACCCTTTTTGGGGTTTCTGAGAAACTTGTTCCTGGTGAACAAAAAGGATGGTGGGAAGCTACCGGTAATCAACCTCAAAAAGTTCAACGGATGGTTGATCTACCGGCACTTCAAGATGGAAGGTATCCATCTTTTACGAGACGCTTTGCTTCCCAATGAATGGATGGTGCGGTTGGACCTCAAAAACGCTTATTTGGTGGTCCCAATTCACCCACCTCACCGGCGTTTCCTGCAGTTCCGGTGGAGAGGTCAAGTGCTCAAATTTACCGCCCTTCCATTCGGTCTTTCCTCGGCCCCTTGGAGCTTCACCAAGCTCCTCCGGCCGGTGGTGGAATTTTTGCGGAGCCAAGGTATCCAGATGATAGTCTATCTGGACGACATCCTGTTGATGGCGCAGTGCCCGGTACAATTGGACATTCAGCTTCGCCAGACGATAACAAACCCCAGATCCTGGAGTGGGGTTATCAACAGCGGAAAATCTGTTCTGGTCCCATCTCAGTCAGTGGTGTTCCTCGGGTTTACCATGGATTCGGTGTGATGCACCCTGAGCCTTCCCTCCAAGAAACTAGGGAAGATTCGCCACATCCTACGACAGGCGATCTCTCGGTCGCATACCTCCCTCCGTTAGATTTCCCGGGTGGTAGGTCTACTCTCTTCCTCCATCCAGGCAATCTTTCCGGGGCACCTGCATTACCGCGCCCTGCAGCGCCTCAAGGCACATCACCTTTGTCGCGGTCTGTCTTACGATCAGGTGGTTCCCCTGTCCCAAGAGGTCAGAGAAGAGATGAACTAGTGTATGACACATATGGAAGCCTGGAATGGCCGAGCGATTTTCGGTCGTGTCCCCGAACTGGTGATAGAGTCCGACGCCAGCCGAGCAGGTTGGGACGCCTGCTGTGGAGAGCTTTCCACAGGCGGCGCTTGGTCATCCGGGGAACAGGAACTTCATATAAACTGCCTGGAACTGCTGGCCGGGTCCTTCGCGGTTCGCTGCTGGACCAAGGACAAGGTTCGGTCCTGCGTTTTGCTTCGCATGGACAACATCTCGGCTGTAAGCTACGTCAATCATTTAGGGGGGCCTCGTTCCAAGGCTCTTTCGGATTTGGCGAAAGATTTTTGGAATTACTGCTTGGAACATCAGGTTTCAGTGACGGCGGAATATTTACCGGGTCAGGACAATCAGGTGGCGGACTGGCACTCTCGACATCTGCGAGACTCCAGCCAGTGGAAACTGGACCCACAAGTGTTCAAGTGGCTGAGCAGCACCTGGGGCCCGTTCTCGGTGGACCTTTTTGCGTCCCACCTGGATTTCCAGCTTCCTCGTTTCTCCAGCTGGAGGCCGGATCCCAGGCGGAAGCCACGGACGCTTTTCTCCAAGATTGGAGCAGGGAGAAGTCTTACGGCTTCCCCCCGTTCTCAATGATCCTGAGGGCGGCGGCCCATCTTCGCCGCCAACAAGCGGACGTGGTCTTGATAACTCCATGGTGGAGGTCGCAAGTCTGGTTTCCAGTTCTTCTGGAACTTTCTTGGGATTCTCCAATCCTTTCCCCCCCAGTTTCCGCTGCTTCTTCTCAGCGTGGACGGGGAACTCCATCACTTGCTCACTCAGAGCTCGCTTCACCTCATGGCGTGGAGGCTTTCGGGCGACGTTGGTCGATCCCGGGCCTTTCGAGACCAGCTGAGAGCTTCCTCTCGAAGGCCTGGGCAGGCAGCACGACGAAACGCTATCGCTCTGCCTGGAATAAATGGTCATGTTGGTGTCTTCGACGGGACCTGGATCCCGTGGTCGCAGGCGTCGTTCCTGCGTTAAATTACTTGGTGGAGTCAGCATCTGCTGGCCTGGCCTACCGCACTATCAATGCGATGCGGTCGGCGATTTCGGCAGGCCATCAACCGGTGGCTGGAGTACCGCTTGGAGAGCATCCCTTTATGTGTCGGCTCCTGTGGGGGGTTCGACTTCCCTGCCTCCAGAACCGCGTTATTCGGTTCTTTGGGATGTTAACCTGGTTCTCAATCTTTTTTTGTCATGGCCTCCGAATAAGTATCTGTCCTTGAAAGAGCTTTCAGCAAAGTTGGCTATGCTTCTATGTCTGGTTTCATGCAGGCGAGTGTCAGATGTGCGCGCTTTGGATGTCGCGGCGAGGGTTTTTTCCCCGGATGGGGTGATTTTCACGTTGGGGCGTCGCACGAAGTGTGCTTCAAGGACAATTTCCTACCCATACTTCGTGGACACTCCCAAGTTGTGCGTGGTACAGTGTTTAAAAGCTTATGAGGAATTGACCTTGGAACTTCGTCCTCCGGGCGAACGACAGCTGCTAATCGCGCTGCGTAAGCCGCACAAGGCTGTCTCTTCTCCCACCATCGCCAGATGGGTTCGGTGGGTAATGCAGGAAGCAGGCATTGACACGAAACAGTTCAGTGCTCATTCGGCTAGAGGGGCCATGGCCTCGAAGGCTTTCTCTTTAGGTGCCAGATTGGAGGATCTGATGCGAGCTGCAGATTGGTCTTCGGAATCCACCTTTAAAAGGTTTTATTTCAAACCGGTGATTGATATTGCTCATTTGGTGGTGAGTAAGCTTTGAACTAGCATAATCTGAAGCCTCCGGTCCTGACATAGAATCGAAATTTGCCTAGCAGTGCAACGGTAAGTTTCAATTCTATTAAGGACACGGAGGCGAGGATTATCCCTCCCGGACTTCCTGGGGAGTTTTTTTCCCACCCGTACGACAGTAAGTACTTAGGTTTTCCAGATCTGTGGTTGTGACAGCTGTGCATAGTGCGTTTTTTGCTTATGGTACATTGCTGGATTTTCCCTTTCACTGCTGACGCTGTGATATCTTTTATAGGTAATGATGGCGCCAAGCAGGACCAAATAGAACATAGCGTGCCTCGCGCGAAGAAAGAGGAAGTGGTCATGAAGGGGACGTCCTATCTAGCCGCAGTGGATACTGAGAAAGGACTATGTTGAGGACTACCTGATGATATCCATGGGAGTTGTAGTTGATGGACAAAAATTTCTCATTTGTTTGCCCATACCCTTGTTCTGGGATAGGGCTGTTATTTGTATATATTTTTTGGCTGCTGTGACTTTTGTGAATAAAACAGCGGAGAAGGTACAAAAGCATAACCCTCGCCTCAGTGTCCTTAATAGAATTGAAACTTACCGTTACACTGCTAGGCAAATTTCGATTCTCTTTCAAAACTATTAGCCACCTTAATGGCCATTCAAAATGCACACCACATTCAAGCATGGACCAGATGCACCACAGAACAGAGAACCATCAAGTCAAAGCCTACCGCTGCTAGTGGCACACAAGAGCTGAATGAACCAAAAGAATCACCAACAAGCAACAAAAGCTCTTGTGCAACATCAACAGACTCCATTCAAGAAGTGCTCAAAACGCTCAAGCTACTGATAGTTTTAAAGTGGGTTGCTTCAATCAATCAATCACGTAATTTGTATAGCGCACTACTCACCCGGGAGGGGCTCAAGGCGCTGAGGGAGGGGAAAGTTACTGCTCGAACAGCCAGGTCTTGAGCTGCTTCCTGAAGGCGAGATGGTCTTGGGTTCGCCAAAGGTGGGTGGGGAGTGAGTTCCACGTCTTGGCTGCCAGGTAGGAGAAGGATCTTCCTCCGGCGGTGGCTCTGCGGATGCGTGGTACGGTGGCGAGTGCGTGGCCGGTCGATCGTAGCTGGCGGGTGGGCGTGTAGAAGGTCATGCGGTCGTTGAGGTACTTGGGGCTCAGGTCGTGGAGAGCCTTGTGTGCGTGGGTGAGGAGTCTGAACGTGATTCTCTTAATGACGGGGAGCCAGTGCAGGTCTCTCAGGTGTCCAGTGATGTGGCTGTGTCGGGGATGTCGAGGATGAGTCGGGCGGAGGCGTTCTGGATGCGTTGGAGTCTTTTTTGAAGTTTCGCTGTGGTTCCGGCGTAGAGGGTGTTCCTGTAGTCCAGTCGGCTGGTGACGAGTGCCTGGGTGACGGTCTTCCTGGTTTCCGTAGGGATCCACCTGAAGATCTTGCGGAGCATGCGCAGGGTTTTGTAGCACGAGGATGAGACGGCGTTGACTTGTCTGGTCATTGACAGGGAGGAGTCCAGGATGAAGCCCAGGTTGCGTGCGTGGTCCGTCGGTTTGGGAGCGGTGCCCAGGGCCGGGGGCCACCAGGAGTCGTCCCAGGCGGAGGGTGATGATCCCAAGATAAGGACTTCCGTCTTGTCCGAGTTCAGTTTAAGGCGGCTGTTCCTCATCCAGTCGGCGACGTTTTTCATCCCTTCGTGTAGGTTGGCTCTGGCGGTGGTGGGGTCGCTGGTGAGGGAGAGGATGAGCTGGGTGTCGTCGGCATAGGAGATGATGTTAAGGTTGTGCTGGAGTGCGATGGCTGCGAGGGGGCTCATGTGGACGTTGAAGAGGGTTGGGCTGAGTGAGGATCCTTGTGGTACGCCGCAGATGACTTCGGTGGCCTCGGATCTGAACGGAGGGAGGCGGACTCTCTGGGTTCTTCCGGTGAGGAAGGAGATGATCCATTCCAGCGCTTTTTCTCGAATTCTGATGTTGCTGAGGCGCTTCACTAGAGTTCGGTGGCAGACGGTGTCGAATGCCGCAGAGAGGTCCAGGAGGATGAGGGCCGCTGTTTCCCCGTTGTCGATCAGGGTTCTGATGTCGTCAGTGGCTGCGATCAGGGCGGTCTCGGTGCTGTGGTTGGCCCGAAACCCAGACTGTGAGGGGTCGAGGTATCCGTTCGTCTCGAGGAAGGCGGCCAGCTGTTTGTTGACGGTCTTCTCGATGACTTTCGCTGGAAAAGGAAGGAGCGAGATGGGACGTAGTTCTTGAGGTCGGTGGGGTCCGCCGTTGGTTTCTTCAGGAGGGCGATCAGCTCGGCGTGCTTCTAGCTCTCCGGGAAGGTGGCTGTGTGGAAGGAGGAGTTTATGGTGTCTCGGAGATGGGGTGCGATGGTGGCGTCGGCTTTGTTGAAGACGTGGTGTGGGCACGGGTCGGTTGGTGATCCGGAGTGGATGGAGTTCATCGTGCGGGTGGTGTCTTCGGTGCTGATCGGGGTCCAGTTGCAGAGGGTGGTGGTGGCGGGCGTTGGTTCGGAGGTAGGGTGCGTGGTCTGTGCGTCAAAGCTGTTGTGTACGTCGGCGATCTTGCGGTGGAAGAACGAGGCGAGTGAGTTGCAGAGGTCTTGCGAGCGAGTGATGTTGTTGTTTCCGGCGCTGAGGTTGGAGAACTCTTTGACGATGCTGAAGAGTTCCTTGCGGTCGTGGGTGTTGTTGTCCAGTCGTTCTTTGAGTGCCGTCTTCTTGGTGGCGCGGATCAGCTGATGGTGTTTGCGGATGGCGTGCTTGAGGGCGGTCCTGTTGTCTGTGGTGTGGTTGAGCCGCCAGGCTTTCTCGAGGGTGCGGCAGTTCTTCTTGGATTCCTTGAGTACGTCGGTGAACCAGGGGGTTTTCTTGCTGCCGTGTCTGCTGGGAGGGTTCTTTAGTGGTGCGAGGTCATCGACGCAGGTGGTCAGCCACTTGGTGAGGTTTCTGGCTGCTTCGTTGGGGTCCGTTGTGCTGGTGGGAGTGTTCTGGCTGAGGGAGGCGGTGAGCTGCTCGGCGGTGATCTTGCTCCAGCATCGGCGGGGGACCTGTTGCGGGTGGTGGTCGATCGTAGTTTTTTTGAAGCTGAAGTGGACGCAGCTGTGGTCGGTCCAGTGGAGTTCAGTGGAGTCCGGTGCGAACTGCGCTCTGTCGACAGAGCGGAGGAGATCCCTCTTAATTAAATTAGATCCTAAGCTGGGGGATCTGGCCTCTTCTGAGGCGGGGGCTGTGGCCCAGGGCGGCCTCTTTGGAGAGCCCTTCATAAAAGAACTGGGGAAGTTCGTTAATACCTTTACGTCCCTCTTGATCGACGAAGAGGTTTCAGACCTGCTTCGGAGATGTGCTTGTTGGATGAGAAGACTGGGTCAAGAGTGTGGCCGGCGTAGTGGGTGGGGGTGTTCACTAGTTGCTTGAGTCCGAGGTTGGCGAGGTTGTCCAGCTGGGCGGTGGTGTTTCTGTCGTTGTTGTTCTCCAGGTGAAAGTTGAGGTCTCCTAGGAGGATGTAGTTGGCAGAGGGAAGGGCGTGCGGGCTGATGAAGTCTGCGATGTCTTTGCTGAATTGTGTGCGTGGTCCTGGTGGTCTGTAGATGAGGGTGCCGCGGAGGGTGGTCTTGGGGTCAGTGTATATCTGGAAGTGCAGGTGTTCGGCGGCGGTGAAGGTTTCGTCGGAGTTAGTTGAGATGCGGATGGTGTTCTTGTGTACGATGGCGATGCCTCCTCCCGTCTGGTTGACGCGGTCCTTCCGGGTGATCTTGTATCCGTCCGGGATGGCTATGGCGATGTCGGGCGCTGAGGAGGCGTTCATCCAGGTTTCGGTGAGGAAGGCGACGTCCGGTGCTGTCATGTCGAGCAGGTCCCAGAGTTCCACGGCGTGCCTGTGGATGGAGCGGGTGTTGAGCAGGATGCACTTCAGGTGGTTGCTACTGGTGCAGGGCTTGGCGGGGGCCGTGCAGGTCCGGTAGCAGGAGAAACGGCAGGCTTGGCAGGCGAAGGGTCCGTGGGTGCGTCTCGGGGTAGCTTGGTAGCAGGCAGGGTTCCGGCCAGTGTTGAGTGCGTTGAGTGTTGCGGCGTCGTAGGTCCGTCGGGTCGTCTTGCTTCGGCGGGAGCCAGGGGTCCTGGCACAGGACGCGGTCCAGGTGCGGACGGGCGCCGATGGGCTTACCTTTGGCGCACCTTCGGCGCTCAATCGGTGTTCCCGCTGCGCACGTCCACTGTGCGGTCGCTCAGGGGGCGTCATAAGTAAGGAGCCGGGAGGGAGGAGCAGCTGGGTGGCGGGAGCGGGCGGCGAATGGAGTCGGAGGGGGGCGGGGCCGCAGGGAGGCAGCGGCGGGAAATCCAAGGGTCTGCGGGCAGCGGGGATCCCAGGAGCTGCGGGCGGCGCTCGAGGGAAACTGCAGGCAGGAGGCGGCAAGGCAAGGCAAGGCAGGCAGGAGCGGCAGCAGAGGGTGGAGCGACCAAGCCCTGAGGAGAGCTGAGCGGTCACAAGCTGAGGTCCCCTATGGTCCGCTTAAGTAAGGAGCCGGGAGGGAGGAGCTTCGATTTAAACAATCAGTTACAGAAAGAAACAGGGGCAAAGTGTAACTGATGGCTGTCAAACGGTTTCTGAATCCGATCGAAGACCCAGAAATATCATCCCCTCCAAGCCACTGACCAACATTTTTTATCAAAACGAACAAAATTCTGAATTCCTTTTAAAATCAGCACACACCACAATCATCACACCAATCACCTGTAGAATAATGGCAAATGAACAGTCTCTATTCCTCTCATGCTAAATGGTGACACTTCCATCTTAAATATACTGCACATCACCTTGTATAAAGTTATCTTCCCACTGCCATCATGAATTCCTTCACAACAAACACACTCATTCTATGTTCCATAATAGAAAACCAAACCAGAAACAGACATACCCCAAAAATTGTCATACACAATTGCGATTTGTAACAACCTTAACGCTCAATGCTAAACATTTTAGTCAACATTTTACAATTAAATAACTACATTAAGCTTGAAAATATTAGTATAGAATGAATCAATACATTTACAATAATTATTCAAAAGGGACATTTAAACAGCTAAAACCATACCCCCGAAACTCCTCTCTTACAACACAAATGCTGATACTCTGACATATTGAAAACAAGCATTGGCAAATCCAATGGGTCTCGCCTTTTTGACTACTGGCTATGCCAATGCTTTTTGCTGTTGAAGTGCTGGATCGTCAAAGAGAAATGTTTTTGTTGATTCTGTGGAATATCAGCAAACAAAAAACCAAGGAAATAAAAACACGAGCATGGTAGAGAGCACGTCATTACGTTGCTTGCAGCTGTGTCAATATACATGTATGTGTAATGACATATCTACATGCATGCGCCAACACGTATGGTGAGCAAAGAGAACGATGCAGGCACCATTTTATTTAACATTCGGAGACACCACTTGGAACATTAAATCCAAATTGAAATAGGTTTTTTGGTTTTTAAATCGGACCAGACCAGCATCAAATGGCAGCTCTTAGGCCCCGGACAAACAAATTGATAAGAAATGATTTCCAGAAAGGAGGGGTTAGGGTGAGTCGCAGAGATGTCAGTGTGGGAGTGGGAAGCCTGGGTGGAGGAAAAAATGGATGAGCTGGGGTGGAAGGGTGGAGGGAGCAACACAGACCTATCTGGGAGCTGGCACACAAGAGGAAGCAAGAAGAGACATGAACTCTCATGGAGGGCTTCAAGAAAAAGCAGTTCCCTGCATGCAAGAAGTGGCCATACATTCAGAAGGATAGTAGAGATGATACGCCCCAGAGGAAGGACAAACACAAGCAGAGGAAGACAAGAGTCTGAGTGAGAAGAAAGCAAATAAGTGTGGCAAGAAAGCCAACCAATATTAAGCAATGGGCTGGATCTACACCCACTGTAAGGTTCTGGCAGTATCCAAAAGAGGTCATTTGGCAAAAAGCAAAACCCAATAAAAGAACAGTATTAAAGGAAAAGGAGCCTTCAGTTTTGCCTCCCTTTTTATTCTGTGAACAAATGCCCAGTTGGAGCAAAATTTTTAAGAAGCCTCTACGTGGGAAAGGCAGGCGGGGGAAGCAAGTAACACACAGAAGCAGATACAAGAGGCTGTTGGGCAGGGGAACGGGACAAGTAGAGGAGAAGGCGGCGGGAGTGAGTTATGCGAGCCTGGCAGTGGAGGTGAATGAGAAGCCCACAGGGGAAAAAGGGACTAGCGATAGAGTGATACAAGAGGGATAGTTCCCAGGGGGCCAAAGAGTTATAGTGGAAGGAGAGGCAGGAGGAAGTGAAGCAAGTCAAATTGGAGGAACAGCAGCAGTGAACTGAGCAGGAAATAGTTCTAAGAAGGCTTCCAGGCACTTCAATGCAAGCACGTGAGTAGAGGCAGCAGGACACCCAAACAATAACTAGCATTAGGTGGTAAATAAATACTTCACCGGGCTGACCCAAGGCATAACTGAAAAAAGTCACAATCCAACGTCTGACGGAGGTTGGTCAAAGAAAACCAATGGCTGAAAGGGGCGGACCCCAAAATCCAGTCCATGTATATGGTAAGGAAAGGGTCTGTTTGATAGCTGTGCAATCAAAACTTAGACTACATAATTTTCTCAAAAATACATTTATAATTATCCTTGCATTTATGCTTATATCTAAATGATCCCTTCAAAACCTAAACTGCAGATAGGACTCAAAAATACATTTATGCTTATCCTTGCATTAATGCTTATATCTAAATGATCGCTTCAATTGTCTAGTTTATAAAAGTCCATATTGCAGCATAGGCACTATAATACTTCTTTGGCAACAGGGTCCTTTGTGTGAGGTCTTCCAAACTATATTAACATGTGAATCCTGTTTTTGGGTTAGTTGCTCAATTTCCTGCTGAGTGTTCCAGTTGGATGTTTCAAGGTTCCCGAATGTTTAATCACTTGCATTAATTTTGTCAGGGGCATCAGTGCAACATGTACATTGCCACAAGGCTTTTTTTGCCTTAATACTGGACTACGGGTGGAGCCATTGCTTGCAAGGCCCATGGCCCCCTGGCGACATCACTGGGTTCTGGAGTGAACAAGGAATTTTGAAAAGTCTGGAAATGCAAGTGCATGGTGATTAGGGATTGGCCAAGAGGTACTTTAATTGTGATATATTTTAGATAGTTTGTCCATGATGTGGAGAGTAATGATGGTGTCCCTTTGGGAAAACAAATCTTTGCTTCTTTTCAAGGAAACTCCCCAACTTCCTTCTTCAGTTCCGGTACCACATCTGACATTCCTGGCATGCTTGTTCTCAGAGTAGCTTTTGCCTTCTGCGTAACTCTGGATTTGATTTTAGTGGCTGGTATGCATCACCCTAAAATCACTGTGCTATCCTCCATTGGGTATTCTGAGTAGATAGGTTCTCTTTCCGTCTCCAACAGGATATGGTCTGGGCGTGGATCAATTGTGCGGAGTTGGCGTCACAACAGGGTGTGATGGGAGAACACACTTATCTAGTAGAGACCGAGTATCGCTGCAATTTGAACTTTGGACCCCTTTTGGCTGCCAGGATCACGACGCTGCTCTCAAACCTGCGCTGTGAGCGCATGCTGCCTGTGGTTGTTGTTCCCCCCCGCCGCCGCTACAGCCATCAAGCGGCCGCAGAGCGGGGGGACTACAACCCCCAGACACGCCCACTTCCGAGCCCGGAGGTGCTAAAACACCGCGGCTCCCTCGGTGAAGCGGGAGACCGCGAGTATCGCTGCAATTTGAACTTTGGACCCCTTTTGGCTGCCAGGATCACGACGATGCCCTCAAACCCGTGCTGTGAGCGCATGCTGCCTGTGGTTGTTGTTCCCCCTCGCCGCCGCAAACAGCCATCAAGCAGCCGCAGAGCGGGGGACTACAATCCCCAGAATCCTCGGCGGGATTCACCGCCCACAGACGCCCACTTCCGCGCCCGGAGGCGCTAAAGCCCCGCGGCTCCCTCCGCGTTGCGGGATGCGCGCGGGCGACACCGGGCTAAGCCCGGGCAAAAGGCTGGCCGACTGTGGCCGTCCGGGGCAGGAGGAGGCAGGGCAGGGCCACCCCCCTGACATCTGATATTTGACTCGTGGGATACATGAAGTAAGACATTACTGTTCCAACTCTGACTATCGGCTATTGTACGGGGTAGGACGGGACGGGTTACCCCTCCTATCCGTGTACTAGGTGCATAGTCCTTATTGGGTATTGGCTTTGCTGATAAAAACGAAACCGCAGGTCTGGTATGGTCAGTAGTTATTAATTAAAATATGGGTAAAAGTACACCAATGCATACCCGGTCTAAATCGAAGCAGAAAGCACAAACGACTACACCACTTCCTACCCTGACCGCAATAGACAGAATGCTTCAGAGAACGATAGGGGTTGTTGTGACAGCAATTAAGAACACTGAGAGACGTCTCTCTCTGCCACCAAATATGTGCCTTGCAATTCAACAAATAAATACATCCATAACTACAGCATATGACTCCATGCTTATGGACTCATATGCTGATTTTCCAGGGTTAGACAGAGGTTGTGACGTGGGGTTACAGCAAAAGGCTACCACTGAGCATTCACTCCCAGCTACCAGGCTATCACGGACACCAAATTTGCAACCGCTATCGCCAAATGAGGACCCCTCGCCCATTATTAATGTTTCTGATACTGTGGAGGGGTTGGATCCCCACTCTAATCCTAACACTGATGCTGAATCAACAAGTAAAGGGAAAAATGAGAGTCCCCCCCCCAAAAAAACTAGAGGGCATAAAACTTAACGTAGACAAGCATGCAGCAGAGGCAAGCAGCCTGTCTCTGGAGTAAGGGGGAAAAGTAAAGGTAGTCGAAGAAGAAAGGTTCAAACCTCAGCTAGGCAAGAGGGTTTTAGGAGTTCAGACCAACCAATAGAGGCTAATACTTTACAAAATAAAGAGAGAAATAGCGCCCAGTCAGAAAAAATATGTACAAATTATGAGGGCCTTATGACACATATGGAGCAATTAATGAAATCTCTCATCCTACCAGTGTTAGAAAGAATTAAGACCCTTACTGCTAAACTAGGCAGCTTAGAAAATATGATTATAGCTAACTCTGAGGTTCTGAAACAATTCGACTTGCATGGAAAAGTGTAATCACGCAATCCTAGTTTGCCCTCAAGTGCTACTAGCAGTGTCTTAAGGCCAAACGCTAAAACAACTGTATCAGAGACAAAGGAGGCTAACCATTCGGGGCAGCATAGTCTGCATCAAAGTAACAGAGCACAGGCTCAAAAAAATACCAATAGAATGGGTCTACGAGGGAGCCGGAAAAGGTACGGTTAGGCAATGAGCAGATTAGGGGCCCCAGTAATAGTGATTTAGAAAAGAATAAAAGCAATTTTGGGAGGACAAGCTATCCGCGTATTGATCTTCCACCTCTGTCCCTGCCCTATACTGTGATATTAACGGGGGGGCCAGAGTTAAAAAATGAAAGGGAGGAATCCCACTTTGAGCTAAAGAATAAGGTAGTATTTTGGCTAAATGCCAACAGGCCACTACCTGGGTATGTACAGGCTGAAATTATACATTTTCGCAGGGTAGGCTGGATAGGGCATAGGCACAAAAATGTCCCTGGGGATTGCATAATCATTCATTTTAGAGATAGGCGCGCTGTGAGATTCATTCTTGGTTGGAATAACGAGAGAAGGAACAGAGAAATCCAAACCATGGACCTGACCTATTTCTATCCAACTATGAATCTCACAGCGAACTTATCCAAATCATGGCAACAATGGGAATTAGGGGCACAAAATAAATTTGAGTACAATTTACCTACTTCCAATCGTTATTGTATACTGCAGGGCCTAGAGGATATCGACTGACTTGCGAACGATTTAAGGGATATTGCACCCTAAACGAGTAAAAAAAACCCTGGTCAAAAGTCAGCACTCGACGACCGTGGTATACCCATGATCAACGATAATGATAAGGGTAAGGTTTGTGCAATAGCCTATAATCGCATAGTACAGGGTCCGAAGAATGTAAGTTCCCCAAACGAGAGATCACCTATTGGGTCTCTTGCGGAACCTACTATTAGTACAAACGTCTCGGATAAAATACAAAATAAGGAATCATGGTCCTTTTTAAGTGGGAACATTGCAGGGATAAGTTCCAAATTGGAAAATGAAAACTGGGTAAATCTTGTAAATAAGTATGATGTTGTGAGTTTTCAAGAAACTTGGACCATGGTCCCTGTCCACTTAAATGGCTTTAGGACTTATTGTACGCCAGCCATTAGCTCTGCTCGTGGTAGGGCTAAAGGAGGTTGGTGCACCTATGTCTCAAACATGTGGGATTGCGCTAAAGTAGAAATGGTTCGTAATAATATTTATTATCAGATTATAAGGTTTACAATTGATAGTGACTTTTCTTTAGTTTTGGTGAATTTTTATAATAATGTTCCAGATGAAGATGTAGACAATATTTTTAAATCTTTGGGAAGCAACATTAAATCCATACTGGAAGAACATAAAAGAGAAGTCTGTGTTATATGGTATGGGGATTTTAATTGTCCTCTGTGTAGTAGAGGAGAGAGAGGAAATTGCGGAGTGTTGTTAGGAAGGACATTAGCTTTAGTCACTTTGAGCACACCAAATGTGGGGAATACATAAATGAAGTTATTTTTGGCTATGATATGGGCTTTGTTAATAGGCTGATTGGTCACAAGATCCTATTTCTCCCCACTTTTAATGGTAGAGGAGCAAATACAACAATCGACTTTATAATCATGACTGCAAGACACGGGGAAATGATCCAGAAATACAACACACTTGATAATTCACTGAGTGACCATTTCCCCCTTAGTCTAGTCTTAAAAGCCAGAGTAAAAGCTACACATAGAAAAGCCATACCCGAAACGCGTGTAGAAAACATTTCTATGGACAGGAAAAATGGATACTCTTTAAAATGGACAAAAATCGTCCCTGACGATTTCCTACACAAACTTATTAAGAGTACTATCCCTCAAATTTATGCCTGTACAGATATAAATACCACCAACCCTGACATTATTAAAAATGTCTTAATTATCACTAAGCAAATCGAGAACTTGTTATTGGTTGAACTTAAAGGCATTAAAAAAGTAAAACAGGGATGGTTTGACACGGCCTGTACTAAGGCCTACTCACAATTGAAACGTGCCCTACACGCTACAGTAAAGGTTTGCTCCTTAATCCGAGCCTGCAGAAATTCTTATAAGCAGGCACAGAAAAGAAGACAAGAGGCCTTAAAAAAGGAAGCATGGGATTCATTGTGTGAAGCTTCTTTGACTAAAGATTCTCTAGCATTTTGGAAAGTTGTTAATGCCCCGTTCCTGCAACATAATAGCACAGCAAAAATTGAAATAGCGATACCCGGGAGGGAGTGGGTAAATCATTTTTCACAATTATATTCTGCTGAGTTGCAAGAGGATAATGCTGCAGAGATAGATTTAGCTGGGCACTCTTTATATTCAATGAGTAACTCAGCCCTTGATATTTCTGTCATAGAAGTAACTTCCAGCATCAATGCAAGTTTGGGGGGTAAGGCACCGGGGCCGGATGGGGTCCCTGTAGACCTATTTAAAAATAACACAGACCTTTGGGCGCCGATTTTAACACAACTTTTTAATGCCACACTTAAAGGAGAAGTGTGGCTCACCGGTTAGAGGAGGCAGTCCCTGATGCAGAGGTCAGACCCGGGACCAGGGTTCAATCCCTGACGCGGCAGGGCCTTGAGCTCAAAATGTCCACGGACTCGATAATTCTCGCCTCGGTGCCTACTCGAATTGTGGGTTCACACTCTGCAACTCTGGGCAATAGCTTGCTTAATCTCCACTACGGCCCCACCGCGATGGGATGCCTGGTCTTCACCTTTGTAATGCCCAGTACGGGTAATCTCTCAGGGAAAGGCCAGGACGGGTTCCCAAAGCAAGCGCCTTGAGACCTTACAATGAAAGGCGCTATATAAGAACGTATGATTTACGATTTATTTATTTAAACATGGCTTACTGCCCTCCTGGTACAAATCATTGATAGTCCCCATATGCAAAAAAGGAGGCAGGACAAACTGTCAATGTTATTGTCCTAGATCACTCCTGAACTCTACTATTGAAATTCTTGGGCGGGTGGTTTTAAACAGATTGCAATGTTGGGCAGACGAAAAAAAGATTATCAGCGATTTACAGTATGGTTTTAGAAAAGGGCTCGGCACAATTGAACAATGTCTAAATTTGTACATTTTAACAGAAAAATACACAAAAACCAAGGCCGGTCGGATGTTTTTAACTTTTGTGGATTTAAGTACTGCATTCGACTGTGTGTCGCATAGTAAACTTTGGCTGGTGATGACGAAATTGGGGGTAGAGCCCTCAATCATTAACTTTCTGCGTGAACTCTATTCTGCCGCAACCGCCAGAGTCGGGCACGGGAAAAATGGCGAGTGTACTGGCTCCTTTGGCATTGCCAGGGGAGTACGCCAGGCTGTGTTTTGGCCCTGTCCCTCTTTTCACTCTATATCAATGATGTGGAGAACACTCTTCTGAAGGAATGTAGGGACGTGCCGATGGTGGGGGTAAGACCAATTCCTGCACTGTTGTACGCCGACGATACCGTCTTGATGGCTAGAACTCCTATGGCGTTGCAGAAGCTAGTCACGTCCTTTGCGGATTTTATGACTGGGCTGGATTTAAGGATAAATTGTACAAAGACTTTCACCATGACCTGTGGTTCGGGTGCGCAT
Source organism: Lissotriton vulgaris (assembly GCF_964263255.1). NCBI lineage: Eukaryota > Metazoa > Chordata > Amphibia > Caudata > Salamandridae > Lissotriton > Lissotriton vulgaris. The sequence goes on from NC_141687.1 coordinate 214,092,574, forward strand.
AGAAAGAAAAAGGCGATTGTTATTGGCTCTTCCCCAGTCGATTTTACTGCAACTTTTTCCTATTTAGGAGTTTTGTTTGATCAGACGGGCCTATGGAATACCACAATCAATACCAGAACACTTTTGTACTGTAAATCCATTATGGATCTGAAAAATTTTAGGCAAAAAATAGGGAGAAAACCCATTGGAGAAATGTTGACTGGGTATAAAGCCACTTGTGTGGCAATAGTGACATATGGCGCAGGTCTATGGGGCTATGCAAATGTAACATCTTTACAGACGATCGAAAATTGCTTTATGAAATATCTTCTAGGAGTACCTAAAAGTGTCTCAACATACATCTGCCATGTAGAACTTGGATAACCATACCTAGAGGATATCATAAAGATCGCTCCAATATTATTATGGCACAGAATTTGGATGTCCTACGAGTGTGGGCTAAATCGTTTGATCTTGAATAATGTGGTCAGTTTAGAAAAGAGCAATAAAGTAAAGTGGCTGTGTTACGTGAGGAAATTCCTCACTGACCTGGGTATGGGGAATTACTTCTCCGGCCCGTCCGCTCTACGTAATATCTCAAGGAAGGCTTTGAAAGAAAAATGTATGCTTTATCTACATGATCACAGATCAATGATTGAAATGAAGAAAGTGTCTGTGGTAGCCCATGCTCAGATTGTAACTTTAGGAAAAATTTCAACCATATATAAGATTGCAAATGAGTGACCATGAAAGGTTTTTATTAATTCGTTTCCGATTTAATTTACTGTTTAGATTACTTAGTTTTCCAGTAACGAATGATTGGTCCAAAAATTTGCCTATGTGCCCTTGTGACGATCAGTCAGAGCAGACTGACATGCATATTCTCTTCTTTTGCAAATTTTATACTATGCCACGTCACAAATGGGTAGTTCCACTATTGAAAATAATGGAAATTAATCGCTGTCGCCCTGCCTTTTTAGCTCTACAGAAATTGGACAATATCTTAACAATTGTATTTATTTCCTCATTTTTAAAGAATGTTTTTAAATCAAGTAAATCAATTGTAACCTAAACTGAGTCGAACAGACCTTTTAGTGGATTGGATGATGTTATGTATTTTTAAAATTGCATTTTTAAAATTGTGTTTTTATATGTACTTTTATGGTTATTCTGTCTTAATAACCGAATAATGAATATTGAATTGAATCACTGTGCTATCCTCCGTTGGGTTTTCTGAGTAGATAGGTTCTCTTTCCGTCTCCAACAGGATAAGGTCTGCGCGTGGATCAATTGTGCGGAGTTGGACGTCACAACAGGGTGTGATGGGAGAACACACTTATCTAGCAGCTAAAATATGTAAGTTAAAATAGTCTCTACCCTAGGCTGTACCAATTAAAGACTGGAGGAACAGGGGGATATCATACACGAATGCTGGGCTGTGATATATTGCAAAAGACTTACTGATGTCCAAAGAATTAATGCTAAAGTCATCTTTCACTTTCTAGAAGGAGATTAGGATGGTGTATCTGATTTTACTACACCCTCAAGTAAACAGGTATTACTGCTTCATGTTCAATACAAATATGGGCTCTCCCTGAGCGAGGGGAAGAAGGGGACAGGGTCCCTGAAAAAGCCGTTCAGTATCCAGCTAAAGCCCTAAAGACACAGAAATAATGTATCGAAGCAGTAAGACGTCGACAGAAAACACAAGGAAACAAGTAATATCATCATTCTCAAATCTGGTCTGCGCATCTTTCTGTTCTGGCCCTTCTTGCAGCAAACTTTTATTACCCTTCAAGGAGGTAAACAGCAAATATAACGTGAATAGAACAAAAAAGCCTGCTTTTCACCTAAAAACACAAAAGACGCCAGAGGCATTTCCTAACGTGTCTTCCATATTGTGATGGGTGTGACACTGCAGCCGCATGTCGGCTGAGCTCATCTGATCACTTTCTAGGAATACGGAGCACGTGGTGTGCCGCTGGCTTCTTTCTGTGGACAGGAAGAGCATCACGCAACAGGTGTGACGCTCACGCATTTCAGTACGGTGTTCTGCATCACCGCACTGAAATGCATTGTCACGCATTTTGCCAGCCACTCACAAGTGCGCGCCACCGGCGTCACCTGTGCCCTAACTCTGCTGCTCCGAAAAACGTGCTGCCAGCAGCTGCTTGCTGAGGCGAGTTCATAAATAGTTAAAGACTGAGCCATGATCTGCTCTCTCAGCCCTGGAGTGGCTGAGAGCGCTACAGTGTAACAAATCTGCCGAGCAGCGCCGCGCGGTTTACACACTCACGGTTGCCAATTACCGATGGGGGAGCGGGGCCTGCCCTCTCAGCAGTGGATACTATTGGCCGTCAGTCACTGTGTCACATGGATTATAATCCGGATGTGACGCACTACTCACTGTCCGTCCCGTCTGGAGGAAGAGCAAGTAAGGTAGAACGGCGGGGACTTCATCTGAGTCAGTCCTCGCCATGTGCACAGTGCTGACTGTCTTGGTTCTGTGGTGCGCAGCGCTGCAATATCCCCGGGCGTGCCACCTTCACACAACTACTTGCCTGCCCAGACCGGCGGGGAGCCGAGAGTGACCCAGGACACTCACTGAGTTACTCAGGCTTTATTTGTTAATCGTACTATGTTTAAGGTAATTCTGCGTAGAAGAGCAGCCTGTCAAGAGTGGTAAATAAAAAAAAAAACAATTCCTGAGATCAGCCGAGCCCCCGTCCTCCGCAACAACGTGAATCCTGAGTCTGCAGCATAAGCGTGTCGGAACTATCAGGTAGTCCGAACCAGCCTGCCTCTTGTCTGGGCCGGGGTGCAAGGAAATTCTCACTTGGCCCAAAGTGTTTAAATTGGTTTCCGAGCGTGCCGGCACCTGGGCCTACTCGTATCTGCTCACATACATTGGTGCTGTAGTGCCTCGCAGCCGCTGTGTAGCAAAGCGGGTACGGATCTAGATGACTTTGCTTTCGTCGTGGCGGGCACCACAGGGAAGTCAGGCGAGGGCATATCTTTTAAACGGCTCTCGTGCTCCTGACCTCCCCCGCCCCTAAACAACATAATGACTGTGTCTCTGCTCGCTCTTCAATTCACACCCAAGGAGCTGTGAGGCCCCTCTGTACCTCGTCAGCAGCAAAACACTGGAACAGCTGCCATCCTGGGACCGCAATAATAAGGAGGTTAGTAAAAAAAAAAAATCATGTCCCAATAGGGTGACCAACTGGCATTGGTGCAAATTCAGGACGGTGAGTGTAAAAATTCAGGACAAAGGGTCAAAATTCAGGACACAAATTCAGGACAGGAGGTCGAAATTCAGGACAAAACTTCAGGACAATTGGATATGTTTTACAGACACATCAGAGGTCGCGCAATAGTATATGTAAATGTATGTAAATGTATAGGCATTTATATAGCGCACTACTTACCCGTAGGGTCCCAAGGCGCTTCGACCGCTGCGAAACCCTTCCTGGCTTCCCTGAGAGATGGTCCCTTAATGGGTATCTCCAGGGTGAGACCAAGCATCCCCGGCGGTCTGGTGGGGCCGTTAGTGAGGATGAGGCAAGCTAATGCCCAGAGTTGCCGAGTGTGATCGCTGATCAGAGTGGGCACCGAGGCGAGAGAATTATCGAGTCCGCTGACCCTGGTCCAGAAACCTGCCGCGTCGGGAATCGAACCCTGGTCCCGGGCCGTCCTCTGCTCTCGGGTCTGCCGCCTCTAACCAGTGAGCCACACTACCTCTATGAGTAAGCCCAGCCATATCCAAACATATTCAACCATTTGCAAACCTATCCATCATGTATCCTTCCATCTATCCTTTCACTCATCCATCCTTTATCCATCCATCCACCCTTTCACCCTAGCCATCTGTACACTCATCCATCCACTCTTCTACCCATCCATTCACTCATCCATCCAGCCATTTACCCTTTCACCCATCCAGCCATCCTTTCACTTACTCATCCATCCACCCATTCACCCTTTCAGTCATTCATCTTCCTCCCTTTCTCTCTCCATCGTCCCTTTCACTTAGCAGTCCTTCCTTCCATCCATCCTTCCACCCATCCATCTACTCATCCACTCATGAATCCATCCATTGACCCTATCACTCATCCATTTATCCTTTCACTCCTTCACTCATCTATTCATCCTTTAGTCCATCTACCATCCCTTTCACTCACCCATCCTCACATCCACCCTTTCACTCATCTGTCCATCCATTCACCCTTGCACTTATCAATTCATCAATCCATCCATCATTTCACTCATCCATCCACCCACCCACTCATCCACCTTTTTACTCATTCACCCTTTCACTCATCCATCCACCCTTTTACCCATCCAGCTACCCTTCCACCCATACATCCAGCTATTTACCCTTTCTCCCTCCCATCCTTCCACCACTCACTCATCAATCCATCCATCCTCTTTTATTATCCATCTATTCAATATTTATTCATCCATTCACCCTTTCACTAATTCATCCAGCCATCCACCCATCCCTTCACTTGCTCACTCGCCCACCTTTTCATATTAATTTTGAGCTGAGCCTTTTTGAGCTGCAGAAGCCATTCCTGGACTGGGACAGAAGCCACCCAGGGCAGAGACAGGATCCACTACAGGTGGGGGGGCGAGTGACAAGAGCCATCACTGGGGGCAGGGTGGGCAGGAGGGGGACCAGGATCCACCAGGGTGGGCACAGGGGTGGGCATGCGGTATTCTAGTATCATCTTTGTCTCTTCCAGGGTGGGGTAGGGCTCCTCACCCCCTCCTGGACAAGACAATGAGAAGTCAGTCTCTCTTTCCAAAGTGTTACTTTTACCAGCCCCCACTGTGATGTACAGTACTTAAAGGAGATAATCCAAGAGAACCGATTTAACCGATTGTCCTCCATACTTTGTTAATCAGTTTTGGTGCGATTTGTGCCATTTCTTTATTTTATTACATTAAAGACTTCATGTTTGAAGAATCGAGGTTTGTTTACAATTTAGTGACAGTAATTAAGCTGTGTGCTGTGAAGAGAACCACGTGCTGCCTCGGTGTAATCCAGACTGGTTGTAGGATGTTTGGGGCCCTGGGCAGAAAGGGAATGTCTCACACAAATTGCAGAGACACAGGCCCGGACTGGCCGTTGAGGGCACCGGGAAATTCCCCGGTGGGCCGCATGGTTGGGGGCCGGTTTTGGGCCCCTGGGGCCGTTTTTGTTACAGGGCCGTTATGCTGCAAAAACGGCCCTGTAACAAAAACGGCCGAAAACCGGCCCTGTCGCAGAGCGCGGTCGCACCTCTCCCCCCCTCCCCTCTCCTCCCAGAGGGGGAGAGGGGGGCCGGCCGAGCACTTTGCCAGGGCCGGTTCTGGTTCCCAGTCCGGCCCTGCAGAGACATGACACATTCAGGGCTGTTTGCATCTGAATAAATGCCCCCTGCTCCTGAAGCTGCACCCCCTCCCTCTCAGTCACCTTCAAGCACCTCTTAACAGCTCATCAAGGGCTGGAGGTGTGAGGGGTGGGGACTGCAGCTTCAAGAGCAGGGTGCATCTATTCAGGTGCAAACAGCCCTGAATGCGTCAAGTCAAGAAGGGAGGTGGGTGGAAGCTGTGCGGGCTTTAGGGAGGTGTGACCGGTGCCCGGTTAAAATTACGGATAAATGGCGTCCGTTAAAAAATCCTTCATGGACAATGGACAGATGACCGAAATTACGGACTGCCCGTGAAATTTACGGACGGTTGGTCACCCTATGTCCCAAAGAGCAGTAGTGTGCATTTGTTAGCGTAATATATATTTCGTTCTTTGTCTAATGACTTTATTATCGGAATTGAGTTATCTCATGACTTTGTCTTAATGAGTGGCACTGCTTTAAAATAGTAACTACTTCTGCAGCTATCAAGATAGTTAACATATTTTGGGCCTGTAAAGGAGAAGGAATATTGGTGAAGCTTTTGTCAAACGGGTTCTTACTTTGCACTGCAGGCAATGGGTTATGAGAAGGGCTGGTTATAAGAATTTGTTATGAAAAAAGTAAAATTGCAAGAAAAAAACTATGGATAGCTTTCTTTAATTCGTTACAAAGTGTCAAACATAAACCAGTGAAATGTTACTCATAAATACCCTAAAAGCCTATAAATGACACACATGGGCAAACTGAAAACCTGTCTGCTATGCCCATACCATCCAGAAACCAGAGCACCCACCCCCTAACTTAAACAATTTACGGAAACTACAGAAAATGAGTTAACTGGCTGATGAGATCCATTTTCTCTGGGCAGGGAGAGACATAAACTAATCACAGGGCTCTCCCTCACACAGTTAAATACCATCCTGTAACTTCCTGCAGCGGCAATTGCTCTGACCAACTGCCATCACCAGTCAACCTGGCGTACTCACTACCAATTTTGCATAAGCTGCATGGTGGGGCTGAGATTATGTTCTGAGCACCTATAGGGCCTGTCTTCTGTTGCTAAGCACTGCTCTCATGCAGTCTGTGTCCCATTAGTGTCCTTCAATTTCTGGTGCCTTGAAGCAATTTTAAGATACAATTAGAGCCTTTTGTTGCTCAGTAGGAAGTAATTTCTAATATTTCCTTCATCTTCATTGCTTGATTTTGCTTGTGAGAAAGTGTCACTCATAGTCTTTGAAATGTCACTCATTATTACACTAAAATTATGAAAATGTCACACATCGCAATCTGAAACCTTGGCAGCTATTGATACACAGCAAGCAGCAGGCTGCATTCCTAGGTCATGGCAGATGTTACCATCTCTTGTAAACTACAAAGTGTTTCACATTAGCGGGATAATGTCGGAGCCCACAGACTGACTCCGTCATGTGCTTCAACACCGTAAAGAAGGTTGGGGAGAACAAAACTGAGAGTGGGGGGATATGAGTGAAGGAGAAGGGGAGTGAAGATGCACACAAGCACTACGGTGGCGTGCTGGAACGAAACAAAAGAAAACGTTTACTAAAAAAGTGCGATGGAAGGAAGTCAGCAAATCTGAAGGATGATAAAGAGGCTGTGCTACTGGGGAGGGAAAACACGGACTTAAGACTGTTCAACATGGTCTACCATGATGGCTTCATCGTTATTTCCTGATAAATGTACTTTGAAGCGGAGGTTCTATATTAGTTCACATCGTTTTAAACCACAGTAACTAATTCATTAAAAGTGAACTCTCCTAAACAAAGCAGCTACCAGTTGCATGTGGAGGTCTGCACAGATCCATCCTATGCACAATAATCTTCAGCCTGGACATAGACACTGGTTCCATAAAAACAACAACCCCCTCATCAGCATGGCAGATCTCTCTTCGAATTAAGAAACGAACTCAAAATCCACCTCATGAGCAACCTCTTCACCATCACTCCTGACCACCGAGGCCCCGACCCGCCGGCCATAACTAGCTACGGATCCTATTTGCTCCCCACCCACCCCACTGGGACGGTGTCCCTCTTCCCCCATGCAGGTGCCCACTTGTACATTGCTCCACGGTTCATAAAGCTTTGTTTGAGCTATACAAATACCTAAAAAATGCAGTGCAATACGAACCTGGGACACAGGCACGGGAAACTTACACATGCGCCAGGCCATAGACATTGTGAGGCAAGGACACACAACACACACTATCACACTGCACTTGACATGGTGACATGCAGCAGTGTCACGATCACATTTTGATACTGACACTTGGAAATTTGCACTGACACTCAGACAAAGTGACACTGACATTGAGACAGTCACACCTGGCAAGTAACGCAGACACTTTTTTCGATCTTGCCTACGAAGCGCGCATGCGCTGTACAAGGGGACCTCTTGTAATCGATTCTCTTTTTCGGCGAAAAACTTGCACCGTTTCATTGCTTTCAATAGCAACGCATGCACGTTTGCCGATTCCCTTGAAGGAGCGAGCTTTGGATGGTGCCCCTGCTCGCTCCCGCAAGGGAAACACTGTGTGCTCTCGGACGCATTCCCCCCACTCCTCCACCCTCAGCATCTACAGGCGCGCAGGGACCATATGGTGCTCGTGCTTGTTTACAGTTTTCTGTGGAAAAAAAACCAAGTCCTCAATGCGGGTGTATTATTGCTGTGATATCGCACCCAAGCTTTCCCCCAAACATCTGCCATTGGCAGTCCTACATAGTGGAGGGAATAAACTGTGCCATTACAGACTGAGTGGCACGTGCCAGTATCTTCCAGGACGCTGGTTGTGTGTTGTAACAGTTACCGAGTAACCTTGACTACTGCATCCCGAGGTTTCTGAGTATCTATGGGCAGTCAGAGGGGAGATTGAGATACAGCCAGCTGCACCCCGCCCTCACCCTGCAGCTAAGCATGCACGTCTTTGCAAATGCCCGAAGCTTCGGCCCTGCAGCAGGAAGTGCTTAGAGTGACTTTGACAGCTGTGGCTTGGCGCCTGCAATCTCTCACGGTCCACCTTAGCAAAGCAGCAGTGGCACTGCCGATCCACTTCCTGGCACTGCACGTCTTCCGTGCTCTACAGTACCTCTCTCAACATGGCAGGCAGCAGCAGCGGGGACACGGGCGATAGTTGAGAGGCTCCCGGTGATCCCGTGCTCAGCCCATCTCGCTGCAATGCCACACAGGTCTCTCACCGTCACCCTGGCGCTGAGGGCAGCCCTGGCTCTACGGCTTCTCTGCTGCAGTCACAGAGCAGAAGAGCAGCGACCTATCCGCCTTCAACTGGACCCTGCTGCTGCAGGGCGAGCGGATGGTGAAATTGTGAGTAATGAAAATAAGCATCGCAGGGGGTTGTGGGTTCTGGCTGCAGTGCCCCTCAGATACAGTTCTTAATTTCTATACCACCTTACACACAGTGCGCACTATCAGTGCAGCGCATGCTGCGTGTGCATAGGACGTTCATAGAACAGAGGAAAGTGCGTTTGTCTTCACCTAACATCTGCACTGATGCACGGTTACTGACCTTGTTCAATTGTTATGCATTTCATTTTTGCAGGCCTCCCACCACAGTGAAGCACTCCAAGACTGAAGTTGCAAGGGCGGAGCCTCATCAGGGTTGTGTTGTAGAAGGGGACATTGTGCAGACAAGCGCAGAAACAACGCTTTGACAGCAACATTGTTATGACAGGCCCATTGTCAATCGCATCAAATATACACAGGGACACTGCTTCACTAATGATCAAAATACACAGTTTTAATAAAGCTGAGTGCTCGGAGCAGGATAATCACGCCTCACAACTGTGTGTAGTTTTCTTTCGAAGCAACGGATGGACACGCTTTGTTCAAAGATTGGGGCCGAAGCTTCATGCTACTTGGCTTCAATCTTACAACAAGAACTGGCATAGCCAATAGGTCTCGCCATTGGGACCTTATAAGTATTTAGTTATGCAGCACAATATCCTTACTGATACAAAACAGTAACTGTTGCATGGCTAAACACTTATAAGGTCCCAAAGGCGAGACCTATTGGCTATGCCAATGCTTGTTTTATCAGGAGAAGGATAGAGATGCAAGGACTAATATATATGTACGCAGGCACCGGACAAGGATGTTTGTACCAGGACACTCGGGCTAGGGACACATTGGCGCATGATCTCTGGAACATGGAGTCAGGAACAAACACTGAGAAATGAAAAATGGGAACAGACACGTAGATTAATCAAAGATTTAAATACAGGGTCCAGAATGGCGCAAAATTGACACAATGACAACACCAACTACTATGAAACCAGATATAATGTTGGTACACTGAAACATGGACATAAATGGACACAGGCACCAAGACATGTACCCTGGATCATGATTCTTGGATATAGAGGGAAGCGGTCACCGATTCAGGAACCAATCCTGAATCAACAGGAACAAGGCCTTTGCTCAATGAATATAAACTCTTTAGTTGGCAAACTTTAGTATATAGCATCCTGTTAATGCAAGCAAATAGCTCTGAATTGCATTACGGTACCAAACAAAGGCGTCTGACCGGCGCACCTCAAGTCTGAATACCATTCCGGATCACCAGGTCAAGTGGCATGGAATTCCTACATTATAAGATTGCCAAATTCAAAATGATTAGCAGAGAATGGCGGATGAATAATCATACCCAACTGAGAAAGGAGGCAGCACTAGTAGCATGCATTTTAGACCAGATTAGAATTGTGGTTGTCTCAAAGAGTCAATACAGCTACTGGCCTAGCAGACCGGTGTCACAACTTTTTACATCTCCTCAAACAAAAACCTCTTACCCTAGATAAAGGAGGGGTGTAATTATTAGATCAAAAGACTTCTGGACTGCTGCTGCAGAAATTACACCTCCTTACTCATGTATGGGATTATTGGCTTCAATTACAGCTACATTTCCAGGATATATGCTCCTCTGAGGCTAAAAGTAGATCAAGGTGGTAGTGTGGGCCCCAGACTCTCACCCGCATCTAAGTGGTAGCTCCCTTTGGCCCAAATATGGTGGAACGGTAGAGTGAAGTTCCTTCCGCCCCATGTTCCTCAGTATGTATTTGATAGTACTGTACCCAACCCATAGTATGGTGTAAGTGACCCCAAATGTCCCTTATAGTGGTGTGGTGTGATATTGGGTACCCCCTTCTTAGTAGGCTAGTTTTGCCTATTTGCCCAAAGCCTTCTGAATGTCAGATGTTTGAGGCTCTACTTCTTGCTCTATTAGTAGTCAGATTTCTGTGCAAGGCTACAGAGCATTGGCCTATTTCTCGGTTGGCTAGGAGCACATCGCACTCTCTGGACCTCTATGTACCTTTTCGGAAGAATTTGTGGCCACACGTCAGAGTCCATTTTGCTCTTTCCCCTGGTGATTCCGTGTTTCTGTTCTGCAGCCCTTACTCTCTTGACTGCAAATTCCCCTCTCCTCACCATCACTCTTTACGCTTCAAAGTAGTGCTTAGTCTAATGCAACTTACTTTTTAAGACTGTCCGACAGTGCTTTTAGTTTTTTCTTCTGGCGCAAAATGGAGCTCACACAGCTGCCCTGCAACTTGTTGACCTCGTCCAGTTTCTGCTTGTAAAGCCTATGAGTGTCCTAGAGAATGGAATAAGATATCTGTGGTTAAAGTGTTCTCAATGTAACTTCAAACTAAGCACAATCAAGTTACAAACTTCCTCAAATGGCAGCAGTTTTGAGGCTTAATTTTAAGTCAAAACAGGAGGCTTGCATTATGCATAAACCTTTTATTTACTCCCCAGCTGCAGCATTCTAAAGAGCAATCCAATTAAAACAACATGACTATATAATTTCAATTATAACCGTACAACGTTGAGAGCTCTACTGAAGACAATGGAGTAGCTCATTGTTTACAGCGGCCGCCCACGCCTTGTTTACAGAATAGCTCCCAGAGTGATTAGGTCCATTTTTTAGCTGTGGGTCGAATTTTTTCAAAGGGAAAGGGGGAAATCCGGTCTTAGCCTCTACTAGCAGAAGTGTGACCTATTTTGCTGATAATTAAAATAAGCCAAGACAGAAAAGCTACATTAAAGAATGAATACAAACGATTTAATGGACAATTCTACGCAAGAATTATGACCTGGCCGTTGCATTAATGTTTACAGGTGTACTGCTGGCCAGTATTTTTCTCTGGGAAAGATGGCATCCGCTCACAAAGGAACACTGTGGTTTCCATGCACGTTGAGTGTATTATCAAATGGAGGCAGTTGCCAAGTACGGCCCCTGGCCTTGAGCAGCTCGGGTCAGAAAGATCACTTCTGCATTTTCAGTGGCAAGTTCCACCATTTTTGGTGCGGGTACTGTACCTGCTGCACATGTCTGTGTGCAATGTGCAGACGACACGCCCCACCACTCATGAGACAACTCAAAGGGGTTACGGCACCTGCTACAAAGATATGTTATAACATTGATGCGATAAGCTTCACACTTCATAAAACAGCTTGCGAGGTTACTGTACTTGCTGCAGATATCTGCATGAAACTTGCTGCTCTCGGGCTTCAAGCTCTTTAAAACAGTTTAAGGATTATTGTAGCTACTACAGAGATCCTGGTGCAATATGCATATCACAGATGGAACCCCAAATTGGACAGGTTGGGACTTTCTGTACCGGCCACAGAGATCTCTGTGCAAAATGCAGATCATAGGCGTCCCTCCTGGTGATACGGCTTGTCTTGGTGACTTACACGGTACAGACTACAGAGCTGCGTGTTCAACAGGCAGGCGGCAATATCCCCTCTCAGTACAGCAGATCAGGGTGTTACCAGACCCACGGCAGGAATCTGTGTGCAGCATGAAGACTATAAACGTCATTCCCTGTGACTCTGAGGCAGTTTAGGGCGCTACTGTGAACCCTACCCGGCTTACCCACGAGTCACCTTTTTCTCTCGCACCCTCACCAAGCTCTCCCTCTACATCCACCAGCCCTCCTCCAGTTCTCTCCTCCTCTTTGTTTGGAGGTGAACTCGAGTGAAAGCCTCTCTGCCTCGCCTCTCGGACGTGCAATGCGGCGCCCTCTCTCCAGGGGCTGGCAGGCTCCGCTCCGACTCACTTGAAAAACGCCACTTCTGGCGGGCAGACGGTTTATAGCTAATGCGGCCAAGTCGTGGAAAGCTCGTTCACCATCCTTGGGAAAGGAGACCCATCTTTTGGCCTTCAGGAAAGCACTGAAAACATGGCTGTTTTCTAACGGATCTGGTTATATTCCCACACACCTTTAGTCCGCAGAAGGCCTTCACACATCGCCAGGACACCTTCGGGCAACAGTTTGCGCTCTACAAATACCAATCAAATTGACATTAACATTGATTACTGCTCTCCGTTCCCTCCAATCAGGGCCCGGTGTTGTTGCAGTCTACTCTACAACTTGTGATCGTGCAGGTGAGGGGCAATATGTTATTTCATCCCAGGATCGCGCCCACACTGCTCCCGGTCTCTGGCAGCGCGTCGCCTTGCTGCTGCTAGGGGAGTATGTGCTGCACCCACAGACCCCAGGGCACCACCGAAGCACCCGCTGCTGGGGACTGCCTGACCCCTTCAGCCGAGGCCTCCACCTGCTGAGGACGTCCTGCAAGCCCGTGAGGGCTCATTTTATGCCATCGAGAGTATCTTTAGCCACAAATCAGTAACGTTCCACAACATTTAGACAGCATTGTCTCGGCTTACATCAGACCCCTATGGTGTGAGCCGGCAGGGCCGGCTCTAGGCTCATGGTGGCCCTGTGCAGGGAGCGTAGGTGGGGGCCCCGGAAGTGGGGGTCCGGACCCTCATGGACATCGATTCGCCAAAATGTTATGAGTGACAAAAGCGACATGTCACTCCCTTTCACACCCAGTGACATCACAGGCGTGTCTAACCTTGGACTTTCGACGGCCTCTTATTTACTGCTTGAGGTGTTATGGAAAGAGCAAGAAATGGAGACAACAGAAAAGAAAACAAAGCTCCATGGGCCCTCTTTAGTTTCTGTTCTCTCTGTCAGTCAGTCTCTCTCTCTGTCAGTCTCTGTCAGTCAATCTCTCTCTCAGTCAGTCTCTCTCTCTGTCAGTCTCTCTCTCTGTCAGTCTCTCTCTCTGTCAGTCTCTCTCTCTGTCAGTCTCTCTCTCTGTCAGTCTCTCTCTCTCTGACAGTCTCTCTCTCAGCCAGTAAGTCTCCCAGTTTCTCTCTCTCTCTCTTAGTCTCTCTCTCTGTCAGCCAGTCTCGCTCTCTCCCAGTCAGTCTCTCTCTCTCCCAGTCAGTCAGTCTCTCTCAGTCAGTCATTCTCTCTCTACCTCAGTCAGTCTCTCTCTCTCTCTCTCTCCCTGTCAGTCCCCCTCTCAGTCAGTCTCTCTCTCTCTCTCTGTCAGTCTCTCTCAGTCAGTCAGTCTCTCTGTCAGTCAGTCTCTCTCGCAGTCAATCAGTCTATCTCTCTGTCAGTCAGTCTCTGCCTCTCTCTCTGTCTCTCTCTCTGTCAGTCAGTATATCTCTACCTCAGTCAGTCAGTATCTCTCTACCTCAGTCAGTCTCTCTCTCTGCCAGTCAGTCTCACTCTCAATCAGTCTCTCTCTCTCTGTTAGTCAGTCAGTCACTCTCTTAGTTAGCCAATCTTGCTCTCTCTCTCTGTCAGTTTCCTAGCCAGTTAGTCTCTCAGTCAGTCAGTATTCAGTCTCTGAGTCAGTCAGTCAGTCAGTCTCTCTCTCTCTCAACTCTCTCTCTCTCTCCATTCTCTCTCTCAACTCTGTCCACTCCATCTCCACTGTCTCTCCACTCTCTCTCCACTGTCTCTCTCTCCACTTTCTCTCTCTCTACTCTCTCTCCACTATCTCCCTCCACTGTCTCCCTCCACTCTCTCTCCACTCTCTCCCCACTCTCTCTCTCCACTCTCTCTCCCTTCACACTCTCTCTCTACTTTCTCTCCACTCTCTCTCCCTTCACACTCTCTCTCTACTTTCTCTCCACTCTCTCTTTCTCTCCGCTCTCTCTCTCCCGCTCTCTCTCCACTCTCTCACTCTCTCTCTCACTCTGTCTCACTCTCTCTCTCACTCTCTGTCTCACTCTCTTTCCACCCTCTATCTACTCTCTCCACCCTCTTTCTACTCTCTCTCCACTCCCTCTCCACTCCCTCTCCACTCCCTCTCCACTCCCTCTCCACTCCCTCTCCACTCCCTCTCCACTCCCTCTCCACTCCCTCTCCACTCCCTCTCCACTCCCTCTCCACTCCGCACTCTCTCCGCACTCTCTCCGCACTCTCTCCGCACTCTCTCCGCACTCTCTCCGCACTCTCTCCGCACTCTCTCCGCACTCTCCCTCCACTCTCTCCCTCCACTCTCTCCCTCCACTCTCTCCCTCCACTCTCTCCCTCCACTCTCTCCCTCCACTCTCTCCCTCCACTCTCTCCCCTCCACTCTCTCCCTCCACTCTCTCTCCTCTCTCTCTCCACTCTCTCTCCACTCTCTCTCCTCTCTCTCTCCACTCTCTCTCTCCACTCTCTCTCTCTTCTATCTCTCTCTCCACTGTCTCCTCCACTCTCTCTCCACTCTCTCTCCACTCTCTCTCCACTCTCTCTCTCCTCTCTCTCTCTCCTCTCTCTCTCTCTCTCTCTCTCTCCTCTCTCTCTCTCCTCTCTCTCTCCCTCTCCACTCTCTCTCCCTCTCCACTCTCTCTCCCTCTCCACTCTCTCTCCCTCTCCACTCTCTCTCCCTCTCCACTCTCTCTCCCTCTCCACTCTCTCTCCCTCTCCACCTCTCTCCCTCTCCACTCTCTCTCTCTCCACTCTCTCTCTCTCCACTCTCTCTCTCTCCACTCTCTCTCTCTCCACTCTCTCTCTCTCCACTCTCTCTCTCCACTCTCTCTCTCCACTCTCTCTCTCCACTCTCGCTCTCCACTCTCTCTCTCCACTCTCTCTCTCCACTCTCTCTCTCCACTCTCTCTCTCCACTCTCCACTCTCTCTCTCCACTGTCTCTCTCTCTCCACTTTCTCTCTCTCTCCACTGTCTTGCTCCACTCCCTCCACTCTCTCTCTCTCTCTCTCTCTCTCTCCACTCTCTCTCTCTTCACTGTCTCTCTCACCACTTTCTCTCGCTCTCTCCACTCTCTATCCACTGTCTAGCTCCACTTTCTCTCCACTCTCTCTCTCTACTCTTTCTCCACTCTCTCTCTCTACTCTCTCTCCACTCTCTCTCCCTCCACTCTCTCTCCCTCCACTCTCTCCCCCTCCACTCTCTCTCCCTCCACTCTCTCTCTCTCTCTACTCTCTCTCCACTCTCTCTCCACTGTCTTTCTCTCCACTCTCTCTCCACTGTCTCCCTCCACTCTCTCTCTCTCTCTCTCTCTCTCTCTCTCTCTCTCTCTCCACTCTCTCTCTCTTCACTGTCTCTCTCACCACTTTCTCTCGCTCTCTCCACTCTCTATCCACTGTCTAGCTCCACTTTCTCTCCACTCTCTCTCCACTCTCTCTCCCTCCACTCTCTCTCCCTCCACTCTCTCTCTCTCTCTACTCTCTCTCCACTCTCTCTCTACTCTCTCTCCACTGTCTTTCTCTCCACTCTCTCTCCACTCTCTCTCCACTGTCTCCCTTCACTTTCTCTCTCTCCACTCTCTTGCTCACTCTCTCCACTGTCTCCATGCTCTCTCCACTCTCTCTCTCTCTCTCCACTCTCTCCCACTCTCTCTCACAAAGTAGTGTGCGTTCCATGGGCATCCGCAGAAATGTTTCCGGGGGGGGGGGGGGGGGGGGGGCACATTTTTAACTTCATCTCCATCCCCCTTGCACCCTTCTCCCCTCTGCCTTGCAGCACCCTTCTCGCCCTCCCCTTGCACCCTTCTCCCCCTCCCCCTTGCACCCTTTTCTACCTTGCACCATTCTCCCGTCTGCCTTGCACCCTTCTCCCCTCTGCCTTGCACCCTTCTCCCCTCTGCCTTGCACCCTTCTCCCCTCTGCCTTGCACCCTTCTCCTCTCTGCCTTGCACCCTTCTCCTCTCTGCCTTGCACCCTTCTCCCCTCTGCCTTGCACCCTTCTCCCCTCTGCCTTGCACCCTTCTCCCCTCTGCCTTGCACCCTTCTCCCCTCTGCCTTGCACCCTTCTCCTCTCTGCCTTGCAGCCTTCTCTACCGTGCACCCTTCTCCTCTCTGCCTTGCACCCTTCTCCTCTCTGCCGTGCACCCTTCTCCCCTCCCGTGGCACCCTTCTCCTCTCCACCTTGCACCCTTCTCCCCTCCGCCTTGCACCCTTCTCCCCCGTCCCCGTTGCACCATTCTCCCCTCTTCCTTGCACCCTTCTCCTCTCCACCTTGCACCCTTCTCCTCTCCACCTTGCACCCTTCTCCTCTCTGCCTTGCGCCCTTCTCCCCTCTGTAGGAGAGTAGGGTCTGCAATCCTATGATCACCCAGATTTTTTGCTTTTGTTTCACTGGTTTACGACTTTCTCTGGCTGTGGGCCTGCCAATCAGACCCACAGCCTGGCTGTTCTCTTTCTAAATTACGATATGTACCCTAGGTGCATTTGCCAATTGGTACTGGGCCACCTTATCAGACCCCGTAACGCAGGGCATAGGTGTACCCAGGGCCGCCAGGGACTGCAGCATGTATTATGCCACCCCTGGCTGGCCTCTTAAATTTGACACAACTGGCTGCACGACAGCTGGGGCGAAGACGTGTAACCACCCTTCGCTTTAGGTATAGTAGCCCTATATCTAACCATACCATGGACATCCGAGTTCCTATCAGTCACTCCTATGGCAGGCCTTAGCAATCCTGAAGGCAGAGTGCGTGGGCTCGTGTGAGCTAGGTTCAGGCCCGAGCCGAGCCCGGTTGCAGCTTGCGGAATCAAGACCCAATGGCTGTTCCATGATAACGCGTACCACATCGGTAACTTCGGTGTCGCGTTATCAAGACATGTCGAGTAAGGTGTCATACGAATCGGGATGCTGTCCTCTCACCAACCCTGGCGACGAGGTTAACATTCCACCCTTCTAGAGGGACACGACATGTACGTAACTGTGAACCCCGGTTAAAGTTAACTGAAGCCTCAGCTCCACAAAATGGATGCTGCCACCATAGACACAAGTCTGACCTCCTGCTGCTGGGAGTCCTTCCAGCGAGGAGCACTTGGACAAAGGGTTTCCTGTCGAGGGCGCTGTTCGCACCGTCCCAGACAGGGTTTGTGTATTCTGGGTAGGTAGGGCTTTGGCGAGAAGGTGACTGCGGAGTGGCACCCCGGTGCTCACTACGCATCTGCCGGTTGGAACCAGTTCCAGGGGCGACAGCCCTGGCCTGGGGAAGGCCCGGCAGGGGAGAGGGGCGTAACTACCCCCCTTCCTGGTCCCACCCTTAGGGCAGGACCTAGTCATGTACCCACCCCTTTCTTTAGGATAAAGACCGGAGCGGGGACCCTTCCAAATTAGATCATCTTTGAATCAAGAATACTTTCTATGAAAGGACTTCAAGACTCTTCTCAAGATTTCTCCCTTGTGGCTAAGGAGTAGTCACCCTGCATCAGCGGGCACCAACTAAGAACTCTGCGGTTTGCTGCAAGTCCTTCCTCAAGGATCCGACGGCCCAGCTCGACGAGAACCGGCTTCCCTGGCACCTCTGACCTCTACCCGCGTCATCAGCTCAGCTGTGATCTGTGGGTGCGACGAGACCTCGAGGGACCGGCCATCATCAGAACCTGCACGCTCTTAAAAACCAGCACGACCATCGAGGTAACTCTCTGGTGAGTGCTCTGGGGTCCGAGAAGCCCCGACCCTGAGCCGCTCTAGCACCGAAGTGCAGTCTCCCAGCATCTCCACGATCTGCGTGGGCCCTTCTGCTCGCTGCTCAGCACGTTGTCTGGTCACTCGCCGCTGGCTTGTGCCCTTCTGTGACGACACCCGAGAATCATCACTGCTGGTCTGGTTGCTCCAGACTGGCCCTTGCTTCCATCTTTGCGAGAAGCACCCCGGACCCTCCTGGTCCACTCAAGACGCCATCTTAGGCCCACCCCGTGGCCCTGAGATCTGCCAAGGCTTGTTGCCCCATCCTGGGCCCAGCGACGCCGACAGCATCATCCTTCGTGGGACAGCTCGCACCTCCACCGTGGTCGCCGACAACGCCTCCTGGTTCGTGAGACTGCAGAGCCTAGCGTCGCCCACTCACCTAGTCGAGGTGACGGCCAACCGGGTGCCTTCCTGGTACCCTCTGACTACTGGCTAGTAGTACGAACTTGGTCCCCTCTGCTTTCAGGTTTCATCAATCTCCGATCCAGGCTTGGATCTTTACGAACTATTCAGCACTGGTCGCCGGCCAGCAACTCCTTTCTTCCGGCTCCTGGCTCGTCAGCGAAGACCCCGACGCCTGTAAGACTTGTGCAGCCGCAGCCCTCGTGGCTAGGTAACTCGGCATTTCGGTGCCTGCATAGCCTCCTTACTCTAGGGTCCCGAGTCCCTCGCTTCCGACTTGCCTTATCGGGTCCGCCCGAGACCTTAACCTTTCCGTGTCCTCGGACACTTGTTTTAATTGTGCACTTGAAGTATTTGCTAAAGAGATTTGGTTTGTGCTTAGTACCCTGTCCTCATAAAGAGTACAGGGCTGTTGTGATTCTTAATAAATATCCTGTTTATTTTCATAACACTTGTGTGGTGTCCTTTCACTGGGTGTTCAAGGGGTATATGTGTGGTAAACAGCTGGCTTAACACGCCCTCTCGAGTCTTTAGCCTTAGACTGCTCGTATCCACGCTACTAGGATAGCTGGTCTATAGGTTGACTTACAACCAAACACCATAAGGGTCGTTGGAACGATACATAGCGGTCGCTAGAATAGCGAACGTTGCATATCGGGCCAACTTCTCACATTGGTGAGCAGCGGGTGGGATTTGAGCTTGCTGTTGTTTTACCACACGTATCCTAAGAATATCTTGTTGAAAGATCGCATAAGTACTGTTAGTACATATAACTAAAGCTTAGAATACTCTGAGTTCTACTGAACCAGCTGTTGTAGCTCCTCAAGGCTTAGCACACCTTGGCTGCAACTCTTAGCAAGGGAACAGTAGGGAAACACATAGTGTAGGTAGGTGCATCACTTACACCACACTAGAAACAGTATGTCGGACAAAGGAGGAAACTCTGAGTCTCCCCTTGTGTCAGTTGACCCTCCACAGGTCATCCCTTCAAGATATACTGCGCTTAACTTCCATGAGTTACGACAAGTATGTACCTCTAGGAAGATTAAGCAAGGGGCTAACCCCACCACCTCCTTTCTGATTGGTCTCCTCGAGACTTATGATGCCAGAAAGGCTGAGAAGCTTCTTAGCCATTCTAATCCAGAAGGAGACATGCCTCCCCTCGAGGGAACCCGAGACGATCCTGACCTCATCCACCTCGCAACTGAGAACGAAGATGGGGAGGAAGATGAGGATGAGGATCTCTCTGGGGATGAGGCAGATAAGGGACAGGTAGAAGTCGTCAGACTAAGCAGGTCCAACTTAAGCAAACATGATAGCGGTACTGGGGGACCCCTGGGGCCACTATCAGGTCAGCTTAACATTGGGAATGGACGAGCCCGATCTCTGTCAAGAGACTCTGGCAGATCCCTTCAAACCAATGGCTCTCACAACTCGTCTCGGAGAGGGATGACGTCCCCTCAGAGGAGAGTGTACGAAGCTAAGGAAAGGGCAGCTAATCTAAGGATCGAAAGGGAAGAACTTGCCCTGGCCAAAGAGAGGCTCGCCTTTGCAAGAGAGCAACAGTTAAGTGGGGTAGTCCCCACTGGTGGCAGCAATGTACCTAGCAATAGGGAAAAGAGTTTCGATACGAAACACCTTGGGAAGATAGTGCCCCCCTTTAAACAAGGGGACGACATCCACAAATGGATTACTGCTTTGGAGAGGGCCTGCACTGTGCAGGGCGTTCCCCAGAGTCAGTGGGCAGCTATCTTGTGGCTCTCCTTTGAAGGAAAAGGAAGAGACAAGCTCCTCACCACAAGGGTAGAGGATGCGAATGATTACCAAGTCTTGAAAAATACACTCGTTGAAGGGTTCGGCCTAACCACTGAGCAGTACAGGGTGCTGTTCAGGGATACCCAGAAAACGCAGTCTCAAGATTGGTCTGATTTTGTCGATTGTGCCACTAAGGCTTTTGAGGGCTGGTTGCTGGGCAGTAAGGTTACTGATTACGAAGGATTGTATAATTTGATGATGAGAGAACAAATTTTAAACAATTGTCAGAACCAGTTGTTGCATCAGCATCTTGTCGACTCGGATCTGACCTCTCCCCAAGAATTGGGAAAGAAGGCAGACAGATGGGTTCGTACAAGAGTTAAACAGAACCAGGGCCAGAATCAAGGTGGTCAGAAGAAAGCAGACCAGAAGGGTAAAGATTCTAAAGGGGAACAAAGTGACCAGAAGTCTTCGACAGGTCCCCAACAACCCAAAGAGGGTGGGGGTCAGGCTCCCCAAAAGAAGAAAGAAGGCCAATCCAAAAGATGGTGCCAGTACTGTAAAAGTAAATCTCACTGGTTTAGTGAGTGCACCAAGAAAGGAGGAGGGCAGACTCCTGCCACTGCAGCCCCTAAGGCACCTGTGCCCCCTAGTACAGTCAGCAGTGGTAGTGCGCCTCCCAAGGGTTTAGTAGGGTTAACCCTGGGTTCTGAGGGGCGTGACAACTTAGTTGGCACACTCACTCAGGCTGTCCTTGTCAGTACAGGGGACGTGGACGTGTCCCCTGACGTAAGCCCCAATTCTTTGGGCAAATACCGACAGACGCCTTTCATAAATGGGAAGATGGCTCAGGCCTATAGGGACACTTGTGCCAGCGTCACCATGGTGACGCCTAACTTTGTGGACCCTGGACAGATCATGCCAGGTACAGAATTCCTGGTGACTAATGCAAGCAATGTCACTACCAATCACAGTATGGCAATTGTAGCTTTCTCCTGGGGAGGGGTAACTGGCCAAAAGAAGGTTGTAGTTAGTCCAGACCTCCCAGTGGATTGTTTGTTGGGCAATGATTTGGAGTCGTCACAATGGTCAGAAGTGGAGCACCGGACTCACATGGAAATGTTAGGTTTGCCAGCACATGTGTTCGCTGTGACTAGGTCACAGGTCAGGAAATGCCCCACTGAACAGGTGCTGGATCCTGGAACAACGGACCAGACACCTCCCAAGAAAAAGAGCAGTAGGGTTAAGGCTGCGCCTTCCCCCTTGCCCCAGGTCGAGGATCAAGTCTCAGAGGAGGCTGACCTACAGGAATTGCGGGAAACTGAGCCTAGGGAATTCGAACTTGATCAAGTTGAATTCTTGGGTTCAGGGGGACCCTCAAGGGAAGACCTGGGGAAGGACCAGTTAGACTGCCCTTCTCTTGAACCCCTCAGACAGCAGGCTGCTGCTGAGGCTGCTGGGAACGCCACAGGTACCCACAAGGTATACTGGGAAGATGGACTCCTGTACACTGAGTCAAGAGACCCCAAGCCTGGCATGACCAGGAGGCTGGTTGTACCCTTGTCTCAGCGTGGTTTCCTACTTACCTTGGCCCACGAGATTCCCTTAGCAGGTCACTTGGGCCAGACGAAAACGTGGGACAGGCTCGTCTCACACTTTCACTGGCCTCACATGAACGAAGATACCAAGGAGTTTTGCCGCTCCTGTGTCACTTGCCAAGCCAGTGGTAAGTCAGGTGGCACGACAAAGGCCCCCCTTATACCACTGCCGGTGGTGGGGGTACCCTTTGAACGGGTGGGGATCGACATCGTCGGTCCCATGGAACCACCAACAGCATCAGGGCACAAGTTTATACTGGTGGTAGTGGATCATGCCACCAGGTATCCTGAAGCTATTCCCCTTAGGACCACTACAGCCCCTGTTGTGGCAAGAGCCCTAGTTGGAGTGTTCTCCAGAGTGGGCTTCCCTAAGGAGGTCGTCTCCGACAGAGGTGCAAACTTTATGTCGAGCTACTTAACTGCTATGTGGAAGGAATGTGGTGTTAACTACAAGTTCACTACACCCTATCACCCACAATGCAATGGGCTTGTTGAGAGATTCAACAGGACCCTAAAAGGGATGATTCATGGACTACCGGAAAAGCTTCGGCGTAGATGGGACGTCCTGATCCCCTGCCTCTTGTTCGCCTACAGAGAAGTCCCACAGAAGGGGGTTGGCTACAGCCCTTTTGAACTTTTGTACGGGCATCCTGTAAGGGGACCCCTGTGTTTGGTGAAGGAAGGATGGGAGAGACCTCTCAAAAAGCCTGCAACCAACATAGTGGACTATGTGCTTGGCCTCCGCTCGCGGATGGCTGAATACATGGAAAAGGCATCTGAAAACCTTAAGGCCAGTCAAGAACTCCAAAAAGCTTGGCATGACCAAAAGGCTGTCTTGACTGTTTACCAGCCCGGACAGAAGGTGTGGGTGTTGGAGCCAGTGGCCCCAGCAGCACTCAAGGACAAATGGTCCGGGCCCTACACCATCCTGGAGAAAAAGGGAGAGGTCACCTACCTGGTCGACCTGGGAACTCCCCGAAGCCCCCACAGGGTGCTTCATGTCAACAGGCTAAAAGCATATGTCGACAGGAAGGACATGAGTTTGCTCATGGCCCTAGATGAGGGACAGGAGGAGGAGAGTGACCCTCTCCCCGACCTGCTCACTCAGAATCCTGACGATGGATCGGTAGATGGTGTTGTCTTTTGTGGCAGCCTCTCCGAACATCAACAGAGCGACTGTAAACAGGTTCTTCAGTCGTTCAGACATATGTTTTCTCTAACACCCAGCCAGACCGATTGGTGTACCCATGAGGTTGACACTGGTGACAGCTTGCCCGTGAAGAGTAAAATCTACCGGCAGCCTGATCACGTTAGAGACTGCATCAAGAGTGAAGTGCAGAAAATGTTGGAGCTGGGAGTCATTGAACCCTCGGATAGCCCTTGGGCTAGTCCCGTAGTTCTAGTGCCGAAACCTCACACCCAGGGTGGTAAGAGAGAGATGAGGTTTTGCGTAGACTACAGGGGTCTCAATGCAGTCACTAAGACTGACGCCCACCCAATACCAAGGGCGGACGAGCTTATCGATAGATTGGCTTCGGCCAACTACTTAAGTACGTTTGACCTGACCGCTGGGTATTGGCAAATCAGGTTAGCTGAGGACGCCAAGCCTAAAACCGCATTTTCAACCCCTGGTGGGCATTATCAGTTCGTGGTGATGCCCTTTGGTCTGAAAAATGCACCTGCCACCTTCCAAAGGTTGGTGAATCAAGTCCTTACTGGGCTGGATGACTTCTGTGCGGCGTATCTTGACGATATCGCTGTCTTTAGCTCCACCTGGGAGGATCACCTGGTCCACCTGCGGAAGACGTTAGAGGCACTGCAAGCAGCAGGTCTCACTATCAAGGCCACCAAGTGCCAGATAGGGCAGACACGGGTTGTATACCTGGGCCACCTTGTAGGTGGAGGCCAGGTTCAGCCACTGGAGAGCAAAATACAGTCAATCAGGGACTGGGCTCCTCCAACCACCCAGACTCAGGTTCGAGCTTTCTTGGGCCTGACTGGATACTACCGGAAGTTTGTCAGGAACTATGGTTCCATCGTGACACCATTAAACGAACTGACAAGCAAGAAAATGCCAAAAAAGGTTCAGTGGACAGCGAGCTGTCAAAAAGCATTCGATGACCTAAAGCAGGCCATGTGCACGGCGCCTATCCTCAAGAGTCCGGACTACTCCAAACCATTCATTGTCCAAACAGATGCTTCTGAGTTGGGTGTGGAAGCTGTTCTTTCTCAACTGAATTTTGATGGTCAAGACCAGCCCATTGCTTTTATAAGTAGAAGGCTGACCCCTAGAGAGAAGAATTGGTCAGCTATTGAGAGGGAGGCCTTTGCTGTGGTTTGGGCCCTGAAGAAGCTGAGGCCATACTTGTTTGGCACTCACTTCAAGATTCAGACCGACCATAAGCCCCTCTTGTGGCTAAATCAGATGAAGGGTGAAAACCCCAAACTGCTAAGGTGGTCCATTTCCCTACAGGGGATGGACTTTACAGTGGAACATAGACCTGGTACTGATCATGGCAATGCCGATGGGCTCTCCAGATATTTCCACTTAGAACAAGAAGACTCACCTGGTCAAGGTTAGCTTATTGTTCCGACGTTTGGGGGGGGGGTCATGTAGGAGAGTAGGGTCTGCAATCCTATGATCACCCAGATTTTTTGCTTTTGTTTCACTGGTTTACGACTTTCTCTGGCTGTGGGCCTGCCAATCAGACCCACAGCCTGGCTGTTCTCTTTCTAAATTACGATATGTACCCTAGGTGCATTTGCCAATTGGTACTGGGCCACCTTATCAGACCCCGTAACGCAGGGCATAGGTGTACCCAGGGCCGCCAGGGACTGCAGCATGTATTATGCCACCCCTGGCTGGCCTCTTAAATTTGACACAACTGGCTGCACGACAGCTGGGGCGAAGACGTGTAACCACCCTTCGCTTTAGGTATAGTAGCCCTATATCTAACCATACCATGGACACCCGAGTTCCTATCAGTCACTCCTATGGCAGGCCTTAGCAATCCTGAAGGCAGAGTGCGTGGGCTCGTGTGAGCTAGGTTCAGGCCCGAGCCGAGCCCGGTTGCAGCTTGCGGAATCAAGACCCAATGGCTGTTCCATGATAACGCGTACCACATCGGTAACTTCGGTGTCGCGTTATCAAGACATGTCGAGTAAGGTGTCATACGAATCGAGATGCTGTCCTCTCACCAACCCTGGCGACGAGGTTAACATTCCACCCTTCTAGAGGGACACGACATGTACGTAACTGTGAACCCCGGTTAAAGTTAACTGAAGCCTCAGCTCCACAAAATGGATGCTGCCACCATAGACACAAGTTTGACCTCCTGCTGCTGGGAGTCCTTCCAGCGAGGAGCACTTGGACAAAGGGTTTCCTGTCGAGGGCGCTGTTCGCACCGTCCCAGACAGGGTTTGTGTATTCTGGGTAGGTAGGGCTTTGGCGAGAAGGTGACTGCGGAGTGGCACCCCGGTGCTCACTACGCATCTGCCGGTTGGAACCAGTTCCAGGGGCGACAGCCCTGGCCTGGGGAAGGCCCGGCAGGGGAGAGGGGCGTAACTACCCCCCTTCCTGGTCCCACCCTTAGGGCAGGACCTAGTCATGTACCCACCCCTTTCTTTAGGATAAAGACCGGAGCGGGGACCCTTCCAAATTAGATCATCTTTGAATCAAGAATACTTTCTACGAAAGGACTTCAAGACTCTTCTCAAGATTTCTCCCTTGTGGCTAAGGAGTAGTCACCCTGCATCAGCGGGCACCAACTAAGAACTCTGCGGTTTGCTGCAAGTCCTTCCTCAAGGATCCGACGGCCCAGCTCGACGAGAACCGGCTTCCCTGGCACCTCTGACCTCTACCCGCGTCATCAGCTCAGCTGTGATCTGTGGGTGCGACGAGACCTCGAGGGACCGGCCATCATCAGAACCTGCACGCTCTTAAAAACCAGCACGACCATCGAGGTAACTCTCTGGTGAGTGCTCTGGGGTCCGAGAAGCCCCGACCCTGAGCCGCTCTAGCACCGAAGTGCAGTCTCCCAGCATCTCCACGATCTGCGTGGGGCCCTTCTGCTCGCTGCTCAGCACGTTGTCTGGTCACTCGCCGCTGGCTTGTGCCCTTCTGTGACGACACCCGAGAATCATCACTGCTGGTCTGGTTGCTCCAGACTGGCCCTTGCTTCCATCTTTGCGAGAAGCACCCCGGACCCTCCTGGTCCACTCAAGACGCCATCTTAGGCCCACCCCGTGGCCCTGAGATCTGCCAAGGCTTGTTGCCCCATCCTGGGCCCAGCGACGCCGACAGCATCATCCTTCGTGGGACAGCTCGCACCTCCACCGTGGTCGCCGACAACGCCTCCTGGTTCGTGAGACTGCAGAGCCTAGCGTCGCCCACTCACCTAGTCGAGGTGACGGCCAACCGGTGCCTTCCTGGTACCCTCTGACTACTGGCTAGTAGTACGAACTTGGTCCCCTCTGCTTTCAGGTTTCATCAATCTCCGATCCAGGCTTGGATCTCTACGAACTATTCAGCACTGGTCGCCGGCCAGCAACTCCTTTCTTCCGGCTCCTGGCTCGTCAGCGAAGACCCCTACGCCTGTAAGACTTGTGCAGCCGCAGCCCTCGTGGCTAGGTAACTCGGCATTTCGGTGCCTGCATAGCCTCCTTACTCTAGGGTCCCGAGTCCCTCGCTTCCGACTTGCCTTATCGGGTCCGCCCGAGACCTTAACCTTTCCGTGTCCTCGGACACTTGTTTTAATTGTGCACTTGAAGTATTTGCTAAAGAGATTTGGTTTTTGCTTAGTACCCTGTCCTCATAAAGAGTACAGGGCTGTTGTGATTCTTAATAAATATCCTGTTTATTTTCATAACACTTGTGTGGTGTCCTTTCACTGGGTGTTCAAGGGGTATATGTGTGGTAAACAGCTGGCTTAACACGCCCTCTCGAGTCTTTAGCCTTAGACTGCTCGTATCCACGCTACTAGGATAGCTGGTCTATAGGTTGACTTACAACCAAACACCATAAGGGTCGTTGGAACGATACATAGCGGTCGCTAGAATAGCGAACGTTGCATATCGGGCCAACTTCTCACACCCTCCGCCTTGCGCCCTTCTCCTCTCCGCCTTGCGCCCTTCTCCTCTCTGCCTTGCGCCCTTCTCCCCTCTGCCTTGCACCCTTCTCCCCTCCGCCTTGCACCCTTCTCCCCTCCGCCTTGCACCCTTCTCCCCTCCGCCTTGCACCCTTCTCCTCTCTGCCTTGCATCCTACTCCCCTCTGCCTTGCACCCTTCTCCTCTCTGCCTTGCACCCTTCTCCTCTCTGCCTTGCAACCTTCTCCCCTCTGCCTTGCACCCTTCTCTACTGTGCACCCTTTCTACTCTCTGCCTTGCACCCTTCTCCCCTCTGCCTTGCACCCTTCTCCCCTCCGCCTTGCTCCCTTCTCTACTTTGCACCCTTCTCTACCTTGCACCCTTCTCCTCTCTGTCTTCCACCTTTCTCCCCTCTGCCTTGCACCCTTCTCCTCTCTGCCGTGCACCCTTCTCCTCTCTGCCGTGCACCCTTCTCCTCTCTGCCTTGCGCCCTTCTCCTCTCTGCCTTGCGCTCTTCTCCCCTCTGCCTTGCACCCTTCTCCCCTCTGCCTTGCACCCTTCTCCCCCTCCGCCTGGACTCCAAAACGTAAGCTGATCACTTTCTTCAAACAAAATAATTTTGACCTAATAGACAAGCTTTTTATTTTTAGTAAATGCATGGCAGGTGCTCTACTATCAGTTTGCAGTTTTCATCCAGTATCCATATGTACTCTGGCTATACAAGGAAAGTGCCACCATCCCAAGCCAAGTATACACACTAAATACTAAGAACTACCCACAATATATCGGCCAAACAAGGGTGGGCAGAGAGCACATCACCCTCACATGCATTCATGTTTTAATGAGGATGCTTTTCTCTCACAATAAAATTAATGTTTGTACAAATGCCATTTTGACACCTCTATGTGCTGTACATAACGATTGTCACTGTAACTCAGCTTACCGAACTCAGAGGGAAGGTTGACTTGGTACACCGAGAGAATAACAAATGACTCGGAGGACTTAAACAGATGTCAGGGTGAGCGTGAAACGGACTACGATAAAGCAAGCAATTAAAATTGTATTTTGTTTAAAAGAACCATGACTTGTCAGAAAACACAGTTTCTATTATGTATAAAAGTTCCTAAAAATGTCACAGTGATTACAAACTATATTACACAGGCACGTATGTTGGAGAAAGGACCTACAGGCTGTCTGAACAGAGATCAGATAATCTTCCCTTACTTGCAGGCCCGTTATCCCATTCCACCGAGACCTCTGTTTCACCTTTCAACAATAAAAATACACTTACTCACTGTCTCGTTCCTTGTCCCAAACTTGGTGGCTGAGGAAGCGCTTCTGCATCTGGAGCGTTCTTTCTAATAATTATAATTCACCATGGGCCAACCTGTGCACAATCACACAGCAGAACACAGCGTCTTCGCCACATGCCAGCATGCCAGCTCTCCACATTTACCGAGGCCCACTCAAGAGGGGTGTGCAAATCGCTTTCACTTTCGCAATGTTAGACATGCGTAGTCGAGCCGGCTGAAATCATCCAGAAAAGGGGAGCATGCTTTTAAAATGCTGATGTGGAAACAGAGCCAGCTTCAGCATTGTAATTGTGTCTTTAGGTAACTTGTAGGGGGAGGCAGGGAAGCAGTTTTTTTAAGGGTTCCACAATCACATTAAGAGGTCCCCAGCCCATGTAGGCCCCCAAACCCTGACAACCCCTCACCCCTCACAGACAGCCCTGGCCTCCTCCCTTCTCAAAGGAATAGTGCCCTGAGGAGAATGCACCATCCTAGGGCCCCCACCCCCTCCTCTTTCCGGGCCTGGCTCGTGGCTTTGACTGAAGAGAAACAATGGAAGTTGATACTTTGTTTCTCTTCAGTCAAAGGTCAGAAGCGCGAGGAGCGAGGAGCAGGCTGCAGACAGCAGCACCTGCTTTAGAGAGAGAGAGACACAGCTCTCTACCGGAGAGCTGAGCTGAGGGGCCCCCTTCATCTACTGGAGACTGCCCCCCCCCCCCCAAAACAACAACACGTGCTGAGAGATGGAGAGAGAGACAGGGGAAGCGCGAGATATCCTAAAAAATAATAGAAGCCGGGAGGCTGCCAAATCCTGCCAGGGGGCCGCCAGTGATCCTTCTGATCTGATCCTCGTCGTGGCAGCCCCTGGGGTTTGGCGGCCCTGTGCAGGTGCACAGTTTGCACATGCCTAGGGCCGGCCCTGGAGCCGGCGACTGTAGAGGTGTACAGGCCCAGCCCCGTCTTCATGATAAACAATGCCCAGCCCAGTCCTAAACTATCCGTTCAAAAGCATCATGTAGCCGCCGCTGCAGCTGTCCCCGAGCGGCGCCTAGATTTTCTTTCCAGACCCCCTTCCACTCCTCCACACGGCTTAGCTCTGATCAATGTTCTGTCAGTCGATTCAACAAAGTATTTGCAAAGCACAAATTGTTATGTAGTATAAATTATACATTGTGTAATATATACACACAGAGGCGCTTTAAAAATGAAAAATGTTTTTTAGAACAGCTGTAATTTTAAGATAACAGCAACATATCAAGTTGTATATTGCCACAGTGCTTTGCATGCTGAGATTTTCCAGCGCTTCTAAGTTTCCCGTGTAAATGCCTGAGCACCAGTCCAGGTTATTGCTTCATTCTGGGACTTAGTCCTGATTTTACAACGGTATAGAAAGAACTACAAGTCCCAGAATGCAAAGCAAACACTTAGGCATAGACATCAGAAACTTTAGAGCTCTGATGTTCCTCCTGCATTTAGAAAGGTTAAATCAAATCTACAAGACCTACGATCAGGGTCGGATTGGGATCACAATTCGGCCGGGCACTGACGAAAAAAGTGGTCCACATTCAAGAGGCGTGGCCCACATTCAAGGGGTGTGCCCTTTCATGAAACACCATTTGCACAGACAAGGAATGAAAGTGGGAGGATAGAGAGGGAGGAGCCTAGCCCGCGACCATGATGGCCGCCTGATCCCTCGGCTCCGCCGACCTTCCCGTTCCCCTTCCGAAACGCCGCTGATCCTGCAAGCTATCCTGCTAACCTGTCGGCGTCCTGGAACCGGGTGGCGCTCTTGTGTCCGACGGTGTGCTCCCCGGCTCGATCCCCGCGGCAGAAGCGGCACGGAGTCCCAGTCTTCGCTTCAGTGTTGCATGGTGGAGGCCGGGTCTTTGTTCTCCGGAGATGGCCGTCCCGGATTGCAACAACAGCGGACATTGTAGCGGGGCGGGGCGGGGTTGGCTGAAGGAGAGCGATTACTGCATTGACTTCTTCGATACAGTGAGCCGCCCTGCCCCGCACGCTCCCACGCCTGCCTTCTATCAATGCTGCCGGTGCTACATTGTATCGCTCGTTCCGGCTTGTGGACGGCTTTGATCGTCTTCTTGTTCTTCAGCGCTGCGATGGGTGCCATCTTGAACTGAGCGCTCGGCACCTGGGACTCTCGACCCCTGGAGGCTATCTGGGGTGTCTACTGCGGTTGGCGCTGCACTGCAGCCGGGTGGCAGGCGAAGAGGACCGTCTTGCTATTGTAACCCCCTGAGTGGAAGTCTTTTGTGTGCTGGATACTTGAGGGCTGCTTTCACGATGGCCGTCGGCGAACAGCCTCGAGAGCTACGGTGTGACTACGAGCCTAGGGTGTGCGAGACGGCAGTGCCCTCTCATCCTGAGGCGTCCCTTAGGCTTGCTGATATTCTGGGCGCCTTGAGTGATCTTCGTGTGGCTATACGTGACACGGCCCAGGACCTGGAAAGCCGACTGGATACCGCTGCGCTTGCAGAGCCCTCGAATGGCCGTGCTGATCCTCCTGTGCTGTGCACCTCGCCACACCCCGTGTTTGACTGTGATTACCAGCCTGCCCAGATGTACGTGGAAGCGCTGGGGACGAGAGACATGGTTGCTGCCGCGCTACCCATTACTGATGTGGAGACGAGTGGGGATCTTGGCCCTTGGCAACGGCTGGAGGTTTGTGTCCGGACGCCTCGCCTCACGACTGCTTCGTGGCCTCATGGTGGGTCTTTCTGTTCTATCCTGGTGTTGCAGCTACTGTTTTGGATGTCTGCCCTTCAAGAATTGATGTCGTGCATTGCTCTTTCTTGGATGCCCGCTTACCATTTGGCTCTCAGGTGGACGGACTTTTGTGGATGGTGTCTTGCTCTACTGTGGACCTTCCATTTGCTTTCTCCGTCCAAGATGGCTGCTTTAGAACTGGACATCGTTGACATGCTGGATCGAAGGGGACAAGGCTGAGGAGGTTTCTCCCCTTCTGCAGCATCCCGTTGTGTGCATTGCTGGGACTGTAATGGACAGTTATGGGAGGTACACGTTGGTTTGGTATAGGGTCGGGGTCTGGGGGATGGGTGGCCGAGGGTAAACATGCTGGTTGATTTGGTCATTTCTCTGGCCCTCCTCCTGTCTTATGTGACTTTCTTTTTCCTTCTTTCTTCTGCTTCTGAATTTCGGGTACTCTTTTGGGGCGACAGACACACTGCTTGGGGGGGGGGTAGGCCGTAGCCTCTGCATGCGTGTTGGGTGGGGGGGGTTTTTCTTTGTTCGTTTCAGTTCCTATGGGCCTTAATTTTTTCTTTCCTTCTTTTACTCTTTTCTTCTCTTATTTCCCTGGGTCATTGGTTGGTTTGAGGCGTTGTGGGTGGTGGCTGGGGCGTATTACACTGTTTGCTCGTTATCTCTCCTGTGCTACTCGCCTGCAGCCACTTGTTTGGTACATAATGCCCGCTGACTTTCTTTGAGGAACGATGCCCACTTATGTCCTAGACGGATTGTTTGGACTCAGATCCTACTTAGTTTTTACTACTTTGGACATTCTTTAAAAACTTTAAAATTAAACCTTCACTTCTCCTACTTCTTGGTAGCGCAACTACTTACAGTGTAACTCAGATTGATCGTGCTTGCCTTGATATGCTACTGAGTCGCCCAATTGCTTGCTATTGTGCTTCAAATGATGTCGAGGCCGGCCGGTAGGTTGTAGGCCCGTACTTGTTTGACTGAATTGTGAAATAAAGGTTTTCAAAAAAAAAAAAAAAAAAAAGGAAGTGGGAGGATACTGTTCTTGCACACGACACAGGGCCAAGGTGACAATGGCCTACATGCTGAGCAACTAAAAAAAATAGCAAGGCCCCTTTTTGTCACAAAATTATTCCAGCCCTCCAGCACAGGAGCACCTGAAAAGCAGCAAATCCCCTGCTATTACTAACCTACTCAGCCCTCCCCAGACCTTCAGCTCAGGAGCACGTGAACAGAGGTAAGGCCCCTGCAATTAGTAAATTAATCAACCCTCCAGGCCGTGGGAAAATGTCCTGGCAGGGGAGCACAAAACACAGCTTTCTGGGTCATCCAAGGTAGCCAGGTAGCCAGGGGGGGGAGGCTGAGGTGAAGCTGGTGCATGGGAAGTGCCTTCCCAGTGTGTTCTGGCAGTTTGAGTGTTTACCATTTACTGTAGTATTACCCTTGTACCTGTGTATGGTACCCTTTTGTAACTTGCACAAGTCACTTTTCTCTTGTAATACACTGTTTGCTACCTCTCACTTTTGTTTGCTTTAGATACTTTCACAAGTGCCACCATTGCCTACGTAACGTTTCTTCTTGTGCTGGAGTGTCTGCCATTAATTGCAGTATTATACCTCTACTTGTATTTTGTACGCTTTTGTAACCTGCACACATATCTCTTTTTCCTCCTGTAATGTATCGTTTGCTCCTCTTGGATTTTGGTTGCTCACTATTGTCACTTTTGATTCATGTAACTTAACGTTTGCTTTTGTATTTTGTCCACTTATAATTTTCTCCTCATGTATTATTGCTGTTCCTAGTGTGAAGCGCTCGGACACCTTCGGGTAAAGTCTGTGCTATATAAAATCGCATACATAAATAAATAAAACAAAAAAATTCCAAACATCACCAGGCCCCCACAGCAAGACCCATTCTTCCTCGCCCACTATGCCCTGAATGTGAAGGGCTGTGGGCGAGGTGTTAAGACTAACACCGTTTCTGGGCTGCATGAGCGCCAGGGGGCCGAGGTGCAAATGGCTCAAAGGCCTGAGAAACACCTGGACCCCAGGGAGGCTGATTATTGTAAACAATCACCCCTCCCCAGCCCAGCCTCAGCTTGATTACTTGGCAGGGCAGGGGTGAAGGAGAGCCCACAGCTGACAATCGCTGTCTGGCCGCACAGCGAGGCTGCTTTAATTTTCTCAGTCTCTGTCTCAGTGCCCTCTGTGGGCCGTTTTTTTTCCTCCCCTTTCCCAGTCCACTCTCTGTGGACTGGGACAGGGGAGAAAAAAAAGGCCCACAGAGGGCACTGAGGCACCGGCCCTTCGGCCCATTCCCGAATGCCCGCCTTGCCAATCCGCCCCTGCCTACGATGCAATCCGGGGTTGGTTAATACCAGAATTGTTTCAAGGATTTCTGTGTGACACGGTCCATTTTGCTGTTAAAGTGAGCACTAGCATTTACTTTACAATCAGCAACGAGTGACACATTTAAAAGAAGGAGTGTGTGTGGCAAAAGAGCAATACGTTATTGGAAAAGAGGACAATATATCTTTGTTAGAAGTTAATGGCAAAGAGACCCATGCTAACAGCACTAAAAGCAGATAGGTGTAAAGCTGCGTTGATGAAGATTAGACTTAAATTAGGTGATTAGGGGTGTAAGGAACCAAGTGAGGAAGCGAAAAGGTCTGGTCTTTGAAGAAGGTATGGTTAAAAGCTTGGGGAAATATGAGGTAGCTTATACAGCCCTAGATAAAGCACAATCCTCATTGCACTAAGTGTTTAGAGGAAGTTTATACTGCAGAACCGAGAGGAGAGGGCAACCTCTAAGCCACAATTTTTACAAGTCTCAATATGCCCAACACCGACATTTGTCAAGAGGATGCCAGAATCAAGCTTGATTTTACCATCACAGAGATAGAGGGTTCAGAAGGAGAGGCACAAGGAGTATAGGATTGCAGCAAATTCCACTAGTGGATGAACGAGACAAAGGAAATGAGTTTTTCATTAGAAACGGAAAAAGAAGATAGGTGCAGAAGTAAATAAACTATGGAAAAAAGAGCAATAAGGAAGGTAGAAGAGAACTGTGTGGGATTTATAAGCACATTGTTTATAATCAAGAAAAAAGACAAAGGGTGGAGACCGCCAATTCACTTGAGGGAGTTAAACCAAATTGTGGTATACGCTACGTTTCAAAATGGAGGGTGTGAACCACCTAAGTGACTTGTTGCAGGAGAAAGTCTTGCTAGTGAAAATGGATCTACAAGATGCTTAGTTCACAATTCCCATAGCACGAGAGTCAGAGCGCATTGCCATTCAGATGAAAGGGTCAACTTTATCAGTTGTTATAGCTTCCCTTTGGTTTAAGTTTGGCAACCTGGTGTTTAACAAAGGTAATGAGGGCAGTCGTTTTTTTAGGCAAACAGGTTTGAGAATGACAGTACTTAAACGACATTTTAATAATGAATCACAACAGATGAGAATTAACCAATAATTTAGAATTAAAGTGGACACTGGAAGGTTAGGCTTGATAATAAACAGAGAGGAATCAATCTTAATGCGGATTCAAGATTTGGAATTTTTGGCCTTTAGGCTAGACTCTGTGAAAGCACAGTTGTTATTACGGGAACATAAAATGAAGTTTGTGAAAAAAGAATTAAGAATGAATTGAAATTGAAGGAGGTGAAACGGAGGGATTTGGCAAGGATAACAGATTTACTCTCCTTGTCAACGCAAGCAGTTTTTCCAGGCCCTCTTCACTACTGGACTTCACAGTGCTTTAAGACAGCAGGTTTAGCAAAGGGATTATAACATAGAGACGGAATTTTCTTGAAAGAGGCAAAAAAAAGGAGATGAAGAAGTTGCTGCAGAATATAGAGGCATGGAAAAGAAATGCACTTTTTGGAGCAGAGAAGGATTTTGTATTGGAGAAAGTTCCAAGCATGGAAGGATAGGGTGCACGGTTTGAGTAACAGGGATTTGGTAGCAAGAAGAGAAAGCACAACACAATTGTTTTGGAAATAATAGCAGGTTTGTTTGCAATTCAGTGTTTGAGAAAATGTAAAGAATTGTTCAATAGTTTTGAGAACAGACATTTAACAGCAGTGACATATATTAACAACCTGGATGGAAGCAGGTCAAATAAACTTTCAGACATAGCAAAGGATTTGAGACATTGTTGCTTAGAGCAAAAGATAAAGTTAAGAGCGAAATATTTGCCAAGAGTAAAGCACAATATAGCAGATTGGAAGTCTCGTAATTTGCTAGATTATAGTGATTGGGAAATTGCACAAGAATGTTTACAAGGAGATTACGAAAAGTGTTTGAGCTTCCGGAGGTGGATCTTTTTTCATCAAGAATAACTTATCAGTGGAAGAAGTAGTTCAGTTGCAGCCAAGATCCAGACATAAAGGCCATGCATGCGTTCAAACAGGATTTGAGAAGGTTGAAAGGTTATGCCTTTCCACCATTTTCAATAATTTAGAGTATTGCTTCAGGTGAGGAGACAGTGTTGTCAGTTGGTGCTAGTGACTCTTATTCAGACGACTCAGACTAGGTTCCAGTCTCTCATGGAGGTAGTTGTAGAGGAACCCTATAAATGATTCAGAAAACAGAAGGTTGAAAACAAAACAGAACTAAAGCACAATGTCTAACTAGGAAGGGGAATGTGATAGCAGATTGGAATTCATGTCATTTAATAGATTATAGCGATTGGATGTTGAGAAGCAACATGATTCTGAAAACACAGTAGTGTCTGTGCACACTGGAGGTGTGTTTATTTCTTTTTAGACAAAGTAGCATTTCAGTTAGGATAAATATCCAGGAGTATTGGCAGTAGATGTGTTGTCAGAATTACAAATAAATGAAAAGTTATACCTTTCCTCCTTTACCGATGATTCCAGCCTAGGTACAAGTAAGGAGACAGAAATGTCAAATAGTCTTAGTGACTCCTTTTTGGACAACTCAAATTTGGTTCCCATCAGTTCTCGAAATAGGTGTGGGAATTTCTTTGCTGATTCACCCTACAGAGGACTTATCGTGCATAGAAGGGGAGCAGTATTATTTAGTTGAGTCAGGTGTGTTCAACCTTCTAAATTTTAAAAATATAAAGAATTCATGAAGGTTCTCAGAACTTTCTAGAGAGGCTTTAGAACTCCTCAACGGGCCTTGAGCTTCAGGAATGAGGAAGAGTTATTAGACGGTCTGTGGTGTCTGGTTAAGTTGGTGCTTGGCAAGGGATTTGTACCCCATGAAAGCTGGTGAAATAGAAGTTGTAAAGTTTTTGGCAGAGTTGTTTGAGAAAGGATGGAGCTATAGGACAGTTATATGTTATAGTACGGCAATGGCAGCTCAACATTTCCTATTGGAAGGTATATCAGTAAAAAAAAAAACTTCGATATGCAGACTTATGAAAGACTGTGGGATGTCAATTTGGTTTGCAGATTGTTTGAGAACTGGCCAATGACTACTTTTTCAGCATTAGGAGTTGTTTGAGAACTGGCTAAGGAATACGTTTTTAACATTAAGAGAGTTAACATGGAAATTAGCTACATTACCTTCTTTCCTTTATAAGGGTATCAAACGTGAAAGCACTGAATTTGAGTAATAGGTTTTATTAACCAAACAGAATGTTTTTTTTAAATAAGGCAAAGAACTAGGACTATTTCCAAATTGGTAGTTTATCTGAAATTTAATGAGTATCCAAAATGTTGTGTGGTAAGATGCATAAAAGAATATGGATCAAGAGTGCAAGGAAATAGAAGGGCAAATGTAGATCAGCTGTTGATTATTTATGTTAAACCATATGTTTCTGTCTATTGCAAGATGAGTTAAGACAGCAATGAAGGAGCCAGGAACGAATATAACTCATTTAACATTCACTGGGAGGGGTAATGGCCTCAAATGTTTCATGTGCAGGGGACAGACTGTTGGAGATAATGAAAGCAGCAGGCTGGTATAATGCTGAGGTTTTCAGGAAATTCTACTTTAAACCTATCTAGCATGTATCGGACTTTGCAACAGAAGGCTATGAACATGCATACTACTAGCCTGGGTGCTGAACGTTCGAAGCAGCTAAGGTGTTAATCAAAACCAAGCTTGTGTGGCTCACTGGTCGATAGAGTGGCAGAGTAGGGTGATGGTTCAGATGTGAAGGAGAGAACCAGTTGCTGAGCTATTAGGTTAAACCTTTTAGGGACATTACATCAGAAATAATTAGAAGGTGGGCAAGGCAGCTATGTCTAAGGCAGGGGTTAATACGGACATATTTAAACCTCATCTTGTATTATGGGCAATGGGAGTGTAAAGATTTTCTTTCGGTTGGAAGATAAAGAGGTTTTAAAGGCAGCAGACTGCTCTAATGCAGAAGTTTTCAGGACATTTTATTTCAAACCAGAGAAGCATGTAGCCGGTCTGTAGCTTTCAGCATGCATAACGCTAGCCTCCTGTCTTGACATAAAATGGAGATTCTCTAAGCAGTTTATAATGTGATTTTATTAAAGAGTAAGAGGCTAGCATTAGGTCATCCCACCCATTGCTTCCCTGCGGAAAGAAAGATTTTCACAGAGATCATTTGTTCTCCCTGCCTGGTATTTGCCACAGCAAAGGATAGTGCCCTTTGTTAAGGATTATGAAGGAGTTGGTAAATTGGCTGGTGAATCAGTTTAAATTGGCTATGGGCAATCTCTATTCAATATATTTTTTATTCCCTGTGTATGTACGTGCCAAGATTAAAACAAAATGATGAACCAGATGGGAATTATGATGGGCATGTAGCTCAACCTATTGATCATGTTTAATGCCCAACAAGGGCCAACAGCAATTTTTCAGGACCAGAAAGAGAAAACCCTAATCTACTAGCTAGGTGATGGCAGCTGGCATTTGGACTTTCCAACTTTACAACATGTTGAATAGAGGTCTACACTGTTTTGCTTTCAATTAGGTCCTCAGTCAAAGTCATGCTTTCTTTCAACAACACTATTTATCTAGATCTGAAGCATGAGTTAGAATGGGTCTAGTATTTAAGGATGTCCACTCTTGTTGCCCATATACTGAAACCAGACCAGCTACTCAGGCTAAACACTTACTATGTAATAGTTCCCATTTAGTTTCATTGTGCTTATATTTATCCCAGGTGGCTATCCTTAAAATATTTAATGGTTCCAGCCCTCTTGGATCAAGGTTTGACATCTCTTGTCTTGACCAATATGCAACATCAAGTATGTACATCCTCACTACTGTCCCATCAATCAGTACATTCTACTAGTCTGACGCGATCATTAAGGTAAGGCACAAATAGACTACAGAAGGTTTCCTGTCTCATCGAATTAGATAGCAACCACAAACACCCAATCCAGTGCTTAATTTGAGCCGGTGGTTTGGTGGTGTTGTTTATCATATTTACTAATAAGTACAACAGTTGTTTAATAATTTAATATACATAAAAATAACTAATACCTGCTGCCCAAATACATTATTATAACTTTGGGGGTTTGGGGTAGTCTGAATGGTCACACTTGTTGGACCGTGAAGGTTAGTAGTTGTTTTGGTGCGGTCATTGGCGGCGTTGTCAGAGGTAATGGGTGGTGCAAGTTGTAGGAGCCTCCTGACGAGGGCCCTGCCAATTATTATTATTATTTATTTATTTACAAATTTGGACTGACCTAGCCCATTGTCTTGCACGTCTTGATAAAAACTTTGTAAGTAAAAGAAACATCTGTCATTCTGTGATTCCATTGTCCTATGATGTGTTGATGAGTGACAGCCTTTTGAATGCTTTTTGAGATTTCTGATCTGATTAATTGCACAAGTGGTCCACAGGATGTTCACAGTGGACTGCCCCAATCCTCCGAAGGGGAAAGAGGAAACTGGCATTTGGAAAGAACGGTCAGTGAGAGCATGGTAGAGAAAGCTTATGAAGTACCTTAATTATCATATTCACCCAAAAATGCATCAATATTCTGTCCTGAGGTTCAGCAGTTGTGGTCCCTAGCTCAGGGGCAGTCACTGGAAGGAGAAACCTGGATCCTTGAGACAATAAGGCACTGCACCAAATTCAAAATTTATGAAATGGCAAACCTAAGTTTGACACACTCTGCAAAGACCTTGTACGAAAGTGCTACAACACATCAAACGAAAAGAAAAAGAAAAAATAGCAATAGACTGTACAAGGAAGCACCAAAGAAAATAAAACAGCGCAAGACCACTGTTCTACTGACGAGGGTGAAAGAGTAGGGCTCAGACATCCTCGGTGTAAGTGTACCTGTCAATGATGCTGCATCTAGACACAGCATAGATGCAGAATGGAAATAAACAGTAGCCAAACAGACATGGCTGTGGTGAAGTTGTAGAACATGAATCACAACCTTACAGTAGAAAAAGAATAACCAATGTCCTAAGTCACCCTCATATAGTAACGCAAAAAGTAAGTCCACACGATAGTCTTTTCCACTGTTCTTTTTTGACGCTTTATTCCAAGTCGCCAGGATCGGCAGTGGAGCACTCTCCGTCGAATTACATATGAATTTCGCAAGACAGAAGTCAAGTGTCTGATGATGATTCCCTATTGAAGGAGTTGATTTGCGGAACGTTAATACCTTGTACTTGATGGGTTCATATAGCATATGGACGGTAGTTTTGACTGTAAAATAGGATTCCATCTATAATGTTTCTACGGATATTGTTGATTGTGCCCTGATTAAGTCTTGGGTTAATTCCGTAAGTTAAAACACATGTTGGCACTGTGGCAATCTGTTTCTTGAGATGAAGACCTGACGCATATTTTAACAAGACTTGGAATAAAGCATCAAAGAAGAACAGTGGAAAAGCCTACCGTGTGGACTTACTTTTTGCATTACTATATGAGGGTGACTCAGGACATTGGTTTTTCTGAGTGGGCTAAAGAACGGTGATGGATTAAACCCAGATCTGTTGACTGGGTGTGAGTGTTTGATTGGTTCAGATGCTCCTCCGTCCATCACCACCCCCTTTTGTACCACTTTGTTCGCCATAAGTTGGCAGGGTATGCTCAGACGTGAGTCCCTTGCTCACTTTGCCACTGGATTCAGGCAAGCCGGGCTCAAGACGGCTGAAATGCCAGAAACCGGTCCTCGGAAGCTTGTTTCCGGTCCAGGGAAGGCATGGCTTGGCAGTTCGGGCAGGACTGTTCCCATGAGGCATAGGGTCAGACTGATTTGCATATGGCCATGTCTGAACTGGGGTGGCAGAGTGGGCTAAAGAAGGGTGGTGGATTAAACCCAGATCTGTTGACTGGGTGTGAGTGTTTGATT
This sequence comes from Lissotriton vulgaris, assembly GCF_964263255.1. Lineage (NCBI taxonomy): Eukaryota > Metazoa > Chordata > Amphibia > Caudata > Salamandridae > Lissotriton > Lissotriton vulgaris. Next base: position 214,132,860 of record NC_141687.1, read on the forward strand.
GGTTCAGATGCTCCGTTCATCACCATCCCCTTTTGTACCACTTTGTTCGCCATAAGTTGGCAGGGTATGCTCAGACGTCAGTCCCTTGCTCACTTTGCCACTGGATTCAAGCAAGCCGGGTTGAAGACAGCTGAAATGCCAGAAACCGGTCCTAGGAAGCTTGTTTCCGGTCCAGGGAAGGCATGGCTTGGCAGTTCGGGCTGGACTGATCCCATGAGGCACAGGGTCAGACGGATTTGCATATGGCCATGTCTGAATATGTGTGTGTAGACAAGTGTTTACACACATTTAACAATGGGGGTGGTCGTTGTGTCAATTTCCTTGGAGCACCTTCATATTTGAGATGATATAATTGTTGGCTCTTAGAATTTACAATTACATTGCACAATCAATACTCTACTACCCTGTCTCCTTGTGTTCTACCTTATAGTAGAACACTGCAGTTGTAAAAGGGACACACCTGCTATTTCAGTGAAATGGTCAGATGGCACAGCACTGGTTGCACAGGAACACCTGACAGGGAGCAAGATTGGGATGATCCATCGCCAACAAAATCTTCTTGACTCAGAATTGGCAACTAATCACAGTAGGGATTGTGGGTAACATCAAGACTCTCTCCCTAGATCTTGGTGTGCTTCTTCAAAGTGCCCATGGAAGGCATGCAATAGGACGACTAAGTTGAATTGAGCGAGAAATGTGACAATGTGAAGGAAATCTGGTGGTGCTCATATGCATAAATTCTGATAAGAACATTGGCCACTGTAGAGAGAAAACAACAAAACTGGGTTCAATATGAAGATGAAAGTGCTCTCAAGGCAACCACAATTGATCTACGCAGAAATGAATAATCAAGGGATCTAGAAGAAAACCCTTGTGTTCATAATATGCAAGTGTAGCACAAAGCTTATATGAGAAGACAGTGTGAGGACATACAATCATGGACAGAGCTGAAGCAACACTGCCCTGCCTGTATAATCTGCATGAGGAGCAGGAACAGTTCAGAAATATTCTGAAAAATTGCCTCTCCAATATTAAACCTTTTATGTATTATTAATCCAAATTAATTTTTCTCTCTTACAAAAACATTTTTCCTTGTGTTAGACCTGTCAGCATTGGGGTGGTCTTACCCTGTTTTTTTTTGTCCTTTTCGCCTTATTTTTGCCACTGTCTCTTGTTGGACCTAGGTCTCTGGGCACCTTACCACTGCCAAACAGTGCTGAGGTGCAGGTGCTTTCTCCCAATAACATGGCTGCCACAGGCCCCTGCTACTGCGGAGTGGCCATTGAATACACGCACTAGTAGTTAGGAGCAGGCTGGGACATCCCGATACTGTATCTCTGCCGTCCCACCTTTTTGTCCCGTAGCCCAACATGTGGAAGCTCCTGGAACCCTCCAGCCCTGGGAGGGGTTGTGCTTAGCCGCCTTTACAGGAGGGTACCCTGACCTAGGGGTATAAGAGGAAAGGAGGGAAACTGAACGAGTCAGTTGGGGCACCACTGGACTGGGGGAACCTCTGCCGGAGTAAAGGCGGTTGGGCCTAGGGGAGGAACCTACACTACTGGGACTGACTGAGCTTAGGCCCTGCTGTACCCAAGTTAGATGAGGGACTCTGCCTGCCTGCTGACTTTGCCCAGTGAGGGGGAAACCCAGGGGACCAACTCCAGTGTGCTGCAGGGAACCATCCTGCCTAACTAGATCAGACTTGCAGCCCTGCAACCGGCCCACACCTCAAGGGACCTGGAATGAGCAGAAAAGGCCCCATTTAACTCTCCAATGGAACCCGGGGGCCTAAAATAAGCGTGGAACTGCTTAGAGGCCTGCTGAACTGGGCATAAGGCTGCCCCGGGTAATGATGTACTGTGCTATAATTAACCCTTGACAAGGGACTGTTCTTTTTAGAGTGCCCCTGCCTAGGGAATGTTAATGTTGCTGATGCCATACCCCTGAATAGTAGAAGTGTTGCATTTTCCTGACATATCCCTTTTGATGTCTATGTTTACAGGAAATGTTGCTGCCTAGACTACCCCTAAACAGAGTGTTCTTTTCAGTGAATTAATTTCAGACAGATGCTAACCCCATTTGCCTGTTGTATGAGAAATGTTAAGTACCTGAATTGATGCCTAGTACATATGAAGAGTTACTTACCTGCACTAACGAGATTAGATAAAGAGTTTTGATTTAAACAACTACCTGGTGTGGTGTCAATTTATTGCGTGTGCCTTCATGAGTCAATCTGAGTGTGTGCTGCACCACTGCTTTGCACATTGCCTTCCGGTGCCTTCCTGCCTCGCGCCAAGCTACCGTGTCGGAATTAGTGACCCCAGCTCTAACACCCTGTCCGTGGACCTTCAGTTACTCCACATCAACATGTTCTGAAGAATGCTCAAGCAATGCTGAAGGGGGGTGGAGGTGAACCCCAAGGGGCCTCATCCTCCATTCGAAAAGGAATAGTAAGGGACATCTTCAGCGTCACCTGATGCCGCCGCAGCGCCGCCAACGAACGTCGAAGGAGGCTCCATTGACCGGCGTTGGGCGGTGTCGACTCAATATACAATGCGTTGAGAGACTGTAGTGTGGGACAGCGTCGACTCTGGGACAAGTCCCCTGCGGTGACCACATCAGACATCATCCCAGGGAGCCTTACCAGGCTGTCCCCTGAAGCCGGAGGTGGACTGTGGCCTGACATTTGTATGGGAGGCCCTACTGACGTCACCGGAACACTGGGTCGGGATTTAGGGTACTCGATTGGCGCTGAGGGTGAACCCGCCGGCGAGCTCCCAGTCTGAGTCCTGACCACCTCTGTGGGGCCTGAAGGGGCGCCAGGGAGAGAGGTCGGCCCAAATATGGCCTGCAAAGCCTGGTAATAGGCTTCCATCTGGGCTGTAGTCGCCCCAACACCAGGAAATGGTGGGAAGGCAGGGGTCGACTGCTGAGGGGCTGTGTCCAGTAAAGACTAGGAACCACGGGCCCGACGTCACAACTATGGGAGGCCGACTGCCTCCGTGACTTTCTTCTGTGCTTACCCGAGGAAGTCGAGCAACGTCCTCTGGGACGACTTCGTGACCTGTCCCGAACAGGAGTCCCGGCTCGAGGAGGAGACCGACAACACTCTGACTCCGAGCGAGACATCCGGGCGGACAACTTCATCCTACCTTCCTACAGGGACTTCGGTTTCAGCTGCCGATAGGCCTCGCACTCCTTGGAGTCATGGTGCTTTCCCAAGCAGCACATATCAATGACGTGTGGATCCTTCGCCGATGTCTGCCTCGTACAGGTCTCACGCGATTTACAGTGATTATGTGATGTTTTGAAGAGTTGTGTTTTGGTTGCATTTTGTTGTTTTGGGAGGGATGTTCTATAGTAGGGTGTTGGTATGTTGGGCACAGGGTCCAGTAGAGTGCCCTTGTGAATGTGGTGTGTGACAATGGTTCGATACGGGACATGGGAGCTGATATAGGAATATGTTCCCAGTAGTGGCTGTCATGGCTCCCAGGGGGCAGGGGCAAGGGACCATAGAGTTGCACGGGGATGAGGGGGTATCAATAATTTTTTTTAAACCTATCTTTCTGCCAGCCTCATGGAGAGGTGCAGAGTGGACATGACTGGTTTGGGCAGCCTGACAGGGACGACCTAACCAGTCTTGACCATTCAGGAGTGGGCAAACCATTCCTACCCTGCCAGCTCGGTCCCACCCGCCTGCCCACATTGCAGAAAGAAACATAAAATGGTAATAACCAAAAGTTATTACCATTCTATGTTTTGGCTTTCACGCATTGCGAGAAAGCAGTGAGGTGACACTCCTCTGCCCTAGTGGAGGAGCCGCCCCTGTGTGTTCCTCTCCAGAGTGGGGTGTTAGTTGTTGGAGTACAACATACATGCCAACAGACCAGATTCAGTCAGGAGACCCACGCTTTCCAATACCAAAAATATCTTTGATTTTACTTTCTCCCACCTGAAACTGTTGGCAAACAAATTGCGTGTTGTAGCACCCCTACCCTAGGGACACAAAACAAGCGACTTCTCACTAGCCATAAGGGGATTTTCCATATTCCTATTATTTTATCAGTACTAGAACCATATTGGGGTGATTATACCTTTTAAATATTTTTAGCAACAAGTATAGGCATCACCTCCAGTGTTAAAAATGGCAAACCCCAGGACTTTTTTCTGACAAAATGGGACACTCTTAAGAAAAGCTACCAACAGGAAGGCAACCCTGCCAAGTGTCACGCATCCAGGGTTAAACTAACGCAAATTATAATATTTGCACATAATCATATAATGCGCACTCAACTGAAAGACCCTTTATGAGCACCTCTTCATTTGGGCACTGAATAGTGGGCACGCTCTCTGTGCCTCATGCACGCTGTTGCTCAAGCTGGATTGTGACTTTTGGTACCAGTACATGCCAATAAACAGGACATCGCTAAGAACCAGGTACCACGCCTCACACTGCAGCAGCTGAGTTGAGCCTTGTCTGGTCGTCTCTGAGAGACATCTGGCAATTTAGTTCTGTAGTCGCATAATGACTCCCGACATCTGTGCCCTTTCGCATTCGGGCATTTGCCTCTCGTTACCCGATGCAAATACTCTGCAGGTTTTTTCCCTGGCTCAGCATGCCATACACCTCTAGATCTGTCTTTCTCCCTGCCAGACTGTAGATAAAAGTGATAGTTTCAAAACGATCGGCTTATCAGCAGAGCGATCATCTGGCAAACTCAGTTTATATGAGGAGGCTGGCTGTGCAGTGCAAAAAGCACTTTGATACCAGTGCAGGATAAGGAACTCAGGCAACATATCTAGACTCATTTCAATTACAATAGCTCTGAAATGACTGTTATGTTTGACACCTTCACCCAGAACTGTATAAGGGTTTTTAAATAGTGTCACTTGGCGCTTTAGATAGTTAATATCAAATTCCTAACTGAAAAGATAAACTACAAGTCCTACAAGGAAATGACTGTGGACTGAAAAGTCAGAACTGGCAACATGTGGTGCAAATAATAAATAGCCACTTCCAGCTACACATCGTTAATTCAAAATAGTTTGTGATTTACTCACTATATGAAATTAAGCAATGGAAAATTAGTTAGCTACAATGAATGCTATTCATTTCATATTGCCCTCCAATTCCTGAACTCCGCAGTTAGTGATGGCAAAGCAATGCAGGCAAGGTCGACAAGTCTTTGAGGGTTATGGTGGTAGGTGTCCATCATGGAAATGTTAACTATTGGGGGGACTGCTGAATTGTCTATACCAAAGTCCATTTTTGTTAAAAGTATAGTTCGTTCCTGCTGCTTTTAAGGAAAGTTCCCTACTAAAGGAGCAGGGATTATATCAGGCGGGGGCAAAACCTGCTACTTGAGGCTGAAATGTTACTGCTTGAGTGACAGCTCATTGACAACATTTGCAACACGGTGTCACTCAAAGTGTCACACGAGACTGGGAACGTCACACATACGCTCACTACAAACCGAGAAATGTCACAGATACGCAGACTGGAACCTTGGCAGCGTTGGGAAGGTAGAGCTGAAAGCTCTAATATGTGATATCTATAAACAAAATACAGAAGCGTAGGCATTTCGTTTAGCCAATCCGCGTAAACGAGAGGCACTTCCAATGCACAGGTAAGATATTCCACCAATCAGCTTTTCAGAGACGATGCTTCAAAGTGCAGACAGACGATTCAGCCAATCAGATCATCGGGGAGGAACTATTTTGACAGGTAGATGCGCTCTGCTGCAGCAGGGTCGCGTTAACCCACCTGAAGCTGCTGGTAGTTGTCTTGCAACTCCTCCCAATCCCGTGCGCACTCGCGCATGGATGTAGAGGTCATGGCGGCGACTGCCCTAGCTCGTCCTCCCTGCCCTCCACAGCGCCGCAACCCTGATCTCTTCCGGGAGGCTGTGCGGAACCAATGGCCGAGAAAGAAGAGAGAGCGAGCGAAAGTGGCCGACGTCTTCTATCCCCGCCCATTAATGACGTACAACAATGCGAAGGTCGAAGAGGGAGGAGCATAGGGGGAGGGGGAGGGGGGGGGGGGAGGATGAATTGCTCAAGCTCGGTTGGTTAGTTGATTTAGGTCACGTGACGAAAACTGAAAGCCAGAAGAAGAGTAAATTGAGCAAGTTGTCACTGCGGTTTTGCCGTGGGTTATTTTAGAGTCGAGGTGCTTTCTTGAAGTAGGTTTCTTTTAAGGCAGTGGAGTCTTGATTTTCATACTGTTTTTGACGCCGTTTCAGCAAATTTAGTCGCAGGGTTTGTTGTAAGTACGGTTTGGCTTTTGAGTAATACAACTCGTTTGTTTGAAATGCAAAATCCATATTGGTGGACGAGTGAACAAACTAACAAGGAAAGCCGAGGCAAGGTCTGGCTGGGCTCTTAAGAGCCTGTACACGCCCGCAGCCCTGAAAATATTTGGCATCATACATCAACTGTGAACATACAATACTATTGGTGAGCCAAGTGACAGGTCACTTGAAAGTACACTTTATACATCTGTGGTCTAGTTTCTCAGCTCGAACACTATTATAAACCATTTAATACAACGTTTTCACACAGCACACATCCTAAAGTTGCATATTAGAAGTATAGGCAAAGCCAAGAGTCTTGCACTGGCCTCCAGCCTTTAGGCTTTAACAATTTTAGTTTTCTTCTGTCATGGTTTTTGCAAAACTATTCTTGTTGGTTAAGCTAGTGAGCCCTCATAAGTAAAAAAGATAAAAAGGCCACTCAAAAAGGAGTTTACAACACCATCAGCAGGAGTTGGGAACTGACAAAGCTGGGTTATGCCCAAGGAACAACACAGAGAGCTGGTACAAAGCATTCTACTATCTCTTCAGACTCTAAAGACCCAAAAAACATCAAAGTAATAAAGTGAAAATCAAAACACTGGTATTGAAAGTAAGTTGTTGTCCCTCGGTAAGAAGTCTCAGGACCCCACAAGTCTTACCTTCTGCTTGCAGAGTGTTCTCGCAGGGATGACATGAACAACTTCCACCGTCTCCCACCCCTCCCTTGTCCTAGCATATAATCTGACCAGGGTGATGATGGGGCACGGGGGAAGGAATCCTAGTGTGTGGTGGGTTGTCTTTTAGTGTGTAGGCCCAATTAACACAAAGGAACCCCTCTAGGAACTATTGCCTGATAGGACAAACAATAAGGTAAATCAATACTGCCCCCTGTATCACAAGCACTCAGACATTTATACCATCAGTAAATCTAGTCAAGGGGAACATCTATAGTCACCTGGGATTTGGTCCTTCGATAGGTTGTGGTGTGACCTCACACACCAAAAGTAAAGCATAACAGGCTGGGAGGGGTAATTGGCGGTTTGGTCTCCCCGTGGCAGCATGGGTTTATCCCTGGTAGAGGAACAACGGATCATATAAGGCGAGCTATTACGCTCTTTGATGCTCATGCTGTCACGGGGGATCCGATCACCATGATCTTTCTTGATGCCAAAAGGCCTTCGACCTGGTCATATTTACGGGGCATATTGGAGCGAAGGGGCTTTGGCCCCAAAATAACTAAGGCGATGAATATTGATCCATGTGCTAGAGTCCAGTTAATGGGTGGGGGGTCGGATAAAATATATATTTCCCGGGGACGCGTCAAGGGTGCCCCTGCTCCCCAATCCTATTTGCCCTTTATATTGACCCGTTAATTAGAAAGATACTGGGGCATGAGGGCATCAAACCGGTTATGTGCAATGGGTTAGAAACCAAATTATTGGCATATGCCGATGATTTGCCGGTAACAACTCCCGATCCGGAGGCAGCTATGCTTGTATTGAGGGTAATATCATCTGACTTTGGACGGCATTCGGGTTATCTCTTGAATGAAAATAAGACACAAATAATATGCTCCAGCAATATTATTAAACTGGATGGTAGATATACGGACTCAGAAATTTATCTCGGGGTTAGGATAAGCCCTCTAATGGAGTCTATAATTAAGGAAAATTTTGAACCATTGATTGACTCAATGTCAACTGAGTTAAAAAGGATAGATTCCATTCATCTGTCCATAATTGGGAGAGCAAACGTGTTAAAAATGTCAATGTTTCCGAAAGTATTATACCTCTTTCGTGCGATTCCACTTATGGTGGGGGAAAGCGCGATAAAATCTATTGAGTCCGTTTTTATCAAATTTATTTGGCAGTATGGGAAAACGAGAAGATCTCTTAAATAACTGTCTTTACCGCAAGAAAGAGGAGGACTAGGGGTTCCGAATATACGGTTTTATCTGGTGGCTTGTCTTTTTAGTCAGATGGCAATACTCCTGGATACTGCCACAGATTTGACGAATAGCGTACTCGGGAATATCTACCCCTCATCTATTTTTTAATTATGATTAGGGCTCCCGGTTTACAGTTTTAATGGATTTTTACGTATAAATACAGACGGAAAACAAGTTTTTCTTTATCTGTATTTATATATAAAAACGGGAAAATACTAGTGGGTTAAGAGGTGTCAGCCCGGGCTGAGACAGCTTCCCAGCACACACAGATCTGCCAGCTGCACCCGAGTACTTCACAGGTCTATAAAAGAGTCAGATTAGGAGCCTCTATTTACAGCTCGCTCCAGGAAGTGTCTTGGAGGGAGGGCGTTGAACCCTGGGGCACCATGAACACCCTGAGGGCAAAGCTATTGCCTCGTGGGTTGAACTCCACCCCTAGGGCGTTTGCTATGAAGTTAGCCCCTGGCGCTTTAGCCACAAGCCCTGCAGTGCCGAGGGCTTTCTGTCAATCAGGGAATTTAACCTCCGTCACGCCGCCCTTTCACAGCTCTTTACAGGGTAGGGTGGGGTTAGCCTCACTGCACTGGCCCTTGGTCCCACTCATCCCTGTGACAAATGGTGAAGGGGTGGAGTATGAGGGTGCAGGCAGGAAGTTGAGCACTACGTCTGCTGTGTAGTTTGCCTGTGCAGGTTTGATGTTGATGGCATGGCACACTGTACACACTCCAGTAGTGAGCTTTCCCCTCTGTGCTTCGAGTGCCTGCCATGCATTTCCAGGGGCATTTCATTTACTTTAGTGGACAGATCAATCCTTTACAGGAGTGCGCACTACAGTGCACGTGAGTTGAGCACTGTGTACACTGAGAGGTCAGCCACTTGTATTCTGAGTGGTGATCTCTAGAGCGTGCTTGGTTTACGTTTGCAAAGATGCTGTCTTTCGGGTAAAAAAAAAGTACTACTGAACATATACAATCCATGCTTGTTCAATAAGTAATTGAAAAAAATGTCAGTTCGAATGACAATGTGGTTTATGAAATTAAACACTAATTCACATTGTACATATTTACTTCTTTTGCTAGTGGTGTCTTACAAAAGAAAAATCAACTCCCATTTTGTCTTTATAAATGAATTGGGAATGCTGATTTTCTTTTTCCTGCCGAAAACCGAAAATAACACAAATCCATGGAAGAAAGAAGCTGAGCAAATTGGCACAGAGATGTGATTTCACTGTTTTTTTTTCGTGCCTTTGCTGTTTTTCAGGAGCAAAACTATGAATTGTTTAATGGCAAAACGCAAAAAATCATTTTGAATGCCATAAAACAGCACTGATCACTACAACCTCACGAGGGCCCCCTCATTGCTTTACTCAATTATGTTTCATAGGTTACCCCGTACATGCCTTTTCTCTTCCAATAGAATTGTGTTTTTATGTGTTCAATGCCAAGGACAAAAATCAGGAATCATTTCACATCTTTGTTAATTACCTGCTTTGCACATGCTATATTTTTCCTGATAATTATTTTCACACCCTTTCAATGACTGGTCACAGTGCTTTGCTGAAAGATTTGTTTCTTAACCTGTAACTATGCTCTTAATGCTTTTGTAGGCCTGAATCTCGGCAGTAAGACTAGCACTACAAGCTTACAATTCATTAGTGTGCCTTGCATAATAAACACAGCACACAAAGTCAAAATACATTATAAAGGTGAACGTATATTCTTTCCACAGAGTTTATGATATTTTCCAACTAGTTTTTCTGCTAAGAACTGTAAATAATCGTTATCTTTGTCTAAATTGGGCCTCCTTCAAAGGGTGATGGATCTTTAAAAGAAAGAGAAACTATTGTTATATGTTTGTCTACCACAAACAATTAATGCACAAAAAAAGAGCACATGTTTGTGTCCTGTGCTTGTACTCAAGACCTTATATGTTGATGCTTGTACTTTATGGAAAGGCTTTGCTGCCCACTGCAGTGCATTCAACTTTTTCCTTAGGTGTACTATCCGAGCGCTCATTTAATCTTTTAAATATACTCATTATCTTTAGCAGCTGGGAGCCCTGCATGAGAACTAACTTCATGTTATGGGGGAGAGGATGTGGCACTCTACCGATGACAGAAACTGCAAGGCTCTGAGACAAATGGCTTGTGATAGTACTTTTAAGCATATTTGGGACATTCTGCAAATGGCAAAGTTTTCAGATGAATGTATAGTGTTGACCAATAACAACCGAGCGCATGTGTGCAGTGTCACTTTAAATAAATGTGGAAAAATACTAGCTGTAGCGTCGTATTTTGCTTGTGGCAAAAATAAATGTGGATAAATACAGAAAAAAGGTCCAAAAAATAAATATGGATAAATACAGACGGAAGTGACAAAAAATAAATACCATAAAACCGGGAGCCCTAATTATTATTAGGAAAGGAAGCACTGGGCCTCTTATTACGTAAAACAGACCGACGGTATTATAATAAAAAAAGGTATAAGGTTCTCGATAGCGCCTGGAGGGTGTGGAAGGAGATCCAGAAAACTTTGGGAATTCCCAAGTATAATTATTATACACCTCTGTGGAAATCAAATCTTTTTCCTCACTTGAGCAATGATAGATCCTGGGTAACCTGGGAGATCCAAGGGATTAGGAGCATCGGGCACCTCTGGGAGGGAACGGGCCGATAAATTTCGCAGATATACAGCGGAAATTTGGAATAGCAGCAAATCAAAGTTTCAAGTATTTACAAATTTTTCAAACTCTAGTGAGTGTCAGGCCCGGATCATTCCAGGAGGGAAAATTAACATCCTGGAGTATATCTTGGTAGGCGGCACTAATATTGGTACGATAAGAAAAGAAAAAAAAAAGGAACACAGAACAGAAACGGTAGGCGCACCTGCGCATAAGAAAGGAAGTAAGAAAGTGTGTGGATTCCACCTAAACCAAATGAAACAATAAGCGCTCCTGCGCTGCAATAAAGAATAAGATGATTGACAAGCACCCCTGTGCGTGTCCTAGTTCTTAGCAAGTGTATAAGGGCTCCTGCACGTGCACCAACATGCTCATCAGCGCTCCTGTGCTATAACCAAAATGGTGTGCTGTAAGGCAACGTGCTCCTGCACTTGCCGCCACAGAGCAATGTCTTAAAGCGCTTCTACGCTTCTGGAAATGCAATGTGCTATAAGCCAACACGCTCCTGCACTTGCCGCAACCCAGAAATAACTCAGGCTTCTTGCGCTTATGGTACATGAAGTTATGTTGCAAGGCAACGCGCTCCTGCACTTGGCGCAGCACCAGAATATCTTAAGTGTTCCTGCGCTACACATTGAAAATGTGCTGGTCTCCTGCGCGTACCACGACAAAGAACTCTGCTTGAGTGCTCCTGCGCTGGTGCCGGCAAAGCAATACCTGCGTCTCCTTCGAATCGGATCTTGGCAAACACCACGGTGAAGAGCAGGGGCTCCGCAGGCTCCAATGACTCCGTAGAACGACTCAGACTCCCACGAGGTCAATATCAGTATCCGAAGCAAAGCCAGGTTGAGCACCGCTGGTGCTTCTGCGGTCTCACCCTGAAGCTCCCTCATGGTGACCTTCAGGTCTACTTCCTATTAAGGGGAAACTGGACTGCTAACTCCACAGATTTCCCTCATGCTATTCCCGCAAGGAAGCGGACCATGCACACACAAGCACATTGGCACTATCCTTGACAAGAAGATTGTGAATATTTTATTAATTACAAAGTTACTCGCAAGGAGTGGCAAGGACATCCACCATATGCAAATGCTACCTCCCAACCGCCAACCTTAGAACCACCCATATTATTCCACATTCCATGTTTTACCTATTCCAACATTCTATCACTAAACCACCCCCCACCAAAACAACAGAATAACCTTATATAGAACTAATATATGACAATTAAAATTTTATCAGAACTCCTAGATGCCAAGCAAGCCTGCTGGAAACTAGAGAAGAAATGGCACAGTGAACAAACTCCGGACAGCCACGCAGCACACAAGGACGCCATCCACAACCACCACCACCTCATCAGGGCTGCCAAGAAGACCTCCTTCAAAGACCACCTCGACAACAACGCACACGACAGCAAGGAGCTCTTCAACATCACGACAGCAAGGAGCTCTTCAACATCGCGAAGGAACTCTCCAACACCAGCTCCAACACCAACGACATCCCGCCGTCGCAGGCCCTGTGCGACTCCCTCGCCACCTTCTTCCACCGCAAGATAGCAGACATCCACGACAGCTTCAACATCCAGACAGCAACACAACAGACCGTCCGCACACCATCGACCACGTCCCCTTGCTAGCCTGGACCAGTGAGCGTCAATGACACCATCAAGACCATGAGCACAATCCACTCCGGCTCTTCGTCAGACCCATTCCCGCACCACGTCTTCAACAAAGCAAGCAGCTCCATCGCATCCCACCTACGCAACGTCATCAATCTCTCCTTCGAGACCGCGACCTTCTCAGAGAGCTGGAAACATGCTGAGACCAATGCCCTACTAAAAAAACCCAAGGCAGACTCAAGAGACCTCAAGAACTTCTGACCCATCTCTCTGCTCCCCTTCCCGGCCAAGGTCATTGAGAAAATCGTTAACAGACAGCTAACCCGATACCTTGAAGAGAACAGAATCCTGGACCCTTCCCCGTCAGGGTTCCGCAGCAACCACAGCACCGAGACTGCCCTCATTGCCGCCACCGACGACATCAGGACCCTGCTAGACAACGGGGAGACTGCAGCACTCATCCTCCTAGACCTCTCCACCGCCTTAGACACCGTCTGCCATGGACACTACGCGCACGCCTCCAGGCCGCAGGGATCCGAGACAAGGCTCTGGAATGGACCACCTCCTTCCTCTCTGGCAGAACGCAGAGCGTCCGCCTCCCCCGTCCCTTTCCGAAGCCTCCGAGATCATCTGTGGCGTTCCCCAAGGATCCTCCCTCAGCCCGACACTGTTCAACATTTACATGGCCCGACAGCACAACCTCAACATAATCTCCTACGCCGACGACACTCATCTGATCCTCTCTCTCATTAAGGACCCCATCACCGCCAAAGCCAACCTCCAGGAAGGAATGAAGGCCGTCGCCGACTGGATGAAGATCAGCTGTCTGAAGCTGAACTCGGACAAGACGGAGGTCCTCATCCTCGGCTCCAACCCGTCAGCCTGGGACGACTCCTGGTGGTCGACGGCACTGGGGGCAGCCCCGACCCCCACCGACCACGCACGCAACCTGGGAATCATCCTTGACACAACGCGCTCAATGACCAAGCAAGTCAACGCCGTCTCCTCCTTCTGCTTCAACACCCTCCGCATGCTCCGCAAGATCTACAGATGGATCCCGACAGATACAAGAAAGACAGTCACCCAGGCCCTCGTCAGCAGCAGACTCGACTACGGAAATGCCTCTACGCGCGAACCCCGACCAAACTCATCAATTGACTACAATGCATCCAAAATGCCTCGGCACGACTGATCCTCGATGTACCACGACACGGCCACATCACCCCCCACCTGAGAAACCTGCACTGGCTCCCAGTCAACAAGAGGATATCCTTCAAGCTCCTCATCCACGCACACAAGGCACTCCACAAGAACGGACCAGCCTTCCTCAACAGACGGCTCTCCTTCTACACCCCCAACCGCCAGCTACGCTCCGCCGACCTCTCACTTGCCACCGTCCCCTGCATCCAAAGAACAACCACAGGCGGGAGGTCCTTCTCCCACCTCGCCCCCATGACATGGAACACCCTCCCACTGAGCCTACGACAGACCCAAGACCTGCTAACCTTCAGGAGGACACTAAAGACCTGGCTGTTAGAACAGTAGTGGCCCCCACCTCCCCCCCCTGCGCCTTGAGACCCTTGCGGGTATGTAGTGCGCTTAACAAATGACTGATGGATTGATTGATTGATTGAATGACAACATACAATCATGCAAGGTATCTGGTGAAAGTAATTATCCTAACTGGTAATCGTCAACAAGAGCAGGGGGTTTCCTCACTCTTACCCCCGTTGTACTTCAGCATTACCTCCAGGTTCATCAACACTTCTACTCACACTATGGCCACTTCCTTCTACCTCGCCACCATTTTGCCATGCATCCACACCATCTCTTCCCCAAACTGTAACTACTACCCTCACTTGACTCACCTTCCCCACCATCACACAAAGTGACACTACTACTGTTTGCATTGAATAAACTTACTCAACGTAGATTCCATCGTTTACCATCTTCCAACTCCACAGCACTCAAGAAACCCTTTCCTCACCCTTAACGGTTTTCACCTATTATCAACACCCTTCACAACAAATCTGCGGTTCTTCACAGATATTGAGCAACCTTAAACACAGGGCATCTGTTTTTATGATTCTTTTCCCATTCAGCACATTCCTGCAGCTTCTCTATCCTGATCCTCATATTTTGATCTCGTACCCCAATCCGTATTTCCCCATTTCTCCTCTTTAACCACCAAGGTACCAACTTTGTGGATGGTTTCCCTTCTCTTAACAATTCGAATGGCATCTCATCTGTCACCAAATGTGGGGTAACTCTATTAGACAACAAACATTCCTATAAAGCCTTTTTCCATGGTATCTCTGTAGCAAGAGCTATCTGTATGGCCTAATTTATCACACTATTAAAGCACTCGACCTGACCATTGCCTTCTGGTTGTTATAATGACGTGTACGCATGATTAATACCAGAATCCGCTACGAATCTCTGCATTTTAATGAACGTCAATTGCACCCTATTATCCTACACTAGCACTTCCAGGACACCTTCCCATGAAAAGCCATCTACCAGTAACTCAATCACAACGTCCGTTGTCACCCTATGCACCATCCTTACTTCCGACCATTTGAGGTAATAATCAATTAAAGTATTAGCATAATTTTCCTTAGATGACAATGTGGAAAAAGGACCCATGAAATCAACAGCTAATTTCTGCCACAGACCTTTGGGTAAATCTACCATAGTCAGAGGTATGTTCAAGGGTTTACCCACCTTATCACTTGTACTGCAAGCTTTGCAATTTCTGACCCAATGGTCAACCATAGCACCTAATTTTGGCCACCAAAAGTTCTCCTTAATTCTTCTTTTAGTATGTGACATACCACCATGCCTTTTGTGTCCAATTTGTACGATTAGTTCTCTTCCTCCAACCAAAACCATCCATTTGGACACAGATAATTCCTCCTTTACCTTCCAAAACGTACTACACTCTACTCACAATTGCCCTTCCCTTAGCCACCACTCATTACATATCTACCAACTACTGCCTCCTGAACAACATCTTTATTCATTTCCTGTAATCACAAACTTTCTGTCAATTTCTGCTCACAATACTGATATCATCTCCATCCCACACAACATCCTCATATGTAAATGCCACCTCACACTGATTATCATTCATTCCTGGCCCGAACATCTGATCATTTGGTAACCTCGATAAACCATCAGCAATAGTATTACGTTTGCCTGGAATATACTAGATCTCGTAATGGGACATTTGGTACTTTGACGCATGTCTCGACAATCTTGGGGTCAAATTCCTCCCACCTTCCGGTTTCAAAATATTAACAAACGGTTTCTGGTCAGTGCATATTTTAAATTTTCTTCCCCACACGTACATACCAAACCATTCAGCTGCCCACACTGCTGCAAGTAACTTCTTCTGAATGACTGAGTAATTTTGTTCAGTTTGTTTTAGGGTGTGAACGGCATACACAACAATGCATGTGGAATTTTTATCCTACTGTGAAAAGACAGCCCCAATACCGTACCCACTCACATCCACTGGCAATATCAGCCTCCCTTACAAATGACATCAAGCAGGGCACTGAAGATATTTCTTCTTTGACTGCTTTAAAACACTTAGGGCCAGATGTAGGTAATCCCAGTTTACCGACTCTTAAATACCGAATCATACCGATTCGGTATTTAAGAACAGGTAAATGGGATGTAGGTAATTTTTCTGTAAAAATTACTGAATCGGGAAGTTTCGGTAATTACCGAATCGGTATTTACCGATTCAGTAATTGCCATTCATTCCTATGGGCCTGGAGGCCCATAGGAATTAATGTGGATTACCGAATAGGTAAACACCGATTCGGTAAAAGGGGGAAACATTGAAGGGTGGCAGGGTGTCACTTTGACACCCTGTTGCACCCCTCTATTGGGTATGGGTGCACATGTTGCAGACATACATGCCCTAATGGCATGTATGTCTGCAACATGGCACTGTTGGAAAAACAAAAAAAATGCTTTTTCAAAGGTTTTCATTATTTACCACCAACTTCTAGTTTGTGGTAAATAACGAATCCTTAACTGAGGAATGCACTAACTTAAGTGCTTCCTACATCCTGGATTCGGTAATTTACCGAATCGGTATGTTAAGAATTCAGTATTTTACCGAATCCTTAAATTACCGATTCAGTAAAATACCGATTCCTACAAAAAATGCCACCTACATCTGGAAAGGCCAATACCGGTCGGTAATGGCCGAAATTCTGTAATTTCGGCCGTTACCGACCAGTATTGGGCGACATACATCTGGCCCTCAGTCTGGTCATCAGACCATACAAATGTTGCATTTTTCTTTACAATAAGATCTGTAAGGGTTCCACCTTAGATGGATAGTTTTCCACAAATCGTGAATAAAATTCAGCGAGACCCAAAAATGACATTAACTGTTCCTTATTCTTCCATCTTTCGAGATTACTCGCTCAAAATTACAGGACTCTACTTGTTGGTTACTGAATACACACTTCTCATTTTTCACAGTTAACCCATATTCTCTGAGCCTCAACAAGACCTGACATAATACTTTATCATAGGAAATGTTATCTGGACCAAAAATTGTATGTTGCTCATTTGCATATTGTTCGTTTAAAAACTGAATTGTAACTTGGTTTTAAAATTTTTATCAGTACCTGTTTTCCCTGCTACAAGGATCCCCTGCAGCGGATCTAGCGCTGAGAGGGAGTGCTCGCAGGAGTCTTCGTTATGCGCCATCGGCCACGCGAAAGCGAGGGACACGCCCCCGCTCGAGGCCACGCCCCCTTCTGGGAGTATAAACAGAGCGCTGACCTACGAGCGCGCCAGAATACCCCCACCCCTCCTGAGGCACAGCCGGGAGATAGCGCTGCTTATTTGCTCATTTGCACATTGTTCGTTTAAAAACTGAATTGTAACTTGCTTTTAAAAATTTTATCAGTACCTGTCTTCCCTGCTACAAGCATCCCCTGCAGCGGATCTAGCGCTGAGAGGGAGTGCTCGCAGGAGTCTTCATTAGGCGCCATCGGCCACGTGAAAGCGAGGGACATGCCCCCCTCGAGGCCACACCCCCTACCTGCCCTATAACAATGTGCATGCACCGGAAGCGCAGCGGACGAGCGCAGTGGGCGTGACGATTGCCCGCCAAAGGCGCGCATAAGGCAAGCTCGTCTGCGCTCGTCCGCGCCGAGTCCGGCCCCAGGGCCAGTCCCCCTGCTCCCCAGTCCTCAGACACTATACACTACAGTGCTGAAACCCTCAATAGTCTCAGGGCACCCACCAGCAACTGCAGTCGACACAGCTATCAAGCGGACACTCTGCCACCTGCCTGTCCCAAATGTCATAACTCCCTCAAACCCAATATAATTACTAAACCGCTACACAACTTCCGCATGTTCTTACTGAACCATCGTTCTCTTCCCAAACATACGGCTGAAATTGCGCTTTTAATAGAGGAGCACTCACCCGACATTCTGTTCCTAACAGAAACCTGGCTATCCCCTGACACTGATCCAGCGGTCATAGAAGCACTTCCATCAGGTTTCCAAATCTCTCGCCAAGATCGGCCTAAAGGGAGAGGAGGAGGCTTGGCGATAATTCATAAAGAACAACTTCACTGCCGAGTGGTTTCTGAAACCATCCCGGACTGTGAAAGCCTCACTTTTAATATTGAATTTTCACCTTATAGATGCCTCTCTGGTACTCTTATCTACCACCCTCCAGGTCCCCCGAGGCAGTTCCACGTTAGCCTACCTTCAAGCGTGGCTGAACGTGTCAATTCCACTTCCAACTTCATTCTGCTAGGCTACTTTAATTTTCATTTCGATTCATCTTCAGACCACATTGCCATGAACTTAGCAGATGATTTAGCAGCTCTGCAACTTTCCCAACGGGTTAACTCTTCCACCCACGTGAAGGGCCATTTGCTAGACCCGGTTTTCAGCAACTGCCCTGGCCTTCTAACCAGTCCACCCATTCCCCTGCCCTGGACGGACCATTTCTTGATCCCCATTAACTGGACTGCTTCTAAACCCCCTGAACCAATACCTACTAAAAGACTCATGAGAGCCTGGTCCCACCTAGCAGTTGACAACTGGACCAACGAACTTGCTGAGAATCCACCCCTGATTAAAGATAACCCCGGCCTAGCAAACCAGGCATAAGTCAACTGGATCACCCAATCTCTTGACGTTGTTCTTCCCAAAAAGAAAATCACGCTCAAACGCCCCCAAAAAACTGCCCCGTGGTACACGCAGACTCTTAGAGACAAGAAACGTCTCTGCAGGAAATCGGAAAGACGCTGGAGATCTGATTATTCTACAGACAATAAAACCCTTTACCGAGAAGCCATCAGTGAATACAAAACTCTGATAAAAGAGGCTCAGGCCTCATACTTCTCTGAGAAAATTTTGCTGTCTAAATCTAAACCCAAGGACATTTTCCAAATCATTAATAAACTAACAAAACAACCCCCCAGCCTGCAGGCGGACAAGTACACCAACCACTGCAATAATGTCGCCGAATTCTTTCATCAGAAAATAAGCTCGATCTACGCCGCCTTTCCCCCGAAAAACTCCACTCCCTTAGCCCCTCCTCTCTATCCCACAGTCCCCCCTCCAGTCAACAGCTACCCACACTGACTCACTTCCCCCTTTAGATCTCGCTACTCTTGAACCCTTAGCACGGAAAGTTAAATCCGGATCCCCTGATGACCCTGCCCCACCAGATATAATAATGGCAGCCTCGCAGACCACCTTGCCTATCATAAGGGAGGTTCTTAACACCTCCATTTCTTCGGGCATAGTCCCTACCGCATGGAAGCAGGCTATGGTCAGAGCCTTGCTGAAAAAACCTAACCTGGACCCTACAGAGCTGAGTAACTACCGCCCCATATCCCTGCTCCCCTGGGCAAGCAAGATTCTGGAGAAATATATAAACCAACAACTAATAAACTTCCTGGAAGATCACCACCTACTGGACCCCACCCAGACTGGCTTTAGACCAAAACATGGGACTGAGACCGCCCTCCTCATGGTCACCGAGGAGGCCAGAAAAATCCTAGATCAGGGAGGATCAGTGGCAGTGATCCTCCTTGATCTCAGCGCGGCCTTCGACACGGTCAGCCATGACACTCTGCTACACCGCATGTCCCAGGTCGGGATTAAGAGCAAGGCCTGGTCTTGGTTCCAGTCTTTTCTAGAGGACAGATCCTTCCGTGTGTTCGAAAGGCGAGTCTGTGTCCACCAGCAGACCTTTGAAATGCGGAGTCCCCCAGGGTTCCTCTCTAAGCCCTGCACTTTTTAACCTGTACATGAGGCCACTGGCCGATGTCGTCCGCCCTTTTGGGATCAAGATCATTTCCTATGCGGACGACTCGCAGCTGGTGGTCTCCCTGACACAGGAAGCCAATCTACCTGTACAGGGCGGGCTTAGAGAGTGTCTGGAGGAAGTGAAGACCTGGATGTCCCTATCGTCCTTAAAACTGAATGGAGACAAAACCAAGCTTATGGTCCTAGGCCACCTGGATCCCAGCTTCCCCGCCTCCCTGTGGCCGCCCAGTCTGGGTCCCCCCCCCAACCCCCAAAAACAGCATTAAGAGTCTCGGAATATGGCTGGACAGATCTCTGTCCTTCAATGTACAAGCAACACAACTTTCAGCCACATGCTTTGGCATCATGAGGATGCTAAAGAAAATTCTCCCTCTCCTCCCCATGGAAGCCAAACAAACAGCTGTACAAGGTTTGATCCAGTCACACCTTGATTTTAACAATGTACTCTATCTCGGCGCTCCTGAAACCACTCTGAGAAGGCTTCAGATAGTCCGGAATTGCGCAGCACGTATTTTACTCGACCTCCCCCGCAGACAGTCAGTAAGGACCGGACTGGTAACCCTTCACTGGCTGCCGGTGCGCCAGAGAGTGATGTTTAAAGCCATGTGCATAGCACACCAGTCATTCTGGAACACTGGTCCCAGGATTACACGGGACCTAATTACCCACTACACGCCCAACAGAAGCCTACGCTCTAGTCAGACCTTCCTTGCAATGGCCCCCAGAATCAAAAGATCTAGATCTGGAGGCAGGACATTCTCTTATAATGCTGCCAGGGCCTGGAATGCCCTTCCACTGCATCTAAGAGCCAACCCCAACCTCACGGCCTTTCGCAAACAACTGAAAACCTTCTTATTTCATCCAGTCTAACTAATCTCCATCCTCTCCCCTCCTGGGCCACTGGGCGGATTTACGGTATTCCTAGCGCTTGGACGCCTCCGGGCAGCAATTCGCGCTCTGCAAATGCACATCCTATCCTATCCTATCCTAATACCTTAGCGCCCTGTATACCATCAAGAATTCTGGTAATTGTTTTGTGAAAAACTGCTGATGCACTTGCTAGTCCAAAAGGCATTCTGTGATACTGATATCAGGAGTTATGAAGGCCGTACAATGCCTTTTTTTTTGTGTAAATGTGTTTTTATGAATTTTTCCTATTTTAATTACACAAGTACACTTTAGGCAGTACTATTACCATATATTTGTGATTCGAGACCAGTATTTCACCTGTAACAGTTTTCAAGTGAAGCGCAAGGCTGTACAATGCCTTAATTCTTCTTCTACCTCACTTTGATGTTACCATTAAAGTGAGGTAGAAGAAGAATAATAGTAAGGCCGATTTTCGAATACCAAGTAGCATTACCTAGTGACAAAGTCAATTCTTGCAAGTTTGGTAGAGAAAAAGTGTCTATCCATATTGCATCATTTAAACATTTAAGTCCACACATAAGCATAACTCCCAGTTTGCTTTAAGGGATATTACCACCGGAGAAACCCAATCAGAGCTTTCCAACGGCTTAATTACCCCCTTCTCATGCAAGCCTTGCAAAATACCCTTCAACTTTTCCCATTAATTAACTGGCACATTGCTCAATTTCTGCCTAATAGGAATAGCATCACTGCGAAGAATGATTTTGTCCTTAAATTTTGTCATCCTTATTTTATATATTTGTATAGCGCAACTAATGTCCGAAGGCATCGAGGCGCTTGATGACCACCCTCCAGCAGCCATGAGGTAAAAAGTGCTAAATGATTACAGTGACAGAAATATATTACGGTTATGCCTTAAACAGCCAGGTCTTTAGACCCTTCCTAAAAGAGAGCAGATCAGGAGAGTTTTTAAGAGTGGCAGCTGATATTTAAAAAGCTTTTACCACTCCAGTTAGACAGTCTTGCTTTGGGAACCTCCACCAACATAAGTGAGGAGGACCGCAGCATTCTGGTTGGTTTATACCAGCGAAAGTGGTCAATCAGATATGCAGGGCCCTGGTTGCGCAGTGCCATAAAGGCAATACAAAGTGCCTTAAAGTTGATCCGTTTTTCTATTGAGAGCCAGTGTAAGGTATTAAGTGCCGCCTTTGCAGAGGAGTATTCTGGTAATCTAAAAAGCAGACGGGCGGCCGAGTTCTGTATTCCCTGCAGTTTAACCAGAAGGTCTTTGTTAACTCCATTCAGAAGGCCATTACAATAGTCCAGCCTTGATAGGACTAGGGCCCAAACCACTGTTTTCTGAATGTCCAGTGGTATGAAAGGGAAGACTTTCCTCAGGATCTTCAGAAAATAGCAGGCCCCTGAAGTAATTTCATTCACATGGTGGTAAAATGACAGAGTGGTGTTGAAGATGAAACCCAGGTTTTTTGCCTTGGCGACTGGTGAGGGGAGAGGGCCTAGTCCTGTAGGCTACCAGTCGGCAGACCAGAGAGAGATGTCTCTGCCAAAAAGGAGAACCTGTGTCTTATTTGAGTTGAACTTAAGACAGTTCCCTGACATCTATCTACCCACCTGTCCTATACAGGCGTGAAAGTTATGGACTGTGTTTCGAGAGTAATCTGAGATGGATACGATAATCTGGGTGTCATCAGCGTATGACACCATTGAAAATACGTAGGATTTGATAAGCCTGGCCAGGGGGACTACATAAATATTAGAAAGAGTTGGTCTTAAAGACGACCCCTGTCGAACCCCACACGGAAGATTGAAGCGCTGAAAGCTGATACCGTCCGTCTCCACAAATTGTTCCCGGTCCAAGAGGAAACAATGATAATGCAGTAGCAACAATGCCTATTTCCTGCAGGCGATGTAGTACTAGGCCATGGTCCACCATATCGAACGCTGCGGAAAGATCCATCAGGATCAATGACACCATGCCTCTCTTATCTACAGAGCACCTGATTTCTTCAGACGCAATCAATCAATCAATCAATGCATTTGTATAGCGCGCTACTCACCCGGAGGGTCTCAAGGCAATTGGGAAGGGGGGGTCCGCTACTAATCGAACAGCCAGGTCTTGAGTTGCTTCCTGAAGGAGAGGTGGTCTTGGGTCAGGCGGAGGTGGGTGGGGAGGGAGTTCCACGACTTGGCGGCCAGGTAGGAGAAGGATCTTCCTCCCGTAGTGGCTCTTCGGATGCGGGGGATGGTGGCAAGAGCGTGGCTGGTCGATCAAAACTGGCGGGTGGGAGCGTAGAAGTTGAGGCGGTCGTTGAGGTATCTTGGGCCTTGGTTGTGTAGATCTTTGTGTGCGTGGGTTAGGAGTCGGAACGTGATTCTCTTGTTGACGGGGAGCCAGTGCAGGTCTCTCAGGTGTCCGGAGATGTGGCTGTGTCTGGCGATGTCCAGGATGAGTCGTGCTGAGGCGTTCTGGATCCGCTGGAGTCTTTACTGGAGTTTTGCTGTGGTTCCGGCGTAGAGGGAGTTGCCGTAGTCCAGTCGGCTGGTGACGAGGGCCTGGGTGACCGTCTTCCTGGTTTCGGTGGGGATCCACCGGAAGATCTTCCGGAGCATGCGTAGGATGTTGAAGCACGAGGACGAGACGGCGTTGGCTTGTCTGGTCATCGAGAGGGAGGAGTCCAGGATGAAGCCCAGGTTGCGTGCGTGGTCCGTTGGTTTGGGTGCGGTGCCCAGGGCAGGGGGCCACCAGGAGTCGTCCCAGGCGGAGGGCGATGATCCCAGGATGAGGACTTCCGTCTTGTCTGAGTTCAGTTTCAGGCAGCTGTTCTTCATCCACTCAGCTACGTCTTTCATCCCTTCGTGTAGGTTGGCTCTGGCGGTGGCGGGGTCGTTGGTGAGGGAGAGGATCAGCTGGGTGTCGTCGGCGTAGGAGATGATGTTGAGGTTGTGTTGGCGTGCGATGGACGCAAGGGGGCTCATGTAGACGTTGAAGAGGGTGGGGCTGAGCGAGGAACCTTGAGGAACGCCGCAGATGACTTCGGTGCCCTCTGATCTGAACGGTGGGAGGCGGACTCTCTGTGTCCTTCCGGCGAGGAAGGAGATGATCCACTCCAGTGCCTTCCCTTGGATTCCGACGTTGCTGAGGCGCTGCACTAGGGTGCGGTGGCAGACAGTGTTGAATGCCGCGGAGTGGTCCAGGAGGATGAGGGCCGCTGTTTCTCCGTTGTCGAGCAGGGCTCGGATGTCGTCTGTGGCTGCGATGAGGGCGGTCTCGGTACTGTGGTTGGCCCGGAAGCCAGACTGAGAGGGGTCGAGGGATCCATTTGTCTCGAGGAAGGCGGCCAGCTGCTTGTTGACGGTCTTCTCGATGACTTTGGCAGGAAACGGGAGCAGCGAGATGGGGCGGTAGTTTTTGAGGTCGGTGGGGTCCACTGAAGGTTTCTTCAGGAGGGCGCTGAGTTCGGCATGCTTCCAGCTCTCCGGGAAGGTTGCGGTGCTGAAGGAGGCGTTGATGATGTCCCGTAGATGGGGAGCGATGACGGAGTCGGCCTTGTTGAAGACGTGGTGGGGGCAGGGGTCGGATGGAGATCCGGAGTGGATGGAGTTCATCGTGCCTATGGTTTCTTCGGTGTTGATCGGGGTCCAGGCGCGGAGGGTGGTGGTGGGGGTCGCTGGTGTGATCGTGGGGTGCGTTGGCTGTGTGCTGAAGCTGTTGTTTATGTCTGCGATCTTGTTGTGGAAGTACGAGGCGAGGGAGTTGCAGAGGTCTTGCGATGGGGTGATGTCGTTGTTTCCGGCGCTGGGGTTGGAGAGCTCTTTGACGATGTTGAGGAGTTCCTTGCTGTTGTGGGCGTTGTTGTCCAGTCGTTTCTTGAATGCTGTTTTCTTGGTGGTGTGGATCAGTTGGTGGTGTTTTCGAGTGGCGAGCTTGAGGGTGACATGTTGTCTGGTGTCGGGTCTCTGCGCCAGGCTCTCTCGAGGGCTCAGCAGTTCTTCTTGGATCTCTTGAGTTCGCCGGTGAACCATGGTGCTTTCTTACTGCCGGGTCTGTTGGGCGGGGTCCTCAGTGGGGCGAGGTCGTCTGCGCAGTTGCTGATCCACATCGTGAGGTTGTTGGCGGCATGACTGGAATTCGCTGAGCTGGCGGGAGGGTCCTGGCTCAGGGATGCGGCGAGCTGGTCGGCGGTGATCTTGTTCCAGCATCTGCGTGCAACCTGTTGCTGGTGGGGGTGGATCGTGTTCTTTCTGAAGCTGAAGTGGACGCAGCTGTGGTCCGTCCAGTGCAGTCCGGTGGCGTGGCTGAAGGAGATGTTCTTGCTGGAGGTGAAGACGGGGTCAAGCGTGTGGCTGGCGTAGTGGGTGGGGGTGGTCACCAGCTGCTTGAGTCCAAGGTTGGCGAGGTTGTGTAGCAGGGTGGTGGTGTTGTGGTCGTTGTTGTTCTCCAGGTGGAAGTTGAGGTCCCCGAGGAGGATGTAGTCAGCGGAGGGGAGGGCGTGCGGGCTGATGAAGTCGGCGATGTCCTCGCTGAATTGTGTGCGTGGTCCCGGGGGTCTGTAGATGAGGGTGCCTCTGAGGGTGGTCTTGGGGTCGGCGTGGATCTGGAAGTGCAGGTGTTCAGCGGCCGTGAGGGTGTTGTCGGAGCTGGTCGTGATGCGGATGGTGTTCCTGTGGATGATGGCGATGCCTCCTCCGGTCTGATTGACACGGTCCCTCCGGGTGATCTTGTATCCGTCCGGTATGGCGATGGCTATGTCGGGCACTGAGGAGGCGTTCATCCAGGTTTCTGTGAGGAAGGCGACGTCTGGTGATGTTGTTCGAGCAGGTTCCAGAGCTCCACGGCGTGTCTGTGGACGGAGCGGGTGTTGAGCAGGATGCACTTCAGGTGGTTGCTGCTGGTTCTCGGCTCGGCGGGTGTGAGTGCAGTGCAGGTCCGGATGCAGGAGAACTTGCAGGAGTGGCAGCTGATGGGTCCGTGGGTGCGTCTCGTGGTGGCTCGGTAGCAGCCGGGGGTTCGGCCGGTGTTGAGTGCGTTGAGGGTGACGCCGTCGTAGGTCTGGCAGATGGGCTGGCATCTTCGGGGGCCAGGGGTTCTGGGTCTGGGCCAGGCGCGGACGGGCGCAGACAGGCTTGCCTGTGGCGCACAATCGGCGCGCCCGCTGCGCGTCAACGCTGCGCGTCAACGCTGCGCGTTTGACACTCTGCCATATGTGAAGAGTGGGGGGGACGGAGCGAGGGAGGAGCAGCTGGGAGGCGGGAGCGGGGCGGCGAATGGGAAGGGCGACAGAGGGAAGGGGGCGGGGCCGCAGGGGGGCAGCGGCGGGGACCGGGAAGGTGGCGGGAAACGCGGCAGGGGCTGGGCACAACAAGGGGCAACAGGGGACAAAACAGCGAACTAAACCAGAACAAAATTAACACAGGGAAAAAGTACAATACAAGGCAGCGCAAACAGGGCAGAAACAGCAGCAGCGGTCGGGGACCAGGAGCACAGCTGCCGGCAGCGGCGGCACTCGGCGGGAACCAGGGGCCCAGCTGCAGGCAGCGGCGGCACTCGGCAGGAACGGGGGCAGCCTGGACTCACACACGGAGGAGTGAGCGCGGTGCATGGAGTGACCGGCCCAGAGGGTCAGAGGTCACTGCTCACCACCGTGCGCACTCTGTCCTATATGTTCCAGTGGGAGGGAGGAGCAGCTGGGAGGCGGGAACGGGGCGGCGAATGGGAAGGGCGACAGAGGAAAGGGGGCGGGGCCGCAGGGGGGGCAGCGGCGGGGGGGGAGGTGGCGGGAAACGCGGCAGGGGCTGGGCACAACAAGGGGCAACAGGGGACAAAACAGCAAACTAAAGCAGAACAAAATTAACACAGGGTAGAAATACAATGACAAAAATACAAAGACAAAACAGCAATCTAAAGCGGAGCAAAATTAACATAGGAAAAAAGTACAATACAAGGCAGCGCAAACAGGGCAGAAACAGCAGCAGCGGTCGGGGACCAGGAGCACAGCTGCGGGCAGCGGCGGGACTCGGCGGGAACCAGGGGCACAGCTGCGGGCAGCGGCGGCACTCGGCGGGAACGGGGGCAGCCTGGACTCACACACGGAGGAGTGAGCGCGGTGCGTGGGGTGACCGGCCCAGAGGGTCAGAGGTGATGAGCAATGATCAATGCAAGCTCGGTGCTATGTCAACGTCGGAAACCGTATTGAGATGAATCCAGAACGTCATTGTTAAGGATAAAAGAAGTTAATACTTGGTTACCATATTTTTCAAGAATTTTCGCCGCTAGCGGCAGGCAGGCAAAGGGATGATATTTGCCTTGGTCTGCTTCATCCAAATTGTTTTTTTTAATAGTGGTAGAATTCAGATCTTTTTCTATTTTTTAGGGAAAATACCAGTTTTAAAAACTAGATTGAATACTATTGTGAGATGGCCGCCTATTGGCTCGATTGCAGAGAGAGTAATCTTAGGAGCACAAGGGTCCAACGGTGAACCAGATTTGGTGACAAAAAGAAGTTTAGTGACCTGCTTGTGCGTTATGGGTGGAAACTCTGAGAGATACGCAGAGTCAGGACTACTGGAGTTCTTAAAAACATAGAAATCCAATTGATAATAAAAAACATCAGGTTAACTTTCTTCCAAGTTCCCATATTTGCTCTCAGTGTTACTTTTTTTCCACTTACCTTTTCCGCCTTATGCACAACTGAAGGGTTGGCAACCGGATCAATCTTCATCCCTAGTTCCCTAATGTGTGGCCATCCAAGAATCATAGCTCCCTTATTGGCAACATAAGCCTTCTCATGATACTTTGTACCACAAAATTCAATATTAGGCCACATACATCTTTGTGGCCTAACTACCTGGATTAGCATCTGGATCACACAATATCCTGCCAGGCCACAATCTTTCAAATGTATTTTTCCCATGATGGTATACCATACACATAAGTCCACCATGGTTTTAACTTGTATGCCATCAATGCATACCACACAAGTAATTAAACTCATAGTTCCTCTTATTTAATTCTCTTGATCATCCTATACACTCAGTATCACACCTTGTAAACTTCTTTCCTCATCAGAAGTATCTTCAACAATTTGGTTACATTTTTTCCCCATCTTCTTACATACCCTACTGAAATGACCCTTCTTCTTGATGGTTCTGCATACTTTGTTTAACGCTGGACACATTTTAAAGTTAGCTAAATGGCTACTCGAGCCACATTTGGAAGATACAAGCCGTTTACCACCCGCACGCCCCCTACATTAGTCTCTGCATTCCCAGTTTTGTTTTTTAACCCCCCAACATTTACCTTCGCCTCTCCATATTTACTTTTGAATCTTGCATCCTTCTCTACATTGACAGCACTGACTAGACTACTTCCGCTAGCCTCACTTCTTACTATTTGAATGCATTTTTCTGATACTTCAATACTCCTCACAGCAATAACAGCTGCCTTCAAGGTTATCTCTCCACAAGACTATATCTTCTCTTGTATTTTTTAGATTATGTCTTCATGAGATTCTGGTCCCTTAGTACCTGGTCATATGACATGTGCTCTAAATCACAAGTCACTGCTAGCCCTCGGAGTGCAGACACAAACTGGTCTCATCTTCTTTCTATGTCTTAGAATAAAATGTTAATTGTTCCATGACCACATTCATTTTCCTACCAAATCTTTCCGGTATTTGTTTGATTGGATATTTATAAACTCCTATGTTGCCAGCATTCTCTAATAAACTTAAATGTTTAAGCTCTCTCAATCCTATAGCGGCTAATCTATGTTTCAATAACAACAAATGTCTTTGCTCCGAGCATTCATCCTCCTCTAGAACCTCCACATGAGCTTCAAACAAATCTAACCGTAAAGCCCAAAGGAGGCTCTCCTGGTTCTGCTACGAAAAATGGACGGGGCTGAATACTAACCATATCGTGCAAACAGTGACCTTATGCACAGTAATGATGAGATCGTTGCAACACTTCCCAACAATTATATATGGCACTGGTGCAGATGGTATTAACAATTTTGCCTGTGCATATACCCTTGTAGATACACTAACTCCCAATCTAGTAACTCAAAATGTCTGAACATAGTGCTATTCTATTTTCAACAGTAACTCCAGTACAATATAATTTGCCAAAGTACTACAAAAAATAGGTGTGCCCATGACCAAGTAGTAACTGGCCTTTAAGGTCCTAAAAAATAGGTGCGCCAATCCCAGAGTAGTAACTGGCCTCAAATCTTCCCAATATCTCTAGCTGTACAGGAATTTCCCACATTGTGGAACCAAAAATTGTAACTGCTAGTGGCTTGAGAGACTAAGTACCGGCCCATTTAAAGCACTGGCTATGGCTACAGACGACCCCAAAACCAGCGTTGAGACTATTATAAACTATGGCATTACTTGGTAGCGGAGACTACTTTTTCGTCATATAACAGGTGTTTCATGCTAAGACCTGTATGCATGTGTAGAGAAAAGTGATGCTGGCCACCAAAATAGGTCATACTGAAGCTCTTCGGTTTTATCCGATTGATGCTCCTTCATTTACTGGAATTTCGGGCTTTATGTGGCTGTGCTTCCATGCACGACAGTTTCACTAACATCTGAATGTTGTCGTAATCATTATTTCTCCCTGTCCCGGTCTTCAAAGTACATAGCCATTAGGGAATTTTGTGTTTTCAGAGACAGACACAGAGAATCAGATACCGGATTCTTAAAAGTTCTTCACTGATGTCTTTAGCCAAAAAGGAGCTCATACATTACCTCCACATAAGGGTTATGACTGTTAAGTTGATCTAATACTGGGAACTAATATTTCTCATGGCAACATATAAACCCTCACAGAGAAGGAAGATCAGGAATTGAAGGAATTTGCATGAGAATTTAAAGAAAGGATTAATATATAATTCCATCTCTCCAGCAAGAGCACCTATATTGGATTCCGGTGTTGCTGAGGCATTGTATCAGGGTGCGGTGGCATACGGTGTCGAAGGCTGTTGAGAGGTAAAGTAGGATGAGGGTAGCCGTTTCCCCGTTGTCGAGCAGGGACCTGATGTCGTCGGTGGCTGCGATGAGGGCGGTCTCGGTGCTGTGGTTTGCTTGGAATCCGGACTGTGAGGGGTCGAGGGATCCGTTGGTCTCGAGGAAGGTGGAGAGTTGTCTGTTGACGGTCTTCTCGATGACTTTGGCTGGAAAGGGGAGGAGCGAGATGGGGAGGAAGTTCTTCAGGTCCATGGTGGGTTTCTTGAGGAGAGCGCTCAGCTCGGCATGTTTCCAGATCTCCGGGAAGGTGGCGGAGGCGAAGGAGCTGTTGATGATGTTCCGGAGCTGGGGTGCTATGATGGAGTCGGCTTTGTTGAAGATGTGGTGTGGGCAGGGGTCGGTTGGGGAGCCGGAGTGGATGGTGTTCATCATGCGGGTGGTGTCTTCGGTGCTGACAGGGGTCCAGGTGCAGAGGGTGGTGGTGGGGGGGCGCTGGTTCGGTGGTTGGGTGCGTGGTCAGTGTGCCGAAGCTGTTGTGTATGTCGGCGATCTTGCTGTGAAAGAACGAGGCGAGTGAGTCGCAGAGGTCTTGCGAGGGTGTGATGTCGTTGTTGCAGGCGCTGGGGTTGGAGAGCTCTTTGATGATGCTGAAGAGTTCCTTGCTGTTGTGGGTGTTGTTGTCCAGTCGTTCTCTGAATGTTGTCTTCTTGGTGGTGCGGATCAGCTGGTGGTGTTTGCGGGTGGCGTTCTTGAGGGCTGTCATGTTCTCTGCTGTCTGGTCGTGGCGCCAGGCTTTCTCGAGGGTACGGCAGGTTTTCTTGGAATTTTTGAGGTCGTTGGTAAACCACGAGGCTTTCCTGCTGCCGGGTCTGCTCGGAGGATTCTTCAGTGGTGCGAGTTTGCCGGCACATTTGGTGAGCCACTGTGTGAAGTTGCGGGCTGCTTCGTCGGGGTCCGTCGTGTTGGTGGGCAGGTTCTGGCTTAGGGAGGTGGTGAGCTGGTCGGCGGTGATCTTGCTCCATCTTCTGCGGGGAACCTGTTGCGGGTGGTGGTGAGTCGTGGTTCTCCTGAAGTTGAAGTGGACGCAGCTGTGATCTGTCCAGTGTAGTCCGGTGGAGTGGCTGAAGGAGATGTGCTTACTGGAGGAGAAGACGGGGTCAAGCGTGTGTCCGGCGTAGTGGGTGGGGGTGTTCACCAGTTGCTTGAGTCCGAGGTTGGCGAGGTTGTCCAGCAGGGCGGTGGTGTTGCAGTCCTTGTTGTTCTCCAGGTGGAAATTGAGGTCCCCCAGGAGGATGTAGTCTGTGGAGGTGAGGTCGTATGACGAAGTCTGCGATGGCTTCGCTGAATTGTGTGCGTGGTCCCGGGGGTCTGTAGATGAGGGTGCCTCTGGGGGTGGTCTTGGGGTGTGTGTGGATCTGGAAGTCAAGGTGTTGGGCGGCGGTGAGGGTGTCGTCGGAGTTGGTCGTGACGCGGATGGTGTTTCTGTGGACGATGGCGATGCCTCCTCCGGTTTGGTTGATACGGTCCCTCCGGGTGATCTTGTAACCATCCGGTGTGGCTATGGCGATGTCGGGGGCTGAGGAGGCGTTCACCCAGGTTTTTGTGAGGAAGGCGACGTCTGGTGAGGTTGTGTTGAGGAGGTTCCAGAGTTCGACGGCGTGCTTGTGGACGGAGCAGGTGTTGAGCAGGATGCACTTGAGGTGGTTGTTGCTGGTGCTCGGCTTGGCGGTTGCGGTGCAGGTTCGGAGGCAGGTGAATTGGCAGGCTTTGCAGGTCAAGGGTCTGTGGGTGCGTTTCGGGGTGGCTTGGTAGCAGGCGGGATTCCGGCCGGCGTTGAGTGCGTGGAGGGTGGCGGAGTCATAGGTCCATCGGGTGCGCTGGCATCGTCGAGGACCAGGGGTCCTGGTGCTGGGCGCGGTCCAGGCGCCGATGGGCGCAGACGGGCCTGCCTTTGGCGCGCCCGCTGCGCGACCACGCAGCGGTCGCCATAAGAGGGAAGGAGGGGTCAGCTGGGAGGCGGGAGGGTATGAGCCAATGGGAGCAGGGGGCGGGGGCGCACGGGAGGAAGCGGCGGGAAAGACGGGAGCGAGAGAAGGCAGTTACTCAGTCAAACATCAAAGTCACTCGATCATACAGGGTACAGAATGAAAGGGGGTGGGCAGGCACACTCACGCAGTCAAAATGGGGTTAAGAATGAGAAGGGGGGCGGGCAGACACACACGGGGCATAGAGCCCGGTCGGCGAGCGCGCAATCGGGAGACGCGCTGAACTGGCGGGACACAGCAAACAGGCAGGCGGAGCTGCAGCGGTGGAGAAGTGACCTACCCCAGGGTCAAGGGTCACTCCCTCACACATTGTGTGAGGGAGGTTCTACAAAGACTCAGAATAGAAGATACTCCTTATATGCTGTGACGGGGCACGGGAGCCGTAACCTCAGACTACTGCAGAATGGTGGACAGCCACACCTCTTTTACCCTGCCCCTTGTCCCCACAGAATACCGCGGCCTCATGGAGTGAAGAGGATGACTCAGGCTGGATTCCGATTAATGCTTCGGAAGGCCCCTTTAAAACTTTTGAGCCAGGTAACGAGACTCCACCCCCTATGGGCGTAGCGGGGTCAAAAGACGGAGATGCAGAAACCTCGTCGGACGGCGTTTCCCGAGGAGCGGAAGCCCGCGTGGAGGACGACAGGAGATCCCAAGACGCGGAGCCAACGGAGAACGACAAGCCAGGAGGCCAACGGTTTCACGCTTCGCCCCGCCACGTTCCCACGGGAGGAGCGTGGCTTCAAGAGGTACGGGGTCGGGTAGCGGGTTGGGTCGGGCGTAAGAAACAGTAGTGAACGTTTCTGTAACGAAGCCCTCTATCCTCTGCCTCTGCAACTCCCCTACCTTTGCACGAGCACTTCTTTCTTTCCTCCGCAGTTAGGGGTAACGAAGTATTGCACGGATACACGACGGTTACTCCCTCACTCCCTGACCCTTGAGAACGTGTTATATTATTATTTGGTCCTGATCCTTGTTTCCTTTCCTTTACCGGTACCGGAGCGGAACCAACCGACGAATCCTCGGTGAGGAACGCGACCACCTGACGCCCCGAAGACGACGAGTTTAAAACCGGAGGATTCCTTTCCTTGTTTCTATCCTAAAGACTGAGTTTAATGAAAAAGACTTACGTTCCAATAAAGCCGTCGTTGAAACCGTTATTGAAGGCGCCTGTGTTCCTCTTTTCCTCACCCCCATCCGTAGAACCGATAACCCAGAGTGCAAACCCCAACGTCCCAGCACCCTCGGGACAACTGGTGTCAGAAGTGGGATCATCATCCGTCTGTAAGGAAAAGATGGCGGCCCTAATCGACCATATAATTAAAGGACAGGAGAAATTGGAAAAAGCGATGGAAAACCAAATGTCGTCCGCTCAGGCAGACCGGGACATGTTCACTTCCACAATAACAGCTCAGCTGGAAAGCATGAAGAGTGTAACACCGGCTCCACAGGTCGTCCAAGGGGAGGTTAGAGTACATACCCCCCATCCCCCAGGAGTGGCTCTTCAGAAATATGTTTCAGGTGAAGATCCGGACGCCTTCCTGATTAATTTTGAAAGGGCGGCACGTGCGCTGATTTGGCCGGAAGAGAAATGGCCGTTTTTTCTAGCGCCTCTTCTCACAGGTGAAGCACAGTCTGCCTATCAAGCAGCTAATCCCCTCGGTACAACCCCGTACGCCACCATCAAAATGATGATCCTGGACCATTTAGGTTTGGATCAGGAGGCTTATCGGGTGCGATTCAGGAAAGAAAGAGGCATACCAGGGGAAAATCCAAAGACTCTTTTTTTTAGGTTAAAGATGTCAGCAGACAAATGGTTACGTCCAGACCTCTGTAGTAAAGAGGACATTCTAAAGAAAATCTACTTGGAGCAGTTCATGGAAGCCCTGCCTTACGCTACCCAGCGCTGGTTGCGCCAACATGTGGGACTTACTGTAGAACACGCAATTGAAATGGCTTCCCAATATGCTAGAGCTCAACCAAAAACCCTCACTTGGGAGCCGGAGAAAACTCAGAAAGTGTTTCCGCCACCCAAATTGGAAAAAAAGCCTAAGGGCGGGGTTGAACTGCCCCGACTTCTACGACCCACAAGTATGATCCTTCCACCAAACAAAGGTCCTCAGTGCTCCGAATGCGGAGAGTGGGGCCATATTGCAAGAATGTGTCCCAAACGTAAGCCACCCGAGGAACCGATGGAAGTCGGCTATCTCCCGAGAACAGTGATGTACTCCGCCGAAATGGGCAGCACCTTCTACGTGAGTATGAGGATGAATGGTTACTCTGTAAAGGCATTGTTAGATTCAGGGTGTAGGCAGTCAGTGATTCAAACCCGATTTGTTACACCAGAACAGATGAATCCAAAGGGGCCTGTTTATATAAGGTGTGTCCACGGTGATGTAAAACCATACTCAGTAGCCTCTATTACGATAGCCCTGCCAAATAGGGAACCATGTACAGTCTGGGTAGGGGTGGTGGACTCGCTTCCTGAAGACATGATCTTAGGAACAGACAACCCTGAGTTCTTGTCCCTTTTCAAAGAGACCCTTTCCCAAACAAAACAGAATAGCTGCCTTCCTACATACCTGTCCCCTGAGCCTTGGGTTATTGATAGAAACTTTCGTTTTGCTCAGAGTGCCGATAGAACCCTAGTCAATGCCTGGGAAACCGCCCATGCTGCAGGAAATCTAGCCCCTTCCTCTTATCCACGTTTTGTAATAAAAAACGAACTCCTGTATAGACAAAACAAAGCAGAAGGTGAATTACAACTGCTAGTACCCCAATCCTTCAGAGATCAGGTTCTTTTCTTTGCACATGCCCATTTAACAGCTGGTCACGCAGGGAAAGAAAAAACCACTGACAGCATAACCAGACATTTTTTTTGGCCTGGGATATATAAAGATGTACAGGAATATTGTGCAAAATGTGAAGTGTGTCAACGACAAAATACGCATCGTCCACCCATGGCTCCCCTACAAAAAATGCCCATTATAGGAGTACCATTTGAGAGGGTCGGCATGGACATCATAGGCCCCTTGCCAAAGTCGAGCCGAGGGAACCTATATGCCCTAGTCATAGTTGACTACGCCAAACGGTTTGTTGAAGCCTTCCCATTACGAACCACCACAACAGCAGCCATCGCTGAAAAGTTTGTAGACTTGTTTTCCAGAGTAGGGTTTCCTAAGGAAGTTTTGACTGATCAGGGAACTCCCTTTACTTCCAAGCTAATGAAAGAGGTCTGTGCTTCCCTTGACATAAAACATCTAAAGACCTCGATGTACCATCCACAGACCGATGGTCTGGTGGAACGGTATAATCAGACCCTTAAGTCAACCCTGAAGAAGATGTTGTCAGCCGAAGGACCCTCCTGGGACAGGCTTTTACCCATAGCCCTTTATGTTATAAGGGCCCAGAAACAAAGCAGCCTGGGATGTTCATCCTTTGGAAGGATGCCACGTTCCTTGTTGGAAATAACTAAGGATACGTGGGAGAGTGAGGAGGTGGAAGAACAAAAGTCCATGTTAGAGTACACCAGTAACTTAAGATCCAGGCTGGGAAAGCTACAAGAGCTAGCCTATACTAATCTGGAAGCACAGCAGAACCGATACAAACAAATCTATGATAAAGGAAAGAAGTTGAGAACCTTAAAGAAAGGAAGCTGGGCCCTTGTACTCTTACCTTCTAGCCTGAGTAAACAGAAACACGAGTGGCAAGGTCCCTATAAGATTGTGGAAACCATTGGGCTTACTACATACAGGATACAGATGTCCCCATCCAAGACACAAACCTATCACATTAACATGCTCAAGGATTGGCTAGGACCCGTGCCACGACACGGTCAGTTAGTTGCACAAATGGAGGTGACAAAGACGTCAACCCTAGACCAGTTAGTGGTAAACTCAGAACTGAGCTGTCAAGAAAAGGAAGAGTTGACAGAAACACTGAAACCCTTTTCTGACGTCTTTTCAGACTTACCTGGAAGAACCAATCTTGCTGAACATAGAATAGAAACCTTGCCGGGTAAAGTGGTAAAGCAAAGACCCTACAGGATCCCAGCCGCCCGAAAAGATGCAGTTCGCAAAGAAGTCCAAGACATGTTAAGACTCGGTGTTATACGGCCATCCCAGAGTCATTGGTCCTCACCCATAGTGATGATCCCCAAACCGGATGGGTCCAAACGTTTTTGTATGGACTTCCGAGCTCTAAATGCAGTATCACATTTCGATACCTATCCCATTCCTAGGGTTGATGACCTGATAGAAAAGATAGGGGATGCCCATTATATAACCACCATCGATCTCACAAAGGGGTATTGGCAAGTGCCCCTTAGGGAGGAAGATCGGAAGAAAACGGCCTTTGTAACAGACGATGGGGCTTACGAATTTACAGTGTTGCCATTTGGGTTACATGGGGCCCCAGCAACCTTTCAAAGGTTAATGAACCGAGTGCTACAGCCCTATGCCTCTTTCAGCTCGGCCTACTTAGATGATATAGTCATTTACAGCCGAGACTGGAAGGAACATCTGGTACATTTGACAACCATCCTTTCTGCTTTGAAGGAAGCGGGACTACACATTAATGCAAAAAAATCAAGAGCGGCCTTTCACTCTGTAAACTACCTAGGGTATGTCTTGGGGGAAGGTTCTATAGCTCCCCAAAGTGAGAAAGTGAAAGCAATAGCGGCTGTACCTTTTCCATCTAACAAACGAGACCTACGAGCTTTTCTGGGGCTGGTGGGATACTACCGCAGGTTCATTCCTCATTTTGCAGAGATAGCAGCCCCCTTGACCGATCTCCTTCGCAAAGACACTAGGCCTAGCGTCTTTAGACATCCCTCAGCGGAATCGGTGACAGCTTTTCAGTACTTAAAAACCACCATGACCACAGCACCCGTATTGACCTCTCCTGACCATGATAGACCCTATATTCTAGCTACAGATGCTTCCAATGTGGGTATCGGGGCTGTCCTGTCCCAAGTCAGTGCAGATGGTATAGAGCATCCTGTGTTGTATGTGAGTAGGAAACTGTTTCCGAGGGAATGCAGATATTCCACTATCGAAAGGGAGGCCTTGGCTATAAAGTGGGCTGTAGAAAAGCTTAGATATTATCTCGAGGGAAAACCATTCATCCTTCATACAGACCATGCGCCCCTGAGATGGATACATCAAAACAGTAGTCAAAATCCTAGAGTGCTGAGGTGGTTCCTGTCTCTTCAGCCGTATGCCTTTACCGTTCAACACCGTAAAGGAAAAGACAATGGTAACACGGACTTCCTTTCAAGGGTGTTTCCTCTCCCCGAACGGGAGAAGCCAGGGGGGGAGGAATGTGACGGGGCACGGGAGCCGGAACCTCAGACTACTGCAGAATGGTGGACAGCCACACCTCTTTTACCCTGCCCCTTGTCCCCACAGAATACCGCGGCCTCATGGAATGAAGAGGATGACTCAGGCTGGATTCCGATTAATGCTTCGGAAGGCCCCTTTAAAACTTTTGAGCCAGGTAACGAGACTCCACCCCCTATGGGCGTAGCGGGGTCAAAAGACGGAGAAGCAGAAACCTCGTCGGACGGCGTTTCCCGAGGAGCGGAAGCCCACGTGGAGGACGACAGGAGATCCCAAGACGCGGAGCCAACAGAGAACGACAAGCCAGGAGGCCAACGGTTTCACGCTTCGCCCCGCCACGTTCCCACGGGAGGAGCGTGGCTTCAAGAGGTTCGGGGTCGGGTAGCGGGTTGGGTCGGGCATAAGAAACAGTAGTGAACGTTTCTGTAACGAAGCCCTCTATCCTCTGCCTCTGCGACTCCCCTACCTTTGCACAAGCACTTCTTTCTTTCCTCCGCAGTTAGGGGTAACGAAGTATTGCACGGATACACGACGGTTACTCCCTCACTCCCTGACCCTTGAGAACGTGTTATATTATTATTTGGTCCTGATCCTTGTTTCCTTTCCTTTACCGGTACCGGAGCGGAACCAACCGACGAATCCTCGGTGAGGAACGCGACCACCTGACGCCCCGAAGACGACGAGTTTAAAACCGGAGGATTCCTTTCCTTGTTTCTATCCTAAAGACTGAGTTTAATGAAAAAGACTTACGTTCCAATAAAGCCTTCGTTGAAACCGTTATTGAAGGCGCCTGTGTTCCTCTTTTCCTCACCCCCATCCGTAGAACCGATAACCCAGAGTGCAAACCCCAATGTCCCAGCACCCTCGGGACATATGCCAAACTGGAAAAATATTGCTTTGAGTCATTCTCCATATCTTCTTTAGGATTTGAGGGAAAATGGATCCAGGAAAAGTGACCGCTGTCGTAGAGTAGCCTTAACCCCTGAATATCAAGCAAATCCAATTTCAGTCATTCCCTTACCAATAACCCAGCTAACAAAGAAAGGGGTACGCTTTGTATGGTGTACAGAGCAAAACAGACTTAGATAGAAGCCTTTACGTTGGCGTCTATTTTCAGACATTTCGATTTAACAGACAGTTCATTGTAGAAACTGGTGCCTCAGCTTTTGCAAATGGTGCCCTCCTTTCACATAGACACCCACTCACAGATCAATTGCATCCTGTAGACCATTGCTCAAGAACTTTAATATGATAAGAGAAATTACATGATATATGATCTTGAGTCGTTGGCTATTAAGGAGGCTTTTATGGATTATTATGAAAGAGCAATGCATAAATTGTTTAAACTGATCACAAACCTCTTGAATTTGTAAAATCAATGATAAACTTGACATATCAGTTGGACACTATGTTTCTCTAGGTTCTCTTATGAAATCACATATCAACCAGAAAAAAGACATGGGAAGGTGGATGCCTTCTATCGGAACGGGAATGGAGATAAGTGTGTCATACTTAGCCCTTCAATGTTGGAAACCCAATCTGTACATAAAGACGAGGCTTCTGAGTTACTGAACAGAATACAGGCACAGCAATATCGGGTGAATTGAAAGGACAGAAAGTTTAAAGATGGTCTTTCAACCCACAAACACTGTATATCCTGGAAAGAGGTCCACAACAGAAATTTCTCTCTCTCTTTTACGATATGCAAATAGCAATCCACACAAGAATTAGGAAAACAAAATAACAAGAGCACATGTTCTGGTGGCCACAAAATGTGAAAGGCAATTGAACAATAACTTCAGAATACTGGTACTGTGTGTAAGCTAAGTTTCTCATGGAACATCTATGGGTTGGTAGACTCTCTCCCAGTTCCCAACCAACCATGATCTCACACTTCCATGCACTTTGCAGTAGATCTGCTTCCCTCCGAGGTGTGACCACAATTCTGGTGGTAGTGGTCACAAAAATGTCTCTGTTCTTCACATTAGAGAAACGGCAATCATGCCCCACATATGCAGACAATATTTTAAGAGAGATTGTTAACCTGTGTGGATCACCAGAAATAATTATTACAAATATGGGAGCTCAATTCACCTCCAGCCTGAACAAACTAGGTACAATCAATTTCAAATAAACCAGCCACCACCCTCAGACAGATGGGAAGAATGAATCGGACACTAGAACAATTCCTTTGCTGCTTTTTGCAGAACTGTTCTCATACACGAGGAAAGTGACTAGGTTCGCTAAAATTCCATACACATATCTACCGGCTACTCTCCACTTTTCTGTTTACAATTGACCTGGGGATTTGGCCTGCCCAGTAAAGATCCAAATTGTTCCACTCTGTAAAGTCCTTGTTACAAAGAATGCAAGAAGCACACAAGATGGCAGTAGTACAGTTAGTCAAGGCAAACTTTGTCCAAAACTGATTATCAAAT
Organism: Lissotriton vulgaris; assembly: GCF_964263255.1. Classification (NCBI taxonomy): domain Eukaryota; kingdom Metazoa; phylum Chordata; class Amphibia; order Caudata; family Salamandridae; genus Lissotriton; species Lissotriton vulgaris. Next base: position 214,172,405 of record NC_141687.1, read on the forward strand.
CATTAAAGACCAGCCCCGAAATAAAGTCAGGAAAACAAGGATTAGCTAACCTAAAAAAACGTACATATTGCTAACACACATCCACAATTCATGCCCCTCTTTTTGGGCCTTTTTAGAGTGGTAAAAATGGTGGGAGTAGCAGCTCTGAGATTACAACTTCCTAAAAGTGTGGTGTATGCATCCAGTGGTACATATTTCAGGAGTTAAACCAGTTCACACCCTGGAATGAAAACCTCCTCCGGTGAAAGTGCTTCAAAGAAAACCTAAGTTGGAGATTTTTTAATCGGAAAGGGAAAATTGCAGCAGCTCTTTGGGTGGAAGGGATATGAAATGTCATGCAGTTCATGGGAATCAGCATTATTTATGCATGACCCTAGACTGGGGAAAGAGTTCCACCAAAGGTTTCCCAACAAACCTTCTCCAAGGATTCTCCAAAACTCCTCCTAGGATGTTTGGTAGGAGGAGGTTACTGTCAGGATCCATCCTCAGCTCGGTCAGTATCCGAGATTTGCAAGCATAGGCATGGAAGGATCACCGCTAGTAAAGCACTGTGGTTGTAAAATAAGAACAACAGCAGAGCAGTGGATTCACTGGAGAACGCGCCTGTAGTGGCTGGGGCACAGGTTGAAGGTGGCGGTCAGACACCGATCAGGGAAGAGGTAGCGTGGAAAAGTTTTTGGTGCTATTTAGGCTGAGACAGGAACAACTTGCCTAGCAACTTTGTTGTGTTGTAAGGTTACTCCTTGTCATTCTAGTTTAAACCTAGCTTTGCGCCGTCACGTTTTGTTACCCCTTTGGTTGATGTGTGTTAGATTGCTCGATTTTTTTTCTATTGTTGTTTCCTGTTCCCTTTTTTTGTATTGGAGAACTCTTTCCTACTTCTCCTATTTTGGAGGGTTGTATCCTGGTCACACTTGGGCTCGTCATAGCCAGTTTCCTGGAGAAGCAGTGAAAACAAAAAACAGGTCATTTATATATTAATATAGGTCTGGTATGTTTTACAAGAGACAGCCTGCAGTGTGACAGACAACAACAAGGAAAAAATAAAAAAAGAATTAATTTTCCATCGTCGTCTGTCGCACCCCCCACCCCTCTTACCTGCACGGGCCGCTCCTGGGTGTTTGGCAAGTAGAGTAATAACAGAATATATAGAATTATAAATGGGTCACTATGATTTTTCATCGAGGGGTTCTGAGGGACAGCTGATAGTAAAAGAAAACAGAGCCTGGAATGTCTATGATGTCACTCAGAATCCCGAAGTAAATATTCCCAATTTCCATCTATAATTATATGTTCTATATGGCTCCCGAAATCATCTGCCCCTGCTTCCAACATATATAGGGTCAGATGAGTAATGGGGGGAGGAGCCACACGTAACATGTCCTGCCCTTCAAACATTTAAGGAAGCTGGCCTACTGCCAACTGCCCACAATCCTCAGCATATACACCCAAACCCCACCTTGTTGGGAAATAAATACCTGGCCTTCTGCTACCCACCTCCACCACCCTTTTGAAAATAACCCTCTCCCATCCAAATGAGAGTACAAAAACAAATCTCTGGCCTCCTGACAGCCACCTCCCCAACCTTCTGTCTGTTGTGTGCCTTCTAGCTTCATCCATGCCAACAGGTGCAAGCTCAGTGGTGACGGGCTCAGAGAGACGCAGGCGGTTGTCACCTCTCGTTGAGGGTCACCACAGACCAGCACTGACCGGGGAGAATGTGGTTGGTGTAGACACAGTGTGGCCTATGTTCTCCCACCTCCCTCAGGCTGGTGGAAACCCAGGAGAGGTGGAAGAATGGAGGCAACACCGCCAGTCACCATTCGGTGCCACGTACGGGTCTCTTGAAGCTCTGGCGAGGCAGTGGAATCCCTTGTGACGTCACAACATTTGTCACCCACTGTTGTGAGACACACAAGTGATTTATATCTGGTTGTTCATGATAGAGGCTTGTAATGGAAGCCATATATAACAATATTACATAATGAAAGGCAAAAATCTAAAGAAAACACTGCAATCAGATCATCTTCACTTATTAAATGCCTTTTTATTTTTTTTATAGCTCCACTATTCCTAAAACAGCGGGTCTGAGATGTCGGTGATGACTGCTCCATGGACCACCTCCTCCCACCGCGACAGCTGCTGCACGAAGCCACGGTTTGGCCTCATGGTTGGTTTGCATTTCAGGACGTGGTCCCAGGCTTCCTGCAAGGAGAAGAACAGGGGTGAGAACAGGACTGACGGGGTGAATTACACAGCTGGATCTCACTCCTGACTTGATGATAAACTTTATCTTTTATTATTTTAATATTTCCAATTACACAAATTACAAAGCTCTGAGTAGATTCTGTTTCTACAGGAAGCCTTATTTCGGTGCTTGTAAGCTTTCTACAGAATCCGCCAACCATGCCTCACCCACAGCGTGATGAGGGGGCTTTGGCACTCCTGTTCTCATTGGTCATTTCTGCAACCAACTCAGTGGCATCCACTGCCCAGAGTCCCCCTGTCAGAAAATGGCATTTCATAAACTCACTAGTCAACAGCTGTGCCAAAAGACCTTACCTGTCAAAATCCTCTTTGAAAAGATCCCTGCTCATATTAATAAATGTGTTCTGTTTATTCGCACCCATAGGAATGCGATAATTTTTAAAATATATTATTAATGTATTGCTTGTTTGTATTAGGTTTGTTCATCCTTGTAAAATGATTATATCTACATCAATATATTTTCACTGAACACATGCCTCCTCTTTTGTAAGTTGAACTTTTATTTGACTGATCAACATGATTTGCTGGAGAGGGTTTAAACAGTTATTTGAAATGACCAGCTTTTGATTTATTACCGGCTGAGTTAATGTTCATAAATATTGCGATTATTGATCTGACCTCACTTAAAGTCCTCTGCAAACTCCAGGGTGGTTCTAAATCGTTGGGGCAAGACAGCACGTAACAAAACGAACAACATATACACTTGGATAACTCAATGAACAAATCATTGTGGACACAGCCACTGCTTCAGACTTTCCAGGAAAGTTAAATTGGCTTCAACGGAGGAAGTGTTAGTAGGGCTGGGGCCAGATCATTGCACCCTTCCGCATCCAACACAGTGAAATACCAAAATATTGGTCCTGAAACACACACAGTGGTCAAAGTGGGCGGGTTCGGCAGGCACGGCGGGCCCCATCTTCTTTAAATGAATAGATTCCGTTCCCCTACTTTTTTAATTTAAGGACAGTAGAATTAGCCAACGCCTACGGATGGGTTCGTAGGCTGAGAAGGACTCTGTCTTTTCCTTCTTGCCCAGAGAAGACAAGGACAGTGTCCACTTCTGCTCTGCCGCTGGCAGCAGCAGCCGGCATGACTCGCAGGTAGGGGGGTGCGCAGAGGGGGTTGCGGGTGTGGGCAGGAGCAGTTGCCAGGGTTACAGGGGGGAGGGAGGTCACGCGGGGGTTGTGATTGCGGGAGAGAGGGAAAAAATGCAAAGAAAAAAAAATCACTAAGCTTGCTGCTGTCCGGTCCCGCGTCGCTGCTCCTGCTCTCCTGCTTCCGATGTCAGGAACGGAAGCAGGCAGCCAGGCTCCCTCCCCTCAGCTATTCAAAACGCTGCAATTACAGTGTTGTGATTGGTCTGAGCACCGTGACACAGCGCTCAGCCAGGGGCTGTAGGGGTGGCCCTGTTCTCCATGCAGGCTGTAATGCAGCCTGCATGGAGAAGTGGGAATGTGAGCATGACTGGTTTGGCCGGCCCGTGAGGGCCCACCAAACAGTCACTGTGCACTTTTAAGAATGGGCAAACCACTCGCAGAGCAGAGCAGAGCAGCCCACCGGCCTGCCCGCACAGCAGCCACACATAAAATTACAACTGAGAGTTATCATTTTATGTTTTTGCTTCTGTATTGTTGAACGCAGTGGGGCGACGCTCCTCTGGCATAGCAGAGGAGCCACCCTTGGCTGCTGCCTCCACTCTCTTTCTTCCTCTTATTCCCTCTCTTTCTGTCTAGCTCCTCCTCACTTACAGAAAACCGTGACTCAAGAAACAGATCTTACCCTCTCTTTCCTCCTTTCGTTAATTTGATGCCTTGTGAAATGGACCCAAAAAATGTAAAACACTTTTGCTGGAAATGTCTTCTTTTTCTGACATTTTTCTACTCCAAAGTGCAGCCTCTGGAATAAAAGGTTCAAACCATTGAGAAAAAAAACCTAAAATAAAGCAAGACAGAGTGGTCATGAAGTGGCCACATTGATTTTAATCATACCCAAACACATTAGCACCACTTTACAGAGTTTGCCAGTGAAGCGCTACTTTTTTTTCCTTGTCTTTCTTTGAACAGCATTGTTTTCCATGGGTGGGAAAGTGCACCAATCCTGGAGGTACTGCAATGCCTGATTGAAGGGTGGATTGGAAAACACAATGTGTGTAGCAGCTCTGTTTTCATGGATGTGGTATTTTTAAACCATATTGCTTACGTTTTGTAAGGACATAAGCAATAGACATTGAAATGGGTCCCTTCTGGGCCCTGAAGTCATGTCCTTAACTTTGCAGCCAAAAGTACTCACTGATTCGTGAGTAGTGAGTGTAAAAGCGTTAAAGTAACCATGTTGTTTCTCCTTACATTTCACATGCTTTACTTAATATTGCATTCCCTACGAGTGTTTGCTTTTCCCATAATGTTGTAGCTTTTTTTAGGCTGCATATTGCTCTCGTCTAGTGCTTAATTTTAATTGATTCACATTCAGGTGTTTATAGTGGGGCACACTTGGGTTGTAGTTGAAGACCGTGCGAGTTTCTCTCAGTAGGGGGAGGGGATGTGGCAGTATGGTCAGAGCTGCCAAATTAGGAACTGGGGAACCAGGTTCAACCTTCATGACCAGTGCCTCAGACCACTCTCCTCAGGGAGCACATTCCCATGCTGGACTGTAGAAGGCCCCTCAAGACTGTTGAAGCCCTGGTGTCTTAGCACCAGCAGGTGGACCCTAGCGGTGTCAAGTGTGGGTTAACCTTGAAGGCCTGTCCACCACAATCCTTGAAGTTCACCTCCAGTCTTGCAGGCAGGCCTATGAAGCAGCATTCCCTAAAGCAACAATGACTTTGTCACTGAGGTCACAGGACCCTTGAGAAGGGCAGGCTCTATGGCAGTGCGACTGGTGAGACCTCACCGGGTGCTCACTTTGGGTGAAGGCATCTTGTTTGCAAGTATATATAGTTTTAAAAGCGCTTGCTGCCTCCTTTCTGGCATTCAGCAATTTCAGCAACAATAAAAATGTCACGATAACTCTGTTGATTAATGTTCTTCCTAGAGAGAGATGGGAGTTTTGTCTAGTGGAAGTTTTGACTCATAAAGAGGTAGCGCAGAGAGGTAATGTGCCTGCTACAAAGAACATGTACTATGCAGATCACAAAGTGCATATAATGTAAATAGGTCAGTGGCTTTTTTAGAGAGAACCTTTTGTTACTTGTGGTTTATAAGTTAAAATCCTAACATAGAACAGTGAGACAATAACTGTCATCTAAGAGCTGCATGCAAACTGCAATGCATAAATTAGAACAGTATGGTTTCCCCCCCCACTATTTGAATATCCTAATGTTGCAAAAAGTGTTAATTTGGATATAAATCAATTCTGATTATTATAGTGAACAGCCAACCATGGTATTACATTTCAAATTCAGGAATTATAGTTTAATTCACTATTAAACTATACTGCCTACTAGTATGGTTGTCAAGTGACTTCTACACCTTGCAGTCCTTTGTCTAATGTAAAATTTCCTATACAGTGATTTACACATGTAAAATTGATTGTCTGTGTAATGTGTGCAATGTAAAGTGCTTGAGCACCCTACACTGAGAGAGAGTGTGGTTATGGAGACTTGAGGGGCACTGCTAAAGGGTGGTAGTGAGGGAATCTGTGGTGGAGGTAGACATTGGGGGGCACCAACAAGCATTGTTGCACAGGGCGCCACCAGTGCTAAAGCCAGCACTGCCCTTGAGGCCAGTCCGCCTCACCCATTGGTACCTCCATTGGCCTTGTTTCAGCAGTAGTAGCTGCAACTCACCAGGGATCGGAAATGCAGGAGTTGCACGCACACCATACTAAGTTTGCAAACTTCACAGTCTCTCTTAATGCACAAGCACTTTTAACAAACATGTGAGGTCTGCTTTAGGCGCACTGTAATTATGCAGCAAAGGAGGACAACATTATGCCACAGTGGTGACTAAATTTTGCAGCAAAAAAATAGTCATCAGCATAATGAAGTATATTTTCTGATACTTTTTCTTTTTTTTTAAACCAAGTTTTATTTGTCAATTTGCATATGTTGCGCAGAGCTCTGCACTCCAGATTCATCTGCCAAAGCCAACCAAATATAGCCACGACAGCAAATAACTTTTAGCAGGAACAACAATACAGTACATATGAATATTTAACGAATTTGCACCCACACCCCCCAAAAAGATCGCACTAAGTCCATACTGTCTCTTCCGCAACGTTAAAAGGAAGTCGACAAGTCCTCATCCAGGCACACACACCCTCCCCGCTCCCTCTCTTCCCACCCTCATATTGGCCCACAGGCTTAATCCGGTAGCGAAGGCTCCACCATCGCCGGAGGCTCCAGTGACAGTCATGAGGCCTGTGTACTCCGCCAATCGTTTCCAAATTTTATAGTGTTTGCGCGGGCACCGCCTGACCACAAAGATGGGTTGCTTCAGTCCCATGCAAAAGTCCAGACCATTTTCCAGGCAGCCACCAATGGGGCCCTTGTCGCCTTCCATGCTTTAGCAATGTCTTGTTTTGCCAGCGTGAGGCCTAAAAGCATAAGATGTCGTTTGTAAGCGTTGCCGCCCACCCCCTCCATGACATGAAGCAGTGCCAGCTGTGGTGTGCTTGCAAGCTCCCAGCTCAAGACCTCAGAGAGACAGGCAAATACCCCCCTCCAGAAGTGATCCAGCGATGTGCACTGCCAAACTGTGTGTATAAACGTACCCTCATCCCAACCACAGCAAAGACACTCCGGGGAGGCGATCAACCCCGCCCGCCACAACCATGACCTAGAAAAGTAGGCCCTGTGGAGATATTTGAACTGGACTAGGCGGAGCTGTATCGCTATGGCCGCCCTCTGCAGGGCTGCTAGGGCCTTTGTCCAATCCTCCTCCTCCAAATTTCCTACATCCGCCTCCCAGTCCCCCCAGAGTTTCCGAAGTGTAGGGGAGCAGTGCATGACCAGGGACTGGTAAATATGAGAATTATTTTCCTTCAGATCCCCCATAAAAACGTTAGCTTCAATGGGGCTAAATTCGGGTAGGGACTCCAGGCCCAGCAGACTTGGGGACAGTGCGTGGCGGAGCTGCAGATATCAATACAATTGTGTCTGTGGCATATGAAACTCCTCCTGAAGTTCCCGGAAGGATTTAAGTGTTGTGCCCCTCAAAACATCTCCAAGGGTGGAGATACCTATGGCGTCTCATCCCCGAAACCCCGGAATGGCCGCCAAATGTGGCAGGTGCCCATTATTCCACAATGGGATCTCCCGGGTCAGAACATTCCACCAGCCCATGTACCGCAGCGCCTGCCTCCAAACCAGAATGACCACTCGCGAGGCTGATGGGAACGCACTTTGTAGCTGCGCCAAGTGCAAAAGTGTATGAGGTGTGTGATGTCCCATAAGGTAATGTTCCAGTGCGTACGCCGGGTCCCCCCCATTTCCATACCACCATTCATTGAGGACCAGCAGATGTGAGGCCTGATAATACGAGAGGAGATACGGGGATGCCAGACCTCCACAATAAGTAGATAGAAAGCATGAACCTATAGCCATGCGCGCCTTCCCCCCCTCCCACAGAAACTGCCCCAACAGAGATTTCACCAGCCGGAGCCATCTAGGCTGAATCGGATACGGATGATTCTGCAGCTGGTAGAGAAGTCGGAGAAGTACTACCATTTTGAAGATGGCCGATCTGCCTTACCGCATCAGGGGCATGAGGGACCAGGACTTAAGGTCTGCACGAACCCGCTCCCACACAGGTGTCAGGTTGCGTTCCCAGGCAACGGCCGGAACGTCCGAGAGCACCACCCCCAGATATTTCAAACCACCTATAGCCGACGGAACCGCAGATGCCCACGATCCCACTCTCGTCCGCTCTCCCAGCGCCCAAAGCGTGGACTTGCGGGGAGTCATGTACAGTCCTGATGTTTCCATACAAATCTGCATGATGCGCAAGAGTCGTGGCCCTGTCCTGTCAATCGCCGTCAGAAAGAAGAGAACGTCGTCTGCATAAAGCTCAATTCTATCGGAGAGGCCCTCGCCCATTCAAATCCCCGTACCTGGGCGTCTATGCGAACCAAGGCCGCCAAGGACTACATGGCCAGGACGAAGAGATATGGAGACAGGGGACATCCCTGCCGCGTGTCCCTCTGAATAGGGAAGGTGGAGGAGGCGGCACCCGCTGCCGGCACCGACGCCATCAGGTCAGTGTATAGGAGTTTCATGTAAGAAAGGAAGCGTGGGCCGAGTTTGAGTCTATGGAGCAGGGCGAAGAGGTAGACCCAGCTCAGGCAGTCAAACGCCCTGTCCATATCTGCCAAGAGTAGTGCCGCTGGTTCCCCAATTTGTTGAATCGCTCTCCTGATGTTGTGCCGGGTTGCCCCGTCTGATCAGGGTGTACAAGTGATGTGATATGAGGTAATAGGCGATTGCCAGCGCCTTCGCCAGAACTTTGGCCTCCACATTTAAGAGGGAGATGGGGTGGTAGGAGGCATGTTGTTCCAGGGGACGCCCGGGCCTATGAAACACCACCATTTCTGCGTTCCTCCAGTCCAGGGGAAGCACACCCCTCTTCCCGGGCCTCCTCCACCACCGCCCGGTAATGTTGGGCCAATTGCACATTATAACGGTGAAAGAACTCACTCGGAAACCCATTAGTCCGGGCGCTTTCCCAGGGTTAAGTTTTCCCAAGGCCCCTCCCAGTTCTCTCGTCCGACAAGGGTGCCTCCAGCTGATCCCGCACCTCATCCAGCTGCGCCTTGGGTGGCAGATCTGTAATAAATGTATCAATTGTAGCAGCTGATAGACATACCCGGGGGGCATAGAGTTCCGCATAATATGTATCAAAGCTCTCCGCAATGGCAGGGGGATATACCAGGTAGGGCCTGAAAGTGGAACGTGCCTTGACACAGGCGGTGCAACATCTTGCTAGACTTATCTCCCCATTGGTACACTCTACTGCGCATCGCTGGCGAGACTTGACGTGCCTCATCCATCAGCAGAGCGGCATACTCCTGTTGGGCTAAGAGCAATTGCTGCACTCCCAGGTCACTCCCTGTCTCACGATTCTGTCGCTCAAGCCTTACTATGTTCGCCTCAGCGTGGGTCAGTTCCTCCCTTCGCTGCCTGCGGGCCAGTGCACACCGGGAGATGTCCACCCCTCGCAGAGTGGGCTTCAGCGCCTCCCACAAGGTGGCAGCACTAGACACAGATCCCACATTTGCAGACAGATACTGGGCAATAGTTTCCCATATATGGGCCGTATAATCTGCGTTCTGAAGGTGCCACACTGCCATTCGCCATCAAAATGGCTGTCTTCCCCTACCCGTATGCAGTTCTATGAACACAGAGGAGTGGTCTGAAAGGCCCATCACTCTACCAGCCATCGCCCGAGAACAAAGATATAAACCAGTCTGGAAAAGGATTTGTGGACCGCGGATGAATAAGTGTATCCCTGAACCGCGCCGTGGGCCCGCCACCAGGTGTCGACCCAGTCTAGCCCCATCACCAGAGAATATAGTTTTGTAGGAAGATCACTCCTATGGCCGTGTCCATGACATTGTTCCAGTCCCCGCCCACCACAGACAGCACATTCGGCATATCGGCCCACAGGGATTGTAGCTTCTCAATTAAATTCCACTGCAATGGGGGAGGGGCATATACACTACCTAAAATCAGGGGGTCCTCCTCAACCTGACCCTGGATAAATAAGTAGCGCCCCTACGTGTTGGTCCACTGCTGCTGATGTGTGTAAGGGACCCTGCGATGTATCAGGATAGCCACACCTCACGACCCCCTCGTGAAACCCACGTGGAAAACCTGATGGAACCAATAGCGCTGCAGGCAGAGGGCCTTCGTGCCCATGAGATGCGTCTCCTGTAGCAGAGGATATCAGCCTTCGTCCTCTTCGCGTGTTGGAGTATGGCCCCCGCTTGATCTTGTCAAGGGCCCACATACATTCCAACTTAGGACACGGAGACCTCCCTGCGTCCCCTGCCCACTATCAGGTATTTTAGCCATAGGGGGTTACATCAGAGTGCAATACTAACAATGAGCCTCGGCGGTGTGTGTGCAACCTGAAGCGGACCCGTAGTGTAAGTGCGACTCGTGAACAGAAACAAACCCCTCCCACCAAACCCCCCAACCCATACCTCAAAAACATTGAAGTACCTGTCGCTGCAGGGCTAGTCCCAGATTCCCAACGGGGGGATGGGCACTGCCCCGACCAATGAATCCCCAACTCACAGCGCAAGACCACCTGGCAGGGCTCCCACCAGCTCAAACCTGACAGTGAGAGAAGCCCAGATCGGGACATCCCGGAAGTCAGTAAATGTAGTTCCGCAACACCTCACCAGCATTCTCCTTTAGTGTTCCAATGTTTGGCTTCACTGGGCCGCCCCTCCTGCCCCCCAGGAGGAGACGCCGCAGGACTCTGAACGCCGCCGGGACCGTGACCTTCTGTTGCCCCTTGGCCGTTGCTCACGGGGGCCTCCCCGGGCCGCATCACTCAAGGATGAGTCTGACTCTCTTCCAGGTGGTGTGTGGAGTCGCACCCGAACAGTTTCATCTGTCTATTTGAATACCTCTTCTGGAGTGTCAAAGAAATGAGTGTGGGAACGAAAGACCACTCGTAGGCGGGCCGGGAACAGCAGGGCATATGGAATTTTAAGCTCTCTCAGACGGGCCTTGGCAGCCATGAAAGATTGACGCTGTTGCTGGACCTGCCGCGTGTAATCGGGGAATATAAGAATGCGAACATTGTTATAAAGCAAGGGTTCTTTGAGTCGGGCCTGTTTCAAAATAGCGTCCCTGTCCAGATAGTTCAATAATTTGGCAATGACCCCACCGGAGGCTTCTGCATGCGTTCCCTATGAGCCTGTTCCACCACAAAACATCTGGACATGGCCTCGGGGGTAGCCAGCCCTCCAGCCAGGTTGTAAGGAAGCGTTCCATGTTTCCCTCTTCACAGCCCTCTGGAAACCCAACAAAATCGAGATTGTTGCTTCGGGTCCGTCCTTCCGCATCTTCCGATCTGAGTGTGAGGCCCTTCTGGACGGTCTCCATCGCCGCCACCTTGCGCTTCAACTCTGTGACATCATCCTCCACTCCCGATATGCGGGTCTCAGCCTCAGTAATACGGGACACTGCATTATGCAGGTCCTGTCGCAGCAGCATAACGTCTGACCCAACTGCCCCTATTTTTGCATCCAACATGTCCCTGGATTGGGCGATCGTGGCCATGAGGGCTGCATTGTCCGGCACAGTTACCGGCTGCCCCCAGGTAGCTCCAGCCGCCGCTCCCAGGCCGGTAAATTTGTCAATGGCACCTGCTTGGTCGAGCCGCCTCCCCCTTTATCTCTGGTCATGTCTGTGTCTTGAACTTCCCGGACTGCCCCGTATCTGACCAATGGAGGGCCACACCCAAATAATGACCACTCCCGCGGTCCGACCCAACCGAGAAGCGTGCACTAGCCAGCAAAGGGCCCCTAGACCCAGACTCTCCGGACGCCCCAGGGGGCACGTCCCACCTGAGGCGCACAGACACATGGATTCGGTGCCACCGGCCCTCGGGATGAAGATGTCACAGAAAGGCAGGCAAAGCCCACTCACCCACACTGTCAATAATCCCACACACAGGCCGGGGCAGGCAACCCCGCTCCTGCAGTCAGATCTGACCTCCGATAGAAGCTCCTATCCAGGATCACCCCTGGAGTGCGTGGCAGGGTATATGCCGAGGGAAGGGTCCTGGAGCCCCGCCTCGTGGCTCGACTTTGCCACCGAACCCCCCGCACACGCTGATCCACACGGTGGACCCGCCGGGCGGAAGGCTCACCTCCAGCTGCCGCACTGAGGTTCCACCTGGCCCAGAGCGTCTCTGCTGAGGTGGAGGGGGCCAAATAGACCCCTAGTATCTCCCAATGCGGCCCGACCGCACCGCCGATCCCCCGCAGCGTTAACTAACGCAGGGGGGTAGGGGGGCCTGATAAATTCCAGGTACGGGGCAGGCACCGCCAGTGGCCTCTCCACCACCCCTGCGGTCCAATCCGCTGACCTCCGATAGGAGCCCCTATCCAGGACCACCCCAGGGGTGGGTGGCAGGGTATATTCAGAGGGAATGATCCTTGAGCCCCGCCTCGCGGCTCGACTTTGCCGCCAATTCCCCCCCCCCGCACATACCGATCCCCACGGCGGCCACGTGGGGTGGAAGGCTCCCCTCCAGCCACCGCACCGAAGGCCCAGAGCGACTCTGCTGAGGTGGAGGCAGCCAAATATGTCCTCGGTATCTCCCAATGCGGCCCGATTGCATCGCCGATCCCCCGCAGTGATATCTAATGTGGGGAGAGGGAGGGCCGACACTACCGCTTGCGGTAGCCCCAGAGGGCCTGATATATTCCAGGTAAGGAGGAAGGGCAGCCAAGCGTTCCCTCAAGCGGCCCCGCCGCCGATCCCATCCCAGCTGCGGCACCAGACGGGGGAGGGCTCCAGCCACGCTACACTAAATGGCGCAACACTATCGGGGGGCAAGGCGGCCTACTCGCTCCCCGGCCGCCTCCCACACGGTCCGACTGTGCCTCCAGTCCCCGTTGTGACACCAAAGTGAAGGGGCACCATCAGGATTGGGCCAGCACCCCTGTCCCCGGCCGCCTCACCCCGCGGAGACCTCCACTGTCTAGGGGTCCAGCCCCAAGCCGCAGCTCTACCCCAGATGCTCCGCCCTACCTCCACCGCCCGATCCGGCCGCCGGATTACTCCGTTCCGCAGCAGCAGTCCCGCTGTCCGTGTCTCAGAGCCACAACACAGCTCCTCTCACACCGGGCAGTCGGTTGGTTTCCAACGCAGGATCTATTCGCCCACAGCCGCTAGGTGCGCCCGCAGGTCCGGCTGAACTCCTCAATCGACCCCCAGTCCAGGACAGCAGCGCTGAGCACAGCGCTCTGGGCCCTCCTCACCCGACTAGGCCTCTCCCCCGCACCGGCCGTATCTCAGCGCCACAGGCGCTCCCAGCTCCCAAGTTGCAACAGACGATCGAGTAGCCGGTGTTGTGCCACGGAGGTGTTGAATTCAACTTCGATCTTTCCAGGATGTCAGGATATTTGTCGGATGTGTGGCGGGCTGGACGGACCTGGCTTAGCACACCTCCGCCATGTTGACTTACCAAGCCACGCCCTCGATACTTTATTATTTTGACATTTTTACACATGCTAACAGTCTCTGCAAAGATTTTGCTTTGTTAGTACCAGTGTAACTTACAAATGCAGCAGTGAAAAAGGTGACCAGTCAACCTTTACAAAGGGCCGCCTACTTCGCAGCAACACAAGTCAAATTTTTTAGTAACTTTTGATCCGTTTCAAAAACAAACAATTTATTAGTTATAATTGCCTGTGACTAAAGGCGTGACCTAGAAGGTGAAAGGAGATGTGGCACTGGAGCAGCAGCTAAATATTTGGCAATCATAGATGCAGAATTCAGAGGATATACCCTAATGTGCACTGGAGCCGCAGACGACCGCCATGACAGCTCAGCCCTTGCAACTTGGGAGATTAGACCTTGAAGTGATGCGGACACCAATAGTAGCCACCCATCTGAATGACACCATAGCAGGAAACTGATTTGGCAGCAGCCATTTTGGAGTGGTGGTTTATTCCCGATGATACAGAAAAAAACTGCCCTCAGGAATATTAGGAGGAAAAGGGGTAACTGCTCCTAGGCATGAGCGTCTCTTGCTGAAGACATTGGCAGAAGGGAGCGAAAGACCAGAGGCAGGTACTCGGCTAAACGTGGATAAAGATAACTCAAGCCTTTGGACTCTAAATAGCAGGGGATCCTTAAGACACAGTGAATGTATCTTCTAGTAAGCATCATTAGCCATCACTGCAGCAATATCCATCCACTAGTGTCCAACTGAAGCAGTAACACATGTAACAGCTGGGAGAAAGTGGCATCCCTCGGAGTAACTTGCCAGGAAAGACAGAAAGATAAACAAGCATTTGCAATGCAATAGGTCTGAGCTATTGGCATCGGAAATGACAATGCCTTTTATTTAAAAAGCATTGTCATTTACAATGCCAATCGTTCAAAGTCGCATACATGCGAGACCTGTTGCATTGCAAATGCTTGTTCTGTAATCTTTGTCCTCACACCCGCCACCCTCCCAGCTCCCGGACTGGTTTGACGCCGGGTGGCAGTACCTGGAGTAAATAATGCCAGGGAAGCCTCACACTCAGGACACAACTCCCATCCTCACCCCCTTTGAAGATTGCCTGTGCCACTGTGTCTGCAATGACCAGAGACCACAGGGGGTCTACGCCCTCTCAGGGGAGTGGTTGAGTTTTGGGATTGTCGGAAGTGCATCAAGGCCCACACCAGAGGTTGTACAGAGGATGCCGGGGAGGCAGGGGGGCTGCTTACTCCACCTGAGTGGAGCTCTTGTGCTGCTCACTCCACAGGGTTGTCTGTGTCGTGTATGTACTAACATCACCGGTCACCAAGGGATGAACGTGGATTACACATACGGCTGGGAGCAGAGGGTTCCTGCAACATTCATTATCCTGCAAAGTGCTCACCAAAGTGCCTCAGGAGCAGGGCATTACACCTGAGACCTGTTAACACAGTGTTTCCAAATTGTCACTTCTGAATAAACCTTTATTCCAGCCGAGTGAATGTGCTCTGAGAATATGTACTTCTCTATTCCGGGTGCTGAAGTGAAAGCGTCTTCTGCCCAAGATCACTCATGCTGTCTGTTCATCTGATGTGCAGACTCGCTGCGCACTCTCCCAAAAAGAATCCAGATATAAAGACTGAATGCTTCCTCAATTATACATGTTTAATGCAATCACTGGGGACATAAAATCCCCATTACACTGAAGAGACTTAACTGGACTCTCTTCTGTCAATCACGTGTCACAATCACTGAACACCCATGCGGTCCGGGGATCCAACGCCTTCTTCATGAAAAAGGAGCTAAAAAGGGACAGTCACGTCAGTCCAGGAGACTCAGTCAAGACACCTCTTCATTCATGGCAATGCCATGCTCTGGGCACCCAGCAGTGTCTCAAAGAACCCACACTTTGGGTGACACCAACACATTTTAAAGACAGGATGACGCTCTCAATAATCCAAAAAGAAGAACAGTCATTTATCATGGAGATGTTCAGAAGCCACCACATATCTGACGCCAACTGGAGTAACTCACCCACAGAAGCCACGTGACCCAAAGACGTGTATGTCCCGATCGGGGAAGCTGGGCACGTGCAGCCGAGACCCATGATATCCAGAATGTGCGTCAGCAGTACAAAGCACATGAACCGTGTCCACAGGGCCTTGCAGCGCTACTTCTCGCCAGTTAACAGCGTGTCAAGCTTAGCGGAAGATATTCCAAAATAATTAAAAAAAAGAAATCGTGTACATGCTCCACCGAAGGGAGAAGGCACGGACAACGGGAGGGAGGAGGGTAGGTGGGGTAAACAAGGCAAACAACGGGAGGGAGAGGGGTAAAGGCGCCAAGCAAATCGTGCCTGCAGTAAGAGAAACTGAATTTAAATTAAAAAAATGGTTCACCTATTACAATTGTAGATTTTACGGCTGGCTGTGATGTCCTTGCCAGAAGTTTATTTAGTGGGTGTTTGTGTGTAAATCTTTTGATAATAAGGTGTTTAACTAAATGTGCGTGTGCCGCCTTCCCAGTACATCTAAATGTATTTAAAATACTGTAGTGATCTGTGTTTTATGTTTGGTATGTGTGAGGCACACTGGACAGGCTCACGTGCATAATTCGTTGACTGATGGCTTCCGGTCTGTGATGTGTTTATTTATAGCCACGGCAACAGGTGTGCTAACGAGTTAGCACAAAATTAAGAAAGCACTGTCTGTCTCAAAGGGATGTTTGTCTTTGCCTTTCGGCGTGGCAGTGCTCAAGGCTTCCACATGTTTTCCCTGCATGTAAATAAACGCACACTATGTTGCCAATACAATCTCGTGGACAGCTCCCATCTTGAACAAGGCGCTTGGGAGAGCAAGGAAAGGGTGCCGGGAGGAATGCACATAATAAAACCAGTGGTGCGCGCGCACCACCGAGGAGCGGGGTGAGGGGCCCGGCAGCGAGGCGAACCCGAGCTGCTGCGCGTGCTAGCCACTGGTGGGAATGGGCGGAGCAAAGGCGGGACATGTGCCTGCCTTTGCCCAATTGTGTGCTATATATATTTTTTTAAAGCACGCTAAAGCCAATGGCAGCAGGCGAACGCAAAACCAAACGCACGAGCGTGTGGTTAGCTTTCTGAAGCCCATACAAGAGGTCTTGCGTGCAGTGCTGCGCACTGCAACACAGGCGCGAGACATAAAAAGGATTGCAGAAAATGAAGGTACTTGAGGGAATGCCTTGTGGCGGCCTGAGAGGCAGTGCCTTAGTCACCATTCCATACAAACGAAAAGTAGAACGAAGGAAGACCATAATTGAAACATGATTATGAAAAGAGGCCTCCTGTGTAGAGCACTTACCCATGGGATGTGAGGCCGGGCATGGTGGTTGTAAGCTCTTAGGGTTCGGTGAGGCGAAGGGTTTATACGTTTAGAGTCTCTAAGGTAGTCAAGTAGGAGGCTCTTGGTGTCTGCCCACATCCCTGGGTCATGGGAAGCAGAGGCAGAAGGCTGCTGAAAGGACTGCGGCCCATGGACTGAGTTGTGAAATCCAAAATTGAAATATTCATATAGTAATGTCCACATGCTGTGGTACTGCTTACCTCAACATGCGCCTATCTTCACCTCCCTCACAGCAGGAGGCACTGGGGGCGCAGCCAATTTACAATGACCTGCATTAATCAATCCTTCTTAACCTCTGTTTATCTTAGGTGCTAGAGAATGCAGTCTCTGAATTACTAATGATTTAGAGTGCTTATTTTCTAGAAAAGCTAATGCCCCTAGTCATTAATTCCCCCTCTTCACCTTTTTCCTCAACTGCGATGCCCTTCCCAGTTTAATTTATATAAAGAATAAATGCAGGGCCAAAGTTTGCTCAGAAGCCTACGGACGGGACTATCAAGTGTAGGGGTACTGAATACCAGGGCTGCAGAGTCTTGATTCCACCTCATGCCTCTTTCATCCACCACCAGACATCCCTTGCCCCTTTATCTCACTCTTTAAGGTCTTTTTAGGTTTTGCCTGGCGAAAACGATGCAAAAGTATCGTTTCGCTAGGCGAAAACCTAATGAGTATAGTATGGGGGCTGGGAATCCGCCCCTGTCTTTCATTGGCTAGCTCCATAAATGGAGGCTAGCCATTGGAAGACGGCTCTGTCCGTCAATCCCGGACCAGATTCGGGGGCGTTCCCGAGAATTTTTGGCTTTTGGCGACGTCACGCTACGTCAGCCAAAAGCCAATTCTCGGGAACGCCCCCGAATCTGGTCCGGCATTGACGGCACCCAGAAGACACAGGCGCAGCTCATCAACAGGATTGGGACAGGCGCAGCTCATCAACAGGATTGGGACACGCGCAGCTCATCAACAGGATTGGGATACGCGCAGCTCAGTAACAGGATCTTGCCAATCCCTCTACGTGCACGGACACATGCACCTCATCGACATAATCCGGGCACGAGCAGCTCACCAACAGGGTACCGGTATTACCCTTGTGCACGCATACCCCCTTTTTCCTATGGATACCTGCACAAAACGGTACCAGTTCAAATCACTCCTCACTAGCTGTCGCCATCCCTCCTCGGTTCCGCGTACAAAGAGCATTACGCCAGCGCTACCTTCACTGCTTCAAAAGATTACGGCCCGTCTCAAAGTTACTGATGATGGAACTTCACTACTCCGCTTCACAGGCAGCGCAGCAGCCGCATCAAATTTACCCTCCACTTCACTCTTAGACCGTCATCACATCCCGGCATCCGCTCAGAGCGATCCGCGAGGGAGCCCACTCCTCGGGAAACTTCGCCGCCCGCCTGCCTGAGCTAGAGACGGGCCGCCGCGCTGCCCGCGGTGACCCGGAAGTGACTAGCCGGCCGGCCAATCCTAGCGCGGCCGGCCGGAAGTGCCCGCCCCCCCGCAGCCCGGGGGAAGAAGGAAGACGGCAGCCCAGGAGAAGAAGTATGGCGGCCCACGCGGGGCTCCCGTGGCCTGGAGGGAGCCCCGGGAGAAGCGGAGGACGTTGCCGGTCTCCCATGCTGAAGAGGGAGACCGGAGAAGTGCCCAAGAGATTGCCGCCGTCTCAAGGAGCCCCCGCCAGGACGGCGGCCCAGGAGAAGAAGTATGGCGGCCCAACGCGGGGCTCCAGTGGCCTGGAGGGAGCCCCGGGAGAAGCGGAGGACGTTGCCGGTCTCCCATGCCGAAGAGGGAGACCGGAGAAGTGCCCAAGAGATTGCCGCCGTCGCAAGGAGCCCCCGCCAGAGTGCCCGGTAAGTTAAATGGGCTACAGAGCGCAGCAGCACCACCACCAGAGGCTTGGGGCTCGGAGCTGCACCATGGTGGACCTGGGCGGCTGCCCAAGGATACACCTCTGCGAGCTCCTGCCGCCCCCCGCCCTGCTCTGCTGGGCACTGCTGCTGCTCTGCGCCCAAGAGACCTCCGCGCAGGCAGACTTCTCAGGTAAGACCCTCTCTGCTTCCCAGCCTGTCCTCTCCCAGCCTGCCGTCACCCAGCCTGCCCTCTCCCAGCCTGCCCTCTCCCAGCCTGCCCTCTCCCAGCCTGTCCTCTCCCAGCCTGTCCTCTCGCAGCCTGTCCTCTCGCAGCCTGTCCTCTCGCAGACTGCCCTCTCCCAGCCTGCCCTCTCCCAGCCTGCCCTCTCCCAGCCTGTCCTCTCGCAGCCTGTCCTCTCGCAGCCTGTCCTCTCGCAGCCTGTCCTCTCACAGCCTGCCCACTCCCAGCCTGCCCTCTCCCAGCCTGCCCTCTCGCAGCCTGTCCTCTCACAGCCTGTCCTCTCGCAGCCTGTCCTCTCGCAGCCTGTCCTCTCCTAGCCTGCCCACTCCCAGCCTGCCCTCTCCCAGCCTGCCCTCTCCCAGCCTGCCCTCTCGCAGCCTGTCCTCTCGCAGCCTGTCCTCTCGCAGCCTGCCCTCTCCCAGCCTGCCCTCTCCCAGCCTGCCCTCTCCCAGCCTGTCCTCTCGCAGCTTGTCCTCTTGCAGCCTGTCCTCTCGCAGCCTGCCCACTCCCAGCCTGCCCTCTCCCAGCCTGCCCTCTCCCAGCCTGTCCTCTCGCAGCCTGTCCTCTCGCAGCCTGTCCTCTCCCAGCCTGCCCTCTCCCAGCCTGTCCTCTCGCAGCCTGTCCTCTCGCAGCCTGTCCTCTCGCAGCCTGTCCTCTCACAGCCTGCCCACTCCCAGCCTGCCCTCTCCCAGCCTGCCCTCTCGCAGCCTGTCCTCTCGCAGCCTGTCCTCTCCTAGCCTGCCCACTCCCAGCCTGCCCTCTCCCAGCCTGCCCTCTCGCAGCCTGTCCTCTCGCAGCCTGTCCTCTCGCAGCCTGCCCACTCCCAGCCTGCCCTCTCCCAGCCTGCCCTCTCGCAGCCTGTCCTCTCGCAGCCTGTCCTCTCGTAGCCTGTCCTCTCGCAGCCTGTCCTCTCGCAGCCTGCCCACTCCCAGCCTGCTCTCTCCCAGCCTGCCCTCTCCCAGCCTGCCCTCTCGCAGCCTGTCCTCTCGCAGCCTGTCCTCTCGCAGCCTGCCCTCTCGCAGCCTGCCCTCTCACAGCCTGCCCTCTCGCAGCCTGCCCACTCCCAGCCTGCCCTCTCCCAGCCTGCCCTCTCCCAGCCTGTCCTCTCGCAGCCTGCCCACTCCCAGCCTGCCCTCTCCCAGCCTGTCCTCTCGCAGCCTGTCCTCTCGCAGCCTGTCCTCTCGCAGACTGTCCTCTCCTAGCCTGCCCACTCCCAGCCTGCCTACTCCCAGCCTGCCCTCTCCCAGCCTGCCCTCTCCCAGCCTGCCCTCTCCCAGCCTGCCCTCTCCCAGCCTGTCCTCTCCCAGCCTGTCCTCTTGCAGCCTGTCCTCTCGCAGCCTGTCCTCTCGCAGCCTGTCCTCTCGCAGCCTGCCCTTTCCCAGCCTGCCCTCTCCCAGCCTGCCCTCTCCCAGCCTGCCCACTCCCAGCCTGCCCACTCCCAGCCTGCCCACTCCCAGCCTGCCCACTCCCAACCTGCCCTCTCCCAGCCTGTCCCCTCCCTGCCCTTTCCCAGCCTGCCCTCTCCCAGCCTGTCCTCTCGCAGCCTGTCCTCTCGCAGCCTGTCCTCTCCTAGCCTGCCCACTCCCAGCCTGCCCTCTCCCAGCCTGCCCTCTCCCAGCCTGCCCTCTCCCAGCCTGCCCTCTCCCAGCCTGTCCTCTCCCAGCCTGTCCTCTTGCAGCCTGTCCTCTCGCAGCCTGTCCTCTTGCAGCCTGTCCTCTCGCAGCCTGCCATTTCCCAGCCTGCCCTCTCCCAGCCTGCCCACTCCCAGCCTGCCCACTCCCAGCCTGCCCACTCCCAACCTGCCCTCTCCCAGCCTGTCCCCTCCCTGCCCTTTCCCAGCCTGTCCTCTTCCAGCCTGCCCTCTCCCAGCCTGTCCCCTCCATGACCTTTCCCAGCCTGTCCTCTCCCAGCTTGTCCACTTCCAGCCTGCCCTCTCCCAACCTGCCCTCTCCCAGCCTGTCCCCTCCTTGCCCTCTCCCAGCCTGTCCCCTCCCTGCCCTCTCCCAGCCTGTCCTCTCCCTGCCTGTTGTCGTGTCCCGGTGGCAGCAGGCAGCAGGCAAGAGCGTGCACTGCGTCCCCGAAGTAACAGCCCTAAAGCAAGCAAGAAGTACGCCCCCCTCCCACCAATCCCTGTTAGGTAGTGGAAACTGTCCAAACTGGGGTGCAGACAGCCCCTCTCACCTTTCGGCCTGGTACCACTGCACCAGCCGCACTACTTCCCTACGGACCGTTCTCCACTTCAGCCCCGTCTAAATTACAATTCCTGCTTGTGACCCTTTTGCCTGCTTGTGCTTGTTTTCGTGACCCTGTTGCCTGCTTGTGCCTCCGTGTGCCCCTGTTGCCTGCTTGTGCCTCCGTGTGCCCCTGTTGCCTGCTTGTGCCTCCGTTTTCGTGCCCCTGTCGCCTGCTTGTGCCTCAGTTTTCGTGCCCCTGTCGCCTGCTTGTGCCTCCGTGTGCCCCTGTTGCCTGCTAGTGCCTCCGTGTGCCCCTGTTGCCTGCTTGTGCCTCCGTGTGCCCCTGTTGCCTGTTTGTGCCTCCGTGTGCCCCTGTTGCCTGCTTGTGCCTCCGTTTTCATGCCCCTGTTGCCTGCTTGTGCTTCCGTGTGCCCCTGTTGCCTGCTTGTGCTTTCGTGTGCCCCTGTTGCCTGCTTGTGCCTCCGTGTGCCGCTGTTGCCTGCTTGTGCCTCCGTGTGCCCCTGTTGCCTGCTTGTGCTGTGTGGGTGTCTGTGGAAGGCTCTGTGTGGGTGTGTGTGTGTGGGGAGCTTTGTGTGGCTGTGTGTGTGGGGTGCTTTGTGTGGCTGTGTGTGTGGGGGGCTCTGTGTGGCTGTGTGTGTGGGGGGCTGTGTGTGGGTGTGTGTGTGTGGGGGGCTCTGTGTGTGTTTGTGTGTGTCATTTGCGAGAGATAAAGCTAGTGGCATTGTAAATGACAATGCCATTTATTTATGTTAAAAAAACATAAATAAAAATAATGTCAAGAGCAATGCCAATAGCTCTAACTTTAACAAAGGCAAAACCATTGCATTGTAACTCGCAGCCTGTCCTCTCGCAGCCTGTCCTCTCCCAGCTTGCCCACTCCCAGCCTGCCCTCTCCCAGCCTGCCCTCTCGCAGCCTGTCCTCTCGCAGCCTTTCCTCTTGCAGCCTGTCCTCTCGCAGCCTGTCCTCTCGCAGCCTGTCCTCTTGCAGCCTGTCCTCTTGCAGCCTGTCCTCTCGCAGCCTGTCCTCTCGCAGCCTGTCCTCTCGCAGCCTGCCCACTCCCAGCCTGCCCTCTCCCAGCCTGCCCTCTCCCAGCCTGCCCTCTCCCAGCTTGCCCTCTCCCAGCCTGTCCTCTCGCAGCCTGTCCTCTCGCAGCCTGCCCTCTCGCAGCCTGCCCTCTCGCAGCCTGCCCTCTCCCAGCCGCACCACTCCCAGCCTGCCCTCTCCCAACCTGCCCTCTCCCAGCCTGCCCTCTCGCAGCCTGCCCACTCACAGCCTGCCCTCTCCCAGCCTGTCCTCTCGCAGCCTGTCCTCTTGCAGCCTGTCCTCTCGCAGCCTGTCCTCTCGCAGCCTGCCCTCTCCCAGCCTGCCCTCTCCCAGCCTGCCCTCTCCCAGCCTGCCCTCTCCCAGCCTGCCCTCTCCCAGCCTGTCCTCTCCCAGCCTGTCCTCTCCCAGCCTGTCCTCTCGCAGCCTGTCCTCTCACAGCCTGTCCTCTCGCAGTCTGCCCTCTCCCAGTCTGCCCTCTCCCAGCCTGCCCTCTCACAGCCTACACACTCCCAGCCTGCCCACTCTCAGCCTGCCCACTCCCAGCCTGCCCACTCCCAACCTGCCCTCTCCCAGCCTGTCCCCTCCCTGCCCTTTCCCAGCCTGTCCTCTTCCAGCCTGCCCTCTCCCAGCCTGTCCCCTCCATGACCTTTCCCAGCCTGTCCTCTGCCAGCTTGTCCACTTCCAGCCTGCCCTCTCCCGACCTGCCCTCTCCCAGCCTGTCCCCTCCCTGCCCTCTCCTAGCCTGTCCCCTCCCTGCCCTCTCCCAGCCTGTCCTCTCCCTGCCTGTTGTCGTGTCCCGGTGGCAGCAGGCAGCAGGCAAGAGCGTGCACTGCGTCCCCGAAGTAACAGCCCTAAAGCAAGCAAGCAAGAAATACGCCCCCCTCCCACCAATCCCTGTTAGGTAGTGGAAACTGTCCAAACTGGGGTGCAGACAGCCCCTCTCACCTTTCGGCCTGGTAGCACTGCACCAGCCGCACTACTTCTCTACGGACCGTTCTCCACTTCAGCCCCGTCTAAATTACAATTCCTGCTTGTGACGCTTTTGCCTGCTTGTGCTTGTTTTCGTGCCCCCGTTGCCTGCTTGTGCCTCCGTGTGCCCCTGTTGCCTGCTTGTGCCTCCGTGTGCCCCTGTTGCCTGCTTGTGCCTCCGTGTGCCCCTGTTGCCTGCTTGTGCCTCCGTTTTCGTGCCCCTGTCGCCTGCTTGTGCCTCAGTTTTCGTGCCCCTGTCGCCTGCTTGCACCTCCGTGTGCCCCTGTCGCCTGCTTGTGCCTCCGTGTGCCCCTGTTGCCTGCTTGTGCCTCCGTGTGCCCCTGTTGCGTGCGCCCCTGTCGCCTGCTTGTGCCTCCGTGTGCCCCTGTTGCCTGCTTGTGCCTCCGTGTGCCCCTGTTGCCTGCTTGTGCCTCTGTGTGCCCCTGTTGCCTGCTTGTGCCTCCGTTTTCGTGCCCCTGTTGCCTGCTTGTGCTTCCGTGTGCCCCTGTTGCCTGCTTGTGCCTCCGTGTGCCCCTGTTGCCTGCTTGTGCCTCCGTGTGCCCCTGTTGCCTGCTTGTGCTGTGTGGGTGTCTGTGGAAGGCTCTGTGTGGGTGTGTGTGTGGGGAGCTTTGTGTGGCTGTGTGTGTGGGGGGCTTTGTGTGGCTGTGTGTGTGGGGGGCTCTGTGTGGCTGTGTGTGTGGGGGGCTGTGTGTGGGTGTGTGTGTGGGGGGGGGGCTCTGTGTGGGTTTGTGTGTGTCATTTGCGAGAGATAAAGCTAGTGGCATTGTAAATGACAATGCCATTTATTTATGTTAAAAAAAACATAAATAAAAATAATGTCAAGAGCAATGCCAATAGCTCTAACTTTAACAAAGGCAAAACCATTGCATTGTAAATGCTTGTTTTTTTATCCCTGCTGCTTTTCTTTGTCACTATTTTTCTGTCTTCTTTCTTTTACGTTTTTCTCTCTCTTGTTCTGGGTCAAAATCTGATGAGGAAAAGTAAGTGCTGACCCCAAAAACGAGGCCGGTGAGGCCCACCTTCAACCACTGGTTCAAAATAAGCACTGCAGTGCTTGCCTCTCTACTCAAAAAAACATAGGTCAATCCTGACATGTTATCCAGCTACAACCTACAAGGGAGGATGTCTTGACTTTCTAGACACCTGTCTAAAGCAATATGTTCTCGAGACAACTCTGGCAGGAATCTTATCCCCTCTTAGACTGACAGGGTTTCACCTGAGCTATTACCAAAACAGGTCTGTTGCTCCGGGGTAGAGACCCCAGAGTCCAACTTACGTCTTTGGGCTGGAAGGGGCTCACGTTTATCCATAGCTGACAACAAAGATGTACATAATTCTTACCCTCTCAGATCACGTCGCACTTTACCGGCTTTCGGAAAAGATTAAAAAATATGTATTTTCTTTGATATTAACCTAGTCACCTCCGAGCGCTGGGTCTGCAGATACACTATTTTTGTGCTGTGAGAGTTCCAACTTTCAGTATTAACAAAGGGGCGGACTTAGAGTTTGGTCACCAGCCTCAGCTGAATATGGCCTCAGTGCCTCTGCCCTATCGGGCTTCAGCACAAACCGCAGTCTGCACCGATCCACGCCCGGCCCAGGCTTGTACCTGGCACAAATCCTTGGGCTTGCATAAGGGCAGTGTATGGAGCCGAGGCAGTCTTACAGGCACGCCGCATGCCAAAGTCTGAACATCTGTAGATAAGTATCCGGAGATGATCATTTCAAATCGCCTTGTGGATTATTTGTAAATGATAACAAGCACTGGCAAAGCCAATTGGTCTGGCATGTATTTTGATGTTTTCTGTACAGGATGCATCTATTGAGTAAATATTTGAATGCATGATGATTCAGAGTAGTGGTCACTAAAAAAACAATAACTCTCACGCCTGCGACCCTCCGAACTTTGTAAAAATGTGCTGATCTTATGTGTGCTAAATTTTGCTTATTGTTTTATTCCTACTGTGCCCTCATTGTAAAGCGCTCCGATACCCTTCCCTGGGTCTGGTCCACGCTATAGAAAACTCTAAAAATAAATAAAATAACATGAGCAAGGACATCTTGAGGATTTTAGGGGCCTTGGGCTAAACATGTTAAGGAGGCCCCTGTTCGGAACAGCTTTGAATTTATGGTACAATTTCAGATCTTTCATGACCGCTTTGGCCAGGTCACTGACAGTGCACAGGCACACTCAAATTCTAAATGTGTTTACCCCTAATATTCAGGGATAAAGACATGATTAAAAAATGTTAACACAGCAGTAGTTTACTAATATTTCTGCAAATAATCTCTTTGACACCCTCCCATTTCTCATATGTGACGTTATGTTTTGATCTAAATAAAACTTTTTTATGGATGATGCTTGAAACATAAACACATTTCTCTTCAAAATAAACGGTATTTACAACAATCAAGAAATACTAAAGGTTATCAAGGCAAAACTCTCTGTAGAATAAAGCTGGCTCTAAAGGGACCCCCAGAAAAGCTGAGGCCTTGGGCCAGAGCCCACTTTGCCCAAGCCTTACAAAGTCTCTGACCATGAGGTGAGAAAAACACTCTTCATGGCAGAGTCAAACCTCGCTCTATGTATATTTTAAAGCGTTAGTAACAATAAGTCATGCATTGCAGAGAGATGCTTTGTCAAGTCGGACCTAAAAGTACAGGTGGTGCTCAAAAGTTGTATTTAATCATAACACTTGGTGGTGGCCTAGCTTGTATTCACTGGAACACACTCTCGATTTCTCACATGGAGTCCTCTTCGCCCACCGCCTGTGAATACCTTTGTCTTAGCATCTCAAGTAATAACCTGCCGGTTTGCAAACGCCACACTTTTTATCACCTCCCCTCCCAGCCCATTGTAAATCTACTCTCTCCTCCCACGCTGACCTGGGTGAGGCGGAGCTACTCACCGACTCTTACAACTCGACCATCTCCAACATCATGGATGACATTGCACCACTCCAGCAAAAAAATGCCTCAACAAAAATATCCACACCGTGGTACAATAACAATCTGAACACAAAACGCTGCAACCTCAGGGCAGTTGAACGTTCCAGGAGATTCAAACCCTCCTTGGAAGAACTAAAACTCCTTAGAGAGGTTAGGAGTCTCTACAACAAACAAATCAAATGCGCTAAAGCAGACTACTTCAGACACCAACTTGATCAAGCTGCTAACCGCCCCAAGAAACTTTTCGAATTGGTCAAACAGCAATCAGTAGTAGGCCCAAACCTCGCTGACTCTGGATACAGCCCACCCTCATGCGACGACCTTGCTGCTTTATTCATTGAAAAATCAAGACTCATATCTATTGATCTCGCCTCTAAGAAGGCTTTCCGCCATCCTCAGGGTCCGCATCACACCTTGACCTATTAGAAAAATGTGTACCTACTAGCCTGAGCACTAAGAACAACGCGTCATGGGGCACCTTTACCCCTTTCAGTGAAAAAGACATCAACAAGATTCTTCAGAATATCAACCCATCTAACCACTTCAATGACCCGCTGCCCCCTGCCATTTTCAAAGAAATCAAGAATGTACTTATCCCCACCTGGACAAGAATTGTAAACGCCTCTCTATCACAAGGCATGATCCCTGTCTGCCTAGTTCAGGTGTCACCTATACTAAAAAAACATAATGCAGATAAAGCTGACCTCAATAACTTCTGCCCTATCTCCAACATCCCCACTCTAGCTAAACTCCTAGAAAAATGCATACAATTCCAACTTTGTGCTCACATAGAAAACTTCCAACTCCTAGATCAGCATCAATCTGGCTTTCGGAAGGGGCACAGTACAGAGTCGGCTCTCCTTCACTTTATGGATGATATCTTAAAAATGCTTGACCAAAATGAGTCATGCCTCCTAATCCTCCTTGACCTTTCCTCAGCATTCAACATGGTTAATCATGACAACCTCCTATCCATTCTGAAGAATAGGATGGGTTTCTCTGGTTGGGTGCTTCATTGGTTCTCGTCCTTCCTACACCACAGAACACAAAGCGGCAAGGCAAACCACTCCCTCTCCCAGGCCTCTCCAGTACTCATGGGTGTCCTCCAAGGATCAGCCTTATCTCCTATCCTCTTCAACCTTTTCTTGGAACCATTAGCTTATTATCTCAATTCCATGAACATTCTTTTCCATATGTATGCGGATGATACGCAAATCTCATCTCTGGATGATATCATCTCACTTAACTCTACCCTTATGTCTATGCAAAATTGGTTAACTGAGAACCATCTCCTGCTCAATGGCCCAAAAGATATGGAACTCTCTTCCACCGGAAATTCGCAGAATCTCCTCAACGGCTGCTTTCAAACAGGAAGCCAAAAGAGTCCTAATGAATACATTTTTATCATAGTTGGGCTAAGTTTCTCCTGCTCGAAGCTAGTGATCCTACATTCACTGTACAAACATTTGATGTTGTTCTTCCTTACGCATAGTGTGCCTTCCTGCATATCTGCTATATACCTGTTTATTGTATTACTCATCCTATCGTATTTGCCTTGTAATTATGCGATTATTCCTTGTCTTTTGGGGGTGGGGTTTGTATTCTTACTCAATGTCGTCATTGCTCTTATGTCCTTCCTT
This sequence comes from Lissotriton vulgaris, assembly GCF_964263255.1. NCBI lineage: Eukaryota > Metazoa > Chordata > Amphibia > Caudata > Salamandridae > Lissotriton > Lissotriton vulgaris. The sequence continues at coordinate 214,200,113 of NC_141687.1, forward strand.
TCATCATTTTGTAAAGCGCTCTGATATCCTTCGGGATCTTGTTCGCGCTATATTAAACTTTATAAATAAATAAAATAAAATAAATAAACACTGGGTGTGGAGGGCCAGGACCTGGTGGACGCCCGAGCACACATGGCTTGGAGCTATGGTGCAGCCAATCCTGCTGGAGGAGTTGGTAGAGTTGGCCACTGACACCAGCTCAAAGAGTAGGAAAGCCACTGCCCCAGCAGATGAGAACTGCATTCTTAATTCATGCCTGCTGGTGGCTGCTATCACCAGTGAATGCTGCCTCCTCTGGAGAAGACCAGGCACAAGATGCCGCCTATCTGTCAGTGGCCCATTTCAAGTGAGAGCTAGGGTTGGATTGGGATCAAAACTAGGCCTGGGCACCCCAAAAAAACGTGGCCCACATTTGCAAATTGCGCTTTTTCGCAAAATACTGCTTCAATTTTTTAAGTTTTATGAGGGGGAGGCGGAGTTCTCTAAAAGAGGCATGTTTTCTTAATTTCACTGAGATAAAAAAAATGCAAATGTTGCCAGGACTCTTTGTACATGGATTACTTCACAGTTGTGAATCACACCTGAATATAAGTGAGGCCACTTCTGCTCATACCCCTGCCCCACTCAAACTGCATACCCAATCGGCCAACCAGCGAAAGACTGGGAATAACAGGTCTGCCCCCTTGGTAAAAGGGAAGTGATAGAGGCCTCTATCTGCTTCCAGAAAGGCCATTCAGGGAATTTGGTGACACCTGAACAGCACAGAAACAGCCCAAATCGGCCAGCACGCTGGCCAAAAAAGCAGCCCACAGCTCCAACTCAGACACCGGTCAATCGCCCACTGCCCAAGTGCTCACCTTACCAATCTGATACTGGTAAGAGATCTGGAACAGCAGTAGGGACGAAGATGGCCTCTTTAAGGTGCAGACAACCTAGGGTGACCAGGAGTCTGGATTTCCCCAGACAGTCGGGGTTTCAAAGAACGTTCCCGGTGTCCCACCGCTTTTGTTAATTTTAATTACATGTCCTGGATTTTGGAACAAATGTCAGGTCATCTGGAATCAGAAATTAAAGGTATGCTTTCTTTTCACAGGCGCCTCTAAAGTTTTAAATAATTAAAGAAATGTATTGGTTTCTGCCCAGTAGCACAGTAGAAGGTCTGCTGCCATCTCCCAGCAGAGAGAGAGTGGGTCCTGCTATAGATAATGTTATATCTATATGTAGGTAGTTATAGTTAGGACCTATTTTCCATAGGAAACCGTTTGACGAATCCTAACGAAAGTTTCCAAACTAACACAATGCTCACTTTAGCTACTGAGTTGAAAGTTTCAGGGTGATCCGTTAAGCGAGTCCCAAAATGCATTTACACCATGCTGATTCCCATAGAACCTTCAGACACAGCTACAGCTCAAACTGCTGAATGGAATTACACCAAATTTTGCACGTAGGTAAGGAGGGAGGGCATACAGGCCCCCCCCGGAGCTTATTATGCATTGGGGACCACCACCTCCCCGAGGCTTGATTAATGATAAATGGAGGGGGCCTCTTGGACCCCCCCCCGGCCCACCACCTACCCGGTGCCCATTCTTCAAACATAAATCGGTGGGCCTCGAGGACCCCCTGTGCCCTGGAGACCACCACCTCCCCGGGGCCAAGAACAAGTTTTAGTGGGGGGGCCCAAGGGACCACCTCCTCCACGGGTCCAGTTATTTGTTTTAAAGGGTAGGGGATCAGAGGAGACCCACTGATTCGGGAGCTACATTGGGTTGGAGGATGGGAGGATAGAATCTCATTATAAGTGGATGATGTACTCTTATATGTCACATCACTGCGCTCCTCCATTCCTAAAGTCCTACTGATTTTCACCAACTTCCGCAAATACTCCGGTTATACCATAAACTGGTCAAACTCTGCAATATTTATTCTGCATGGCCCAATTCCAATGCTACCTTCAGACTTCAGGGCGACGGTGGTAAAAGAAAGTTTACACAATTTAGGGATCTTTGCCACAGTGAACCCAGATCTCTTTCATACACACAATATACAAGGTCCCCTAACACGATTACTAAGTGACGTATGGCACTGGAGATCATTGCCGCAATCCCTTCCTGGCTGAGCGGTTCTTTTTAAATTGATGGCATTGCCGCGATTCCTGTATGCCCTGCAAAACACATCATTCAAGGTGCCTATTTTAACACAATCGAGAATGAGGTAAGAGCCTTACTCTGGGAAGTCCCGCAAATAGCAACTAAGAAACTCACAAGGAGATAGTCCGACGGTGGAATTGCACTACCTAACATTCAGGCATACTATTGAGTAGCCCAACTGGCAGTCATCAACCAGTTGGTACACCGACTGCACGGTGAACAAGCATACCAGATGGACAGATTACCCATGGGTTCCAGGAGCTACAGACGAAACTCTAAACACAAATGTTAAGTATCAGCATCGGATGGGCCCAACAAAACACACAATCACTCTTTGGCAGGGAGTGACGAAAAGGCCTAGGATGGCATGATAGAGTGACCAAGGCTATGCCCCAATGGGAAGGGGAAAGACTTGGTGAACTAAGTAGCTACCCGGAGTTCGAAAAACTGGACAGCATATGTATTTCGCAGGTGGGAGACATGTGGTCTAAGGGAGGAGTAATGCTATTCTCTGACTTATAGCAACACTATGATGTGGCAGCTACAGAAACGGTCAGATACTTACAAATAAGACATGTCCTTACAACAGCCATCCCACCAGACAAAGACCTGCCAGAAATTTACCCACTTGAGGATAGGCTTCTAACTGACTTTATGGACCGGAGAACAAACTCCATGACATAACAAAAACGAATCAACAATTTGCCTGACCCTCTTCTGCGACTTCGCAAACTCTGGCAGGAAGACATAGGAGATCTAGAAGATGAGGCTGGAGGAAGCATTATCCTCTCCAAGAGAAGTAGCCATATCATCAAGACTTAAGCTAGTCCAACTTAAAATACTTCACAGGTCCTACTTTTCTTGTGGTACTTTAACAAAAAAGGAAAGGAAGGACGACTCAAAGTGTAGAAAACTTTATAATAATAGGATACATTCTACCACATATTATTGGAATGCCCATCCATTAAACAATATTGGGAGTCTATAACTTCTAATTGCAAGAAGTGTGCGGTAGGGACCTTCAACCCACTCCCAAAATGTGTCTTCTTAACATATGAGAATCAACAGACCTGAGCTGCAAATAAGCAGCTCTGGGTCACTCTGGGAGTGACAATTGCAAAGTGGAATATTGCTTGAAAATGGGGGGTCAGCGAGACAGGAAAGTGGGGGGAAGTAGGAAAGAGACATAGACTGGTCTATGATAGCAGAAAGGGTAGTCTACGAAGGTAGAGGCTGCCCCAAGAAGTGGGACCAGATATGGTGCAAATGGAATGAACATAGGGAATATATGTGTCCCCCCACCACTCAGATGGGTAGAACTAACGTTAGAAGGACTGCTTTGGGGGGAAGTGACACTGGGTTATAATAGGATACTTATTGCTCTGACCTGTTATCGGTAAAGCAAACTGTACTCTGAGAAGTTGTGATAACTGGTGTTATAATTTATCAGATGCTGTACAACTGAGCAAAGTTCAATAAAAAGTTTTTTTTAAACTTACACTTCCTGAAAGTGGAGCAGAATTTGCTTTCACAGAGAGGGAGCTGCATGTTCAGCAGCTCCTTCTCTGTAAAAGCAATGCTGGCTCCCGCAGGAGGGGGTGAGCCAGCATGGACCGCAGGGCCTTGAAGCTCCTCCTATGGTACCCAAAAACAGTAACTGGGTGCCCTGGGTGGGAACAGGGCACCTAGAAGAAAGGCAGGGCACAGAGAATTGGGGTGTTCATGCCCAAAATCGTCCCGAGAGAAGTGCCACGCGGACCCCTCCCGTATATCGAACTTTTTTTAAAAGGCTGGGCCCCGGAGTATGGGGACCCCATACTCCGGGGGAGGCTTGCGGCCCTCTGCATTGTATTAAGGCCTGGCCCCAGGGGATGGGATCCTGGGGGCGGAAATCGGCTCAGTGAATGGAGCAACACAGCCCCTTTGCCTAAAAATATATTTTTTTGAATAGAAAAGGAACCCTTTCACCACCGCTCTGCAAACACGCCTCCTGACGCACTACTTGTTGGGGGATGAAGTCTCCTTGGATGCTGAGAGTCCTTGGGGTCCAACAAGCCCTCTTGTTACCTCCAGTAAATCCCACACAGCGTGAATGCTGAGAGGTCTTTGGAGGCCACACCCCCTTTCTCCACCACTCTGCAATCTTGCCTCCTGGTGCACTGCTGGTTGGGAGATGATGTCCTCTTGGATGCTAGGGTCTGTCATGGGGACAAGCCTTGCATTTACACTGTGTTAAGTTGGCATGAGCTTATTAGAAGTTTAAACGCCATTTTTCCTTTCTGCTGCCTTTGCACACGTCACACATTATTATAAATATTTAGAGTTTAGCAGAGTGTTTTGCTTCACACGAGAATAATATGTTTTTCTATATTAGCAGCCTTGCTTGGTAAGCTTTGTCTGAACAGTGAGTGCCGAGGCCTTCAAGGTTATTTCAACACAGTGGTTGTTGTTCGGACTGATCAGCGCACATTCTAGACATTCTAGGCGCATTTAATAATGCACTGCGTAGGCATGAACACACACTTGGAGAACATTCGCATGCAGAGAGCCGGTGTAGAAAATTATGTGATCCATTTCTACTAGGACCAGAGGTATGGGGCCGCCCTTGTAATCCCAAGAGACCTTCTGTAGATATAAAATAACCTACTAGCAAGGGAGGGTGAGATCTAGGTGTAATCTAGTCTATTTACATTTAGCATTTTAACATGCTTTCTCCCTTTGTATTTTATGGAATAGTAACTATGCTGATAATCTTGTTACTTATAATATGTCTGCTTGTATTAGCTAAGATACTGCGCCTGAGAACACGAAATTAGAAATAAATATTTCAAACTTGCACGTGTCTTCATTTAGTCCCAGTTTTGGACTGGTATGAGAGTATAACGAAAGAGTGTTCATGTGTTCCACATTGCCTGAGGTGTTCTAAGTTCCATGTTCTGGGTTGTCTAATCATTGGGGTTATGGAAGAACCAATGAGACAGGGATTGCTAGTCTGGTAGGGGATTTTGGCTACTAAGGTGAGTTTTGGCACACCCTAATTCACTGAGGTTCCAAGTCTCTCTGCACAGTTCTGTGTAGGAGCAGAATTTTTGCTACAGGTCCTTGGGGGCCACAAGCCCTCCTGTTAGCTCCAGTAAGTACCACACATCGTGATTACTGAGAGGACTTCGGCAGCCATGGCCCCTTTCTCCACCACTCTACAAACACTTCCTGCTGGTTGAGGGATGAAGTCCCCTCGGCTCCAGAGGGTCCTTGGGGGCCAATAAGCACTTCTGTAACCTCCAGTAAGTCCCACAGTGTGCAATGGCTGAGAGGACTTCAGAAGCCACGTCCCCTTTCCCCATCACTTTGCATAGGCGCCTTCTGGTACACTGCTGGTTGGGGGATGAAGACCCCTTGGCTCTAGAGTGTCCTTGGGGGCCAACAAGCCCTCCTGTTACCTCTAGTAAGTCCCACACAACGGAACTGCTGAGAGGTCTTCGGAGGCCACATCCCCTTTCTCCACCACTCTGCGAACGTGCCTCCTGGTGCACTTCTGGTTGGGGGAGGAAATCCTCTTGGATGCTGAAGGTTCTTGGGGGCCCAGAAGCCCTCCTGCTGCCTCCAGTAAGTCCGACATAGCAAGATTCCTCAGAGATGGTCGGAGGCCCGGCCCCCTTTCTCCACCACTCTGCAAATGTAACTACTAGTTAAAAAGACCCATAAAAATTCACTTAACAGAAATTCATTAAAAATAAACAAAGGTTACATGGTTGTTATAGTTAGGAAATAGAATGTAAAAAACCTTAGCAATTCACTGAAAAAAACAAAGGTTACAGGGCGTTATAGTTAGGCTCAGATTTCACTTGTACAACACCAGTGAAATTCAGCACTGAAAGTTACCTGAGCTAACTATAACTTACACCTCCACAATGCACTGCTTATGACCTTCCATATTACATCACTCATAACATGGTCAGTGACATCACTTATGACATCATCCACAGAACCACTCACACCCCCAGTCAACGTCTGGTATGCCCAATCACACAACTACTCACAAACCCATTAACAGACCAATACCAGTACTCACACAGCCACTCACTCCCCCATAGAGCCACTCACACACCCACTCACTCACTTGTACAGCCACTCACACAACAATGTACTCATCCACACAGCTACTCACACACCCACGTATCCACCTACACAGTCACTCACACCCACTCACTCACCCATACAGTCTCAGTCACCCATACAAGTACTCACACACTCACTCACACACCCACACAATCACTTACATACCCATTCACACATCTATACAAGCACTCACACATCCACTCACTCACCCATACAGCCATTCACACAGGCACTCCCTCTTCAATGCAGTCACTCACACACCAACTCACTTAACCAAACACCCATTCAAAAACCCACTCACTCACCCATACAGCCACTTCCACGCCCAGTCACTCACTCATATAGCCATTCAAACACCCACTCACTCACCCATACACCCACACAATCACTTACATTACATACCCATTCACACATCTATACAAGCACTCACACATCTGCTCACTCACCCACACAGACACTCACTCTCCAATGCAGTCACTCACACACCAAACTCACTTAACCAAACAGCCACTTCCACGCCCAGTCACTCACTCATATAGCCATTCACACACCATCTCATTCACCCATACAGCTACTCACACGCCCACTTATATACCCATACAGCCACTCACACACCCATACACACAAGGATACATACAGTCACACAACCACTCACATAATATGTTAGAAGAAAAATCTCTCAGTATTAGTGCACCTAGTATACTAATGTAACTTTTGTAGTAGGTTAGTATATATGTTTAATACTCATAAACGCTTAAAAACACTTACATGCACTTGATGATGTCATCAGTGATGTCACTGACCATGTCATGAGTGAAGTAATATGTGAAGTAATAAGCAGTGCATTGCGGGACCTAAGTTATAGTTAGCTCAGGTAACTACAGCAGCTGAATTTCACTGGCTTTGTATGAGTGAAATCTGAGCCTAACTATAACGTCCCTGTAATCTTTGTTTTTTTCAGTGTGTGTGTGTGTATGCGTGTGTGTGTGTGTGTGTGTATATATATATATATATATCTATTCACTGAAAAAAACATAGGTTTCACACCAGTTATAGTTAGCTGGACATTTTACTCATACAAAACCATTGAAATTCCCACGTTATAGTTAGTTGGACTCACTATAACTCGCGCGCCCGCAATCCACTTCTGATGATGTCACATATTACATCATTCATGACATGGTCAGAGACATCACTGATGACATCTCAAATGGCATCACTGATTACATCACTGATGACATCATCCAGTGAATGTGTATTTCTGTAAAGTTAAAATATGTTTTACATATTGAAGAATGAGTGTATGTATGAGTGTGTGGATGAAGGATTTAGTAGATGCGTGACTGACTGTATGAGTGAGTGATTAAATGTGTCTTACTGAATGCATGGGTTAGTGACTAAACTGTCTGAATGTGTGCATCATTATGTCTGTTGTTGTGTAAGTTGCTGCATGTGTTGATTAGTAGCTATTTGAGTGGCTATATGGCTTATTGATAGGTTGCCCAAGTATTTGTATATGAGGGTGAGTGTTTTGTGAGGGTGGCTGGGAGGTGTGTGACTCTGTGCATAGATGTGTGAGCAGTTGATTCACTTGGTGTATGGGTTTAAGAGTGCATGTGGAAACAGCTGTATGGGCGGTTGACTGTGTGCATGGGTGTGTTGGTGAGTAAATGTATATCTCAGTGCTACATGTCCAAGTAAGTACATAAGTAAAACACAGTGCATGTGGGAGTTGGCATATATTAATGACTATACATGAGAGCCTGTGATTGCGTAAGTGACTGTATAGATCAATGTGTACTTGTATCGGTGATTGTAAAAGAGAGTAAGTATGTGTTAGTATATGTTTGAATAAGTAAGGTTATGTGTGTATAACTGTATAGATGCGGAAATGGGAGTGTGATTGATTCTTTGCATGACTGACTAGGTGTGTGTGTAACTCCATGGATGAGTGGCAATGTGTGAGTATCTCTCTAGGTGTATGAGTGCATATGATAGTGTTGTATTGATGAGTGACTGTATGTATGAGTGATTGTATGGGTGAATGAGTGGTATGTGTGTAGAATTAGGAATCAGTGAGTGTGTATGTAGTAACTGGTACTGGTATGTCAATGGTTTCTGGAATGGTAGTCTGTATTTAACTCTGGACATATCAAAGGTTAGATTAGAGTGTGAGGAGGTGCATCATATTATCACATGAATGATGTCATCAGTGATGTCATCAGTGATGTCATTTGAGATGTCGTCAGTGATGTCACTGACCATGTCATGAATGATGTAATATGTGACATCATCAGCAGTGGATTGCGGGCGCGCGAGTTATAGTGAGTCCAACTAACTATAACGTGGGAATTTCAATGGTTTTGTATGAGTAAAATGTCCAGCTAACTATAACTGGTGTGAAACCTATGGTTTTTTCAGTGAATTTCAAAGGTTTTTTAAATGCTAATTCCTAACTATAACGAGTGTTAAACCTATGTTTTTTTCAGTGAATTTCAAAGGTTTTTTAAAAGCTAATTCCTTACTATAACGAGTTTGTAAACTACAATTTTTAAAGTGAATTATTAATTTTTTTAATAGTTATTTTTTATAACTATTAATTATAATATTTTTTATGAAATTATTATTTTTTCTTTTTTTCAAAAATACATTTTTCAATGTATTTTTCCTGTTTTTTTTTGTTTTTTTACCATTTTACCTCGGAGCGCTCTGGGTATTGTATTGTATTGTTATTTATATAGTGCGGTTGCTGCCCGGAGGGCGTCCAAGCGCACCGGTAAACACACACGTACACGTAGCGAGAGAGCTATTCCCGCGTGCAAATGTATTTAAAGTAAATAATAATGCAAGACATTCAGTGGCATACTCATAAAACTACTAATTTTCATTTTTAATAACCGAATTTCACCTTTAAACGCATTTCCGGAAATCTAACAAAAAGTCATTCAGGCGCGCCGTGTAAGCGCCCCCGGAAGCGCCTACGTACGTGCCGCGTAAGTGCCCCCGGAAGCGCCCACGTACGTGCTGCGAAATCGCCCGCGGAAGCGCTCCGGAGCGCGTAGCGTAAGCGCGTCAAGTCATGTGACCTTAAAATAACACTTTTCATTGGTTGTTAACAGTTTTTTTTACAACTAATGAAAACCCCACCCATTTCCTTCACTACATCTTTCACTTTGGAGAGAACAAGACCTATTCCTTTCTTCTCTTCAATAATTTGCAAAGAATGTCTCCAAGACCACCAAGCAGCAGTGATGACTCTGATGACTACCTCCAGGAAGAACCTCCTCAGCCAAAAGTGAAGCAGCACTTCATCTGGAAGTTTTTTAACATTCCAGAAGGGGAGAAGAAGGTAAATGCTCCTAAAGTGGAATGTAAGATCTGCAACACTATTCTGTCTTGTGGTGACCCCAGGAAAAAATACAGCTTTGGGAACTCCACAATGATCAGGCATGTCCGAAGAAGGCACCCCCAAAACTATGCCCGGGGGAGTGTCAGGGACCTGGCACGGAATGCACCTGGAGATGGCGCCTCGACTTCCACCAGAGGAGCAACATCATCGGGGAGAGTAAGAGCAGCCGAGCTGATACCAAATATTCAGCCTGTTTTTAATAATATTACCATTAGGTGTAAGCAGTATGATGAACTGCTTTGTTATGGAGAACAGAGTATCCGACTAATTGTTTGAAAAAGAGAAGAACATCGCTGCCCTCCCCAGCCCTAATTTTTCCCCTTTTTTTTGCTCCTGTTGAGCAGTTTGGCATGCCCTAGTTTTTTTTTGTTCTGAAAAAAAAAAACCAAAAAATTAAAAACGTTCGGAAAAAGTAAAAAAATAAAATAAAACTAAAAAAGAAGAAAAAAAACAGTTCTTTTTAGAACTACCTCCAATTTTCCAAAAAGAGCTATATTCTTTATATATTGTAAACGAGTGAGTGAAGTGGTGCGCTCAGGGTGCGCGTACCGGTGAGCGTACATGGGAACGCACCCAGCACTTACCCCGCAAAAATTGCAAAAAAACCAAAAAAGTTTTTTTGCCCTTCAGGGTCCTTCTAGGCCCCCCTCAGAAAACCTAGGGGGTCAGGTGGTGTGTACCCTGCCCCCTTTTAATCATTTCCCCCTATTTATTTTCACCTCTTGTTTCTCGATTCTACCGAGACACAAGATGGCGGACTCTCCGGACTGTTTAGAATGTCAACAGCCAATCAGTTTTCCGCTCGCGCCCTCCCGTAGCGCGCCGGGTGCGCTCCCCGGTACGCGTACCGGAGAGCGCTTGGAGCGCGCCTATAGATATATATGTGTTTTTGAAGTTAATTTTCAAAAAAAACACTGGAGCAAATTTCACCAAATATAGCAAAGGCACATCTGCGTACCAGTCCCTACAATTTTGCAAAGTTTGGCGTAATTCTGTTCTGCGGTTCAGGCTGTAGCCTTGTCAATTCGTCCTATGGAAATTAACATGGGAGAACACGTTTTGGGACCCCCCTTTTTTCTCAGCCCCCACTTCACGAATCCCGCTGAAACTTTCAGGGAACGAGCGGAGCGGATCTGGCCTAAATTTTGGAAAATTACACGCAAATTCCTCAACCGGCGCCAAACTTATTCCCAATAGAATGTTGCGGATTTCCTATGGTAGCTAGGTCCTAACTATAACTACCTACTGGCGACCGGCAGTAGGTAATGTAATATATATATATATATATATATATATATATATATATATATATATATATATATATATATATATATATATTTGCAACAGGTTTTCCCCGATCCCGGGGAAGGGTGGAGTCGCTGAAAAAACGTCTATGAATCGCTTACTTCAGTGAAAATTCCAAGTTTATTTTCATAAATCCATTGGGGGGGTCAAACAAAAAACAACCAACGCGTTTCGACAGCGTCCGCTGTCTTGATCACGGTCAGTTTTGTGAGTGGAGCTCACATTTTTAAGGGACAAACACAATATTGAAGTTACGCCCCCTAGGTCTCTGGGTCCCACCCTCCAGTGCTTGGTATTCTGGGACTGGTAGTCTCTTGATTACCTTCATTGAGGATTAACCATTTTGACCAATAAAGGACCCTCGGGGATTCAATACAAATGACTTTCTTCATTCAAGCATTGTGTGATGTCCACATCATAAAACAATTTGTCCATTTAAACATCTTTTAAACAATTCACGTTTTTGGTATAAATTTCAAACAAACAAAATTATTCAAGAATACCGCCCTCCAGTGGGCTAGTCTCTGCTTCGCCTGCAATTTATGCTTTACATTGGTTTACAACCTGTGCTATGCTTTCTGGGACTGGTAGTCTCCTGATTACCCTCATTGTGGATCAATCATTCAAACCATGTGGAGAACCCACGGGGATTTATACAATGGGTTTTCGGCCAATTTCAGGCGTCGCATATGGTCCACATCATAAACCAGTCTGTATATTTAAACATTTTAAACTAATTTTTAAACAAACCAAACAGAACATAAACGGAACATAATTACCGCCCTCTGGTGGGCTAATCTTTGTTTCGCCTGCAATTTGAGTTTTCATTAGTTTACAAATAGTACTGCCCTCTAGTGGGCATATCAATATTGGGTTGCAGGACAGTCGATTTCTTAAGTGAGCTTTTTACCAAGGTGAAAATTTGTGAGGTGGTGAAAAATTAAAGGGGATGAATGGAGTTAAAATAACTTATGGCAGGCGAGAAGGTACAGGAAAGTTCAGTAGTTCAATTTTACAAGTGTATGTACAATTCCTCCGATTGGTTGAGCCCAAATGGTGTCATAGTTCTGAAGCTCAAGATGTGCTTTGACTCTTTGCGTCGGAGAAATTTTTCATTGTGCCCACCCCTTGTTGAGAGGTTCATGGTTTCAATGCCCCAAAAACAAAGTTTTTTCCAGTCTCCATCATGGCTCAGTTCCATGTGTTTAGCAACTGCATTGCCTCTGTCCCTGTGTACAGTGGCCCGAACATGCTCCAATATGCGCTTTTTTAGTTCGCAGATTGTACTGCCTATGTACCTTAACTTGCATGGGCACTCAATCATATATACGGTGTTTTTGCTGTTGCATGTAATACATTCTTTGATTTTCCAGATTTTATTGTTAGGCATGAGTATTTCAGTTGTCGGTTTTGCAATTTCGCAAATTTTGCAGTTATAGCATTTTACAAATCCCTTGGTTTGTAACCATTGCTTCTTTTTCCCGGAGGGTTGGAAATGACTGTGGACAAGTTGGTCCTGGAGGTTTTTGGCCCTCCTGTATGTTATCGTGGGGTGGTTGCCCATTCTTTCACCTATCACTGGATCCAGCTGTAAAAGCTTCCAATTTCTTTTCAGGATTTGATTTAGTTGTTTAGTTTCTTTACTGTAATCTGTGATAAATCTGATTGGTTCATCCTCTGTTGAATTTTGGGTTTTCTTCGGCATCAGACAATCTGCTCTTGTAATTTGATTGGCTCTTTCCTAACATAGTTCTGTGGCCCGTTGGTTGTATCGTCTTTTGTGGAAGCGCTGCCTGGCAGTTTTGCTCTGCTTTTGCCACTCCTGTTCTTCACTGCAGATTCTCCTTAGACGCAAAAATTCCCCGTAAGGGATACTTGATATGAGAGATTGCTGATGGAAGCTGGTGGCCTCCAATGTTGCATTGGTTGCAGTGCTTTTGCGGTGTAGGGTCGTTTCAATTTGGTTGTTTTTAATGTACACTTCCGTGTCCAGGAAGGCCGCTGTGCCTTGGCTAATGTTATGGGTGAACTTTATGCCCGGTGTACTGTTGTTTATTATTTGAAAGTATTGCAGGAATTTTTCTTTTCCGCCATCCCACACGATAAACAAATCGTCTATGAATCTTTTCCAGACTATGATGTGCTGTGTGAATGTTTGAAGACTCTCATCCCATGCCATTGTTTCCTCCCACCATCCCATGGCGGTACAGGCATAGTTGGGGCTAAAGGAAAAGCCCATGGCGGCTCCCTTTTGTTGCTTGTACACTGTGTCACCGAACATAAAGACGTTGTTGCATAGCAAGTACTGGATCATTTCCAATAACATGTTGTTGTGATGTTGATAGTGAATGTTCCGTTCCTGGAGGACGTGTTTGCAGGCTTTGAGGCCCATATCATTGTCAATATTTGTATATAATGAGATCACATCCATTGTGATCAGGATGAAATCTGGTTGCCACTCTATTTGTTTCAGATTGCACAGAAAGTCAGTGGTATCCTTTATGTATGACTTTAGAAGTTTTACATGTGGATTTAGGTAAAAGTCTATGAAGTTTGATAGAGGTTCTAGCAAAGAACCGTTAGCCGACACGATCGGTCTCCCTGGTGGTTTAGTGGCATCCTTATGGATCTTGGGTAGGAAATATATTGTGGCTGTTTTTGGGAAGTCTACTGTCAGATATTTTTTCTCATCGAAATCCAAAAGTTCATCCTTTTCCCATTGTTCTATTTTTCTATCCAATTCCCTCTTTATTTGATCCATTGGATTTTTCTCAAGTTTCTCATAGTAGTATGAATTATTCAGTTGGTCCATAGCTTCCGCAATGTATAGTTTTCGGTCCCATAACACTATGTTTCCGCCCTTATCGGCTACTTTGATCTCAAAGGTTTCATTGTTTCGTAATGAGGTTAGGGCTTCTCTTTCACTTTTGGATAAGTTATCCCTGACATTGGTTTTCATGTTGATTTTATATAGGTCATGAATGACCGCCTCCTGAAACATGTCTATTTTATTTCCGGGTGCTAGCTGAGGGTAAAACTTAGATTTGGCCTTTAAGCCGCTGGTTCCTGCTCCTAGTTGTGGTATGGCTGTCTCCAAATTAATTTCCTGGCCCTCTTGTGCATTCAAGTTTAGTACTGTTAAGTATGCTTCTGACTCCTTTGCTAGCAGTGTGGATGTGGGTTTGGGCTGACATTTCGATATCTTGGGTCTATTTTTTCTTTCAGCGAAGAATTTTACAAACTTGATTTTTCGAATGTAGAGATAAAAGTCAATCCGTGTTTGCGCCAAGTCTATGCGCGCTGTTGGACAAAAATTGATTCCTTTCTTCAATAAAGAAATTTCTGCTTCCGAGATTTCTTTCCCAGAGAGGTTAATTATTTGAAGTTCCTCATTTACTTCCCCCTCTTTTGTTTCATTAGCCTGGTTTCCGTGCCAACTTTTTCGTTTGTAACCGTTTCGCCTTCGGCCCCTCCTTGTGTGGGCTTTGTGAATCTTGGTTGCCATGATCTCCCCCTGCCCCTTGCTCGACCACGTGTATTTCTTGGCGCCCCGTGATTTTGTTCCCATCTTTGCTGTGATAAGACCAGGCGCATGTCCCCTAAAAAAACTTTTTGTTGTGGGTCTAGGTTGGCATCATCCTCGCTTAGGTCCGCTGATGTCAGGGATGCCATGCTTGATGAGGAGCTGGCTGTGTTAGCTTTGGGTGGCCTGAAGGGGTCATATTTACGGGCAAAAGTAAATATGCGTCCTTGCGCATAATCATTAGCATCCCTCTCAAACTTGGTCTGCTTTCTTAGTCTAACTTCCTCCTCATGTTTTTCAATCTGCTTGTTTAAATCCTCCTTGAATTTTGTCATTTCGGTATTGAGTTTGAGAGTGTCAAGTTCTTTTTCCAGTATTCGTAGCTGTTCCTTTATTTTTTCAAGAGCTATCTCGATGTGTTTCACCAGTATTTTTAGCAAACCCAAAGACGAATTTATTGTGTGCTCACCCCACTCCTGGAGTAGTTCATTCGTGACATCCTGCTGGCTTGGCATTATTAGTATTCGTAAGCCACAAGGTACCCTTTCCACTTCCAGATATTTTTGCAGCGAAATTAGTTCCCAAGATTTGTTTATCTCTTTTTTGTTTAATTTCTCCCAAAGCCGGAGTTTCTCCTTCGTGTCGTTTTTTTCTGGTTCCTTGTTACTTTCCATAGGTTTGGTCATATCATGTTTGTTGAACATGGTGACAATGAATTCTTTCCTTTTAGCATCCCGCCTGTCCATGATGTTTCTCTTTTTTTTGGTTTGATCCCCCAATACTGGATATGTAACGTTTGGGTTATGTCTGTAGAAGCGAGTCCGTTTTTGTTCCGTCCCTCTGTGTCAATGATTGCACCTTAAATCCTTCAATTTGGTTAGTACCCGCGATCGGGTTTATGAAATGATTATAGAGATCGGTAGGCACTTGATCACAGTTCAGAGGACTTGAAACCCAAGCAACCGGCTAGCATATTATTGCGTTTCATCTGTTAGTTCATTCAACAGGTAAACCCAGTCAGCGTTCAATCGGCGTACTCCAGCAGGCAGACACTCTTACCTTGGAGTCCTCCCTCCGCGGTAGGTGAATGGCCGCTTTCTTCCGTCGATCGTCCGCTGTCCGGTGAGTCACAATGGTTTCCGATGGTATGCCGGTGAGCACCTCGAGGAGTAAACAATATCCACCACTTGGCTCCCTTTCTCTTCGATAGGCGCTGCTTTCCCTCGGTCGTGTTACTCCTGCGGTTGAGCCAACCGCTAACAATTTGCAACAGGTTTTCCCCGATCCCGGGGAAGGGTGGAGTCGCTGAAAAAACGGCTATGAATCGCTTACTTCAGTGAAAATTCCAAGTTTATTTTCATAAATCCATTGGGGGGGTCAAACAAAAAACAACCAACGCGTTTCGACAGCGTCCGCTGTCTTGATCACGGTCAGTTTTGTGCGTGGAGCTCACATTTTTAAGGGACAAACACAATATTCCCAAAAACGTGAATTGTTTAAAAGATGTTTAAATGGACAAATTGTTTTATGATGTGGACATCACACAATGCTTGAATGAAGAAAGTCATTTGTATTGAATCCCCGAGGGTCCTTTATTGGTCAAAATGGTTAATCCTCAATGAAGGTAATCAAGAGACTACCAGTCCCAGAATACCAAGCACTGGAGGGTGGGACCCAGAGACCTAGGGGGCGTAACTTCAATATTGTGTTTGTCCCTTAAAAATGTGAGCTCCACGCACAAAACTGACCGTGATCAAGACAGCGGACGCTGTCGAAACGCGTTGGTTGTTTTTTGTTTGACCCCCCCAATGGATTTATGAAAATAAACTTGGAATTTTCACTGAAGTAAGCGATTCATAGCCGTTTTTTCAGCGACTCCACCCTTCCCCGGGATCGGGGAAAACCTGTTGCAAATTGTTAGCGGTTGGCTCAACCGCAGGAGTAACGCGACCGAGGGAAAGCAGCGCCTATCGAAGAGAAAGGGAGCCAAGTGGTGATATATATATATATATATATATATATATATATATATATATACACTCACATGGCTTCACAAAAAACAAGAAAGGCCAGAAATAAATTGGAGACGAAAGGATGTAGTCCTGCTTGTATGTCTGATCTGTCCCGGTTTTTGCTTCTCAAAATCTGGTCACTGTAATCGAATTCACACATCAGGAGAGGGGTAGGCTCTTTCTTTTGCCCCAAAAAGGCAGAAGCTTAGCAGGGTTGTCTGATTTATACCCTCTCTGAAGCCGTGGGGCTGTAGCGTGGAAGACTGCCCACTGGAAGAGCTGTAAGGGACGCAACTGGCATCATGGCCAAAAGGCAGAGGAAAGAGCACCTGCATTAGGACTGACTAAAACCTGAGAGGGTCCAGAGGAAGGGCTGCATTATCCCTCCCAACGAAGACTGGGGTGGGAGAAAGAAAGGAAATACACTTTCAACCTCAAAGGCCCCCAACCACTTAGCGACACTGAGACTGAGAAAGGAGCTCCGGTGACAAAGGTCTGTCACTGAGTGAGTGCAGAGTACCGGAAATGGTGCAGGAACTCCATTGCACCGCTTAGTCAAACAATTAAAAAGGTTTCTACAATTGAAGAGACTCTCTTTGCGATGAAGATGACGCTCACACAAACGGTACATAAGGGTTTAAGACACGACGGCGAAGATCATAAAGCTGAAGTTAACAGTGGAAAATCTGCAGACCAAATAGAAAGCTCAGCATGAATTTAAAGACTGCAAGTAACCGCCTTGATCCAGTTGGAGGGTAGATTGGTACACCTTGAAGCCATCTTCAGTGTGACAAACATCCGGATCCTTGGGATTACTATGGATCCTGGGGGTAAATATCTGCTCAAGAAAATCCAGTTTTATTGAGACAGAGGTGATGGGTACCTTTATCGGGCAACTGTCCAGTCCAAAGGAAAGAGGCGTCGCTCCAGGCTGGTCCCCAGAGGGGGAAAATACACCTAAAGGGTATATACATTTTGATCTTTTCAGACCATGGCTGCTCAATAGTCGCTTAACAGCTGCAGAAGAACAGGAAGGACTTGCAGACACTTCAGGTGGAGGCATCTCTCTGGCATCCAGTGAGACTGAATATTGTCCACAAGGGTAGAACTTATTTTTTTTTCTCAGTCTGAGTTAACTGATTTGGTTCTAAAAACATTACGCTCCAAATTCGGCCAGAAACTGTGGATGATGAAGGTGAAATGTAACAATCGGGTTTAAGGGCCGGATGAATGCATCCTCCGATTAGGATAGGACTTCTTCCAAGGGATCGTTGATGGAGACCTATCTATGAAAGATGTGCACACTACAGGTAGTACCAGAGGTTACCTGTCCCCTCATTTTCCCATACACTCCCCTGATTGATTTTAGGGAATAAAGTTTTTTGTCCCTGAGGAAACCTTCGGAGAGAGTATCAATAAAGTAGTAAATGTCTGCACATTGAGATACAGGACTGGTAATAATGCTCACACTCGCTGTTTAATGTAGGTGTTTAGGCCTGCCGTGGCAGTCTGTAACGAAACTGAAACCTATACTTTTTTTCTGTGTTTTTCGTTTAGTAAACAGATTGAAACATAAATCATAACACCCTGAGTGATGAGTCACTGTTTAATTTGGATATGAGTCCTAAACGACACGTGATACCAACAAGTGCACAGTCCTGGGCATGGATAGTGATGTGTGTGGCAATGGGAAAAATGGAAAGGCTTTTAGTGGCAGATCTTCAGGCCACCAGAAGCTGTGGAGAACTTTCTTCCAATAGATTTAGGGCTAGACATACACAATATTTTTCTGTTTTCAAAGGGCCTGATTCACAAAATAGGGCCGTTTGCGACCAGAAAAATGCTTTTAAAATGTAGAAATTGAAGATTACGATTTAGTAACATGTTACTGATTCGCATTTTGCATTTGCGATTTGGAAGGGGCATGTTTAGGGTATCCCTTCCAAATACAGAATTTGTATGGTATGTATTATTGCATAACAGTTTAAAACTGGTAATAACTCATTCCCAAAGGGAAGAGGGACTCAAGGGAACCTTTTCAAGGTTTCATTTTTTTCTCTTTAAATGCATTCTGTTAGCCTTTAAGGAAAATGTGCTGAATTAAAAAAAAAATAAGATTGCTTTATCAAAAAGCAATTGGTCTGCTGACCTCAGCAAGCCACCATCCCTGTGATGGCCGAGATTCCTAATGGGTCGCAAACTGTGAACTACCACATTAATATTCACGAGGTAGGTCGATTTACGACAGTGCTTAAGTTGAGCCGCTGGTGTCCGGTGCTCAGCACCAACACTTCATTGCCAGAACCTGCGTTTATGACAGCTGCCACATGGTGGCACTGTTTGTGCAGTTTAAAGATGTGCAGAAAAACAGCTGCTCATTAATTCAATATACTTTCAAATCAACTAATACCTGCCACCTAAGCCATTCTTAAAGCTTTGGTGGCCTCGAACAGGCTGCATTGCGATACTTGTAGCAGTGTGATGTTTAGAAGTTGTGTAAGTAAAGTGGCTATGTATGGTGCAAACTGCGGTGGCCTCCTGGCGAGGGCCTCAGCACTTATTTTCATACAAATGAAGCTCTGATTTGTGACCTACAAAAAATCCCTAACTAAAACTCAATTAATCTCATGCAGTAGGAATACCGACTCGGTATTCCTAATGTTTGTACATCTGGCCCTCAGAATGCACGTTGTGATAATCATGCTCTTCTTTCAGGGAAAAGACGTTCTACATTAAACACTCGTAAATCAAGTTAGATTACATAGTGCAGCGCAGACAAAGGGGGTGCCATTAATTACTTGTGGAGGGACTGATATTTTGGGCGGCAGACAGCTTGGCCCTGCGTAATTCACAAGTAAAATATGTTTTCCTTCATGGATTGATCCCAAAATAATTATTTGACTATTCATTGTTTTTGGTATCAACAAACTGTGTGGCTGGATCTGTAAGAAATTGCGGCTGGTGAGGACGTGATTCTACGTCAGGCAAGAGAAGCAAGGGTCAGAGTTTGCAGAGCAAAAAGCTACAGTGATAGAGAAGGTTTTATTAAAAAAACAGAAACTATGTGCGCTAGAAAAATAAGGAAATGAAGATCGAACAGCAGTAGGGCTCTCACACATGCGTCCAGTCACTGAGGTAAAATACTGTTTCAGTGACAAGAATTGAAAAGGAACATTATACCAGCCAGCACTGTTCACCCTTGAACGGAGGGCAGGGTACACTTCTGAGGGTGTGGTCAAGGAGAAGGCAGTTTAGTGCACGTCATAAACTTTGGCTAAGCACGGTTTTCTGATTTTTGGCCTCGTCACCGGTAAGTCCCTCCCACTTTGCTGCTGAACTTTGTTCAACTTTGTCTGTGTCAGTATTGCTCTCTAATATGTGATATGTTCTTTGTGCATCTTTTAAGAGCATCTACTAGACAGTTTTGCACCTTGGTGCACCTAATGATTACAAGACAATCTCCACTGATTTGATGTGCATTAAACGCAAGAACTGGCAAAGCCAATAGATGCCACCCTTAAAATTCGAGGGCTAAGCTTTTGGGTTTGCCAATGGTTCTTTCTAAAGCATAACAAAATGCCCACATTATGACACATGCAAACACACCGGTGGGTATCATGGAATATTTTATGTTTATTACAGACCAACAGTGTGTCATGATGCACATGCATGGGCAGACATTTTGAAACAGGTTTTCGTAAAGAAAAAACCTTCCAAGATGGCCACCAGTGCGTGCACAAGTGTCATAATATCATTGTGCATGCATATGCGTCGTAATGTACCTCAGGCATTTTAGTTTTTTTTTAACTTTAATTTACCATTCAAAGATGGGTGACAGCATTTTAAATGATGACTTCAATCACAAAAACATAAAGGCAGGAGTACAAACATAAAGGCACAAGCATTCATCTAGCAGTGTGCAGCTCAAAGCGGGGGGTTGAATAGCAATGCAGAGCAAAGGTGGAACTAGTGGGTGGGGTGAAAAGAAAATGAAGAGTAGGGATGGGTGGCAGGGTACCAAAGGAACATATGGAATAAAAAGGAACAGAAGAGTGATCAGAGTTGGGACAGCAACTGAGGTAGTCCGGGAAGCAACATGCACGGAGGACTAATTGGAAGGAGATGGGCAGTGGGGGGGGGGACGTGTAATGCAGAACTAAGGGTTGCAGTGCAATGGAGGAACTGTTGGGGGAACAACACAGGAAGAGTGAACAGCAATGGCCAGGCGCGGTTCGTCCATTGGGGCGTGGGGGCGTAGCCCCCCTGCCCGAAGCCGCCCGCAGCTCCCTCAGCGTTAATCATGTCAAGACTCTAATTATGCATAAAGACTGGCGCAGCATATTTGTATTCAACTTTTATTCGATCTAAACTTGGAATACGTTTTAATATTTTTTTATCAGAGGACTGCTGCGCGGTGTTTAAATTGCAACGTTTGTCCTCACTGCTATCACTAAACATGTACACGAGTTCGCATGCGTGGGGACGGAGGGTGAATTTTTACCCCTGCCCACGCATGCGCACTTGCGTTTTTGCGACGTTGCGCATGCCCATTAGGAGCCCTAATGGGCGTGCTGCGGGCGAGAAGGTACCTGTGCCCCTGGCGCCAGGATTGGCCAGGGGCGCTGTGAGCCTGTGACGTGTGGGGAGCAGAGCCCAGAGGTGGCGCGGACCGGGTCCGGCAGCAAGGTAAGTGTGTGTGTTTTTATTTTATTTTAAAGTGTTTGGTGCAAGCGTGCGTGTATGCATGAATGTTTGGTGGAGAGTGTTGCGAATGGATGTGTTTGTGTGTATGCGTGTGTGAATACATTTCTTTGAGTGTTGTGTATGGAGAGGGGGAGGGAGGGGGGTCGCCGCCGGCCTGAGTGGCCTGGGGCCCGCACTCGCAAATCAGTTTGCGCCTCACCACTTAAAAATTTCACCAGCCGCCCCTGGCAATGGCAGTGCAACAGCAAAACTGGTGGTGGGAGGGTACACAAAGCAATTGAAGAGCGGAGAGAGGTGAGAGAAACAGAAGAAGTGGGGGTGACACCTCTCCCACACACACCAGCATATGCAGGAAAAGATGTCTTAACTCAACATCTATGCACAGCTAAAGATCGACACAGAGAAATATGAAGTGATGCCACTCAAAACCCCAAACCTTTCACCAATTAAGGTGGATGGTGAGAACCTAGCCATGACTGAAGAGTCTACTTATCTAGGCAGTACTATCAAACATGATGGAGGGGCGGGCAGACAAATCAATAGCAGGCTGTACAAGGCCAGGAATGCCTTCAAGATGCTGAACAATGGGTGGAGGTAATCACAGTCCAGGACTGACACCAAGCTGAGGCTTTACCATGGATGTGTTCTGACCACCCTCTTTTATGGATCAGAATGCTGGTGAATGACAAAAAGTGACGTCACCAAACTGTTAGCCTTCCACACCAGTAGCCTGAGAAGGATTTGGTGCATTTTCTGTTGTAAACCATTTCCAACCAGGAACTGACCACCAGTTGCAAGCGAGAGATCATGGACGCCATAATTATGAGAAGAAGATGAAGATGGATAGGACAGACCATCAGAAGAGAACAAAACTGCATCACAAGAACAGCTCTCCACTGGACACCAGAAGGCAGAAAGAAGAGATGCGAGTCAAAGAACACTTGCAGGTGAACTGTGGAAACAGTACTGAAGTCTGTGAACCAGAGCTGGGGCACAGTGCAAAAACGTGCTCAAGGCAAACAGAGGTGGAGGTTCTTCGATGCTGCCCTAAATGCCAGCTGGTATAACTGGCAATAGTAGTAGTACAGCTATGAAACACATATAGCACAAAGGGGGTAAAATGTAAAACAAAACCGGGGGAAGAAAGGAAAAAGTAGTTAGCTGATTTTCAGCAAATGAAATAATACAACACATCCAATCAGAAATACTGCAAAACTTCTATACTGCAGAGGAGGGACAAACACAAGAAGAGGAAGGAAAGCCATTGAATAAGAAGCAAGCAAAGGAGACTGACAAGAAAGCCAACCTTGGATAAGAAATGGGCTGCACCAAAGCCTACTTTTAATATTGGCATTGTGAACAAAAGGGTTTCCGACAATAGACATCCAAAACTGGCTGTAGGCGAGACCAAAAAATGAGCACTGGTAATCATTGTGCTTCAGCAAGACACATAACAAGTAGTAAGTGGTCATCAGCAATGCAAACGTCCCACATACGCAAAGCAGCCATGCCATAGGCATCAGCAGGACAAGTCTCCCTGCACCAAGGAACTGCTACTACATGCTCAGCTGTGCAAGTTTTCCTCTCACACACAAAACAAGCACCACATGGACAGAAGTTTCTCAAGTTCTCTAAAAAAAGCAGCAGGTTTGGAATGGGCATGAGCAGCGCCAGTTACCCTTGTACATAGAGTATGTGTGGCATGGGGGGCATCAGCAGTACAATCTTTCCTGACACACATTCAACAGGTACCACATAGGAATCATCATCAACAAGGACAACAATGACACACATGCACACAGTATAGCAGAGGCAGGAGCCGTGCAAGCTGACTATAGTAACCTGTGTGTTTCCGGCCCTGTCTGGGTTGAGTCTGCTTGTTCATGCAATGTTACCTCTCTGTACAATGTTCCCTTTTTCTCATTCAATGGGTGTCTCTTGAAAGGATGAAAGAGGACACGGTGGCTGAAAGGGAAACATCAATAGCTCCTGGTGAGGTTTAGTGAAACCGGTCCTAGGGTGCTTGTTTCTAGTCCCGGGAGGACCTGGGCTGGCAGTTGGTGCTGGACTGTTGCCGTGGGGCACAGGGTCAAGACTGATTTCTGTATATGGCTGGGTCCAAACTGGAATGGCATGGTGAGCAAACGATGGATTTATGCCCAGATGGGGGTGAATGTATGACTTTGTTCTGCAGTCTGTCCATCAATTGTTTTTGCATTGGGGTTTAGTGTTAGCCAACAACTTGAATCTTTTAGCTAACCTGTAAGTCTAAAGATAACTCACTTTATGTTGCACCAGCACACGTGAAGAAGTCTTTTGACAAATGCAGCAGTGGCGACGAGGATAGGGTGTTCTGGAACCAGAGGAGTCTCACAAACATGTCAAGGGGAGGAGTTCTCTGAAGGATCATTTTTAGGTTTCTGTGAGCTATGATGGTTACTACAGATGTATGCACTAATAAATTGGTGGTTCCTGATGTAAGCACTATGAATGTGCAGTATGAGAGTGTTCTCTTTGACACCTAAGTGCAGAAAAGGGCTATAGCAGGAAGCAGTTGACGCATACTCTTAGATTCTCATGAGGAATTGGCAGCTGATGAGCCCTGGTGAGATACATTTTGTTCCTGTCTACCTTTATCCAAATACTCACATTATTTGGGCTAACGTTATGGCATAGCATTCATTGTTTAATTTCGGTGTGTGCGCTCGTGCCTTTATGTTTAGAAAATAAACAGCGTGAATGTCTCATGTTTCTGCTGATGTAGGTAGTGCTCCTGAGTGTGGGAGGTCAAGGGCATGAGCTGTGATTCTTTTCAAGCACAGCTTCAGTGATCGCTCTGCTGGAGGCGTGAGGCATGGGACGAACAGGAATCTTGTGAGCCCAGTTTATCATTCAGCTCATTGTTCAAGCCCCACCCTAATTAAACAGACCCTCCAGCATTTAACGATTCGCAAAATCAGCTAAGGAGTATCATGACCGCAATATTACCATTATGGCCGCAAGAATATATGGTGAGTTCTTCCTGGTGGTAGCACACACTCCACTATGTGCCACCGTACAGCAGTAATAGCTGCTCCAGCCTGCCGCATTGAAGTCAATAACTCAAATCTATACGAACGTTCAGCATGGCGTAAAAGGATACATCTTTACCAAACAAAAAGAAGGGTCAGCTGATGTAATAGAAGGGAAAGAGCGGGCGCTTATTAGAAAGAGCAATTAATACAAGGCATGCTTCCCCTTTATCCCACAGGATAACCTTGGCTTGAACTCAGAAAGTTATTCTTCAAGCACAAGCTAGGCCTTGTTATGTGCATTTCCCCTTAAAAATATTGTTTATTGATTTTTTACTCACACAAATCGTATTTTAGCAGTAGTTTCCACCTGATGCTTTTCTTTTTCTTTTAAAACAATTTTTATTTAGAGAATAAAAGAAAAGGTGCAAGGCTGTGAGAAAGAAATCATTGGGGCCACAATAAAGGTTTACCATTTGCAACACAGAGAGTACAAGCACGGTTCACGTCCCCATACTCACGCAAAACAGAAATGACCTGCAAAAACAGGCATTTAGGGCCGTCTAGGGCGGGAACATGGCATCAACTCCAGAAACATCCAATATTGGACGTCTGTCCCACTGTAATTCAATGGAAGGGGATACACATATGTCACCTCTGTATTTATTCCACTTCCTCCACTTATGATCCCATTTTCTTAGGGCACCCTCTGTGCTTGAACACATCCTTCTCAGCAATCATTGCACTATCCATATCAATAGCCCAATACCGCAAGCACAGGCCGGACCCATTCCCCATCTTTGCGCAATGTTGCGTTTTGCAATGGACCACCCCACTGAGGCCCATGTCTGTTCAGCTTGCGTGAGGTCTGTGGCTTCCCACATATTAAGGAGGCACAATTGGGTAGAAGCCTCCAGAGTCTTACCACCTGCTCTCTCCATCTGCTTCGTAACCCTACACCAGTACTGTCGCACTGTGGACTGCTTCGTAACCCTATCCCAGTACTGTTGCACTGTGTCACACAAAATATGGAAGAAAGTGCCCGGCTGGTTACAGCGCCGAAGGCACAGGGGGTCAGGTCTTCTACCCATTTTAAACAAGGTCCACGCGTCAAAGCAGACGCGCTGGAGGATTTTCAGTTGGACCAGGCGCAGTCTCATTGGGGTGGCCACTTCTCTAGGAGAAGCCGGTGCATCGCACCAGTCTTCCTCATCTATGTCCCCCAAGTCCACCTCCCATCTCTGCCACAGACGGAGCATGGGGTCTGGGCGATTATTCAACAACTTCTTATAGGTGAGGGAGATGGCTTTTGTGGGCATAGGATCATGTATCGACCTGTCCTCCAATGGAGTGGACTCAGGCAGTGGAAAATCCTTGGGCAAGGCAGCAGTAACGGCATGGCTAATCGGTAAATATCGAAAAGCCTCAGTCTGTGCTAGTTGATACTTGATCTGCATATCAGCAAACGTTGCCAGTTTACCCCTCACCCACATGTCTTGCCACTGTTGAAATGCCCATAATGTCCCACCTGTCAAAACTAGGGCATTTACTGAGCTGACCCAATATGTCGGGCTCCCAGAGTTGCGTGGCTTTTGTAAGTGTGTTATGCCAAACCCATTTCTTATTGACTCTATGCCAGATCTCCACTGTGCGTGCTGTGGGTTTCGTGAGGTGAAGGTTGCGGGGATTTGTGTAAAGTGCCCTATTGTAACCACCTCGTCCCAAGAGCC
This sequence comes from Lissotriton vulgaris, assembly GCF_964263255.1. Lineage (NCBI taxonomy): Eukaryota > Metazoa > Chordata > Amphibia > Caudata > Salamandridae > Lissotriton > Lissotriton vulgaris. The sequence goes on from NC_141687.1 coordinate 214,226,073, forward strand.
AATGGTCTGTACAAAAGTTTGGGTTGTCATAGTCCCCATGTGCCAACTTATTGATTGCAATCAGTTGAGATGCTTGGTAATAAAGCCGCATGTCAGGCAGTGCAATACCTTCGTCATACCACCCCATCGTCAATTTTTTCATAGCTATGCGTGGGGCCCGTCCCTCCGAGGCCGCTCTCGCACCGTACCATCAATACTGGCGAAATAAGTGTCGGGGATCACATTGGGGGTGTTCTGCAGTACATAAAGAAAACACGGCAATGCTAACATCTTAAAAAGTGCGGCCCGTCCTAGGAGAGTCAGGGGGAGAGATCGCCAATGCTTGGCGTCAGATCAAAGACGGGTCAAGGGCATAAGCAGGTTGGACTCGTAGAATAAGGTTGGATCCGGGGTGATAAAGATACCGAGATATTTGAAGCCCCGTGAAGCCACCGGTATACTCTAACCCCTAGGGTTATACAGCGGTTCACTCCACAAGACGTAAAGTTGGGACTTAGCCCAGTTAATAGTATAGCCCGAGTGGGCGCCAAATATGTGGAAGATATGGCGGACTCGAATGAGGGACCACAAAGGCGAGGCCAAATATAGGAGAATGTCATCCGCATATAATGAGATGCGATCCTCATGGTCCATTTCAGGTCCCTGGTCTCCGGATCTCCCCTGATCCAAACTGCTAAGGGCTCCAACACCAGGCCAAAGAGAAGGGGTGACAGGGGGCACCCAGTCTGGTGCCTCGCCGGAGTTGGAATGGGCCAGAATCATGGTTATTGACAGTCACCTGCGCGGTGGGTTGAGCATAAAGTAGCTGGATCCACTTAACAAAATTAGGGACACACCCCATCCTAGTCAGCACTGCGAAAAGAAAGTTCCACTCAATGGTATCAAATGCCATATATGCGTCCAGAGACAACAGGATCGCATCCCCCCTGATCGTGTCTCTCCTGCCCAGGACCCCTTTCAAGAGCCGTAAATTCAAGGCTGTGTTTCTTCCTGGCATAAACCCGGATTGGTCCGGATGCACCAGCTTAGTTAAGTAAGGGATAAGCCTATTGGCCAGTAGTTTTGCAAGAATTTTAGCCTCAACCGTGAGGAGGGAAATGGGACAATATGACCTACAGTCCTCTACTGGTTTGTGTATAACCACAATTGAGGCCATCCTAAAGGTGGTAGAACCCCAGCATCAAAACTTTCAGTATACATTTCCAGTAGATGGGGAGAGAGTTTGGATGCCATTGGTTTGAAGAATTTAATTGGGAGCCCATTGGTTCCCATGGCTTTGCCGGAGGACACATCCTGAATTGCTTTCTGAATTTCGGTCTCCGTGATGTCGCTCTGAGGGGAGTCTCTGTCCAGACAAGCAGGTGACTTTAATAGTCGACAAAAAGTCTGTAGCCATGGCAGACTGAGACGTCTTGGCGGTGTATACACCAACGAGAAGTAAGAGGCGAATGTGTCGGTGATCTGATGGGGATCAGTGAGCAGTTCCCCTGTCAATCCCAAGGATTGAGTGCACCCACGTAGATGCTTGTTCCCCTTTCTTCAACCAGGCCAGAGGCCTACCCGTTTACTCGAAATCAGGCGCGGTGCGTCCGTTGGGGCGTGGGGGCGTAGACCCCCCGTCCGCAGCTCCCTCAGCATCTTTGAACTTAAGTAAACTGATTCAGTTTACTTAAGTTCAAAGACGACAATGGAGAACTGACAATCATGTCAGCCAGCATGATGTTGGACCGCCCACCCCTTTAGAGTCTGAAGGGGGTGGGCGGTCTGGCGTCATGTTGACTGACATGATTGTCAGACCAGTGGGGGGCAACACGCAGCAGCACAACACAGGTGCGCACGGAAGGAATTTTTTTTGCCCGTGCCCATTAATGCGCACTTGTGTTTTGACTTGTTTGCGCATGCCCATTAGGGGGCGGGCGGTGGGCGAAGAATAGCCATGCCCTAAGCCAATCCTGGTGCTGCTGGCAGCGCAAGGACTGGCTGAGAGGGGCTGTAGGCGCCAACGGACCCAGAGCGGCGCGGACCTGCTCAGGACCTCAGGTAAAATTTTTACCCTCCTCCCCTGGGCGACACCCCCCCTGCGCGACACTCCCCCCGGTGCGACACTCCCCCCCCCGCCCGCGAGCCGTGACTGCACGTGGGCAAAGCATAATCCTGCGATGTTATTAATGAGATACAAAAACCGTGTATTTAGTGTAGAAAATGTGTTTCCTATCGAAGGGGATTTCAGCAATCCTTTTGAAATGCTTTAAAATGTTGCATTCTAACTCAGTGGTATTTTTCAAACACATGGGCAGTGAATGTCATAATCCCCACTGCGCCAGTGCAGGAGTCGTGCCCCCATTAATGATACAAAAGGTTTTCCCAGAAAGCTAGAAGCATGTACCTTTAACTAGCCTCAAGTGCACTTGTTTCGAATGTAACCAGGTGACTGGGCCTTTTGTCTGCCCGAGGTGCATAAAATGAGCACTGATTGCAGGCTGGGTGTCAGTAATTACGCTGTAAATAGTGCCTGTATTGGACCTTATTTGGGGCCCATTTATTCCACTTGTTGTTTATAAGGTTATGTAAATACCTGCACACACTGAGGCTTGTTTTTATTATTTTTACCGGTTACGATTACACCACTATATCTTCGTGTTTAAAAGTGATATAGATTTTGTATAATGATATATCTTTTCAGGTTAATAAAGTTACTTTGCTTTTGAATCTACTCAAAGATGGCGAGCAGTCGATGGAGGGCTAATGCCTCTCATGCAGCCACGCAGCTCTGACAGGGTCCCTTCATCTGAGGCCCATCCCCTGCTGAGCTCCGGACAACCGTAAAGGCAGAGACTAGTTTGGGCACACTTGGGAGAGTGTTGCATGCTGGTAAGTTTACTATCGCACTTACTATGTGTAGGAAGGTGGCTACCTGACTATGGTTACCCCAGATTGTTTGCCTTGTGTTTAGCTGGTTTTCGACTTAGTTGGCCTGGTTCCCTGCTAATCAGGGCCCCAGGCTATCTGCTCTCTCTGTAAAATGGATTCCATGTACCCTAGGTGCATAACTAAATTAGCTTGGGTCACCTTATCAGCCCCTGCACAGTGCACTATAGGTGCCCAGGGCATAGGTGCATCCAAGGCCTACCAGGGGCTGCAGCATATCTTTTGCCACCCCTGGCTGGCTATCCAAAATTGACCCAACTGGCTGATCACTCAGCTGGGGCAAGGTGGTGTAATCACCCCTTGCTTAGATATAGTATGCCTATATCTAAACCTATATCTGGACACTTATAAACCTGTGAGTCACTCCTATGGAAGGCCTTATCAATCCTGGAGGCAGAGTGAAATGAATGAATGAAATGAAAAGCGTTTTTATTGAGCGCTACAGTTGCCCTGAGGCGTCCAGGCGCTAGGACTAGAACAGTGTCTTCCAGGGAGACGATCCAGGGAAGGTCAGAGTTAGTTAAACAGAAAGGTCTTGAGCTGTTTACGAACACTCGCCAGATTGGAATTGCTTCTCAGATGACAGGGAAGAGTATTCCATAAACTGGAAGCGTTATAGGCAAAAGAACGGCCTCCTGATCTAGCTCTATAGATCCTAGGGACTTTAGCCAAAAAGGCATTTGATGAGCGGAGTGATTTATTAGGCTGATAGGGTAGAATCAGGGCGTGATTAATCTCTGGACCAGTTTTCCAAAAGGCTTGGTGAGCGATACACAGTGTCTTAAACTTAATTCTATCCCTGATGGGGAGCCAGTGTAGAGTCCTTGGGCCAGGCCTTATCGAAACTCTATGTGGGACTCCCAGCAGTGTGCGGGCTGCACAGTTTTGTGTCCGCTGTAGTTTTTGCAGACTGTACTCCGGGGCCCCGAGGTACAGGGAGTTGCTGAAGTCAAGGAGAGATTGAATTAAGCCTTGAATCACTATCTGCTTGGCCTCAAAGGGGAGTAGAGGAAGGATTTTTTTGATCGTCCTAAGGAGGCCAAAGCAGACTGCCGATACCTTGGTTGCCTGAGTGTTAAAGGTCAACGATTTGTCCAACCACACTCCCAGACTTTTTATGTTATCTCTGGGAGTGGGGGGAGCACCCATGCTCAGAGGCCATAACAGCTCCAAGGTGGTGGGGGCTGCAGGGCCTAGGAGCATGAGCTCCGTTTTATCATCGTTGAGTTTCAGACAAGACATCGTCATCCAACTCTTAACCTCCTCCAAGCAAGTCGAAAGGTTGGTCTGTGGTTGGCAGTCGTTCCCTCGGGAAACATCACTTACAACGCAAGCATTACAACGCACTACCATTACATCGCAACCATTACAACGCAAACCATTACAACGCATTGCGCTGGGGGGCGCTCTAGGATAGGGAATATATTTAATTTACTATCCAACACCTTCCCTACTATCCACGGGGACTGGAGTTGGAATAGTAAATTAAATAATTCACTATCCAGCGCCTAAAAGCACTATGCGTTGTAATGGTATGCGATGTAAAAACCGCGTTGTAACAGCAGGCGTTGTAATAGCCTGCGTTGTAATGTCATAGATCCGTTCCCTCGCACAAGGGAGACCACTAGCTGGGTATCATCTGCATAGGTAATGATGTTAATACCATGCTGACGAACAATCCCAGCCAGTGGCCTCATACATGCATTAAAAAGCGTAGGGCTCAGCGAGGAGCCCTGCGGCACCCCACATCCCAACGGCCTGCTTGAAGAAACGGCTGAGCTTTCAAACACCTGGAAGGTGCGGTCACTCAGGAAGGACTTAAACCAGCCCAAGGCTTCTCCTGATATTCCCAGATCGGATAGACGGTTTATGAGGATTTTATGGTTTACCGTATCAAAGGCAGCGCTCAGATCGAGGAGGATCACTGCCACTGATCCTCCCCGATCCAAGATCTGCCTTGCCTCTTCTGTCACTGCCAACAAGGCAGTCTCCGTCCCATGTTTGGGGCGGAAGCCCGTCTGGGAAATGTCAAGCAGATGGTTATGCTCGAGAAACTCAGTCAGAGTGCGTGGTTTAACGTGAGATGGAGCTCGAGCATGAGCTGAGCCTGTCTGCAGCTGTCGGGAACAACTCCCTAAGCTGTTCCGGGATGGATAATGCCATACCATATACTATTAAGTGCATTATAATCCTCGCGGTTATATGTTAACTTTGGTTTGGCTTTATCGCAACATGTCGTGTAAGTTGTCATACGATTTGAAATACTATCCCCTCGACAGTCCTGTCGACGGGGATAGCATTCCACCCCTCAAGAGGGAGAAGACATGTTACTTTGCTGAAACCCGGTTGATTTTAAAAGAGCCTCAGCATCACAAAATGGACGCTTCTGCCACAGACACAAGTCTGACCTCCTGCTGCTGACTGAAACTCAGCCGAGGAGGCCTGGACAAAGGCTTTCCTGTCGTGGGGAGGTGTCACACCACCCCAGACAGGAGATAGTGGATTGTAGCAGGGAGGTTTGAAAGAAACCAGACACTGCCTGGGGAGCACAAGGCTTCCCCTTGCATAATCCGGTCAAACCGGTTCTGGGGCACACCAGCCCCAGTCCCAGCGCGACCCTGGACAAAGGGAAAGGGGTGTAACCACCCCCTTCCTGGGTCCCACCCATAGGAGGGACCTAGCAGGTAATCCAGCCCCCTAGATTGGTATAAGAATGGGAGCAGTGCCAAAGCACTCAGATTATCCTGACTGAAACTTATGAAACGAAACTCTGGACCCTTCGACATCCTACTCGACGTAGAAGACTGAAGAATCTCCCTTGTGGTCAAGGAGTGACCACCCTGTGCAAACAGGCAGCATCCAGCACCTCGACGTTTGCTTTGTTGCAGTTCCCGCGACAGAGATCGACAAGACCAAGCGTGCCTGCCTTCTAACAGCCCGATCCATAGTCCCTGCAGAGCTGAGACCCGTGGAGGTGACCGGAAGCGTGGGGCCCGCCATCTTGGAAAGACCACGATACGCTGACCGTGCACCCCACGAGTGACCCTCGAAGCTGTACATCGGGGTTTGAGAAGCCACAGCCCTGAGACTCTTTTGCACCGAAGCTCACCCCTCTACACTCACCCAGTGCTTCGTGGGGCCCTTCTGCTTCTTTTGGCTCAACGCGTTGGCCCGGTCACTTGCCCGTTGGCTTGGGGCCCCTGTGCCGACGAACTACGAAATCTAACTTGTGATTCTGGTTGCTCCAGACTTGCACTCGCTCCTCTGAAAAGGAGCACCCGCTCTGACCCTCCTGGTCTGAGTGAGAAGCAATCTTCCAGTCCTGCGTGGATTGCTCTTGCCAAGTGTTGTTTGCTCCAATCCTGAAGCCGACACCGCTGACGGCGAGAGCCTTCGTGGGACAGCTCGTAATCCACTCCTGGACGTCGCAGATGCCCTAGAGTCCACGTGGCAGCAGAGAGAAGCTCCTCGACAACCACCTGATTGCGCCCGACATTGCCTGGTTCCGTCCTGGTTTCACCCTGGTCACTGCTGAGTGACCCAGACTCTGTCCCCTCTGCTTTCAGGTACTCTACAACTCCGATCCGCCTTTGGATCACACCGGACACTTCTCCTTCACACCGCCTGCAGCATCTTCAGCTCCAAGCACCATCAACCAGCATGACAAAACCCGACACTACTTCGCACCTGTGCACCCGCTTCCTGTGGGTGAGGTAACTCATCAACGCCGGTGTTCCCACACTGGTACACACCTCTAGTGTATGTGTCTAAAGTTTCATCTTGCTAGGTTAAGCGGAAGTCTCCTTAAACTGTAACTTTATAACTTTTACGCACCATTGACTTTGCATTGGTGCATGCTTGTGCTTTAAGCGCTACACCCGAATCCCGCGGACTTTTCCCGACTTCAGCATTGCTAATCCCGACTGCTCCTAGCGATTCCCTAGGCCCTAGGCCTAACCACTGTTCGATTGGTATCTCTTATACCACTTTTTTAATATATGGTTTGCGTGGCCCCCGGCCTCATCCATAATTGTGCAACTTTCATATGTTTAACTGTGCTTTTGTTTAAACGCTTGTGCCTCTGCACTCATAAAGAGTACAGAGGATTATTCTAGTAATAAATACATATATTTTTATAATATATACTTGTGTGGTGTCCTTTCATTTGATATTACAGGATTGTGATTGGTAAAACAGCTTGCTTAACAAGACCTCTAGAGTTAAGCCTTTAAGGCTGCTTAGTCCATGCTCCCATTAGGATAGCTTGTCTATAAGGTTGACTTACAACCAGACACCAAAAGGGATTGTTTGGACTGATACAAGGTGGTTCCAGAATTGGCAACATCATACATCAGGCCAACTTCTCACACTATGTATTACTATGTCTATAGTAGTAGGTTGCTGTGAAACGAAAATATGTTTTTCAGCCGCAGGTCGGATGTAACCCCTAGGCTTTGTGTCTATAGGCACTTGAGGTGCTAAGGTCCAACATACCCCCGCCACCCTCCCCCCCCATTAGCACGAATTAAGAAAGTAGCGCTTTATCAAACATCTGTTGATTAGCCGGCGGCCGGTAAATATTCGCTACCCACGATCGAGATTCTTAAATTCCTGATAAGTTGTCGTATTATAAACTGTACCCCCCCCCCCTACACACACACACACACTCCCGCTCACACACGTAAGACAAGCAGTCCCGAGGTAGGTAGGTAACTACAGGAGGTAGAACGAGGCAGACAGTGTCAAGGAGTCATGGACAGAGAGAGTGGCACAGAGAGTGGGACGTAGAGGGGTGGGGAGAGAGACCTGGAGAGAAAGGGCAGCAACAGATACATATAGCTTTAGGTAGAGACCAGCAGTCAGAGATAATGAGACATTTATAAACTGAGAGAGAGAGTTAAAGAGTTAGATGAGTGCAGTTTGGAAGGAGGAGAGAGAGAGAGAGGGAGACCCAGTTAAAGCTAAAGAAACTCAGAGACGGGCAGGGGGAGCTCCATGGCGAGAGACAGTGAGAGACAGACAGTGCAAACATAAGTAAGAGAGAGAGAACTAAAAAGCGCGCAGGAGAGGCAAAAATCCACAGCCACAGAAGAGAAACGTAGGCTAGAAGAAAGAGTGAGAGACAGGCAGATTGAGTCAAAGACCAAGAGAGTGTAGTACAGCAATAATTTTACGCCCCACCACTTTCAAATGTGACCAGCCACCACTGCTCGCCATGCTAATATATCTTATATCGAGTGGCGTTGTATCTAGCTTTGGTCACTTCAGTCAGAAGGTGTTGAAAGTCAAGGTGCACCACATCTAGTCCCCATCTCCCACCCCGCACCATGCCTCCCTGCATAACAGGCACAAAACCACCAGCCACCCCCAACTTGCAGAGTGCCTGTCGCACTCCTTGAGGCATCTGTGCATGAAGGCAATAACAGCCCCGGCCTTTTGACCCCTTAACGGTGCTCTACACTTCCCCCACAGTGACAGTTGAGGATGGAACTGCCAGGGACTTTCTAGAAGCTTCCAGCTCTTTCTGGTAGGTAGGAGGAGGGGTGTATATGTAGAGCAGTAGAGATGCCATATGCTCAGACTGAGTGTGGACTTAATTGAGAGGGGACACTCTGCCAGGAGGTACTGCCACAAGGACCTGTGTGCTGGCCCCTGAGCCCATCTGTACCCCTCTGCTGTCCACAGGGCCAATGGGAGTCTTTGCTGGAGTGAAGACTGCTATGTCAGGAGGAGTGCCACTTTATGGGAGATGACTGCTTCTAGGAGCTGCTGTCCTATACTAATGAGTGCCCACTGTCTGCTGATCTTGCCCAGCCTTGTCTGCCTGCTCTGCTGCCCTAGCGCCTCGTGAGCGCTATACTGCCTGCACTCCAAGGAGGTGAGGAGCATTTGGCGCTACTCCCACGGGTGGGACCCTGGAACTGTGAGTCACCTAGCGCCTGGTGAGTGCCATATTTGAAGTGACTGTGCTACTCTGCCTGCACTCTAGCGCCTGGTGTGCACTGTTTTCCTGATTACCAGAAGAGGTATGCGATCTTCTGTCCCTGAAGCTTCTAGTGGGACCTAGCGCCTCGCAAGCGCTATATTCAAGGTGCAAGGGGAAGAGGAGCTGAAGCCTGCAGCGTTGTGCTGTTAAAGCGCTATGACTCAATTCCCCTGTGTGTGTGCTGCATTGTGCTGCTGCCAGAGTACCTTATTCGCATTGACTGTGCTCTGCTTGCTGCCAAGGCGCTACCACTGTGCCCAGGAGAAGAGGAGCGGATGTCTGCAGCGCCGGGATTCTAAAGCGCTACGAGTGGATTGTGGCGTGTGGGATTCCCCCGGCCTGCTTGGTTGACAGTGGGCAGCTGCAACGTATTGGGGGGCATTGTACTCCTCAGGAGAAGAGAGAGAGGAGTGAGAGACACTCCTGCCCTGCCTCAGTGCTGTGCTTTGCTTTTGCTGTTTTTGCTGTTTTTGCAGCCAGCCCTGACTTTGAGGGACATAGGGCATTTGAGCCCCGGAGAAAGCATTTTCCAAAGGGGGAGAAAGAGGGAAGATGAAACCAAGCTCACCCTCCTTAACCCCTTGTATGCTCATGACGGAGCCGCTCCGTCATGAGCATCGGCTGAGCTGTGCTCATGACGGAGCGGTTCCGTCATGGCCCTGCCGCCGCGCCTGCGCGGCGCTGATTTCGCGCCTGCGCGGCGCATTCTATTGAGCGGGCGGGGCCATGACGGAACTGCTCCATCATGAGGACAGCGCAACCACGGCTCGTGACGGAGCGGCTCCGTCAGGAGCATGCGAGCGCCGCTCGGGCCCCCCCCCCACTAGCGCTGCGGCAGAACTGCCGCCGCAGCGAAGGGGTTAAATTAACAGTGAACATAAAACCCTTGGGACCAAGGGTCAAGGGCCTAGCTTTTCAGTGACTAGTATTCACAACACTCGCTGGAGTTGGAATCACTCTGTCTTTAGAAGAAAGAAAAGGATTTTTCTTTCTTGTGTCCCCTCACTCACCTGGGTTTTCCTACAGTGACATGCTTCATCATTGGGGCCATCCCAGCCCTATTCGGACTGAGGAGTGCTGCGACTTGCGAACTATGTAGGAGCACTTTAAGTGATGGACTATGTGTGGTGCAAAAGGTGTTGTGAAGTGGAGTGGTATTATTTAAGTGGGTTAAAACTACCGACCTAGTGAGCTACAAATGATTTATTCTTGCTCCTGGGGCGTACAATAAAAACGGGGTGGAATGTTAAGGATCCTACTGGCAATTAGAAATGGTCCGGAGGTTGCAGCGTAGGTGTTTCAGCCTTGTTATCCCGAAATCCAAATTGGAAGGGATACGAGCTGATTTGGTTAATTGGACGATCCCAAGGAAAGCTAAAAAGAATAGGGTTATGATCAGATATTGTCCTTGGATTGATTTCAATCTTACCAGATCCAACAATTTGAAGAGAGGTGAAGACATAATCGATGCGGACCATTTTGCTATGAGGTATCGAATAATAAGTAAAACCAGCTTGATTTGGATGATGATAATGCCATGTATCCGACAATCCATGTTCAACCAGGAGAGTGCGTAGTGCCTTATACACTTGAGGCTTCCGTCCAACATATATGTTATGTTTTATTATATCTAAATTACTGGGAATGTTTATATTAAAGTCTCCACAGAAAAACAAGGGATGAGGCCACATAGCTAGCTCTAAATTTAGATTCCTTATAACCTGTGGGTCATCTAGATTAGAGGCATATATTGAGCAGATAGAGAAAAGACGGCCCTTAATCGATAATTCTACTATTACCCATCTACCAGAATTGTCTTGTTTTACTCTTTTAACAAGTCCTAGCCCAGTCTTTAAAAAAATAGCAACTCCCCTGATTGTAGAGGTCTGTCGGGTACAAGCCACCAACCCATAACCCACAAATCTAAGACATGCACGATTACCCCATGGGATATGGGTTTCCTGCAGGCAGATAATATCCACCTGCATTATCTTCAACAGCTCATAAAAAACTCTGCGTTTCTTGGGATCATTTAAACCACATATGTTCCAAGTTACAAACTTCAATCTAGAAACAGCCATAATGTTTGGTGAAAGACCGAGAGCCCTAAATGAACATGAGACCTTTTATAACAAATAAAAATGCGGTCAAACTGTTTTTTACTGATAAATATACACATCAATATCACCTCATATGCATTCGAGGAATGACACCAATAATGAGAAAACAGGATAATCAACTCTGAGCACCACCACCACCACCACCACACCACCACCCCACAACCCACCCCGATTGAACCACCCACCTTGCCGAATCCAACCCCCCTACCCAAAGATCCCCACCCCCCCTCTCCCCCCATACTGGGCATCAGGACCAATGTCCTTGTGATGGTTGAGTTAGCGTTACACACACCCCGCTGAACCCATAGTGTTCCCCCTTTTTCAGATTAGCGATGACCCTGAGACAACCTAGATAAGCAGAGAAAATTAGATCATATATATATATATCTAAGGGGTCATCGAATAAGAAAAAAGATATAATATAGAATAAGGCACAAAAAAAATAATATGATTACTATGGTATGTTAATCAATCAGAAAACATTTGCCTAAACTTAAATTATATTGAGTCCAGAAACTCCTTAGCAAGAATCTCCGACATGAAAAACCTTGTCTGACCTTGAAAAAGAACTTTTAGTTTTGCTGGAAAAAGCAGAAAAACCTGGGCCCCCTTAGCCTGAAATAGAGGAATCTGTTGCCGGAGGTGCCAGCGGCGAGTAACCGTCTCTGAGCAAAAATCAGGACGCACAAAAAATTGACATCCCTTGGCGGATCGTTTCTTATTGGGTCTGGCGAGGTCAAATATACGTTCACGGGCAATGAAGTTATTGAAGCAGATCAAGATGGCACAAGGATAGATGTTTTTTGCGGCGGTGGATTGTTTTCTACTATTTAACGGAAAGCGATGTGCTCTTTGAATCTCAAGATTCCAAGCCCACTGAGTAACCTCGGGAAAGGCTTCAAAGAAAAGCTCCACTATAAACCGCCGTGGATTGTCACCTTCTTTATTTTCCTCTATCCCCAGGACGCGGAGATTATTCCTTCTTGCGCGATTTTCGAGATCAGTAAGCTTCCAGAGAATATCCTTACGTTGTTCTTTGACCTCTGTAACTAATTCTTTCTGAGTGGCAGCAGCATCTTCCAAAGCAGAAATCCTTTCTTCCGCTTCGGCAACCCTAGTAGTGGTTTCGGTACATGTTTTAATAACCCGTTCGCATATTTTCTTGTTTGGTTGCCTCCCTATGCATAAGGATAGTTTGATAGATTGTTACTAATGAAACCTCTCCGGGAGCCTCTGGCATGAGTAGGACAGTACCTTCGCCGGATTTCTGCGAATTTAGATCAGATTAATCAGCAGATAACCCATTGTGGGAGTCCTGCGGATTAGACATAGAAGATAACTTAGCACTGGAGGCTTTGCGAACAGTATTAGTATTCAAATCTTTCAGTGACTAATTAACACGCCAGTCTGCGGAATCACTGTCATAATCAGACCACTGCAACTCTGGACAATCAACGTCTTCCTCCCCGGATGCAGAGTGATCGGAGACTGAATAAAAGTTCTCATTAGAATCACTGACCTCAGACCCCCAGGTATCATGAGAAGACGCTGTAGGTAACTCCTGTGTAACTGCTGTGTAACTGCTGTGTGATTGATAACAATTTGGACTCCATTATCCAGCATGCACTGGGGTGGTAGGGTTTGACATGCAAATGGATCTGGAATAGCACCAGTAACGGAGACTGATTCTGTAGTTGGAGTAATACCATTAGCAAGGACAGGCGGATCAGAGAGAGGGGGGGAGTGATTAGAGATAAGCTGTGAGATGAGGGGCACAGATACCAAGGTACTCACCCCCCCCCCTTTGTAGCAGGTCCTGCAGCTGTCGGGTTTTCCTCTTGCACTGCAGCGATAGTTCCAGCGTCTGTGATGAGATTTTTCCCCTTTCCTCCATGTTTATTAAACATTGCTGGCGTTGTTTTGTCCTTAGTGACATTACCCACAGGAGTCAGTGAAGCGGGTTTGTCAATGGTGCGAGTCTTTTGCGTCACGGCAGGATTTGCTGTTGTAGTGTTCTTCGGGTCGGTCTCCTGTTGGACGCGACCCGTACTGCGGGATTTCAAGGCAGCAGCTGCCGCTTTGGTGAGAGCCTTTGGTGGCATTTCAGCGTGTCAGCGATAATATAGAGCGTTATCCGACAGAAGAGCCAGTGAACCGTTGGAGGGAGGGAGGATCAGTGCTGACCGGTAAGAACAGATGCGAGACTGCAGGAACGCTCCAGGAAATGATACCGGGGGTCGCCCAGAGCAGGCGGGTTGGAAAAGGGTTGTGGTGCTGTTAGTAATAAGTCAATGATGAGTCTACAATCCATCAAGTAAATAGTAGCCTTTGAAACGATATTTCCTCTCACAGCAGGAACGAGAGGCTCATAGAGGGTCCGCTACGGCTCAGCGGTGAAAACGCCAACTCACTCGGCCGAGAGCACGGCCGCCATCTTGCCTCAGGACATTCGATAGGAAACTCTTAGCTGATAAACTATATCAAGAACAACTTAATTCATGGATCTCAGAGTTTTTTTCAATTAACACTGGTACTGCTCCGGTCGGTATTGTCTGGGACACATTCAGGGCGCATTACGTGGTGAAACCAAAAGATTTGCTTCTTATCGTTGGAAGACTGAGCAGCAAGCTGTAAAAACCAGACTCTCAGCTCTCCAACAAGCTGAATTGGATCTAAGTACTAATATTCGTAAGGGAGAAGACATAGCAGTCAGCATGAAATTAGTTGCTATAGCCAAATCTAATTTATTAGAACCCTTATATAAAGATGTAGCTACTAAATACTTTCAATATCGAACTACTATGTATGAATTGGGTGAAAATTCGGGTAAGGGCTTAGCAAAACGTCTACGACAAAGGGCCATAGCTAATCAGATTATTAAGGTTAAAGATAGTTCTGGCACTATTCAGGACACAAGTGCTGGTGTTTTAGATGTTTTTGTTGACTTCTACACAACTTTATATACGGAAGAAACCAATATAACCTTACAGCAACAAACTGGGCTAGATCAATTTTTCCAATCCTTGGATACTCTCAGAGTTACAGATGACCAGAATCAAATCCTGGCCGAACCTATCTGCTGGGAGGAAGTTCTGATCGTCATGAAATCTCTTTCTAATGGTAAAGCTGCAGGGCCAGATCTGATCCATCTTGAATTTTATAAGAACTTCTCACATCTATTCAGGCAGCAAATGTTAGAAGTCTTTCGTCTTGCTCAGTCTGGATCAATTCCTGATTCATGGCGACACTCGACTATTGTACTTTTTAGGAAGAAAGGCAAGGATGAACTAAACCCAGCTTCATATCGACCGATTGCATTAATCAATACAGACAGTAAAATCTATTCAAGGATACTCGCCTTCCGTCTAAACCAAACAATTCTCCCTCTGGTTTCTATCCGTCAACACAGGTTTATTCCAGGTCGGGATACAACAGATCACATCAGGCGAGTAGTGGCACTTCTGGATTGGGCAAGGACCACAAATTCTGCCCTCGGGGTGATCCTGTTGGATGCCGAGAAGGCATTTGACAGGGTCTCCTGGGGGTATTTGTGGTCCGTTATGTCCTGGAAGGGCTATGCACCCGAATTTATCCAAGCTCTACAAGCTTTATATATATCTCCAATGGCTAAAATCCGTATTTCTGGTAATGAATCACATTATTTTTCTATTAGCAGGGGCACCAGGCAAGGCTGCCCTTGCTCTCCCCTTCTTTTTGCTTTATTTATTGACCCGTTTTTATCCTTAATAGAAAATTCCCATCTCATTACCCCTGTCACAGTGCATGGAATTAAATATAAGTCATTGGCATATGCTGATGATATTGTAGTGCTAACTGACAACGTCCCTCAATCTTTTCCTGCACTGGAGATTTTGGCAGCTCAATTTGGTATAATCTCGGGGTACAAATTAAATATCGCAAAAACCCAAATTTTACAATCCATGGCTATGCCTATTTCACAAGTTCCTATTACCACTGTCGCAACATATCTCGGGATTCAAATCTCGCCTGATGTAGATCAGATTCTAGATTTGAATTATTCTTCTACCATTGAATCTCTTCATAACAAATTGGAAGGGCTTGATCGCCTACACCTCTCGCTGTTTGGTCGGTCTAATATCCTCAAAATGTTTGTCCTCCCTTAGTTTTTATATTTTTTTAGATCTATCCCATTATTAATACCATCTCTAATTCTGAAGAAAGCGGAAAGAATATGCCAACGATTTTTATGGTCATATCGTAAACCAAGATGGGCAGCTAAATGGGCATGCCTTCCACAGGAGCGCGGGGGTGGACAGTTCCAAACTTAACATTTTACTACTGGGCAGCCATGGTTCAACATTTTGCTGTCCCTCTTCTAGGGGATGTTGCTGAACTTCCAGTTCATCTTTCTCCTTCAATATATTCAATATCCTTGGGAGACTCTATAAAAGGGGTACTTACTCGTATACTCGAACCTAGTTATTTAAAAAAAAATAATAATTTAAGGTATTATGGGCATTATTTTCAATATGGCAAAAAGTTCGACGACATTTTCACATTTCTAAGATAACGTACTATACCCCACTAACAGCTTCTAGATTACTCCCAATGATCTTTCAAGAGGGGGTGGCAAATATTTGGATAACTCTTGGTGTAAGGGAGATAGGTGACCTAACCGATTCAGGCCAAATAGCTTCCTTTTTGTTTTTAAAGGAGAAATGTCATCTCCATGCTAATCATTTTTTTAAATATCTTCAATTGAGAAGTTTTTTTAGATAAAAAGTTTCCTCAACACCCAATAATGCTCCAAAAACTTGCTATAGTTGAATCTATCAGAAGGAAAATGAAAATTGGCAATTTATATAAAACTTTTTTATCCCAACTTCCTGACAACCTTAATTATCAGAATGACAAATGGGCGACAAAATTCGGAGTACCTATTATTGATCTAAAATATCCACTTGTATTAGCCAGATCGGTTTTCGTATCAGGCACCCTTCGATCTCAAAGTTATATGTCCATGTTCAATCTCTATTACACACCGGCAAAACTTGTTAAGTGGGGGGTGGTCCATGGGGGTAAAGGGTCATTCTATGCCAGATGTAAATTTCCTTCTGCAGATTCTGTTCATATGTTTTACAGTTGTCCGGAGTTATTTCTTTTCTTGAATCAAATTGAAACTTTTCTCATGCAGATTACTCAAATTTCTGTCAAAATAACCGCTGAAATGGTAATCACTGGCTACGAATATTCTACGGCTTTGGAAAAAACAAGACATTTACAAGCTTTTCTTTTTATATTTATGGCAATGATCAGACTTTGTGTTACGTCGCTTTGGATTAATCCTGAACCTCCTACTTTTTGTCATTGGAAAGCCAGGATGTTGGCTTGGTATAAACTCGAGACTTCAGTACAGCCTTTTAGAGGAAAGAGAAGACGCCTAATCGCCTCTAAGAACTGGGCACCATTTGAAAAATGGGTTGCAAATTAATTAATTAATTGTTATTATTATTTTCTCATGATGCTTATTGTTGGACAGGCCACATGAAGGGCTTGCTTCCTCCCCGCATGACAGGGCCCGAGCCCCGGCCCTCCAGGTGTTACCCACAGAAGCACCCCGCACCCCGTCTCATACGGGACTCCTGCCCCCAGACATCTCTGTATCATGGGGCCGAACCACTACCGGCCCTCGCCCGGCCCGGCCGCCATCTTGGACACTGCACCACGAGGCCGCGTGGCCTCAGATCGACCCTAACCCTGGGCCTGGCCAGGCCCGACATCCCGGCACCACCATCCACCCAGGAGGTGAACGGACCACTTGGCAGGTCAATGGGAGAAAGAAGTGTTGATGGCTCTCCCCCGCCAGGTGCCGATCGCCCCCCAGCTCCCCCGGGCGCTGGCTCCACCCCCCTGCTGGGTGTCTGGACTCCCTCATCCCGGACCTCCCGACCTCCAAGTGCGAGGGTCCGGACATCAAAGGGCGCCAGACCTATAACTGGAGCAGCCCCAGAGCAGGAAGGCAGTTGTATCCTGGAGTCGAGAGACACCGTGAAGAACTCCTCCTTGACGGACTACTGGCGCTGCCGTAGCCCTGCCTTGCGAACTATCATCTTGCCTGCTGGCGCTGCCGCAACCTTCTTCACCCTTCATCCTCGTCGGGACCTGCTGGCGCTGCCGCGGACCGTTGTAACTACCACCTTCACCGGGACCTGCTGGCGCCGCCGCGGACCGTCGCTACCTACAATCATCTCGGGACCTGCCGGCGCTGCCGCGGCCCGTCCAGTTAGAACGCCGAGCTCGAGGATTGTGAGTTATTCATCACACCATCGCATCTACCAGATTGGTAACAAGACTGTCCCGCTACCCCCCTTCCCATCCAAGAGACTAGAATCGAGGGGATCCCTGAGTCCGGACCTCCTTGTACCATTCCACCGTACTTAAAAGATTGCTTATAAAGAACGTTAAACCTTATCTTTGGGTGGTGTACGTCTGTGGGGGGGAAGTTATTCGTCTGTACGATCGCTGGAGACGGCTCTCCCTGGAGACCTCTCCCCTTGTCCTCGGCCGACCCTCCCGGTCCGTCTAACATTGGTGGCCAGCGGCGCGATCCGAAGCAACGCGTAATCGTACAGAGAGTAGCTCACCCCACGACGAAACCACAATGACAACCAAAGAGAGAGGATCCACCGAGAAATTCCAGATGGAGAAATTGGAAGAGTACAGCCATCGTGAATTGAAACAATTCTGCATTGAACTAGGCATTGCTACCACCGGTCTGAGTACTAAAGACGATTTCAAGCACGCCATTGAGTCATGGGCAGAAACCGGGGCCGTCAGACCCCCGGACCAAAACGTTGCAGCATCAGAGAGGAACACCACGGCTCCCGAGGAGCGAAGAACGGGTCTCTCGCAGGAAGAGATCCAAGAGAGAGAAAAAAACAGACTACATGAGTTAGAAATGGCCCGACTCAATATGGACGGTGAACTCATATTAGCCGAACAAAAACTGAACCTAGAACATCTGCGGCTCCGAGAAGAACGGGAAGAAAAACAGAGGCAGAGAGAGCTCGAAGAAAAGAGATTAGCGCCAACTAGCAGAAATAAACCTACGGAAGCAGAACAAAGAACTGGGGGTGCCCGAGCAACCGCGCCCCCCAGGAGCAACAGAAAAGAAAGTACACATCCCCAAGGATGTCGTTCGAGAGTATTTCCGAGATGACGACATACAACAGTGGTTCAAGGCCTACGAGATCGCCATGACCTCCCACCGGATCGATCGAAGTGACTGGGGAGCCGGTCTATGGGGGAGGTTCGTCAATGAAGGCCGCGATGCCCTGTTACAGCTCCCAGACCATCTGATGACCTCCTATGACCACATGAAGGCGGCCCTCCTCACCCGATATGGGCTCACACCCGAAATGTACCGCCAGAGGTTCCGAGACTGCACCCGGATCCCGGGTACAACTTGGGTGGAATATGTAAACTATTTCAGCCGAGCCTTCGAGGGTTGGATCAAGGGAAGCCATGTAACGACCTACGAGCAACTTTTTAATCTCATGGTGTGGGAGCACCTCTCTAACAACTGCTTCGTCGAGCTCAGGCAGCACCTCCTCGACAGTAAATTGACTGACCCACGGCAGCTCGCCGCCGAGGCTGACCGGTGGGAGAGCACTCGAGTAGGCCGGAGTGGGCCACACGAACAGAACCGGAACAACCAAGGTCAGCACCGTCCCCGAGGAGGAGGAGGAGGCCTAGGACGAGGAAGAGACACCGTCCCGGCCACTCCCGCTGCCAGCACCCCGCCCCAGCCAACCGGGGCAACCCCCCGGTGCGCCCGGGGTTCCGAGCCAATGTCACGTGTCACCGATGCCAGCGAGTCGGCCACTACGCCAATGACCCGAACTGTCCACAGAACCAGACTCCGAGACCCCGCCAGGTAGCTGCCGCCGCCCTGGGGGGAGAACAAATCTCCGAAGAACAGGAAGAATGCGAACAAGAACAACAAGAGTGGGAACCGGCCGCCATGGTTTTAGCGTGCCTAGGGGGAAGAGACATGGTCCCGCGGGCTCCCCTACCCGCCAACACCAGAAAATATAGTCAGTGGGTGAACATTAATGGGCGCAGGGCCGAAGCACTACGTGACACAGGGGCCAGTGTGACGGCCGTCCGCTGTCACCTGGTGACCCCAGAACAGATCCTGCCGAACATTCTCTGCCCCGTCCGTTCAGCCGACAATTCGGAGAGTCTATGTCGGATGGCCTGCGTCCCCTTCGAATGGGGAGGAGTCTCCGGCATGTTGAAGGTGACGGTCCGAGATGATGCCCCCGTGGACTGTCTCCTGGGGAATGATCTTGAGTGTTCCCCGTGGGCCGCCGTAGAAAGAAGAGAGCACCTGGGGATGTTGGGCCTCCCGGACTGGGCGTGCGCAACCACCCGGTCCATGGCCGCCCGTACCATCCCCCGACCAGAAGAACCCGAATGGCCAGCACCTCCTCCCCCGATCGCTCCAGTAGAGGACACCGACCACACCGACCCCCCAGAGCAAACTCCCGAAGGGCTCGCTCAGCCCCAGGACCTTCCCGGCCTGGCTCAGTGGCGTCAAGAGGGGGGGCCCACCCAGGAACAGTTCCGTCAAGAGCAGAAGACCTGTCCCTCTCTCGAGGGACTCCGCCAGCAAGCCCTCGCCCAGAGCGCAGGGGACACCACCGGAACCCATTGGATCTATTGGGACAACGACCTGTTGTACAGTGAACAGAGAATCGCAGAGTTAGGGGCCAGTCGAGTGCTGGTGGTGCCGCTCCGTTTTAGAGACTTCTTGTTAAATTTGGCCCACGATGTCCCCCTGGCTGGACACCTGGGTCAAGACAAAACCTACAGTCGCCTGGTGACCCACTTTTTCTGGCCCAAGATGAGAAACGACGTCCTCAACCACTGCCGGTCCTGCCCCACGTGCCAGGCCAGCGGGAAGAGCGGCCGCAAACTTAAAGCACCTCTGCAACCCTTCCCAGTTGTCACCACCCCGTTCGAGAGGGTGGGAATAGACATTGTGGGGCCCCTGGACCCCCGTACAGCACAAGGACATCGGTTCATCCTGGTACTGGTGGACCACGCCACCCGCTACCCCGAGGCTGTTCCCCTGCGAACTGTAACAGCCCCGGTGGTCGGCCGGGCCTTAATGGGGATCTTCTCCCGGGTGGGCTTTCCCCGAGAAGTCGTCAGGGACAGAGGCACAAACTTTATTTCAAAATATATGAAGTCCCTCTGGCAACAGTGCGGGGTCACCTACTGATTCACGACCCCCTATCACCCTCAAGGAAACGGACTAGTCGAGCGGTTCAACCGCACGCTCAAAGGGATGATTGGGGGGTTGGAAGAGCCCCTCCGTCGCCAGTGGGACGTACTACTGCCGTGCCTCCTCTTCGCATATCGAGAAGTCCCCCAGAAGTCCCTCGGCTTCAGCCCGTTCGAACTCTTGTACGGACACCCTGTGCGAGGGCCCCTCAGCCTAGTCAAAGAAGGTTGGGAGATGGCCCCCCTAAAGACCCCTCCAGATGTCTTCAAGTACCTCCTGACCCTACGCAATCAGACCAGGCGATTCAGAGAAATGGCGAAAGCGAACCTGGAGGCCAGTCAGGAGGACATGAAAAAATGGTACGATCAAAATGCCTCCTCCATCGAATTCGAACCTGGCCAACAAGTGTGGGTGATGTCCCCCACCGAACCATGTGCCTTGCAGGACAAGTGGACGGGGCCCTTCAAAGTGGTCGAGCGCAAGAGCCCCGTCACCTATCTCATCGATATGGAATCTCCACGGAACCCCCTCCGGGTCCTCCACGCAAATAGACTCAAACCCCACTTTGTGCGCTCGGAGCTCAGCCTCCTGATGGCTACAGACAGCGGAGCGGAAGAAGACTCCGAGCCTCTCCCTGATCTCCTAAAGACCCGGGAGAAAGATGGTTCTGTGGACGGGGTCCGACTCTCAGATGCCCTCACCCCGGAACAGCGCCAAGGCTGCCGGGACCTCCTGCTGCAGTTTGCGACCCTGTTTTCCCTCACCCCAGGGGTCACCCCCTGGTGCTTGCATGACGTGGACACTGGGGACAGTCCCCCTATCAGACATCGGGCGTACCGCGTACCAGATCGGGTACGGGCCTGCATCCAAGAGGAGGTGTCAAAGATGCTCACGATCGGGGTCATCGAGCCTTCGGACAGCCCCTGGGCCAGCCCGGTCGTGCTGGTCCCCAAAGCTGCTGCCCCCGGCACCACCCCTGAGCTCCGATTCTGTGTCGACTATCGGGGCTTGAACGCTGTCACCAGAACCGACGCTCATCCCATCCCCCGAGCAGGTGAACTGATCGACCGCATGGGGGCTGCCCGCTACCTCAGCATCTTCGACCTGACGGCGGGCTACTGGCAGATCGGTCTCACACCCCGGGCTCAAGAACGATCCGCCTTTTCCACTCCCGATGGCCACTACCACTTCAAAGTCATGCCGTTCGGCATGAAGAATGCTCCAGCTACTTTTCAGCGACTGGTGAACCAGGTCTTGGCGGGGCTCGAGGAGTTCAGCGCCGCCTACCTGGACGATATCGCTGTGTACAGCCGCCACTGGTCTGACCACCTCCACCACCTCCGAGAGGTCCTGCAGGCCCTCCAACGGGCCAGCCTCACAATCAAGGCCAGCAAGTGCCAAATTGGTCAGGGGTCCGTGACCTATCTCGGACACCAGGTGGGAAGCGGTCTGGTGGCCCCTCTTCAACTCAAGATCGCTGCCATCCAGTCCTGGCAGCCTCCCGTCACGCAGACCGAGGTCCGAGCCTTCTTGGGGCTCACAGGCTACTACCGGCGGTTCGTGAGGGATTATGGCAGCATTGTGGGGCCCCTCAAGGAACTCGCATCCAAAAACCACCCGAAGAAGGTCAACTGGACCCCAGACTGTCAAGCGGCCTTCGAGAAGCTGAAGGCCGCCATGTGCACTGCCCCTGTGCTCCAGGCCCCCGACTACAGTCGGGAATTCATCGTACAAACGGATGCCTCCGACCATGGTATTGGGGCGGTCCTCTCCCAGTTGAACCCCGAAGGACTTGACCAACCAGTGGCCTTCATCAGCAGACGTCTCCTGGCCCGAGAACAGCGCTGGAGCACCATCGAGAGGGAGGCCTTCGCAGTGGTGTGGGCCCTCAAAAAGCTCCGGCCCTATCTCTTCGGTACCCACTTCCGGGTGCAGACAGATCATCGGCCCCTGCAGTGGCTAATGCAGATGCGGGGGGAAAACCCCAAACTATTGCGTTGGTCCATCTCCCTGCAGGGGATGGACTTCACTGTGGAACATCGACCGGGCCAAGACCACGCCAACGCAGATGGCCTGTCACGCTTTTTCCGCCTCGACGAGGAGAGTCCCCAAGAGGATGGGTGACTCTCCCCGCCTTCAGCTGGGGGGGACGCATGTTGGACAGGCCACATGAAGGGCTTGCTTCCTCCCCGCATGACAGGGCCCGAGCCCCGGCCCTCCAGGTGTTACCCACAGAAGCACCCCGCACCCCGTCTCATACGGGACTCCTGCCCCCGGACATCTCTGTATCATGGGGCCGAACCACTACCGGCCCTCGCCCGGCCCGGCCGCCATCTTGGACACTGCACCACAAGGCCGCGTGGCCTCAGATCGACCCTAACCCTGGGCCTGGCCAGGCCCCGACATCCCGGCACCACCATCCACCCAGGAGGTGAACGGACCACTTGGCAGGTCAATGGGAGAAAGAAGTGTCGATGGCTCTCCCCCGCCAGGTGCCGATCGCCCCCAGCTCCCCCGGGCGCTGGCTCCACCCCCCTGCTGGGTGTCTGGACTCCCTCATCCCGGACCTCCCGACCTCCAAGTGCGAGGGTCCGGACATCAAAGGGCGCCAGACCTATAACTGAAGCAGCCCCAGAGCAGGAAGGCAGTTGTATCCTGGAGTCGAGAGACACCGTGAAGAACTCATCCTTGACGGACTACTGGCGCTGCCGTAGCCCTGCCTTGCGAACTATCATCTTGCCTGCTGGCGCTGCCGCAACCTTCTTCACCCTTCATCCTCGTCGGGACCTGCTGGCGCTGTGGCGGACCGTTGTAACTACCACCTTCACCGGGACCTGCTGGCGCCGCTGCGGACCGTCGCTACCTACAATCATCTCGGGACCTGCCGGCGCTGCCGCGGCCCGTCCAGCTAGAACGCCGAGCTCGAGGATTGTGAGCTATTCATCACACCATCGCATCTACCAGATTGGTAACAAGACTGTCCCGCTACCCCCCTTCCCATCCAAGAGACTAGAATCGAGGGGACCCCTGAGTCCGGACCTCCTTGTACCATTCCACCGTACTTAAAAGATTGCTTATAAAGAACGTTAAACCTTATCTTTGGGTGGTGTACGTCTGTGGGGGGGAAGTTACTCGTCTGTACGATCGCTGGAGACGGCTCTCCCTGGAGACCTCTCCCCTTGTCCTCGGCCGACCCTCCCGGTCCGTCTAACACTTATATAATTTTTTTCTTTATGTTCTTGTTTGATGTATGTTTTGATGATCTACCTCTTCCCACCACCACGGGATGAAAGGGGGAAAAAACAATAAAAAAAAGAATAAAAAAAAAAAAAGGAAGGGATACGAGCAACATTCCGCATTCCATGGGGCAAAGTTAGGTCCCTATACATATACTATGTGACCATTATTTTGCGTATGTACTAATGCATGACTTATTATTGCAGCATTTAATTTAATATGTTTTTTTACAATAATCTCACTTGAGCTCGTTTAGGAGTGGCGAACACAGGACTGGTCCCTGTGTAGTACTGAAGAAGAGCTTGGGGAAGCTCGAAACATGTTGACAGAAACTGCTATGTACACCTAACTCATTGCCAGTAGGTTCCTTAGCATTCCACCCCGTTTTTAATGTATCCCCCAGGAGCAAGAATAAATCATTTGTAGCTCACTAGGTAGGTAGTTTTAACCCACTTAAATAATACCACTCCACTTCACAACACCTTTTGCACCACACATAGTCCATCACTTAAAGTGCTCCTACCTAGTTTGCAAGTCGCAGCACGCCTCAGTCCGTAGAGGGCTGGGATGGCCCCAATGATGAAGCATGTCACTGTGGGGAAACCCTGGTGAGTGAGGGGACACAAGAAAGAAAAATCCTTTTTTTTCTTCCAAAAACATAGTGATTCCAACTCCAGCGAGTTTTGTGAATACTAGTCACTGAAAAGATAGGCTCTTGACCCTTGGTTCCAAGGGTTTTATGTCACAGCCCTGGAGAAAGGCCAGTTGGCCTGGGGCCAGTTTCAGAGTGCTGTGCCCCCGAATGGGGCGAACTGTATTTATGCTGGCGAGGCCTATTGCCCCATATGATTTCTTGCATAATATTGTTGCATAATGCATTTGTACCAAGGGTGATACCTAATGCTTTTCTCTCTGATTTGCAGTGCTGATTTTGGGCCATTGGTAATTTGAGAGCCCACGAGTAGGGGCTCCCCAGGCGCAGTAGTGTCAGAAGCGAATCTGCAACTTTGAGGCAGCTATTCCAGGTGTATTTACATAAAGTGTACTGTTAATGTTGCTCATGCCTAATGCATGTGGTTATATCGCTAATGGCTTCTTTCCCCCTAATGCTTACAGGTTGTTTGGGGGTTACTAGGGATGCACCATTATGATAATGTTCTGTCCTAATGTGCTCAATGATGAAATGCCTCATGTGTATGCCCCATTCTAATATGATTAGGCCCCATGTACCGCAGGAGGTGCCTTATGCATCTGCTAATGCCTAAGGTGATGTTGCCTAGCGTTTTTACCCTAATGAGAATGCTTCATGCGCACTATGTTTCACTATGTTTATGTCCACAGGTTGATGCCTAATGCTTTTCCCGCCTAATAGGTTATTCATACTATTTGTATGCCTAGTGCATAATGCTGGCAATGCTTTTACCCTAATGCTACCTTGTTGGGGTCCTGCGTCAAGTGCCTAATCTAAGGTGATTTAATGCTCCCATGGTTTAGGCCTCAGCTGAGTATGGTGTGCCTAATGATATGCAGAATATGCTCACCCGTTATGCCTAATGTATTTGTGTTTTCAGGTCCACTGTGACTTTAAGCCTAAGGTGTTGATTCAGGCTTTATGCCTGACCACTGTGTGTTTTATGCCTAGTGCTAATGGTTTATTTTCCCCTAAGGCTGCAATGCTGGTGTTCTGCATACTATGCCTAACCTGAGGTTCCTATTCCAGGCTACGGCAACGATGATTCATGTCTGAAGTTATGCATAATGTGTTTTCATGATTAATGCCTTTATGCTACTGTTTTTCCCTAATGCCTACGTGGCTGGTTTCATGTTTAGGCCTACCTTGACAAATGCCTAAAGTGATTTTTGCCAAGTGCATGTCTATTCACCAGCAGGGATGGCTGGTGAGACGTTATTGCTTATGGACTTTCAGTTATCCTTGGACTTGTGATGGTTCTGGCAGCGGCCCAATTGGCGCTGCCCTGTATATAGTCCCCCTGTGAATTATTCCCCGGTGCCGGCTGGCAGTTTATCTGCACCTGTGATTCCCTTCTGATGTGTTTATTTAACAATACACATACGGTTTTTCACCTAACCTGGTGTGGAGTCTCTTTTTGTAGTGTAAGGCGTGTGTCGCCTGTGTGTGCTGCGCGGATGCTTTACACATTTCCTCCGGAGTTTGGCCCGCTCGCTCTGCACCACGCTGCCCGTTTCTAACAATGCGTCTACATGTAATTGAGGGTTCAAAATCAATTAAATATGCAGGAGAGAAAGGCTCATCTCTGCCTACATCAGCACCTTAAGTCCGTCAGTAAGCCAGGAGAAGTGGGGTACACTTTCTGTTGCTCACAGCACCTCTTTCCTTCATAAAAGACACTGCCCGATTCACAAACATTGGCGTGTGTAGGTGTGACTGACTGCTTACTCGTGACTCCTAGGTGTACACTAGGAGTGCTCCTGGCTTACTCCTGGAATTCAGGAGTACTACAGGAATAAGCCATGTGAAACCTTTGTGTATCGGGCTCAGTGTATTGATACAACTGAGGGTGTTACCACGTCTTGACAAAGCTGCCAATCCCATAGAGGGTTCAATCCGCAGCTGCAGTGTTCTGGGTTGGAGTCGGAGACCAGCTTCCTGGCACCTCCTCGCTGTCCCCACTCACCCACCCACTCACCCACGAGACAAGAAGGGGAGCTGGACACGTTTTGCGCATACAGCATGTGTGTTTTTCAAGCATAGATAAAATAAAGAACAAATGAAAATGCACTTCTTGTAAGGTTTGCAGTTTTTACGATGCATAGTATGCTGGAGGGCCCAGAAGGCCTTACAGGGTCAGTGGCAGGTCACTCAGGGACTGAGAGTGAATGTTTGTGCCCTTTGGCCGCCATGCTGTTCGCCAGGGTGGACTGGGGGGAATGACAATGCTTTATTGGTGGCCCACTAGAGACCGTTAACTCTGCAGGACTATACTTTGTGGATGCAGGGGGCAGACAGCTCCGCGTGCACACTCGGGGGCTGTGACGTACAGTCTGGGAGCTACGTTGCACAGGAGCAGCACGATGCCTGTCACCATGGTCTGGCACTGGAGGCTGCCTGCTACCATTGAATTTTGCAACAGATACTGCGGACAGGGACAACAACTCTCAGCTGTCCCAGCCAGAGGATGCAACAGAGGGGTGTCCAGGCAATCCGTGGAGGTTAAGAACAATTCAGGCTCACTGAATCCAGCTTTGGGGAGAGTCAACTCGCCAGGTGTCCATTACTCCGGTCTTAGAGCCTCGCGCCGGCCCAGACGGAGGCTGTGTTAGCAGGTGTGTGCTGACGTCACTTGAGTCCACAGACAAGCTGCTAATGATGCTGAGGTGGGATTTCTTTGTGGCTAAAACTTCTTCAAGACTGAAACTGCTTAACGCAAGATGGATCCGCTCTACTTCCACGAATGGGCAACACGTGCACTCTTTCCGCGAATTCAAGTGAAGTCCAGTGAAGTGAAGGATCCAGTTACTGCCTGCTGAGTTGTCCATCCCTTCGAAGATGCTCTCCAACAGGCTTCCTCCAGTGGCCACACCAAAACATAATGGCGTGGTCAGCCGACATAATGAATTGTCATTGGCAGGCGGTTCTTTTTTCTGCAATCAATCGGTTCTTTCAGATCTTTTTACATAGCTGTTATCTATTTCAATGTATCTTCGAAATTAAATTTCAAGGTGGCATGCACTGCTTTGCGGGCCTAATTTGGATTCCCTCATTGGCTGGATGCGAGTGGGGTTGAGAGACGTGGTGGGCGGAGTGTGTGTGTGTTATGGGGCAAGGAGGTTGGAGGTTGCAGCTGGCAGCTACCTTTGTGAATTCTTGTTGGGATTTCTCTCTAGCCTGTCGAAACTTCCTCCAGAGTCAGATCTGTTCCTGCGAAATTCCAGGACTACATGATGGGGTAAAGCATGCTGGATTTACGGGGTGGTGTATGTTTTGTTTTGTTTTCCTTTTGTCTTTCTTCTCTTTTTGCTTCTGTCTTTGTTTCTCCTTTGGCTTCTTTCTTTTCTTTTCTTATCCTTTCTCTTTTGTTTTCTTCATGTAGAAAGGGAGGTGTGTTGGGATTTCTCTCTAGCCTGTCGTGACATTCTGCATGAGAATGTTCCCTGCGTGGAACACTTGTGACAGGCAGTTCTGTGCTCGGCAGTTGCTGCCGGGGAGTCGCTGTGGCTGGACGGATTAAAGTACCTCTTACCTCCATGATCCGGGTGTTGTACTTCTTTTCAATTATATTCCTCGTTATTTCGGGTTCTTTTTAAACCCACGCAGTAGCAGATCAGGTCCTATTCTAATCCACTGGAGGAAGTTCTCCCACGAAGTTACTGCGGAGTTTGACCATTTTGGTGCATGCCTGAGAACAGAGAAGCGGGCACTGGAACCATTGTGCCATCTAGTGGCGCTTAAAAGTAAGCATCTATTTAGGTTTTAGAGGGACGGATTTCCTTGCATAATCCTCCGTGGGCTGATCACCTGCTAGAACCCCCGTCACCGTCCGAGTTTAGCTAGGATTTTTAAAATTCGTTTTTGCCGTTTTATGTAGCATGAACCAGGCCAAGTGGGAGTCGGAGCGCTTTAAGTAACTGACAAAAAGATAGTTCAGTGCTTTAAATGGAAAAAAATAAGTGCAGGTACTCATTGAAATGAGCTAGATGTGTAATGAGGGGGCGGGGCTAAGGGCAAGACATGATGAAACTTAACAACTGCTATATTAGTTGCAGCACACAACAAAATACATGAGAAATGTGTTTATATAAACAAAGCAGGTTAACTCATTACACAAAATGAAAAAGAAATGAGATAATATGTTAACTTGTCCTTTTTATACAATAGTTGCACCTTCTTAATGTCATACTGTTAATTGCTTTTGTTTGGCACAATACTTTATATTTTTGAGCACGCGAGTAAAAGAAACTGAAAATACTACCACGTCACACCAAACCTCTTATGACACCAAGCAAATGAAGCAACTCATCATGACCCTCCCCAGAAGATATGTCTTGTCTCTTCCATCAATCTATCCATTCATTCTTTCACCCTCCCCTTCACACCTCTCTCGCTGGCATGCCCCTCTCGCTATCTCACACCCAAATGTGCTCTCCCTTCAATCCTCTCTTTCTCATGTTCACTCTGTATCTCTCTGTAGCCTCTGTAGCTGACGTTGTCACCCTTGCGTCCCTCCCAGCTGCTTCTCTTTCTGTCTTTCACTGGCACCCCTCCCCTCCTGTTTTACGCACGCCAGGAGCCCTTCTCTGTTTCTTCCACATCTCTTTCGTTTTCATTTACACATCGTATTCTTTACCTGCTTCGCGCTCTTTCGCTGTCCACCCTCTCTCACCTCTCTGCTCGCCTGAATGGACTCTGCTCCATCAAGCACAGCACAGCGTGATGGCGAGCACCCGGACAATATTCAAAGGAAGCCCTGCTGAATAGCTCAGCTGGGGCTCAGATCGGCGAGACCGAAGCGGCGCCTTGGCTGCCAGAGGCACATTTTACTCCTGCTTCCGAGCACAGCCAGTAAGCCTACCTTTTTTATGAGTACCGGTACTCTCAAGGGCAGTAGAGAAGTGCTAGTACTCAGAGCGATAATTCTAAGAAGTGCCAGTACTCAGTACCGGTGAGTACCAGCCCTTTTAAAGCACTGGTTCTGCCCTATTTTGCAGGGGATAAACAAGGCAACAATCTTAATATAAAAAATATGTTGACGACACCAAGAAAGCTGTGACCACAACAGAGGAGAACCTGCCCTCATCTGGCTCCTTATACTGTGTCTGCCATTTTGTGCCCGTGATCACTGTGCTGTTTGTTGTAAGTGACTGCAGAGGCCATTAAAGTGATGGCTGGATATATTGCAGATCAGCCATTTATCACATGTGAGACTTCTAACACATCTAGAGGCAGTGAGGTCAGGGGATATACCCTGCGAACGTGAGGCTGTGCATGGCCTGCGAACCAGGGCACGCCAAACTGGAGGAACCCTGCAAAATGTATGTGGCAACCAGCGGTTGCTGCCTTGGAACAGGGGTGGTTGGGCGGGAGGTGAACGATAAAATAAACAAAACCTACTTGTGAAAGCCGTTGCCTCTCCTCCGTCCTCTACTCTCAGCACTGGCAGCATAAACGGAGGCACCCAGGCTCCCAGACACACCTAGCCAATCATGACGCTGCTTTATAGCGGAGTTGTGATTGGTCTGAGTGCCGTGGTTCGTTGCTGAGAGGGGGACCGGGGCCCTGGGCATGTTTTCCACCCAGGCTGGGCATTACAGCCAGGTGGAGAACATGCAAAGTGTGCATGAATGTTCGGCCGGCTCAAGAGCGCCGGCCAAACCGCCATGAACATTCAGGGAATGCACACCACTCCTCCCTGTGCTCTGGCCATTCTAGCTCCGCCCTGCCCTGACCTGGCTCAGAGTCCGCAGTCAAAAATAAAATGATAATAATGTCATGTTATTTTCATTTTTTTGCACTTAAAGAGCAGTGGGGCAACGCTCCTCCGCCTTAGCGAAGGAGCCGCCACTGTGGGCAGATGTGGGGCCTGGCCTCCCAGCTGCATGAACACAGAGAACTTATCTTTAGATTTTGACTAAGACAGCGCGTGCACTGTCGGCAAAATCTTTTGGCAATGAAAAAAAGCTTAAAAGGGCCTTAGAGCCTGCCCATTACTTACCACTAATTGGCTTAGACATCACTCTTGTTTCCTTGCTTCTTATTATTCACCAACTCCTGAGTGCCTCCTGCTTTCTCCTAAGGCTTCAGTATGTGTCTCTGCCATGGAGCACGGACCAAGTACTCCTTCCTGTCTGCAACCAATGTCCTTCGCCTGGGCACAAGCTCCTGCGGGCACTTAAAAAAAAAAACTTTGATATGCACTCTCTAAAAGTGCATGTGACTCCAGTCCGTCCCTTCCTCCCAATGTCTGTGCTCTTGGCCCCCACACCCACGCCTTCCCCTACATTGTGTTGCTTCTCTCTCCCTTCACTGCACCTCCCGCGTGTTGCTTGCCAACCTCTCGATCTCCATTGTGTTGCTGTCCTCTGCCACGGTACCCCTGCCCCTCCAACCCGCTTCCCATCATCCACAATCAAATTAATCAAAGCCAAATAGCTAGCATAGATACGAGTGCTATTTGACTTTAATATTTTGTAGAATAATTTCACAGCAGCTGCTGTGCAACATGACTTAAAGGGAAAAAAATCATTATGATGTGGCCAACACTGGATGCTTCATTGCACTTGTTTGTGCCATGTTGCACAGAAGATGCGCTGCTGTGCAACATGGCTAAAAAAAATTGACAAAGCCAACAGATCTCAATAGGGAAAACCTATTGGCTTTGCCAATGCTTGTTTTTACTATTTTGGATGGCTGGGTCTGTGCTTCCATGAGCTCCCCTGAATCAAGCACAACAAATTGCTGTAGAGA
Source organism: Lissotriton vulgaris (assembly GCF_964263255.1). NCBI lineage: Eukaryota > Metazoa > Chordata > Amphibia > Caudata > Salamandridae > Lissotriton > Lissotriton vulgaris. Next base: position 214,257,062 of record NC_141687.1, read on the forward strand.
TGTTGAAGTCTGCTACAGTAAGCATCCACCCCAGCTAAAAGATAAGTAGTACTGAAGCCTTGTATTACATTGAAAAAATACGTTCACAACACCGGGAATGTTGTAACCACTACAGAGGACGAAATTCCCCTTCTTGCTCCTTATACTGTGTCTAAACTCTGTATAATTGGCATGGATATTGTAAAACTGGAGATCTTCTGTGTAAACCTTCTCAGAGAATTTCTGGATTGACACAACTTTTTGAACAACTGGTGGCCTAAATATGCCTTTCGATCACTGGGTCCCAAACCCCCTCGTCTCCCTCTGTAGCCACCCAAAGACCAATAATTGCATGCCTCTTAAATTACAGTGATTGTAATAAAGCCCTAAAAATCGCCATAGATAAGGGCAGCCTGGAGTACCATGGCTCCTTTTGGGTTTCGCAAGCACAGCGCTTTGGAAATCTCTTGTACGTAAAAACAAGTCTTGAAAGTGGTCAAGAGCCTGCACATGACTTAACTTTACTTGCAATTGATCAGCTCCTATGTCACCCTTTTCCTTGCTTCCTATTGGTCAGCGGCTCCACCTGGCCTCCTGCTTGCTCGTGGATTTGGAGCCTTCATCTTTACCGTGGTGCACTGGACCAAGTATTGCCTTCAAAGGCCAGTGTCCTACCAATGACCAGCAGGTTCAAGCAGGAACTCTTTTTTACTTACCGGCATGCACTCTGAGAGAGTGCATGTGTTTGCAGTCCCTCTCCTTCACCTCTGCGGTGTCGCCCTCTCCAGTGTCACCTCCCGCAGGCAGTTGTTTGAAACATACCTCCATCATCTGCCCTCCCTCTGTTCTTCGTGATGCCATCATCCACCTTGTGACCCTCCCTATAAAGCCTACGATTAGAAAGCGGAAAGGTAACGGGCAAACAGCCCACCGCCCACTGGAGGACTCAAGACTGGACACTACTTGGGAACCGAGCGATGTCGAATAAAGACTGCTGCCAGCTAGGTAATGAGGATTGTGCACAGAGTATTGATCTGATACCCTTGTTAACGAATTGGGTTCATGTCTCCATGTTTCCTAAAGACTTAATATATGACTGTAGTGGCGGTCGGTGACCCTCAAAAGTGGACGGTCGTCGAGCTGGTGCCAAACACAGTGGCAGGCACTATGATAAATCACAATGCCTGTATGCTCACATTCCAAATGTCTCAATCATGGCTCTTTAACATATTTTTTAATGGGCGGTGACTGAGAGCCCTGGAATTAAGGCTGAATGCAATGCGAGATTCTCACAGCGCCTGTCAGCGGGTCAAAAAATAAAATTAAAAAACATATTTAACTATGCTTCCTTGTCACCTCGAATCCTGCAGGAGCCTCAGCCAACTCTCTCCAAATCCCAACGCTGCTCTCATGCTGCAGATGAACAGCATGAGAGCAGTGCCATGATTGGCTGGAGCGGGGTTCTTCGACGCTCCAGCAGGCACAGGGGGCCTGTGCCTGCTCCTCACTTTTCTGACTAAGACAGCTAGGTAGAGAGGTTTACACTGCCCATATCAGGCTGGCCGTCTCAAGACAGCCACCCAAAGAGTTCTGCATAGTGTAAACAGGTGGAGTGAGCAACACTCCCCTGCTGCCAGTCAGCAGCAGCCCCAACCCTAAACACTGCTCGGGCTAGGAGTGAAAATAAACATGTAATTCATTTTATTACCATTTTGTTTTTCACTTTTGCTGCACTGGCAGGTGACGCGGGGGCAGCCGCTGTATGACTGTGCTTATTTATGCTGTTACAAAAAACAAGGGAACCCAAAAGGTATAGTATAGGGACCTTGGGCAGTATCATGTTATAGAAAACAATGGTCCCTATTTTCAGAGGAAGCATCACTTATATACAATAATCATACTGTAAATAGGTAGTATGTCTTTTGTCCAGCCGGACAAGAATTTATTTTGCAAATATATATAAAATTAAATTGTTAGAAACATTCAATGACAAGTGGGCACAGCCGTGACCCACGAAAGAATGAGACAACAAAACGAAGCACAGAATGGCCAAAGGGCAAAGTGAAATACGTCTGTACACTCCTATTTGAAAGTTTTAACAGACTAAGATCATTTTCTTATACACCATTGCACATTAAAATATTGCATAGTCCTATTGCATATGGCGTTTTTTGGTGTCGACGACGTTTCGATGCCACCACTAGATACTGGGCATCATCCTCAGGACAACATAATATTTGATTGTTGTCTTTATGATTTTACAATTGCACTATGCCCAAAATCGCATTACTGCAAGTTGGAACAGAAGCGGGCGCGATAGCTCGGGGTCAAACGGGGCGGTTAGCCAGCTGATAGGGATCGTATTAGTTCGGGAGTCCACTTGGATAGTCGAGATAGGGATTCCTTACAAGTGCGCAATTGCACAGTTTCAAGATCAGGAGCTCGATGGCTGGTCCTGAAGCCTGGGCGCTGAGGCAGTGGGGGAGGTGCTGGACCGAGCGACCCGGTCCCGGAGAGTGAAAGCTGATCTCCGGGCCGGTACAGACTGAGGACGGCTCTGCGGCCTGGTACGGCAGGCAAGGCCGGGGCCTCGAGTGTGAAGCCCGTCCGTGGACGTCTGCTTCCGCGCTGAGCCGTGAGCTCCACCACACTGCGAAGAGGCCGTTACCTAGCTGATGCCACAACCGGACCCCAATCTCTTCACGGGTCAGACAACGCTCTGGTGAGTGCCTCACCAGCCCCTCATTGCATCCGGGACCTGGAGGAGGCCTGCTGACGGCCGCGTGGCGGCCATTACAGATACGCCCGGGTCCACGCAAATTAAAGTAGTCCCTTTCAAGATTCGGCGCTGCACAACGACCGGGACCGGCGAGACTAGTACACCCTGGCCTGGCCCAGACTTCAATAATTTAGGCCACTTTCTGGGGGTGCCAGGAGTGAAAAGAACGTGAGGCCTGGTTTCACGTGTGGAGCCAGGACCACGAGCTGGCTGGTGGCCCACAAACTGCGTAGGTGGTGCTGGGGACGAGGAGGAGAGTGCCGGCCCGGCTCTGGGCTCTACTTTCCGCAGCTGAGATAAATTGGCGGCACCGCGAGGGGAAGCCCTGAATTACGCCCTGCTTGGGAGCTGCTAATTAAGGTTGGCGTGCATAGAAGGTGACAGGTGCCTTGTTGGGTGGAAACTCCTGAAATAACGCTGTGGAACAGACCTTGGCTGTCGCTGAGGGACATTATTCACGTGTGCGAAGACACAGATGAAGACGTCCGACAAGGGGACCACACCATCCCAGGGCGGAGCGGCCGGAGACGAGCAGGAGGTCACCCTACGCGACATTATGGCAGCCTTGAATAAAGTTGACTCTCGTATAGAAACCCTTCAGTGGATCTATCATTAATCAGGGCTGACTTCTGTAAATTATCGGTGAGGCTGACGGATGTCGAAACTGTCTCCGAAACTCTAACCACTGATACCACTACTCTAAAAAAAAAAAACTGTTGAACCACCTTCTGGCTGAAAACAGACTAATGGCTGCCAAATTGGAGGACCAGGAAAGTCGCTCCAGATGAAATAACATTCGCCTTATAGGTGTGCCGGAGCAGACCGTGGGGCTGGCCCTTGACCTCTTCGTGGAAGAGCTTATAACAAACCACCTGCAACCTAAGGGCTTGTCGAACGATTTCTCAGTGGAACGCGCGCACCGGGTTCCTGGTGGTAGACCAAAGCCTGGGGCGCCACCACAGCCAATTTTTTCCCGTATTTTCAACTTTAGGGACAGGGATGTGATACTACAGGTTGCACGCACAGCCCCGCGCTGAAGATAGACAACGCCACCGTGACCATCTTTCCTGACTGCACTGCTGCTGTCACAAAGCAGCGGCGAGGCTTCCTGGACATCAAAGAAGACGCTTTGAGAACAATGTATCAAGTACTCAATGCTCTTTCCGGCCAAATTGAGGGTGGAGGAGGCAGGTAAAACACATTTTTTCCTCACTCTGGATGAAGCGCAGGCATGGCTTGAGGGATGGCGGAAAGTTGAACGTTCTGGTAGACACCGGGACACTGGAAACTGGTGCCAGGACCGTGAGATGAATGACACACGTGAGTGACATTGATGCTCCAACTGTTTTTCCTATGTACTGTTTCCATCACGTCGGAGAGGTGGCTGTGAGTATCAGGATGATGAGAACGAAAGGCTACGAAGAATCCGCCGGGGCCTGATCTTCCTGCATCAGACATGTTAGAGACATTTTTTCACTTCTAATGTTATGGTTATTGACCTGCTCTTGCAGGCTTGATGACTCTTGATTGATCTCTCCATGTGTTACAGTACATTTGATATATCCTTCCGTGAGATAACGTTTCGGGTCTGACAAGGGTGATGGTGGGGGGGATCCATGAACCTACTGATTGTGTTGGGGTCGGGGGGTTTCGGATGCTGACTCTCACCCCTGTTTAATGTATAATGGGATGGGTTTTAAGCACTTTGCTCAGTTGGGGAGGCGGGTAGTTCTGAATCTGTCAGGCAGAGAGGCGGGGGGGAAGTACTGTTCTCGCAGATTTGTTTTTCTTTGTTTGCATTGTTTACAAGGGCGGATATGACAAACCCAGAAATAGCTGTCAATTCAGAGCTGCAAGGTGCTGCTGTGTTCACAACGGCGGGGAAGGGCATATGGAAGGGGAAACAAGGAAAGAAGAGGATATACGTTGTGCATTCATTCCTGCTCCCTTATAAAACACAGTCTAGAAATTAGTGAGTTGATTGGGACAGAGCAGTAAGACTGCCTGTTTGTTACGGAGGCATTGGCCAAGGAAGACTCTGGCCGGTATTTTGCACCACCACGTCTTGCAGTGGTGAGACTAGATAGGAGGGTTCGGAGGGCTGGAGGTATGGACATTATAATTAGGGAACGGCTAAGTTGTTTGATAGAGATCATCAACACCGGTGGCGCACGCTGTGAGGTGGAACACTTCAAAATTAAAAATAAACATTGTGTGATTTTGGATGGCCTCCTGACCTATTGTCTGCCTAGTCCCAACAAGCAGTTCATTATAAACTGCCATTAAGTACTTGCTCCATATCTCCTGTTGTAGTCTCACCATTCTGGGGGATTTCAATTTCCATTTGGAGGAAGAGAATGACCGTGATACTACGACTCTACTCGACCTCACGCACAATGTTGGCCTTAGCCAGCGGGTCAATACCCAGAAAAACAAAGCCAGACACATGTTGGATAGGATCTTTTCCAATCATGAGGCCCTGACTGTTGGCGATTGTGTCAGTTAAGTTGGTCTGATCACAGTCTCGTAATGTTTCTAGCACACGGGGGTCATGTGGCAGAAAGTACGTTGGGCACCGATGAGTGTCACAACTTGGAGAAAAATCACGGCTGGTGATTTTTCAAAGGCCCTGTTAAGATTCAAATAGAAATATCTTAAGAGTTCAGGTTCACTTGCAGAGAATTTTAACAATTTGAGGCCAGATGTAGGTGGCCAAATACCGCTTATTTACCAACAACTACTAGTTGGTGGTAAATAACGAATACCGGTGTATATGCAAATCTGTGCATGTACACCCTAAGGGCATGTATGTGTGCCACATGGCACACAAGCCTGAATCAGGGGTGCAACAGGGTGTCAAAGTGCCACCCTGCCACCCTTGACTATTCGGTAATTTTACCGAATCGGTACATACCGAATCTTAACGATTCAGTAATTGTTACCGAATATTTACCTACATGGCATTTACCGATTTGTAAATTCCGAATCGGTAATATTCGGTATTTACGAATCGATAAATGCCATTTACCTACATCTGGCACTTGGTGAAGTCAGCCATTGAGGAGATTGCCTATCTGGCCAGAGCCTGACCTAAGGGAAAGAATAAACCCTCTGCCCCCTGGTTCTCTGAGGAGCTCAAAGAGCTTCAAAGGCAGTGTAGGGGGCAGAAACGCAGTTGGAGAGTGGCTCCCTAATTGGAGGAGAAGCTCATTCTTAAATATAAACTGGATTTCAAGAGGGCGAAAGCTATGTATTTCTCCCAAAGTATTAGATCGGCTGTTAACATCCCGTATGAACCTTGTAACAAAGTGTGTTCCCTCTTAGAGTCTCCTGCACACCGGGCAGTGGAGAACTCACATGCTTTCTGTAATAAAGTTGCAGAATCCTTAAAAGATAAGAGCTCGGGGGGGGCGTGGCTTGGCTGGCGGCAAGATGGCTACTTGCTAGGGGAGCTTTACCGACCGAGCGAGACAATCCGTAAATATCCTTTGCTAAGCTGCAGCTCTGTGCCCAACTTCACCAGTTTCAGGCACCGGAGCACTTGGAGCAGCCCACTGACCTGTTGCAAAATCTGGCAGATGTCGGAGGACCCGACTCCCAGCACCCGTAATTGTCAATCGCTCAAACCCAGCAAGATGGCAGCCGCTGTCTGAGCCGAGGCATAGCGGCGTGCGACACGTGCTGTATGCGTCAGAGGGGGCGAACAGGCATTGACCGTACGGCGGTGTGTTGAGGAATGCTGCGACCCGTCTGCTGTGCATCAGAGCTGCAGGTTTGGGCTGCGGAGGAAATCGTTGGGGGAAGAGTGTTGGATGGCCTAGATGGGAGCGTGTGAGGCAGCCGGGAGCCGGAATCAAGTGCGGCGTGGATGTCGGAGCACACGCCCTGCATATTTAGTAAACTCACCTAAATTGTGGCTGTGATTGCACGGTGTGCAGTGCGACAATCTGCAAGGCACATCAGTACGTGGTAAAGTGGAATAGAACAGACTACGAAGGCGAGCCACGCTGTGTGGGGTGCTTGTGTGAGGCTCAAAAAACACATGTGCGGAGGGTCAAAGGGGAAATAATTTTATGACCTGTCAACTCATGCCCCTGCAAACAACTTGAAAAACACCAAAAAAGAGAAGACCAGGTCAAAGGTGGTGTCCTGTCCTGTAAGTGTGCGAAAATCATATGGACACACATGTGAACACATGTGAAAAAGAAATAAAGAGTCTTACTGGGCTATAGGAGTCCCATCAGACCACCCATTATGGCGGCATTTCATCATATGGGAATTAGTGGTCATTCCAGGAATCACCTGGATCAACTCATGGCAGTGCATGCGTCGAAACCGACAAGTATAGCCACAGTGATGCTCGAAGCAATTCAAATAGAAAGTCGTGCAGTGCTAATGAAAATGTGCTAACTAAAATTGACTACCCAGATTGTTAACCGTGATTAGTCTGGGTGTCAAGATTAAAAACACGCCTAGTAGTGAGTGAATAAGACTACCTTATGGCGATGTGCAAGTGGTCGACTAGTTTCAGCTAACGGGAGTATTGCTCCAGCTTTCATCAGGACCTAGAAAAATCGTATATGAGAAGCTACTGCAACACAAGTGGGGGGGGTTATATACACATGTGAGAGAAAATATGTTGTAACGATAACATGTAGTATACTTAAGAAAGTCATGTCTCGGGGGGGAGGAGCCAAGATGGCGACCGGAGCGGACCTGTAGGCTCCCGGCTCCGCCAGTCCTTGTTTGCCGTGCAGCTATCCTGACTCTGATCCTGGCGCATTTGACGGTGGATTGTAGGCGAAACGGCGCTGATCCCGGCGGTGCTTCTCTGGACCCCCTACCCGCCCGGCGGCCGAAGATAATCGTCTCCTGCTCCCGGCCCTGGACCCCGCCTGCGAGAGCTCCTCCTGCCGTGCCTCGGAGACCGGCTGCCGGCCGGAGTGCTCCGCCGGCACTGGCTGCTGTGAAACCGGCGTGACCCTTGCTCGGCGCTACCCGTGCCTAGCCGCTTGAGAGGACGCGAGACGGCGTGGAGACAGTGCAGTGCTTGTGGAACTGTTGCTCCCCGTCGCAGCGGTGCCTTTGTTCGAGGCAGCAGGTACGGGGAGAAGACTGTCCGGCCATTTTGGGTCATACATCCTGTATTGACTCCTTGCCTTGCCATCAGATATCACCGAGGGGCGCCTAACAAGTGTGGAATAACTCTTGGGCACAGTGCATGGTACTCCGCTGACAGCTACAGGGTATTGCACCGGTGCTCTCCTTAATCTGGTGATCGTCGTCTGTCCGGTCACAATGGCTGTGTGCGCCGCCATGTCGGGCGGGGAGATGCGTCCGCCCATGTTAGAGACCGGTGCTGCCCTGCCTACAGGAGAGCCCGAGACTCGAGAGATCCCCCGGGGACACGAGACCCAGGGACTACAGACTGATATCTCCCTTGGAGCCGTCCTGTTAGCCTTGCGTGACCTCCGTTCAGAAGTCCGCCACTGCTGCCGGGAATTGGGGGACAGGCTGGACCATATTACATCTATGTTGCGGTGGGGCACTCCTGATCCGGTTCTGTACAGTTGCCGCCTGCCACAACCTACACCGTGTGGGGCGCCGGCGCTTTCTCCTGGCTGCTGCACAGCTGAGCTCGCTGTCTCTTTCACCGACGCCCAAGATCGCCAGCCTGATGCCTCTACTCGAGACACTTTGTTTCCCCTCCCAGCGCTGTGTGCAACATTGTGGCCGGATTCTACATTGCATTTGCCTCGAGAACTGTCTGCTACGCTACAGCTGCCTTCTCCTCCTGCGCTGTGCCATTTGCCTATTTTGTTTACTGCATCGTGTACTCTTGGTGCTTTTGTGGAACATTCTGCTGCTCGGGACGGGATCCCTGCTGACTCATCGTGGCCATTTTGGGTTTTCTTCATGTTGTCGTCCTCCCTCTCGCCATTCTCCTCCTTTGTTGCGTGGTGGGCGGGCCTCTTCTGGGGAGCGCGTCTGGGGGAGTATCCGCGTTCAGGCCAGGGCTAGGCTGTTTTTCTGTGGTTGGCGGCTGGGCGGGTGGACCAGGGTTTGGGAATGTATCTTGTTTAGATCAGTGACCGCTGTTAAGTAATGCTTCGCTCCTGTATTGCCTTAATGTTTGATGTTTATCCTGAACCTGGGGTGGAAGATGCATTGGGGACTGGCGGAGACCGGGTAGCCTGACATTAATCCTCCTCCTCTCCTTTTTCTTGTCTTTGAGAGTTGAAGATTAGGGCGTCCTTCTCTCTCTCTCTATAACATATGGTGCGTTATTCTTTCTTCTCCTTCCTTTTTCTTTCTTTCTAAATTTCGGGTTTATGGGGCGACAGACACACTGCTGGGGGGGGGGGGGGCAGGCCGTAGCCTCCGCATGCGTGTAGGGTGGGGGGTTAGTAGTTAGAACTTAGTCATTATTTCTATGGTGCCTTCTTTTATTCCTATTTTTTATTTTCACTTTTGGTCTGGGTCCATGTCTAGTTTACTAGGGGTTAGGTGGCGGCGGGAACTGAGTGGCGCGCGCGAGGGGGTCTTCTACTTGACTCTGAGGATGGCTGCCTTACTGCCCGGGGGGAACTTGCTGGTTGATGTAGAACTCCTGTGTATATGCTTGCAATTATGGTTATGCTCCTCCCGCATGGATCCTTCTTTATTTCTCTTTTACAGCATCTGGACAGTACGACTTGTCTCAATATTTGCATTAAGAAAACTTTTAAAAATTAACCTTCACTGGTTCTGGGACGTGGTATTGCAGTAACTGAAGTGTACTGTTATTGTTTGCTTAAAATGAGGTGTAATACTATGTCGCCGTAATGCTGCAATAGTGCTTAATTGTTTTCGTGGCCGGCCGATTGGTTGTAGGCCCGTACTTGTACTGATTTACTGCACAATAAAGGTTTTCAAAAATTTAAAAAAAAAAAAGAAAGTCATGTCTCCCCCTTTACAACTTGGAACCCCAGTGTCCACTGCTCACAGGAAAAGATCTTCTTCCTGGCAAAAAACAGAAGAAAAATACATTGTATTCATTCGCACAAATGAAACCACATGACGCCACACACAGCACCAAGACAGGGGACACCTGCAGAGGCAATTTGCGTTCTGCACAACATATAAGCATATTAGCTTCATCACTAGGAGGCATTTCCTCAAAGTGAACTCACCCAGCTTTGTGTGGGTGAAGACCTCACCTCGCCCGGCAACTGCTCGGGAAATGGAGGCCCCGCTCTGGTGTGCAAAAGAAAAAGACACATATTAGCACACATATCTTATGTGTCTAGCCGAATCGCTTTACACACACTAACCCAGTAAAAGTGTGACAGACTCATATCCAACTCGTCAGTAAGGTCCCCTCCGTCGCTCTCCCACCTACAGTTTTTGGTAGCATAAAGTTCTAGGGGGGAGGACTTTGCCTATCAAGTTTCAAACAGTATAAAGGTCTAAAAATCTGTAGTATATGGATGCCTTAAGGGGGAAACTGAAGGCAGAGTAGTGCCATCAGCCAACAGCTATCCACCAATAGTCAATACTGTATGTGGCTCAAGGTACCGTGTAAATGCTGGTAGAAGAACAAGCTCAAAAGACTCTGATTCACTGATATTACAAGCGCCAGACATAAAGTGCTCCATAAGGACACTGAGAAACCAGTATGCCAATGTTGCTATGGATAATGTAAAAAACCACTCGCTATCGGTACTGTTCTTTAGAAAGAAAGAAAGCGCACTGCAAAATAACCCATGGTAGTTCTTTAGGCTTACCTTTCCGTCGGTACCTCGCATCTAAATCCGAGCGGAAGGGGAGGCACCCATAGATCGGACCGGTTCGTTTTTAAATTAGAGCTGAATCACTCGTCAGCCAGTAAAAACATGGAACATGGCCATGTGGTCAAAAACCGACGGAAAGGTAAGCCTAAAGAACTACCATGGGTTATTTTGCAGTGCGCTTTCTTTCTTTCTAAAGAACAGTACCAATAGTGAGTGGTTTTTTACATTATCCATAGCAACATTGGCATACTGGTTTCTCAGTGTCCTTATGGAGCACTTTATGTCTGGCGCTTGTAATATCAGTGAATCAGAGTCTTTTGAGCTTGTTCTTCTACCAGCATTTACACGGTACCTTGAGCCACATACAGTATTGACTATTGGTGGATAGCTGTTGGCTGATGGCACTACTCTGCCTTCAGTTTCCCCCTTAAGGCATCCATATACTACAGATTTTTAGACCTTTATACTGTTTGAAACTTGATAGGCAAAGTCCTCACCCCTAGAACTTTATGCTACCAAAAACTGTAGGTGGGAGAGCGACGGAGGGGACCTTACTGACGAGTTGGATATGAGTCTGTCACACTTTTACTGGGTTAGTGTGTGTAAAGCGATTCGGCTAGACACATAAGATATGTGTGCTAATATGTGTCTTTTTCTTTTGCACACCAGAGCGGGGCCTCCATTTCCCGAGCAGTTGCCGGGCGAGGTGAGGTCTTCACCCACACAAAGCTGGGTGAGTTCACTTTGAGGAAATGCCTCCTAGTGATGAAGCTAATATGCTTATATGTTGTGCAGAACGCAAATTGTCTCTGCAGGTGTCCCCTGTCTTGGTGTTGTGTGTGGCGTCATGTGGTTTCATTTGTGCGAATGAATACAATGTATTTTTCTTCTGTTTTTTGCCAGGAAGAAGATCTTTTCCTGTGAGCAGTGGACACTGGGGTTCCAAGTTGTAAAGGGGGAGACATGACTTTCTTAAGTATACTACATGTTATCATTACAACATATTTTCTCTCACATGTGTATATAACCCCCCCCACTTGTGTTGCAGTAGCTTCTCATATACGATTTTTCTAGGTCCTGATGAAAGCTGGAGCAATACTCCCGTTAACTGAAACTAGTCGACCACTTGCACATCGCCATAAGGTAGTCTTATTCACTCACTACTAGGCGTGTTTTTAATCTTGACACCCAGACTAATCACGGTTAGCAATCTGGGTAGTCAATTTTAGTTAGCACATTTTCATTAGCACTGCACGACTTTCTATTTGAATTGCTTCGAGCATCACTGTGGCTATACTTGTCGGTTTCGACGCATGCACTGCCATGAGTTGATCCAGGTGATTCCTGGAATGACCACTAATTCCCATATGATGAAATGCCGCCATAATGGGTGGTCTGATGGGACTCCTATAGCCCAGTAAGACTCTTTATTTCTTTTTCACATGTGTGTCCATATGATTTTCGCACACTTACAGGACAGGACACCACCTTTGACCTGGTCTTCTCTTTTTTGGTGTTTTTCAGCTTGTGTGAGGCTGTCATTTTTGCTGCACTAGGCAAACCTGGGCCCCTGGAAATCTAGGCGAGTGCAGGCATGGTAAATGAGCCTGCCCACTGAATAACTGGGTACGTTGACAGGCGGAGGGCCGCAGAGCTTGGGCAAGCATTATTGGAGGGAATGGAGGTCTCTGAACTGCGGGTCTAGTGGCGAGCCTCAACGATTGTAGTGAGCAAGCACCAGGTCAACAGGGTCACACTCCCGAAGATCCCGCGCAGGGCTAGGTGGTTCAAATCTGACATTTGATGGTCTGAGATGACAGGCAATAGTTAGTCACCACAGCCAAGCAGCTGTCCCACTGCAACTAGTGATTGCTAGTGGAGGGGTCCCTACTGGTGACACAGGCTCGCTGAGAATTGTGCAGAGGGGTGCAGTATCAGGAGTGTGATATAAACTGGCAAATTACAACATCCAGGCTTGTTTCTTTCTGCCGTGCTGGTTTCGTTTGATCCAAGATGGGGAAAACAGACAAACAACAGTCACGTATAACTTTCAAAGCTAAGAGACTGACCAAATCCCAGCAGCAGGCAGCGTCGGACTCGGAGCAGAAACTTCCAGATAAAACTCCTACTGCTCTGGAAGCAACATCAACGGCAATGCAAACCAGCTTGCAGTCAATTGATGGTACAATTGTTGCCCTTAAGATGCGCATGTACCCCTTCGCCATTAGACTGAATAAGCAGGGGGCGTAATTGGGTGAGGCGGAGAAGCGGATCTCCACGGCAGAGGATGCCCAACAGTTTGTGACCTCAAAGTCTGGATATGGAAAAAGCACTTGCGGTGATCCAGGCAAAGAATGAAGATCTTGAAGCGATGTCTCGCCGCATGCTTGGATTGCCTGAATCAACCAACACGGGTAAGACGGAGGTGTATATTGAAAAAATAATCATGTAGATATTCGGGCCAGAGAACCTTTCTAACGTAATACTGGTGGAGCGAGCACACAGGTCGCTGGTGGCGTGCCCGGTCCCGGGGTCCCCGCCGAGACTTGCGATCGCTTGTCTCCTTAATTTAACGCCATCAGGACGCGATACTCTGCTTGCAAGAGAGAAACAGAGAATTACGTACAAAGGAAATGTGATTGAGTTTTATCCGGACTTCATGGCCACAGTCCAGGCAGCAAGGCAGAAATTTATTTCTGTGAAGAAGAAACTGCAAGCCGAAAAGATCTCCTATGCAATGCCCTACCCGGCCCGCTTGCGGGTGGAAATGGATGGTAAACCGAGACTTTTCACAAGTCCGGAGAGGGCTATGGATTTTGTAAAAATGTGGCAGAAGAATCAGAAATCCATGGATGCACCAATGTCGGATGCTGAGTGCCCTACTGTGGGCATATGGGTCAGTGAGAGAGTCGGTGAGACGCTGTCCTTAATTGTATCATTGATTTGAACTTATTTATTTGCACCTGAGAAGGAGCCATTGGCACTTTGCTAGGTAAAAGGTTCTGCGGGCATCGTGTGTAATGAGGGCAGCAGGGGGTGGTTGGCTGACGACTTTCCTCAGATCTATGGCAACATTGAACTACTACTACATTGTTCTTGAGGTGCTGGTGTGGTTTGATGGTAATTTCATGTATATGGGCATAGGCTGCAGTGCCATATGCATGCTCGGTCACCTCCCTTCACCTCTGGGAGAAAGTGGCTCGAGCCTGCGACAACCCCCAATTGGGTGCATCCCTAATGTCTTTTTGGGTTTGTTGTTTTGGGATTGCTTCTGCCAGTTGGGCAGGCTGAAGTGGGTGTGGGGGGTTTGTTTGTGTTGTAATGACAGTACACGCCATTTCTCATTATGAACGCTGGTCTGGTAGGATGAGTGGAGAGATACGCTGTTCAAGTATTAAGGGCATGGGCATGAATGGCATCAAAGGGTGGGGTGATTAAAATGATAACATGGAATGTTAGGGGACTCAACAACCCAAAGAAGATAAGGCAGGTATTCTCATATTTAGATAGACATGCTACAAATGTAGCCTTGCTACAAGAGGCACATCTGACCAAACATACTGAAGCTCATGTGGGTAAAAGGTGGGCAGACGCGGTTGTGGCCTCGTCTTACTCGGCATCCTCCAGAGGGGTTATGATCCTTCGTAAAAAAAGCACCCCATGGTTAATAGTTACAGGCCAAATGTGGACGATTCGGCCTATTACAGTGAAGTGTGGAGACGTCTGTGTGCATTGAAACCATTGCAAATTATTTGAGGTGGTGATCTGAACATTTATCTCAACCCAGAGATGGATAGATCGGCAACCAATGACTGGCATGGCAAGACAGCCGCTAGTATGGTCTAAGAAATCATGTTTAAGGAAGTATTGATTGAGGTCTGGAGGGTGAGGAATACAGGGATAAAAGAGGGTACCTTCACGTCCGCTGTTCATAACTCCTGGTCTAGTTTAGACTACTGGTTAATATTGGACACTGCTGGCTCATGGGTTGAGACTGTAACGACCATACCAAAAATGTTGTCTGATCATGCGCCGGTGACGTTAACTCTGGCTATACCAACATATATCAAGCCCCCTTTTCAATGGCGCTTACAACCCGAGTTCCTATCTGACTAAGTTTTCCGCACCACTATAGGTGCTGCTATTACAGAACACATTTTCACGAGAATGATGCATCAGTTGACAGTAAGGGGACTATGTGGGAGGCCTTCAAATTACAAAATGGGCCGAATGTATGGAGGTTCAGGCCGGTGTCCTGAGATCCCTGCGTAATAGGATGCAGGATATTGAGGCTTAGCTGTTGACTCTAGAGCGGCAATATAACTGTGCTCCAGCATCTGAACTCACAGCAAAAATAAGGGAAGGAAATACAGAATATGCAGAATTAGCTGAACAGGAGGTATGCTATAGATCCCAATGATGGAAAGCCAGAGCCTATGGAGAAGGGGGCAGGGCGGGGCGAAAGTTGGCGGCTAAGGTAGCCGGGTACAGAGAGCAAGGCCACATAATTGAAATTCTGGATCAAAACTCAGTACCACGCTATCCCAGACCCAAAATAGTGTCGGTTTTTGCGGATTTCTACTCGTATCTGTATAGGCAGCGACCTGAGGCTGAGCCAGATGAATTTGTGAAGTATATGGAGGATATCGCTCTGAGGTGGTTATCATCAGGTCAAATGGAGTATTTACTTCAGTTACTTACTGTAGATGATATCAAGGAAGCTATACAGAAGTTACCGTCGGGCAAGGCGGCGGACACTGATGGCCTACCCAGCAAA
Source organism: Lissotriton vulgaris (assembly GCF_964263255.1). Classification (NCBI taxonomy): domain Eukaryota; kingdom Metazoa; phylum Chordata; class Amphibia; order Caudata; family Salamandridae; genus Lissotriton; species Lissotriton vulgaris. Next base: position 214,272,369 of record NC_141687.1, read on the forward strand.
TTTTATAAAACTTACATGGATCAACTGGCCCCAGCACTGTTAGAGGTGTATGCGGAGGCCTATGACAGTGTCGCGTTGCCTCCCACTTTGCGTGAGGCACTAATCGTGATGTTGTTGATGCCCGACTAGGTTCCAAAAAAATGCGAATCGTATCACCCGCTGTCTTTAATGAATATCGATATTAAAATATTGGCAAAAATAATTGCAATGAGGTTGCAGCCGTTGGTGCCAGCCGTGGTGTTATCAGACCAATCTAGGTTTGTCCAGGAACGTTCCACGACGCATAATCTTAGAACACTGTTCGCTGTATTACACTATTTAGATCCTGAGATAAAGGAGGCAGCGGTATTCTTGGATGCCGCCAAAGCCTGCGATTCTATAAATTGGGCATACATGTTTATGGTGCTAAGTAGGATGGGGCTCCCTTCCGCATTTGTGCAGTGGATCAGGTTATTGTATAATGAGCCGAAGGCTAGGGTCAAGGCTAATGGTTGAGGGTCTAATTGCATTCGGATAGAACGGGGTACTAAGCAAGGATGCCCATTGTCACCTATGTTGGTCTCCCTTGTCCTCGAGCCTTTGGCATGCAAAATCAGGCAGCAGCATAGGTATGCAGCGCTGGGACTCAGGCAGAGACCGTTGGTCATATCATTGTATGCCGATGATATGCTATTGTTTGTTTGGGAACCAGAGACACATCTCAAGCCATTACTTAAGGAATATTTTAAGTTTGGGGGCTTCTCAGGATTAACGATGAACTGGAGTAAGTCTATTGTGATGCCCCTGACACAGAGCACAGTTGCGCACGAGGTGGAATTCCCCTTGCAGTGGCCCAGGATGCTGTCATGTATCTTGGCATATAGGTGCGCAGGAACCTGGATGTGGTGCTTCAGATGAATTATGGACAGGCAATGTCGACAATGACAGAAAGAATGGCTGGTTGGATAAGATTACCGCTATCCTTGGCAAATCGTATCGCTGTGATTAAGATAAATATCCTGTCGAAATTCTTTGTTAATATTCCCATTATATTGAACAAAGTATTTTTTAAAGATTCACAGGTGTGTATACTGACTTTGACGTGGGCTGGTAAGCATCCTCGCTGTAGTTGGGATGTCATGATGCAACCATATGAGAGGGGGGTTTTGAAGCACCGGATATGAAACTATATTACCTGTGTGCACAGGCCCAGTTTGCCCACTATTGGTCGTTTCCGCAGAGTTTTTTGCCGCACTTATAGTAGTTGAGGCGGATGATGCACACCCAATGGAGAAGTGTGGCTCAACGGTTAGAGGCGGCAGACCCGGAGGCAGAGGTCGGCCCGGGATCAGGGTTCAATTCCCGACGCGGCCGGGTGCAGGCCCAATGTCAGCGGGCCCGATAAATCTCGCCTCGGTGCCACTGTAACCATGGGGTCCCACGCTGCAACTCTGGGAAATAGCTTGCCGGAGTGCTTAATCTCCACTCCGGCCCCATTACCGCTGAGGATGCCTGGCTGCACCTTAGGGATGCCCAGTAAAGGACCATCTCACGGGGAAAGCCAGGATGGGTTCCCCAGTGGTACAGCGCTGGGACGCTCCAGGGTAACCACGCGCTCTATAAATCCAACATTCATTCATTCATTCCACTGACAGCTATGTTATATCATACTCGGCCATTAAATTCTAAGGTGCATATAAATACGGTGACCTGTACCACCTGTGCATCGAGGGGGTTACAGAACAGAGCGGGTAGGGAGCATCTATGTGCACCAGCACTGCCTTTTAATGCGCACCTGGGTATCTCTGTCACCCAGGGGCTGAATGTGTTAGCTCTTCTGGGCTGGAATAACCAAGCTGGGGGATATGTATCAGGGTAGTTCTTTTGTGGCTATGGAGGACTTCACGGCCAAGACAGTCTATTTTGCCATGCTTGGGTTTACATATGTCAGGTTGCGGGCGGCCGGGAGGGCTGAATACCCTGAATTTCCTGCGAAACTGCAGATGTTGAAGGCTCTTCAGATGCTCCTGACTAGTAATAGCAGAAGGGCTTGATAACTAGGCTATATAGGTATCACTAGTGGAGAATCAGATTATCACCTCTGGGAGTATGAAAATTGGATCGTGCAGTTGGATGAACCATTATCTTGGGAGGACTGGACGGCTTGCTGTATGCTGACGGGGCGACTCACAGCGAATTGCAATCCACAGATAATTCATTTTTAAGTTCTTACACCAAATGTACTATACTCCGGCTCGATTGCATAGATATGGGCTGCGGGAGGACTCGCATTGCGCAAGATGTGGAGTGGAAGGTGCGGACTTCAAACACTTAGCCTGGGACTGTCCCCAGGTGTGATGGTTTTGGGGGTAGTGTTACACTAAATCTAACAAAGTTATTAATGGAATCAGTGTCCTGTACCCCACAGGTGTGCCTGTTAGGCAGCTGTACAGCATTAAAAGTATGCAATCATAGATTGGCGGTGATCTCTTTGTTGCTGGCAAAAAGGGTGGTGGCCATACGCTGGGGTGGGAGAGCTGTACCCACAGTTGCCTCCTGGTTCTAAGATATTGCATATTGTAAGGAAAAATTAAACATATATGCCAAGGACCAGCCAGTTGCTTCAAGACCCAAGGATATCTGGAGCCCTGTTGAGGTTTATCTTACCGGACACCCGAATGCATTGCAATAACTTGTTAGATTGATGTATGTGCAGAGAGAGTACCTACAGCGATCAGAGTCATGACAGACACAATGTGTTAAATGTTTACATGGGACTAGCTAATACAAGGGGTAATGTATGTGATGTATTGTGGTATTGTTACTGTGTTATGATGTTATTATTGGTATTGACAACAATGCTTGAAATTATGTTCTGAGGTTTTTTTCCTCAGCCGCACACAAGTATGATGTTGAAGTTAGGAAAAATTCAATAAACAAAACATTTTTAAAAAAAAGATAAGAACTTGAAGATATTTGCAGATTTCCACGTACCTTTGGAAAGTCCTGATAATTTGCCTATGAATAGTCCTGGTAATTCCGGGTTGCCAGAAGGTGAGGTGAGGGCTGTGGCTCTCTATGAGGAAGTTGTGACTCCTGAACTGCTTAACCCCAGATTTTTAATCAGTTTCTCCCCCCTGCCTGTGTCTAACATCAAAACCCTGTTGGGAGGTACTACTTTGGGCTCACCGGACGAGCCCTGTCCACCCAGGGTCCTGCATCTGGTCCCTGACCTGATTGCGGAGGTCCTGGAGAAATCTTTTCTCAGAATCTGATACCAGAGTTTACCGGCAGGGTTGGGAGGAGGCAGTTGTTGTTAAAAAATGGAGGAATACTCTAGTGACTTAATACACCTGCACCCCATTTCGCTGCTGCCAGCTCCAGTTAAAATCTTGACGAAGCATATAGACCAGGAACTAGCCCAGTTTCTCCTGGATCAAGAACTCCTAGACCCCTCTCAAAGAGGCTTTGGGAGGAAGCACAGCAGTGAATTGACGCTTATAGTGACTACTCACTCCATTCACAGGCAAGACTGCGAGGGTGGTGCAGCCAGGGCCGGACTGGCCATAGCGGGCACTGGGCAATCCCTCGGTGCGCCGCACGGGTGGGTGCTGGTTTTGGGCCCCTGAGGGCCATTATTGTTACAGGGCCGTTTTGTTTTCTGCAAAATCGGCCCTGTACCAAATCGGCCAAAAACCGGCCCCGGCAAAGAGCTCAGCAGCACCCCGAACCCCCCGAGTAGGGGGCGGGGGGGGGGGGGGGGGGGAGACGTTCGAGCGCTTTGCCAGGGCCGGTTGTGGTTCCCAGTCCGGCCCTAGGTGCAGGTATTCTAGTGCTGCTGGACCTGTCCGCAGCCTTTGACACCATATCTCCATCTTTATTGGGTCAAAGGCTGTCAGGCAGGGCTGAAGAACAGGGCACTCGATTTGCTGGAATCCTTCCTGTTGGACAGTATGCTCATGGTGAGCTGCGGGGACTTCATAGCTAATTCTTTCCAGCTCCCGTGTGGGGTCCCAAAAGGGTCCTCCTTAAGCCCAATCCTATGATGACACTCAAATCATCGTTCATTTCTCAGTGACTGGGAAGAGATGGCCGACAGGTATAAGGCTTGCATGATGGAGATCAGCAGCTGGATGAGGGAGAACTTGCTTAAAATGAATGGGGAGAAAACAAAGATCTTGGTATTCGGAAGGGATATTTCCATTTAGAATAGCCACTGGTGGCCAGAAATGTGTGGTAATGTACCTACCCTGGCGGCTGCAGCCAAAAACCTGGGTAGAAATTCGGATAACACCTTGACTTTTGACACCCAGGTAAATAGAACTGTGAGCTCCTGCTTCTGGATAATCAAGATCTTGAAGAAAAGTCTGCTGTTTCTCCCGAAAGAGTTTAGGGTGTCAGAGGTCCTTGCACTTATCAACTCTCGCTTAGACTACTGCAATGCCCTTTATTTAAATGTTAACCATTTCTCCCTTAGCAAGCTGCAAACCATTCAAAATGTGTCCGCTCGCTTGGTCCTGGGAATACGTAAACATTGTTCGGTTAGGGAGGGATTGAGGTCCCTACACTGGCTGCCAGTTCAGAATCAGGTTGTTTTAATGCCCTCTGCTTGGTTTACAAGTCTCTCCACGGGCAGGGGCCATCTTACCTCAGAGCGACCTTTAGTAGGTATGCCCCCACGAGGTCCCTGAGATCTGCGGGTTGATGGATGGAGGTTGTTCCCAGCTGCAGGAAAGCTAAGTAGGGGTAATGGGTGTTCACAGTGGTGGCGCCCAGGCTGTGGAATTCCCTCCCGGAATATCAGGTACATATTTAAACTCCTGATGTATTATCCGGAGTTTAAATATGTAACCTGTTATTCTGTAGGCAGGTCAAAACTTGGTTATTCTCAAACTAGCACTCCCTCTGAGTTGCCAGATTATTTTGGTTTTCTTAGCTCTGTGCCCTCGTCCGTCACAAATTCTCATTCAACTTAGCACTTAGATACCCTCTAGTTTTACGCACTCTAGAAGTACTACTACTATTACTACAACTCGAATTCAATTTTCTGAGTCTTTCTACGAAATTATGACTAATTCTGATAGGCTAATAAAAAAATAAAAACGTACCTGGGAAATCATAATACAAGAATCAGATTATTGTGTTTAAATGTCCTTCATGGAGGGTGGGGGTTAGAATCTAAATATGTAACTGTTGTGTGGAGTAGCGGGAGATGAGAGTTCTAACTTCTGATTCGCAACTTGTCCAGGCAGATCCATGTGTCTCAGTTTACCGACCTGAACACGTGGGCATCCTCAGAAATAAACTCACTATTGGAATAAACATTTATGACACATTTGGAGCTTCATAATCGATTAACATATAGGTGCTACGGTGCCATTTGAAAAAGCACCTATCTCCAATAAGTGGTAAAACGTTTCATAGCATTTTCTTTATCAACCAAAACATGAAAATGATTTAGTATTTGCATTGTCTTGAACAGCATTCTCTCAAATCGTTTCAGTCATTTCACAATGACAAAGCCCAAACAAGAATAAACTTGTCTGTGATTTTTTTAGCTTTATTTACTGTTCTCTTTGGTTAGCCAATGCGCCAGAAAGCGCAAATGGTTTCGCTGACTTGGCAGCAATCAGCAACGATGCTGAAATCTTGGAAAACAAATTAGGTAATGGTGTGTATTTGTTTTCAGCTGCTTGCCTGGGTCAAAAACCCTAGGAGGACAAGCAGCTGCTTTTTAGGTCTTGCCTAACAGACAGCTTTTAGCTGTCTGCAGGTGAAACTGAAAGCCTCTTCTGCGCTGTACAGAGGCATAGATCCCATGCTTTGCTTACCATTAGTTAGCTTTATTGTCACTCTTGTTTGATTGCTTCGTATTCAATGGCTTGCCTTTCACTTCTTGTGTTTGTCCGTTCTCTGGACCATAGCCTCTTTACCATCCTTTTGATTGACTGACTTGTATCCTTCCACTGCTCACACTTGTGGAACTACTTTTTCTTAAATACTCCATGGAAGTGCATGTGTTTCCCTCTCTTTCCCTCATGTGCTGCTTAATAGGTACCTCCCAAATACCAGCCTCCACACTCCATGTTGTTTCCTCTCACTAGCTGTTCCCCGCGTGTGGCAGATTTTCCTTATGGATATCTGCTACCCACCCCATGAACTCCATGTTGCTCCCTTCTCCCCCCACATCGGCTTTTTTTATTTGTATTTCTCCTCCCCAAGTCCATTGCCCAACCAACCCATTCCCATTGCTTTCCTATACCCACTCCACCCACATGCTCATTTTTTGCATTTTTATATAGAGTAATCTTGCCTCAAAGGTAGTGGAGCGCTTTAGATGAGCACCACACAAGGTCACATTATTTTTTCCTAGGCACAGGGACATTAATTGATTTGCTCAGGATTATACAGGATGTTTGGCTGGCACAGCTTTTCAAAAGTGGTTACCCAGTTCCAAAGTTGTCAGCTCTGGCTGTAATGCCACACCGATTCTTTGATCTTTCCTTTCCCTCGTGGTCAATAAAATATTTATTTTTACACCTTCTGGTGCTGCCAACAGCTTCCATTTGTGGCCGGGCTGCCCTGCTGCCCCAAAAATGCTTTTAAACAAGTATAAGAAAATAAGTTACTTACCTGTAAACTGTGGTTCTCCAGTATTGGTATCTTTCATAGATTCACATGCTTGAATCATTCCACATCGTCGAAGTGGGAGTCCCACGGTACATAGAATAGCAATAGAGAAATGAGTAAATTCTCTAACATTAAAGTTAATGGAGAAAAAACCATTCACTTTAAAAGCGCGTCCTAGTCATTAGATAAGGTCCAAACTCCAGCCAATCAGGAGACAGCACCCTCTAGAACAGAGGTCTTCAAACTTTTGTCGACTGAGCCCCCCATATAAATCTTTTTACACGTCAAGCCCCTCACACCTCACCACCACCACCTGACAAAAAAGTTCTGGTAGCTGGTACCCTGCATCATTGATGGCCATTCCCTCCTGCAGAGCCCACGTCGTAAAGGGCAAATAATATTAAATAAAGTAAGAGTATTTAGTAAACTTTTTTTTGTAGTGCTTGTGCTTATTATCAAGTTCAAATGAAAAGTCTCTAAGAAAACATTAGCCCAAAAAAATTACGTTGGTGCTTTATTTTTCGCGCTATTCCGGAACCCATAAAGCATTAGTGTTGAATTAGGATAGTGCAATATGAAAGTGATTTAAGTGGTGGATAGGTTAGTCAATTATTTGGATTCAGAAGGATAGCTGAAGGATAGAAGAAATGGTGTTTGAAGTGCTTTTTTTGGGGGGGGCGAGTAGCACTCTACTCCGGAAACCCAAAAAGGATTAGCGGTTAATTAGTATAGTGAAATATGAAAGTATTTTGAGTGGTGGATATATGTAAGCCACCCAAAACAATTGATCAAATTTATCAGTGCTCAACTCGTCTCTGGAAGGTGAATTACACAAGGTGTATAGATGGCTACACATAGGTACATGGGTGAAATATGGACAAGATTGTTCAGAGTTCATTTAGGAAAGCACCAGGCTCACCTCAGCTTTGAAGCTGGTACAAGTCCATTCACTGAGGTAGTGGAGTCTGGGTAAGGTGCTAAACATGTAGCCCTACCCCTTTACCTGCAACATCGAAACAGTAGTAAAGGTCAAACAAAAGCCCAGCAAAAAACACTACATAAAAAGATACCGTCTAAGGTCTGGTGTTTTAGTTTAGATGATGCAAGTTCTTTCAGTGTGACCTTAACCTGTGTACGATTTGAAATACTTTTTGAAACAAACGAAAAGTAGAGTGGCAGCATTGGCTGCATTTGACAGACGGTGCGGGGATCCTACTAAGTTCGGAGCGGGATGAAATTTGCATGGGGTGCCAAAGGGAATATCTTACTCTCAAGCAGCTGCAGCGACCGTTTATATCCAGAAGATTTCAGTAATGCAACTAGTAACGGTACATGCAGCCCTTGAGAAAATCAAAAATATGAACTTAGGCGCAGGTAACAACTTTGGCACTCTTCTCCAAATTGAAATTTTATTCTTGTAAAGTTAAAATTGTCTTGTTATTAAACGCTGATGACTGTCGTTTAACATGAACGTGTTAATTTGAGAGCTATAACCAGGGCGACTGGAATTATGCCCCAGGGGAGGCCCAAGATATACATGGGTGGCGCATGGTCTTTGAAGACCTGTGAAAAACTCTGGCGTGCCAGAGATAAGACTCCAGACACAGCCCGGACAAGCCCCCAGCAGCTCGAGCTGCAGCAGCAGTCCGGGCTGAGACACACAAAGCCTAATGGGCCTGGAAGGAACAATGGAAGGTTATGTTGTGGGGTGGAGTGTGTGCCCCGCCTGAGGGGATGCTGCGCCCCCCATAGGGGGCGCGCCCCACAGTTTAAAGATCTATGCTCTAGAACCATCTCCACAGAGGCTCCAGGCTCTCCGATTTTCGAGAACAAGGGTGGTAAAAACCTACTGTAAAGCAGGGGAACCTCTATGTGGAGGTAGGTGAGTCGCATGTGAATCTCTGAAAGATACCAATCCTGGAGAACCACAGTTTGCAGGTAAGTAACTTATTTTCTTCTCCAGTATTGGGGTATCTTTCATAGATTCACATGCTTGAATCAGAGTAGATAGCAGTTATCACAGAAGAATGAGACTGTCATGCCAAAAGATTTATGGTAAACAGTGTATGAAAGCAGAAATGTATATTACCCAATAAGACATACTTCAGAATCACTAACATAGGTTTCAGGCCCGTTATAGTTAGAAATTAGCATGTAAAAAACCTTTGAAATTCACTGAAAAAACATAGATTTCAGGAGTGTTATAGTTAGCTGTGCATTTCACTCGTACAAAACCATAGAAATTCCACCGTTATAGTTAGTTCAGCTAACTATAACTCGCGCCCCCGCAATGCACTGCTCATGACGTCACATATTACATCATTCATAGCGTGGTCAGTGACATCACTGATGACATCTCAAATGACATCACTGATGACATCATCCACGTGATAATCTGATGCACCTCCTCACACCATAATATAACCTTTAAAACACCCATTCTAAAATACAGACTACCATTTTTGAAACCATAGACACACCAATACCAGTTACTACATACTCACTCACTGATTCCTAGGTCTACACACACATCCACTCATTCACCCATATAATCACTTGTACATGCAGTCACTCATCAATACAACACTATCATATGCAGTCATACACCTACTCAGACAGTCACATACTGCTACTCATCTATGGAGTTACTCACAGACCTAGATAGTCATGTAAAGAATCAATCACATTCCAATTTACTCACCTATACAGTTATGCACACACCACCTCACTAATTCATACAGATAGTGGTGCATACTTACTATCTTATATAATCAGTGATACAAGTACACACTCATTCATACAGCCACTCTCGTAATCAATCACTGTCACATATAGTTACATATATACACCATCACTCACATAAACTGCCTTTTACATATGTAGCTACTTACATGTACCAGTTAGATCTCCATTCACTCACGAACACACCCATACACACACTCACCCAGCCATAGAGCTGTTTCCACATGCACTCTTGAACCCATACACCCAGTGACTCAACTAGTCACACATCTATGCACAGAGTCACACACCTCCAACCCACCCACACACACACTCGGGCACCACTACAAATACTCAGGCAAACAATCAATAACCCATATAAACTGTCATGTAGCTACTGACTAACCCATGTACTAGCTTACACAACAATAGACACACTGATACAGACATTCACACAGTTTAGTCACTAATGCTTGCATTCAGTAAGACACGTTTAATCAGTGACTTATACAATCAGTCACACACCTCGTAAATCCTTCGTCCAGACACTTATACACCCACTCGTTCTTCAATATACCTTGGCATATAGATAAAACATATTTAAACTTTAAAATCAGTGATGTCATTTGAGATGTCATCAGTGATATAATCAGTGATGTCACTGACCATGCCATGAATGATGTAATATGTGACGTCATGAGCAGTGCATTACGGGGCGTGAGTAATAGGTAGCTGAACTAACTATAACGGTGGAATTTCTATGGTTTTGTATTAGTGAAATGTCCAGCTAACTATAACACCCCTGAAATCTATGTTTTTTTCAGTGAATTTCTAAGGTTTTTTAAATGCTAATTTCCAACTATAACGAGCCTGAAACCTATTTTTTTTAGTGAATTACAAAGATTTTATAAAAGCTTTTTTCTAACTACAATATCCATATAACCTATAATGTTTTTAAAGTAACTTTTAAAACAACATATATACTTTTCATAGTGAAAACGAACTTAACAGTAGTCTTTTATAACTTATAGTTATGGCTCCTGGTTTTATAGTATGTATTTTTGGGGCATTTCCGTCTGTATTTATCCATATTTTTTTAAAATAATTGTATCTGTATTTACCCATATATATTTTGGGTTTTGTAAAAAATTAATCTGAAATGAGTATTTCCACATTTATTTGTCTGATAAATATGCATTCATGGCTGAAGGACTGACCGTCTTCAGTCATATAAACTCTCTAAGATGATAAACTATACCCAACCTTGATATTAAAATGTGCATGTTTTCTTATACAAGCATATATATTGCTCTTTAAGGCTCTTTACTAAAAGTCTTATATTGTTTTAACCCTTTTACTTTTAGAATGACAGACCTATTGACCTGGTACTCATCATTGACAGCATTTAGAATCGCTCAAAATATAACCCAATTTCTGTTTTTATCCACATTTTAAAATAAATACAGAGAGGAAAATAAATATTTTTCTGTCTGTATTTATCTGTAAAAATGGAAAACAAGGAGCCCTACTTATAATTTAACAATGTTTTCAACTTAATTAGCAGTAATTAACATAAAAGTGTGGTAAAAGTATGACGCAGTACCTATAATACCTGACTTCTCAACAACGGCGTTCACAGTTCGATTTCGGACTCCAGCAGCATCTTAGCCCACCACTATCTCACTGTGGGTAACACCTTACTTAATCTTCCCAACGCCCCCGAGCGCCGGCACACCTTTCCGGGGGTAGCTTTATGCTTTACTTTTTTTAATTTAACAGCATAGTGATGATAAATATTAGCACTTTTTTTTTCTTCCATTGTAAACAATATTTTTTTTTATGTCTTCTATTTAGATGTTTTTAATCATGAGATTGCAAATGACACAATTTACACGGTAACACTTTTAAAACTCTCCAACGTATGTTGATATTAAGGACCTTATACGTGTTACGATGGAAATCGAAACCTTTACAGCTTCACACTTTGTAACTTTTCCCAACACGTGCATAAGCTATACAGTTAAAACGTGAGCATGTGTAAACTGTAAACATGACATCTAAATGGGCGGAGCCGCATCTTTCTTACATAGACTACTCAACAACCAAAAACTATATAAACCACACCCATTGTGCGATTAGTTTCGTTTTCGCAAGTTATTTCTCAGTGCCCAGTCTGTGATGCAGGTTCACTGTTCTAGCATCGGATTCTTCTTTTGCGTCAACAAAACATATCCAGAGTTGTAAGTTGTTTGATTATGGCATAGTAGAAATTTATAATACGTAGCTATTTGTCAATATTTAAGCATTTATATGTAGAAAAAAGTGTTATTCCATGTTTTTGCCTTTTTTTTAAAACCTCATCAGCTTGTTTTCAGAAACAGACAGTTTACAGCAAACATTGCACCTTCTCTGGCTCCTTTGAGATCATATATTGTGACTTTGTATAATATAATATTGACACTGTACTTGACCTCAGAGGTGTTGGTGACCAGTCGGCCCAAACCCGAAACATTTACAATTAACGTCACCACTGTCCAGTTGTTAGTCTGTTTTCCCCTAGGGATCATATACTGTTAATATGTATATTATAATATGAACAGTCATGGCGACCTCAGAGAAGTTTATGACCTGTCCGCACAAAGAGTACAGATATATAAGCAACATCACCAGCTTCTGGCTTTTAGTCTGTTCCCCCCTTTTGATCATATACTGTGAATTTGTATATTATAATTTTCACAGTATAATGATCTCAGAGGAGTTTATGACCTGTCGCCACGAAGATCAAACTTTGACGTCCCGGAGAAAAGAAGTTCAGAAAATAAATACCGCTAGAAAGTATATCATTATGGACCTTCTGTTCTATTGATAACTTTATTTTCCTTTTCTTTTTTGCGTAACAATAATGTCATTCGTTATATTATATAGACTGTCCTATTGTTACAGAAGAGGAATTGGAGATTTGTTGGTGCCTTCTGTAATTCAACTTACGAAACATTAGAATGTACTTGATCAGATATTTTTTCAGTGAGCATATTTTACGAAATTGCAGTATTAAAAATATAGCTTTCATACATACTTTGTTACTTTAAATATTTGATAAACCCTACATTTCTGAATGTTATTTTCAAATGTATATTCTTCTCAGTTGCGGTTCCTATTCACGTTTTCCCTATAGAATATATAAAGACCAGTACTCTATATTATAATAGTACTATCCTATATATTCTTAAATGAGTATGTGATTTGTTAGCAGAACCGCGTGCAACCTCTACGCACTACGACAGAACGTTCCCAAATTCTACAAAAGGCAAATTTGACAAAAATTATAGTGCATACATTTCTATCTAAAATGAAGTCATTTGTGTTTAACTGTTTTTTGCTTGTTCTTCTGAAATCAGATAATGTAGTGCAGGAGTGTTGGTTGTAGCACTTCTATTCTACTTTATCTAAAAGTAGCTCATGCCCTCTTATTTTATGAAGAATATGGGGCAACACTTTCCCAAACTATAGCAGAAAAAAGGAGGGTGTCGCCACGCTTAACTGATATTTTATGAAATTCAATTTTTGCTCGCTAATCTGGCATACTTTGTCTTGGCATTGAGATAGTCTCTCGGCGTTTCTACGATAGTTTGCGCTGTCCCTACACAATTGACACTGTTGAATATGACAGCATGCCTACTACACCTTTACGCGCATCAATTTCGGATCGTAATTTTATATTCTCGCAATTTTGCTTGTGTCCGAAAATTGTATTTATGTCTTCATTATTACTGCCACTCACGTTCCTAGTCTATGTTTTTCCTCACTGGCTACCTTGACTGACGCTTGATTGATAAAAGGTATATTACAAAATTTTAATTCACTTTTATACATTCAGACGCACTGACTACCCTGGTTGGTAACTGGCGCATGATTGTTCTGATCACACCACTGCCTTTTTACCCAAGCTCACACCTGATAGAGACATGCAGGACCTATCCCCATGGGACCCGCTCTCTCTTTTGTTTCAGCCTAGCACGAAGGTCTGGGCTAACCTGTTAACGCTGAGGACCTTTGTCTCCGAATGGGCAACATGTTCATAGCTTACTCACGTGTAATTGACAATCGACCATTGTACGACATGACGCCTTAGTACAAGGCATTGTAATTCTACATTAAATTGTTGCCACACCTCTGGCATTTGTTTTTATCGCCCTTGTGTTTAATTTCCTTGGTTGTATCTTCCCCCTTCTCCCACAGGTCTACAGTACTCCCCAGTACAAGTCTACTAGGTTACTCTCTACCCCATCTGGTAATTAACTCACAGAACTTCAATACTAGATGGTAGTGCACCATTCACATGTAGTTACTTCGTTCCTGATGAAGTGCAAACTGACCCGTTAGGGGCAATATGGCCACGAAACATGTTGACCAACTTCACCTTGACGGCCCTTTACGGACATTACTCCTACATAGGGGCACTCGCACAGGCTCGAGCTACCTAAACCATTAAACTTGACCTAAGTAGGACTGCTCCAGACCTATTTAGTTCACTCTCCTGTGCACTACCCAGCCCCCACACCTTCATGTACCTAAGGGCTTCTTCAAAAAGGTCTCCGATAAAGAGCCCGTGTACGGGAGCCCATCAGACATTGCGGCGCCAGCCTGACGAGGGGCAAATGCCCTAGGATGAAGCATGACATCCCCGGGGTGTGTAAGGGCATCACGAAGAAAAACCTACCTGTCCCCCACGCCCAGCCAGGAACTGCACACCCCCTTCAGACTTAGCTTCATTGGGAGCCAGAATGCAGGACCTCATAACTCAGCTCCCCGTCCCTCTCAAGATTAAAAAGTATGTTTTTTAATGGGCCAGAAAGATATTTGTGAGCATATCGGAAGTGGGGAACATTGGGTATAATAGAATGAGGTGGGGTAGATTGGGGTAGGTTGCATTGGTTGGATTGAGGTGTGGTACATTGGAGGGTGTAGATTGTAGTGGGGTAGATTGGGATAGATAGGAGTGGGGTGGTTAGGAGTGAGGTGTAGTAGGGTAGATTGTGGTAGGTTGGAGTGAGGTAGATTGGGGCAGATTAAGGTACGATGAGTGGGGTACATTGAAGAGCGGTACTTTGGGGTGGGGTAGATTGTGCAGATTAGAGTGGGGTAGGTTGTGGTAGTTTGGAGTGGAGTAGATTAACGTGTGGTAGATTGGAGTAAATTGGAGTGGGGTACAATGGAGTAAACTGGAGTGAGGTAGATTATCATGGAGTGGATTGGAGTGGGGTGCAGTGTGGAAGATTGGAGTGTGGTACATTGGGGTGGACTGGAGTGGAGTAGGTTGGGGTGAATTGGATTGGGGTAGATTGTGGTAGACTGGAGTGGGGATGATGGGATAGGGTAGATTAGAGTGGAGTACATCGGGGTAGGTTAGGTGGGTTAGATGGAAGTCGAGTGGGGTAGACTGGAGTGAGGTGGAGTGGGGTAGATTGTAGTAGATTGGAACAAAGTAGATGGGGTAGATTGGGGTGGTGTAGATTGAGACATATTGGGCTGGGGTAGGTGGGGGTTGATTGTGGTAGATAGAGTAGGGTAGATTGGAATTGGAATTGGAGACGTTTGCGGTTGACTGGAGTGGGATAGATTGTGGTACATTGGAATGGGGTGGAGAGAGGCAGACTGAAGTGTAGTAGGTTGCAAAGGGGTAGATTGGAGTGGGGTAGATTGGGGTACATTGGAATGGAGTAGAGAGAGACACTGTAGTGGGTTAGATTGTGGTGGATTAGAGTGGGGTAGATTGGAGTGGGGTAGGTTGGATGGGGTAGATTGTGGTAGATTGGAGAGGGGTTGCTTGAGGTAGATTGGAGTAGGGTAGATTGGGCCAGGTTGGAGTGGGGTAGCTTGGGCAACATTGGAATGGGGTAGAGAGGGGTACATTGGAGTGGGTAGAGGCATAGATTGTCGTAGATTGGAGTGGGGTATATATAGGGGTAGATTGGATGAGGGTAGAGTTGCAGTAGGTTAGTACCTGCATGCTGGCACTTACTAATTCAAATACCATGTTTACAGATAATGAATTGCACGTCCCAGTGTGGACAGTGCTTGACAGCCCTGAAAAGCAGTTATCCTGCACTCCAAGCCGTCCATCCTTTTCGTACAGCTTCCTGTTCTTTCTGGAACTGCACAAACTCACTCATTTGAGTAAGTTTAATGTCAATATTCTCCCACAATGCACATATATTTCTTTTCAAAAACTTGTATTTCTGTCACCAGGACCATAAAAAGTAAGCACAAGCACAGAATAACAGACATTATTAAAAAATGCAATATGTCAGTTAAAAAAGAACACTCCATTTATAATACAAATCCCAATTTAGAAACTGGTGCAATAGGTTTTACCAGTTAGCCAAGGGAGGGAGAGGGGAGGCATTAAATGGCCTCAGCGGGAAACATGTATATCAATTGATGTGATGCAGTCAGCCATCAGGTGAAAAAAATAGCAGCATTAGTTCAATAAATAATTTAAAATGGCAAGAAAAATTAATACTATTTACAATTCTATGTACAAGATAATCTATTGCTAAAATTAGTATCTAACAGAAACTGTACACATAATAATCACAGTTAAAAATATGCTGCTGGTACACATTTTATACATTTTTACCCTTCTGAATAAAAGCCCAGCTCCTGCGCCACATTGTGTTTAAATATCTTGAAACAGCAAACACAATAGGTTTAGATGTGTCATATTTTAAAACCCGAAGAGCCTCCCTACAGTGCTCAAAGCCCAAGTTCCGACAAAGCTGCACTAGCCAATAATGCCTTGCGTTTTGGTAGCCAGGGCAGAAAAATAAAAAATGCATTTCTGATTCTTCTTGTGTAATACATACAGGGCAACCCTCCTCTTTCTGTCCGGCCCATTTGTTACTGACCGCGCGTACAGGCAAAGTGCTATGTCTGAGCTGCACATACAGCTTTCTTACAGCCTGGGGGAGGATATCATCCATAAATATTTCTAACTTATAGTCATCCTTCACTGCAAGAAGCTGTATTGTAAGGGAGCCTAGTTTGGGGTTTGCTTGCAGTGCTTCAGGCTTTAAAGTACGAAAAGTCTTGGGCACTAAGGAGCAAGGGACTATTGGGCAGGTGTCACTCGGAGTGCTCCACATAGAGGGTTGACCAAGTCTTTCGCACTCATGCTTTACATGGGCAAACCAAGGGACCCTTTTCAACAAGCCTGGATAGGATAAAAGCTTGTTTGTGCCTGCCTGATATGATGCTAATTCGGGAGTTGCCTAGAGTCTTTGCCAAAATATCAACGGTTTTAGGGCAATCTCATCCTCAATCGGGGGTATGCCCAAGCCTAAACGCCGAGGGATTAGCGGGGTACTTGCCGGAAGGCCCATCATTTTTCTTAAAAATCTATTCTCAGTTGCAACTAAAGTAGAGGGCGAAGAATGCCCCCATAATTCCGCCCCATACAAAGTTGCACCGCGCGCTTGAGCTGTAGGAAGGTGGATACCTGACTATGGTTACCCCAGATTTTTTGCCTAGTGTTTAGCTGGTTTTCGACTTAGTTGGCCTGGGATCCTGCTAATCAGGGCCCCAGGCTATCTGCTCTCTCTTTAAAATGGACTCCATGTACCCTAGGTACATCTCCAATTGGATACTGGGTCACCTTATGAGCCCCTGTACAGTGTACTATAGGTACCCAGGTGCATCCAAGGCCTACCAGGGGCTGCAGCATAACTTTTGCCACCCCTGGCTGGCCCTCCAAACTGACACAACTGGCTGAACACTCAGTTGGGGCAAGGTGGTGTAATCACCCCTTGCTTAGATATAGTATACCTATGTCTAAACCTATATCTGGACTCATATGCACCTATAAGTCACTCCTATGGCAGGCCTTAACAATCCTGGAGGCAGAGTGCTTGGTTTTATGTGAGATGGTGCTCTAGCATGAGCTGAGCCTGTCTGCAGCTGTCCTTATAGCTGTTCTAGGATATTGCCATACCATATACTCTTAAGTGCATTATGAACCTCGCGGTTCAATGCTATCTTTGGTTTGGCTTTATCAAAACATGTCGTGTAAGGTTTCATACGCTTTGGAATACTACCCCCTCACCAGTCCTGGCGACGGGGGAATCATTCCACCCTTCTAGAGGGAGAAGACATGTTACTTTCCTTAAACGCTGTTAAATCTAACCAGAGCCTCAGCATCACAAAATGGATGCTGCTGCCCCAGACACGAGTCTGGCCTCCTGCTGCTGACCGAAACTCCAGCAGGGGAGGCCTGGACAAAGGGTTTCTTGTCACAGGGAGGTGCTAGCACCATCCAGACAGTAGATAGTGGATTGGGGCAGGGAGGGCTGAATGAAACTAGACACTGCCTGGGGCACACAAGGTGTCCCATGCAAAGTCCAGTTCAAACCGGTGCTGGGGCACTCCAGCCCCAGCTCTGGTGCGAAACTGGACAAAGGGAAAGGGATGTAACCACCCCCTTCCTGGGTCCCACCCATAGGAGGGACCTAGCAGGTGATCCAGCCCCTTGATTTGGAATAAAGGTAGGAGCTGTGCCCATAGACTTTAGATCATCCTGACTGAAACTTTGATACGAAACTCTGGACCCTTCGACATCCTACTCGATGTAGAAGACTGGAGAATCTCCTTTGTGGTCAAGGAGTGACCACCCTGCACAATCAGGCACCATCAGCGCTCAAAGGTTTTCTTTGTTGTTGCTCCCGCCGGAGCTCGAACGACAGAGACTGACAAGACCTGGACTCCCAGACTTCCAACAGCCCGATCCACTGTCCCAGCAAAGCTGAGACCTGTGGAGGCGACGTGAGACGTGGGACCGGCCATCTTGGAAAGCCAGCAAAGTGCTTCCTGTGCAGCTCCCGAGGCACCCTCGAAGCTGTGCATTGGGAATTGAGAAGCCCCAGCCCCGAGCAGCCTTTGCACTGAAGATCACCTCTCCACACTCCCCGAGTGCTGCGTGGAGCCCTTTTGCATTTTTCCTGCTCGACACGATGTCTGGTCACTTGCACGTTGGCTAATGGCCTCTGTGATGACGAATCTTCGAATTTTCACTGCTGGTCTGGTTGCTCCAGACTGGCCCTTGCTCCCCTGAAAAGGAGCAGCCCATCAGACCTTGATGGTCTGATCCAGAAGCCATCTTTGATTCCTGCCTGGGTTGCATTTGCCAAGGCCTGTTGACGCCGATTCGAGAACCGACACCGCCGACAGCGAGAGCCTTCGCGGGACAGTCCGTGTCCACCTCCTGGTCATCGTCGATACCTCATGGTTCACGTGGCAGCGGAGACAAGCTTCACGACATCACCTTATCGCAACCAGACATCGCCTGGTTCCTTCCTGGTCACTGGCTAGTGACCCAAACTCTGTCCCCTCTGCTTTCAGGTACTCTACATCTTCGATCCACCCTTGGATCCAACCGGACTCTTCTCTCCTGGTCGCCTGCAGCATCTTTTCCTACAGGCTCCATAGAACTCCACGACGAAACCTGACGCACTTTGACACCTATGCACCCGCTTCCTGTGGGTGAGATAACGAGAGTACTCCAGTGCTCCTGTAGTGGTTTACACCTCTAGTGTCCTGGTTTTAGTGGCTAAGTTCTAGTCCAGTCTGAAGACTCCCAAAACAGTAACTTTCTAACTTTTACGCACCATTGACTTCTATTGGTGCACGTGGTTGCCTATAGACACTGCACCGCATCCTGTGGGCCTCCCCCGACCTAACCTTTGTTAGTCCAGTGTAGCCCCAGCGATTCTTAAGGCCCTAGGCCTTACCATTGTTCGTGACGTGGTTCTTATACCACTATTTTAGTATATGGTTTGAGTGGCCACCAGGGCCTATCCATATTTGTGTAACTTTTGTATGTTATATGAAGTTCTTTGTTTAACGCTTGTGCTTCTGTCCTCATAAAGAGTACAGTGGATTATTCTAGTAATAAATACATATATTTTATAATATATAACTTGTGTGGTGTCCTTTCATTTGGTATTAAAGGGATTGCATATGGTAAAACAGCTGGCTTCACATGCCCTCTTGAGACAGCTTTTGTCCATGCTACCATTAGGATAGCTGGTCTATAAGGTTGACTTACAACCAATCACCATAGGGGTCGTTTGGACTGGTGCAAGGTGCTCACTAGAATAGTAAACATCATATACCAGGCCAACTTCTCACATTGGTGTGCAGCGGTTGGGATTTGAGCTTGCTGTTGTTTTACCAATTGTAATCTTTGACAATATCATTTGAAAGATCACATCAAGTACCATAGGTACATATAAACAAAGCTTTAAATACTTAGGTTCTACTGAACTTAGTGGTTGTAGACCAAAGGGCTTAGCACACCCTGACTACAACTCCTAGAGAGGTTCAAGTAGGTAAACACTTAGTGTAGGTAGGTGCACACACCCACACCTCATTAGTCATGTTTGGCACAGGTGAACCAACCAGTTCTCTACCTGTGGAAAGTGACCCTCACAAGGCACCCTCCAGCTATGAAAAACTCAGCTTCAGAGAATTGAGTGCCTTGTGCACCTCAAGGAGGCTGAAAAAGGGTCATAACCCTACCATCCCAATCATGATACATGTCCTAGAGACAGCTGATTTTGAGATGGTCTCTGCAGGCCCCTCGGGTAATACAGGAGAAGGAGCCCCCATAGATGATGAGACCATCACCCCAGAAGTTGAGGAGATAGATGGAGATGATTCAGATGATCAGGGGGATGGCCAAGTTCAGGTCAGAAGACTTAGCAAGGCTAACCTAAGCTTACATGGGGATGGAGAAGGGTTTCACCCCTCCAGACCTAACCGTAGGCTTCTCCCTGGCAATAGAAGGGACAGATCTCCTTCCAGGGAATCTATCCTTTCTAATGCCTCAAGGGTTCTCAAAGGGGAATGACTTCCCCTCAGAGAAAAGAGCATGAGGCTAGGATGAGAGCTGTCCAACTTCAGATAGAGAAAGAGGAAACAGCCCTGGCCCAAGCTAAACTTGCTTTAGCAAGGGAACAAAGATTAAATGGATTAGATTCCACTGGTGGTAGCAATATCCCTAGGGATAAAGACAGGTCCTATGATCATAGAAACCTGAGTAAGATTGTGCCCCCCTACAAAGATGGGGATGACATCCACAAATGGATGACTGCTCTGGAGAGTGACTGCATGGTACAGCAGGTTCCCCAAGATTAGTGGGCAGCAATCTTGTGGCTCTCCTTCTCAGAGAAAGGAAGAGACAAGCTCTTCACTGTTAGACCTGGGGATGCTAAATACTACACTGTCCTGAAGAGTGCTCTTATTGATGGGTTTGGCCTAACCACTGAGCAATACAGGTTGTTGTTCAGAGATACCCAAAAAGCTCAGACTCAGGACTGGACTGATTTTGTAGATTGTGCTACTAAGGCTCTGGAAGGTTGGTTACTGGGCAGCAAAGTACATGATGATACAGGATTGTATAATTTGATTATGAGGGAGCAGATCCTTAGTAATTGTCAAAAACAGCTTTTACACCAGCACCTGGTGGACTCAGATTTGACCTCTCCACAAGAATTGGGTAAGAGGGCAGACAAATGGTTCAGAACCAGGATTAGGCCTAGAAATCAGGGTAATGATCAGAAGAAAGATTCTACCAAGCCTCCCTCAAGAGAAAGGTGGGGATAAATCTAAAGACAAGACTTCTCCAGGGCCCCAAAATTCCAATGATGGGGGTGGGTCCCAAAATTCGTCCTCTACAGTTAAGAAACCTTATTGTCATGCTTGTAAAAAGCCTGGCCACTAGAAGACTGACAGCAGTTGCCCCAAGGCCAGCAATAAAGAAAATATTCCTCCAGGTAATACTCCAACACCTCCTGTTACTACCAGTAGTAATCCCCCAGGTGGTGGGAGTGTCCCCAAGAATTTGGCTGGGTTTACTTGGGGAACTCAGGTGGACTCTGGCTTAACCAGGTCCCCTACCACAGCTACTCTTGTCTGTGAAAATGGCATATGGTTTTCCAACTTCACTGCTTGTCCCAACAATTTGGGCAAGTACAGACAGGAGCCACACACCAATGGCCAGAAAGTTGAAGCCTACAGAGATACAGGGGCTAGCATCACTATGGTGACTGACAGTCTAGTTCCCTCAGGACAAATTTTTCCCGGGTTCACCGGTCAGGTGATCAACATTGATGGAGTGCAGAAAGATCATCCCTTGGCAGTAGTAAATCTCAGCTGGGGAGGTGTCACTGGCGCCAAGAGAGTGGCAGTATCTACAAACTTGCCTGTAGATTGTCTACTAGGGAATGATCTAGAGATCTCAGCCTGGGCTGAGGTAGAACAAGAAACCCATTTTAAAATGGTAGGCCTTCCAGAAAAGGTTAGTGGGGCTGTGATAGCCACAGCCCCAACCCAAGCAGAATTCCCTCCTAAAGAGGTTGGAAGGGCTTTGATGGCCACAGCCCAGGCTCAGGCAGACTTCCCTGAAAAGGTTGGCAGGGCTGTGTTGGTCACAGCCCACACGCAAACTGAGTTCCCTCCTGAAAAGGTTGGTAGGGCTGTGATGGTCACAGCCCAAACTCAAACAGATTTTAGTGTTGTGAAGCCTTAAACTATGGATCACTCCACTCAAACAGAGAGCATTGGGGAGGAAGAAAAGTCTCCCTCCCACCAGACATTAGGTGAGAGTCAGCCTCCTCAGGGAACTGACCATACCCCTTGTGAAGGAACTGCCCCAGAGGTAGTCAGGTCTAGCCTGGCAGAGCCCCTGATGTCAGTGGACCCTTCCAAGGTGGGACCAAGTCTGGAGCAGGTAACCTGCCCCTCTCTATCCTGCCTCAGTCAGCCCAGGGCTGTAGAGGTCAGGGAGGCCAGTGGTGGACCCCAAAGGGGCCCCTGTCCAGATAAACCACCCCATCAGCAGATTAGGGGCACCAAAGCTAGCAGCCCTAGCAAGGTGAAAAAGTCAAAAACTCGTGAGGGATCTCCCTTACACTTAGGGGCCGATTAGGATCGCGGAGAATCTGCATCCTCATGGCCGGCGGAAGCCACCGCCGGCCCGGAGGATGCGGATTCTCCGCAGCGGAACCTTCAAGGTCCCCCCGCCAGATTAGGATGGCTGGGGGGACGAGAAGTCCGTCCGCTGCTTTTCCGCCGCGGTCGCCTTCCGACCGCGGCGGAAAAGCTCTAATATGGTGGCGGTGTCTATCAGACACCGCCAGCCATATTAGGATGGTGGGAAAGACATGCTTTTCCGCTGTGGCTTTCCCGCCGTGGAAAAGAATACAGACATTCACTTCGGGGGCCCGTTGCGGGCCCCCTGGGTGAAGGGGGTTGGGGGGTGCACATGGGGGGTACCTATGGTACCCCCCTGCATTTGCGTGCACAAAGCAGCAGGCACTGCGCGGTGCCTGCTGCTTTGTGCATGCAAATGCGATGCATGATTTTTTAACCTTGCGGCGGTTGCAGCTTGAAGCTGCACCCGCTGCAATGTTAAAGATAGTCGATGTGACCGCCACTCAGGCGGTCACATCCTAATCTGCTCGGAGGGAACGCCGCAGCCCCTGCGGACATTCCCTCCTCCTCAGGGGTCGCGGACGGACTCAAGTCCGTCCGTGATCCTAATCGGGCCCTTAGTTAGGAGCCTCGCCAGATGGATTCTGTTGGGCACAGCCAAACCTGGGACCCAAAGGCCCCAAACCTGACTTGTCCCTCCAGTAAGCCAACAAAAGGGACCAAGCCTCCAGCTGTAGGCAGCCAGAGGTTGACCCTGAGAGCACAGTGCAACTCAGTCATGGAAAGAAAGGCATCCATGGTGGATAATGATTGGAGGAAGCTGAGCCCTACATTAGTGGAGCCTCACTTCAGTACTCAATTTCAACACTAGCCTTTTACTTTGCCAAAACACACCACGACTTAGTTGGCCTGGGATCCTGCTAATCAGGGCCCCAGGCTATCTGCTCTCTCTTTAAAATGGACTCCATGTACCCTAGGTACATCTCCAATTGGATACTGGGTCACCTTATGAGCCCCTGTACAGTGAACTATAGGTACCCAGGGCATAGGTGCATCTAAGGCCTACCAGGGGCTGCAGTATATCTTTTGCCACCCCTGGCTGGCCATCCAAACTGACACAACAGTATTGATCGCCAAACCCCTGTTACTACAAAATAGGGCGAAGCTATCCAGTAGCCTCTGTATGCCCATTGGTGTCTTTGATAGGAGGATGGTATCGTCAGCAAACATCAATGCCACCACCTTGGTGTTTGCTAACTTTGGGGCATCGTTGTTTGCTACCTCAGCCAGAAGCGAGATTAGTGCGTTGACAAAGAGGCAGAACAGGGTCGGTGCGAGCACGCAGCCCTGCTGTACACCTCTGCCAACTGAGAGTCTGTCGGTCAATTCACCTTCCCTGCCACATCTGACTTTAGCATAGGTGTTATCATGCAACCTAATCAGTATGTCAAGTAGGTAGACAGGGATCCCCATATCTCTTAAAACCCCCACAATTTGGATCTGGGGACAAGATCGAAAGCAGTTTTCAGGTCCACAAGTATCAAATAGAGGCTGCCACCCTCTATTGATACTGTCTTCCATGTGATGAGTTGAAATCTAAATACTTGGTCGATTGTGGAGGTGTTTTTCCTGAATCCTGCCTGATATGGGCTGATGTTATCATTTTCTTCCATCCAGTACTGGATTTGGTCCAATATTACCCTAGCAAACAGTTTTTGTGTGACATCGATCAAACTGATCAGTCTATATTTTGCTGGTAATAGTGGAGAACCCTTTCTAAAGATTGGTACAATCTCGGCCCCGGCCCAGGTCTCAGGGATGGGCATGCCCTTCCTTATAGCATTGAATAATATTAGAAAGTATGGGCCCCAAATTGATAGTTCTTCCCGAAACATATCCCCAGGGAGTTAGTCCAATCCAGGCGCTTTTACTGCAGGTAATCTTTGTAACGCTGAGCTAACCTCTTGTAGCGTTATTTCCTCACAAACATCATTTGCCCCACTACTCATTTTGGCCAAACGGGCTTCTGTAGATAGGGGTTCTATGCAGAACGTACCCCTGGGGTCTACCTGAGGGACCTGTTCTTGATCAATTGTATATAGCCTTTGGAAGTGCTCAGACCACACTTCGGCAGGCAAATTAGGTTCACTGGCAGAAATGCCTTCCTTGCAACCCGTTCTTATTATTAGCCACAATGCTTTCATAACCCGATTCAATAGGGCAGATTTAATATTTAGCCATTTGTTTTCCTCCCAGGACTGTTTTACACTGGAAACAACGTCTTTATAGTGGGCTAGCCTGCTTTTTATCAGTGCCCTTTGTTCCCCTTTAATAGCCTCCAAGAATGCTTTCTTGGCCTTACGACATTCATCATTGTACCAAGAATGTGGTGAATCTTTAATTTTCCTTGGGCGACTAATAGGATTTAAAATATCAGCTAGATTAGCTATAAGCTGGTTGTGAGCGTAGCAACCGAATGTAAATGAGTGGGGTTAGTCCCGTCATCCCTAAGCATGCTTATTTCCTGCAATATTGGGATAATAATTCCATAGAGCTCTAGCAATTTCTCAGGGGATTGTTTCATAGCTCCCCATTTCAACCTTCTCCTGTCATTGGCAATAATTATCCTATCGTCAGTCTGAGACTCGCTAGGAGGGGATATGCCTGAGTCTGGGACCCCAAGAGTTAGTGACAAGGCATTATGATCGCTGCCTGTTCGCGGAATGACCTCAAAGTCCTTCACCCGATGCCAAGAACTGCACTCCACCATGATATAATCAATTTGGGAGGCCTGACCAATTCTATTGGATGTCGGCCTACTGGGCCTGTCTGATGGAGCACGGCCGTTGCAGGCCCTCAGGAAAGGTGTTAGGGCAATAGCGTTAATCTGCAAAACCAAGGGTGACCAGGATTTTACTGGGTACGTTTGGGGGTCGTGTATGGCCAACTGTAGATCCTCCTCTCCGATGGCAGCATCCTGTGAACCTAGAAGAGGTTCGAAGTGGCAGTATAAGTCACCCCCCACTATCAATACTGAATTAGATGGCACCATTCGGATAAAGAGATTTAACTCCTCCAATCTTTTTGATTCCTGAGTGAGCGATACAGGGCGGGAATAGATATTAATAATTGCTATTCCCAGTTTGGATGGAAAAGTGAGCAATTTGATTGGATGTCTAGTGAGTGGGTGTTCAAGGTGGTGGGGTGGCAACCCACATGAGAAGCTACCCATATAGATAGTCCCCCCGATAACCTTCCCGTCCCCCCTGTGCTAGCAGGTATATTGTTATTGTAGGTAGCAAAGCCCACCCTTCCACAATCCTCTCTTGCCCATGTCTCCTGGAATAGGCAGACATCAAACTGATCAACAAACCTACCCCATTCAGGGGACGATAACTTAGCCTTAATACCTGCCAAATTCCACGACACGATCTTGAGAGCCCTACTTTGCATTGGTGTCTCATCAAGCAGGATAGGGTTAGTTTCAGATGGGATTTGGGGATTAAAGGAAGTAGGGACGTCCATAACAGGATTGGAGGGGGTGGTGAATGAAGTTAAGGCAGAGAAAGGTGCCCTTGCCCTCTTCGCAGGCTTTATACGCAGAGGTATATCCGATTCAGGTTTTGCAGCAGCCATGGATAGCCCCTGTTGGTTCCCTGAGCTTACCATTACATCCCCTTTCTGACTAACCTTGTGGCTCTTGCCACAACAGGTGGCTTTTGTGTTTAATAGTCAATCCACTTCTTCTAAAGGGCCGTATCGGTTGCTAACTTGCAATTTATACAATGGGAGTCTATTATGGAAGTGGTTACGTGTCAACTGGTGTCCCTCAGCCCACTGGCTATTAGCACCTGTGAGCGTCCTAGATCGCTCCTGGTCCAGGTGATTATAATAAAAGTAATCAAGGGGGAACATTCTCATTCCGTTGTCGGATCCATTGGGTGGGCTTCTTTGGTTCAGTAAAAAGCTTACCGTCAGGGGTGTTTTAAAGTTAATGATCACACAGTCCCCCCTGGAGTTTTTCCTATTGGGTCCCACCCATTTTACCCTTCTTGCCATCAGTATATCCCCTGCCTTCTCATAAGGGAAGTGCCTGTGTGTTGCCAACCAAAATAAGCTCTTGTTTCTGAGGTCCAGCTGTGACTCTTTCCGGGGTGCCTTTAGAGGTGGAATCCCAGTTAAGACTACTACATAAGTTCGTGATTGTGGGGGAAGATCTATGGTGGCAACACAACATTACCCCTGCCCCTTGTATCAATGTTGTTTGCGTCCTGTTTCTCCCCTGCAATTACGGGGTTGGGAGGGGTACAGACCAACAGCTGGCTACTTCCTGTCCCGCCTGGCACTACTGCCTGTTGGCTATTGTTGCGCTGGGCGTACTCAGATTGAGTGGGCAGGGATTGTTTGGCGCCTTGGGTAGAGGCTTGATTATTGCTAGGCATTGGTCTGCTAGTGCTCGATGGATTAGTCATGGCTTTCCCAGGGCATATTCTAGCTCCTTTGGATGGATTCACTCCTCTTGGGTCATTGCTTTTATCGAGCGGATTAGAGTGTGCCTGCCTCGCTATTACCCTATCTGTCAGGAGTCTCACTTGGTCAACTAGCGGGGCGACCTCTTGTTTGATTAAATCGCCCAGTTGTATCAGGAGATCCGCAATCAGAGACTGGGCCCAGTCCGGGTATTTAGGGGCGGAAGTCACACTAAGGGTGGAATCTGCTCCAGAGTCCCGGGCGCTAGAAACTTCTTCTCCCTGATCGCACCTCATCTTTGCCTTCTTGTTTGTGGTTACTTTCCCTGCTGCTAGTTTATACTTCCCTTTTTACCATGTGGTCATACCCTTATTGGTCGGTGATATTACATTGACAATGGAATCCACATGTAATAAGGCTGGTACTATATCAACTGCAGGTGATGGCGATGTGCCAGGTGAGTTAACTTCAATGGGAAGATCTGGGGTGGGGCAACAGAGCTCCGGGGTAATAAAAAGCCCCGTTTTGGTCCGTTGTATTTCTGAGGTAACAACACCCAGGGCCCTTTGAAACATGTTGTCAATTGAGGTCACTGGTGGAGGTGTTGCTACAGCTGACTGTCCCCTAGCTACATTTTTCTTGGTTGTACCCGTATTTTTTCCCATAATGGTTGCCTAATAGCAATTTACTAGAGAGACCACACCTTAACCTGGTTACTATAGAGTGCACTTATTCCAATATAGCCCTGGAGCCACAACCCAACACACCCAGTAGTGGCCTAAGCTTGTTGGACCCAGTTAACATCCCACAAAAAGCCGTCTCACCTTGCCTCTCTAAGATTCACTAACAGTGATTTAAGCAAGGGATGTTACACTGTGGATAAATTCCACGCTCCCAAAGGGAATGAAATTACTTTCTGTCCATGTGAGTCTTCTAGATGCAGTCCTTTCACATAGGGCTTATTCTGTGGGGGACCAAGGGGAGTGGCCCTGCCCTGCCTCCTCCTGTCGCTGACGGGAGGCGCTGTGGTGATTTAAGCGCCTCCGGGCGCTTACGGATGACATTGGTGGTGCGCGCCGTACTGGGCAGCCTGGGAGTTGTAGTTGTCAGGCCCCAGAACAGCCCCCACGAGCAGCCAGCGCGGTCGATGTGATCCGCGATTTCAGTGCCCCTTTCGCGGTCCAGAGGGACAGTGTGTAGCCCCTAACAATGGTCCTGGGTCCAGGAAAGTACAAGGTGAGGTCCTGCGCTTTGGGAGGCGCTGTGGTGATTTAAGCGCCTCCGGGCGCTTACGGATGACGTTGGTGATGCACGCCGTACTGGGCAGCCTGGGAGTTGTAGTTATCAGGCCCCAGAACAGCCCCCACGAGCAGCCAGCGCGGTCGGTGTGATCTGCGATTTCAGTGCCCCTTTCGTGGTCCAACAATGGTCCTGGGCTCAGGAAAGTACAAGGTGAGGTCCACATATATCAATTGAAAGCACTTCTCTTGACTCACATGCTCGCACTTAACTAATCCATTAATATGCTTACAACCACACTGTGCACAGCATTCAACACTCCAAGCCCTCAACCTTTATAGTAGACCGGTATTGGTCGTATATCCACCCACCAGCACTGGAACCACTGTAGACTACAGGCTTCTCATTGGCTTCCTTTAAGTTAGTGCATCTACATTGGTCCTTCTCTTACAAAGATGCACCCCAATAAGTAGAATTTACCACCATAATAAGCTGTATCGCTCTGACACCTTCCTCTTAAATTCAGTTCACATATTAAATTTTTGGCACATAGGCCTTGAAAGTACTGTCTTTTGCAAAAGAATTTGTATTCTACACAAGAATATATTGCTCTCTTCACTCTTGAGCTCTATGCACAAATTTCTTCCACCCTTGGAATCTCTTCCAAGTAGCATGCTAATTTTATAGTTTTTAGGTCTCGCGTAGGCAGCTCAAATGCGCTGTCTCTCTGAGATATCTAGTAATCTGTATAGCGAGGGTAATCCCGCCTGCTGCTTGCCTGCTTTTGTAATTGGTTTATTCACGCCTCACTCTGCGTCACTGTTATTTCCGGCCTCCCTATTGGTTGCTGGCCCCTTTCATCATGTCCGTTTTTTTCTGAAGCATCACTGACCAACTACTGTTTTATAGTGCTTTAGGGCTTTGTCATTTTCGTTTAGGGACTACTTGGGTTTTTTTTTATTGCCACATTGCTCGCTTCATATGCATAGGTGCCGCAGTGCCTGCTTCATCATTAAGCACACCCCTTACACCTCCCACACAGCATGGGCGTGCACAGCGGCGTTTTCACTTTGAATCACTTGTTTGACTCAGTCTGTAGTTATTCATGGTTACCGGGCCCCTGGCAGAAACGCTGCATTTAAGGCCACAGTGTGAACGAGAAAGAACACCCATCAATAATCAGGCCTGATGAATCTGCACTTTACCATCTGTTTTTGTAGGTGGTGATCAATATTCGAATTGCCAACAGCAGCTGTGTTTACTGTCACTATTTAAGTCTGTAGGAACGATAACAAATGGTCACACAATTACAGCACGCTTTTTTTGCTCTGCGCGGCTGTAATTGGGGTGAAAGATGTTTTTGCGCTGATGGCAGGGTGCCACCTTGCTTTCTAGGGAGAGTCTACGCCTTTTGGGGTGTCAGATAGGCCGCGCAGAACATGCTCCTCTCGCCTTTCGCCTCGACCGAGGCACACTATTTCCTTTTCACACGGAAAACTCTGATTTGCGTGTCACAACTTCATCTGATACTATGCAGTTATGTAGCAATGGTGTGGGTCTTTTTTGGAGTTTGTTTTGTCTCCCATTTTTATGACGCACTTAACCACATGGCTGCTGGCAGTTTTCCCGTCCTGTGCTGAAATATTCTGGATGCCATATATTCATGACGAGCTCAGCTCGTCATCAGCACACGACACCCGTGGGTGATGACGAGCTGAGCTCGTCATCAGCATCGAAAGGGTTAAGATGGGGAGAGTGAGAAAGTATAGTTGTTTTGTAATAGACATTACAATAATTTGTTCTTCTACTTCCTCAGCTGTCTGACTCTTGTGTTAGCCAGAGAGAAAAAGCAAAAAAGAAATAAAAGCAATGACTCGAAGCCCATCATAGTGTTACCATGCATTACATCTTCTTCTGTTCATTCAAAAACACACCCGCACCATGTAGTGCGACTTTGATGGACTTCGGGTGGCAAGTGTGATACATTTGAATCTCACACAGAGAATGACTGGCTCCCTTATCCTGAGATTTCTTTTATGCCAGGGAATACCACCATACAAGGGGTTGGAATGGACAAGTCTAGACTGGCAGAGGGCAACTGTGTAGGCTAAATAAACAAAGAGAGGAGTACCACCATAGAGAATCAAGATAAATTCCTAATGGGGTGTGTAAATGACAAAAGGAAAGAATGTATCCTTTTGTTAAAAACCCCTCACTCACCACCCTAGTGGTGACATGCTTCATCATCGGGGTCCACCCTGGTGGCCTAGCGTCACCAGGGTGTGCTACAACACCTGAATTACAGTGGAGCTGGTTGTGGGTGTAAGTGCAAAAAAAGGGTTTGTTAGAAAATTGTCCTGGTTTAACTTAGTGGGAAGATACATTTTATTTACAAGCAACTGGACATTGTTAAAAAAGTGTGATACTATGAGGGTAGTTACGGCCAACAGTATCTCTGTATGTGATCTGGTCTACATGTTTCAACCTTAGATGGGATATACCAGGTTTTCGTCAGGACCAAAACAACAAGGAAGTGGACGGTATGTGCCCCTTACAAAGCGCACCCAATCCTAAATCCTCGTTACCAGGTTAGCAAAAATCGCTACTGGTGAAGGCTCTAACCTCAGTGGGCGAGCATGTGAAACGCCCATTTTTTTAGCATCTACACCTTTGCCCAACGCTCTTATTTTATCAGCGTCTATCATGGCCAGAATATAGTAGCCGTTGTACAACTGCTTCTCCCCCACGATAGTGGTTAACAAATGTGCGTGCACTTTGTCGCTCTTACAGTATTCACCCAACCCTGACAATGTGGGTACATCCCGCAGATGCTTTTTACACTATAGCGCCCTTTTCTATCACCAAATAACTTTATCCCATTACACGGAACCGGGCTTGTAATCTTTAACCTTTTTGGCCGAACGCGGCAGCCGTAGTAGAGTGTAAACAGCAGTTGCCCAGGCTACGTTCACGTGACTAACACGGAACCCCGCCCACCCCGGAAGCCGGCTCCTGACATTAACGTGCACGGGAACTCCGGCCAGTGTAGCGGGGCAGCGGAGGAGAGATGTAGGTAACTGGCCACTTCCACCCCGACAAAACTGTAAGTAGAGCAGACTTCCTTTCAGCCTCCGTGACTCATCGCCATAAACGAGTCCAGAATCTACCGCGATACGCAGCCCACCCTGATCGGCAACCCCTTTTCCCGAAACAGTTGCCTCCATGTAATTACAGAATACGTTGTACACGAGGTGATACAACCCCCTGCCCTCCGATGCAACAGACACTAGAATAGGAGTAAGCCGCCTCCCATTTACTAATATATGTTTGTTTCTCCTCCATGTTACATGTCAGTGAGTCCTTGTGTGTCAAATGAGTTATACGGGTAATCTATGCACATTTTCAAAAACGAACCCCGTGACCACAATAATAGGGATGCGAGAGGAAAATATTACGCCACAATAATTACTGCGAGTGCGCGAGATTGGAATAAAAGTATTGTATGCCACGGAGGACGCACCTATTGATCAGTATGCGTGTGTTGGCAAAATAGAATGCCCTCAGTGGGCCAAAGAACAGCACTACAATATCACGCTGGTACCGGCACGAGTACAAGATAATTAGCCATAAAACTACGTGCCTGGGTGACACAATTTCCTGAAGAGAGTGGCATGAAGCATGCTGACACTGAGATACAACACTGCACAACGTAGCAGGCATGTAATATTGATCACGTCTGACGGATGTTAGTTTCTTTCTTTTTCTCCCAAACAGGTCTTTTGATTTTTACTTCACATGCTCACCCTCTCCCAAACAGGTCTTTTGATTTTTACTTCACATGCTCGCCCACTGAGGTTAGAGCCTTCACCAGTAGCGATTTTTGCTAACCTGGTAACGAGGATTTAGGACTGGGTGAGCCTTGTAGGGGCACATACCGTCCACTTCCTTGTTTTTTGGTCCTGACGAAAACCTGGTATATCCCATCTAAGGTTGAAACATGTAGACCAGATCACATACAGAGATACTGTTGGCCGTAACTACCCTCATAGTATCTCACCACACTTTTTTGACATTGTCCAGTTGCTTGTACATAAAATGTATCTTCCCACTAAGTTAAACCAGGACAATTTTTAACACACCCTTTTATTGCACTTACACCCACAACCAGCTCCACTGTAATTCAGGTGTTGTAGAACACACTGGTGATGCTAGGCCACCAGGGTGGATGAAGAATCATGATGATGAAGCATGTCACCACTAGGGTGGTGAGTGAGGGATTTTTAACAAAAGGATAAATTCTTTCCTTTTGTCATTTACACACCCCATTAGGAATTTTTCTTTATTCTCTATGGTGGTACTCCTCTCTTTGTTTATTTAGTCCTTAATCAGGGGAACAGGAGTACTCTCCGTTCACTCTAGGTGAACACGATCCCTTGCTCTCCCTTTTGTTAGCCTATATAACAACTGTGTAGGCTCCCAGCCAGCAGACGATCCATCCTCACTTATCATAATTAAATATGATTTTGGTATGAGCAGGTTGGAGACACGTACAAAGACATTACAGATATTATCTCAACATTCAAGACTTATTGCAGTGGTCACTGTATGTATTCTTTTTCTCTTAGCTATTAACTGTCCTGTCTAGTCTGAACATCATTTAAAACCACAAGCAGCTAAGTTCTTTTCAGATTTATTCTACATGTACAAAGCGTTCCGTGATAACCGGTTTAAGCCAGTTACTCTATTTAACTACTGCTTTCAGGGGACTTCAGTGGTTTTTATGTGTTTCATGTGTAGCTTATCCATTAGGTTGTCCACCTTGACATGGTTTATGCAAAACAAGGGAGCCGGCCTTGTATAACAGGGAAGGGTAAACCTAAAATTTTAGAGTAGTGAACAGAATACCCCCCTTGCTTAACAGGATACTAAATTGATGTACAAGAGAACCAACCTGATTGCATCGAGCGAGAAATAATGTAACTCGTCAATATTTGTTAAACTGGACAGCACAATTATGCAGTAAAAGTGAGACCTAAAGGTAGGATAAATAGGATCTTGTAGCCCACACTATTCAATTCATAAGTTACTGGTCATTGGGTAAATAGTCTTCATGTTCCTAAGCCCTGGAAGAGGATGTTGATGTGTTTCTACCCCCTCTTCCCCACTGATTTTTGGTGTGTACTTGTATCTTAAAGGTTTTTGGTGGCTTTGCAGTTTGGTGCTTACTTTCTCTCCATGTTAAAGAACAGTATATGTTTCAGCACCCAGGCTAGAGTGAAGCATAGCTAAATACATATAAGGTCCCAAAGGCGAGACCGATTGCTTTGCAAATGCTTGTTTAACTTAAGTAGTGGTTTCCATCTGCACACAAATCACGATCAAAGCAGCACTCTCCCTTTTGCTGTTGTTGCCACTGCAGGCGTATGCTACTGTATACAGACCGGCTTGTTTCACTACAGCCCTGATCCTCTTTTCTCATTTCTAGTGGGGTCCTACATTCATCTTAGAATAAACATCGCAGTCCTGTAGATGGTCTAGTAGGTACTTATCATATGAGACCAAAACATTGACTTACGGCCCATCTTACCTTTGGACAATTCATATCACTCCCATGAGTGTTTCCACTCAAAGCAGAACATTCTCTGGTTGTACTGAGAAAGTGGTTATTGAGTACATTGTCATATGTTAGAAAACTTTTCAACTCTAGCTGTATATTGTCATATACATTGTCAATGTACCATAAGCTATCATTTATTCTGAAGCCCTTTAGCTCTGATTTGTTTGATTCCAATACGATTTTAAAAAGCATATATACTCCTGCCTACATGAATGATTCAATTTCTCTTTAATAATCTGTGCTTTTCTGTGTAGTAAGTAAAACCAATTTAGTTGGGATGTCACTCTCTGGCATCACAGATTAATATAAGTATTCCCATTATCCCTTATTCCAAATGAATCTCTTGTTGGCCCTTTCACCTACTTTATCATAGAAACCCAAGCCCACAAGGGAATATTGGGTTGCCCTTTTGTGTTACTATATATGCTTGACACCTATGCACATGAGTGAGTGATAGAAAATATGAAAATAACATATATTTCTTCTTCACATGTAGACAATGTCATTTATTTTGGCTTGCTGCTTTAACGTATTCTGTGTATTTTTTGCGTCCTATGCTTTTAACAAAGTATATCTTAAGTAACAACTTATTATCATTTAACACACTCTTCCGAAGCCAGTCTTTGTATTTCAATGCAGACAAAAACGTTCACATCCAGTCACTCACTGCAAGGGGTGTGTTGAAGGTAAGAGACTGGCTGAACCTTACTACTGTCTAGCAATGCACTGCCTGACTCAGACCATTAATGTTAACATGCCCAGGTGCTGCATTCATACCTGCAGGGTCTTCTTCTGCTGATGCATGAGGTAGGCAATCACCACACTGCAGCTGCGGCTGATCCCCAGGCTGGAGTAGACGAGCACTGAGAAGCTCGGAGAAAGATGAGTGTCTGCCAAAAGGGACATGAAATAGGGGTTTTTATCAAGCAAGTTTAGGCACTTTATCTTCCTATCATTCTTTTACTTCTCTCCTATGTCAACGGTCCCCCCGCGGCGGGATGCCTGGCTTTCACCTTGGGGATACCCTGTAGGGGCTATCTGACAGGGAAAAGCCAGGACGGGTTCCCAAGGCAAGCGCGGAGATACCCCTTCGGGGGTCGATTCAGGCGCTATATAAGAAACATAATAATATAAGAAACATAATAATGTCGTGAGATGGTCACCCCTACACTTTGTTAGGGACTGTCCAGGACTATGTCGGGAACACAGTCAGGGACGTGGGCAAGGACTGGGAACTGGGAATAAAACTTACACAGAAAGAGGAGTACAGTGCTGCCCAGGATCCCACAGGATGTCAGAGGAGAAAAAGGATCCAAATGGGAAGCCTGTACAAGCGAACAAGTTGGCAAAGACTCAAAGGATGGGCACTCAAGAGGCAGTTTAGCATTCAGTATAACTACAACCTCGATGGACACTTAAGACACTTATATATAAAACAACATTAATAATAAAAGGAATGTGGGGTAATGTACTTGGGAGCTCCACACGGTAAGACTGAAGCTCAGTAAGTTCCTCACCCACAATTGCTGTTACAGATACTGACTGCAAATACCCACATATAGGATGTGCATGCAAAGGCAGGGTCTGTGCAGCTGATACTAATGGTGATGTTATAAATGTAACTCAAAGACAATACTCACAGTGAACAAGAAACACCACTTAGATAGTCAGCTGTGCCTGGCGATCAAACAGGAACACGCAAGGCAGTAACAGCAAGGGAGTAGAACTAAACACATGCACAATGGATAAGGAGCTACAAAGGAGGAGTACTTAACAGGAAAGGAAGGAAATCACAGGGCAAAATTGGCAGAAAGCTGGCAACAAACATACAAGGTAAACAAAGCAAGACAGCAGGAATAGAAGAGAGTGAACAAGGAACTGGAACCAAGGAAATGGGAAGAAAAGCAGGGACTGGAAAAGGATATACAGAAGGGGAAGCTACAAGGGTATACTAGAATAGTATTGAATCGCAAGCCAATAAAACACAGTAGCACTGAAGGCTGTGCTGGAGCTGAGACAAGAATTGAACAAAAGCTCCAGAGTCAGGTTAGCACGCAGGCAGTACTAGTTCAGGAACAGGAAGTTACTATAGCTTAGGAGTCAATGTAGCACTGCTGTGCTAGTTCAAGGAAACAGGAAATAGCTACAGCTCAGGAAACAGGAGTCAAGGGAGCACTGCAAGCAGTGCTAATCAGGAAGAAGAAATAGCTTAAGCTCAGGAACAGGAAGAAAGAATAACTATAGCTCTGGAACTCAGGAAACAAGGTAGCACTGCAGGCAGCGCTAATTCAGGCACAAGGAATCAAGGAACAAGGATTAACTATAGCTCAGGAATCAAGGAATAGCAAAAGCTCAGGAAACAAGAATTGGTCTCACCGAAACACAGCTACAATGACCAACCTTGGCCTAAAGGGAGCTGGGGCTTAAAAGAGCTCACATTCATCACATGAATCAGGTGTGATAAGGCTGGTAGCAGCCAGCCACAGGTGAGCTGAATTCCTCCACCCATCCTTGGCCTGTAGGGGTGGAGACAAAGCAGTGAGCAGGGAATTCAAAGTAATGGAGTTCCAAACATGCGCAGGCTGGCTTCAAGCATGTGCAGGCTGGCTTTCACAAAACCTGCCATGGATTGGGAATGGATGTCAATTCTCAGGTAGTGATCAAATGGATGGGAGTCAGGATATGCATGCAGGGGAGTATCTGGAAGCTTATTAGAACACAAGAAGATCACATTATGCACACCTTTGTTGGTAGGGCACGAGAGTACAAGGAGCGAATCGTGACACACTTCATCCCAAGCCCTACCTTTCTTTCTTCATTTTCATCTATCTAGCTCTTACCCGAACACTGTCTGTCTTTTCTTTTGCAAGTCCTCCTCTTTGCCTATCATCTGGTTCATTCTTCACTGCACTGACTTCTCAGTCACAACCTACATTTGTCCTGCCCTACCTTCTCCCTGATATCTTCATAACAATAGCTGTGCCACAATACAGGTCACAATTTGTGACAGTAAACAAGCCCTTTAAATAATTTGCAAGAAAACACAATCTGCCTGAGTTATAATTCTATCACTCGTTGGCCCACTATAGTTTTCTAACTGTTCCTGTTGTGGTAATTATTTTTCTTTATTGACCAGAAGGTATCAGAGCCCTTAACAGCATTTGCACATCTGTCTCAGCATGAGTCACAATTGTAAGTATAGATACACAGTGACCGTATATAAAAGAACAATAAGCATCAGGATACACAGATGATACAGTTTTGGGGTATATATGTATGGCGATAAGTGAGGTAGCTATAGAATATAAATATATCTATGACACTTTAGTGGTAGATACAGTACATATACAAATAGTGCAATTCAGATTTAGTATAGGAGAAAGTGTACAGAATATATGTGGAGTACATAAAATATATAATATTAATAGGAAGTAGATACTGAGGTAGCTGAAGAGGGTGTCATGACGGTTAGGGGTAAGGCACAGAAATCATATTGGCAGCAGAGACTTTAAGACTGTAACAATGTCGGCAGGAGAGGTGTAATATACCAGTGCTAATCGCTCGCACGCAGGGAGATAGATCTTTACCTGTAAACCTTACTAGGCTTTGCAATTACTTCTCTGATTATTAAACCACATTTGACAAAGTAGTGATTTTCACATTGGCTATGAATTGTGTCTATTTTCATCACAGGAATAGTATCATTGGTCCTCATTTCCACATTAGAGCAGGTTGTCATTGAGTATAGGATAGCGACTTGTAGGAAGGAAATTATGGCAGGGCAGCTGTGCCTATTATCATCAGTCCCACATAAAGAAACTCCACCTTTTATTAATGGTCTGTTAGCTGAGTAATTATGACCTATATCTTGCCTCTGGCCTGAAGGCTACTGTCATCAAGACTGTATTTGAGTCATGGGATCCCAAAGGCCTCTCTTTTGGTGCCCAAGCAGACTGTCAAAGCCAGCAAGTGTGATGCTACTTCCCTTGTCTGCACCTTTGCTGTGCCTGCTGTTGATGGGTAAGAAGGAGAAGTTACTCTGTCAACAATGTTGTCCTAATGCACCCTCTGCAACACTAGTTTTCTGGTAGCAACAACTTCAGAAGGGAAAGAATCCATCATCTCCCATTCCTGCTCTCCACCTACAAGCATCTCAGAGTTGTTTCTGAGAACATTAAAGGATGGCTTAGTAGAAGGCTCAACAATTTTGGGCCAAACGGAGGCACCCTGCTATGCCATGCATACCTCAAGAGCTGCTAGCCTAGACCCATAGAACAGTGTACCAGTTTGTACACAATTTCTAGCACCAATGCATGTCCAAGTATTGAGCATTATTCAACTGATTATTTGGACCTCTCCAATTGCTATGAAGTACTGGGAACAAGGAATGGCTCAGCTAAGGGAAACTATAAGAAATTTCATTGTTTTTGCCTTAAAACAGCATGCACAGGGCATACACCAAAATTTTTATTTGTTTGCGCGACTTGTTAAGGGGTGAATTGTAAAACACTGGTTACAAAGTTAGGGTATGTTAGACCTGGCATATCTTGGCGTGATTACCCATGACTTTTTGCCTCTACCTCCTTTTTTTTAAGATGCTTTGGGTACTTTGCCACTGCTGATCAGTGTCAAAGTACAAGTGTTCCCTGTGTAAAGTGTAATGGTGATTGGCTGTCTATGATTGGTATATTTGCCTTACTAGTAAAGGGCAAGGGCTAGTAATGCAGAGGCGGGCACAAAGGGGAACTCAGGCCTTCAGTGTACAGCCTGCGCGCAGAGTGCTAAGTTAGCATGTTGTCCAGAGAAGTGTAACCACTTGTCAGGCCTTACTTTCCCTTTTGCGTACACAGTGGACACCCCTGTGGTAGGTCCCGGGTAACCCCTTGGCAGGGTGCAGTATAAGTAAAAGGCAGGACATATACTGAGGTGTGTGTTATGTCCTGACAGTGAAAAACACTCCATTTCATTTTTCACTGGTGATAGGCCATTCTGACTATAGGACAGAATGTGGGAAGCTGGGTATTGTGTTTGTTAGCATAGTTTCTTATAAGCTTAAAATGGAGAGGTGAAGTTTGG
Source organism: Lissotriton vulgaris (assembly GCF_964263255.1). NCBI lineage: Eukaryota > Metazoa > Chordata > Amphibia > Caudata > Salamandridae > Lissotriton > Lissotriton vulgaris. Next base: position 214,311,088 of record NC_141687.1, read on the forward strand.
TATGTATGAACTCACAGTGTCATAACACATCTTTCTATGAAAGTGGTTTTGTCACTGTGTGTTCAGAAGCCACTCTTTTAGAAAGTGGCTGAGTTTTGTGCTTTAGGCATTTCTGTGTGTCTCTGCTGAATGTGGATTGACTGTCTGGATCCGAGGGGTGCGAGGAGCCGGGAAATGTCTTGACCCAGGGAGGAGTTGAGATGGCACCAGGCTGCTCTGCTTCTGGAGAGAAGGGGGAGGAGAAGCCCAGGAGGTGAAAAGGCCTGGGTTGGTGCTATAAACCAATTGACCCATCTCCTGCTGAGTGATTAAGGATCCAGACCCCAAGTATCAAGGGGAGAAAGGTGACACTGGGAGGGAGACAGCCAGAACTGATTTAGGGAGGGGTCAGGGTCCCCTGAGCACAACAAACTTCAAAGACATTAAGGGGTATAACTATGAGAGCTGAAACCCCTGAATGTTGGAATGGAATAGAAATGGATTGAGACTGAAAAGGCTTAGCCCCATTTCATGGTCAAGAGGAACCTCTGCTAAGGAAGGAACAACTGAAGATACTGCTAGGAAGGACCAATCCTTGCTTCCTGATCTGGGGCTGGTCTGCAGTTTGCTGTTTTAACCAAGGAAGAGACTGTTGGGACTATGCTGTGTGCACTGGGCCCCCCTGCTTGAAGAAGACTGTGCTTTGTGCTGTGTATTGTAACCCCAAGGGCCTGGGGTGAGCTGGCTCCCTGTTTGGAAACACAGGAACATAAAAGTTTCCGGACAAGTTTCAAGCGACGTGGTGGACGCGTGTTGTGGCAGCTTGAGACCCTCGGAAGGTGTGCCCTGTGATCTTGGCCACATGGAGGAGAAGTGAGACTTGGATTCGCTGGGTGCGTGTCGTGGTGCACAGGAGGCATTAGTGAAGAGCGCCTAGTCGACGAGTGCACCGAAGGAGAAGTGAGTCTTGGACACGCTGGGTGCATGTCGTGGTGCACCGCTGGCATTGGTGAAGAGCGCCTGGTCAGAGTGTGCATCTGTGGAGGAGTGAGGCTCAGTCGCGCAGGGGGCGTGTCGTGGTGCACCGCAGGCGTTGGTGAGGAGCAGCTGGTTGGCACGTGCATCGAAGGAGAAGTGAGTCTCGACGCGCAGGGTGCGTGTCGTGTTGCACCGCAGGCGCTGGTGGAGAGCGCCTGGTCCGCGCCTGCATCGAAGAAGGAGTGAGTCTCAGACGCGCAGGGTGCGAGTTGGGGTGCAACGGAGGCGCTGGTGAGGAGTGCCTGGTCATCGAGTGCACGGGAAGAGAAGTGAGGCTCGGACACGGTGAGCGTGTCGAAGTGCGGCCGGAGGCGTTGGTGAAGAGCGCCTGGATATCGGAGCACTGGAGTTGGGGTAAGTCTCAGTGAAGCAGTGTGCGTGCTTTGGTGCAACCTGGGACTGTGGAGGTGATCGGTGGATCATCATGTGCACCAGAAGAAAGTGTGTCTATGCAGCGCAGTGTGCGTGTCTTAGTGCCAACTGAGACTGCGGGAAGGAGTGCCTGGTGAACGTGCACTCGGAGTCAACGGAAAGACTCATCAGCATTGTGTGTGTGGCTTTGTGCCAGAAGAGACCCGGAGGGTGCTGTAGTGAACGTGCACCCGGAGTAATACAGTCTTAGAAGCATGGGGTACGTGTGCACTGCGGCCGCCTGAGACCTTCCTAACAGTCGCGCCCGGACCGGCAACCCCGGAGAAGCTGAGCTGCCAGGCTGAGCCGCTGAGGCCCATTAAGGAAGTTCTACACGGCAGGCACAGTCCGTCGAAGGAGGAGAGGAGAGTGGGGTCGCGCCCCCAGGCATCGTTGAACACTGCCTGGGCGGGGTGCGGGCTCGGAGGGACACTCTCTCAGCCTCTCAGTCCTTCTGGCGACGTGAGCCTTTGCTTTGGCTCAGGGTGTGGCCCGTACTGACCAAAGAAGTGGCAGTACTGGGGCCAGAGTGAGAAGCTGTGATCTAGGTCATCGTTGATCCGTGTGGGGGCAACTGTTATGGAAGAGGCTGACTGTCGTAATACACATTGTCAATATTGCTGCTAACGAACTGCCGAACTGTCTTATGACGCCCGACAGTATTTCTGTATAACAAAGTACATGATAGTAGCGCTATGCATTGCATTTTTTCTGCCTTGCAAAGTACAGGATTTCAGCGGCCCACATTGCATTATTTCTTCATTGCAAAGTACATGATTGTAGCTATGCATTGCATTAATCATTAAGGGCAAAGTACATGATTGTAGTGGGACGCATTGCAGTATGTCTTCATTGCAAAGTACATGATTGGGGTGTGATGCATTGTATTATTCCTTCATTGCGCAGTACATGTTTATAGCGGTACCCATTGCATTATTTTTCCCATTGCAAGGTAACGGGTGTATCTTTAAACATTGTATTATTTCTCCTGTGCTCAGCACAGGATTGTATTGTTAAGCAGTTCACTATTGTCTGTCCATTGAAACGTGTGTGATTCTAGCATTACGAACAGCATAGTATGTTAAAAGCAGCGGTTGGGATTTGAACCTACCAGCCAGCCGGGACAAATATTACCCTGTATTATATGTTGATTCTTGTATTGTGTGGTCTGATCGTATATCTTTTTATATAAAGTTTATACTTGTTTTATCAATTTCGTATGGAGTAGGCCTAGGCGTAGTTTGCGTAGCAGCAATACACGTAGCTTCACGTAGTATACTTTGAACTTCACGTAGTACACATAGCAGTAGCTGATGACACTGAATACTTGTCTACACTGTGAAAAAATTGCTCAATAATTGCAAATATCATCCTACACAGTGCCAGTTATGATAAAATAAGTATCTCTATCTTTAAATGTGAAACTGAAAAAGCAGTGAGAGAGGTGATGATTTTGGTATCCTCCCTAACCTAGGGGGAGTGCCAAACAGATGCCTTGAAACAAAAAAGCACATCTTATTGAACGATTTGGTGGTGGTCCTATCCTCTTAGGACCACCCCAAACACAGTTATTGGCAAAAAAACATTCCCAACCAAAGGCCCTGCAAAGCATTATGGGATGAGATTAGCAGTGGGCAGTGCTTATTATATAGTATCCAATATCAAAATAATTCTACAAAGAGCTGCAGTTCAACTAGTGGTTACTAGATGTCCCTCACGAGTCAAATCACTGTGATGTAAAGGTCGTTTCCCCCTGATTACACCATTCAACCTCGTCTGTTAAAACTATGCATGAGACATAAATCATTAAAAAAATGCATGGTAGAGAAGACTTCTACACCTCAAACCTTGGCAACTGCTTTTTGTTACCATAAATTCATAGATGATGAGCCCACAGCTCAACACCACAAGGATATTTAGCAAATGACAGGTAAAGGAGGGTTTAGCCTGCACCTTAGAGAAAACACTAGAGTGTGCAGACAAGTCTGTAGCACATGCTTGAGACTTTTGCCAGTGGGGTAAAAAACATTGAACTGAGTTGCATTTGACCAGTGAGAGAATTTAATGCTATGGGCCCCTGTGCCTGAGCATTGTCTAAGCCATGGTGTGTTGGGGACTTTATACATAGGATCACAACCCTAGTGAGGAGAGAAGACAAGGAAATGAGGATAGGGTGTAACACCTTACTGTGAAAAATAGCTTAAATTACAGCCCAGTACTATGTTCCCATCAAAATGTGTAGAATTACATTCTGCTGTTAGATTAAAAGTACTTTCTTTTTGCATAAATGATAAGCATTACCAACAGGCACATGTTTTGTATCTCACCATCGGTACCCTCAGAGTCAAATGCGGAAAGCTTGTACTTGACTGAGTTTGCAAAGCCATTGTAGGGTGAATACCAGAACTCCAGCAGCAAATGACCTCAGCCACCATGGTTGAGGCCCTGTAGCCAATGTTGGCCCCCAAAAGGGGTCTGATAGTGTGGCTAGAATATCATTATTAGAACATCATCTGACAGACATAGATATTGTGTCCTACATACTATTTACAAAAATATTTCTTTATTGGATTCAATAATAGACAATCAACACCCAATGAGGTGATATTTTTGGGAATGCAATTTAAGATACAATATTTATGTTAAGTAATATTTCTATACATGATATTCTGGCTTAAAGCCCCTGCATATACCTAAAGCTTACCATTATTATCAAGTGGTGAAACAGCTGCTGAAATCTAATGTGAATGGTATTATGAACAGATAAAAAAGAATTCTCCTTAAAGAGTTCAAAATGTATTGTTCAATATTTCTGAAACTCTTACAGAGTTTGTCACTGATATATACACTCCTTGATAGATTCTTGGGATGAAAGAGTGACCTCTCTGAAGGAGATGTACGCTAATGGGGTAATGTACAGCTTATGGCCAGTCTGCTGAATGGAGAGATTTCCCTCTCCTTGACAACCTTCTCCTACCGCCCTCTACTCCCTCCAAGAGGACTCTAGTTTCCGTGGCAGTGGCCACTATAAGGGGTAAAGAAACAGTGATTGCAGGTCTGCCATGTGCGGAACGTTCAGCATATATAAGGAGGGGGAACCATGAGGAAGGTGGAGGGTCTTGTTCGTGCTATAAAACTTTATAAATAAATAAATAAATAAAATAAGTCCACCAAACTCTACTACAAGCAGACATTCACTCCACGACTGATCAACTATGCCCAATTTAACTAAGCATGAGGAGAAAGGGGTAATGGCACAATGAAGTATAAGTTGGTGGGCTCCATAGGTAGTAGAGTTTAAAAAAAACATTCTTCAGTGGTTTCTTTTGGAATAACAGAAGCAGACATATCTACAGTAGCCATCATCAACCATATCACAGAGAGAACCAGCCGGTACAACAAAAGCAAACCTAAACCGCAGCATTATACCCAAATCGATCTTCTTAATAAACACAGGGAGTGGAGCCCAGTCGACCCAGGATTCTCAAAAGGACAATGCCATGCCCCAAGGAAAACAATTAGTCATCAACCGGGGCTGTAGAGTCCCCTTCATCTGTCGAGGAGTGCATTTAGGTCCATGAAGGCAGCCTAGAGTTCCACCCAAGCCCTAGATTGTCCTCCACCATAACTTCCCGTCTCTCCTGCTTCAGCTGCACCTCCTTTGTGCCCATTCAATCACATCTGGCACCCAGCGCTCAAAACTGGGACCAGTCTGACCCATTCAGACGATCGCCACACGGCGTACAGCCAGGAGTAGCAACACATGCAAGAACTTAAATTGCATTTCTGGCCTTTCTTACTACGGATGTCACCTAACAGGTGAACGGTAGGGTCCACAGTAAAGGGATTCCGTACTACCGCCCTCACCCAAGCCACCACACTTATTCAGAACACCTGACCAGAGGGCAATTCCACGCAAAATGTAAAAAAGATGCCCTGGGGCTCTGGCATTTGGGACAGCTGGCCTACTAGGGTCCCTTTTATGTAAGAACACTAGCGTCCTGTACGTGTGGTGTAGGAAATTAAAATGTGTGAGTATAAATCTGGCACTGCTTGATATGGTCTCACCCATTGTGCATCGATGTGTATCCCCAGGCAACTATCCAACGCCGCGTGGGTGGGGAATGGAGTGCGCGACTGATCAGCTGTCATGGCTTTGTATAGGAGAGAGGCTAAGCGGTGGCCCCCTCTCAGTTCCAATTCCCGAAAAGTAAGCAGTGGCCCTGAAGCCACAGGGAAGGAGGGACATATATCCCCGAGTATAGATCTAAAGCTAGCATTTTGCAGAAACCGCCCTGGCTCTAGGCAAAAACTGTACTGTACCGCTTCAAATGTAAAAAAAAGCTCTTCATTTTGGAACAATTCCACCAGCGTCTCGCAACCACCCTCCCGCCAGGCAGACCATCCACGGAATCCACAAGCACTTAGAATGATGCCAAGTCCCAAAAACAACTTCCCTGGCAAAAGGAGCTCTCTTCAGAGCCACCAGGACAGTCCGTTCCCGCTGCGTCTCTAATAAGGTAGGATACCCGACAGCGTCCCACCCCCGTGGCATCAGAAGCTGAAGAAGGAACAGGCCCCTCATTGTGTCCTGTAGAAGAGACTTCTCCCAGTTGCCCCCTCCACAAGCCAATGCGCCAATGCGCAGCCTGTTGGATCTGGGAGGCCGGGTAATATCACTCCAAAGTGGGAGCTGCCAGCCCACCATCCTCTAGCAGCTGGAACAGAAAGTCCCTCGGCGCTCTCCTACCTCCCCCTGCCAAGATCAGCGAGGTAAGCAGCGAATGCTACCTCCTGAACACCTTTCCTACGCGTCCATTACCACGCAAATGCCTTTACCACACAAATCTTTACCACGCATAAACCTTTACCATGCATGCCTTTACAACTCATTATATATATTCTAACTCGTAAACGCATGCGTGGTAAAGGCATATTTGTGGTAAAGGCATGTATGGTAAAGGCATGCGCAGTAAAGGCATATTTGTGGTAAAGGCATGTGTGGTAAAGGCATGCGTAGTAAACGCATGCGTGGTAAAGGCATATTTGTGGTAAAGGCATGTATGGTAAAGGCATGTGTAGTAAAGGCATATTTGTGGTAAAGGCATGTGTGATAAAGGCATGCATAGTAAAGGCATTTGCGTGGCAATGGATGCGTGGTAAAGGTATGGCGTGGTAAATGATGTTTCCCGCTAGGACACGGAGCTTAGCTGTGCGAAGGAGCATGTACTTGAGGTGCTCCAGAAAATAATTGTGCTGCTCCTGGATCTTCTGGGCACAGTCAGGGTAAATTGCAATATTACGATTTTCAAACTGCGTAACGGCTGCGTTCCTAGCAGCTCTCAGGATCGCGTCTATCTCCCTGCATTTCAGTATCCTATCGATAAAGGCTCTCTGCAGGGCGCCCAATGGGGGGGGGGGAGAGGCGTCAGCACCCTGTGGGGCCTTTCTATGGCAAAGAAGTAAGACAAGTCTCTGGGATGTAAAGCGTGCCTTGCACAATTCTCCAAAAATCGTCCTGCTGCCTGAATTCGAGTTCACCTCCTTTTAGCCAAACACAGAGTAAGAAATACTACGGACCAAAGACACCCACTACAGGAGTCAGGACTTTGAATACAATTACGACAGAAGGATAAGCTGTAAAACATCACGGTTTCTCCTTCTGGTCTGTAGGATATAAAAGAGTGTGCCATATAATAAAATGGGTTATGTGGCACAACTATGAATACTAGGTGGTATATATGGCATGGCAGGGTAACGGGTGATTGATCAGGTAAAGTCATGTGGCTGAGTATAAGCTAGTAAAAAGGCAAAACTGATGAAAGTATGCAGTGATATGCAATTAGTGTGGTTGTGTGGTATGACTATGCAAGGCAAGACTTTGGTAACATGGATGAGTATGCTATTGTTCGGGTTGTCCTGTTGGGCATGGCATACAGTGGGTGGCATGACTGAGTAGGGTAAAGTGTGGCTGACTGGGCCTGGTGCCTCAGGTGGTATGCATCCCAATGATCAGTAAGTAGACATAGACGTGTACGACTAGTTACGGATGGGTTTGAGCAACAGAGCTAATTATTAGATGGCCAAGTAAGGGAAGGTGCGGGTGATTATTAAAAATGGGGTCACAGAGGTGAGACAGTTTAATATAGGATGGAATTGCAGAATATGGGATGGAATGTGCTGTATCTGAGCATCTCAAGGGAAGAGTTAAGTGGCTGATTAATGAATGATTTGGGTGACATGGCTGGGTTTAGGGAAGGACAGGTGGAACAACTGAGTATGGAATCCTCTAGGTGGCAAGGATGAATATGAGGAAGAGTGGACGATCTGGCATTAACAGGAGCTGGTATGGGCCAGATGGGTGAGCAAGGGAAGTGAGTGAATAAGTGAAGCCACTGAAAAAGAGCATCTCGCAGACTCAAACACTTTGCGTACGGGTATGCTTTGAGAAGAGGTGGTATTGAAAGATTATTTGAGATGGGGAAGCTATGGATGGCGAGGCTGAGCATGGTATGGGTGGCACAAGTAAGTATGGTTCGGATGAAACAGCTGATTTCCGACTATATTGGTTTGATTGTGGAATGAGTCAAAAGCTTTAGTATGTCTATGTTTGTAGCAATGCTGAGTGTGCAGTGTTATTTGTTGCATGGCTAGTAAATCGGTGGCATAGCTGGAACAGCTGTGTAAGTGGGGAATGCATTACAGAAACATGTAAAGGGCCCGATCTGCACACACTATAGACATGGAATCAAACAAGCATCTCACCTATAAAGTTGCACACATCTGGGAAGAAGGAGAAGATGTCTGCTTCGCAGGAATCTGGAACGGGAATTTGGAAAGTGTGGCAGGCACCAGGCGGATAACTGGAAAGAGCGAAAGATGGCTTAGTCAGTGAAACTGTGTCACATTTTCCATCTGTTCTCACGCTCTCATTTGGAAATAGCGGCCACTACATTTATAAACTGCTTTAAAGATATATAGAAAATAAATAGTAAAAATGTTGTAGTGGAGAGTGAAGAAATGCAAAGCGTGGACTGCGCATGCGTGAGCTCACACACCAGCACTCACACAAGCTCCAGCTGGCGCCTGAGGCCAGGCAGACCCAGCAGTTCTTGAGGAGTGAACATGTCAAACTGGAACAGTACATTGGAGGCTACAAGGCTCAAGCATGCAGGACTGGAGCTTAAAGAGATGGAGCCAACTGAAGAGGACCTTGTAGAACTGGAACATCAATATATGACTCGGTTCCTCCCAATCACCCACGAGGATGCATTGAAAGAACTACACAAATGCAAATCAGGTGCTCCTGATGACCCCTGCCCCCCCAAACTGTGGAAAATGATGTCGGATGCCACGGTAGGGCCACTCCTTCACATCTGGAACATGTCCATCGAGACTGGCACGTTCCCCGACCGCTGGAAACATGCCACTCTTCTCCCATTGAAAAAAAAACCCAATGGCGCCCCCGATGATCTGAGCAATCTCCGCCCCATCTCCCTACTAGCAGCCCCAGGAAAAATGCTGGAAAAACTTATCCAACGCCAACTCAATGGTTTCATCGAAAAAAGTGGCATACTACATGAAACACAGTCTGGTTTCAGGGCCGGCTTCAGCACTGAAACTGCCCTCATTGAGGTGGCTGAGTCAATCAGGTGGTCGCTGGATTCAGGAGCATCGGCCATGCTGGTGCTCCTGGATCTATCTGCCGCCTTCGATACTGTGGATCACGGTAGATTGCTGCTCAGATTGAAGGATATTGGCTTAGAGGACAAGGCACTGAGCTGGTTGCACTCCTACCTTACGAACCGCTCTCAGAAAGTAGCTCTGGGCGCTTTTTCCTCTGAACCCAAACGGCTGTGGTGTGGTGTCCCGCAAGGGTCCGCCCTCAGCCCGCTACTTTTCAATGTTTATCTGGCTCCACTTTTTACCTTAATCGCCAAATGGGGGGTCAAGGCGATTTCGTATGCGGATGATACGCAACTAGTCTTCCCATACATTGAGGTGTCAGAAGCAGCGTTCAGCAAAATAAAAGGCTGTCTTAGTGACGTAGCCAGATGGATGAACACTAACAAGCTAAAATTGAATGCTAGCAAAACCGAGGTACTATTCTTTGGGAAAAGTACTCCACCCTCCCCTGACCTCTGGTGGCCCACCGAAATGGGTCCTGCTCCCACCCCTGGCACCAAGGCAAAAAATCTGGGTGTATGGTGGGACGAGACGCTTTCCTTCTCCTCTCACATACAACAAGTCACCTCTAGCTGCCACTTTAAACTCCGCAACCTCCGGAAATTTCTCTCTCTTCTACCAACTGACTGTCGTAAATCGGTGGTCCATGCGACAGTCACATCCAGACTGGATTATTCGAACGGCCTCTATCTTGGCCTCCCAAAATATCTGACACAACGCCTGCAGAGCGTGCAGAATGCAGCTGCGAGATTGATAAAACACGTGCCTTTTAAACATCATATCTCTCTGCATCTTCACGAGCTGCACTGGCTTCCAGTGACAAGCAGAGTAAAATTCAAGGCGCTCACCCTAGCTTACAGAGCACAAAAAGGGACTTGTCCCAATTATCTGAAACTCCGACTCCCCCGCTACCATCAAGAGAGACACCTGAGATCAAACTCGCAGACCCTACTGGCTGTACCTCGAGCGAGAAGAGCGAGACTCGGAGGTAGATCTTTCTCAGTAGGCACTGCGAAGCTTTGGAACTCCCTCCCCCCTGCCATCCAATCTGCCCCGTCAGAAGCCATCTTTAGGAAAATCCTAAAGACTTGGCTCTTTGGACAGAAAGCCTAGTACCTCTCCCTGCATCCCTCTCTGCTGCTGCGGTTTCTTTTCAGCGCCGGGACACCTCCTCGCGAGGTAGCTGTTCGCGCTTTACAAGAATCAGTATTATTATTATTATATGAAGTGACAGAACTGCAGGTTTAAGGAACACTTGAATAGGATCTCTTGGCTGCCATTCCCTCCCCTTATTACGCTATCCAAGCCGACAGACCGGCTGGTAAGGCGGGCACGGTGTTGCTATCATTGCCCGCTCCGACATACACTTTCAGTCATTACCTACCCCTCCTATCGCTACAGTTGACTATCTAGTGGTCCGATCTGCGTCTTTCTCGCCACCTCTCACTTGCTTGCTTTTGAACCGTCCCCCACAATCTGCTTCGCACTTCCTCCCCGCTTTCCAAGACTTGCTGGCCACATTGGCCGTGAATAATTCCTCTATCCTGGTACTTGGGGATTTCAATTATTGGCCCTCTGATCCGGCTGAGGACTTTTTCTCCAAAGATTTCTCTGACTCCCTCTGTTCTCTTAACTTCGTGTCTCATGTTCACACCCCTACCCACGTTCACGGTCACATTCTAGACCAGGTTTGGTCGCTTAATTGTCCCGTTTCTCCCCCGGTGGTCTACCCATGTGTCTGGTCTGACCATTTTTTTATTTCTTTTTCCTTACACCCGAGCCTGGTAAACAAAAAAATTCTTCCGAGGAACGTTTGGGCCCGCAATTGGACTCATGTGGACATGACATCTCTGTGTTCCTCCCTTTCTGCCTCTCCTCCCAATCTTCTTGACTCTCCTTTTCACTCCCAAATGGATTCTCTAAATAATTGGCTTAGCAGTGGCTGCGACCAGGTGGCTCCACTCAGACGAGTCACTGCTAGGCGCGATTACGACGCCAATAGGTGGTTTAATGCCGCACTTAAAGAGGAAAAAATGGCCCTCCGGCAAGCGGAGCGCGCTTGGCGCCACGCCTACAGCCCTCTTCTCAAAATTCAATATTCTACGCTTCTAAATAAATACAAAAAATCCATTCATCTTGCCAAAACAGAATATTTCTCTTCCAAAATTCTGCTCGCCGAGAATCAGCCGAGAGAGATATTCTCTATCGTGCAAGACTTAGCTTTCTCGGACAGAGTCACCCTTAAACCTTCTCCATCCCAGACTCTTTGTGACTCACTCAATAGTCATTTTATAGAGAAAATTATTGCCATTAAGTCCAACGTTGCCCCTCCTTCCCTTTCTTTTTCCGATCCTCTGCCCTTCTCTCCCCGAACACACCTTGACCACTTCCCCCCTTTGACTGAAGAAGCTTTTCGCTCCCTTCTTTCTATGGTTAAGTCTGGTTCCCCATCTGACATCTGCCCTGCACATATCTTAAAACAAATCTACTCGGCCTGTCCCTCCCCTCCGCTCACTTTCCTTAACAACTCCTTGGTCCATGGTATTGTCCCCCAGTCCCACAAATCCGCCATCATCATCCCTATTTTGAAAAAGCCTGGTGCTGACCCATCTTCACTTTCTAATTACCGTCCTATCTCTCTTCTTCCTTTTTTAGGCAAAATTTTGGAGCGCCACGTCACCCGTACTCTCAGTGCCTTTGTGGAGGAAAATGGCTGTTTAGCCTCTCGCCAGGCGGGTTTCCGCCCGGCGCATTCTACGGAGTCCGTAGTTCTCTCGGTGATGGACAACCTCAGAGAGGGCATGGATGCGAGTCGGCCCCAGACTTTGGTTCTCCTTGATTTGTCCGCCGCCTTTGACACGGTGGACCATTCCATCCTTCTTTCCCGTGTCGAGGCGGCTGGCATCAGGGGGACCGCCCTGGTCTGGCTGGCTTCCTTTCTGAGGGACCGCACTCAGGCCGTCCATCTAGCCAACTTCTCCGCTCCCTCTCAAAGGGCCCACTGTGGAGTTCCGCAAGGATCCTCTCTGTCTCCCTTGTTGTTTAATTTGTATGTCTCCTCTCTTATTTTTGCACTTCAGCTGATGGACGTCAGCATCTACAATTATGCTGACGATCTTCAACTGGTTTTTAATTTATCTTCCTCTCCAGATTCTATTCACAATTTCCATTCCACTATGCTCTTCATCAGGGACTGGATGAGCTCTAACCATCTAAAGCTCAACCCCGACAAAACCGAGCTGGTTCTGACGGGTGGAACCTCCAGTCCCTGGAACTCTTCCTTTTGGCCGTCTTCCCTGGGTCCCCCCCTGTCCCCTCCCTTTCAGTCAAAACTTTAGAAATCAAACTCAATGCTCATCTCACTCTGCACTCCCAGATCAGTTCAGTTGTTTCTTCCCGTTTTCTCACTCTTCGCACAATCCGTAAGGTGTCCCGTTTCTTCTCCTTCAGTGCCCTTAAACTCATTCTGTCTGCGATGGTGATCTCCCGTCTAGACTACGGCAACGCCTTGTATTCCGGTGTCCCCGCGTACAACCTTCAGAGACTCCAACTGGTGCAGAACCAGGCAGCCCGACTTGTGTACAATCTGTCAAAGTCTCATCATGTCACCCCGCTGCTCAAAGCTCTGCACTGGTTGCCTATACGGGAACGAGCGTTGTTTAAAATGGGCTGCATCACCTTCCAGGCGAGGGCTGGGACGGCTCCTGGCTTTATCTCTTCTGAGATAAAGGCATATCTCCCCAGCAGAAACCTACGTACCTCCTCACAATCCCTCTTGATTGTTCTCCGCTTTAAGAAGAAGAGGTCAGGTGGCGCTAAATTTTCCACTCTTGCGCCTACCTTTTGGAACACCCTCCCCCTTTCTCTTAGGTCTTCCCCCCACTATCTTGAGTGTCGTAAAGCTCTGAAGACTTTTCTTTTCGCCCAAGCCTTCCCTCACTAGTAGTTTTGCCCTCCCCACTGTCTGATGGTCTGTGCTCCTAGTGCCAAGAAACCGCAGGGTGGACGTGCGCTTTATAAGTATTTTAATTTCAATTTCAATTTCAAGGATTACCTAGTGGCTCAAGGGAACAGGCCCATGGCTGGTGGTTCCACATAAAACTGCCAATGCGGTGCTTTTATACTAGAACAAGAACACCTTCGGAAGGAGAAAAGCTTCAGTGCGGCCATACAGACGCATCTAAGCAGTATTCTGTACACCAGCATAGAATGCATGCATGTATGTATGGGGATTGCTTGTAATTGTATTTATATAGCACTAACTACCCCTGACGAGGCGTTGAAGCACGCCGCTCCAGAACCCAAGGTTAGTGGTTAGCTCAGTGTTATTGATTATTGTGTGCCATTGGAATTCATATTAAAATATTAATTCTACGAAACATCCCATTCATTTACTTACGTTTCCTTGTGGTAGCTAAAATTAAAATAACTTGGCTGTAACCATTTGGAGGTGGTTTGTGAGTTCATGCAGATGGTTGGTGGGATTAATAAGTGGGTTTGAGGGGATTTAGAGTTAACACAAAGTAATTTGTTATGATCTTTAAAAGGTGTGGACAATTTGGAGAAAAGCAAAAATTGAGATAAACGCTCGAGACAGAGCAGGCTGTGTTCTGAGAGAGGAGGCGTGCAAGGATGGAAAGTAGGAACGTGTCCTTGAAGGTAAAAAGAGGTGACAATCAGAAGTTTTGAGAAAAAGTGGGGTTTCATGCAGGGTTTTAGGAGTATAGAAAGCTTTTTCAGATAGCATGCAATCTGAGGATGGAACACTGTAGGAAGATTTAGGTAGTGCAGACGTAGCAACAAACAACAAAGCTCTGTGCAAAGATGTGAGCAAAGCAGAGGAGGAGGTGTGGGAGGAGATGCAGACAAGACCAACGGGATTTCCAGTTGGAGTCCATCCATCATCCATTGATGAGGTGCTGTTTGACACAAATGGCCATAGCATCTCTTATGTGATTGATAGGTTACCAGCTAGTGCTCCCATAATCGCCAAAAGGATGAGGCACTGGAAATACCAGTGGTTATTATCATCAGTAGAGATAGCAAAGAGGACAGTCAGGCTAAGTAACCACCCAGTAGAAAAGAGCTAGGGCAGAAGAGCAAAGCAGAGTGCCAGTAATAACAGTGGAGTGATGTGGAGGTGGATGCCTGCGGACATGCCACCAGGAATTGGCTGATGCCCTGTCTGCCCTCTTCAGAGTGTATACTGAGGTATACAATCGAAATAGAGGGTTCACCTTATTTAGAAGACACACCCATTGTATATAGGGTGGATGGTATATCCACAATACTCTAAATAGCACATTGAGTGATTCTGAGAAGAAGAAAAAAGTGTGTGTGAAGAGTGAATCATCTCTTGTATTAAAATGTAGAAATACAATGTTGTGCCGCAGTATGAATGAGCACAGAGCCAGTCTTTCATATGGTGGCATTTTCCCCACTAGCAAAAAAGATGTGACCCTAAGAATGAGCCATAAAATGTGGTGGTATGTGGCAGTTGTGAAAATCCAAGTATTCCTCACTATATCTAAAGAATTCTACATTTAGTTTACAAACACTTTTTCGATGAGCAGTGGCCCAGCCAGTGACTATGCTTCCAACCTACACCTCATGGGCTTTTTTCCCCTCTACAACAAATGTGAAATGGAAAATGTTCTTGACTCTGTGCCCCTGTCAAAAACAGTGGGACACTAAGTTTGGTTTGCTTGATCCATTTCTCATGATTATCACAATGGATGGCAAGCTGGAAAGTTTCCTTCACTCCCTTGGTGCCAACTTTATGGAAGTGGTGACACATTCACAGTCCTCATCCGAAGGATGGCACTGTCCCTCATTGCGCCTGCACCAGACTGATCCCGATGGGGATTCACAACCGCCCTCTGGATCAGGATCTGATAGACGAACGTCCTAGAGAGGTGGTCCTAGCCAAATAGTAGAAAGACTTGCCACAGAAAGGGACAAATCATGTTCACTCTTGAAGCAAGGCTCATGCTAACAAGACCATGAGGACAGTCCGCCACGCTGAACTGTTATCGTGATTCACTATCTGTCCCATGGATTCAGTGAGGCCCTTGTGAGTGGAGGCTACTGCAACATCAGGATCATTTCCTGAAGGCTGATAGTTCTTGATGTGCAAGTCCTTAGGATTCAGGGACATCGTGATCAGCTGTGTTGTAGAAACTGTAAATGTAAGTGTTTGAGTTTCTTGTTAGTTGTTTCTGATATACCTGTTACGATCACTAACATATATTATAGTTCCTACTAATGCAGAGAGGGCATACACTGAGTGGCTTTCATGGTGACAGGGACTTGATATCTCCGGGTTCAAACACTCAACCGTACCGACATAACCCCCTGCAGACTATCTGTTATTTCCATGCAAATGGCATGGTAGCAGGGACCTTTCAACTGTAATCAACCATATCCAGACTTGTTTCTACTCAATACCTACATTCACGCTCTTGGACCCACAGCACTGGTGTATAGCTCCAGGACAACAGACATGTTGGACTACCCCTGCAGGAATCCTTCAACAGCAGCCCTACATTACCCCTAGTCCGTAGACCTTCCATTTGTCAAGGGTAATTTTCCTCCCTATTGCAAGTGGACCACATTTTTCACACTATCCTATCCAAAGCATCCAGTATATCTCCTTCATACATAATTGCTACTGGACAGGCTATCCCGGGGCACTCATCAAAGTTCCCCTAGTAGACAATAACAAAGGAGTGTGGGTACAAGCCCCCTACCCTCTACACCTGAGAGCTGACCATCCACTCCCTGAGCAGTAATCATCATTTGAGATCTTTGCCGGATTGTTGAGGCCAGCTGAGACATCAGTTATGAATACGGTGAGTAAGCCACTGAGGATTACATCACTGAATGCAAATGGGTTGTCACATTATGTGAAAAGAAAAAAGATCTTGCATTTGGTTTAATACTACAAAAGCATACGTTGCTCTGATTTAAAAGACCCATCTCCCTGAATCCAAGTAGCTGAAGCTAAAAGGGACACGGTAGGACCTGTAATCAGTAGTAGCTAGAAAACAGATTCAAAGGGTAATCAATCTGAGTTGACCTCTTGTTCCAAAAAATAGCAGGATTGCCATTCTGGTCTGAAAAAACACTTCTACATAAAATCTCAAAAAATGGGATAACGCCAATAATGCCTGGACAAGAAGCTGATCATAGGAACTGTATAGGCTCCCGACATCCATGGCAGGTATTTTTGTTTACATTATCGAGACTGTACTGAGAATTGGTAACTCCAAAGTCATTGCGGAAGATTACAGGGTTTTAGCCCTGCACATCTTTTTCGATAGATTTGGCCTGTCTGATCTGAGCAAGGCTAGAGATAGGGTTATGTCACACAACGTGATGCAAGTTTGCTATCTTTTCAACCCCTGGCACGTCTTTCACCCACTTGGTAGGGACTACACTTTTCTGCCCTGTGTACATGGCTTTTGATCCTAGGTAGAGTATTTTCCTGTTCAGGGCTTCCTGCTATCAGGTGTGTTGAGACATAATGAAGAGTGGGTTGCTAGCCATTCCCTAGAATATCTGTCCATAGACTTAGGATATGCTCCTTGTGTCTTTGCAATGGTGCATGAAAGCCATTAAGTACAGGACCCCAGAACAAAGAGCTCCTCAAATTGAATATACATGACTATATCAAAATAAATCAAATGTTATATGCAGGCATCTATAGAAATAAATGAGAACTTAATCACATCAGGTTGATGTCGTGTGTAAGATTACATGTCCAGAAAGAAGCTAAACACAAAATGTTCTGCAATGGAGTTAGAAGTCAGAGATATTATAGCACAGTACACTGCGAATTCCTCCCTAACCATGTGTCCTCTTTACAGCCAATTTCAAACAAAACCATCATATTCCCTATACCACCTGAAATGCTCTAGTATTCACACTATCTCCCTGATCATTGTTGATATTAAAATACTGGGAAAATCTATAGCCAACAGGCTTTGCAAATTGATACAGATCTTTTTACACTCCTTCTCAAGTAAGCTCTGGTCCTAATCTTAAATGTGGGAACTACATAAAAATGCTCTCATTCTGTGGCTAATGAAGGGCTTTCGGACCGAATGCCTAGCGTTGTCCCTTGATGCTGAGAAGGCCTTCAACCTTGTGGAGTGGGTGCGTTTTTAGAATTCTGAAGAAGGCCGGCCTGGAGCAAGACTTAATTTCCAAAGTTTGGTGGCTCTGCGAAATGCCAAGCGAGAGTGTCAGCTGTGGAGGTTTCTTATCTAAACCAATTAAGATTCAACCCAGGGCTAGATAGATGCCTGCTATGTCATTTGTTTTTCCCTTGACCCTATCACCCCAGCCCACTGTATTAGACAGTCTCAAAGAATTTAAGGCATCCTAGTAGCAGTTGGCCTAATTAACTTGTTCCTTTATTCAGGGGATATACTGATGATTCTTACCTCGTCTGCCTTCCTAGTATCTGTATTGATGTCCTTTTCATTAAAATAAAATAAATTGGACCAAGTACAAAGCTCTGCTTGTGTCTCATGCTACCTTAAGGGGCATTTTTCCTGGGGTCAAGATAAGGTGGGTCCCTGGGGACCCTAAGCAGCTAGGGATATGATTAAATATAGGCCTGAAAAAAGGAATAAAGACAATCTGACTTCTTTACTGGCCCAAATGAAACTTGACTTCGAGCACTGATCTCATCTCAATCTTTCAAAGGGGGATACAGTGCAAGCCATCAAAATAAATATTGCACCTAGACTGTACTATGTTCTAGAGGTGTTACAATTAAGGATCCCCAAAGACATATTTACCTGTATTGATTAGAACATTAAATGCTACATCTGTGGTTGGCTGAAACCCAAGATGAAATTTTTAACCTTTGGGCTCATATGACATCTGAAGGCCAGAGACTGCTCCACATAGTGTCTTATTACTACACTGACCATTTTACCCAGTCGGCCTGTTTCCTTCCACGCTGATGTAACTGGATGGGTAAATAGAGAACAATGACAGTTTCACTGCCCTTCTCCCATGCTGCCTCTTTACCAGCCAGTCCCCCACATAGATACTGTAGATGACCGGATTGCCTGTTGTATGTTCACTGTATAGAAGGAATCCAACAAACTTCTAAAGGTAGAGTTCCATCTCCACTTCTCTCCTCCACATGGAGGGATGCAGCACTAATGGTCGTCTGCTTAGTTTCAGCTATGGAAAGATTGGTCTGACAGAGGTCTGTCTCTCCTCAACCATCTCGTTTTGCAAAACCTGAATCAAGAGTTAAGTCTGCTTCGGTAATACAGTACTTTATTATGTGGGGAGTGTTGTGTCTAGTCTAGATGGTCTTCTTGTTAAAAACTTCACCCCAAATCCGTTCATCATCTAACTAGGCTCTCATGGCAGACTTTACTCTGCACAGACTATATTCTGGGGGATTGGTCAACACTCCCACCATCTCCTGACTGATAAGTGTGAGAAGCTAGGTTGAAGTTTCTCCACTTCAAAATCTTAGGTGGGCGATATTGGACCCTCTGAGACTACATTGTGGGTATCTCCTTCACCACTCTCGGTGTTGAAGATGGGTGCATAACAGTCATGATTTACTGCACATTCAATCGCATTGGCCATACTTGCAGGTAAACTGATTGGTGTGAGTATTGTCTATAATCATCCTTAAGCTCACTTGGCTGTGGTCCATGACATAGATAACATAATGGGTATATCACCTCAAATACATAGATGGCTAGTTTTCTAGAGAGAGAGAGTGGTCCACAGGAAAATCCAAGTCCATATCAGTTTTCACATAGTTTTTGTAATGGAAACACACTCAAAAAAACTCTGGACCTCTTGAGTTTTTGAACAATAAAGTCTTTAAAGGGGGTAATGAGTGTGTTTAGCACCAATTATGAATAGGGTGAGTAAGCCTTCATAATTTGTGCCAATTACGTGGAAGGAATATCCAGCAGGCTGCCGACGATGCATTTTAGGGATTGTACCCTCACAAATTCACATTTTTGAAAAACCGGATTCTGTTTTTGGAAATTGGCACAAATTATGAAGAACTGTAAAGAACAAACTATATTGTAAATAGCCTTGAAAAAGCCCTGGCGCAAATCGCCATAGGGGCGAAACACGTGTCGGCTGTTCATGTTTTTATCTGAATTAATAAAGAGCAACTTTTCTACACAATATGGACTTCTGACTCTGACTATATGAGCAAGGATTGAGCCTAAGGACATTAAGAATTGGTGCTAAACACACTCATTACCCCCTTTATAGACATAGATGGCTAGTAACATCTCTGGCTACTGCTAAGATGTGTATACTGTGTTGCTTGAGGCAGGTCTTCACTACCACAGAGGAGGAATGGCTTACAAAATTGGTAAAAATAGTCCATTGTGAAACCATTCTATATAGGATCATGATAAGCTGGAAACGTTTGACTGAATCTGAGGCTGTTCTTGAACAGAAAGACAGTCCCTCCACCACCAAGAGCGATGCCATCTAACACTAGGGTGCTTTGCCCAGGCTGATCTGGGATGACCATTTGAATGGCTCAATGCCTATGAAACACGACCCCTGTGATGAGGTCCTGAGGTATCTATAGTGACAATGCAGCACGGCTGCCACCCCTTTGAGACCCCATATGCCACTGAATCTGTGGTTTTACATAGGGCAGCATCTTTAGATTGTACTTCCAACTGTGGTTCCAATACTTCTTTACATGGCCATTAATCGTGGTCCTTGTAGATTCTTGCCCTGGTAGCCTGTGGTCATGGGGACCTTGATGCCTTCTCTTGAATACACTGGACCCTTGACCAGATTTGGGACTGATAATGCCCATCAAATAAATTTGACAAACAAACCGACTATTAATGCTACCATAAGATGTTATTTGTTCAGTTCTCCCATTGATCTCCTTTTTGCCCATATGCTGCATCCAGTCTGATGTCGATGACTCATTATCCTACAGTGTACAGCAATTATTTATTTTCAAAATGTATAATGTAGCTTGCTCATGTCTGGCTCTGTTTACATGTTGTTAATGCACCATAGATGACGATGAGCAGGAATGGGAGTTGGAGTAATCCACTGGAATGAGAAATTGTGAATTGTTGTTTTTCCAAGTTTAAAATGTTGGTACCATAAGCTCTACGGTTAATGCCTTCTTTTGCTGAATAAAGAAATAAGTGTCTCAAAAATGGAAATAAAAAAACAACCAATCACAGGTGTTCTTAGCCTATGCCTCATACTGTCACATCTCATCATCAAACACACCAAAATTTGCCAATCCAGAAGGTGGCTTGGAGCTACCTCTTATAGGAGCACCTAAATAATGGCTCATTAAACCACTCCTCAGTAATAAACTCAACACCTGTCTACAAGAGACAGTTCCACCCCTGCTTCATATACCAACTTCCTTTTCCCTCCCATTGTGACCACTCCTCTTCCCCACTGTGTAACCTGTTGTACTCATTATCCCCTATTGATCAGTGCTACTGGCTAGATGACCGAGATAGAATCCACTTCTTCTTTGTGTCACTCTCAATTTCTACAGCTCTGTGTTACTTCTCTAAGTTAGGTTCACTCGAAATAAGTAACTACATAAAAATAAAATCAGGCATAAGGCTAAACTTGTAAAAGATATAGACCAACCTAGCTGTGACGGCTTCAAACATTGACACTAAGGTTTACCAACATATGCGACTTCATGAACACATTGCAGTATATGTGTATATTCCAAGTACTAACTTACATGATCCCAGGCTCTTCAGTCACATTCACCTGGGCTTTAATTTTCAAGTCCTTCTGAATTTGCGGCTCATTGGCCTGACGGGTGTCTCCCAGATATAACCCAACAGTCAGAATCTCCAGAGGATACGGCTGAAACTCATCAATCTCCTGTGTGGGACAAGCAGAGGAGAAAGCAGGTAAGGGGCAGACGTCAGATAGAGAGTCATATCCATCAGAAAGAACTAGTCATCTATCATATTTATGGATAGTTTATCCGGATGGAAATCCATCTTTATTATGTGTGCATAAAAGTGTCTGTGAGATAATGTATTTTATTATATGGTGTAGTTGTGTGACCTCTCTGTGTAATAAACTAATAACCCCATCTTGTGTCCATTCATGCTTGTTTGTAGAACCTTAGCTCAACCCTGGGTAGCTGTGGCTTTGAGCAGTCAGGCTGTTGCAAAGAAACAGGTGCAGAGCATTTAGAAGTACCAAAACAATTGAATAAGAGAGATACTCAACACAAAGAAAATCTGACACCACTTTATATAAAGCAATCTTATTTTTATGACTTGTTAGACACCAAAACAAAATCCACCAGAGGTTTCTGGAGATATAAATTATTAAGCAAATTGTAAATCACTGCTTTTTACTCAAAAGGCAAACGAGCATTGGTAACTACCGTGCTTAGCGGTTACTATGAAAACTTTTTATAAAGTTCATGCCAGAGTCATCTTTAAAGCCATGACCACAGTGCACAAAGCGATCTATTCTCAATCATTTGATTTTATATCTAAACGATTTCGATATAAGTCTTCAAGGATTCTGAGGTTGCCAATATGTAATTCCCACTTAAATTCAGTCAAAGAAATGTAAGTGTGAATTACATATTGCAACCTGAATTTGGTGGAGAATCTTTGATCAGTATGGGAGTACAGAACTGAGGAGAAAATGAGGACTACTTTATACCACGGAGAGCCCAGAGTAAAGCAGACAGGAATGCGCTTCAGTAGAAGCTTCGGGTGATGCGCCGATTAGGATCCTCCTGAGGTCAAGCCGCTGTGACTGAGAAAAGAGGGCGAGGCACTGGGTCGCCAAATAAGGGGGTTAAAATTGTTAGGACTGGGAAGCCAACACAGCAAACTACCTTCACTGCACAAGAAGTGGAAAAGTGGGGTGAATTCACTGAACTCTTTTGGTGCAGGTGGGAGAGACCGCTTTAATTGGGGGCAACAGCATATCCTATAACACATGTCAAATGTTTATTACAGATACTGTGAACAACCACATGTAAATAGAGAAAAGGAGAGTACGTTGCCTTGAGGGGTGGGGGAGGGGTCTTGGTTATGATATGTCAAAACGACTGTACTGCACATACTGAATAATGTATGACACCTTGCCCTGAGCTGTGTCTCAATGTTCTGAGGTGTTTATATTGCTCTGCTTACCAAAACCTAACAAAACACATAAAAATATAGCGCTGGAATTAGGAAGCTGAAATCAGATTTAAAAAAACACATCTAAACATTATTGTGCATGATTTTCCTTTTTTAAACATTATACTTTAATACGTGAATTCACAAAATACGAAATACATTGAAAAAAAAGTCCGCAAAAATGTAGACCTCTATAATTATCTAAAATCAATGTCATTTGAGAGATACATTTCCAACATTTAAGTAAAACCAATACAGTAATAAGCACAACTCAAAGAAAATTAATAGCGCTATTTTCAATTCCATATTGAAAGCGCTATTTTCAATTCCATATTGAAATGAACAAAGACTTATTAATTGTCACTTTCAACAAGAATGTTTAACAAAGCTAACTCATTGTAACTCTTCTTGTGTTATGTTTTATAGAGATAATTTACTTTTTCTGTAATTTTAAAGCTTTTGGGGCAAATAAAGAACATACATACTTCAGTTTTACTGTATTTCAAGGACTATTACAGTATATCAGGCCCACCTTTTGAATTGTTTAAATAGATTTTATCATCTCATACAAAAAAGGGTTCATAACTTCTTTTCATCCTAGATGGAAACACTTATGTATCTACCAACCCTAATGGTAAGTCAGGCAAAACTGAAGAGAGACCACAGCCTGCTGCCATGATGTTTCCCAATCAGAAAACGTTATCATTATTTTTTAAAGCAACGCTGGTTCTTTAAATGTTCCATTTGGAAATACAAACACAGGGGAGGGAGATACTCTACTTTGCAGGCCCCAAGCCCTATAAAAGTAGTCAATTACAGGAGGTTGCAAATTGCAACTTGCCTAATTAATGTTAATTAGGCAGGTTGTTCTGTGACAGCTTGCGAATAGTTATGTTATGTGTATTTGTAAAGCGTGCTATCACCCGGGAGGGTATCCTGGTGCTGAAATAGTGATTTGCAAGGATACCTATCAGTCTATAGGTCATGTCATAAAATCAGAGCCCAGTTGCAAAACTTTAGCTTGCTGTTTGCAGCCACTTTTTGTGAAATGACTCTTAGTACATTGAGCTCTTTATTTCCAGTATATTGTCAAACGTGTACAGCTTTCTGGAGTAATATATAGAAATGCGCTCTTAGGTTTTTAATTAAGCCAAATTATCCTTTCATCTTTCTGAGACTCATACACCAAGTAACATTAATATGGAAAACATAGACACCCATTATTTACAGCACATAGAAATGACAAAATTATGACATTGAACATTATATAACCAAGCTATTGCAAGCAATATTATGTGCCAAAGGATCTTTTAAATCAGAGGTTGGGGTTGCTCTTTCTGGTCGTAGACTCACCCTTGGCATCCATAGAACCTTCTGTGTCCTGAAAAAGTGATATAAGGCGGAGAACCTCTCATATCCTCCCATTAGAATGCGGACGGGGAGGCGACTGACTTCCTCCAGGACCTGGGCGCATTGGATGGCCGGTACCGCTGGAGGACACACAAAAACATTTCACTATTTGTACCGACAATTAAAAACCTTTGGCCCAGCGGCGGCCGCCACAAACAGAGGGTGATGGGGTTGTGTTGGGGGAGGGTGGGGAGAAATAAATTATTTAAATTTAAAAAAGAAAACCTATCTTTTGCCGCTGTCCGCCTCCAGCATTGTGTCTACTTGCGCAGCCTCTTCTCTTCTCTTCCTGCCTGCTTGTCCCAGCAGCCCTTGCGCTGCTCTGACCAGGCAGGTAAAGATGCCCTGCTCAGACCAGGGAGTCTGTGGGCCTGAGACAGCCGGCCAAAACACATATGCATTCTTAGAGAGTTGAGTGCAGGTAGCACTCCTCCTCCCTCCTCCCAAGCCTAAGCCCCGCCCCTCTCACCACCTCTGGCTCAGAACCGACTAAATGCAAAATAAAATGATGGAAGAACATTGTTTTATTTTACATTTGCTAGCTCTCACCTAGGCAGTGGGGCGAAGCTCCTCCGCCATTGCGGAGGAGCCACCACTGCTTTGGCCATGGAGGCCTCGGCATAAACTTTAAATAGTGCTTTGTGAATGGATATAAATCCAACTACGAATATCCTTGCCAATCTATATGCCATTGTCAGAGAACAGGAGAAGTAAAAAAAATAAAGGATTTCATTTACTACAAGCATTAATTCTTATTTTTGCCTGTTCACAACAACATATAAGAACTTGTTAATAACATATAGGAATACAATATGAGATGGTATGCACTGTGGGCTGTTTTCGTTTAGGTCCTGCTGACAAGTAGCCTCTTCACCACACAACTCTCTACTCGTAGGCACCTAAAGACGGCCCGAGGAACCATAGCAGGCAAGCAAGGGCGAGGAGGAAATCTCTAGTAAATCAACACTTTCAAGAAACACCATACCTTGTAGCCAAGAATGCTTGCGAATCAATTTTTAAACCCCCTACTTGCATTATAATGGCTTCTGTAGATGGGATTGTGTTCATTTAAGCATTTGTTACCCCTACTGTCCATTCTGAGATTGGCATGTTAAAGTCTCTGAGATGCATCAAGTCCCTACTGGACACACCAGGCCTGGAGATCCTGGTTTGGACTCTTATTGCAAACAAGATACATTACCTCAGCTGCTTGCCTGCAAGTCGCCAACCCTAGTCTCTTTAGAGACAGCTGCCTTTGTAAGACGAGTCCTCTCCACTGACTGCGGACGAATAAATGGCAACTCATTACCCTAGTTACTAATCCTTTCAGGGTCCCATTTAAGATCCAGAATACTGTCCACTGAGGTCCTGAACATCTAAACTCATACCTTAGAAACAACGGTAAAAGAGACAAACACTTGGAATAACACTTAGAAGTCTAACGTGCGTTTACTGAAGAAATAGCCAACAAGCTTTCAGAAATAAGCTGCCTAATCAGAACTTTGTCTCCAATTAGTTGGAGCACGTAATGCTGAAATTCAACTATTTTCTAAAATCCTTGCTTCGGAGTGCCAACTTCAGAACAAGGCTACGCCTTCTAGAAAGGTTTAGCTGAAATGTGCAGTGTACAGCACAGGATCACAAAATGGAAACTCACTTAACATCATGTAAGTGTGCAATAATACTAGTGCTTTGAAAACAGGCACAAAAAGGAAATAGCAATTGATTCATAAAATACAGTAGTTTGCCTTAGGGAACATATGTGGATTTGCATTTTAATAGTAACATTAGGGCATGTATACAAGTGAGCTTACTTTCACACTATAAAAAAGAGCTTTGCTTGCCTACTCAAACTGTCACCCCATAAACCGTAGAAAGAGCTTTTCTCACCTCTTATGCTCAGCTATAATTATTTACTTGTTCTTGCTGAAGAGTTTTGGGGCATCGATAGCCACATCTTGCACATGACTACTGACTTTCTCCAAGGAAAGACTCTTTAGGGAGGAATGAGAAACCAGAAAGTTGTAGCTGGAATGCATGAATTCAACCCAGCCCTTGGTAATTACTCTTAGTTGAATTCCAGTCCATTCTTTTTCTTAGTCTGTGTGGCACTAGAGACAAGGTCAAACCATATGAAAATCGGTCCAAGTCTCATCCAAAAAGGGACAGCCCGAATACTGGGCTCTGTCCCTCCTGATTGGGAACTGAAGCCCAAACAACCTCACAGATGTTTCAGCTGTATTTGGCTTCATCATGTTGGCACACCTGACCCACTTAGGATGACTCACTGAGAGTTCATCCCTGGCATTTTGCAGAGTTTTTTTCTATCTACTCACTGTGCCACTAAAGATAGGGACACCACATGCAAATCATTTGTGTACACATGCTATATGTGTGAACACAAGAAACTCCAAACGTGTTTCAGACTTGTTCAGCTTTATCAGTGTGGTGCAGCTAGAGACCTGTATTAGGCACAATTTAGTCAGAACCCCTATATCAGCCTACTCGACCTTTTTACAGTTACGCATTCAAAATATCTAAAGTGTTGGGTGCCATTATTGAATTAGTTCAACAGGGACGAATTCTAGTCTATTGCTTATTTTGCTTACTGTTCCAATACACACAGCAAGCCCCCTCTGCAAATCAGTGTAGGCTACACCACAAAAGGGACCACTACAATGAGGCCTACTATGTAGTTCTAAGGTGTGCATGTGTCGCCTGCTCCTCTTTCTCGAAAAATCACTTGCGGCTAATAGGATTCTTTTGATATATAAACAGAAAGTTTCATAATCCTGGCAGCACATCAAGATACTTCAGAGATACTCTTTACCAGCTCCCTTTGGCTTTCATGCTTTACAGGAAAGGAGGACACAGCATTAAACCCTTGGCCTTTAGCACCTAACGTTACATCGGGATGCTTATATTTATCATTTCGTTTACAAATTTATAGTCTTCCCATTCATTATTTGCAAACGAGTCGGGGAAAAGAAATGAACTTGGACTTGTGCATTACCAGTGGGACCTCATGATCACCGGATTGACCAACTCAGAAAACCGATGTTGTAAAGACCTTTCGAAACCCCAGTGATGAACAAACTTACTTTCATCGAGCAAAGAAACGGTGTTGCTGTCGTACACAATACAGTACTTCATACACTCCAGCTCTACACCCTTGGGCAACTGGAACTCACCCTTTTCATCCTGTGAACACACAAAGGTTTGGATGTCAGCAGAAGGGAAGCTGCCTCCAGTGTTCTACTCTTAACATTACTTTTACATTATTGACATACTGTTTCATAGGGAATCCCAGACTTGTAGTGCATTCATAGCTAGGGGACTATTTGCTTCTTGGATTATAAAGAGTGTCTTAGTATTGTGGAATGCCTGGGAGTAAGAGGATGGCAATATCTGTGGAATCACTGCACTGATAGTCTCATTTATGAAGCATCAAAAACATGTGATGGGAGGTGTTGGTGGAATGTTTGCCCATATCCTGAGGCACACTTGATACTTGGGTTCCAAGGCTTGGTTGGGACATGGCGGCAAGTGTTATGTACTCCCTATATTGAGCCCAACCCAAATGCGAGCAGAGAAAACAAGCATTTGCAAGGTAATAGGTCTCGCATTAGGAAAGTGTGAGCTATTGGTATTGTAAATGACATTTTTTTTAAATATGTGTTGGCTTTGAAAATATATAAATTAATAGCATTGTTATTCACAAAGCCAATAGCTTACACTTTCCTAATGCGAGTCCTATTGGCTATGGCAATGCTTGTTGGTAGCAAGCAAGGACAGTGCTGTTGTGGAGCCGAGTGATGCTGTTGTGGTGCTGAGTGATGATGTGGTTGGGTTGAGTGATGTGGTGGTGTCCCAGAGTGATGTGGTGGTGTCCATGAGTGATGTGGTGGTGTTCCTGAGTGATCTGGAGGTGTTCCTGAGTGATGTGGTGGTGTCTGTGAGTGATGTGGTGGTGTCCCTGAGTGATGTGGTGGTGCCCCTGAGTGATGACCCTGAGTGATGTGGGGGTGGCCCTGAGTAATATGGTGGTGTCCCTGAG
Source organism: Lissotriton vulgaris (assembly GCF_964263255.1). Taxonomy (NCBI): domain Eukaryota; kingdom Metazoa; phylum Chordata; class Amphibia; order Caudata; family Salamandridae; genus Lissotriton; species Lissotriton vulgaris. The sequence continues at coordinate 214,338,835 of NC_141687.1, forward strand.
TAATATGGTGGTGTCCCTGAGTGATGTGGTGGTGTCCCTGAGTGATGTGGGGGTGTACCTGAGTGATGTGGTGGTGTCCCAGAGTGATGTGGTGGTTTCCCAGAGTGATGTGGGGGTGTCCCAGAGTGATGTGGTGGTGTCCGTGAGTAATGTGGTTTTGTTGTATGGCATGCAGCAGTGTGAGGCGTGCAGCAGTGTGAGGCGTGTAGCAGTGTGAGGCGTGCAACAGTGCGAGGCGTGCAGCAGTGTGTGGCGTGCAGCATGCAGCAGTGTGAGTAATGCAGCAGTGTGCAGCAGTGTGAGGCGTGCAGCCGTGTGAGGCGTGCGGCAGTGTGCAGCATGCAGCAGTATGAGTAATGCAGCAGTGTGCAACAGTGTAGCAGTGTGTGGCGTGCAGCAGTGTGCAGCATGCAGCAGTGTAAGGTATGCAGCAGAGTGAGGCGTGCAGCAGTGTGAGGCATGCAGCAGTGTGAGGCGTGCAGCAGTGTCAGGCGTGTAGCAGTGTGAGGCATGCAGCAGTGTGAGGTGTGCAGCAGTGTGTGGCATGCAGCAGTGTGAGGCATGCAGCAGTGTGTCATGTAGCAGTGTGCAGCATGCAGCAGTGTGAGGTGTGCAGCAGTGTGAGGCGTGCAGCAGTGTGAGGTGTGCAGCAGTGTGAGGTGTGCAGCAGTGTGAGGTGTGCAGGAGTGTGTGGCGTGCAGCAGTGTGTGGTATGCAGCAGTGTGTCGTGCAGCAGTGTGCAGCATGCAACAGTGTGAGTAATGCAACAGTGTGCAGCAGTATGATGCGTGTAGTATTCTGAGGCTTGCAACAGTGTGAGGCGTGCAGCAGTGTGAGGCGTGCAACAATGTGCAACATGCAGCAGTGTGTGGCGAGCAGCAGTGTGTGGCGTGCAGCAGTGTGATGCGTGCAGCAGTGTGCAGCATGGATCAGTGTGAGTAATGCAGCAGTGTGCAGCGTGCAGCAGTGTGAGGCCTGCAGCAGTGTGCGGCGTGCAGCAGTGTGAGGCTTGCAGCAGTGTGAGGCATGCAGCAGTGTGAGGCGTGCAGCAGTGTGCAGCATGTAGCAGTGTGAGGTGTGCAGCAGTGTGAGGCGTGCAGCAGTGTGAGGCGTGCAGCAGTGTGTGGCATGCAGGTGAGGGGGGAGAGAGGGGTGAGGGTGGGTGAGGGTGAGTGGGTGGGTGAGGGTGAGTGATGGTGAGTGAGGGTGTGTGAGGGTGTAAGGGTGAGTGAGGGTGTGTGAAGGTGTGAGAAGGTGTGAGGGTGTGAGGGTGAGGAGGTGTGAGGGTCCGAAGTAAATGGTGGCAGGGCAGACATCATAAGAAAGAGAGAAGAGACTGCGTTGGTCAGTTTCAGAATCAGGAGGGCCAGAGACAGAACAGTCTGCAAGGGATCAACGTGTCTAGAGGCAAAGCATAGCGGATGTAGCTTGCAGCTAGCAAGTCGAGTGTTTTCAAGCTGAGTGTCCCTAGAGAGATGGCAATACAGCAACAGCATTTGAGGAGCAAGGCTACTGTAAAAATTGTCGGCATTGCTGTGGCGGGGGGTGGAAGAGCATTCCTTTGAAGTCTGATGGGGGGGGCGGGGGAGCGGATTCCTTTGAAGTCTGATGCCGAGGCTCAGACAATTGGTGGTGTGCGAGCAGCTTCCTTTGAAGTCTGATGCCGAGGCAGATGGTGTTTGATGTGCACGCGCCTGCCTCACACGCCTGCCTCACATGAACTGTATGCGATCCGCAGCTTGGTAGAGTTTTTGAACTGCTTACTATAATCTTGCCTGTTTATCTCTAACAGGATATAATAGGCGAGACCTAAAAGGGAGTAGTAAAACTGCTGTGTGATTGGATTGAAAGATCCTCCTTTGTCTATAACAGTTTTACTTTCTCCAAGATCAGATCGCACTGAAGGAGCTAGCCATTCACACTGTTGATGACTTATAATGTAGGTGCCAGGAAAGATTGTGACACTCATTTTCAATTTACCATTGGCAGATTAGGTACATTATCTTGAAAAATTGACTCACTGGCAGTCTCGAAAAGAATATTGTTTTTGTTTCTCCCTTTAGTGATTATATTTCAGACCTTTTCTCCAGAAACTCTGCAGATCATTTCAAAGAACATCATAAGCTTTTTTGATATAAGAATATTGCAAACGCAGTCTGTTCCTTTTCCGTATCAGTAAAAAGCATATTTTCTTTTGTTAAACAACCTGGTCTAGGTAATCTACTCTTAGGCCTAAGTGCAGCTAGGAGTGAACGCCCAATGCTATCAGAGGTGAGGTTGCCTTCGGAGAATAGTTTGTGTTCTCACACACGTCTGGGATGCATGCACACTTGTGCCCCCAGGCTATATTGTGGATTGAGGATTTTAATTTGGTGCTCAACAAACATTTAGATTGTCAAAATGCCGCCAGTCACATACACAATGCTGCTGCTACTGCCCTCTGAGATATAATGTGGACAGAGGGTCTAGTCGACATATGGCACCTTCAACACTCCTCCCCTGCTGAGGGAACACGTGTCCTTTTCCCATTGCTCTTGGGTGAGGCTGGACTACTGGATTGGATCCAAAGATGTACGCACATTGGTGCACTGGGTGGACCATCTCCTCTGCACATTCTCGGATCACGCCTCAGTTAGGTAGGTGCTTCAGATGCTGCATCTTAAACACCGTCCATTCACATGGAGGATGAATCCCACAGCCTTACTTGATGCTGTGTTCCAGGATGAACTCAGATCAGAGATCATAACTTTTTTTAAGTTGAATGACAATTCAGTGGACTCGGTTGGCACTATTTGGAAGACCTTTAAGGCCTGCCTAAGCAGTGTGTGTATGGTCAAACAGCACCGAATCCGCAAGTTGCTGAGAGAGCGCCTGGATAGGTTGGAGAGCCTCAGGGAAATGATCAACCATCCACCCAGGCTGATGAAGAGTTAGACACCTACACAGGTTCGCAGCTCCTAGAGGTCCTCTAATTCAAAAAGGACACAGGTGAGACTATCTATGAGGTGGAGGATGTCTTGAAGGAGTTCGTCCAATACTACACCACTCTATACAGATCTGGCCTCAACCAATTATTCAACATTCATTGAACACATTGCAATGGCATGGCAGGCGGAGCCTAGACACCAATTCCTTGCTACACCTCTCACTATTCATTGTAGATGTGATCTTGAGTCTCCACACATTTAAACCCTTGGGAAGCGATGGCCTCTCCAAAGGGTTATACAAGGCTTTTTCTCCTATACTTGCCCCCAAGTGACTACAAGTCTATAACGAGGCACTCTCAGCCGGCTCGATTTACCCCTCCTTTACAGAGGTGATACTAATCGCCCCACTAAAACCAGGAAAGCCCTATTCACGTTGCGACTCATACCAACCTCTGTCCTTTTTTTAATGTGGATGTAACTATACTTGCAAACATACTAGCAAATCGGATATTGCTGCTCCTCTAAGATCTGGTCCTACTGGACTAAGCGGGTTTCATCCCCAGGAGGTCCACGTCACATAATCTTTAAAGTCATGTTGCAGTATTGTACCAACTAAATTCGGACTTAAAAGCGGTGGAGGTATTTTTGGAAGCTACCAAGCATTCAACTCTCTAGAGAGGGTTTCCTTATTGCCATTCTATTGAGGATGGGGTTCCCTACTAGTTTTCTGGATCACACTTCTGTCACAAGCCCATGGCCAGGATCAGGCTGAATGGTCTCTTGCCCTCACCCCTGTAGATTAATCGGGGCTCACGACTGGGATGCCCACTCTTCTATTTTATACACATCGGCGTCAGAGCCCCTGACGTGGGCGATCAGACAGCTACAAACATCCTGTGACCTGCTGTATCACCTTTTATACGTACAACATCACACTCTACCACCGTGAGCCGGCCTGTAAATTAAGCCCAGTAGTCTGGGAGTTTAGTCTCTTCGGGAGGTTTACAGGGATCTCCATCAACTGGAACAAATCCACTGTGTTCCCCCTTACCCACCCCACACACCCTAATATGCTCCCTGGATGTACCCCTCCCATGATGTACCACCAGCAGCGGCCAGTGCAGGTAGGTGCGGTGGGGAGGGGCTGGGAGGATGTCGACAGATGACACAATAGGATTTATTTATTTAATGTTCCCTATTTCGTCGTCTGTCGACACTCTCTCCCCCTCCCCACCGTGCTTACCTGCCCCGGCGCTGCTGTGTACCATATCAGTTAAATATCTTGGAGTCTGTATTAACCAAACCACAGAAACAATGGCCTCTAAGAAATATGGTGTGGCCCTAGCACAAAATTAAGACTGTGCCACAATATGGAGGAGCCTGCCCCTAATGAAAATAGTTGTCTTACCTAAGTTACTCTATCTATTTTAAAATGTTTAAATCATATAACGCAAACATTCTTCAGGGTGCTTAAATCCTTCATAATACCCTAGGCTGAGTGGAAAAACAACCTAGACTCAGCTAGGAGGTACTGACCTTACCACGCACACACAGGGCGGACTAGGGTCCCCCAACTTTGAGCTGTATTATGCTGGGGCATAGGCTCTGATCACTATCGGTTGCACCCACCAAGGAAAGACACATGTGGCGCTGCAGTACGACAATGCACACCCCGATACACTACAGTCAATTGTAGGGCAAACCCCTAAAGCTGGCAAACCAAAATCAATTCAGTGAATAGTGTGGTGTGGCCTGGGACAGGCTCTGCTGGCACCTATCACACCTCATCATATACACTTCAGACCAACGCTTGAACCACTTATACAGAATACTGAAAAAATACAGACACTCCGCATACTATAGGGCTGGGGGTAAATAAAACCGTGGAAATTTTTCAGAGCGGTCAGTTCCTTGGCGGCCTGCGTGTAGAAGATAGTGAATCCTGCTACAGATGAACACGCTAATATACCTCAGATAGCGAAGTCTCTGCTTCAGCACTCCTGAGGCGGAAGCCGGGAGCTAGACAATTTATCTGTACTATTGCATTCTTCTCCCCAGGCGCAGACCGCGGCCGCCATCTTGGGTGAGGGGCAGGACAGCGCGCTAGTGCAAAGGCCGATTTGGGGCCAGAGCACTATAAATTGAGCGTGTAGGACTAGTCAGGTAATTCGATAGCTTTAGCACTCCTGAGGCGGAAGCCGGGAGCTAGACAATTTATCTGTACTATTGCATTTAAAAAATCTGATTTTCGCCGTTTTCTAATCTATTTTAAACCTATCACCTTACGCTCCTCTGTGCACTCAAAACCACTTTTTAATCGCATTTACCTTAGGACTTGCTCCCCTCTTGGGACCCCTGCCCTCTTCCTTGAGCCGATTCACGGGCTCGTTAGGATCACACTCCTCTTCTCCCCAGGCGCAGACAGCGGCCACCATCTTGGGTGAGGGGCAGGACAGCGCGCTAGTGCAAAGGCCGATTTGGGGCCAGAGCACTATTAATTGAGCACGTAGGACTAGTCAGGTAATTCGGTAGCTTTAGCACTCCTGAGGCGGGAGCCAGGAGCTAGACAATTTATCTGTACTATTGCATTTAAAAAATCTGATTTTCGTCGTTTTCTAATCTATTTTAAACCTATCACCTCAAGCTCCTCTGTGCACTCAAAACCACTTTTTAATCACATTTACGTTAGGACTTGCTCCCCTCTTGGGACCCCTGCCCTCTTCCTTGAGCCGATTCTCGGGCTTGTTAGATCACACTCCTCTTCTCCCCAGGCGCACACAGCGGCCGCCATCTTGGGTGAGGGGCAGGACAGCGCGCTAGTGCAAAGGCCGATTTGGAGCCGGAGCACCATAAATTGAGCCCGTAGGACTAGTCAGGTAATTCGATAGCTTTAGCACTCCTGAGGCGGAAGCCGGGAGCTAGACAATTTATCTGTACTATTGCATTTAAAAAATCTGATTTTGGGGCGTGGCCAAGATGGCGTCGGAGTAAGACGTGCTTTCGAGTCGCTCCGGCGCCCGACCTGCTAAGCATTGTATAGCATCGCCTACGGGGTGCCAATCGACTCTGAGATACTCGCAGAGACCACCGGCATCGAGTGGAGAGGTCCGGAGCCCCCGGCGAGGCCATAGGAGACCGGAGAGCGCCATTGCGGGAGGGTCATCGCCCGGCCTACTAAGCATCGGTCTTGCGTGAGGGGGAGGCCGGCCTGTGAGAGCAGAGGAGCCGGCGCAGGCTGGGCGTGGCATCGCGAAGCAGCGGATCACTCCTGCCCCCTTATCGCCGCCAGTGTTGCTCCGCACTCTCGAAGCACTGAGGCGGTATTGGGCGCTCTGTTGCAGCACACCCGAGGACCTCGACAGACGATCGGCCACGTGGAGGGTGTGCCCCGGACTATCAGCGGAGCTGTGCGAGCCCGGGAGTGGCTATTACTAGACGGCACAGAGACGGCTACTTGCGTCCACTGATGAAGCGGGGTGTCCTCTTCGCCCCCGCGAGCAGCCTAACACACTGAGGTGGTGCCCGTGGCGTGAAACAACTACGAACCGAAGGCACTTGGCCTGCGCTGTGGGCCCCGGCCCGGCATATGAGCGGAGCTAGCGGCCTATTCTACCCTGCGAGCTGACTGTTTGGCCCGCGCTGTCCCCTCACCGGTGGCCGCAGCATAATTTGGAGGACCGGCGGGGGCACGTGGCTGGCGCAGGGGGTCTGCCTTCGTGGCCCCGATTGACGGAGAACCCGGGACGGATTGCCGGACGACACTGTCCCTGCATTGACTCTTGGACTTTGGCGGGAAGCTTCTGAGCCGCCATTTTGATCAGGCGGCCGCCACCTGTGGCGCAGTTACGCGGCAGCGGGGAGGCCTGCATTCCTAGTGAATCCTTACGCTACGCCTGAGTGCTTCTCATCCCCGGTGAAGGTACGATAGCCTTGGTCCCGCGGCACGGCCGGCCCTTCGAGATGTCCACTGTACCACGCAAAGGAAGGACGGTTAAGGACGGGGCCTCCAAATCGTCACAGCAGCCATCTTCCCCAGGGGCTAGTGGTTCGTCTAGGCAGTCGGACGAGGAGGCGCCCGCCACCAAGGCCTTCATGACGGAGCTGTTCACCTCTATCAAGGAGGATATTTCTGAGCTTCGCGCCCAGCTGGCGTCGGATCTCCGGGAGGTGCGGAGGGATGTCGATGGCATTGGCGAACGAGTGGCAACCCTGGAAGATCACAACTTGAGTGTGGCGAATGATGTGCACCAACTACAACAGGATATTATTCGCCTTACGGAACAGAATTTGGAACTGCAGGCCCACGCGGAGGACTTGGAGAATCGTTCCAGGAGAAACAATATTCGTATTAGGGCGGTCCCTTGGGACGGTGAGGCTGGAGACTTGCGAGAGTATGTCCAGGCCCTGTTCTTGCAGATCTTGGACGAGGAGGACGTGCAGGAAATTAAAATGGATAGGGTGCACAGAGTCGGCCTGCCTAGGCGTGGGGGTGGCCCCCCCCCCGGACATCCTCGTGCTTTCGAGTCGCTCTGGCGCCCGACCTGCTAAGCATTGTATAGCATCGCCTACGGGGTGCCAATCGACTCTGAGATACTCGCAGAGACCACCGGCATCGAGTGGAGAGGTCCGGAGCCCCCGGCGAGGCCATAGGAGACCGGAGAGCGCCATTGCGGGAGGGTCATCGCCCGGCCTACTAAGCATCGGTCTTGCGTGAGGGGGAGGCCGGCCTGTGAGAGCAGAGGAGCCGGCGCAGGCTGGGCGTGGCATCGCGAAGCAGCGGATCACTCCTGCCCCCTTATCGCCGCCAGTGTTGCTCCGCACTCTCGAAGCACTGAGGCGGTATTGGGCGCTCTGTTGCAGCACACCTGAGGACCTCGACAGACGATCGGCCACGTGGAGGGTGTGCCCCGGACTATCAGCGGAGCTGTGCGAGCCCGGGAGCGGCTATTACTAGACGGCACAGAGACGGCTACTTGCGTCCACTGATGAAGCGGGGTGTCCTCTTCGCCCCCGCGAGCAGCCTAACACACTGAGGTGGTGCCCGTGGCGTGAAACAACTACGAACCGAAGGCACTGGGCCTTCGCTGTGGGCCCCGGCCCGGCATATGAGCGGAGCTAGCGGCCTATTCTACCCTGCGAGCTGACTGTTTGGCCCGCGCTGTCCCCTCACCGGTGGCCGCAGCATAATTTGGAGGACCGGCGGGGGCACGTCGCTGGCGCAGGGGGTCTGCCTTCGTGGCCCCGATTGACGGAGAACCCGGGACGGATTGCCGGACGACACTGTCCCTGCATTGACTCTTGGACTTTGGCGGGAAGCTTCTGAGCCGCCATCTTGATCAGGCGGCCGCCACCTGTGGCGCAGTTACGCGGCAGCGGGGAGGCCTGCATTCCTAGTGAATCCTTACGCTACGCCTGAGTGCTTCTCATCCCCGGTGAAGGTACGATAGCCTTGGTCCCGCGGCACGGCCGGCCCTTCGAGATGTCCACTGTACCACGCAAAGGAAGGACGGTTAAGGACGGGGCCTCCAAATCGTCACAGCAGCCATCTTCCCCAGGGGCTAGTGGTTCGTCTAGGCAGTCGGACGAGGAGGCGCCCGCCACCAAGGCCTTCATGACGGAGCTGTTCACCTCTATCAAGGAGGATATTTCTGAGCTTCGCGCCCAGCTGGCGTCGGATCTCCGGGAGGTGCGGAGGGATGTCGATGGCATTGGCGAACGAGTGGCAACCCTGGAAGATCACAACTTGAGTGTGGCAAATGATGTGCACCAACTACAACAGGATATTATTCGCCTTACGGAACAGAATTTGGACCTGCAGGCCCACGCGGAGGACTTGGAGAATCGTTCCAGGAGAAACAATATTCGTATTAGGGCGGTCCCTTGGGACGGTGAGGCTGGAGACTTGCGAGAGTATGTCCAGGCCCTGTTCTTGCAGATCTTGGACGAGGAGGACGTGCAGGAAATTAAAATGGATAGGGTGCACAGAGTCGGCCTGCCTAGGCGTGGGGGTGCCCCCCCCCCGGACATCCTCGTATGTGTGCATGACTTTCAAACAAAGGAGCGTATCCTACGGAAAGCTAGAGCCATCACCTCCTTACAATTCAGAGACCACCGTCCGCAACTCTACTAGGACTTAGCGGCATCTACGCTTCAAAAGAGGAGAGAATTCCGCCCAGTGACTGCTTTCTTGCGGGAGCGTAACATCTCGTACTCCTGGGGGCACCCCTTCCGTATAATATTCCGATGGCAGAACAGGCTGGCGCAAATCCGCTCCCTGCAGGCCGCGAAGGATCTTCTGGGGCTGGAGGACGTTCCTTCCTCTCAGGCGGCGCATCCCTCCCCATCGAGGCGACGGCATCGATCTTCCTCATGGCATCGAGTTGGTTCGTCCCCGGACCGGGGGCGTCCGGACCGCACTGCTAGCTTGCAAGAGAGGGGAGCTGCGGTGGCATCGGTGGCTTCGGCCACGCTAGCAGATACTCAGCAGAGCTCTGGAGCAGCATGATCCCCGGCTTCCTTGATGGTTGGGCGCCGGAGGGTCTCTGGCCCTAAGGTCTCGGGGTACTATGGTACTTTTGGAGAAGACACCCCGGGCCGTGGCCCTGGGGGCCCCCGAACTGGTGCCCCCACCCCGATTCCAGTCTGATGTGGACCTTGTGACCCGTGGCCCATTGGAACTGCTGAGTGCTTGGTTCAGGTTTAGTGCCTTGAGCTCTGTCTTCTTGTTTTTTGGTCTGCTGGAGGGGGCTGGGAAGGAGGGAGTTCTGGGGGTTGGTACTGCGGGGAAACTGTTGGGGTTGGGGTTGGTGGGGAGGGGGGGTGTGGTGGCGACCGAAGATGGTGTGTATGTGATGTTGTTGGCACTAGTGGTGTTCTTCTTATACTGCACTACAATGTGACCATTTCATTTCTTGTGATTTGCAGGGGAGAGGCCTCTTTGGGAAGCTGGGGAGGGGTGAATGCGGTTCCCCATGAACGGAGGGTACTTGGGGCGTCACCCTTGTTATCTTTGTGCACTTACTTTCAGTATACAGTACTTAACATGTCGCCCTGCCAGGGAGGTTCGGAGGTGGGGTACGCTGGAGTCACTGAAATGGGAGGGATGGCCCAGACTATGGGGGGATTGTTGGGAGGGGGGCCTGATCCAGGGGGGTGTGGTCTGGTGAATGGCGGGAGTCGGGGGTTGGTCTCTGGGTGCCTTAGCAAATGCATAGAACGGAGTCTCATGTCGTCATCATGCCAGTTAGTATAGGTACCTGGAACGTGAAGGGTCTCAATTCCCCGCAGAAACGACAGAAGCTCTGGAAGTATCTCTCAGACCACCATCTAGATGTAGTTGCCCTCCAGGAGACCCACTTGGCCAGGAGAGATGAACTGAGACTCCGTCATAGGAATTTCCCCCTTATCTACAGGGCGTCTGCGCCCACGAAGCATAGAGGGGTGGCCCTCCTCTTTCGGGCCTCTCTCCATTTTCAACCCCTGGGGGTGAGCGGTGATAAGGAGGGCCGTTGGCTAATGGTGAAGGGGTCGCTATATGGCCGCCAGTGTACCTTTGTTGTGGTTTATGCTCCGAATGCGGGCCAAAATGGTTTTTTGCAATGCTTGATGGATAAGATGGGGGACTTTGTGGATGGGCACTTGATACTGCTGGGGGACTTCAACATGGTGTGGGACAGGGATTTAGATAGCTCGGGGGCGCGCAGGGCAGATACTGGTATATTCTCTGAGGAAACGCAACGTCAGATAGGCGAATTGGGACTGGTGGATAGCTGGCGTTTCGTACACGCTCAGGCCAAGGATTATACTTCTTTTCTCACGTCCATCGCTCGTACTCCTGCATAGATCACATTTTTGTTAGCCAGGCCCTCAGGGGAGATATTTGAATGGCTGATATCTTCCCGCTCTCATTGTCGGACCATAGTTTAGTGGTGCTTGGGTTGCATTGGTCTGTAGGGGGGGACGGCTGGCGGAAGTGGTACTTCCCGGCTGCGTTGGTTCGGGAGGAGGTGTCTTGTAAGGCGCTGCGAAAGGCCATAGGAGACTTTTTTGCTCTTAACCCACCTTCTGACACGTCAGTGTATACCACATGGGATGCGTGCAAGGCCTCAATACGGGGTACGTGCCTCGCCCTTAACGCAAATCTTAACAAGCTTCGGTGGAAGGAGAGGGAGGCTCTGGAGTCGGAGCTTGCGGTCCTGGAGCAGGCGCACAAGTCGAACCCCTCTAGGGTGACCCTCCGCCCGCTTACGGCGGTACGAGGGAAATTGAAAGCCCAATACAACACCCGGGCTGAATTTACCCTCCTGCGTCTCAGACGTGTCTCCTACTCCCAGGGGAATAAGGTTGGGCGCCACCTTGCCCGGCAGCTTCGAGATCACCGCGAGAGGGATTACATCGGGGGCATACGGGACCATACAGGTTCTATTCGGCATAAGGATGTAGACAAGGCTGCTATTTTTGGTCGCTTCTACGCGGATCTCTACTCGAGCGACGTCCTAGATCCAGAGGCCCAATCTGCGTTTTTGAGTGGCCTTCCTATCCCACAGGTCTCCAGGGAATGGAACGAGTTGCTGGCTTCCCCCATCTCTAGAGAGGAGGTACTGGACGCCATTAAGGCTCTAAAACTACACAAGGCCCCGGGCCCTGACGGTTACACGGCCCTGTTTTAGAAAACATTCGCATCAGACATCTGCGACTACCTGGTTTCCCTTTTCAACGCGATGGCTTCTGAGGCTAGAACCTCGGACACCATGGCTGAGGCCCTGATCACTATTATCCCCAAACCGGGGAAGGATCTTACCAACTGCGTATCTTATCGCCCGATAGCGCTCCATAACCTGGACGCTAAGTTGTACTCGTCTATTCTTGCTAGCAGGCTGCAGGACTTGATGCCGGCTCTGATCCACCCAGACCAGTCCGGGATTATAAAAGGTCGACAGACTCACGACAACTTGCGGCGCGTAATCCATTTGATAGAAAAGGCTGAGCAGTTTCACATACCGGCGGTGTTAGTAGGGCTTGACGCGGAAAAAGCCTTTGATCGCGTTGATTGGGGTTTTTTACATCTCACGTTGGTAGCTTTCGGGTTCTCACCCCGATTCCTAAGAATGCTTGAGGCCAATTACAACAGTCCCACCTCTCGGGTGCTGGTTAACGGTCACAGGTCCGGGAGTTTCCACCACTCCCGCGGAACACGTCAGGGCTGTCCGCTCTCGCCGCTTCTCTTTGCGCTTAGCATAGAACCGTTGGCCTTAGCGATTCGGGAGAACGAGCGGATCTTGGGCCTCCCCTTTACGGGTGAGCAACATAAGATTTCACTCTTCGCTGATGACGTACTACTGTCAATTCGGGATCCAGCGTTGTCGTTACCCCATATCCATGCAGTGCTCTCTGAGTTTGAAACGGTGGCGGGGTTCAAAGTTAACTTTGATAAATCATACAACTTGAACTTAAACCTACCGCCTGGTGAGGTGCACCACATCTGGTCGCTTATCCCACGTGGTCAACCTCCTCCCTGTTATATCTGGGCGTACGGCTGACCTCTACCATAGGCGCACTATTTCAGGCCAACTTCCCTCCGATGCTGGCGTCGATACGTGCGGAATTGGAGCGGTGGAAACCGAAATATATCTTGTGGTTGGGTAGGATTCATGCGCTTAAAATGGTCCTCCTGCCTAAATTCGTATACCTCTTCCAAGCCCTGCCCATTCCGATAGGAGTGGATTACTTCCGTCGGCTTAAGACCTTGATGTTGAAATACGTCTGGCAAGGTGGTCGGGCGCAACTCTCGTATGCGGTTCTCCGGTGCCCACGAATGGAGGGGGGGAGGGGGGGGGGGTTCCCGGACATGCACTTGTATTATAAGGCTGCCCAATTGAGAGTCCTGGTGGAATGGTCTCAGCAGCTTTCGGAGAAGCACTGGCTCCATATGTATCGGAGCGTTGCGGGGCGATCCATATGGGATCTAGCTTGGAAACCTAAGGTGGACCGGCCCAGAAACGCGTACATTAGCACCCCCACCAGCACGGTGTTAAAGGTCTGGGACACGGTCAGTGGCGATGATCGGTGGACCACATTCCCGTCCCCGTTCACCCCTATCCATTTCAACCCGGCTTTCCCTCCGGCGTTGACGGAGGGACCCTTTGTTGTCTGGAGGGAGGGTGGCTGTAGGGCCCTCACCCACCTGTTTCACGGTGCCGCACCCCTTACTTTCCATAATTGTATGAGGGACTACGGTGTTCTGCCAATCGAACGCTTTTGTCATCTTCAGCTCCTTCATTGGGCGACATCCCCTGGAGTGGTGGATGCAGCTACTAGACCTTTGACGAAATTTGAAACCTTTATTCTTCGCACATCCACCATGAAGGGGGCGATTTCTTTCTTGTATGGGATGCTATTAGACACCGCGATGTCCCCTCGGCCTCGATATATGGATCACTGGGAGAGTACACTTGGGAGGGACATTTCCGACAGAGAATGGAGGGGCTTATGGCGGGATGTGACGGCACATAATCATTCTACTGATCTCAGAGAGGCTCATATGAAGCTTTTATTCGATTGGTATTTGTATCCGTCCAAGTTGCACCGAATATTCCTGACTACCTCAGATAGGTGTTGGCGAGGCTGCTGGATGTTGGCTGACTTCAGCCACATCTGGTGGGACTGCCTCACCATCCGGTCATTTTGGTCCGAGATCCTCTCCCACATCAAAGATGTGCTGGGATACCCACTCCCGGACTCAATAGACTTCGTCTTGTTGGGCCTCAGGGATCCGCAGCTTGAACACCAAACTAGAGCTGATAAGCGCATCATGTGGCCGTGTCTGGGGGCGGCCAAGCTGACTTTGGCAGCCGCTTGGAAAAGCCCGACTGCTCCTGCCATTTCTTTATGGCATGCACGGCTATGGCGACTACTGAGTATGGAGCGACTTTCAGATATCTTCCTGGGGAACTTTAAAAATTTCATGTGCAATTGGGGCCCCTTGGTGAGGTTTTTGTCACGTGGTTTGCCTTCGGCAGTTTGCCCTTCGGCGCTACGTGCGTTTCACCTCTTTCAAATTTAATCACCTGTGTGTATGATGCTGTTCTGAATGCGTGATGGTCGCCACCACTGGGGGGAGGGTGGGGGGTGGGGGGGAAGAAGGGGGGGTGGGGTGTTGGTTGGGGTTGTTGTTCTCCTCTTAGTTGCGACCCGATGCGCCTTTACAGGCGGACGGCCTGGCCCCTATTTTCCTCTATGATTATGATCAAGATTGGAACACCGTTCTTCTTTTGAGAACTTTGCACTAGCCGCTGGGACATGGGTGCGCACTTTGGACAATGTAGACTGGAGTTCCATATCATTAGCACTCCTATTGACTCTGCTCGCTGCCGTCCCTTTTGATGTACTTTTTGGGTTTCCTTTTATCTTTTTTGCAATAATGTTCTTCAGCACCCCCTGTGTGGGGTTATATGGCAGAATGTCTCCTTCTCTTTCCTTCTTGTCCTTTTTTTTTCAATTCCTCTCTTTATCTACTTTCAACTTTGCAAAACACAAATAAAAATTTTACAAAAAAAATCTGATTTTCAACGTTTTCTAATCTATTTTAAACCTATCACCTCAAGCTCCTCTGTGCACTCAAAACCACTTTTTAATCGTATTTACCTTAGGACTTGCTCCCCTCTAGGGACCCCTGCCCTCTTCCTTGAGCCGATTCACGGGCTCGTTAGGATCACACTCCTCTTCTCCCCAGGCGCAGACAGCGGCCGCCATCTTGGGTGAGGGGCAGGACAGCGCGCTAGTGCAAAGGCCGATTTGGGGCCAGAGCACTATAAAATGAATCACACTTCCTGTCCGCGCAGCGGGCGCGCCGATGGTGCGCCGGAGGCGCGCCAGATGCAAGCCCGTCTGGGCCCGTCCGGGAACTGCCGGGCTCAAGGCGAGAACTTATGCACGTTTCTGCCGATGGTCTCATCTCCGATTCTCGAAGTGTTCTCCTCTCTCTGAGACCCCTCAGGAATACACGGTGTCACTACATGCATAAGCAAGACGATACGTACATGCACTGCGATCTCTGTAGTCTAGACCCACCGGGACCGCGGATGAACCCTCCAGCCACTACCAATCTGCATATGGCCCTGCTGAACTGCAGGTCTCTCCCGAAGCACTCTCTGGAGTTCAACTTTTTGTTACAGGACCATGACCTAGACATCTTGTTTCTCACCGAAACTTGGTTAACTTCCAACTCCGAGGCCGACATTGTTCGCGCTCTCCCTCCAGGGTATCTTATCCACTTGCAGATCAGACCCTCGGGCAAAGGGGGAGGATTGGCCATATTGTCTAAAATCCTTTTGACTGGCAGGATGAAGGATGGTGGCATTCCGGACTCCGAAAATTGCCACTTCCATTTTCAACTATTTCCTACCATGTCCTTTACAGGCCTCTTAGTCTATTGCCCTCCAGGGAACCCCAGCCACTTTATTAGCTCTCTCCTAGAAACTGTTACCGTTCTGGCCTCTTCAGCGCCCAACTTCACAATTTTAGGCGATTTTAATCTCCATTTCAACAACCTTAGATAAAGTAGCAACTGATCTTCTCCTTGATCTCTCATCATATGAGATCCATCCTGTGAACACAGGTGCCACATACAATAAAGGACACCTTCTTGATCCGTTACTCCCAAACATTAGGTCACATCAGGCCAGCCCCCCTTCTCCCCTTCCGTGGACAGACCACTTCCTCCATACCTTCACTTGGCAGGCCGAGCTTAAATCTTCACATATGCCCAGTCCCGCTAATTGTGAAAGAGAGTGGTCGAAACTCTCTGTGGAGAACTGGATTCGTACTCTTGAACGCTCCCCCCATCCCCCTGCTCTTGACCCCGTGGTAGCTGACACCAATTTCAAAAATTGGCTTACGAGCTCACTGGACTTAGCCCTACCTAAACAAATTCTGCAGAAAAAGCCTGCCAGAACCGGCACTGCCCCCTGGTATACTCCTGAGCTCAGAATTTTAAGGCAAGGCTGTAAGAAACTCGAGCGCATTTGGAGAAAAAATTGGGATACTGCAAACAAAGACACCTATTGCGACGCGATTAGAGCGTATATAGTTGCCCTTAGAAATGCCAAAACAGCATTCTATGATCAGAGAATTAAAAACGCCTCCAACTCCACAAGAGAAACATACAAGATCGTTAAAGAACTTCTGAAAATCCCCGACCCCCCGTTGCCCCAAGATCCATCAGGGGCCAAGTGCAATGAACTAGCCACTTACTTCGATCAAAAAATCAACAATATCATATCTACCCTACCCCAAACGGAGAGCCCCGCCTGCACTGAAAATCTGTCCCAGGACATGGACCCCCAGCTCAACGCCTTTAATCCTGTTTCCGTTGAGGATTTTCTCAAAATCCTATCCGGCATTAAAAGCGGCTCCCCTAGCGACCCAGTTCCTCTGCGGTTCCTTAAACAATGCCCTCTTCCATCTGGCCTGCCTGTTTAGGGGACCTACCTACCCCAAAAAAAGAAATTAAAAGCTTAGGGGTCTGGTTAGAGCAGGACCTTTCGCTCAAGACACAAGCGAAAAAGACAGCAGGTACCTGCTTCGGTCTACTCCGTTCGGTCCGAAAAGTCCTCCCCCTCCTCCCGTATCACTCTAGGAGGTTGCTGATACAAGGTCTAATTCTCTCCAGACTAGATTTCAGTAACGTGATTTCTTTAGGAGCCCCCAAAGCTACGATCAATAAGCTTCAACAAATCCAAAATGCCGCTGCTAGGCTCTTAATGGGCATCCCCCTCAGGACATCAGCTAAACCTGCTCTCAAATCGCTTCATTGGCTCCCCGTGCGGGAGAGGATTATGTTCAAATCCTTATGCATTACCCACAAAATCCTGCAAGGCAAAGGACCCCCGATTATGAGAAGCCTAGTCACCCCCTACAAACCTAATAGACCCCTGCGCTCCGACAAGGGGTTCCTTGCGACTGTGCCGAGAGTCAAGAAAGCACGCACAGGAGGCCGTCGCTTCTCGGTAAACGTGGCTTCGCTTTGGAACTTCCTCCCACTGACACTACGTGCGGAACCTGGACATATGCGCTTCCGGAAGACACTGAAAACCTTCCTTTTTCCTAAATGATCCCCTGTTCTCCGCGCCCCCTCGAGTCTGATTCTATCTCAGCGCTGGGATGCCTTCTGGTAACCACGCGCTTTATAAAAACGCCTTACATTACATTACATCCATTCTTTGCACAGGAACCTCCTGCCTGTAAAAATCCCTGGGGCTACTTATTGCCAGTTTATACAATAGGCATTTACAACACAATGCAAATGGAGGCCCCATTAATGCACTCTAAAGCTAGAATGCACTGGGAGAGTGACTTACGGACACTGTCCACTGACCAATGGCAGCCCCTCTGTTATGGGGAGGAGCATTGGCCCACTGCTCAGAGCCAGCAGATGAAAAATAAAATGATAATAAAACGATGTATTATTGTTTTATTTTTCACTGACTGAGGCGAGTCCACTGAATGGCCCGAATCTAGGGCAGGGCCATCCTCTATGGACTGAAGCAGGGAGGAGGAGAGTTGGGCACTGCAAGTGCACATGTTGGATTGCACATGTCTTAGGATGGCCAAACTGACATGTGCACTCCATTTTTCCAACCTAGCTGTGTTGCACTGCCGGGTGGAGAAGAGGCACAGGCCCCCTGTCCCTGAGCGAGTGTCAAACCACCCACTCAGACAAACCCCAGCGCTTCTCTCATGCTGGGTAATAGCATGACAGCAGAGTCTGGATTGGGTGGGGAGTCTTGGGGTCTGTGTAGTGTGGCCCTTGGACTGCCGGCAGCGGAAACCGTCTACCCACTCGTGCAAGAAGCTGGACCCTGGCAGCGGCAGGTAAGTACTTTTCATTTTATTTCCTCCCACTCCCCCCACCCCCGCGCTGCCTCACCACTTTTTTTATTGGCAGCATCTGCCACTGACAAGGAATGGAAGTACCGTTGTGAGCAATTAGGAAAGCTGGCCCTCAAACGGCAGGATACACCTTATTCATTTTGAGTAGCTGCATCAACTATATCATATCCTCTTGAGTGGGGCTAAATGTGTGTGGGGGAGCTGGCCCATCCTGGTGTTGCTGCAGAGCCCCTTCTGCAGACTTTATGCACTTGCCCTGGAACTGTACATGTATCGGGGAATACTGGTCTGAGGTAGACACTCTGCTCTCAGACATGATTGGTGTGCTGTTGCGACCATCACTAAAAATGGCACTATTCAGATGTACTATTGACGTGCAAAACTATTTATTATGTTTCGTCTCCCTTGGGCTATTGCTAGTGAGTGAAGTGTCAGGTAGCCTGCGTTTGGGGCAGAGATAGATCGCCAACGGTTCAAAAGGGGTTGAAAGATATGGTGTATTGCAATGCCCAACTGGAACGATACTATTGTACCACTCCGATGGCCAGCCGACCTAAAGACTTTTGGAGCTCACTGCAGAATTACTTAATGAGCAGGACAGTTCAGAACGACTAAGAACCAAACAGATTTGGAACTGGGACCAGAACTTGAATCCCACTTTCGTCATCTGGCCCTACAACCTGCTGGAGAATCTGTAACACTTACAGGCTGGTGTCTCAATGCAGAGACTGACAGGCAACGTATTGCTTATAAACTGGCATGTGCTAAATCCAGAAGCCTTTAGCTAAGCCCCCTTCCAGTTGGTGCAAGCATGGTTGTCAATGACCTCATTGTTGGTTTTCTTTTCTTTCTTTACCCCTCTCTTTTTGTAGCGCCTCCCTAGTTGTGGGGGTTCACTGTATTGTATGCTTTTACTAAAATCATAATTTTAAAAAGTATTGTGCACTTTACCTTGTTCACAAATTTAGCTGTTATTACATGGCTCTCGTTGTAATCACGCTTCGTACGTGCATCTGAAAAAGAGTCAACCCGTTACTTGGAATATTTGACAGAATGTCCTTGCAAGAACACATACCAAGGGAATAGTGTCCAACAGAAAAAAACATATGGCCACAAAATCAAAATATAAATAGCATTGCTATACAGAAGTACAGAACTGTGGATGTGTAGGGAGATTTTTAACCAATATCTTCTATTCACATATTAGAAATTGAAATAACTGACTTACTTCTCACACCAAATAAAATGTCAGGTTTAGAAGGACTTGTTAATACAATTATGCTCTATAAATAGAGAGGAGTTAAAGGTACCTTCATCCACTGTTGAGCTCCATGGTACACCCAGCTATGGGTCTGGATCCAATCAGGTACCTACTCCTCTAAACAACAGGCTGGTGTAACTGCTCCATTCTTCTTTTCACTTGTCATCTTAGCAAGGAGGGAGGACTGGAAGAATACTTAGGGTCTGGTCACATTTATTAGATTCCTTTTACATCAATATATCTGAAGATGATTATCCTCCACCTCAAAAGGAGAGAAGGTCATACTTGTTTGTTCCTCCTTATGGTCCGAGGATCTCAGGAACAAGTGTGTGTGTGACTGGGCTTTGAACCAAGCTAATATGATTGTATAGAAATCCAACTGAATGGGCGATAGAGTCTGTATCACGTGTGATCCCTCTTCAGAATGAACCACAGGCTCAATATCCATTACAGTTAGAGACCAGTACAATATAACTAGGCTTTCCTGTTTTCAGTTTCTATTTTTGGTAAATTCTGGTGTTTTTTTTCCTATGTTTTCAATACCTTAAAAAACAGTTGTTGTCAGTGGTTACACATTTTCGCGCCACTAAAAACCACAGTAAAAGTGTTTTTCCGGTGTTTATGGAAAGTTTTGCTTTTATTATTGCTTGCTTTCTGCACTTATAGAACATGATATATAGACAATGTATGTATAGTATATATGAGGTCCAAATAGAGTTTTGCAAATTAAACTTATTGTAATACACCATACAATACTTCTTCAGTGAGTCTTTGCTCATGTGCGCTCACCCTTTCCTTCCCTTGTAAACTTCTGTGAAAAGAGCCTCTCTACATTGGTACTTGAGCCGGGCAACTCCAAAACAGCCAGTACACAATTTGTTAACTCTGGCCACTGATATAGCTTTCCCTGACAATACTGGTTGCAGTGCCAAAGTCACTAAAGGTGTCACCCATCCTACTCTCAAGGAGAGGTTTCACATCTACACCAATTATGCTGAACACTTGGCAGACAAGGTTTTTTTTCAAACTCTAGTTTTTTTTATTATGTCCACTACAGAAGTTATGTTTTCCTGTACAAATCTAATAATGCAGTAGAGTGTACTTTTTTCACATCACTATCTTTATGCGACCAAAGATCCTCACATTTCTTGCCTTTGGCACCATCACTCAGCAAACATTCTGTAAACGCTTGCCACAATAATAATATAGCATTCATAGCCCCTTGGAGTGAGAACCATCAGCTAAGGGACACAGTTGAGATGACTCTTTCTTTGATGCCACACAAAGCACAAAATTATGAATATTTGTGTTTTAGTTTCTGTGCATAAGGAAACAGTGCCCCAGAATGGACTAAAAAGTCAATAGCATCGCTCATTAACCCTGAAGATTGCAAAGATGCTTTCAACATACCATCTAACAAGTGGCAAGGATCTCCTACAGGGAATCACTTCAGCTCAGGTATTAATTTTGACAGGTCATCAAACAACTTTTTCATATATGTAGCTGAATCACTGCAAATACAAACAATATCACTCCAATCTTTGTTGAACTTGGGAAGAACATTTTTTTGCAGAGCTTTCCAAGTGACACTCCATGTTTTCCAAAAGTCTGGTGTCATGTTTTCATCACTATCCCGGATGCTTGGTGATAGCACTCTTTATACATATACTTGTCACTATACCTTGTGTTAAATGTTTAAAGCCTGAGGTGTTGGCAATTCACCTACTGTCAATACTGACCCACTAAAAAATGTGGGGATGTATTAAGGGTTTTTACCCATTCTCTGTGAGTAAATGGGATTAGACATAGTATGAAAGATTCTTATGAAACAAGCACTTTTACTGATCATTGAAAGAATCAAACGCAGCCAAGATATCAAATGTGATTTTGATATTTCCTGATTCTCTATAATTCATAAAATAATTAAATGAGACCTAAAACATGCTTCTAAACCCTGCATCTTTAGACCACAGACCACAAAACTGAAAAAAAGCAAAAGGATGAAGAAACAATGTTTTAGTGGCATCCCTAAACAACAAAACTCAAGCAGAATAATGTTAGCCCAGGCTTTGTTACTGCAAGCTTGTATAACAACGTTACATTGTATTGGCCCCGTCAGGACGAAAATAAATGACTCTTTCACTCTCTTTTTCCTTTCTTTGAATGGCATTTAGTTTGTGCAGGTGTTTTTTCAGTGTTTATATGTTTTCACTGATGAGGGCTATTTCTCTTTCAGTGGGGTTTTATCAGTTATTATAGGTTTAAACCTAAAACTCCACAGCCTAAATATAACAAACTTCCTGAATTAATTATAGGATCAGGATTTGATAGTGCTTTGTTCCCCAAGCAGGAATACTCCTTTTTTCCCGTGCTTAAACAAATGTTCCCACTACTGCCGACACCTGCTGGGACATGGAGAGCTTTGCATCAATTTTGATACCCAGACTCTTTACGGCCAGATAGTAGCCTACTTCTTGTGGCCAGAAGAGGTCACATCTGTGGAGATGGCCAGTACCTCTGTCTTGTCGGGATTCATTTTGAGGGAGCTGGCTGTCATCCAATTGATAGTGAATTTTAGGATGTTTTGGGTGCCTAGGTGGGCGGACGGGGAGCTGTCGATCTGAATGATGATCTGGGTGTCGTCGGCATAGTTATAGATATGGCAGTTTATCTGGTTCAATGCAGCTATCAGGGGTTGAAGGTAGACCTTAAAGAGGAGAGGTGACAGTGCTGAACCCTGAGGCACCCCACACGATAGAGTACTTGGGGCAGACACGTGGCCGGTTAGCTGTACTCTCTGGGAGTGGTCCTTGAGAAAGGATGTGAACCTTGCAAGGGCTGTACCCTAGATGCCCAACTCCGCGACTCTCAACAACTGTTGGTCGTGGTCGTGGCATTGATGGCCAAGAGCTTAGACGGCCCAGTCATTAAAAATAAGGCTATCCCAACATTGACATATGCCGATGATGCCGTCTTGATTTCAAGGACGCCTTGGGGGCTCAAAATCTTAATGGATAGTTATACTCACCTTATGGCAAAGTTGGAAGTGAACTCCAACAAAACCTACATAATGCTTGTGGTCTAAGGAGCCCTAAAATATGACCACTATCCATAGGAGATAAGAACATATTAAGAATTTGAGTTTTTGTACTTGGGGGGTCACCTTTGATTAGTGTGACACCTGGTACTCATGTATAGCTAAGGCCGGAACACGTTTTACGCATCACCTTAGATTCATAACCAACTCATCCTCTGCTATTGGTAAGAAGGCAATTGACCCCTTTCTTGAAATCTACAGGAGGAAGTTTCTTCCAGTCTTTTTTTATTTTTTTTTATTTTTAAAACCTTTATTATAAAAGAGCACACAGCTATTCAGCCTAACATCCCGGAGGCAAGGCAGCATAGAGAATCAGGAGAACAAAAGTGCAAGGTGATTAACATCAGAGCATTGAAGGTCGTTTTTCATTTTTTATGAAAGAGAACTAAAACTAAGAAAGAAACGCCAAGAGGCGCGAGAGAGTGGCAATGGAATCAAAAGAGCTGTCAGGGTGTCGGCAGCGGGCAGAGGAGGACAGGTAGAGAATCAATAGGTAAGGATAAGTGAGAGGACGGAAGGAGGGAGGAGGAAAGACAGGAGCAGTACAAATATCATAAAATAGTTGGTGTCACAGGTTATGGTGATAGGTGTTCATCCAGAGAGACAGGTTCTGGCGGTAGGCACACATCGCCCCTGTATGCATTCCATGCCCCCCACACTTTATTCCATGTCTGGGGTCTCCCCCTGGCTACATAGACCGTCTTTTCCCGGAACATACACCAATCCATGTTGGCTTTCCATTGTACCACCAGGGGGGCTGCAGCAGCACCCCACTTTTGAGCAATGTCTCGCTTGGCCACCATATTGCCCAGGGTCACCCAACGGGTTTGCGCCGTGTTGTGATCAGTCGGTTCCCAAACGTTGAGGAGACACCTTCGAGCCTCTGCAGCCAACACCACCCCAGTCACCTCTCCCATAATTCGGTGCACCCTCGCCCAGTAGGGGGAAATGACGGGGCATTCCCACAGAATGTGCAAAAAAGTAGCGAGGGCACCACAACCCCGACGGCAAAGTCCGTCGGGCGAATATCCCATATGCAGGAGTCGAGGGCCGGTGACATATACCCGGTGCAGAATCTTGAATTGCACCAGTCGGAGACGGGAGGAGATAGCGACTTCTTTAGGGGAGGACACTGCACTCTGCCAATCCTCATCGTCAAGTTCCAGGCCGTCTGCCACCCATCAATCCCGCAAGGCAAGGAGGAGGTCAGTGCGAATGTTGATCAGTTTTTTATAGGACAGGGAAATAGCGCTGTCAGGCATATGGCCATCCAATATCCTGTCCTCCAAGGGGGAGCTTTCGGGGATCTCTCCCTCCGTTGGCCTGGCAGAGAGCAACGCGTGTCTCAGCTGGGCGTAGCGGAAAAACTCCGATCCGCCCAGTCGGTATTCGGCCTGCAACTGAGGAAAGGTCTTGACTTCACCCTTAGTAACCATATCGTCCACCCTGGAGATGCCTATGAGGTCCCATTTGTCGAAGCCCTTGGTGTGCCACAGCTTGCCCAAGATATCGGAATCATACAGTGGGGTAAACCTGGTCAGTCTGCCCTGCCAGCCCTGCGCTTTAGTAATCGACCGCCAAATGTGGACCGCTGTCTTGGTTGGACCTGACATCCGCCGATCGAAGGACCTTGAGTACAGGGCCCGATAATAATTACCACCGCCAAGGAGCCACCTGTCCATAGCGTAGCCGGGACTATCCACAGGGCCATAGAAGCCATGATTAAGAGCAGTGAGCTGGGAGGACCAGTAGTACCGACGCACATCCGGTAAGGCTATGCCTCCGTCGTACCATGGTAACGTGAGCTTCTGGATGGCGACGCGGGGTCGATCATCCCAAAGCAAGGCCCGTTGTAGACTCTCAACCTCCCGAAAATAGCGGGCCGGAACCGGGCCCTGAGTGTTCTGTAAGGCATACAGGAACCTGGGCAAGGACATCATCTTGAACAATGCCGCTCGGCCAAGGAGGGAGAGCGGGAGTCTGCGCCAGCTATCCACGTCCCTCCGCAGCCGCTGGAGAGGGGGGAGCAGGTTGTGGTCGTATCGCGCTTTAGGACTCCCAGAAATGTATATTCCCAAGTACCGAAACCCTGTCCGGCCATCTGGATATCGCAGCCTCTGGGGAGGCGCGGTGTGTCTCCTTTTAGGACGTATAGAGAAGACTTGGCCCAGTTGATGACCAGGCCAGAGTAGCGGCCAAAAAGCCTAAGTACGTCGCAGGCCACAATGAGCGACTTGCAGGGGGAAGTGAGGTAGAGCAGAATATCATCGCGTACAGGGAAACTCTGTCTTCAAAGCCCGGGGCCCAGGTAATGCCATGTAAGTCTGGGTGTGTACGCAGCATGGCCGCAAGCGGCTCAAGAGCCAGGGCAAACAGGAGAGGGGACAGGGGGCAACCCTGCCTGGTACCTCGGTGAAGGGCAAATGACGCCGATACGCGGCCATTGACTGTGACATTAGCCAACGGACAAGCGTAAAGAAGTTTCACCCAACTCACAAAGACCGGTCCAAACCCAAGCTTCGCAAGCACAGCCCAGAAGTAACTCCACTCAAGAGAGTCAAAGGCCATCGTGGCGTCAAGAGAAGCAAGTACTGCTGGTTCCTCGAGGGTGTGGGCTCTGGCCATAGCACCATGGAGCCGACGCAGGTTAAGGGCAGTGTTTCGGCGGGGAATGAAGCCCGACTGATCCGGATGCACCAAATCACTAATGACTCCAACCAGTCGAGTAGCAAGTAGTTTGGCAAGGATCTTAGGCTCCACGTTAAGGAGAGAAATAGGGCGATAGGATCGACACACGTCTCTCGGTTTTCCCTCCTTGTGGATAACCACAATGGTGGCTAGCCTCTGGTCCAGGGGAAGTAGGCCCTCTTCCAATGCTTCCAAAAACATAGTCCGCAGGTACGGGGAAACCACGTCCGGTCGAATTTTATATAACTCGACCGGGATGCCATTGGGACCAGTCGCCTTACCCGACCTTAGTGCGCGGATCGCTAGGGCGATCTCGTCAGCGGACACGTCTCGATCCAAGTCGGCACCGTCCTCTTCGGAAAGACAGGGAAGGTCAATCGTCGAGAGGAACGCCGCCGAGTCAGCCTCGGAGCGGTCTGAGTTAGAAGTGTAGACAAAGCTATGTAGTAACAAAACAGGGTACAATGACCAAAAAGGAATAGAAGCACAGAAGCAGATTCTTTGGTGTGTATTTCCTTGGCACAGCAAGATGTAGGTTTTATTTTCTCCAGACTTGAGAAATGTTACATTCGCCGACACGTGTTTCGTCGTGTACGGTTGAATCAACACGACTCTTCAGGGCTTAGTCTTCAATACCAAATGTATGGTTTGAAGTGAGTCTGGACCTTGTCGTTTATGTTCGAAATATAGTTGGTCAGAGTCGGAATTATCAATGCTCTGGAAGCGTTTAAACAGTGAGGTCATACGTGTAGTAAGAGTTTTGTCTGGTTGTGATCCCGCCTCACTGGTCGGTGATGAGTCTCGAGTGTAGAAGCTCTGAGTACGTCTGCGTCTCAGGCGGAAGCCGGGAGGGGATTCTTCGGTTGTGCTCCAGAAGGGAAACGGGTGCGTCTCCTCTTCGGCGGTGTACCGTAGTAGGCAATCCCTCCTCTTGTGTTTCCCGGCGGTCGTCTCTCGTGTACAAGTGTCGGCGAATGTAACATTTCTCAAGTCTGGAGAAAATAAAACCTACATCTTGCTGTGACAAGGAAATACACACCAAAGAATCTGCTTCTGTGCTTCTATTCCTTTTTGGTCATTGTACCCTGTTTTGTTACTACACATGTAGTTGCGAGAGCATAGCTTTGTAAATTTGTTTTGTCTCTTGACTTATTGGACGGTTAAGGGTGTTTGCCGTCTGCTCTACACGCACTACACAACAACATTTATTTTATCTTTACACACTGTAACGTATCAACCTAGGCAGTGCGCCCTTGGGTTCCGAATCTCCTGAAAACCCCTTTTCAGTTCATAGAAGTGTAGACACCCCGGAAGTAATCAGCAAAGGACTCGGCAATGGCACTCGGGTCCGTGACGGTAACCCCGTCTTCGCCCAAGATCTCAGGCACAACGCGGCTGGCCATCTCACGCCTGTCCAGCCAAGCCAGTAGCTTCCCAGCTTTGTCACCAACGTCGTAAATGCGACCTTGCTGCTCCTTGGCCAGGGTCAGGGCAGCATTCATGGCAAGATCATGGTATTCCGCTTGTTTAAGGGAGAGGGCATGTAAAAGCGAGGGGTCGGGCTCCGGCCCCAGTCGGGACTCGAGGCGCAAGACCTCCTCTTCGATACATGTGAGGTCGGCATCTCTGACTCTTCTGGACTCCGCTATGAGAGCAAGAGCCTCCCCCCTCAGCACAGTCTTAAATGCCTCCCACAAGGTGACAGCCGAACCAACCGAGCCCATATTCTCAGAGAAGTAGAGGTCGATGGCCTTAGCAAGGAGGGTACGAGCTTTAAGATTGCGGAAATACCATGGGTTAATCGCCACTGGCCGGCCGACAGGACGATGTTAAAATCAAACGAGACCCACAACGGGGAGTGATCGGAAATGCCCCGTGCCAATAAACGGGCCTCAGACACGGCAGGCGCGTGCGCAGCTAAGGTGAGAACGTAGTCTATACGAGAAAGACTACCATGAGCACTCGAAAGGAAGGAGAAATGCCGGAGCGCGGGATGGAGAAGTCGCCAGCTATCCACTAAACCCATGGATTCAAGAAAGGAAGGCAGCCACAGTTGGGAACTGCGGAGATCCCTCGGCGGATGGCGGTCCAGGGAGCCAGAGCAGACTGAGTTAAAGTCACCCCCCATTATCAATAAACCAGCAGGCAAAGACAAAATGGCGCCACCAAGGTCCTGAAAAGTACCAGATTGTAGGCCTGGGGGAACGTAAATCGAAAGTAGCGTGAGGGAACGCCCTTCCCATCTCCCCGCCACTGCAGCAAAGCGTCCCCTCTCATCAATCACGGTGACGTCTATCTCAAAGGGAAGGGACGCACGCACTAGGATTCCCGCCCCCCGGGAGCCCGAGGAGAACCCAGAGTGGGCCACCATCTTGTAGCCCTTACGAATAAGAGCTTTGCACGAGTTACCAATCAAATGCGTCTCTTGTAGGAGCACAACATCGGGCATATGTCTTTTAAGCAGTTGAATCACCACTCCTCTCTTGACACGGTCACCCAACCCATTAACATTCCAACTGATCACTTTCAGTTTCCTACCCCCCATCATCCCGTAGTCCGCCCCATCCAGCCCCAACAAACCCAAACAGCAAGTAAAACTCAGCAGCAAACATGGCCCATTGCCTAAAGGAAAGAAAAGAGAAAGAACGAACACACAAAGAAACTTGCATAACTGCACCCCCCACCCTGCACCCCTGCATCAGACTAAAAAGCCCCCCCAACCAGCAGTGTGCCTGTCGCCCCATTAACTAGTCTACAAAAAGTCCCTAGAGGAGTAAGGAATCTCCACGAACACTTCCCGCCACCCTCCATGTAACGACAGGAAAGTCGATAGAGTCACTCAAGAACAATACCGACAGTCACTTGAAGCGGGGTCACCAAGCGCCGAAGTTTTCCAGCAGAGCCAAGTCTCATAGATCCGAGCCACCAGTCGCACCTCCTTCTTGTCCATCTTGAGCGTCCCGACGTGGCGACAAAGTGTCCAACCATTCTCTCACATTCTCGGCAAAGTCAAAGAACAGTGCACGGCCCTCGTGATCAATCCGGAGCTTGGCAGGGAACATCATAGAGTACTTATAGCCCATGTCTCGGAGTCGCCGTTTTACACCTGCGTAGCTCTGGCGCTGTCTCTGAACAGTCCTAGTAAAGTCAGGATAGAAATGTATCTCAGCATTTTGGTACTTAAGCGGCCCATGCCTTCTGGACGCCTGCAGGACCACGTCTCGGTCTCGGAAGTTGAAAAGCCGTGCCACGATGGGTCTAGGCGCCACGCACGACTTCGGCGGGCCGCCCGGCACCCGGTGGGCACGCTCCACAGAGAAAAAGTTACTGAGACCGGAGGGCGCTAAGTGAGTCTTTATGAGGTCCTCCACAAAGAGGTCCGTCGCAGCTTCCTCGGAGCCCTCCGGAACACCGACAATGCGGACGTTCTGCCGCCTGGCGCGTCCCTCAAAGTCCTCCAGCCGCCTTGAGAAGTGTTCCGTAGTCATCCGCAGGTTCCGGACCTCGGTTTGTAGGTCCGAGACGTCGGCTGTTAGGCTGGAAGTCTTAATGTCCAGTGTCTTCACACGATCATTGGTCTTGCCCAGATCGGCTCTAATGAGAGTTAGATCAACAGCCATAGTGTCCACCTTGTGTGTCAAGATCTCATGTTGTTGCTGCATGTCGGCCCGAAAACTGGTAATGGCCCCCATAATGTCGCTAAGGGTAGGCTCGGAGCCGTCAGGCGAGCCCGTCGATGGAAGGCCTTTAGCAGAAGCCCCAGTGGCAGGCGGTGTCCTCGGCTGAACATATCGCTCAATCCTGTTCTGTTGCGTCTGTGCTTTTCGGCGAACGCCTTTGTTCGATGTCTTGTCGGGGTCCCCTCTGCCCGCCATGATGGACCCGATGAGAACAAAGGGGCGCGCCAACCAAGCCGGAACCCAGCGAGCCAGGGAGAGAGTCTGAGCCAGGCAAGCAGTCCAGGCCGATGGAAGTGAGCACTGTAGACACTAGCACTCTGCCATCAGGGACATCAGGCAGTCACTACGCAGTCCAATCGTGCGGAGTGGCGGAGACCGGAGAGACAATGGCACAGTCCTGGCACGGAGTTCAACTCGATGTAGCTCAGCGTAGGAACCACCGATTCGAAGGCGGAAGGCAGCTCCCGCCTCAGTAGACCACCAGCAGCAAGAATCCACCCGCGTGGATCAGGATTTCGAGCAAGATATATGAGGAGGATCGGAAGGTCCGCGGAGCTCCGAGCTTACGCGGCCATCTTGGTTGCCCGCGAAGCTCCTCCCCCGTTTCTTCCAGTCTTAACCTATTGGTCTGGCTTATGGGGCTTTCACAAAACGTCAGTAGTCTTCAGGGTGAGGAAAATAGAGTCAGCAGAAGAATCGTAGCCCTCCCAATTAGCTGTCCTTACTGCATGAGGAATTAGGGCTTGATTAGGTTAAAGATCTGGCACTCTTGCTGTTGTGGTGCTAGATTTAGAGCAGTCCCCAAGCCCTGTTCTATAGAGACGTTATTGAGGATTGCTTGCCTTTTGATAGAGGTCATAAAATTCCCTGGTTGGACTATATTAAGATGTGCACCTCACTGGACAGGCCATTTAATTTTTCTAAACCTGAGGGCCTGCCAAAAGATGAAAGATCTTAGATCAAAAAATCTTTTATGGAATATTGACAGCGTGAATTGGATGTGGTTGAGTTAATTAAAACCAGTAATAAGGAATACCAGATATAGATTGGGGATTATTAGATGGCAGCTATGCTTTCCCCTTGGGCAGATTGATTGCTCATCTATTCTTCTCTGCCCATGTGGTAAAATCTCCTTGCAGAGTCTGCTCCATTTTTTTATTTTTCCGCAGAATGTATTCATATTTTACTAATCATTTTTAAATCCCACTATTGAAAGGTTCAGGGTTGATCAAATGTAGACTAGTCTTATTGAATCTGCAGAAGTTGAGCACACTAGCAATTCATGATAGTGCTATTTTCTTTCTTACAAATTATCTATATGTAAGAAATAAATGTTTTTTTAATTACACATGAAGGGTGATTTAGCCATTTTATTGTCATATGTCTGGTTTTCATGAACGTATTCATTTTAATTCTGACTGTTTTATTGTGTGATTTTTTTTATAATGTATTGCTTTTATGATCATTATATAATTTTAGAATAAAGCTTACATATTGTATCATAAAGAGATACTGCTATACTTAAACACTTACCCAAGAGACAGAGGTAGTTTTGCTCCGCTAATCTGGAAAACTTAGTAGACTGGTTTAAGATGTTGTACAGTTCTCTTGGCTCACACATGACAATGCCAGCCGTTTTTCTGAAGAAAATCAAAGAAAAAACAGCTGAAAATGAGTATACTGTAGGTAATTTATACTAATGCCTATTAGATGTCTACAGGTGTTTCACACTATGAAATATCTCAAAATGAATGCGAAAACGAACTTTAACCATTTCTTATTTAGTTGACAGGCACCAGGACTCTTAAAACAGGAGATTTTGGTGTCAGACTTATTTATACTTCAAACCTCTTGAGACATCTCCAGCGTGATGGTTTGAGACGACGCTCAGTATGTTCATACTGTACCTTCTTCAAGATGGACTGGAGTGACTGACCTAACCTATAGTGATCCTTCTTTCATTGAAAAGTAATCTTAAAGCTAGAATTTAATTCCAATACCTCTTAAACTAAATGTGTCTTTGCTTTACTTGGGAACATGCCCGTGAGATTGCGGACTCGACCATGTTGGAGGTTCTAGGGGCAGTGGAGGGAGTGATAGGTAAAGAGTACGGTATTAAAAAATGATCCCCAAGACAGGGGGAGTGACATCTGAATAACTAAATGAGGGAGATTGGAAAAAATAATGTTTAACAGATGCTTCACCTCGTGGGTGGGTGATTCCACGAGCTGTACTAATTCTAGTGCGGTCAGAGTGTCTGTGATATTGTGAAATCTGGAGACGCTAGATCTTCTAGATGAAAGCTTAGATCAGCCAACATTGTAAAGTTAGAGTAATGTAAGATCAAAATGGTGAAATTTTCATTCAAGGAGATAATAAACTTTCCCAGTGGGCAGGGAAAGGGGGTTCTACATAGGGGGACCATTGACAGAGAAGGTGTGGCCTAGCTTTAAAACTCCATTTCCCCATTTTTAACACTTGTATCTTTTAATGTCGACAAGTAGATAATGGCCAGGCCCACACCCTGGCGGCCTTCACAATCAAGACACAAGGTCGAATAACGTGGAGTAGTGCAAGGAAAATGCCTGCTTCCGAGGCGGCCTTTACCAGGGTCTCTGTGATAAACACTCTGTTAGGGTGAGGGAATGAATGAGCTCCTGTATGTTTTCTTTGTGTTTTGGAAATGGTCTTACATTCAGGAGATAGAAATTCATTGTTTTTCTAAGTAAACAAGGGTGTTGTTTTAGTGTTGTCATGATGATTGGCATGTGCCATTAGAACTAGGCTGTCCCGTGACTAAAGAAAAATCAAGCTCCGCTAAGCAGTCACAGGAAAACTAGCCTGCCAAAACCAAATAATGCTGCTCTCTTACTTTGAAACAAAAATAAAAGCAACTAATCTTATTTTATAGGGAAGAGTGATATTTAAATAATAAAATTAGAACATTTCTTCTGAAAATGGATGTAGCTTCACACAACAAGTAAGGACTCAACCCAAATGACCAGTGAAGAACCTATTGATCAGTCAGTCACTTCAGTTTACTGCAGTCTGTACTTATACAATACAATGTATAGTATCACAGGAAAGCAATTTTAAAAAGCAATTAAAATGTGGGTCGAAAAATACAGACATCAAATGAGTCACCCCATTTCATTTAATTAATTAACTGCAAATTAGGTCATTGAAAAAAGACTGATAGGTCAAATCTAAAAATGTCAAAAGCAATCCAAAAATGTCATTTTATTCCTCTGCTCAAATCTTATTCAGATAAACCATATTTGCCAGCACATCAGATGAGAAAAACATCATTATTTAAGCAATTTTCATCACTAGCCTACCATAACATGAAAATGATTTGAATATTTTTAACGGAAGCAGAGAAATTTATGGCAGAAAGTAGCCCATCAGTCAGATAGCATATTTGATTCAGGAACAATTGCTAAAAATAACTAAATAATAGTGTTGACTCCACCTTCAAATCCTGTGCTGCCACATGATCCAAATCGAAATTCCTTATCATAATCTATTTCTGGATACATAATTGAAAGTACTGTTGATTTGATTTGATTGGGGATTTGTATAGCGCTCTATCACTCCGAGGAGCATCTTGGCGCTTATTTTATGGCTTGTGTATTCCAAAAAGGTGGGAGATGTAGTGACCCATAAAGGCGTTTCAGTATTAAACCAGGGTTTTACAGGTAGTATCTGTTAGGTTGTAGATCCAGGTTTTGATGGCTTTCCTGAATTTGCTCTCACAAGAGATTTCTGCAAAACATACTCTTCATAAAATGTTCTATTATACATAGATTCAGTAGATTTAGAAGCTCGTAAATATACACTTTAGATATATTTAGCAGAAACTTTTATTTTTGATTTTGAAATTATTTTTTGTTGAGTTCACATAGACAATTAACAAAAATCACATGAGAAGAAAAAGCTCAGGTTTAGGTAAGGAGACTATGTGACAAATAACCATGCTCTGACTTCTAACTAGGAGTTACCTTCACATCTTTGATCTCAATTAAAAGTCTGCTCATCTCTTTCAGTCTCGCAAATCTTCTGAGGCTGTATTATGTGTTCTCTTTCTCTTGCCATGCAGAGGTCCTTCCCCAACAGCTATATTTCTCAAAGGGTTGCAAAGAGTAGGGAAAACACTGCGATTCCACAGTTAATCTTGCCCTTTTTCGATTACAAATGTAATCGTATCACTCAATGTTTTAACAATTTAGTGACTTCACCTCCTATTTATTCTCAGAGACTAAGCAGCATCTTCTTCTAATTTTCAGCTACTTCCAGCCATGTCCATGTCATATGTACAGAGTCTGCGTTTTCAACATGACTTCTAATGCAGTCACCCATAAGGTCTGGGTAGATTTTACTAAGAGTCAGCAGCGAGACATCAGCCCTACATAGAAAGCATCTTTTGCATTTCCGAATCCGAAATCTGTAACCTTAGATCTCTTTCCCATTGAGCCCCAGACATTAATCTTTTTTCTGGTCCCTAGATCTCTTTCCCATATAGGACTAATCAGTCATCTCTGATCAGGTTAATCCTCACAAAGCGCCTTATACAACATTGAGAAAGGCTTACCATCATCTCTTCGTAAATATGATTCCTAAAGTATACAAGTTTTCGGTGGTCTGCCTGGGAACCTATCCCAAACCATACAAGTGTATCGCTAATCTTTCTGTACTCACTTTATGCTGCTACTCTGCAATTTCTTTAACATGTTTTAAATGCATTGTCTTTAAATTCTGAGCCCACAGAGTTGATAATGTACTTGCATCCCCCTTTATCAAGACCTAGGAAGGAAGCATAACATCCTCCAAAAGGAATATATGGCAGTAATTTCAACATATATTGCTCGAAATCCTCAAGACAACCCCACCAATCATGCCTCTTCCCACCATATCAAAGTATCAATGAACAAATGTAAGCCTGCTATTGCCCATCATGCCTTCATGTTGGTTGCTCTCGTTGACTTTAACTTAAATACTTTTTCATTCTTGAATCCTAGCAAAAGAGCTGTTCTAGGGTTATTGTTGCCATATAGTACCTCCTGTTTATTCCATTATCATAATGGAGATAGCTTCTTCACATGAAGGAAGTTCACAATCTTACTCTATAGCTCCATCAAATCCTTGGAGTTGCTCGGAATGCATCTCCAATAGAAAGCATTTGACACTTCATGTTACGAATGACCAAACACTTCGTTGATGATGTCACCAAATACATTGCAACAGATAAACCTTCTCCATCAAAAACCTCCAGCTCTCTGATTTCAAACTAAACTGGGTAAATCTTAAAGGTATATCATGCCCTTTCATTCCAGAAATGTGTAACTCAAAAAAACAGTTTTCAAATGACCTGTTGCATCTGCAATGTCTCCTGCATGGTATATGGTTCTGTACCCCTGCCCAAGTGCCTGACTGCATGTATAGCCTTAGTGTTATTTTTGGGCATGGTGTCAGGTTAATCTAGCAATAGTGCAGAAACATGGGCATGTCCCTCATAATGGGAGGTTCAGAACCTGTCCTGTGACCTGGAGGAGCTCGCTAAGTGTACCCAATTTGGTGAGACATGACGTGTTGGAGTGAGAAGTAGCTCTCGATATTGTAGCTGTAAAAAGCTGCATCAGTTAATCAATCCTTGTGTGAGAAATAGTCGAAGCATCCATACCAGTGCTATTTTGCAGTTTGCCAGTAACAACAGAATCGCTGTCAATCGTTTAACTTTTTTACATGCATCAGTAAAGAAACACATCAAGGCTACAATGGAGAGAGTTCAATAGGAGTTCGAACGACTTAAGAAATTGTATCGAACACCTCTCTCCAGAAGTCCAAGAGCAGTGCTGCACCCTATAAATGAAATCAGCTTACACACATTGACACCTGTGGAATGTCAGACTTAGGGTGGAGTCACATGTATGCAGATGAACAGGTTTTATATTATCAGTGCGAGTCAATGTACTCAAGAGGGAACGGATTCTTTCACCGGTCACTGCAGTTTGAAGTAGTTATGACCAGCCTGCTCACACCTTGGCTGGAATCTTGGTGCATCAGAGCCAGGGTAGCAACTACTGCCAAATTTCTGCCCACATAGTGAGCAATGTGGGGACTGTGGGGAAACAGCAGAATGAACTATAACACTGGGTGTGAGCTGCATATGACACTATATGGCTGGATCCATATAGTGAGGTCAACACAAATGTGGACGGCGTGTGCCTGAAGGGCTGAGCCAGTAGAGGATGCGTCTTCAGGAAGATGGGCTGGCCCTTGTGACATCAGGGATCTAGATAGTCAGAGTAGCCTGCCCCTGGACCCTGAGCCCCACTGGCAGGACCTTGGGGGCCCCTCTCAACCCTTACAGTGATTAGGATAGTGCCATTCAGTCAAACCATTTCACTTGTCCGGGTGGGCTTGACCATATTCTAGGGAACTTTATAAGAAAAGGAAATAGGGGGCGTAACTAGAAGATTACTGTCTCCAACACTAAGCTGTTGGAGACAGTAAAAACTCAGCTATGGAAGGGAAGTTACAGGATTTAATGGTCCTATAACCCTTTCTCTACAAACCTTCCTTCTCATAAGCGAGAGTGAGACTAGCCCATCTCAAATGGGGTTGCCTGTCAGCCTTTATCATTTAGCAAACATTGTTCTCAAAATCAAGTAGTAGGCCTCATCAAAAAGTATAGTGATTTTTGTGAATAATAAAAGTGTTTGGCAGAGGCAACATTATCATTATTGCTATTCTGCCAAAAATATATGAGGCTAGTTTAATCCAGCTGTCTATTTTTGCCTCTAATTGGCGTATAACTGGACCATAGACGTTCGGGTTCACAGTTTCTCTATCTTTGTGTCCATACATATCAAGGTACTGCATTGCACCAATTCAGCGGATATTCTAGCCACAACTGTTTCATCTCGGGAATGAAAAGAATGATCACAGATTTACCTCAGTTGATGTGTATGCCATAATGTGTACCAAATCTAACATCTCTGATCACCTATGTGGGATTAGTTTTAGTTTCTGGTTGCTCGACAAATAATAGGATTAGGATTACTGTTTTTCAGTTTAGATTTGTTGTGAATTCTTAAGGGTTTTTTCATTGAATTCCAATGTTTTCAAAATGTGTAATAATCAGTGTTCATCGGAGAATGCACTTTTTTGCAGCCATAAAATGTAACTGAACAGTGTTTTCAGGTGCTTAGAGAGATGTTATCTTTTTACTGCTTCCTTTCTACACGACTTTGCATCATACACACCTCCTTTCCTCATTAGGTCCTTCAATGCCTGACTAGAAAATATACTTTCTCATGGCTTACTCCTGGAATTTAGAAGTTTTCTAAGAGTAAGTACCAGCAAACGTTTAGTGATTTAGGCTTAACGTATATATGAGACTGGCATACAATTGAAACGTGCCTGCACAATTTGAGTGAGTGAGAGAGTGAGACCTTTCATTTAGCAGACATTACAGACCTACCCGTCCCTGAGTGCTGATGCCTACAGATTGCTAAGAGCATTAGTGGCAGAGCATGAGAGAAGGAGAAGACCCGAGTATGAGCAGGGACCTGTTCTAGGGGCTTGAGCTGTCGCTCGGGCTTGAATGAGCTAGCTCTGTGCTTGTGGCACAAAGCCGAGAGTAGTGTGTAAGCCAAGTAAAAAGAAGATTCATTGCTTATGGAGATGGGACATAGAGGTTCACCAGCCACCACAGATGGGTTTCAATAAAATATGTTAATTTCTGCATCACTCAAGGGAACTTATTTTGTCAACCTCAGAAGGATGAAACACTGAATCTGACCTCCTTGGAGTCAAAGCTAGTGCCTGCTGCAGCCGATGTCTTTGCCTACTACGAGCCTGATTTATAGTCAGGCGTTTTAGTATCTCTATGGGTATCTCAAGGGTATCTCTATGGGTCCCAGATTTTCCAGGTATGGAAACTCCGGGTCCAAATATAAATATTCAACTTGCAAAAATCACAAGACGAACTTGCTGCAAAAGTACCTTAGCCTTGCTTGGCCCACAGCCCCCACATGACCCCTCCTACAGCAGTGAAGGAGCAGGCAGTGCATGACCCTGCCCACCTACTCTGTGTCTGATACCCTTCCTATCCCCCTGCCATGCACAGGCGCCCTAATCCTCTTTATCACCTGCTCAGAGAGATGGTAAAACAGGAGTGTTACTCTGCAAACAAAAGGGAATACCATGTGGAATCTGATCCTGAAGTCAGGTCTGCATGGTTAGTCTCCATTCCATGGGGTTTAACTTGTAATTGCACGATACTTGTGGGATGTTCCTGCACAGTACCAGTCTTTAGGGTTGTGCAGTTTCAACCCCACTCATATGCAACTTGTTATGCGGCCCTTAGCCAACAAACATTTCCAAACATTCTCCAAAATCTCCAGAAAATCTGTTTTAATAATAACTTGTTTTTATGTAGCACTTCATAATGCATCTCTGTAGTTCCTAATTGCTGTAAATAACAAATGATGCTATGACCCATTTTAATGGTACTTAACTTACTGGCCTCAGAAGGCTGATTTAGTATTGCTGGTATTCAGAATCACGCCACCCTAACCTCTACTCTTTTTTCTTTAAATGCTGGGCATTGCGTCTTTTAGACACAATCATGAGGAGGGCCTTGGTCAGTGGCCTGTTTGGTCATCATGACATCTGGCTATTGCACTGAAAGATTGTGGAAGTCCTGATAAAAATCGTGAGACGGTGAGTCTGAACATGCAATTCATAGAAGACTCTTCTAACATAGGCCAGTTGGAAGCTTTTCCAGATAGTATAAGAAAGCTGTTAATGGAAACCACTTTTTAAAAATATGTTCTCACTGTAAAATGATACCTTGAAGTTACAAAGAGAGGTTGGGTAACCAACAGGCAACAGGGCGCTCAGCACAATCTAGGGCTAGGTATAATAATCTTAGTTTAAGGTGGTGCTACCAGGGAGGAAGATGCGGTACCCAACATCCACAAAGTTTTACCTAGATAAACAAGCATTTGCAATGCAATAGGTCTCGCATTATTTAAGTTTGAGCTATTAGTACTGTAAATGGCAATGTTTTAATTTATGTGCTATTTTAATTTTCTTTGCATAAAAAGGTACATATAAAATATGTGTTGTAGAAAAGTCATTTATGCAGTATTTAAATTTTCTTTGCATAAAAAAGTACATATACAATATTTCTTGTAGAAAAGTTAAACATTTTAATGATGTGCCCAAATAATTTTTATATGTACATTCGATTTGCAAACGGATGGGGTGGGGGGGGTCTGAAAACTGAAGGAGGGCCTCGGGCAGTTTATCTGCATAAAGCCCTGCATGTCTAAGGCCACGTCCCCTTTCCACATGGTGAATTCTCTTTTCAAGAGGGCAGGTCTTCCTCTGAAATAACAGGGCAGCATCATGTGAAGTGCAGCAAGATGGGGTTGTAAAGCTTCTACAAGTGCTCACACTGAAACAGGTATAACATCAGCAAATATGTAGTCACCTTCACCATCCTTTACAGACTTCAGAAGATCTACACTAGTCCCAAACTGCACTCTAACTCGGACTGCAAGACTCCATTAGCAGCAGGCAGGGGAGAGATTCATTCATGAAGCTTGCAGTCCGTGTTTGGGAATAAAACCTGGGAAATGTTGAGGGTGACGACACATCTTACTGCAGCAGAGAAGAAGCCAATATAGTTTCGACGGAGGGAGGTGAATAAGTTCTACAGTCCATCATCAAGATATGCAGTCTATGCTCCTAATGCAAAACTAAAAGAGCTGGAGAGTAAGCCTCAAATTAAATCGCACATGTCAAAAGGAGAGGGAACCTGACCAGAGAGACAGTACAATGAAAATATACTGGGCAGAGGATGAGAAGTACGAGTAAGCGAGAGAAGAAGGAACAGGACACGCTACAAAGAGCTACAAGGGAAGAGGAGAGAATGCAAGAGACTAAGACCAGTGGAATAGAGGGACGAAGGCAAGATCAGAAAAAGACGCGCACGAGACAGACAGAAGGACAACCTCAAGAAAGAGACAAAGAAGGGGAAAGACTTGGTAGCCAGATAAATAGAAAGGGATAGAAGGAGAAACAAGAATAATCAGGAGAGAGTTGGTGAAAAAAAGGAATTGAGTTGGACTATTCCCAACTCAAAAGGCGTCATATTGGCAGTACTGTGTAGCAACTTTTTGTGCCGTTCTAGATGTGTTGCTCAGGATTCAGACTATTAGCCCACTGGCACAAGGCAGAGGCAACAGGCTTAGCTTGTATTGTTGTATGCAAATTAATGTCCTTTCATTCCAAAAGCAGTGCTTAATTTGTAAAATAAGAAGTGCAGGTGCTCAAATGTTTTCGTAGGAGGCCAACACCCACTTTCTTGGCTCCTCCCATATCCACCATTGGCTCCACCCACTTCCACCATTGGCTCCAGTGATATGTACCCCATAATGAGGCCTAGATATTGACTGATTGAGCAACAGAGGCTAATATGGCTAAGTCAAAGGCAAGAGAAATGTTTGTGCAGCGCACATCCTGAACTCAAGTTTTTTGAAGGAGCGCTCAAAGTGAAACTGAACAAAAAGGTGTTTCGCTCCATGATGTAAAGTATTTGCCTATGATTACAACCTTTGCTCAAAGCATGAAAGCCAGATTCTCCACTTTTAAGCTCTGCAATGCACCAATTATAATTAGTGTATTTTACATTGACATTAAAGGTTAACACTTTGCCCTTAATCTATGGGGACATAAAATTAGCCCAGGGGGGACAAGCCGAACCACATTTTATTTTTTGCATGTTTACATGGTGCGAACCCTGACATGGACAGACTTAAGAGCACTTCAAAAAAGGCAGACGCAGTTTGCATTACACTTTTTTTCCAGGCACATCTAGATTTGCCAAAATTCAAAGCTGAGCCCATGGATTCGAACCTGCTTTCCGTATGTCTCTCCTTTGCCTTCGCCTCACATGCAAGCTCCTCAGACTTTCAGCATCTCGCCCACGTCTATCGCAAGCACACGCACAAAAATAAGCAGCAAGAACCCAACGCCGACAATGGTCTCACTCTTTGCCTAATATCACACAATTTGGTTTAGCAGGAAAGCTGGGATTATTCTATACATTTGCAGCAGCACAAATGAGGTCCACGAAAGGGCCATACAAGGAGACACTGGAGAAAAGTGATTTCAACAATTAGACTGAGCTAAATATGCTATACAGACTCTGGCGTATCATATAACAATTTGGGATCCAGTGCACAAAAT
The DNA here is from genome assembly GCF_964263255.1 of Lissotriton vulgaris. Classification (NCBI taxonomy): domain Eukaryota; kingdom Metazoa; phylum Chordata; class Amphibia; order Caudata; family Salamandridae; genus Lissotriton; species Lissotriton vulgaris. The sequence goes on from NC_141687.1 coordinate 214,378,639, forward strand.
TCTTACATTAGGCGGGGAGCAATCATTTAATCTCGGAGATCATTTTTTCAAAGTCTTCAAGTTTAAATAACTACATCTTTATTTTCGTAGTAAGCACTTTACATGGGACTTTAATGCTTGCACTCCACATAATAAAGCCTGAAGACTAGAGCACAGAAAATGGCCCTGATGCATGACTTTATGGATACCAATTTAAGTAATGGAAGGCATAGGAAGGCTGTTCACATACGCCAACCAGCTCCAGAAGAAAGTGCGAAGCAACAAAAAACAATATCCTGCTTTGCTCTTCACCAGCAGATAAGTTTGCCTACATCTCCCCGTATTTCGTCTGCTGGTGCTTAGTATAAAAGTGACACCACAGCTGAAGAATTCCATGTTAATAACAACTCAAATAAGTGGAGTTCAGTTTCAGTTAATGAACCAGTTTCCGGTAGGGAAGAAATTTTGGAAGACAACCTAACCTCCACTACCACCACAAGCACCCACATAGACACGGGCAACTATTATGTAAGCTCGATTTAATCAATGAATTAAAGGCTATGCTTGTGACTTGGTTTCGATTACTGACCCAGTCCAGATGAGTCAGACTCAGTTTCAGACGCAGGCATAAGATTCTAGCTTGACACAGCCCCTTGCATCAAAACCGAAAGTACTTTTACTAACACGATGCGTCTACACCAAATAATGTACATATTGACGTGCCTCCAACTTACCCACTTCTTGCAGCAATAAGCGAAACATTAACTAAATTATGAGACACGTTGATTAAAAAATCTCTGTCATTGGTCAATCCGACAGCATTGATAAAATAATGTTCTCTGAGCATGCAGATAATATTCACTCGACTCTGTTACGTTAGGCAGGCTGCTGAGCAGCTTCATTAAATGATCAGTCTCTGGTCTGCGTCGCCCTCGCCCTCACCCTCACCCTCACACTGGTGCTTAGGCTGCGCTGTGCACCTTTATTTACTTTAACTGATGATTAGGCCTATCACCAGGCCGTGCCTCACCTGGTGCTGTGCTGCTGCCTGTTGTAAGTAACTAGGTAGTGGTAACCAACGTCGTCCAGCTCACGCTCGCCTCTCACTAGACAGAGCAGCCGGTTGAAGGACCCAGTCCACGATGGCTCAGTGAGGTGCGGCCGTGTGGGTATGCTGGGGCGTGGTGGCAAAAAGCAGTAAATGCGCGCGCATTCCAATCTAAAAAATAACTGCGCACGCTGCCTGCTGCCGCGCACAGCCTCCACCCCTGCAGAACACCGTCACCAAAGCCCTGCCCAGTTCTGTGTCCCGCCCACTGGGCCGAAAACAGAGCCACAGGCTGCATTCAACACGTCGAGAATCAGATAAATGAGATCATACTAGAAATACGAAGTGAGAAGAACTAACTTGTGACTCGTGTGGTGTGACTGAGTCATGAAGCAGTAATTAACAAACCTAACACTAACAGTAACAGCAACTTACGGTAGAGAAGCACTGCAGCACTCACTTTGTTGCACATAATTATCATAAAATCAATTACCTGCACTAAACGCGTGTAGACCCGGCCCTCAAGCACTGCTCAACACTGACACTCCAGAACAACCCCTGCTTAAGCGCGTGCTGCACCAGGAAGTCAGGCAGGCCGGGCGGGACAACCGGAAACAGGAAGTAGGAGGGCGGGAGCCTACCCCGCCTCCCACGGAAGAGCCGCGATTGTTTGGAGCACCGGAGCAGGCAGGAGCCTACCCTGCGCCCCGGTGCCGAAGAAGGGAGGAAGAGTCCTGCTGCCGGTGAGAGCCGCTGCACCAAGGAAGCCGGTGAGTGGGGCTTCGCCTTGTTGCTGGGCTGCGAGGGCGGGGGGCATGTGTGTGCGCGCGCGCGTGCGGCGGCGGGCTGTGTATGTGTGAGCGTGCGTGTGTGTGTGTATGTGTCTTGGAGTCTGTGTGTATGCGTGTGTGTGTGTGTGACTGTGGGGGGGGAGGGGGTTGCCTGTCTGGGTGCCTGCGTGTCTGTGTAAGTGTAAATGCGTGTGCACGTTTGTGTGCATGCATGCGCGTTAGGCTGACTTGCTGGGAGTATGGAAAGGAAGTGCACGGCGCGGCGCAGGACGGAACGTGCGCGTTCGCGCAGCCAAATCTGCTTGTGACAGTTTCTTGTCCTCCATTCCCCCGTGTCCGATAGCTATAAGTCTCCGACCCTGGACGCATCCTTCGGATGCGAATTCCAGGGCGAGTACTCAAATAACGTACGCCAGTACGGGAAGTGAAGATACTCGCTACCCGCAAAAGATTTGGAATTTTGAAAATAAGGAGCCTTTTGGATGAGAATTTGCGTACAACATGATTTAGAGTTTGTGGTATTGGACGTATGATGATGCCATGCCATACATAATACGAGGAATTTAGAAGCTAAAGTGGAAGGACTTTATCGGATGACACAGAGTCAATGCCCTGAGAGAGTCAATGTGTTTGTAATCATCATGATGAAACGCGTGTTGGCTGCATCATTGGAGTATTGATATACCAATTGGAATGAATATGAGTCTGAAGAAATAAACGCGGTTGGTACATCCCTTCCGGAATATCGGAATCTGACTTTGGAATTTGGACTGTGGTGACTGTGCCAAATAGGATTTGCACAAACTGACTGTTATTATAATTTACCTTGAATTGTTATTTGAGTGCTCGGGGGGGAATTTGTTGATAACTTGAAGTTGATGCGATCCTTCTGCAAATATAAGGCAGCACCTCTAGGTATCCCCACTAAGCACATGGAAATTTGACTCTACCTTCTTTGAAGAGCCCTGGCTGTCCAAGAGCAGTGTATAAATTAAACCTTAGCTTTTAGTTTAAAAACCTTAGCTTTTAGTTTAAAAACTCTGAAAATAGACCGTGGCCTGATTATGATGACGCGGGATGGGGTCCGCCGACGCCTTTTGGCAGTCCAACTGACTGATCAGGAAGTGAGCGGGAACATCGCATAAGGACCACCCCCACAGCTGACAATTCTGCTACTGCGGCAGCAGAGGCGGCCATGGAGGTGGTCTCGTGCAGCTCACCGCCAGTAAAATCACGGCCTGCCTTTCCGCCGACCTGTTCCTGGGGGGGACAACGCCATGCGAGAGGCAGCAGAATAGCAGGTAATGAGCAGAAGTAACAGCTCGAGAGTGAATGTGCCCACCTACAATGTAGTGCCCTCCAGTGCCTACTGGTCAGGTGCCTGCAATGTTTCACTTGCACAACAGAATGAAAGTAAACAGTGCGCCCTACTGGTTGGAGGCAACACAGTATGGCTGGCATTCCTTTCCGGCTCATTTCCTGAGCCAAAGCATGCTGCCGCCATGACTCCGCTGCCCACACACAGCCAGCCCCACCGACGACTAGTAATATGGCGGTCGGGAGATTGGAATACGGCGGTCGGGATGACGCCGGCCTGGAGGTGCTTTTTAGACCGCCACTGCAGCAAGCTGGAGGTAAGACCAGATAAGTTATCATCAGGCCCTAAATCACTGTAAACCTGAGTAGAAAAAGGAGCTTGCAAAATTCAGTTATTTGTGTGGCTGGGCTTTACTGCTCCATGCAGTTTACTGTAGAAGAAAAGGGATCAGAGAGGGTGGGGGCTGGACTGTCTTCCAGAATCATCTGTACAGAGGAACCTTATTAGAGGACACAGTGGGAATCTCTCCATCCCAAGGTCCGCTATGGGGAGCCTCATAGACAGGTTGCAGGGCCCCCTTTGATGTACTTTGGGAATAGAGTGAAGGCCAGGCAAGGATAATTATGAAGCTGTGTGCAATAATAGGCCATCTGCATGAGCCTCTCTGAGGAGCCATGCGCTGTTCCCAGGGGGCACTGATGGGAATAATTGAAGAAATTGGGGTCACAAAGCAGCACAACTGCTGTTTCAGTGCTGCTTCACTCTTTTTACCATCCGTCAAGGTGAATCATTTCTAAAGCAGCATTTAGCAACACACCTTATTCCAATCTGATACATGTATGTAGTGCCCTTTCTGCTGGGGGTAGAGAAGGAGAGAGGATGTAGCCTTAAGGCTAGAGCTGTCGACCTCGAAACTGGGGAACCGGGTACGAGCAACAACGCTCAACAGCCTGTGATTCTGGGCAAATCCCTCAATCTCCCCGTGCCTAACAAAATTAATGTGTCCTTGTGTAAAGAAACGGGTGCTCATGTGAAGCGCTCTGGTACCTGATATCTTTGGGTCTAGTTTGCGCTATATAAAACTCTAAAAACAAAAACAAAAAAAATGTAAATGGGTGGTCGAATTTATGGAACAGGGTCCCTTGAAAAACCAAATTGTGAGTCTTCGAAAGCATGCTTACTACTTAAGTTACACTAGAGGTTAGAGGTTGAAAAATGCTCTGTCCATTTCCTCAGAACTGTCATGTTTTTAAGGTTTCTAACATTGAGAGGTGATGAAAGGTTAATATAAGGTTTAAGAATACATTCAAAATGATGAGATGGATTAAGGTCTTCTCTGCAGAATCTGCTTTATTGTTCAAATTAGTGTCAGCGAGGAGATATAGACGTAATTCAGGCAAATGAAAGGGATAATCTGTCCAGCATATAGGTGCACCCCATAGTAATAGCTGCCCACTATCACCAAAAAGATACATTTGAAACTAACCAGGAAAAGAGGCACCTCAAGTAACAGTTAGAATGCAGTTTCTTTGAATTACAAAATATACATTCATTATCAATGTACAGGATTAAGTAACATTAATTACGAAAAACGTTTTCATTTGTTCAAATCATCATCAGCCATCCCTTGGAATAATTGCAAAACAAGTATTGCCTGGCATTTTCTGTAATAGGATTTGGCTGCCTCAATTGTTTGAGAGATGAATATAGGCGTTTAAATTGCATGCGTGTACAACGCATGCGATTACAACGCGGTTGTTACAACGACCACGTTGTTACATCGCAGTACCATTACAACGCAAGTCGTCAGAACGACTTGCTGTAGGGGCCGGGCTGAACTTAAGAATAGTATAAATTACTATTCCAACTCCAGTGTGTGCAACAGTAGGGCAGGTGTTGTAATAGTAAATTATACTATTCCTTAGTTTAGAGCGCTCCTACAGCAAGTCGTTGTAACGACTTGCGTTGTAATGGTACTGCGATGTAACAACGCTTTCGTCGTAACGACCACGTTGTAATCGCATGCGATGTGGTGGCTGTTTCCCTTGAGAGATACTATTAGTTTGATTTTCCTTTGTGTTTATACTATAATGAGTTACTCTTTAATGAATTTACACATTAACATGAATCTAATAACAGTTGTATGTATTGGATGAGGAATCAGGTGCCTACATTGATGGTGCTTCCACCCATAAAACATGATGGCATTTAATGATCATGAATATTCTCAATGCCTTCAGGGGAGCAAGACAAATGGCCCCCTGTAGGCCCAAACTTTCCAGGGAGTCTTGAATCTGACATTTTAATGGCTGTGGCCAACGCCTGGAAACCGATCAATGACCAGGTAAATAGGCTGTCATCTAAACAATTAGGAGCCCTGGGGAAAGGGCTTCTTCCTATTTTATCTAGGATCCCAGTGGGCCCAGCTAATCAACACACTAAGAAGGGAACCAGAAAGCGTGCCGCCGGGCACCTTGAAGGCTTTGAGAAGTTACATGAGACCTTCGCCAAGAGAGCACGCATGCTCAAGAATACACACTGTCGGGTGACATGGTTACCCCAGACTTTGACACCGCTGACGACCAATCCTCAAATTCGGAGTTTAGATGAAGCAGACCCAAGTGCCTAGCCCTGTACCAACAGGGTCAAAGGGAGAGGGATTGCAGGGTTGATGAACAAACAACAAGGGTTTAGAAGACGCTACAGAGTTCATCATTCTGGCATAGGCTGAAAGTACCATCAAAGGTTACCAAATGGCATGGAGAACATGGTCTAGCTGGTGTGTGGAGAAACACCTGGATGCCTTGGAGTCCAGAATTATCCATATTATGAATTTCTATCGGATACAGCCAATGCTGGATTGGCTAATAGAACTATTAATAACTTTAGATTGCCTATATCAGCAGGAAATATACAGATCAATGGCACTGCAGTTGGAGAACCTCCCTGGGTGTGTGTACTAATGAAGGACATTAGATTGCCTAAACTTCCATTACCTAGATACTCCCCTTTATTGGACGTAAACGTAGTTTTGAACAGGCTTCTGGCAAGACAACAAATTCCTCTCCAGGAAGGAATTATCAGCAAAATTGACAATGCTGTTGTGTAGTTCATGTAAGAAGGTTTCCGATGTAAGAGCTCAGGAAATTTCCAGTAGGATGTTCACCCCGGATGGGGTAACCTTTGCTTTAGCCAGGAGAACCAAAATAAACACCAGGTTAGTATCTTAATCTGGGTTTCTGGATAAGCCTAAACTATATGCGGTCAAATGCCTAAAGGCTTATGAGAACATGATGAAAGAGGTAAGACCACCAGGAGAGAAACAACTGCTTATTGCATAAAGAAACCATTTAATGCACTGAATTTCCCACCACTCACAAGATGGATTATTCAGGAGGAAGGAATAGACACAACACAGTTTGGACCTCATACAACCAAATGGGCCATAGCCTCTAAAGCGAAATCAGTTGGAGAAAGACTGGAGGATATCATAAATGCTGCTGATTGGTCATTTGATTCAACCTTTATGAAATTCTACTTTAAGCCTATTTCGGAAGCAGCATCTTTGCTGCTAAATAAGCTTTAAACATACATAACCCTTGCGTCTGGTACTGACAGAATATTAATTAATATTATATTTAATATTACTCTTTGTTTGTTAAATCACAAGCTGATTAATTCCAATTTTGAAATTTCTGTGAAAGGAAATTGTGCATTTGTAGTTTACTCTTTATGGTAAAATGTATAGACTCATGAATGTGTCAAGCACAAGTAGTATTAAGTAATAAGGAATAAGGGAACATTTTTATGCTATTTTTTTATAGGCACAAACCAGAAAATTGATGTTTAAGAGACACATTGGCAGAGATCCTTGCATGAAGACAGAGGAAAGGGGGTCAGCACTGGTTATAGCTTGGTGGATTACTTGATTGGTGCACACTTTGTTATTTCATTTCCAACATTTTATGGGAAATGTAGTGTTCAAGAAATTTTTTTTATTAAAGGAAGGAACTGTGAAACGATTGCTATTTGTAGTAATCTACTTCTTAGCTCTTTCCTCTGCACGGCTTGGTTAGAATGTATGATGACATCACAGAATGCCTGGGTACCAGTGTGTGTCTGGAATGTCAGTTGGTGAAACCAGGCTGAGCAGCAGGAGCCTGCTCATGGTGGGGTTGCACTTGTATCATCTATCTTCTCCTACTCATCTACCCTACAACCAAGCTACAATAAAGGATTACTCAACTATACAGCTGGACTGTGCATCTTCCTTTACAACATTTTGGCGACGATCTTATGAACCAACGCGTAGAGTAAGGAGTAAGGACATCCAAGGAACTAAAAGACAAGGTACCTAGGACTTTAAGGAAACCTGAGAACTAAAAGTTATGCCCTGGTCAACCCCACCAGTGCCCACTACCATCTGGACAGCCTGCAACCTGGGCGTTAGTTATTCCACCACTGAAGATCCTGCTGTCACCTGGAACACTTCTGCTACAGTCTCTCCAGCAACAAGCTTCCCAGTGGCACAACAGGTTTGCGCACCCTGCTGTGTTTCATGGCCCAGAAGGGGCCCTATGTGGGAAACGTCACAGTCTGACAGAAAGTTTTGTCTGCATCTTCAGTGAACTAATGAACTACCTGCAGCTGGAATAAGTTTCCATCTGAGCCTCGCAGTGTACTTACACAGTGTTTTTTTTTTTAAGTCTGATGCTATATTTCAACTGCTTCATTAGCAGTGATTGGCAGTATATTTTGTGGCAAGCTACATCTACTGATGACACACACCATATTTGTGTTTTAATGTTATTTCCCGTACGGAGACAGCGAACGCGCCAAGAGGTCCTTGTGAACTTTACTGGAAGAACTGGCTGAGCGGTTGGTGACATGAAGAGCGGCACCTTTGGTGACACTTGGTACATTTGCGGGGCAGAGACTGCGTGCTTTTAAGGTGGTGGGTGTGTTCCATTTTGTTGCTTTAACTTCCTAAGGTGGACTCCCCACCATGGCATATTGAAGCGCATTGTTTGGATTCAAAACCCTGGCCCGCGCCCCTTACCATTTTGCTAGTGTCGCGTCGCGGCAGGGCGAATTATGCATAACCTCCTTCTCCCCTAGTTCTTCGCAGCTGACCAGTGAGGCCTGCATGCAACAGAGCGCTGTGAGCCACACGGTGCCGCGTCAAAAAGGGTGCCGCCATTTTGTGCTTGTCTACAGCACATCTATTCTGAATTTTTTGTTGGAGCTCCCGTTTACCAACCATGCTTCACCGTTAAAGTATCAGCAGTATTCCTCACTGCCAACCATGTTCCAGTCTGCTAACCAAGCTTCAATGTTAAAGTATCAGCGATATTCCTCACTGCCAACCATGTTCCGGTCTGCCAACCACATTTTTATGGGAGTTCTTAATGACTCCTACCGGCTCCAAGGCTTCTTCATAAACTCCTGGGATTATCACCTGCACGACGGAGATGTGTACACCCTGCTGAGCATGCCGTCAAGCTGGCCAGTGACAGGAGCAAGAGCGTTGCCACACCGGTATCACGATTGTCGTAGTGAGATAAACGTATGGACTGGGACAATTCTCCTAGAGCTGCATCAAATGCATGTCCTGAATTGGTTTGTACTGTTCTTTTGTGGGAAGAGTGCCTCCATCCTGTTTCATTTTCTAGAAATACCCTGCCTAGGGGAAGTAGTCATTTCATTTCAATGCATGAAGTGGTGTTTTTGCGTTTTGAAGTTTCACTTGGTGGTGGAAGTCTTCCTTGGTGAGGTAGTGTGCGTAGTCAGCACCACTATTCAGTTTTCTCATAGCGTTTACCCTACTTAGGGGATGTTGGGTACCATTTAAGGTTTACCCTACTTAGGGGAGGTTGGGTTGTTGTGGGTAGTCAAGGCCCATATTAGTGCCAAAGGTGAGTACCCTGCAGTGTACCCATTTAGGTTTATCTTACTTAGGGGAGGTTGTGTTGTTTGTGGGTAGTCAAAGCCCATTTCAGTTCCCAGGGTGAGTATCCTGCGGTGTACCCTCTAGGTTTATCCTACGTAGGGGAGATTGTGTTGTTTGTGGGGAGTCAAGGGACATTTCAGTTCCCAGAGTGAGTATCCTGAGGTGTACGCTTCTAGGTTTACCCTACTTTCGGGAGGTTGTGTCATTTTCCAGGGTGAGTACCCTGTAGTGTTCCCTATTTTGGGGTAGTGTTCCCTATTTTTGGGGAGGTAGTTTTGTCAGTTCCAAGGGTTACTACCCACGGGTTGGCAATGTGCGTGGTCAGTGACACTTTATCGCTTTCTTCTAAGTACCCTCTGCTTTATCTTTTCATGTTGACACTATGTTTCGGTCGAAGTCCACCTGCATGGAACTTGTGACAAAGGGTTTCATGTTCGTAGGAATTTGAATGAGAAGCCTCTCTTTATCATTTAAACCTTCTACGTTACCCTTAACAGACCTTTATCCTAAATTTTGGTGACAGTATGCCTTCTGGGGAACCTTTGTTCTTTTCCAGAGGGTTTAGTCACTAGTGTACTCCTCTTGGGGAGGTTGTGTTTCAGTTTTAGGTGCTTCCCCATTTTGGGCTGACACTCTGGTGTTTCGGGGAAGTGGTGGGCCTGCATCTACCCTACTCTCAGTTGCATTTCTCCTATTTTCCCCTAAGGAAGGGGGATGGGGCATGGAATAATGATATTTGCCTTTTTTTGTTTATGAATCTTATTCCTCATGTAAAGTATTTATTCATCTATGTACATTTGGAAATACTTCTTGTATTTTTGATGTAATTCTATTTCATGATTGTGACGGGGTGGAACAGGACGGATTCGAGACTGACCGGAATACGGCCCCTAAAGATGCGACCAGTACCATCTCCCCTCTTGTCACACAGCAAACCGTGAGCTGGAGGCGTTCCGACTCCGCAGTGTTTTTGCCCGGCCACGAAGGGGAACACTGTTTTTTTAACTGGGCTGAGTTTGAGCAAAGCCCTGTCCCCGTTCATGACGCGGGGGAGGATGAAGTGGTAAATACCGGAAGAGAAGACACAATGGTGTGTTGTACACCCGGAGGAAACACAGGAGTGAGCGGAGGACAGCGTGGAGAGAAGGAGTGGAGAAGTACCGGCAGCAGAGAAGCCAGGAGGCCAACGTCAAGGCGCTTCGCCCAGCCACGCTTCAGGGGAAGCGTGGCTTTCCCAGGTACGTTCACGTATCAAAGACTGGGCGGGTAGAGGTTTTTAAACAACCCTGAAACGCCACTCAACCGACCCTGTCACACCCTTCCCCTCGCACATTTGGCACTACGTTACAGCATTCTTTTGACTTAATGGTTTGTGCACTTGTGTGAATTACTCACCCCCTTATCCCCGACACTGTTAAAATATCGGGCACCCGACTGAAGCAAGTCTATTTTCTTTTCATGGTTGTGACGACGTCCGGACCGGCGCATAAGTCCCCACTACCACCCTGGAGAGGAGAAGAAGCGGACTGGAACTCTGGAAGGAGCGTCTCTCTCCAACAAAGAAGGACATTGAAACCCCTCTCCCATACTACAGGAGCATTGTGCGCTGAAGGCTTTTACTAAAACCAATAAAACACTCTTTATCTTCCTTTCGTGTCTCCTCGAGTCATTCCAGCCCGTCACAATGATGTAATATATCTATTCATTTTTTTGGTTCATTTCGGAAATGCTCCTTCTCTCTCTTTGTTTGTGACTCTTTGCTGTTTGTTCCCTAACGAAGGAGGGTGTGTGGAAAACTACTTCTTAGCTCTTTCCTCTGCACAGATTGGTTAGAATGTATGATGACATCACAGAATGCCTAGATGCCAGTGTGTGTCTGGAATGTCAGTTGGTGAAACCAGGCTGAGCAGCAGGAGCCTGCTCCTGGTGGGGCTGCACTTGTATCACCTATCTTCTCCTACTCATCTACCCTACAACCAAGCTACAATAAAGGATTACTCAACTATGCAGCTGGACTGTGTATCTTCATTTACAACACCATGCAATAAAAGTGAAGAAAGTGATGCATATTCCTTGCCTCTGTATCCTTAATAGAACTGAAACTTTCCTACTCGATAGTAAGGAAATCTCATATGATGGCATGTGAGAGATTAGAGACAAAGTGCACCAATGGGTGTCTGACAAAGTAATTACTGAGCTCATGTGCAGCCTATATGGGTGTAAAAATGGCTCAATATATACTGCCATAAGTTCTTATGTACTGTGATGCTATGTGGATTTCATGAAAATTAAGTGTTTTAAAAATGGTTAGCCTGGTAAAATAATAATCTTTGTATAATCATTTACAACCTGTTCAGTTGTAATACATTGTGAAAAATAGTTCATTCTCTTCCTTCCTCGTGGATACAGCTTCCACACCAGATTACATCAAAGCAGTAAAAATATAGCGAAAATCTGTATTTTTTACTGAAAAAAGCAAATCTTGATGCTGGAGGGTTTTTAGGTTTCGACCTGGCCGGAGCACTGCAAAGCAGTGCTTCTCCCAGGCGAAAGCTTTTGTTCACAGTATGGGGGACTTGAATCCGCCCCTTCTTCCATTGGCTAGCTCCATAAATGGAGGCTAGCCATTGGAAGAGAGTGGCTGACAATCACGCTTTCCCATTGAAAATGCGATTCGGGGGCGTTTCTGTGTCTTTTTTTAAGTCCCGCCCTCTCCTCTTCCCATTGGCTGGAATTTTACCTTCCAGCCAATGGGAAGGGGAGAGGGCGAAAAACACGCCCCCGAATCTGCCGGCCGGGACACCCCCGTGACGTCATTCCCCGGGCCGCGCTGTGATTGGCTGCCGGCCCGGGACCTGACTTGTTTTCTCTCTCTGCACTTTTTCGGGGGGAAGTTTAATATAGCACGAATTAGACCCAAGGTATCAGACCTACCTCTTCCACATAAAACTAAAGGTTCCAGCAAGAGAAGGTATGGAAGGCTGGGAATGAGTAGAAGCACTTAAGAAGCTGCACTGAGCAGACCTGCATGCACAATGGCTTCAATAGTTGCATGATTACTACGCTTCATACCCTTGACATGGCGCCATACACTCCAATAATTCACCTGCCCTTGCCTCTCTTGGTAAGACTGTTAGTAGGGGAAGCTGTGCGCCGAAGGGAGCACAGGGCCGCCAGCTGATTGAGCTAATTCGTGTTGTAAGAAGCGACAGCAAATTGCGAGGTTCAAAGCGATGCCTGAGTAAACGACTGAGAGGCCTGTGGGACCATCGGCCACTTCCAGTTGCATTGATCAGCGCTGCAAGTGGCCCAGGCCACGTCCTCTCTGGGTCCCTGCCTCTTGGCAAGCCGCTTCCGTCTGTGCCAGGGTTTTGCAATTGTTACCCTTCCCAGACGAGTCATCATTACGGATTCACTAGTCAGTGAACTGAAAACAATGTAAGTGACAGAGAAACTCGCTCCATGCGGGTATCGGCCACCCACGCCCCGGGGAGTAGTGATGGGCGGGACGACTGGGTCATGGATGGGTGAGATCAAATGTACATGAAAATGAATAGGGAAATAAACGTGCATATTTACAAATGGGAAGTTCTATAAAGCGTAGGAGAGCACACGCTGATTATAGGGTTAATGAGGTTTTCTAATGTGTACACAGAACCAGACCCTGGCCTACACTGCATTTCTACTGTCTGCTCCACCACCGCCTCTCCTCTTCCCTGGTGCTTTACTTCTAGTTACACACTGGTGACAGCACGACATTGTCCTCTGTCAAAGTTGCAGGAAATGCTGCCCTGTTTAGTGTTGCTTTAGGGTTACTTCTCTAAAGAGGCTGAATCTGCTTTTAGGGGAGCCCTTGTGTAGGGAAAACTCCGACTGGCTACCCACCTCATCTCACGCTCTTTGCGGGATCATAGGGTGAGAGAAAGGCCACACTCCTTTCTGTTGCGTCTTTCACTGAGATCACTATGCCAAACACGGCCAGGGAATGTCGGCACCTCTGCATTTGGGCGGTCTCCCCACCAGCGTTTCTGGCGAGGTCACCTCAACACCGTGGCGACTGGCAGAGTCCGAGTGTCCTGCTGTGCTCGCCGGGGCAGATGTGTGCCCCGTAGTCCTGCTGGTAAACCTGCATCTTTTTGCCATATTTACTGTTACCGCTACCCTGAGAGTCATGCTTTTAGTCTTTCACTCCGTACGATGAATATGTTTATGAATAAACATTGATGAAAAGCTACTGTTGGCACTTGGCAGGTAATGGCACCTGGACTCACCTAGTCTGCTAATTTACCTGCCTGCTGGAGCCACATTGACTCATCGTCGTGTCTAACTTAGTCTTTCTTTCTACTTATTTTATTAGCATATTAACTATACACACTCCCCCACCCCCTAGCAAATACACTATCGGTGGAAACTTAAAGTATGCTGATCGACTGCCTCAAGTACAAAACTTAAAAACCCTCAAAAGTTTTGTCCACTTTCGTACATCTCTGTTGACTCCTCATTTGCAAAGAGACAACAAATGCCCTTTCTATTAGACATATCACAAAGCATTCCTTGCACTGCTGGCAGGACTGATTGACTCCTGTTACACATCACCACAGTGCAAACACTCCACCCTCAATTTGCCCATGCTAATTCTGTTAATATTTTATTGTGTCCTTTGTTCTCAGCTCCCACCTTGACACCCCCACAGGCGACATTCACCTGAGGCACGATCACGCTGGGTCTCACACTGATCCCCATGGCAAAGGTTGCCAGGTGCCCAACTCAAGATACATGGCAGCATCATGGAAATCCTATGATGTGGCTGACCCTTGTCGAGCTATGATTTAGCCTACTGCCTTTTTGGTTATTGCTTATGTTCCAGAAAAAAAAATTGTAGCACAAAGTTAATTTCTGGGCCAAAAAGCTTTTTTAAGTACCGAAAAAATCTCAAAAGTTCCCCAGGCCAAAGTGCCGTCACAAATAAACCTATGCTTTTCCTATGGTAATCAATACCGTTGCGCTCGAAAAGCCCATCAAGTAACATTATTGGAATTATCAAATGACATACTAAAGAAAGAAACTGTCTGTTTACAACTGTACCAATAACGTAGAAGAGTTTTTATGCAACATAACTAAGGTCAAGCCTTCTGAATCTACCAGCTACAATACACAAAGCACAGTGTACTTAATTTTGTATCAATGTGAGAAACCATCTTTCAGGAAAATTACTCAAGAAATAAAAAAAGAATAGTTCAATATAAATCGTGAATAAGGTGCAAAACTAAAAAATGAAGGACCCTGAATATTTCTTATTTTTCTTATAAAGCACCTGTTACTATTAAGGGTATAAATAAGAAATCTCTTTTTTTTTTAGGTTTCGACCTGGCCGGAGCACTGCGAAGCAGTGCTCCGCCCAGGCGAAAGCTTTTGTTTACAGTATGGGGGACTTGAATCCGCCCCTTCTTCCATTGGCTAGCTCCATAAATGGAGGCTAGCCATTGGAAGAGAGTGGCTGTCAATCACGCTTTCCCCGTGAAAACGCGATTCGGGGGCGTTTCCGTGGCTTTTTTTAAGTCCCGCCCTCTCCTCTTCCCATTGGCTGGAATTTTACCTTCCAGCCAATGGGAAGGGGAGAGGGCGAAAAACACGCCCCCGAATCTGCCGGCCGGGACACCCCCGTGAGGTCATTCCCCGGGCCGCGCTGTGATTGGTTGCCGGCCCGGGACCTGACTTGTTTTCTCTCTCTGCACTTTTTCGGGGGGAAGTTTTATATAGCGCAAATTAGACCCAAGGTATCAGAGCGCTTTACATGACCACCAGTTACGTTACAAACGGACACATTCATTTTTGTTAGGCAAGGGGAGTTTAAGTGATTTGCCCAGAATCACAGAATGTTCAGTGTCCGTGCTGAGACACGAACCTGGTTCGCCGGCTCCGAGGTCGACCGCCCAAGCCATTAGGCCACACCACTTACTGTGTCCTATGCTGAATATAAAAAAAACTACAGTTTAAAAGTATCTTCCCTCTGTTTCAAGCCATCAAATGATTCCCCACTCTGAAAAAGATTTCTTTCGTTTTGGGTAGCACATACATATGGGCAATGCAATAGGTCTCGCATTTACGTGAGTTTGAGCTATTGGCATTGTATATGACAAGGCCATATATGTTTTGGTTTTTAAAACATAAAGGCCATTGTCATTTACAATGCTAATTGCTTAAACTCTCGCAAATTCGAAACCTATTGCATTCCAAATGCTTGTTTCTGTAGTAGGTAGAAACCCTAACCATGAAATTATCTACATAAATCAAGGCAGTAATTTTCCTGGTGATGAACGCTAGCCTCCTGCAAGAGTGATATTTTGTCAGTGAGCTTCAAGTGTTCCCATCGCCAGGGCCAAGGGAAATGATGACAAGGAGCAGCCCTAAAGAGTTCTCTTTTTAATAAAGAATCTTTTAGATACAAACCTCTTCACCCGGATTTTCCAAAAGGCTCTGGTTATATCCATTCAAGGATATCACATCATTCCCTGCTGTAGTTGGTTTATTGTCCGTTAGCGTTACATCATGTCTTGTGTTGTACCTGCTCTCAAGTGTCAGAAGGATGTTTTCCAATTTATTTAATGGTATGCTGCTTGACTTCATGATTCCTGACTTCTTAGAAATAGAGAACCCACATGTGTAGGCCTTGTGGGCCTTCCACAGTACAGAATACAGAATACTGAGACATTCTACCCACATTTAGCTCGAAATAGTCAGCTACTGTGGTGTAAATCTTATTTTTGAAGCAGATCGCTGTTGAGAAGTCAGGGCGCCTGCAGGTATCCTCTACTCTGTTATCACTAATCAGTGACCCAGGGGTAGACTACTGGACATCAGTCAATAGTCTCTAAAAAAAGGAGAGTCGTGGACTGTGAAATAGAAGGAAAAAGCTTACTCTTGGTTATGACGGATTTGCTATGTATCCACCAAGTCGTACATTTGTATCACCTGTATCAGGGCCCTCAGTGCTTAATTTGTGCTGGTGCTTTCCGGAGCTTAGCACAGGCACTTCATTCTCAGCGCCGGGTCTACACAGGCAGATTCTTATAAGGGGCTGCCTCACTAAAATTAAACAAGCGAAAAACCCACAGAGTCACTTTCTGCTTTCATGAAAGGCTCCGGTGCTTAATTTCAGCCTTCCGGCAGTTTGTAACCTGAAGCTCGTTCCAACCACTCAATCCGTGTCAAACTGATGAGATAGCTATATTTTATACCCAACGCTCTTGATCGCAAAATTCCGGACAAATCTCACCATAGTCCCTGGGAACTCCAACTGGCAGTGGTAGTAAGAAATGTTTAAGAAGCGCACAGACATCTAACAGCCTGTACTTGAACTGAAACTACAGGAGAAAGAATTAAGATAGAAATAATAGTGCACTCAGATGCATGTGAAAAAATGTACATCCAGAACACATGTTCCCAGTTATGAAAGGTTTAGAATATACATCGATATATATATATTTTTACTGAGTAAACCTTTTGAATTTGAAAGTGTCAGCTAAGAAAAAAGTGTCACATGGCAGATGCTGGCTGGTGACTACCATAAAATTCTCTCGTTTAAAATGGCCACCTTATTTGTTTGTTTACGCTTCCAGACTTTTACTTCCATCCAATTACTTTTAACACAAGAGCGTGGCTGGTTTTAAGTCACTTGTATTGTGACAGCCACATTCGCATTTCCATAGAAAAATAAATTAACAAGCAAGAGATATATGTTTAACCGCTTTTCATATCACAGCTGCTGCCCCATGCTTAAAAGTATATAACCTACTCTCAGCATGAGTTGCCGCCACTACCAATAAGTACTATGGCCCGGTATGAAGAGAAACAGCTATGGAGGCTGAATGGTTTGTGGTTAGAGAAGGAGAGACCAGGTATGTTAAACCTCCGTCATCATCTACACTCAGAATGTAGACTCTTTAACTTTTTGAGCTGCACCTTAACACCTATGTTGCCAGTTATTCTCGATCCATCACTTTACCTCCCACCTTGGTTTACTTTGATTTCCCTTTGGTGCTCTTCTTGGGTGTCTTTTGGCTCGTGGAAGCTGTTTTTTTATATGTTCTCCATTGAAATGTTTAGATTTTACCATTTGTTCCTTTGACACTTTGCTGTGTCCTCTTCTTATGAATGCCTTTTAACACTCTTAATGGCGACTGCTGCCGCAACTGGCATTTTTGTTTTAAGCATGTGAAAGTGGAAGGCGCAAGTCAGTGATGTGCTTCAGGATGGTGGGCACCGCCTTTTACAATGGGAACGCCAGTCTATTTGATTCCTAACAGGCGTTAAGTCTTATGGTGGGGTGCATGCAGCACCAGAGACAAAAGAGTCAGGGTTGATTAGGTGTAAACTTGCAAATCCCTCCCCCAACCCATGCTGGCCTGAAATGCTTTTGCTCGAAAAATGGTGGGCTAGACTAGAGGATTGACCCACAGCCCATTTGGCACACGTGAGTGAAGTAATGGGTGCAGAACATTTTATTTTTTAAACTCGGCACAGTGTGCCCTGCTCCTGTCACCACGGTTGCCTCCAGCAGCAGGATAGCAGACGTATCCGTGCTGCCAAATGCCCAATCCTTGTGAACTTTGTGCCTTTGTGGTTTGGAGCCAGGCTGCTGCCCCAGCGTCTCCATTGACCAGCTGACTGTCTCATGGGAGAGCGGGACATTTTCATTAGGTATTTAATATTAGCAGTTAACACATCACAGCATGAATGTTGTAAACAGAGTGTTGCCTTTTGTAAGTATGATATGGTGATGCCATCCGAAGTCCCTCTTACAATTCTCCTGGCCTCCCTCCACATTGAAATAGAAGTTTGCATTACAATAAGGGATGTACAATTTCAGCATGGACATTTTAGTTGTGTATCAATGAGGGAAGCTACCTTATGCAGTTAACAAAAATACCCACTCTCCTGTGTCGAGTGTGCATATTTCAACTGCATAATTACTCTGCACAGATGCTTTAAATGCAGATCTGCTTCCTGTCCTTTTTGCCCACTGCAATGAAGAGATGCCATTAATCACAGCTGCTGGCAAGAGGAACATAGAGGGTTCCTTCTTAGTTTCTCAGCAGATGAATTGATTCAACCTTAAATGTTATGGTCTCAGAAATAGGGTGTTCCTCTAAAGGTTTAAATGGACTTAATGTGTGATCAAATATATTCACAATTCTACAGATGTCTGTGTGTGCTATGGGTCTTTCTGTTTTCTTCATGTATGAGTTAATGGTGAGTGATGTGTCCTGTATGAGTGTAGGGCGAGTGCTGTGTGCCTGTATGAGTGTAGGGTGAGTGCTGTGTGCCTGTATGAGTGCAGGGTGAGTAGCATGCCTTTGAGTGCAGAGTGAGCGGTGTGTCTGTATAAGTGCAGGCTTAGCGGTGTGCCCATGAGTGCAGGGTGTGCAGTGTGCCTGTATGAGAGCAGGGTGAATAGTGTGCTTGTATGAGTGTAGGCCAGGGTGAGTGCTGTGTGCCTGTATGAGTGCAGGGTGAGTAGCATGCCTTTGAGTGTAGAGTGAGCGGTGTGTCTGTATGAGTGCAGGCTTAGCGGTATGCCTATGAGTGCAGGGTGTGTGGTGTGCCTGTATGAGAGCAGGGTGAATAGTGTGCTTGTATGAGTGTAGGCCAGGGTGAGTGCTGTGTGCCTGTATGAGTGCAGGGTGAGTAGTGTGCCTGAATGCGTGAAGGGTGAGTGCAGTGTGCCTGTATGAGTGTAGGGTGAGTAGTGTGCCTGTATGAGCGCAGGGTGAGTAGTGTGCCTGTATGATTGCAGGGTGAGTGCTGTGTGCCTGGATGAGTGCAGGGTCAGTGGTGTGTGCCTGTATGTTTGCAGAATGAGGGATGTATCTGTATGCTTGCAAAATGAGGGGTGTGCCTGTATGAGTGCAGGCTGACCGGTGTGCATGTATGAGTGAGGGCAGAGTGGTGGTTGTGCCTGTATGAGTCAGGCCAGGGTGGTGTGCCTGTATGAGTGCAGGCAGAGTGATGTGCCTGTGTGAGTGCAGGGTGAGTGGTCCAAACAGAAACCTGCACAGGTGAACATTTCTGAATCAGGTATGTCCAGTTTACAGACCTCCATTATATGCACTATAATGCTTAAGTCATCTGCACATCTGAAAAGTGTATTTTTTCAGATACCTCAGCATTACATACTGTGCATATGCAAAGGGTCTACATTGCATACTATAGGCATATCTGTTACATAACATTTTACATGAGGCTAATATTTGTGCACATTTTGGAGATCTGATATATGCATATAATCAGATGTTTTACCTGTCCATATTGGCCTAATACGGGGCTGAATGATGTGCATAAATCAGTTACAGATTAGCTATGCATATTGTGCATCTAGCAGAGCCCAATATATTCTCCATGTGATAGATGCCTTCATAGTGGGCTTGTTCCTCTGAGCTCTATAATGTCATATATCCTTTGGCAACAAAATGTACATATATCAGTGGCAAAATCCCCAAATTTCCACAGCAAAAGCATTGAGAAGTGTGTAAGGCGTGGTATTGCCTTTTACTAAATGACCGGTCCGGTGCAGCTTAGGGTGTTATTTGAAAAGCAATCCTGGGGAGACACAAAATACAACAGAAGTAGATAGTCTTCTCAGCATTACTTTAGAGTCTTTATCTTCGTTTCCCGAATTCATGACACCCAGCCTCTTTTGCGGTTTTTCCTTGATTTTAATAACATATCCTTCCCAAGGAGCTTGAAAACCAATATTTCCAAGTCAACCATCATATTTCCAAGGTAGGAATTCAGATTGGGAATTTCATCTAGCTTTCAGCAGTGTCAGTTGGGGATGCGGGTGGAGCCAATAGACTGGGGTGGAACCAATGAATGAAGTAGGTTGAGCCAGGAAAGTAGGTGTGGCGTCCTACAAAAATTTGAGCACATGGACTTAATATTTTACAAATTAGGCACTGGCCCTTCTTGCCCTAGCGCTATGTCTTACACGTCCAAGATCAGTCTCTTTTGTATCGAAAACCAGATTCAAGTCCACTCCTTACATATAAAGATTTGAATTGTATTGTCTACACCTGGGGAGTAACTTGTCAATTAAGTCCAGGGAGCATGTAGAGCAAAAACATTAATTAGCATATGAGGCATATCAATAACTGTGCCCAGAACCAACAATAGCCTCCGAGCTAGGTCTGCATGTATGTTTTATGGTATGTAATTTACAGATTTTCTTATCAGTTCTGCCACACCTCTTGCATATGTATGAGAGAAAACTACCTACACATGCCCCATTGTGAGGCAAGGGTTGTATTCATATATGTATCTCTTGTAAACAAAAAAAAGGCAACATTTAAGTTACTGTGGTCTATAAGGTGTTCCATATACAAACTATATCCTAATCTAGCCTTGTGTGGTTGTTTGGTCCATAATTATTCAAGGACGTAGATATAACGATTTAAGACAGTCAAAGTGGCATAGTTAAAGGTGAAGAAAAACATAAAAGCAGGCTTATCTCGATCTCAATCAATATCACTTGTGTCCTTGTGGTCACTGTTCGGGTGTCAAAGAGCCATAGGTGAAGAACATTTTGGAGCCCTTGTGCCCTCTTTCACTTTGCAATGTTACATTTTATACAGTAGGTTACTTCTTTGGGTGAAGTAAACATAAGTGTCCTCCCATCAAGGTGAAACCGCAATCTGGCTCAGAAAATCATTGCATATTTAGTCTCAAATTTACTGTGCTGTTTTTTAACATCCATAAAGACTCAACTGGCTTCTTGAACAGAGGGTGGTAAGGTCTAGAAGTATGGACATAATCGTTTTTTGGAACTCAAAATTTGCTCCATGTCATGTCTGGAACATTTCACTATTACTGACTTAATAGCCGCATTGCGTTTGGCTTGGCATTTTTAGGTACATAGCTATAATAGTAAACGGAAAACTTCAAATTACAGAAAACAATGTTTTTGGCCAAAAAATGGAGTGATACATGACATGGGAATGAACAGCTGCAATGCATTATACGAATACTGACATTATTGAACCTGCTCTGTATTTTGGAAGCTTGTGCCATTGACCTTGCTGTATGCTTTCTGTGTGTGAGGAAAGCCCACTGCCCTACTATATCTGACTTCAGAGCTCTAATGTTTTGAAACTTATTAGCACTAATTAGCACATTGGATGACCTCAGGCAGTGATGGCTCACTACTTTTCATATCAATGACAACAAAGGAAGTGACATCAGTGAAATGGTAAAACTAAAATAAATGTAAAATGAATAAAATAACAACAAAACCGCAATAAAGATAGCTTACAAATGTAGTGGAGCAGCACTATGATGTGCTCAAAGAGGCTCATCCTATCAAATTAAATTATATGGAGGAGAGATTAATTGCTTACATCAGTTCCTGCCACATCCAGCAGAAAACACGTTTGCACCCGTGGTGG
Organism: Lissotriton vulgaris; assembly: GCF_964263255.1. Lineage (NCBI taxonomy): Eukaryota > Metazoa > Chordata > Amphibia > Caudata > Salamandridae > Lissotriton > Lissotriton vulgaris. The sequence goes on from NC_141687.1 coordinate 214,400,165, forward strand.
AATGCAAGATGATGAGGACATTCCCACCAAAATGTGAAGAGGGGACCTGGTTTTCCCATATCCCACAGATATGTATTGGCCATGGGTGGAATCTACAAAACTGCCTGCATCACGCATAAAACCTTGCACACGTCCTCCCCTCGTTACCTGGCAAACAAACTGAAATTGTCCGGAGGCTTGCGACCCTTGCGCAATGCGGAAAAGCTTCTGAATGAGCCCCCTGTTTTCAAAAGGGAAAGATCAATCGCACAATTCTATTACAGGACCGGAGGCTTCGTATTATGCTTTTCTTTCATTTTAATGCCACACACAACAGCCAATGAAATCTTTGTATATATAAACAAAACTACATTTCCCATGATGCAAACACCACATCACTTCCTGCAATAGCCCATAAGAGCCAGGTGATACTGGATATCGTCCTCTTTCTTTGCTGCTCACGCAGCCAGTTAAGTGCCTTTTGCTTGCCTTGATATTTGTGCTTGATGGCATTGTGATGCTAATGTTTATGTTAATGCGCCGCTTTAGCGCTTGCTAATAAGCGTGTTCCCGTTGTGTGGTTTATACTGTTGCCTTTGTTTGCCTTTGGTTTTGTCGCCGCACTGCCCCTCTGTCTTCGGGGGTGCGCGTAAGCTCCGGTTGTCTTTGCGGAGGCAAGGGTGTGACGCGCTCTGTGCGCACTAGCTTTCAGTGCTTCCCCCGCTTCCTGGGAAGTGCGCACTGACTCCCGAACGCCAGTAATACATGCCGGTTTACCCGCAATGCGGGTATTTACATTGTCAGGTGTACGCTAGTGCAAATAAATACTCACCGGTACCGCCCCGCCTCCGGCGGGCTTGTTCCTTTGATATTGAGCACAGAGGCCTCCCTAATCAGCCGAGAGCGCTGGGGCAGCTTGTTTCACTTTCCCCTTTCCAAAGTTCAACGTGCGTAGCCCAATTGGGCTGGTTTTCAGTAGGATTGGGCTACACACATCCCTATTACCCATTTTACATTGTTTTTTCCCCATTCCGGCTAGGATAGTTGTTGAAGCAGGACTCCTGCGCCTCTCTGGCTGAAATAACTTTCGGAGCCTGGAGGGAGCACACCTCCTGTGTACTTTTTGACTGCTTTAGCCCCATCTACGCCCTATGGGCTGCAAGAACTCTTCTACAACATTGCTGAGGAGCTAGGTACCGGTGATTAGACTGTGCTGTGGGTTGGCTCCCCCATTACTCCTCTCCATATACTTTTGCTACCTCATGAACAGGTCCATTTATACATTTGGCACCAGTATGGAGGATTGGGTTACTCATGAGGAGGATGATGCTGTGTATCAGGAAGATGTGCCTAGTGCTTCCATTGAGGATAATATTGTTGAGGCCCTGGCCACCTCTGTCCAGGATTCTGTCAACAAGGCCCTGGAGAAGACAGTTCCGGGAACTGTACAACTAGCGCTGGCAACTGCGTTAAAGCCTATCACTAAGCAATTGGAAAGGTTTGCCAAGCGCCATGGTCTTTCTAAACCTACAGCCCCTGCTAAGGATGAGGCTCCCTATTCTGATTCTCAATCTCAGGCTTGGCCTCATTCCTATTCCTTGTCCTCTCTGCCCGCTCATGAACCCTAGAAGTCCAAGGACACGGACACTGACACCGATACGGACACTATGTCCACTGATACCCCTGACAACTCTTCCCCGAGAAAGAAGACTAGGTAGTCCAAGAATGAGGAGTCTGCTGCTGCAGTGTCCACTCCCTTTACCTTCAACCCGGCTGACATTGTGCACCCGAGGTCGTCGGATTGGCTCCCAGCGCCTGAGGTTGCTGCCTATCTACATGACAACCTCCGTAAAAGTTTCGACAAGGGGGTGAGAAATAGGTTCCGGTCTGAGTGCCCTGGACCTGACATCTCCGATAAGGTCGCAGAAACTCCCGATATAGACTCTAGTATACTGACCTTCTTGAAAAAGTTCACGAAAGATCCAAAAAAGGGCATTGACCGTGCATGGACGGGGTGTCAGGATAAGCTCCTCGACGTTGTGGGACCTCTAGCAAAGATCTTAGAGATGGCCTTGGAGGCGCAGGAGACAGGTGTCGCGATTGATCCGCATGTTCTGGCAGGTTGGACCCAGAGGGCGATATGCCTATTGGGCAATGCAAATTGTGCAATTTCCACGGAGCGCCACAAGTCTCTCCTTATGAGGATGTACTCCAACCTCACTGAGTTAGCAGCGGCTGAGCCTGTTCCACTAGCGGATGGCAACCTGTTTGGTGAGCGTTTTGTGAAGGACGTAGCCAAGTACGTGGGTACCTTCACAACCCTCGATAAAGCCCAGTCAGGAATAAAGAGAGTTTTTCAAGCTGATCTTTTTAACAGGGCCGGATGAGGCAGGGGACGCTTGTTTGGCCGCCAGTCATTCCAAGGCCCCCAGAGAGGTGATTTTGGCAGAGGCAAAGGTGATTGGGATTCCACCCGAGGGGGAACGTTTTATCCGACCAGGCAGCGTTTCAACAAACGACTCTTCAACAGAGGAAACTACTGTGGTGGTTTCCAAGCATCAGAATCTTTAGGTGAGCGCTCCGGATACTTCCCATCTTACTCTGGGGGGTCGTATTTGGCACTTCATTCACAATTGGGCTCAATTGTCTCAGGACGCTTGGGTATTAGAAACTGGTCAGGGTTTTCATCTCGATTTCTTTCAGGTTCCCCATCAGTAGCGTCCACCCAGACAGCTGTCTTTTTCCCGAGTAGAATGCGATTTTATAGATTCAGAAATCAGAGAATTGCTGCAGAAACATGCGATAGCACACTGCGACGAGGGCCCCCACGGTTTCTGCAGCAATATTTTTCTGGTTCAGAAGAAAGGCGGTGGTTACAGGTTGGTACTCAATTTGAAGGATTTTTTTTTAACAATTCTTTATTGAGACTTTTTTACAATTTAGTCCACCCGCCCCCCCCAAATAAAATACCCCCCCCCCATACAGACAGCATTAATTACTAAACGCGTACATCATCTTGATGTTATCCCAAACAAGATTAAATACATTAAATAAGGCAATACAAATAAGATAGGAAAAAATAAATAAAAGTAAATAAGAGACATGAAAAAAAAGAGAGCACAGAAAAAAAATGCAGAACATTTACGTTACAATATTTAATAAGCATTACACATCCGGTCTCCTTATCCACTGTGTGAGAGGATGCCATGTTTCCAATCCTTTTCTTTTCTTCTGTTAACCCTTCCTGCTATATATAGCTATTTCCAGGCTGTATGTGGCTAAAAGTCGTGCCCGCCATTGCTGAAATGTAGGTTGATATGGATCCATCCAAGCAGAAGTCAAACAAATTCTTAGTACAGCCATTGAGACAAACAGCAGACCCTGCATGGTGGCGGGTCTAGCATTCCTATCTACCCCTAGTATTTATTTATTTATTTATTTATTTAGAGTTTTGTAGAGCGCGTAGTCACCACGAGGGTATCCCAGCGCTAGAACCTTATTACTCAGGAGGGGGAGGAAGATCAGATTAGGGGAAGAGGAGAGTTTTGAGTGTTTTTCTGAACCGAAGTAGATTGGGCTCTGTTCTGAGGTTCAGAGGGAGTGCGTTCCACTTGAGACCGGTGTTTACCGAGAAGCGGCGGCCCCCTATCCGGGCCTTTTTCACCATGGGGATCGCGATAAGGTTTCCGTGCTCTGAGCGAAGCGCTCTCGTGGGTTTGTAGGGGGTGATCCAGTTGTTTAGTATGGGGGGGCCGGTGTTATGGAGAGCCTTGTGGGCCAGGCAGAGGGCCTTGAAAGTGACCCTTTCTTTGATCGGGAGCCAGTGTAGCTTCCTAAGAGCGGGTTTGGCCGATGATCTGGCCGGGGTGCTAGTTAGGAGTCTGGCGGCGGCGTTCTGAGCCTTTTGAAGAGTTTGGAAGGTGGATTCCGGGGCGCCCAGGTAGATGGCGTTACTATAATCCAACCTGGATAGGATTAAGCCCTGGATCAGCATAAGGCGCGACTGGAAGGGTAGGAGAGGGATTACTTTCCTGCAGGATTTGAGTAACCCGTAGCAGGTTCCGGCCGTCTTTCTGGCCTGGGTTCGGAAGGTAAGGTCGGTCTCCAGCCACACGCCAAGGCTCTTGACCTCCTTTTTGGGAGTGGGAGGATCGCCCATGCAGGCGGGCCAGAAGTTGGAAGGGATGTTAGTGGTTTTTTGTCCGAGGACCAGGATCTCTGTCTTGGAGCCATTAAGCTTCAAGGCAGAGTCGCTCATCCACTGGTATACGCTGGTAAGGCAGTCGTGGAGGTTGGAGGGCTCGAGTTTGGGGTGGGAAAGAGTGACCACCAGTTGCGTGTCGTCAGCGTAACTGACGATGGTGACTCCGAAGGGTGAGACAAGTTCCTCCAGTGGGGCCATATAAACGTTGAATAACGTAGGGCTCAGGGAAGAGCCCTGTGGCACACCGCACTGGAGGGGGATGGAGGAGGAGCGGCTTTCGCCTTCCCATACTTGATAGGAGCGTCGGGAGAGAAAGGACGAGAGCCACTTCAGGGCTTTGCCCTTAACTCCGACAGTCCCTAGGCGGTGGATTAGGACCTGGTGGCTGACCGTATCAAAGGCCGCACTTAGGTCTAGGAGGACCACTGCCACTGATCCTCCTGAGTCGATGATTTCCCTGGTTCTTTCCACTGCCACAAGGAGTGCAGTGTCTGTGTATGCAGTATTATTTCAGCTGTAGTGATCTCGATATTACTCTCAAAGATTCCAGATAGAAACGTAGAAATTTCTTGTCTGATAATACTTAGGGTTGGACATGTGGCCAGCATGTGTATCAGATCGGCTTTGGGCATCGCACATCGAGGACATAATGTGCCTTTACCAGTACTCCATTTAGATATCCTATCAGGGGTATAATATAGTTGAAAGAATGTCTTCTAAAATTGGGCTTGTAGTTTGGTGGACATTAAAGAAGAGTTTGAAGTTTCTAGTGCTTTTTGTGTTAAAGATTCTGGGATTTCTAGTTGATTTTGCCAATTGAGGATATGTTTATCTAAGTCATCTGGAAGACTTGCAACTAAATCCTTATATATTTCACCAATCCTAACCCTGTCCGTTTGCACCACTGTTTCGATTGCTAGAGTCTTCGCCATGGCCCCGCTGCCACCCCCATTTTTTAAAATAAAATCCCTAACTTGTATATATTTATAAAAATCTCGAGGTTCTAACCCAAATTTAATTTTTAAGGATTCGAATGACCGGAAGCCCGTTGAGTCATACAAAGAGCAAAATTGTGAAATTCACAATCTGACCCATCGCATCATACACGGATCAGTGAAAATCTCCGAGAGATTGGTATTTCTATCCAGAGTAGTATAATAGGAGAACCTACCGAGCCCCAAGAGTTTTCGCACTTGATTCCAGACGGTATAAATACCTTTAAGTGTTTTAAAGCGCACTTTTTTGAAGTGACAATCGTATGTTAACCTCCACAAATGGTCACTTGCCTCATTGCCAAGAATGAGTTCCTGTGGGGTTGGGACGGACCAATCTGGATTAGACTCCTGCTTGGGGGTTAGGAGCACTCTACTATATTTGAGAATAGTAGCCCACCAATAAATTTTCAAGTTGGGCAGTGCCAGACCACCTCTTTCTCTGGGTAGAGTGATGAATCTTTGGGCTCTACGTGTTCTTCCATATCCCCAAATAAAAGGAGTAAAGATATTATCTATAGATTTAAAAATCAATGGGTCGAAGTTTAAACAAATTGTGCGAAAAAAGTACAAAAATCTAGGAAAGAATACCATTTTAATAAGGTTACATGTTCCTATAATTGTTAGATGAAGATTATGCAGACTAATTAAACTTTTTTCTGTCTGTTGGATTCAAGTTAAGGCTCATTAGGGGCCAGATGTAGGTAGCCCTTTACCGATCGGAATCGGCCGAAAATACCGATTTTCGGCCGTTTCCGATCGGTAAAGGGCTATGGAGATGTAGGTGCACATATTCGGTAATTTTACCGAATCGGTATTATTTCCGAATCGGTCATTTTACCGAATCGGTAATATTTACCGATTCGGTAAAATTTCCGAAAATGCTAGATTGATATGTGGGTAGCCAATTTTCCATTGGCACATGGCTTTCAGAATCGGTATTTTACCATGGAATACAAATCCATGGTAAAATACCGATTCCTGTGTACATGCACATCTGTGCATGTACACATGTGCCATGTGACCGACAGACGTGCCCTTAGGGCATGTCTGTGTGCCACATTGCACACATGCCCGTTTTGGGGGTGCTAGAGGGTGTCAAAGTGACACCCCCTGCACCCTTGACAAATTTGGTATTTACCGATTCGGTAAATACCGAATCGGTATTTGAATTGAATCCTATGGGCTTCAAGGCCCATAGGATTCAATAGCAAATACCGAATCGGTATTTACCGAATCGGTAAGTACCGAATTTTTAAGGAATCGGTAACAAATCCAGATGTTGGTACCTACATCCCATTTACCGATTTTGAAATACTGAATCGGTAAAATTCGGTATTTCAAAATCGGTAAATGTGATTTACCTACATCTGGGCCTAGATTATTTAAATTTGAGGTGATGTTGACGCCGAGATATAGCGCATTATCTACAACCCTTTCGTCCGAGTAATTGATTTGGCTATTAATAATAATCTGTGTTTTGGTTTGGTTCAATTTATACCCTGATATCTTCCCAAACCTTTTCGCTTCTTGTTCCATTTGTTTAACTGCTACCCTTGGATCAGTTGTAACAATTGCAATATCATCTGCAAAAGCCAAGGTCTTATTATTATTATTATTATTATTATTAGGGATTTATAAAGTGCAACTTAACCCGTAGGCATCAAGGCGCTGGTGGATGGTAAACAGAAAGCTCAAGAGTCACCAAGGGAAAAGTTACAGATATGCTTCTTGAAATAGCCAGGTCTTAAGAGCTTTACGGAACAGGGTATGGGAAGAAATCCCCTTAAGCTCACTGGGGAGCGTATTCCAGAGTCTGGGCGCAAGGAAGCGAAAGGCCCTTCCCCCACATCTAGCTTTAGATATTCGGGGAACAGCCAGCAGATTTTTACTGGAAGAGCGAAGTGCTCTACCGGGGGTATAGTAGGCCACAAGAGCATGAATGGCTTCAGGCCCAGACTCATTAAGGGCACGATGTGTAAGGCAAAGAGCCTTAAAATTAATCCTCGCTTGCATGGGAAGCCAGTGCAAGTTCTTTCTAATAGCCGTGCCCGAGGAGCGTTTAGGAGCCACCACAACAAACCGGGCAGCCGCATTCTGCACAGTCTGAAGGCGCTGGACCAGACCATTGCTAATGCCCAAGTACAGCGCATTGCAATAGTCCAGCCTAGATGCAATAAGCGCAATTACAACCTGTTTGCGTGCATCGGGCGAGAGGTAATGAATAATTTTCCTAAGAATCCTCAGAGCATTGCAACAGGTGGACACAGTCCTGCTGACCTGCTTGTCAAGCGAGAGATGTGGTACTGCAGATTTGGACCCCGCTGTTTTACAGATATCGAGGTCCAACACTCGCGTCATAAAATATCGTCGTACCATGACGAATTTGGTATCTACGAACCGGTAATGATCAGGACATTATTCCTATGTATTTGCGTCACGATTGAGTGATGCTAACACCCCTAAATCTTGGTTTCCGTCCCGAACCCTCGAACTCCATTTTGTAAACGGCATCCATCTTAGGGCTTGCCCTCATATAAGTCAATCGATTAAAGCCGATCTAAAGGACACGTCCTCTGTAGCTGACTTCCCCATGACCTGGCCGAAGCTGCCTCCACTGCCTCCAGCCAAGCCTGCTCGGGCCGCTCCTCGCCCAGTGGCCGAGCAAGATATCATCAAGGCACAACATGTCATAAACCATTCACCACATACAGACTATGTTTTCCCTACACACACACACCTGTCCATGATTCTTGTTTATGACCCGTTTTATGATGGGAGGGTGCTCGACCTTATTGGCATTTCATCGATATCTGATGGGAGTTCTGGATTTGGCGGGGTAATCCATCACCAACCGGACATCTGAAATATGTGCTGACCAGCATGACTTCGCTCTTTGTATTGTTACGAAAATATGTGTATAGCCATATCATAAACTCAAGAATACTTGCCTACAGCTATTATTTATGTATATAAGGAGAAGGCTGGTTCTGTTAAAACGAACAGTCTCCTGAGAACTTACGGCCCGTGTTGTCGTACTTCTAGGACGCATGTTACTTGGTTGCAGCCAATAAAACTCGATCATTGTTCGTGATCGTGTTTCTGTAAGTCCAGAACAGGGAGAACCTAGAGGTCTTCGGGTGTGATCCCCTGGCACCACCGGGTCTCTAAAAACCCGGCACCTCAGTTGGCGCCCAACTCGAGGCGATATCAAGCGGTGACGGTCCAAGCCAGATGTTCGTGAGGAGCTTCGTGTGAAAATTCCGGAGGACGGCCAGCCACTTCAGCGACCCCTGCATGTCGACGTGGTTCCGAAGGTCTTTGCTGCGAGGTTCCCCGCGTCCCGACGGCTACGAAGGACTGCTGCCCTGACTATCGCCCTGTTTTGGACCCAGTGATCCTTGGTAGAGCGAAACGATAGACGAGTCTTCTAGTGACGTCACCGATCTTCAATATTCAGTTAAGTATAAGTGGAGCGTCTCCCAGTTCTTAGTCTAGTCCTTAGTTTGGTTCTTAGCTTTGGTATCCTAGAGATACGATTTGTATTGGTTCTTGGTTCTTAGTTTGGTATCCCAGCGATAAGGTTTTTGTATTGGTACTTGCAAGCACCAAAACCGAGGGGTTCGTGTATTCACGACAATATCGTAATTAAATAATCCCTTGAAGTTTGAAGCTAGACTAGTGAGCGAAGATGCCTGGTCTCAGCAGACTTGGAAACTTGTTTTGTCTTGGTTGTAGTAAGGACTCCAGATTAGTAGATTCGTGTCCGGTTCCTCCGATCGGGACTCCAACATATGAGTTATATATAAAACATGGAGTAGGTCCTATCACGTATAACGAGGTATGGATAAAATACACCCGCAAGGATGGTGTTTTAAAATGGCCCCAACATGGTAGTTTTGACTCAGAAATATTAGACAACCTCGAGGTCAAATTGTTCAAGAAGAAAGCCCGGCCGGCGATGTTTGACTCTTTTCGCTTATGGCGCAAAGAAGCCAAACAGAAAGAAATAAAATTAGCAAAGAAAAATAAAAGAGGTATGTCGATGGTACAAGCCGCCATCGCATACAGGGATAATGAGGAAGAGCAGGAAAGTGAACAAATGCTCAGAAGCAAGAAACTAGCAATAGATAAATGCTACCCGGTGTTACCACATGGGGGACAAGACTCAAAGGGAACAACTGAGAAAGATCCATTAATGTCTCATTTATTGAACTCACCACCCCCATACACATCGAGTATTGTTGGACCCCCGAGACGTATTGTTATACCACGCCCTAGCGCACGAAAAGCAGCTCTTGCACAAGCACCAGCTCCTCTTCAGCTGGTTCCTACTTCTCCGGCGCAGCCCTCTCAAGGGCCGCCGCCTTTGCTACATACTCCTTCTACTTCCATGACTTTGCCTACTGCTCCAACTATCCACTATGATACTACGTCTGCTACTGCCTCAACTTCCTCTGCTGTTGCCTCGACTTCCTCTTTACATCAGCCTGTCTTTTCTGGCGCATCTGCCTCGCCGCAAGCTTCTCCTTCTGTCAGACAGAGAGTGGCAAGTACTGTCACTGGTCTATTCTCGCCTTTCTTTGGGTCGCCTAAAACGACCCCTAAACCAGAACGTAGACAGTTGCGTAGTCAACTACCCGACTACGAGGAAAGAGAAGTACTGAATGAGTTAGCACGCAAATGGGTTACTGATACTGTAAGGTATGATCTTCAGTCTGTTATGGAAGTTTTCCGTCAGTGGGATCCAGCCACTCAAAGATACGTATTTGAGGAAATGTGTGTATACCTCTGGGAAGACGTACGAGACAATGACCCAAAACGCAGAATACAGGAACTAACCCGCATGCGATTCAAATTTTATGAAGGCATGATTATAGGCGCAGATGTTGAGAAAGCAATGGATTTGCTGTTATCTTATAGGAGCACAGGAAACAGCTCTAGATCGTTCGATGAGGACGATGTGTCTGGTAGGAAAAGGGCACGACAGTACCCCATGAGAGAGGTTCCCCCGGTATGGAGGGAAGGCGATGCGAACGCGCAACCGCCTGTTCCACCGCATTTCCAGCGTGTATGGGTACATGTCCCCTGGAAAAGATCCGAAGTGTTAGCACTCAAACAGACACTACCTGATCCCCGTAAAAACCCAGCAGGATATTACAAAGAGTTGTCACAGACTGCCAGCTCATGTATAATGAATTTAGCAGATATTGACATGTTGTTTGGGAATGTTGTTCCGCATCCTTTATGGAGTAAAATCCGTCATGCGGACCGTGATCAAGAACTAGGTGACTCATGGGCTAATATCACAGCTACTGATGCCAGACAAATCGGTGGCTCTAAACCCGAGCCTTTGATAGCAGACCTTCCTGGTAGGATTATCGCGTACATGAAAACGTTAATGCCTGAGTTACGCGTAAATTGGGACAAGCTATCCGCATGCAAACAGAAGAAAGATGAGAATGTGTCCGACTTTTTCACGAGATTTGAGGAGACTTTCACTGATCACAGTGGTCAGGACATGGCTACCGAGGGTGGTCAAAGATTGTTTGTAGACAAATTTGTACATAATCTGCTCCCTGAACTATGCAATAAATTGAAAGATTCAGAGAGTGCTTGGGCTGTCTCCACGTCAGCACAGATTTTAGCCACAGCCCAGTACTATGAAAATAGACGCAAAGACGAGCTAGATAAGTCTGAGAAAAAGACTAAAGAACTAAAGACTAAAGTTCTCCTCCAACAAGCGTATCCGCCTCGCACTCCTAGTCAGCCCAATTATCAGCAACCACAGCAGTATTCGAGAAACGCACAAGGAAACGAGTTTTCCCACCAGCGTTCTCCGTATGGCCCGAATCAATGTGCATATTGCAAAGAAGAGGGTAATTTCAAAAGTAATTGCCAAGCTCTTGCACGACGTTTAAACGGTGCTTCTGGCGCAAGAGGTAGAGGTGTTCAACAGGCTCCTAGAGGTAGGGGCCGTGGAAACTTCCCCCAGAACACCAATTCCTTCCCGCCTCAGAATTCTATGAATAGCTTTGACCAACAGGATAATGCGTCCTCCAGGTCAGCTCAGTACTATGCAGATGACTATTACGCAGAAAACGAGAATGAGGGTAATAATTGCTAGGACAGCCATGGACAAAGAGAGGGAGTTGTTTCAGTTCCAGTAGATCAGAATGGACCTTACGTCGAGGTGATCACATCCGGAGTATCGGAGCCATTTCTGCTGGATACTGGTGCTACATAAAGTTCGATTATGCACTCAAAACTTCCTGGCGCACCTTTGTCCGGCGAAATGAATGTTTCAGTAGGTTTTTCTGGCGCCCCTGTTAGAAACCCGATCTCCAATCCCATGCCCCTTTCTGTTGGCCCATGCGCATTAGAAGCACCCCTCATTCTTACCACAGGTTGTGGCGAAAATTTGTTAGGTTTGGATTTACTGAAGAGACTATATGCGACCTTGTACTGTTCTCCTTCGGGAGTACAACTTACGCTTGGTAAGAAAGTGATTTCTCCGATGTATTTGTCAAGAGAAAGCATTCCGACTGAATTGTCATCTCTTCCCGATGTACTTTGGGCGAAGGGTTCAAATGATGTAGGTCGTTTGGAGATAGCACCGTATGTCATAACATTGAAAAGTAACGTCAGGTTGCCACGCATTCCCCAATATAGAATGTCAAAAGAATGTGAAAAGGCTTTGCTAGAAATAATCCACGATCTAATTGTGAAAGATGTCATTGAAGAAACTACAGGCAACATTTGTAACAGTCCAGTTTTGCCTGTCTTAAAGCGTACCGATCCTTCACAGCCCCCTGTGTACCGATTTGTGATTGATCTCAGGGAAGTGAATAAGATCGTTGTACCGCAGTTTCCAGTCGTCCCCGACATCACTGCCTTATTGACAATGGTTCCAGCCTCAGCCAATTGGTTTTCAGTGATCGACCTGAAGAATGCCTTCTTCAGCATCCCGATCGCCGAAGAGAGCCGAGACATTTTCGGATTCAATTTAGGAGGTCGAAGTTTCCGTTTTAGACGCGCTCCCCAGGGCTACTGCGAGAGTCCATCAATATTCAGTCAGGCTCTGAAAACGCAACTTGATACGATTACTCTACCTGGTGGCGCGACTCTGATTCAGTATGTAGACGATCTACTGATCGCTGCAGACACTGAAGCAATTTGCAAGAAAGCCACGCTGTCCTTGTTGCGTCATTTATGTGACATGAAGCACAAAGTCTCGCTTTCCAAACTTCAATTTTGCCGACAAGAAGTAACCTACTTAGGTCACATCTTATCGAAGGAGGGAATGAGACTGACCCCAGAAAGGATACAGGCAATTGCAGAATTGAGTATCCCAAGGACACAAAGAGAAGTGCGTGCTCTCTTGGGCATTACATCGTATTGTAGACAATGGATACCGAACTTCTCACTGTTGGCCAAACCTTTGCTGGCATTAATGCGTAAGGACACACCCAATCCTTTGCCTTGGTCTGAAGATTGTCAGGCGAGTTTCCATGAGTTGCGTGATGCATTATGTTCGGCTCCTGTGTTGGGCAACCCCGACTACAGCAAGCCGTTTACATTATGCGTCCACGAGAAGGAAGGTTGCGCATTATCAGTCTTGACGCAGCACTTTGGGGACAAACAACGCCCATGTGCATACTTCTCCGCGACTCTAGATCCCGTAGCTAAAGCATTACCGAGTTGCTTGAGGGCCACTGCCGCAGCGGCTGTCTGTATTCGACAGTCGGCTGGGTTAGTCATGAATAATACTCTGACCGTTATGGTCCCGCATGCAGTAGATATCCTACTGAACAGGACAAAAACACAGCACCTAATTAGTGCTCGACTATCCAGCTATGAATTGACCCTGTTAGCTAGTCACATTCACATAAAAAGGTGTGATACACTCAACCCTGCTACATTATTACCCATTCTAACAGAGACAGATGAGGTCGACAAACATGATTGCTGCTTTAGGACAGAGGAAGAGACCAAAGGGAGAGTAGATTTGAAAGACACTCCCCTTCCCGAATGTAATGATAACTTATGGGTTGATGGTTCATGTTTCAAGTTGCCGAATGGTGATACGACTGCAGCATATGCCGTGACAACATTACACACGATTGTAGAGACAGCTCGCATCCCCCAGAATTCTGCACAAACAGCGGAGTTAGTCGCACTCACAAGAGCATGTGTATTGGCGAAAGGAAAACGAGTAAATGTGTACACTGATAGTCAGTACGCCTTTGGCGTCGCCCACAGTTTTGGAAGATTGTGGCGTGAACGTGGGTTCCTGACATCGCATGGTGCAAAGATACAACATGGCCAGCTAGTACACGACCTTCTCGAGTCACTGACCTTGCCCCTACAGGTTGCAATTGTGAAATGTAGCGCGCATAGAAAGATCCGAGATGATGTTGGTCGAGGGGATGCATTTGCCGATGAAGTCGCGAAAGAGACTGCAAGGAACACAATGAGTCGGATGTATGTAGTAGGCCCTGCTAGATGGACCCCTGATGTAGGTATGTGTGAAGACACCATTGAAAGTGTAAAGACTATACAAGCTGACGCTACTGAGAGAGAAGTGAATGAATGGAGAGAAAGCAAAGGTAGGTTAGACGCGAATGGTTGTTGGGTCGAACTGTCAGAACATCAGCGATGGTTGTTACCCGACGCTTATGTGCTCGCAGTGGTAACGATGGCCCATGGAATGGCGCACATCAGCGTAAAAGGAATATGTAAGCTGTTGGCCCCAGTATGGCAGAATAGTGGTATCCCAAAATGTGCAGAGAATCTGGTCAGAAACTGTATGGTGTGTTTGAAACACAATCCCGGTAGGGGAACCCCAACCCCAGCTGGTCATTTCGCCCCTCCAACATACCTGTTTGAGGTCTTGCAACTCGATTTCATTCACATGGAAAGGTGCAACAACCTGAAATATGTCCTTGTTGTTGTTTGCGCTTTCTCCAGGTGGGTAGAAGCATACCCCCTTAAGAACAACACTGCCTAGTCAACTGCTAAAGCCCTTGTCAAGGAATTCTTCCCTAGATTCGGCATGCCTAGGATTGTCTGGAGTGATAATGGAAGTGAATTTGTGGGACGAGTCATGAAGAGAGTGTGTGAGTGTCTAGGCATCCGCCAAAAGTTCCATGCTGCAAACCACCCCCAGTCGGCAGGATTGGTAGAGTGCTATAACGGCACTTTAAAATTGAAACTGGCCAAGATCCAAGCCAGCACAGGCCTCAAGTGGCCAGATGCCCTGCCTTTAGCACTCCTGTCTACCAGAATGATTGTCCATTCTAGACTGGGACTTAGCCCACACGAAATCGTGTTTGGGCGCCCAGCTAATATATGGGGAGTACCGAGGCCAAGAAAGCTCAATGAGATCGAGTACCCTGTACTATTTGACTATTTGCACGAATTGACAACTAAACTGCATACTTTGCATCAACAGGTCCACAGCTCCTCTCCACCGGCGTCCGACGATCCAGGCCACGCCATCAAGCCCGGCTCCTGGATCCTGATTCGGAATTTCAGACGTACCAAGAACGAGGAGCCTCGCTGGACCGGACCTTTCCAGGTTTTACTGTCTACCCGCTCTGCAGTACGTGTCCACGGCAAGAAACATTGGGTGCACGGCGCCCACTGCAAAAGGGTCCCGTTGCCCCTTCCATACGACCGATGGGTCCAGCAAGGAGTCGCTGACTCCGAGACTGAAGTCGTACCACGTTTTGTCCCCTTCATCGATGCACGATTAAAAGGAACTGGTACCAACAAAGAGAGCGATTGCATTCTGCAAGGATCTGTGCCACCGTCGCTGCAGTTGGACATTACGGAACCAGAAACACTGTTTGAAGATCACGCCGTGCTTGGAAAAGAACGATATAATCTAAGGTCAAGACCAAAGAACTGACATACTCGAACTAGTGCGATCTTCCCTTTTCCCATGAACTATTTTTGATTCCACAGCTCTCTCGCCCAGGGAACTAGCTCATTTTTGATTTTCGAACCGCCATCCGGTTCTGCTGCTAAGGCCGCGGTTGAAGTCTGAGGAGTGCAGCCGGGGACGCCTAGGTCAACGGTTCTGGTCAGTCTGAGGGAGTCACCCCGGACTGGACAGAGCGCACATCTTGGCAGAAGCAACCACCCACCGCGGGCAGCAACTAGAGGATGGAGTTTCCAGGGGTTGAGAGACCTGCTAGACACATGACCTTTGAAAAGAAAATATGTACTATAATGGCGAGAAGACGAACTCTAGCGTTAAGCATCTTAATGTTGTGTAGTATAATAATGTTTTTGACTGGCTTTGCTCTGTTCATCTTTCGAGTTCCATTCATACACAACACACAACCCGCACCTTCTCCCACTGACCCTACACACTCCTTTCACCCCCTACCTGAACACGAGTCTGCCAGAAGACTGGAATTCGCAAATAACTCCTTTGTCCAGCTCCTACACCAGCACCAGTCTATTATGAACGCATCGAACTGTTGGATATGCGGACTCATGCCACACACTGCAGATAAGGGCATCCCTTATTTTGTCCTGCCATTTAGTTATTTCGGTTCCCTGTGGGCTTTCCAGACTATGTTCCTGTATTCCCTTGAACCCTACATTTGAGGGGAGAACTCAAACAATAAGGCTCTAGTGGCAGGGATCCGAAATATGAGTAGAGATATTGACACGGTTAGAGCAACTCCCAAGGATGAGTTTACCCCATACAGCAGGTGGAACATCACCAAGTATGGGATTTCCTTAAGTGAAATCCAGAAATCAACTAAATCCTCCCCAGTCTGGATAGTACCCCACCGAGGTCACTTATGTCTGCAAGGTATTGGCAGGGATCCCAAAGCGCAGTTGGGGAAGAGCCTATGTACGGAGACGTATGTGTTCGCCTCTCGAACTTCCCCTCCATTCTTGGCGGCTAAAGGCACCTATTTCGTCTGCCATGACAAAGCCTACACATGGTTGCCCCCTGACTTCCCGGGCACATGCTTTATCTCGTTTCTGCTGCCACCCACCTACACGGCCGGGGCAGATTACCATCGGACAAGGATAGTTAGGGGTGTCGTGAGTCAAGACGACACCGCGGGTCAGGAGTTTGGAGACTTCGCAAAGGGTTTTCTGCCATTTTGGGGGCCCATGGTGAACAGCAGGAACATTAGACAACTGACGAGAATAGTTGAATCCGCCGTGACTGAAACGGCCGGTGCCCTTAACAACCTGACAGCTGAGCTTCAGTTGGATCGACTTATGACCCTTCAGAACCGGGTTGCCCTAGATGTCATACTTGCAGACCGTGGTGGTGTGTGCAGAGTGATCCAATCTAGTTGCTGCATTTTCATCCCCGATAATGCTCCGACAGTGTACCAGGCCATCTCCAAATTACACAAAATATCTGATTCCCTTCACACCGAAAAAGGGGATTGGTCTCTGCTAGGGTGGTTCTGGGAACTGATCTCTGCCTGGGGATGGAAAACCCTGATCTTCATTGGGATGATCTTAGCCGTTCTGTTTATGTTCTGCCTGTTTGTGCAGTGCGCTCCTGCAATATGTGGCCTCTGCGCCACCTCATGTGTAAGGAAGCCTGTGTCAAGGGACGAATTGAGCAACAGAATGATGCTACAGCAGCATCTCCGTGAATTCATCAATACAGACTTGGACTCAGATTAGTGTGGGTTATTGCCTAATATGAGGGCAAAAGGAGGGTCTGTGGTACTGCAGATTTGGACCCCGCTGTTTTACAGATATCGAGGTCCAACACTCGCGTCATAAAATATCGTCGTACCATGACGAATTTGGTATCTACGAACCGGTAATGATCAGGACATTATTCCTATGTATTTGCGTCACGATTGAGTGATGCTAACACCCCTAAATCTTGGTTTCCGTCCCGAACCCTCGAACTCCATTTTGTAAACGGCATCCATCTTAGGAAAGGCCTGGAAAAGGCCTGGAAAAAAGACCCATCCACCAGCAACAAGGACGCCTTCAAAAGCGCCATCCGTACTCACCACCAACTGATCCGAAAAGCCAAGAAAACAGCATTCAAAGATCGAGTTGACAACAACGCCCACAACAGCAAGGAACTTTTCAACATCGTCAAGGAATTTTCCAACCCCTCGGCCAACTCCAACGACATCACCCCCTCTCAAACCCTCTGAGATTCCCTAGCCTCTTTTTTCCACAACAAGATTGCTGACATCCACAACAGCTTTGACAACCAACCCGGAAGCCAACCCACCCTACCATCAGCTGACCATCTTCCCCCCGTTAACACCCTTAACGCCTGGAAGCCAATCTCCACTGAGGACACCATCCGCCTGATGAACTCCATCCACTCTGGATCCCCCACAGACCCATGCCCTCACCACATCTTCAACAAAGCAGACTCCGTCATAGCTCCGCACCTCCGAGACGTCATCAACTGCTCCTTCAACTCCGCTACCTTCCCAGAAGACTGGAAACACGCTGAACTCACCGCCCTTCTGAAAAAACCAACAGCAGACCCCACCGAACTCAAAAACTACCGCCCCATCTCGCTTCTTCCATTCCCGGCCAAAGTCATCGAGAAAGCCGTCAACAACCAACTCGCCGCCTTCCTCGAAGCCAACAAATCCCTCGACCCCTCACAATCTGGCTTCCGAGCCAAACACAGCACTGAGACCGCCCTCATCGCAGCAACAGACGACATTAGAACTCTGCTGGACAATGGAGACACAGTCGCCCTCATCCTCCTCGACCTCTCTGCAGCCTTCGACACAGTCTGCCACAGCACCCTTTTACAACGCCTCAGAAACATCGGAATCCAAGGAAAGGCACTGGAATGGATCACTTCGTTCCTCACCGGAAGAACCCAGAGAGTCCGCCTCCCACCTTTCAAATCCGAGGCCACCAAAGTCATCTGCGGCGTACCACAAGGATCCTCACTCAGTCCCACCCTCTTCAACGTATACATGAGCCCCCTTGCGGCCATCGCCCGCCAACACAACCTCAACATCATCTCTTACGCGGATGACACTCAACTGATCCTATCTCTCACCAAGGACCCCAGCACCGCCAAAACTAACCTACACGAAGGAATGAAAGAAGTCGCCGAATGGATGAAACAAAGCCGTCTGAAACTGAACTCAGACAAAACAGAAGTCCTCATCTTAGGTAAATCCCCCTCTGCATGGGACGACTCCTGGTGGCCGGAAGCCCTCGGAAATGCACCCATCCCGACAGACCACGCACGGAACCTTGGCGTCATCCTGGATTCTTCACTCTCAATGAACAAACAAGTCAGCGCCGTATCCTCTTCCTGCTTTAACATTCTTTGCATGCTCAGAAAAACATTTCGCTGGATCCCCTCCGAAACAAGGAAAACAGTCACCCACGCTCTAGTCACGAGCCGACTGGACTACGGAAACACCCTATACGCAGGTACCACCGCTAAACTCCAGAAGAAACTACAACGTATCCAAAACGCCTCAGCCAGGCTCATATTAGACATCCCACGCAACGAACACATCTCTGGTCACCTTAAAGACCTCCACTGGCTACCCGTCAATAAGAGGATTACTTTCCGACTGCTTACCCACGCACACAAATCACTCTACGACATCGGACCAGATTGCCTCAACTCTCGACTGTCCTTTTACACCCCCTCCCGACAACTTCGCTCTTCCAGCCAAGCCTTCGCCACTGTACCTCGCATCAACAAGACCACCATGGGAGGCAGATCCTTCTCATACCTGGCTGCCAAAACATGGAACTCACTCCCCGCTTACCTGCGCCTCACCCAGAATCACCTAGCGTTCAGAAAGCAGCTTAAAACGTGGATTTTTGACAAATAATCCTCCTCCCCTTCCTAAGCGCCTTGAAACCCTCTGGGTACGTAGTGCGCTATATAAATGCTATGACTTGACTTGACTTGACTCATATAAGTCAATCGATTAAAGCCGATCTAAAGGACACGTCCTCTGTAGCTGACTTCCCCATGACCTGGCCGAAGCTGCCTCCAGCCAAGCCTGCTCGGGCAGCTCCTCGCCCAGTGGCCGAGCAAGATATCATCAAGGCACAACATGTCATGAACCATTCACCACATACAGACTATGTTTTCCCTACACACACACACCTGTCCATGATTCTTGTTTATGACCCGTTTTATGATGGGAGGGTGCTCGACCTTATTGGCATTTCATCGATATCTGATGGGAGTTCTGGATTTGGCGGGGTAATCCATCACCAACCGGACATCTGAAATATGTGCTGACCAGCATGACTTCGCTCTTTGTATTGTTACGAAAATATGTGTATAGCCATATCATAAACTCAAGAATTCTTGCCTACAGCTATTATTTATGTATATAAGGAGAAGGCTGGTTCTGTAAAAATGAACAGTCTCCTGAGAACTTACGGCCCGAGTTGTCGTACTTCTAGGACGCATGTTACTTGGTTGCAGCCAATAAAACTCGATCATTGACTTCACCTAGAAGACTCTGTGTTTCTGTAAGTCCAGAACAGGGAGAACCTAGAGGTCTTCGGGTGTGATCCCCTGGCACCACCGGGTCTCTAAAAACCCGGCACCTCAGAGAGTAGTGTCCAGGATGACCCCAAGATTGCGGGCAAAGAGGGACGGCAGGGGGCAGGTACCAAGAACAGAAGGCCACCAGTCCATTGAACAAATCTCACTCTTGCCCCCAAAAATGAGGACCTCCGTCTTCTCCCCACTCAACTTAAGGAAGTTCTTGACCATCCATCCGGCGACCACCTCCATACAGTTTTTAAAGTTATGGGCAGTTATGGTCACAGATTGAGAGATAGAGACCATAATCTGCGTGTCGACGGCGTAGGAAAGAGCTTCCAACCCAAAGGATCTTATGAGCCTGGCGAGTGGGGCCACATAGACGTTAAAAAGCGTCGGGCTCAAAGAAGAGCCCTGAGGCACCGCACACTTCACAGGCTTAATGGGTGACATAAACTCGCCCAGCTTAACCCTCTGTTTCCGTTGGTCAAGGAAGGATGATAAGAGGCTAAGTGCGGGACCCTTGACTCCCAGCTCACTGAGTCGGTTGGCCAGAATGGTGGGGGACAGGGTGTCGAAGGCCGCCGTGAGGTCTAATAACACCAGTAAGGTGGTCTGGCTTGTGTCGACCTTGGACCGGATGCTATCGACAACCACTGTGAGCGCCGACTCAGTGCTGTGAATCCTACGGAAGCCATGTTGTGAGGGATCCAGGGCATTGGTACTGTCAAGGAAAGCACTCAGACGAGAGTTAAGATATGCCTCCAGGAGTTTAGCAGGGGCAGGGAGAAGGGAAATGGGACGAAAGTTCTTTAATATCCCAGGATCTAAAGTGGATTTTTTCAGTAAGGGCTTGACAATGGCCAGTTTCCAAGAAAGGGGATAATCCCCCTCTGAAATGGCCAGATTCATTAAATCCATCAAAGGGGGCAGAATGGTCTGTCTGCAATCTTTAAGAATCCTTAAAGGACAGGGGTCAAGCGGCGACCCGGACTTTAGCTTGTCCAGCAGCATGCTGAGATGTTCAATAGTGATGGGGGGAAACTGAAAGAGGGAATGGGAAGGGGCAGGCGGTTGGGTTTCCGATATAGGGATTATGGGGATGGAAAGTGGGGAACTGGAATTAAGGGCTTCCAGGTCTGTGTAGATATCCAAGATCTTCACATGGAAAAATGTGGAGATCTGGTCACACAGGGCCTGGGAGGCTGTTATAGGATCAGGTGTCTGAATAAGGGAAAGGTTGTCAACTATCTTAAACAAATCCCTAGGTGACTTAAGAGAGGACGTTAGTTTGGAGTAATGCGCCTGTTTTTCTGTCAGAACCGAGGCTTTATAATCTTTGAGAAGGATTTTATGTTTATTTTTCTCTATGGTGTCCAAGTGTGCCCTCCAGAGCCTTTCCTGCCTCCTGCATCCTTGTCTGAGAATCCTAAAGGATTCCGAGAACCAGGGGGCCGAAGGCCGTTTCCTGGCAGAATAGCGTTGCCGGGCTGGTGCGAGCGAGTCGACAGCCTCCGCTATGGTGTTAGAAAGGTCAAGAGCCGCAGTGTGAGCATCCCCAATAGGCCGGGATTTAAGAGTGGATAGAAAAGGAGTAAGGGAGTCGTTGTTAATTTCCCCAAAATTCCTCCTCAATACCCACTTGGTGTAATCAGGCTGGGGGCCGGTGGGAGAGGAGAAAGAAAAATCAAGGGGAACGGCGAAATGGTCCGACCATGACAGGGGAAGGGGGATGCCGGTCTGGAGGCGGGGATCGTTACAAAATACTCCGTCCAGGGTGTGCCCAGCTAAATGGGTGGGACTAGTCACTAATTGTGACAGGCCACACGAAGCTAAGGAGTCCAACAGATGGGTCGTGTCAGGGGAATTATGATTTTCCAAATGGAAATTAAAATCCCCTAAAATAGTAAGACTAGGTCTGTCAATATAGGGCTCAATAATCTTAAGGAGTTCTAAGCTAAAAGCAGACCTAAGGCCAGGAGGTCTGTAGATCAGTATCCCGGTAAAGGAGATCGTGGGGGAGGGATTCAGAGTGAAATGCATCGCCTGAAGATGTTCGAGCGAGGAGGGTAGATGGACAGTCCGACATTTTATGGAGCTATGGTACAGTATCCCCAAGCCCCCTCCCACTCGACCCACTCTGTCCATTCTGGCCAGAGAGTACCCTTCAGGGATGGCATTTAACAAGTCTGGTTCAGACGAGTCCGTGGCCCATGTTTCAGTAATAAAAGCCCAGGAGGGTTTTCTCTGTGAAATAAAATCCTTAAAGGAGATGTTATTTTTGACCAGCGAGCGGGAATTAATAAGGAAACCCGTATGAACAGCGGTAGACGAAGGATGTGGCATACTGGGAGGAAGTCAGCAATTTGCCGTATCAGAGGCTTTACGCTGGGTAGTTGTGTCATTACATCCTCAGACTAGAGCGGTTGCAAACGTTTCAGGGGCGGAGGTGTAATGGCAGGGCAGTTTAGATGGTTTCAGCGCTCGCAGAGCAGAAAAGGAGTATAGGGGTTTACCTTCGATATAGGGAGGCGAGGGGGCAGCATACCTGGCCCCTGGTGCCTCCTTGTCGCTGACGGGCGCACCATTTCACCATTGGCGGTCTTGATGGGTAGTATAGATTGGTTAGTCTCTAGCCTCAAAATAAATGGATCTATAAAAATAACAAACAGTAGAAGGGATCAAGGGCAACCCTGCCTTGTACCTCTAGTCACTTTGATGGTATCAGATATAGCCCCATTAACCATGACCACTGCTTCAGGATTGGCATACATCGTCCAAACAGCTTTGATGAAGTGGTCCCTAATCCCGCTTTTTGACATGGCTGTCCATAGATACTGCCAGGAGACCCTATCGAATGCTTTTTCTGCATCTAGCAGTATCAGGGCCATAGGGTCTCCTGCTACTTCTGCCATGTCAAAAAGCGTGATCACCCTCTGAATGTGGTTGATCTCCCTGGGACAAAACCATGTTGCCTAACCGATATGAATTAATGGTGAGAGTCTACTTGCTAACAGTTTAGAATATATTTTTGAATCGTTGTTTATTATTGTAATTGGACATTATGCGCCAAGTTCTGTGGGGTCTTTATTTTTTTGGGGGAAAATAATAATGTTTGCCTGGGCCCAAGATTCCGGAGGGCGTCCACCTTGAAAAACATGTATCATTAAATTAGTTAGGATGTCTTTCAGTGCACTGCTAAATCTGGCATAAAATTCCACGGTAATTCCATCTAGGCCAGTTTCTTTGCCCGAGGGTAGGCCATTTATTGAAAGCAGAATTTCTACCCAGTCTGGAGTATCTGAGAGACTGTCTTGGTCTGATTGAGATAGGCGGGCCGTGTGACTAGATCTAAATATTCATCAATTTTAACCTGATTGTTACCAATCTCAGTATAAAGATCCGAATAATACCTCTTGAAAGCTTCCCTGATTTCTTTGGGGTCATGAGTTAATCCATGGATAGGGTCTCTAATTGCTTTAATCGTATTTTCTGAGTTCTGCTGTCTTATACGAATTATTACAAGGAACAAGGGAACCCAAAAGTAGCAATAGGTCTGGGACCTTTGGGAATATAATGTTTCAAAAGACAGTGGCCCCAAACATTAACAGTAAAATAACAATCAGAATAAATATAGACCAAAATTGAAATCTATATTTTTAAACTGTCCAGCCGGACACAATTTAATAGTATAAATATTTGTATGTGACAGAGGAGATGAAATAACAATTGCCAAGCGGGGCACAGCCTGTGTCCTACTATCACATATGACATACAAGTAAGACAAACAAAAGAAACAGGGCAGTCTGTAAGTGCTTTAGATTTAAACAGACGATGGTAAAATACACTTTGCGTGATCTATTCAATAAAATGTCAAAAATCATCAAGTGTAAAGTGTCGACGACGTTTCGATCCCTGTTAGTATGGGATCATCATCAGGACATGTAATCATATGCCTTAGTGTCAAGGAATTAGACAGAGACGTCAGTTTGATTAAAATAACTTTATATGAACCGATTAAACTTTTAGCTTTCAGCAAGAAGCAAGGTCCTACCGGCCAATTAAGGCAATTGTGGCAAATGGGGACAGTTATCAATTTAAATAAATGGCAACCGGTTCCGAGATGAAGCTCGAGTGCCGGATTTAGAAATACAGATTGTAGCCAGAAAAAAGAGCCAGGTTCGGCCGTATTGGGGGTCTATTGCACGGATCGAGTCATCCGGAAAGAAGAGACAGAGTCTGCCGCAATGGGGGTCTGTTGTGTCGGTCGAGTCAATACTCGCTCCGTTCCGACAATGATAATGTCACAAATTAGTTGTTTGGATACAAATGAATGGGGAAAAAAGAAGAAGAGCACCATAGACAAAAGCTATGAAAATGTGGTCAACCATTCTACCTCACCATAAGACTACCAAATTCAAAACATCTCTTTGTTGAAACTATAAAAATAAGTTGATTTGCTTTTTCATAGCTGTTGCCTATGGTGCTCTTCTTCTTTTTTCCCCATTCATTTGTATCCAAACAACTAATTTGTGACATTATCATTGTACATATAGTCGTGAGTGTGTGTTGTGTATGAGAGGATGAGTTATGAGTGTAAATGTTGATCAACTTGGTATGTCAGGATGTTTTTTCATTTCCTTTGCCATTAATTGTTGTGCTATTAATGTCTGTTTCAAGAAAATGTCATTTTTATGAATAGTGGTCCTTGTATTGTTTGTGTTCGATATTGTATTGAGTTTCTGGTTAACTTTGAACCAACTAATTCTTTCTAAAAAATTCATTTCATAAAATAAAAAAAGATTTAATCTGTGAACTGTGTCACTGCCCCGCACTTAGTTTAATTATTTGCGCGTAGGAAACTTATTTGAAATAGAGGTTGCAGTACTGGCTTTCTGGTTGTTTAGTACTCTTCTATAGTCGCCATGATCTGATGTCGGCGTCTGATGTCGGTGTTCTTGCTATACACCACGGCAGGTTTTTTTCCTCCAGAGGGTCACCAACAGCCGATCCGGCAATAGTTTAGATAGTTGGAATCCATTACACAGCACGGCAACAGCAACGCTCAGAGCGTCAGACAAGGTACAGGGGTCGGGACCTCGCAGAGCTCAGCTTACTGCTCCGATCATACCAACGCCATCTTGCCTCTCCCATTTGAAGGATTTCAATCACCATATGGTTTACAAGCATTTCAAGATGGAGGGCATCCATCGATTGACGGATCTTCTGAAACAAGGAGACTGGATGGTCCGGTTGGACCTGAAGGACGCCTACCTATCTGTTCCAATCTTTCCTCCTCATTAGAGGTTTCTGCAATTCCAGTGGAGAAACCGGTGGTACGCATATATGGTCCTTCTATTCGGTCTTTCTTCAGCTCCATGGTGTTTCACCAAAGTGTTGAAACCAGTGGTGGCCTATCTCAGGGAACAGGGGATTCACTTGATTGTGTATCTAGGCGATCTCCTGATAATGACACAAACGCCAAAAATGGCGGCACAGCTTCTGCGCACGACCATTGCTACGCTGCAGAACCTTGGGTTCGTGATCAACAAAGTAAAATTCGTGCTATGCCCGGTACAGGAGGTAGAATTTCTGGGGTTTGTCATCAACTCACAATCAGCTCAGTTGAGTCTTCCCCGTTCCAAACTGCTCAACGTGCAGAAAGAGCTTCGCTCTCTGTTGTCCAAACATGTAGTCTCGTTGAGAATGATAGCCAGGATGGTGGGTCTCCTGGCGTCATCTATTCAGGCAATTTTCCCGGGACCCCTCCATTATTGAGCTCTTCAGAGGTTGAAGATTCCACATCTGCAGGGGGGCCTTTCATACATGGACCTGGTTCCTCTGTCATCTGAGGTTTGTCAGGAGCTTCAATGGTTGCTCAGCCCCGTAGATGTGTGGAACGGTCGGGCCATTTTTGGCTCCGTTCCGGAAATAGTCATAGAGTCCGACGCCAGCCGTTGGGGCTGGGGAGCGCGTTGCGGAAATATCTCCACAGGAGGACGATGGTCTCTTCAGGAGCTAGAGTTACATATCAATTGTCTGGAGCTGCTCGCCGGCTCTTTCGCCATCAAGACACTCTCGCCCAAAGAGGTCTCATGTTGCATCCTTCTGAGGATGGACAACATTTCGGAGGTATGTTACATCAACAAACTGGGAGGTACAAGATCCTCCATGTTAGTAGAGATAGCGAAAGATTTTTGGCACTATTGCCTAAGTCACCAGATATCTGTTGTAGCCGAATATATTCCAGGTCAGTCGAACGTGGTGGCAGACTGGCATTCCCGCCATATCCGAGACTACAGCGATTGGCAACTCCAACCACGGATGGCTCAGTGGTTACAGGCGATCTGGGGTCCTTGTCAGATCAACCTCTTTGCATCCAGACTGAATCGGCAGATGTCTCCGTTTTTCAGTTGGAGACCGGATCCGCTAGCCTTGGCGACGGATGCTTTCACTCAGAACTGGGCTCAGTCTCTGAATTATGCCTTTGCCCCATTCATATTGATTCCACAGGTGTATTCACCCCCTTATGGAAGTCGCAACCTTGGTTTCCGAGCCTTCTGGAGGTGAGTTGCGACTTCCCCAGGAAGATTCCAGAATCCCCGACAATACTCCAGGACCCTCATGGAGAGACGCACCTACTAGTAATGACGGGGCGTCTGTCACTGATGACCTAGAGACTCTCCGGCAACGTTGGCAAATGCCAGGATTTTCGGAGCAGGCTTCCGCCTTTATCAATCAAGCCTGGGCTCCTTCCACAAGGAAGAGATATTCCTCAGCTTGGAAATGCTGGGTGTATTGGTTCGTGGAACCGCACATGGATCCAGTAGGGGCGGGATTACCCTGTGTTGTAAATTTCCTTTCCCTGAAAGCCTCGGAGGGTTTACCTTACCGGTCGTTTATTAATTTCCCTCTGCAATTTCGGCGGGTCACTCTCAAATTGAAGGAAAACCTGTGGGTATGCATCCGCTTATTTGTAAACTTCTGAAGGGTATTAGAGTAGCAAATCCACCTAAACCTAAATATACCTCTTTATGGGACGTCTCTCGTGTTCTTTCCCTGTTTAATCTTTGGCCCCAAAATTATACTTTAACAAGGAAGCAACTCTCAGCCAAATTGGCAATCTTGTTATATCTTGCGGATGTCAAGGCCTTGGACATTACAGGTGGGGTATTTACTCCGGAAGGGGTTTCCTTTAATATTACTGCCAGGACTAAGACAATGTCCAGAAGTATTGATTATCATGCGTTTCCCACCAATGTTAAATTTTGTGTTGTGCAATGCCTTAAGGCTTATGAGGAATGTACAAGGTCTTTACGGCCGACTGGTGTTACGCAATTATTGATTGCTTTACAGAAACCGTTCAAGCCTGTCACTGCGGCTACTATACAAAAACCACAGTTGATGGACAGAATGCAGAACAATGTCATACATTCACCCCAGTACAGAGACCTGGGCCTAAATCCATCGTTTTTTTAACACTCCACCCCACCCCAGTTCAGACATGGCCATATGCAAATCAGTCTGACCCTGTGCCTCATGGGAACAGTCCAGCCCGAACTGCCAAGTAACGCCTTCCCTGGACCGGAAACAAGCTTCCGAGGACCGGTTTCTGGCATTCCAGCCGTCTTCAGCCCGGCTTGCTTGAATCCAGTGGTGTGGAGAGCATGGGACTCACGTCTGAGCATACCCATCCCACTCGGGTGACAAATGCAAAAACTACAATTGATGGACAGAATGCAGAACAATGTCATACATTCACCCCAGTGCAGAGATCTGGGCCTAAATCCATCATTTTTTTGCACTCCACACCACCCCAGTTCAGACATGGCCATATGCAAATCAGTCTGACCCTGTGCCTCATGGGAACAGTCCAGCCCGAACTGCCAAGCCATGCCTTCCCTGGACCGGAAACAAGCTTCCGAGGAACGGTTTCTGGCATTCCAGCTGTCTTCAGCCCGGCTTGCTTGAATCCAGTGGTGTGGAGAGCATGGGACTCACGTCTGAGCATACCCATCCCACTTGGGGTGACAAATGCAAAAACCACAGTTGATGGACAGAATGCAAAACAATGTCATACATTCACCCCAGTACAGAGATATGGGCCTAAGTCCATCGTTTTTTTGCACTCCACACCACCCAAGTTAAGACATGGCCATATGCAAATGAGTCTGACCCTGTGCCTCATGGGAACAGTCCTGCCCGAACTGCCAAGCCATGCCTTCCCTGGACCGGAAACAAGCTTCCGAGGACCGGTTTCTGGCATTCCAGCCGTTTTCAGCCCGGGTTGCTTGAATCCAGTGGTGTGGAGAGCATGGGACTCACGTCTGAACATACCCATCCCACTCAGGGTGACAAATGCAAAAACCACAGTTGATGGACAGAATGCAGAGCAATGTCATACATTCACCCCAGTACAGAGATCTGGGTCTAAATCCATCGTTTTTTTGCACTCCACACCACCCCAGTTCAGACATGGCCATATGCAAATCAGTCTGACCCTGTGCCTCATGGGAACAGTCCAGCCCGAACTGCCAAGCCATGCCTTCCCTGGACCGGAAACAAGCTTCCGAGGAACGGTTTCTGGCATTCCAGCTGTCTTCAGCCCGGCTTGCTTGAATCCAGTGGTGTGGAGAGCATGGGACTCACGTCTGAGCATACCCATCCCACTCGGGGTGACAAATGCAAAAACCACAGTTGATGGACAGAATGCAAAACAATGTCATACATTCACCCCAGTACAGAGATATGGGCCTAAGTCCATCATTTTTTTGCACTCCACACCACCCAAGTTAAGACATGGCCATATGCAAATGAGTCTGACCCTGTGCCTCATGGGAACAGTCCTGCCCGAACTGCCAAGCCATGCCTTCCCTGGACCAGAAACAAGCTTCCGAGGACCGGTTTCTGGCATTCCAGCCGTTTTCAGCCTGGGTTGCTTGAATCCAGTGGTGTGGAGAGCATGGGACTCAGGTCTGAGCATACCCATCTCACTCAGGGTGACAAATGCAAAAACCACAGTTGATGGACAGAATGCAGAGCAATGTCATACATTCACCCCAGTACAGAGATCTGGGTCTAAATCCATCGTTTTTTTGCACTCCACACCACCCCAGTTCAGACATGGCCATATGCAAATCAGTCTGACCCTGTGCCTCGTGGGAACAGTCCAGCCCGAACTGCCAAGCCATGCCTTCCCTGGACCGGAAACAAGCTTCCGAGGACCGGTTTCTGGCATTCCAGCCGTCTCCAGCCCGGCTTGCTTGAATCCAGTGGTGTGGAGAGCATGGGACTCACGTCTGAGCATACCCATCCCACTCGGGGTGACAAATGCAAAAACCACAGTTGATGGACAGAATGCAGAACAATGTCATACATTCACTCCAGTACAGAGATCTCGGCCTAAATCCATAGTTTTTTTGCACTCCACACCACCCCAGTTCAGACATGGCCATATGCAAATCAGTCTGACCCTGTGCCTCATGGGAACAGTCCAGCCCGAACTGCCAAGCCATGCCTTCCCTGGACCGGAAACAAGCGTCCGAGAACCGGCATATGGCCATGTCTGAACTGGGGTGGCAGAGTGGGCTAAAGAACGGTGATGAATTAAACCCAGATCAGTTGACTGGGGGTGAGTGCTTGCTTTGTCAACCCTCCGTCCATCATTTCCTTTGGTTTTTCTTTGTTCGCCACAAGTTGGCAGGGTATGCTCAGATGTGAGTCCCTTGCTCACTTTGCCACTGGATTCAAGCAAGCCGGGCTGAAGACGGTTGAAATGCCAGAAACCGGTTCTCAGTAGCTTGTTTCCGGTCCAGGGAAGGCATGGCTTGGCAGTTCGGGCTAGACTGTTCCCATGAGGCACAGGGTCGGACTGATTTGCATATGGCCATGTCTGAACTGGGGTGGCAGAGTGGGCTAAAGAACGGTGATGGATTAAACCCAGATCAGTTGACTGGGGGTGAGTGTTTGCATTGTCAACGCTCCGTCCATCATTTCCTTAGATTTTTCTTTGTTCGCCATAAGTTGGCAGGGTATGCTCAGACGTGAGTCCCTTGCTCACTTTGCCACTAGATTCAAGCAAGCCGGGCTGAAGATGGCTGAAATGCCAGAAACCGGTTCTCGGTAGCTTCTTTCCGGTCCAGGGAAGGCATGGCTTGGCAGTTCTGGCTGGACTGTTCCCAAGAGGCTCAGGGTCGGACTGATTTGCATATGGCCATGTCTGAACTGGGGTGGCAGAGTGGGCTAAAGAACGGTGATGGATTAAACCCAGATCAGTTGACTGGGGGTGAGTGCTTGCATTGTCAACGCTCCGTCCATCATTTGCTTTGGTTTTTCACTGCGGCTACTATAACCAGATGGTTAAAATATGAGATGCAGAAAGCTGGTATTGATACTCAGGTGTTTGGGGGTCATTCTGTACAAGGTGCCATGGCCTCTAAGAGTTTCATGTTAGGATCTACTGTTCAGGACATTATGCATTCAGCTGATTGGTCCTCAGAATCTACATTTAAGCAGTTTTATTACAAACCAGTGGGTGATATTTCCTCTGTGGTGTTTCAAGAGCGTTAAACATGCATAATACGAAGCCTCCAGTCCTGTAATAGAATAAAAAATTAGCTAGCTTTCGCACCAAGAATTTTCAATTCTATTAAGGACACGGAGGCGAGGATTATCCCACCCGGTTTATTACATGTATTGTAATATTGCCCGCCCTTGTTTTTTGTCTGTTTTGCAGATGTTACGGGCATTTTTTCTCATTCTTCCAGGTTCTGAGAAAAAGATGGACTTAGTACGTTTCCAGTTAAAGGAATTCTTTACAGTTGATGGTTCTTCCACGTTGGAGGACGTTTATGTTGGACTTCAGTTATTTATGGACTTATGTTCGAAGCAAAGAAAGAGGACGATATCCGGTTTCACCTGGCTCTTATGGGCTATTGCAGGAAGTGATGTGGTGTTTGCATCATGGTAAATGTAGTTTTGTTTATATATACAACAATTTTATTGGCTTCTGTGTGTGGCATTAAAATGAAAGAGAAGCATAATCCTCGCCTCTGTGTCCTTAATAGAATTAAAATTCTTGGCGCGAAAGCTAGCTAATTTTTTATCCTTCTCAGGCAATGCGGTGAGAATCTAGACCTTACTTCCCTCATTGCTCCGTGCCACCTCCTCTACCAGGATTTTCAAAGCTGATCTCAAATCACTCCTCTTTCAAAGACACTTTCAGAACTAATACTGTCATGCTCAGGCCCCTCTTGGAAGTTCACTCATTGTAAATTTGTATTTTTTCTTCCTGTACATTCCTTTCTCCTGCGTGCTTTGTTGGATTTTGTGTTTATGTAACATTCATGTTTAGTTCGTAATGTTGTATTGTGTTTCCACTGTTCTCTTGTAAAGTAACTGGCTCTATTGTACAGTGCCCTGACACCTTCGGGTAATGTCAGCGCTTTATAAAAATACACCAAAAAATACTATGCGCCGCAGGGGCCCGAGTTACACCCCTGGTTTCAACAGAGCCACACTTTGAATTTAGGTTTTAGGACATTACGCACAACGGCTTTACATACGTCAGTTTTGCTTTTATCCGAAGCTGATGGCCCTTAGCTGAATATGCTTAAAAGCAGCACACATTTAACGAAGGGATTTGTTATTTTACCGTGAATATTACGCGTGAATAAATCTCTCACAGCTACAAATAAACAGAATATAGGCTGACCTGTTACTGCACTCAGGCATGGCGAAGCAGACCTGCCTATCTCCCAGAGAAGGTTGTTAAGGACTCGTGTTGTAACTAGGGAGACGCCATTGATTGCTCGCTCGACTCTACCTCCTATCCCCTGACCACCTACTCGTACGCTGCACTGGTTTGTTAGACTTCTCTTATTTTTTTGGCACTTTGGTTCCGCTGAATACTTCTGCTCGATTTAGATTATTAACTCCCAAAGCGCGTGAAGATACACTTTCGCCCGTTTGAGGTATGCGCGTGAGGGTACGGGCAAAGAACACTATCGTTTCAAGATGGCCGCCAGCTTGTCCTCTGTAGGCAGAGAACATAGCCATCTACTTTCGTGTCTCAAAATGGTAGGTCATTCGCCAAACATTCAAGTAACAGGTTTTGATTTTGTTCTGATCACCGATAGATTTTTACAACGCTCCAGAAGACGTTGTCTTTCTTTTGTTTTCATAACGCTATGTCAAAAGCTCCAATCAGTGAGGGAGGCGGAGTCGCGGGAGTCTCGCGAGAGCTCCGTGTCTCCTTCCGTTCTCTTGGTCAGGTGGAGGTCGTTCAAGTCACTTAGATCAGACTCATTCCCTTGCACCTTCTTCCGACTTCAGAGCTCTCCCCGCAGCCCCCTCTGCTGTCATGTTGTCCCGACTCAGCCTTACCACCGCTGCCCTGTGCAGAGGCCTCAGCACCACCGCTCAGGTACCGGTTAAAAGGGAGACTAGAGGCGTATTTCAATATTGTTGTGCAGCTATTCTGGAGGGGAATGTTTGAAGCCAGTGCCTAAATGTTCTATAGCCACATACATTGCCAATTGGCTGCATGCCATCTGCAGCCAGTACCGGCTTTTTAGCAAACACTACGTTACATTCTGCGACTTTGTGTTGTACTTTGAAATTGTTTAAATAAATTTGTATATCTCGCCCCTGTAAAGTGCTGTTGAAGAATTCTCCAACTGGCACTTACAGAACACACGGTAAGAAATACAGAATGCACACAAGCATTCTTGAGTAATAGACACAGAAGAGAGAAAATCTATTTACAACATGTTGTTGCTGAAAGATCTGTGGGTGGCCGTAGGTTTTCTCCTTACATGTAATTGTTAGGCAGTTATGAGCCTTGGGCCTATCATGCAGTTCAAGTGCATTCATTGACCGGTTTTGGGAAGGCACAGAGAGAACGATGGAAGAGTGAGGTTTGAAACATCGGAGAGGTCAAAACTGGTACCCTTGGAGGAAGTGACAAACGTGACGGGAACGACACGGTTCTGGTACTGAGCGAGTGAGACCTGTTATGTAAACATGATCCGTGAATGATTGAGAACAGATGGCAGGGAGTCTTTAAGGGAAGCTTAAGAGAGTTGAGAGGACCGAGCCATCGGTGAAGGGAACCGTTAAGTGGTGTTTGAAAAATGTGAGGTAAGGTTGATGTGTGGGAGCATCGGTGTACCTATCCGTGAAATGTGGATGAATGGGTTGCAGCATTTGTGTACGTTTAGAACGTGATGTATGCCTCTGGCTTTTTCAGGACATATGCAAAATAGGTGCTTGTAGTTGTGTATGGACTGGAGCACTACAATGACCAGTTACCCCTTTAGATCTCCATCCAGTTGCTAGATTTAAAAAGTACACTGTAAACTCCCATGGGCAATGCGGTGACTAGCTGCAGTCCACCTGCTACAGTTAGTGGTTCTTGACGGTTGACCGTTACCTTTTTTTGTACTGTGTGGATTACTCTAGTTGAATCTTGCACTATCTCCATATCTAAATAGAAGTGTTTTGCAAAACTTTTTTTAAGATGCTTCTGCAGTGAGTTTTAGCGGACTACTTAATGTGACTGAGCATTACTCGTTGTGAGGGGGGCTCATTGGAGCTCCGGGAATGGCATAAGGGTGTCGAATAGCCTCCACAAAATGTGTGCTTGTTTACCCTGGTTGCTTCATTGTTCTAAAAAAAAAAAAAAATTGTGGTGTTGACCTTCGTTTAGTCATCTTTGGTAAGATCTCAACAAGGGCGTTAGCATGTCTCTAGTGCCTGCCAGCAATCGTCTCTTTTCCAGGGTAGCAGTTACACCGGACATTGCCTTATTGTGCAGACACCCTTTAGTTTACTTGACGTTTGTCCAAAATTTTGCTCAATATCTTTTTTTTTTTTTAACCAAGTTTCATTGACTGTACAAGCCTAATCTCGTCATGAACAATACAGGGCTTAGCGAATTCCATTCGTTAAGTATACTACTTGCCTTTATGGACACGAGCTGGCATTTTGTCTGGGTTTTTCGAGGGATCTCAAAATAAAATCATGCTTTCTCATAACATGATAAAGTTAAGAGGTTTAACCACTATATTTGATTTTCTTATGCCACGTATTCGTGTTTTAGGCTTGTATTGCAACGTGGGCAATGCGTGTTGCACCATGTGATGTGTATTTTGCGCATCCTTGTCGCCTCCCTCCACTCTCCCCAACTCGGCAAAATATTTTCATATTTTAAAAATATTTTTGTGACAATCTCCATCTGCTACTAGGCAACGGTGCATATTACTTCATTCTAGGATTGTTGAAGGCTGTGCTATGCCGTCCTTGACGCCAGCAAACTCTGGTTGACAAACATCTGGTTAGCTCCTGCACCCTCTATAACCATAATACATATTGTGCCTGTCTCTAGATTTGATTTTGTTCCCGACGCCCTCCCTATGTATCTTTTTAATGTTTGACCAGTATTTATTTGATTGAGTGAAAGTGCCCTGCATCCCACAGTCCAGTAGGCAGTCGTTCCTTAATCAAGATGTCAACTGAATACGAGCGCAGAGAATGTTCTCATGATTATCCGTGTCCTATTGGATGCTGGGAACAATTGCGACAGTAATACTTCTTGAGCTGCCTGCGGCCTTTGACAGATGCCCCATGCCATTCTTTAACTGGGTGATATCGGTGTAAAGGGAGGAATCTGTACTCAGCTGGTCTTGTGGTTTGTCTCGCCCCCCCCCCCCCCCCCCGCCCCCTCCGAGCCTTATGCAGGCTGGTTCACTTAATTGTTTCTGTTCCTGCAAATCCCTTAACTATGAGGTTCTGCAGTACTCTACCCTACTATTTTTAATCTGTACAACTTCACACTGGCTAACCACATGGAGTCTCCAGTTTTAAGTTAGATTTTTGGTCTTAGTTTTTTTTTTCATACGCGTATGGTACAGATCTTTTTTTACGTGAGGCTTATGTATTTGTCATGTTGCCTTTTCTGACACTTGCATATACTTGAATCCCCTTTTCAATCGGCAATTCTTTTACTGCTAATATTCTCCTTTGAACCAATTTAGCACGTTAAACTTGTAAGTACCTTAGTCACCAATCTCTTAATCTGCTTTTAATTTTTTTATCATTTCCGTGTCTACCACGTCTATTTCTCGCACCCTTGAGATTTGTTGAAACAAATGCCATCGCTGTTCGTGCCTCCCCCTGCAGTTTGGACAAATGAGTGTTCTAGATGCAAGTTTATTTTTAGGCCTACCCTTTTAGCAGAGGGTCACAGTGACTTACTTCGTTTGCCATGGAGTTAGGTCCAATCTGCAAGGGTATTGCATACACGGGCACAGCTGATCAGACTTATTAAAGTATGATTTTCAGATCTGAAACTTATCTTTCCGTTTATTATTCTAAGTGATTTAATTTTGGAATTTTCTTTGAATTTCTCTACTTCTTGACTCCTATTTAATTTAGGAAGCATGCTCTTATGCTAGTGTTTTTAAATCCCGGGCATCCCCCTTGTCAGTGCTCCTCGATTAACAGTGCTGAATTTTAGTTAGAGCAAGTTTGAGTGGCAGATTGCCAGTTTTTCCGAATCTACTATCAAAAGCAAAATATAGGCCTAGTGCAAGTTTGCTGCAGTGCAATCCTGCTCTATTGGTTCCATTTCACACAGCCTCGTCCAAGAAACTCTCCGAGGGCATTCACACAGGACTGTAGAGATGTGTGCCTTCAGAGATACAGAGGACACAAATACATTTTCCAAAGTAATTGCTTACCCTGGGGGCATTGATTTCCACATGGGACGTTGCAAAATATATTTCCATATATTGTATATATATCTTAAATGTTTTGTAATTTATTTTCATATTTACAGCAAGCAGTATGCAGAGTCAGATTTCAAGCTAATTATTTCTAGCTGTTGAAATAGTATGTTTATGGATTTGAACATTAATATTGTAATTTGGCTATGGCCAAGTAAAGGACATTTAGCCAACTCTTTATTGGTAGCTCTGGTTGTCTAACCACCTCCCATGTCTGGCATAGTCCTCTTACTCCGAGGCATTCACTTCACCTACATAGAGGATACTATCTGGTGCAACGCCATTGATATTCTTATGTATTGTAGTTAGGAAAGCCCGTGGGTATGTTGTCGTTTCGACCCAAGAAGGAACTAATCCACTTGTCTCATCAGGACAGCACCAGCTGACTGATAACCTTCAAATGAAAATTGGGTCCTTGGTGGTACAATAATGCACTTCCAACAAAAAGCAATCAAAACGGTATTACTAACCTTAAAGTGAAGCAACTATCAATTAGCCACACTTACAAGACCCTGGATTCAATCAAAATGATGGACTGTTGATAAATCAAAGGCCACATTACTAAGCTTTATTGATTAAGACGTGTGGCTCAAGGGTAAGAGGTGGCAGACCCGGAAGCAGAGATCGGTCCTGGATCAGGGTTCAATTCCCTGCCTCGACGGGGGTTGGGCTCAATAATTCCACGGACTCGATAATTCTCACTCCGGTGCCTACTCGACTCACGGGTTCACACTCTGCGACTCTGGGCAATAGCTTGCTTAATCTCCACAACGGCCCCTCGCGGCGGGATGCCTGACTTTCACCTTGTGGATACCCTGCCGGGGTTATCGCACAGGGGAATACCAGGACGGGTTCCCTAAGCAAGCGCATAGATGCCTGCGATGTGGGCGATTTGCGCTATATAAATACATGTACATTTACATTTACATTTACATTAATGTAAAGAACCCACATGCAGGAAATTCACTCATCCGTCGACATTCGATTATATGTACACCAATGTCCAACCACGACATCCTCACAGGTGGTGCAGTAGGACCACTTCTTAGTGGGCAAATCACTACATTCTCCGAGTGGCAAATAGCAAACACCCTGCAGATGGCCCAACTGGAGTATCATGCACTTAACACCCACACAAGATGTCACTCAGGCCAACTCCCGTTACAAAGTAACTGTGATGGAAGCGTACTATGCAGCACGTAGGAGTGCCCAGTTTGAAGATTGAAACAGGAGTTAGACTAAATCAATCAGTTATTGTGGACTAGAGTGCCTGCTCACCAGTTTATATTTGCCTCTTTCTTCCTACCAACCCTCGCCCCATTATCTTTAACTCTGACGTGTGGCTCCTTCTTTAAATCTTCATTGCCCTCTTGATCTGCTCACAACTTTGCAGAGGTATCATAGTGCTTTCTTGTGCTGCTCTGATATGAAACATCACAATTGTAGTCCACTTGTCTGTCACCACATTATATGCAACCAGACATGTATAATTCTACTCTTATCAAATGTCCCCAAAGCTGTTAATGAGTAGCTGCTTCTGGGGCTTTATATGAATTGCAGTACCACATTTTTGGAAAAACTGTTTCCTGCTTCCAGCTAACTGCAAAGCTAAACTCGGTTTTGCAAGTCATTACTCACCTGGCTAAAATCCAAGTATGGGCACCCCGTATCACACCAGATCCTTTTATCTCCCTCCATTTAATCTTATGAATTTTCTACCTCCCTTCCCAAACATTTGTGTTCTTCCAGTTTTCTGATATTGCGTATGATGTGGAGGAGTGGGTAGTCTGTAGTTTCCTTCTATAAACCTGCTATTTTCTATCCTTTGTAGAACAATGCTAACGTGGCTGTGCTGGGTGCTGCTGGGGGAATCGGGCAGCCTCTATCACTTCTGTTAAAAAACAGTCCCCTGGTGAGCAAACTTTCTCTGTATGATATTGCCCACACCCCTGGTGTTGCTGCAGACCTTAGCCACGTCGAGACAAGAGCCGAAGTCACAGGTGAGTGATGTCCTGGGCTCTACTGCACCATTCTGAGCTGAAGTCTGATTTTTGTTATCCATGTTTGCCTTACACAGCCTATTAAGTGTTACTATAAGTTTGTTTTCTGTTACTGTGTGTTAAGCAAATGTGTCCCCTCAATTTGAAATTGGCAGGGATTTCTCCCATGGACAGACTTCTTTGCTTGGCCACTGATATATTTTGGATTACTACCGTCTAATTGACACTATGATCCTTGTTCTCCGCTTGTAGATTTGGAGCCTCATTTAAAGCTTGAGGTTTACTGGTTTTATTTGAAATCAGTGCGCACTTTGTCCACCCAACTCATGATTCCATGATTTAGAGGTAAAGAAACGATATATTGGCAACAGTGGAACATTAGCCAGAACCCAGGCCATTTGAAGTGCCAGCTATAATCACTCAATAAGCTCCCTCCTCCTCTTGTCTCCTTGCCCAAGAGTTAGTCTGACTGTTAGCTGTATTTTTTCAGCATACAACATTCCGCTTCTCTTATATCAGTAATTTTAAAGATGCACAAGTCACAGGGAGTCGTCTCCAAATACTGTTTGCTGTTCCTTTACTGCGTGAACCTAATTTAATTTTTAATGAATACTGCTTTAATTACTTTACCAAATTGCTTTTAGGCTTCATTGGGCCTGATCAGCTGTCACAGTGTTTGAAGGATGCTGAAGTTGTGGTTATTCCTGCAGGAGTCCCCAGAAAACCAGGTACTTCTTATTTGTACTTTGCTCAATAAATAACCGCAATTTGTTGTGCTGGAAACTGATCTTTAGACAACCTCTCAGTATTCTTATACTGTTGAATAACCAACGTTTAAGGGACCAGTCTCATCTGAGCTGCTGAGTCATGAAGGGAATAGGAGGGGGTTGTGACCCCTTTACCCCACTAACGTTCAGCCATGCTGATCAGCAGCCACTCTGATGTACACCATTGCTAAAACCTATTGATAAAGCCAATAGCTCTTGCATAGGCAAGACCTATTGACTTTACCTATGCTGGTTCATTACAGAAACCATATATGTTGCTCCTTACCGCAAATATTCCTCATAACCTCAAATTCATGTACCACCTTCCCTCCTGTTGTAAGCCACCAATTAACAAAAGTTATTTTAGAAAATCGTAATAAATCAGTTGCATAACCATTTAGAACCGGAAACCAAAGACCGAGAACAGCACAAATGATCTAACTGAGGCTAGACCGACCCAAGGGAAAGTAAAGACGAAGCGATAGAATGGAAAAAAGAAAGGCTAAAATAATATAAGGAAATATATTCAAGAAAAATTAAGAATTCCAGATGGAAAAAGATGTAAATAATGTGAAGGCGAGCTTCACTGTGATGCTTTCTGCTGTGAGTAAGGGATAGCTAGCAGTACCTTGTCCCTTTTCTCATCACTACAATGGAGATGCTTGTTAAATAATTGGGAGCTTTTCCGTGCCATCCAATTCCTAGTTTGCGCCCTTGTAACTGCTGATGTTCAGAACTCACCTTTTAACCCCAGTACCCACTTGCAGACAATGCTGCTTATGCCTGCTGCTCGAGTTTTTGCACATCGTTATCGCTAACAAAGTGTACTTTTTATACTTCATTTTTAATTTATTTTACTAAGTGCACATTTATTAAACACCTTTGCACAGAGTGCCAGTAACAAATCGAAAAAAAATACATTACAGTAGAAAAAAGGTTAAGAGCTAACCAGACAAAAATTACAAATGTGCTCTTAAAGCCAGAATATAGAACAAGCATTTGCAATGCAGTAGGTCTCGCATTAGGAAAGTTTGAGCTATTGGTATTGTAAATGACATTTTTTTTATTTGTTTGTTTTGAAAATAGCGAAATTAATAGCTTTGTCATTTACAATGCCAATAGTTATAAATTTCGTAAATGTGACACCTATAGCATTTGTAATGCAATATGTGAACACCAAGATAAGACGTTTTAAGATTTCTTTCTTCCTAGCGGGCAGCCAATCCAGGGACTGCAGCAGGGGACTGGGTACGTCTGGGCTTATTCAGAGCCATGCTTTTGGCGGTATTTTGCAATATCAGGAGCCTAGAGAAGTTCTTCATGGAACGTTTTGTTTTGCACCATATACCTAAGTATCTACGATAGGGTGTTTACACTATCATTGACTAGCATTGAACTTTATTTACCTTGTACCTATGTATCTAAGCCACTTACCTTGTAAAGCGCTCCGATACCCGCAAGGGTCTTGTTCGCTCTATATAAAACTTTCTAAATAAGTTTCTAAAGAAACCTCACCTAAGAAATGTATTTGAACAAATACCTTATGGTGATTGGTTCCTTAATCCTCCAATTAATTCCTGTGGTTCATTGTACATTCAAGTGTCAACCAAATTGTAGGGGGGTGTTGGGTGGCGCACGAGCAAGATGGCTGCACGCCTGTGAGGCTCCAGCCGAGCCGGAAAATATTCATAATACCTATCCTGCATCGCCAATAGGCACTTTACAGCCCACCACGCGAAACAGGCTTCCCTGCGGATGCCAACAGTACCAAACTTGTGCCTATTGCTCAAAGTGTGGCGGAGGAGGAACGAGCGGATGCTGAAGGCGGTGGGTGTTGAGCTGCCACTGGTGCCGTGCTGTGGGCCGTCGTATCAGGAAACACCACAGCTGTGCGGGCCGGAGGAGCGAGAGATCACGGACTAGGGGGAGCTACCGCATTGGTGCATCGGCGGAGAGCTGGGGTGACCAGCGGCTCCTTTGGTGAATGCACCGGTGCGGAGCTCGCTTACACTCAGTCCTGCTGATTTGTGGCGGTAGTCGTGCCGCGGGGTCAAGAGGCACCGTGACCCGCCATTACTGGATTGCATGGCCGCCCAGCGACTGGGGGTGTTCGGGGGCCGCGCAGGAGTGATTTATCGTGCTTCTCCTGGCCCGGGGTTCCACCAGGCTCCGTCCCCCGTATAGATGCGCCGCGGCCGGCCCTGTGTATGGACACCCGCAATGTCAATGGCCCAGTGACCGAGACGGACGCCATTTTGAATATTGCAGTGGGGGGGCGCCTGAAACTGTTGACTACAACACTTACTGCCTGTGGAGATCCATATCCGACCAACATCTGCTCCAACGCCCCCAGCCTAATAGAGGGCATACTGTTAACCTCCTTCCCTGGTATTTTCTGGAGCTGCTCGTGCACTGTCAGGGGGAACCATTTTGTGAAAGCTCAGGGGAATGCTGAAGGTTGCTGCGGCGAGCGGGTGCACATCCAAGAATAGAGGCAGACCCGGAGCCATTGTGGGGAGTGGGTGCCTCCTCTGGACTCTTTCTATACCCTCTTTACTTGCCTCAGGGTGCCAGTGTATTTGAAATTGGGGTTGCTTTTGATTGCATTACAGGTTGTACAGTCCACTGGGGTTGTCACTGCATGGATTTATGCCGAAGATCACATACGGTACTATGCTTGACGTCACATGAGGCATGAATAGCATTATTGTAGCATCGTGGAATAAACGAGTTCTAAACAACCCTAGGAAGAAGCGGCAGATTCTGAGCTACCTCAATAAGCACCACATTACAGTAGCTATGCGGCAGGAGACACATTTAAGTCCTGGCACTACACCCCAGTTCGCCTCGAGGTGGGCCTAGAACTGCAGTTATGCATCATACTCTACGTATTCCAGGGGAGTGGCTATATTGGTTAAGAGAGGGGTTGCATTTCTTCCTGGGGGGGGGGGGGGGTCAGAAGCTGATGCAGAAGGTAGATTCTGCCTCCTTTGGGGCAGATTTCACTCTCACGATGTGACCGTTGCTAATTACTGGGGACCCAATACTAATAACTCACAGGATGAAAAAACCGTGTGTTTTGGGGGAAGGCTCGCAAAGAGGGTTGCCGATGTATTTAAGGGCGTGGCTTAAAAACCACATAAGCTAACAATCTGTGCTTATCATAGTGTGCCGCCTGACTGGTATTTTGTCATTGCATCCAGATATATAATACAACATGTAACATTACAACTAAATAAACCAGGACTATTGGCTTTGTCAATGGATGTTAGTTGCTTGTGCTTGCTCTCCTGCCCCTGCCCCGCCCCCTCGTTCGTTGTGCTTGCTCTCCTGCACCCTTGTTGCTTGTGCTTGCTCTCCTGCCCCTCGTTGCTTGGGCTCGTTCGATATGTAATCAGAGGGTTGTAGTATGTTTTGCAAGACCTGGGACTCCAAGCCGCAAAGACCATGTCTCTTCAAAGTCTTACAAACTGCTTCATGCTGTTATTTAACAGTTGTGATAAACGCTAGCCTTTTTGATCTTTAATACGAGTTAGTTTCTGCAGAGAAAAAATAATTCTACGTTCTATATCATTCAACAGATAATTATATCCTCTTGGCTTCATTCTGTTCTTCAGGTCCCTCACACCTGTCTTAAACATCCCATCCTCTGTACAATTATGGCAAATTCTCGTCATTTCTCCAAACAGAATATCCCTTATTACAGATTTAGCATGTAAGCTGCCTGCCCTAAAAATATTATTCGTAGCTGTCTTTCTAAATAACGTGCTCAATTTTTTTTCCTCCAATATAAAATTCCACATCTAAAATTGTATCTTAAAGTTTGTCCTGAGTCATCTCCGGTAGACATTGGATGGATTCTGATTTAGATATTGAAGATGTTCCTGAATTTGGCTGACCATTCTGTACAGATAATCATCACACCAATGCATCTGCCCCAGAAATGTGTTGTATCCAATTTTTAACACCAACACTCCCATCTCAAACCACTTCATAAAGAGGTTGGCAAAAGAGGGGCCATACCTAGAAGCCCTAGCCTTTCCTTGCACCAATGTTACCATTTCCTATAAGAAATCTGTCTTATCAATTCAATAATTTCCACCAACCTTTGTGTGTGATCAAAAACCAAATTCATAATAAAAATATATAATCCAAATACATCTATAGTTACAAGTAACATTCTCCTTCCAATTCAGCATCCTCTAAAATTTCCATAGATTCTTGAATAAAGGAAGGTAAACTTGGGACATATAGTTTCAGGTAGTGATCAACAAATTCAGACATGCTCTGTGATCGAAACAATTCCTGAGGGAACCACCCAGGTTTGTCTATTTTTGGTAATATATAAATCAATGTAAAACACAGGCTATCAATTTTTTTCAAAAACCTGTATTCAGAAAAAGTGATTAAGTCCTGCTCTTTCCAGATGTTAAGTCAATCAAAGAGCCATCTTAGTCCTGCTCATAGGGTTATCCTTCCCCTTTACTATGTCAGTTTCCATTGCTCAGTTGTCTGATTATTTCATTTGTATAGTCAATCCTGTTAACAAAAACCATGTTTCCTCCTTTGTCCGCCTCACGGATAACTATTCTTTCATCTATAACCAAAGAAAGTAATTCTTTCTCTTCATCCAGGTTCAAATGAGGTCTTCCTCCACAGACCGTATTTCAAACTGACATTGCTAAATATTTATCTTCCAGTTTAGGGTATCTTGCACGTCTTTCTTAGCAAACGAGTTTATACCACAAAAATTGAGTTCTTGAGGAGTAAACTTAGTAGTGTGTCATACAACACTGTCACAATTGTAATCCATGTTCAGAAGTTCATACAAACCTCGTACTTTCAAATTTGTTAACAATGTATGTGTATCCGTGACACTGGATAGTGTAATTTCAGATTTTGTGATGGTATGGATTGACTCATCCATAGCACTTTCTTGGTGTACAAAAAACGTAAGTTTACATTTTCTCAAACTTGCCTCTATTTGAACCTATGTGAAATCACATGGCTTGGCGTGACAGAATACTAAATGTTTGCATAACACATTTTTCTCAACATCCGTTGATGTTCTGTCTGAAAGGTTGATAATATGCAACAAAACATGTTCAGCATTATTTATTGATTCTTCAATTGGTTTCGCGTTTGCACACCTGCCCTTTCTCTTCCTCCTTCTGGTTTTACATCTCCTTACGACTCCCTATTCAGATTTGGTGCACCTCCTCGGAAAAGACCAGGTATGTGGGATTGGTGTTGGTGATTTTGTTCATTGCTGGATCCTGGTTCTGTAGAAGATAACTGCAAATAATTTAGGATGTTTCTCCTTCTCCCCACAGTATCCATATTGGCAAGATTACCATTAAGGGGTACATGATCAGGTTTTTTTTTTTAAAAACCTGAACACCCTTAACTTATAATCCTTTGCATCCCTCCTGATCCTACTTCTTTCAGAAAAGATGAAACCGTAAAGGAGATGAAGAAATCATGTGTGCCAACAATGATCATTTGGAGATGCTGAAGTAATAAGGACTGTATAGTTCAGTGCTTTCAGCAAAACTTCCCAGGCTGTGTACACCTGTGAGTCAGTGAGACCGTATGATTACGCTTGACTCACGGGATTGTTTCAAATCTTAAGAATTTTATCATGAAATAAAGATAACGTCTCACTTAGTTCAGTTGAAGCTGAAGTTAATGACACTTGCCTCTGGCTGCGTGTATTCTTTCGAAATGCTAAGATTTTTCGGCGTGCTGCGTGCATGACATTTATTCAGGTTTTCAGATATGTCCACTTGGGCAACAGCTAGGTGTACAATAAAGCAAGAAAGCATTTTGATGTGGTTAATGCTGGGGGGCAGTGAGGCGGTGCGGGGGAGGTGCAGGGGTGTAGAAAACTCCGGCATAAGGCCGAACTGAGGTAAGTACATAAATAAACAAAACGAATTACATTGCATACGCTGCATCACCTTTTGTTTCTTTGATTAGTGCAAGAGTTCACTCCAATGCCAATAGCAAAATGCTTCAGGGACCCACAAAAATATTGGTTTAAATGTCCAGGTTGTGTTAATTCATCTATTCAGAGACTGACCATATAATGTACATGTTGGTGGTCTTACAACTGACTGAAGTTGGGATTTCTCTGAGGATATCTCAGCAGTTTATAGGGATGAACATTACTATACTGAAAAACAAAACTAGTGTTACATTCATGTATATTTCTCATGTTCAAAAAATGGTAATCTCTGACTGAATATACTTACAAATGTACATCATTTCTGAGTTAATTTGACTTTCATCAGTTTCAATATTTTTAGCCCTACTGTTTTCAATATCGCAACTGTTTAAACTGCTTCATTTTACTCTAAAACTATTATTTTTTTTACTTAGGCATGACTCGTGATGACTTGTTCAATACCAATGCTTCCATTGTGGCAACTTTAACAGAAGCTTGTGCGAAGCACTGCCCTGAGGCCATGATCTGCATAATTGCCAACCCGGTAAGAAAGTGGCTTTTAACATTAACTCCAGCCTTATTCCTAATTCTGACTTGTATCCCTTTTTATTAGGAAATCTTAGATCAAAGAAGGGCAGAGATTTTTTTTTTAATCTAAAAGGGGGAAAGT
The DNA here is from genome assembly GCF_964263255.1 of Lissotriton vulgaris. NCBI lineage: Eukaryota > Metazoa > Chordata > Amphibia > Caudata > Salamandridae > Lissotriton > Lissotriton vulgaris. The sequence continues at coordinate 214,445,018 of NC_141687.1, forward strand.
AGTTCCTGGGCTTTGTTTAACAGGGTCATGCACGCCATTAATAGGCCCTATATCTGATTGGAACATCAGACTTTGGTTATTGCTACATCTTTGAACTAAGTGATCAAACCAAATAAAATGTAATTGAAGTTGCACAAGGTAGTACATTTATGCAGGTGCAACTCGACCCATAAAATTTAATTATAAACACCATATTTAAAACAAGTGTGAATAGAAATGAATCTAGAAGTTTGCCTCGCCTACAGGTAGGTGTATGAATCCAACAGCAGCCGATACAGACAGATTGGTCGAAATCTGATTGGCGAGTGTGTAACATCAGAACATGTGCAATGTTACTTATTGAACTTTCATGAAATAATTTAGAAATTGATAATTTTTTGCGTTCTATCCTTGAAAAATCATTTTGACTTGCATTTCCTGGAGATGTGTGCTCGTCTGTTCCTCGAAGATATTATTTGATTGTAGTATTAATTTGTCTGATCTGGATTAACATTTCAGCATGTATGAAGGTGAAGCATGTATTGGCCAACTGTGGTGCCACAGTGCACAGATTTATCTAATGGAGGAATATACATGGATGCAATTCCTTTGTTCTGTGCCATCTACTTTCACTAATATACACCTTCTTCCCCCTTTTATCTCTAGGTGAATTCAACCATCCCCATCACCTCAGAAGTGTTTAAGAAGCATGGTGTCTATAATCCCAACCACATTTTTGGTGTTACAACGCTCGACATTGTGAGGGCAAACACATTTGTTGCACAGCTCAAGGTAAGCAATTCATTCACTGCAAAATGAAGGGAGATATTTGAACCTTTAAGATAAATATTATTATTGTTGCGTTCTGCTGTTTACTGAGATTGTTGGATATAATGGGTTTGAGCACTGAGAGAACCACTTATGCCTACCCTCTCAGTACTATTTGAAGTCAGTTTCTGGCTAGAAGATTGGAGGAATGACAATTACACAGGGATGAGCTTGGAGGTTTTAAAAAATTATTTTGGGGGTTACTAAAGAAGTTTGGGAGCATAGTATAGGAGTGTCAGTATTGATAGTCTGGTAGCAGCAGTAAAGCAGTTTATGTACAGGGCAGTTCATTTAATTCAACTATATTTTAAGCAATTTAGGTGGAGGCATAATGTTTTTTTTTTTTTTTACTTCGTTTTCTTGTCATTTAAATGGAGGCATAATGTTGGCAATTTTGAGGGTGGGATTAATCAAACTTTGTGTATATCCAACATGGCAGCATGCTTGGAAAAAGCTGGAGCTTAGCTGCAAGTGGTTGGCTTATTAGTGTTTCACATGTCAAAAGAACCTATATTGGAGCTCTGGCGATCAGATATTTAAGATGGTATCGCTCTGCACAAGTTTCATCAAAAGCGCGGGGGCATTGTTTCTTTTCTGCCACCACCTGTTGATCTATTGTTACATTTAACTGATACTTTACCTCAGTGATTTTATTTGAACAAACAGGACCGCTTAGTAGTTCACGTATCTATGAATACGGAGTAGCTTTACTTCGGTGCAGCATCTCAGCACTCCCAAGTTTTTTTTTTTGTATACCTTATTTTTCTAAATTAACTTTATAGTTAAATGGACCCTAAATATCTAACTGACATTGCAGCAGCATCCAAAGATGTATTGTGTATTTATTTATCTGATAAAGTACTAAAGAATGGTCTTGGAGAGATGAACTGCACTGTACCTGTAACCCGGAAGGATGACCATGCAGCCTCTGAGTACTGATTTGGGCTTTAATTTTCAAGTTCAAATAAGTCCTGTTCTTGATGATCGATTATCTGCGTAAGCTCTTACTGTTTTCCACAGTGTGACTGAGTTGATAAAGTGAACTCTATGTAATCCACTTCATGTTTTGAGAATTGGGATTACAAGTAAGTAGCCTTTTTCTCCATCATAGAGGCCTTTTTCTGTTGACGACAACTGAATAGAATTGCAAACTTATTTCCTCCACTTGGTTCCTCTGGGGAAGTGTCAAAGTAGGAGGATAAATGGGGAGTGGCCAACCAAAGGGTAAATGCAGTGAAGTACATAGGATTCAGAGAGGAGCATGGCCCACTTGGGCCACTAGATGGGTCTTCTCATAGGGCCACTAGAGCCTGAGTCCAGGCAGTAGTTCTTGCAAATTTGTAAACTGATCCCCCCCCCCCCCCCTCCTCCCCCAGGTAGCAGCATAGTAGATTTCCGCTACCAATTTGGTATCAACTACTCCTCTTGTCCGACAATGTTGACGATTCACTTGAACTCACACTTTTGCCCCCTCTGTAGTTTTGGTAGGGGCTCTTAATACCCTGAGCAAATCATGTAGCAATCCCCTCTTTCCTTCCATGGCTACGATAGCCACAGGGACAGCGTACACCCCAGTACTCAAGCCTTCTGGCTGCTGCAGCTTTCAAACCTCTTTAGTGTGTCCTTGGTGGCACACAGCCACCCTGTCTGAGGCAGGATTTGGTACTTTCTGCTAGGATGGCAGGCAACAACTTAAGACAAATGTGTCCTGCAAGATGTTCAATGTAGTTATGCTCTACCATTACTTGCTGTATCCTCTACCAGCCTCAGATCAGATAACTGAGGCGCATCTGTCCCAGCAGCAGGAAGTGTAGAAAGCTTTGGCAAAAGCATACATTGGAGTGAGTGTGCAGACTGACTAACTTGGCTATACTTGTTGTTCCTACTACTTCTTGGTTCTGAAAAGACTGAGCCTTCATCCCATCTTAGACCTTTGCCCTTTCAGTGGCTCCCTGCAGAAGGACAAGTTCAAGATGCCCGCCCTGGCCCAGGTGTTATCTTCCCTAGTCCTTTGATAGTTCGTGTTGGCATTGGATTTGCAGGATGCTTATTTTCACATTCCCATCGCCATCCTGTCTGCCCACAAATACCATTTGCAGTCATTATGCTCCCCTTAGTCCTCACAAGTGCCTCTCGTGTTCATGAAAGAGATGGCAATAGTTACTGCACCTTTTGAAATGTCTGGGCTGGGACCCAGTGTTCCCTACTTTGACAGGTTGGTGGCTCGTGCCAGGCAGTCTTTATCCAGCTTCAAACTATGGTGAAACTTCTACCATCATTGTGAGTCACCATAGATTTAATGTAGTCACACCTGACTCCTTTGGAGATTCTCTTTCATCAGAGCCATTCTGGACACTGAGGTTTTGCACCCATACCCTGGAACAGAGTCTAGGACATCAGGGTTACAATCCTGATGTTTCAGCATCTGTCCTAGATTTTTGAGGATAACTGAGGCTGCTGCATCCTGCTGGTCAAGCATGCCAGATGGCATATGTGGGCTCCACCTTAGGATCTGTAGTCCAAGTGAGCACAGCACCAGGGGGATGTTTCCTCCTGTGGTAATTGATGTCGTCATGGCAGCCAGGCGTCCCTCAACTAAGTCTGTATATGCCAGCCATTGGGACAGGGTTGTGGCTTGGTGTGCTACCAAGCAGTGACCCATTCCATGCTAACCTGTCCAAAGTAGTGGTGTATATGTTGTCCCTGGCCCAGCAAAGTCTTTTTTAACTATGTTAAATGGTTTCTGTCATCTTTCGGGCTTTTCATGGTTACGGTAAAATACCCTGATGCGTTTTCTCATGGTTTTACCCCATATTAATCCCCATTCTCTGGAGGGGCCCCATTTTAGACACGGCCACCCGGCCGGCTACTGAGTGACAATGCTTCCCAAAAATCAGTTACCCTTCATTCCTCTGATGGCTCTACCGATATTGCCCTCTATTAAATAGCCCTGCGTGTGATATATTTGGGTCCCTAGATACGCCAAACATCTATACTCCCACTAAACGCCTTCGGTGTCTTGGGGCCAGGATTAATCGCAGCTGTTGGGATCAGGTAGGACTTCACCCAATTCACTTTGAGCCCGGCTACTCTACCAAGGTCGCTGAGTAAGCGATTTGGGCCAGTAAGCGCTTCACCCGAATTAGCTAAAAACATGAGTAAGTTGTCCGCATAGAGCGCAATATGATGAGTCTGTCCATGCACATGAATCCTGTGGTAATGTAGCCCCGTTCTGGCCTGGGCCACAAGTGACTCCATAGCTAGGGCAAATAAGAGGGGGGATAATGAGCATCCCTGCCTCGTTCCTCGTCGCACTTCACAGGTGTCAGATCAACCTGCCCTTCTAGCCCAGGCTTGTCACTATAACTTTGGCATAATGGGTGAGTGAGCTACAAGCCTTCTGTCAATCCATCTTATTAAATTTTTACCCAGACAGGCTGGTTCTGTGATAACACCCATCCAACGTTCTTATCTCCACATCACCTATCTGAGGAAGAGAGGTGCCGTTGGTAGATCCAGAACTGGCATTTAGTTTCTATATTGATCATACTAGAGAAGACCGGGTGGACAATCAACACTTTATTGGATTCAGACTCACCACCTGGGAGATACTACTTTTGGTATCTATTCAAAGGTCAGAATCTGCAGTTAGTCTCAGAAGAACAAGTTACTTAACGTAGGTAATGCTGTTTCTGGTAGAGACTCTTGTCTCGTCGCCAGATTACTCCCAGCCCCTCCCATTGTCCATGTTCTGTGAACTAAGCCCAACTGAGCACTAAGAGCAGAGACAGTTAAAACAAGAACAGAAGTGAGATATTAACATTTTTTGTGACATTTGTAATAAAGCTCGAAACATTGAGAGAACCTATTTGAACCAGTTGTTGTTGAATGGTTGCACAGATTGATGTTGCGGTGGCGCTGAGTGATGTTGCGGTGGTGCCGAGTGATGTTGCGACGAGCGATGTTGCGGTGGCGACGAGCGATGCTGCGGTGACGACGAGCCTGCGAAGTTCCAGCAGATTCCCCGCCTCTGTAGCAGGGTAGCGGTGACGTAGCTCGTCTGGAACGAGGCACCTTGGAGGCAGAGGGAGCCCACAAGCAAGCAGGGATTCCGGGGGAAGAAAGCAGGGATTCCAGGAGTGATGTCGTTCTAGGTAGAGCGCAGGAAATGCAGAATGGTGCGAGGAAGCAAGAAGAGCCCGGTGAGTGTGGGAGCATGTCAGCTGTGCGTGTGTATATGTGGGTATGTGTGCGTGTGCCCCGATGCATTGTGTCTGTGTGGGTGTATGTGTGCTTGCGTGAGTGTGGCTGTGTGTGATTGAGAGAGGCTGTGAATGTGAGACAGGAGATGTGCACGGCGCCAGGCTGGGCGTGCGCACCCATGAGGAGAAAATCTCCTGTCTCTGATTCCCAGGAGATGGGCAACAACATGCATGCGTACTCTAGCTCGACCTAAAAAAGCAGCTAATGTCAGTGCGCATGGGTGGCTACTATATAGAGCCCCAGCTCATCACTTCAGGATAGGAGTGACATTGGCGCAGTGCCACATACACCACCAGTTGACATGCAGGGTTACTGCTTGAGATTTTTCCGGATCCTGTATGATGCCTGGGGAAATATTCAAAAGGATACATTTGAAGTTAGATAGAATCTCTATAAGAATAGGCATTACTGTAGCTAATGGTACTTGTTCATCCGACTCCTGTTCACTACTGGTTAGTTGATCGAGCCAAGTGTTTTTAGCTTGGGCGATTTACACCGATTAATGGGAACCTAAAAATGCTTTACTATCAGATATGGTTGATTCTCAGTCCAGAACAATGTACATTTTTGGGGGCTTCTCTGAACCCCAAGTAGTTCCAAAACTTAGCGTGTTGTGTGCGCATCATGGTTTTAACTGCCCACTGTACACAGATATGGATTAACTTCAGTTGTTCATAGATTATATATCTGTGACTACACGTGGTTTGTAATCTTCATTGTCAAGCTTTACCTCAGTTTGTAGCCCTCTCCACCTTGCGGTTTAAAAAATGCCACAGTTTTGAGCAGGACAATAGTTTTTCAACAGAGTCCAGAATGAATCTGTCATGGACCCCCACAAGCCTTACCTCAAGCCTGTAGAGTAGTGTCACGGGGATGATATGAATAACCTCCACAGTCTCCCACCTGCTTCCCTGTCCTACCTTGAATAGTACCAGACTGAGGATTGGTAAAGACTAGGTGAAGGAATCCTCAAGGGGTGGTGTACCGTATGGTGTCACGACTGATACCCGGTTGAATTGTTGCCTTTCTGGATCGTCACCCTGGGAAAACCAACAAGCAGTCACTACTACTGCGTGTGTGTACACGATAAATGACTGCAACAAAACCTCTACTGTTTCCATAACATACAAGTTGCCAGATTGTTTTTCATCATCTTTACTCTTGAATTTCTCAAATCTTATGGTAAGACAAATGCACGTTGGGAACAGCCTATGCGTTTCATACCTATTCACATGAGACCTCTTCAGGGCTGTTTAAACCTAAAACATATATACAAACAATACATTGGAAAAACAATCCGACATAAGGACAACTGGTGTAACAATACATTTTTTTTTACTTAAAGGAGTTATTGTATAGTAGTAATACTTCATATACACAAGGCACATTTAAAAAACATGAATTGCTTTTTACAAATATTACATAGAACACAAGTGTTAGCTTAGACACTCTGTTCAACAGCAAAAGAGCATTACTAAAACGTGTGAACAGTCTATATTTTATTATTCCATTTAAAAATACAATTTACATCTGTACACCAATTTGTACACTCTTGAAGCCATTTGCATGAATGGAGACAAGGTAATCCACTACCTTCAGTCTCACTAATGATTATAAACCTCCTTTCAGTATTCCTGTCCCATTTTTCATTTCTCTCTTGAGTATATAAATGTGTTCCTCAACGCGCCTGGACCCTTTCTTGCTGCTGTGGGAGAGTGATGTGGGCCACCTTGAAGGTGATGAATGGGAATTGGCAAAGACCCCCTCCCCCACAGCCTCCCACCTTGGCCATTGCCTTACGTCTGCGGCTCATACATTTATTGTACTTCCACAGTGTGCATTATCCTACAATCAGACTGTGGTGTATGGGCAGAGCACCCTCTGAAAACTGCCCTCAATGTGCAGATGAGTGGCACCTTCTTTCATGTAGTCTTGACCTATCTGGTAATACTTGGTTACTGGCAACAAGTTTAAGATAGAATTGATAGCTGGGTTGGGGAGTGAGGTGATGAGGGTTGGGGGCGGAAGGGGAGTCACTAAGTGGCAATACCCAAAGTAATACTCGAGGGAGGGATGGATGGGCATAACTAGTAGGTATTGGGCTACTGGTTGTTAAATACGGAAGTACCGTATTGAAGTTGAAAATGCCCCCTTGACTCTCCCATTCAATCTAGGCTTGGCTATTTGTGCATCAGCCGAAAAAAAAGCTGTTTACAAGGAATAGGGCTGTGTGCAAAAACAACCAAGAATTTGGTGCCGTTGCCAAAAACACATGGTCTCAATGAGCAAGAATGAAGCCCACAAGCTTAAATAATTGAAATTGGTGAGCTTCAGACTTTGACTGTATTGAGTGTGAGACATTGAAGGAACAACGAAAATCTACTACTTGAAACACTGCATCTACTGTGGTATTTAACTTTCTGTACATGCAAGATCTGTATTGTTTTAAGGGGGAAAAACGATGTAAATGTTTAAAAAATGTTGTTAATAAATCTGGAGTGTCTAACTTCTAGCCCATGTTAAATTAATTGGTTTCCTCTGGCATTCCTAACCATTTTATCCTTCTTAGGCCATTTTGGGGTTCAATATGTTGCATCTTCCAAATTGATGAAGATTACTTAAATGCTAATTTATTTTACTGTCATTTTGGTTCTGTAGGGTTTGGATCCAGCTCGTGTCAATGTCCCAGTCATTGGTGGCCATGCCGGAAAGACCATCATTCCCCTCATCTCTCAGGTGTGTGCTGGTTAATTTTTTGTTACCCACTGTTATGGTTTCCGCAAAGCTTTATCCTAGCACACCTAGATCTAAAAGCAGATTAAGACAAATCTTGTAATGTGGTTTCTGACTACTTTTCACCTGTTAAATTGCGTATTTTCTTTCCATTTCATCTTGTTGACTTTTTTTTTTTTTAACGCTTTTTTATTACCAAACATTCAGATCTTCACATTGACTTTAACTACTCCCCTGGCTTCGGCATTGTTTCGAGCCTTGCTCCTCAAATACACCACGGACTTATCTGCCAGTCATTGTACAGGTCATGACAGGCGGACCATGTTTTGGTTGGTCTCCCAAACAATGCTGGGATGATTACGCTGAACAAGGGCATAACTGCCTAGCTGAGGGGAAGATGAAACTTTTTAATGCATAAGACCTCTTCACTCTGGGGATTTAGAAGTTGTATATCTAATGGACATATTTATTGGGATGGTACAGTGTGAAACTTGCTTGACTTACTCCTTTGTTTCTCCAGGGCCTATATCTTTTTGCCTCTCTGCTGTACCCATTAATGTTTATGAAGTGTTGTCCTTTTCAAAGTTGTGAAACCTCCGTGTGGGTGCACTCTGATCCAGAGATAGTGCTGAGAGAACTATGTCAAAGATCTGACTTCCACAGAGGAACAAGTGAATAGATGGATAGGTCTGCCTCTCTCCCAAAATGATAGCATAGCAGTAATAAAAATGGTCATTCTTCCTCTGTTTCTGTACCCCTTCACTAATGTCCCCATCAAATTAATGAAGGTTTTCTTCTTACATCTCAGTTTGATATTAATACGCTTGGTTTGGGCAAACAAGAAATCCAGATATAGCGGAGGAACCCTTACTAGGCCATATTCGCCAGGGGGAATAAGGGGGGGTTCTCAGGACCTGATTTGTATGTATGTGCGCAGGCCCAATATGCACACTACTGTTTTTTCCCCACACTCCCACCCCTCCCCTTTTTTTTTTTTCCCACGCGTGCCGGTGGAGGCGAACAATATGGCCCCTGATCACTTGGTTGCATTAATTTCTATGGTAAACTTTACTTGCCCGTTCAGAGACATGTACTCTGGGGGCTGTACAGCACAAGCTTGGGGTGCTATGGCGAGACGTGCAGGCAAAGTGTATATGCCCCGGCTCATCCAATAGCACATCCTCCTAAACTCTCGGAAACCCAGGACAAAAGGGCGCTGGAAATACTGGCGGATATTGGGTTTAGTCACAGTGGGTGCTGTTTACCCAGAGTGCACCATCATCTTGATGGAGGAGAAAAACGAACTACATCACAATGGGCTAATGTCAGTTTTCACGTATTCCAGGCTACGGGAGGCGCTTAAGGCCTTCAACAACAGACACCCCTCTGAACCAGTCACCCTGAGCCCCCTTACAGACACTATTGGCAGGCCCATTGCAGGATAAGTTGGTCACCCAACGGTACAACACCTTGCAATCTGACACTGCACCTATTTTCAGTCTGGCACGAGAGCTTTGGAAACAGGCATTGGGTAACTCTCTTTGCAAGGAGGAATGGAAGTTCAGCTGGTCCACGACTAGACGTCTGACAGCTAATTGTAATTTACGCATAATTCACTTTAAATACTTACAGCAGCTTTACCTCACACCCCTCCAATTGCATAGGTATGGACTGAGAGATGGCTAGCTGCAAATGTGGGACACGGGGCCGATTTCCTTCAGCTGGCTTGGGATAGTCTCGGGGTTAACAAATTCTGGTTGTTGGTTACACAAGCCTTAACAGTCATGGTGGTGAAGAAAGTGAACTGCTCCCCTCAGATCTGTTTGCTGGGGCTGGTAAAGCGCTTAAAACCCAAGAGTATGCGACTGGTGCTGATCGCATTACGACTGGCTGATAGGAAAGTAGAGCAAAAATGGGACTGTAAAAAGGCCTTTAACTTTAAAAACTGGATACAAGACTTGGTGTTTTGCATATTATGCTGAAGAACTTCCAGGACCTTCTAGGCCCAAAGATGTTTGGTCACCTCTAACGACCTATTCAATGTCTAGCTCTCAAGATGGCACAGAGGACACGAGTTCACACTAGGAGCATTAATGGTGTAGTGTACGTAATTGTGGGTTAATGTAATGAAACTGGATGTACAATCTACTGTAAAACCAATGTCTCCTGATGTCGTATGGGGAAGGGGGGGAATGTTGCGTGAAATACTTATCAATTGTATGTTTTGGAAATGCAGAAATAAAATGAATTTTAAAAAGTTGTAAAACTTCCCATTTTGAAGATGGTTTATCCAAGTATTAATATTTGTTGTTTCCTTGTAGTGCACGCCGAAAGTGGATTTCCCTCAGGATCAACTGGAAGCTCTCACTGGTCGGATTCAAGAGGCTGGCACTGAGGTTGTAAAAGCTAAAGATGGAGCAGGTATGTCACGTGGGCAGTTTGTGTGAACTAGGATACACATTTACAGATGGAACACTTTAGTATACCAGAAACCTGGAAGCTTTGCATGTACCCGAAGAGGACCAATAAAGGGCTAGGTCGCATATTGTTTTTCGTTTAGGTTGGATATATTTTTTTCTTCCCATATGTTAATCTGCACTGTTGCACCAAACTGCAATACAATGTATACGCTGGAATATTTTTACGTTAACGTTTTTATTGATCGCTGTTGTACTGAGTTGGCGAGATATTATGTGAGAAAGAATACAACTTTTAAATTAAGTATACTTTTGGTGTGTCAACGCAGACATTCTTTGGCAGATTCCTGTAGGAAGCTGGCTCTTTACATAGTGCACCAAATCGAGGTACACTGTGCAGAGAGTCCAGGTGACCCATATTGATTTACAGAGGCACATGTAGTAATCCCAAATGTTCTCTTTTATGGTAGTGTGGGTGAGGAGCCGTGTAGGTTTATCAGGGGCTAGTGCTAAGCATTTGTTGCACTCTGAGGCAATAAATGATACACACGCTCAATTTAGAAAAATACAACATTTTCATATAAATTTCAAAACCAAGAACTTCATAATCCAGTAAGTACTTTTCTACACATATATATATATATATATATATATATATACTTTTTTTTTTACAGGGGAAGTAAAATGTTCATTTAAATGTGTCTTTATGTGGGAATGCTTTTTTTAATTTATTTTGGGGGGGGTAAAAAGGCATACACTGCATCGTTACTTGCAATATGTTTCTGAGGGGTGGTCCCCTTCAGGGCTTAAGGTGGTAGGGGGCCAAGGTCCAAAGAACCATCAGCAGCTAGTCTTTACCTGCCCTGGAGCGTCCAGGTGCAAATGTGCTGGTCAGATTGGTTAGCTTTGCACACCACATCGAAGGGGGGCTGTGGAAGAAGGTTACCTAGATGCATGCTGTTGTGGGGACAAGTCCGGGAGCTCCCAACGAGGTAGGAGGTTCGTGAGGATCCTAGGAGCAAGGACTCAGTCTATTTTCGGAAACCCTGGCTGGGGAGCCCTGGTGCAGACTGGTTAGGTTGGCTGGGCTCGTGCATCACAGGCACTTACTGGTTGTCTCTCGCCGGTTATGGGGATAGAAACGGGACAGCTGGGTCACTTTTTAAGTGGGGCTCTGTGGCGCTGATGTCCCTAGACTGCTGCCAGGTCAGAGTCTGGATTGGACTCAAACAGCCTTTGGTTGGTGCAAGGAGTCCGGTATTGGTGCTGTGCAGCTCCAGTTGGTCCTGGTGGCTATTCATTCAGTGGGGAGACTGATCTGACGTTCTGGTTCCTGCAAGGGAGTAGCCCCTCTGCCCCAAGTGAGATTGCTGGCAGTTTGCAAAGTGCTGGCAGTACAACGGAGTTCTTGGCAGATGCAGAGCTGCAGGACAAGTCAGTTTGTCGCGATTGTTGGTACAGGTAGGCATAGTTTGGTGCCAAAAAGTCTGCAACTGGTCCCAGAGTCTTGCTTTTTCGCTGGTCTTTGTCTTCCTCTTTGTCGGATCGGAGTTCGTCAGGCTTGCCACCTAAATTCCTACATTTAGGGGTGTTAAGGAAAGTGTAAGGTAGCCCATGGGCTACTTACCTTTGGGGTGCCTACACCCCCTATATGACCACTCCCTGTGGGGAATGGGCATAGCCATGGCCCTGTGCATCTAATTTCACCAAAAACCAAAATAGTTGAATTCTACTTCTTGTTCGCTTCAAGTAGCCCACCTTAGTGGTGTAACTAGTCTGATAGTGAACCGGACTAGCTAATGTGCCCACCTGTCCTTGTGCCAAATGTGTGCTTGGCAGGAGGTGGCATTTACCCTGTTTGGGGAAGAAGCCGGCGTTGCATTTCAAAGGCGGCAGAGGCCTTGAAGGCTCCTGCTTTGATATGCTGATTAGTAGTACTCCTGCTTGTAGAAGAACCTCTGGCCAGAACATGCAATGTTTGTGACCTCAGTTCGTGAAAGATGTGGCTCCATTAGGGCCACCTGGGTCACCACTGACCAGCTCTCAGCCTTCCATGGTAAATAAAGAGTCAGAGCAAACAACGGAGTATAATCACCAATATTTTATTGTAGGCGCTCCGAGCGGGGCCCCCGTCTGCACAGTCTCTAGAGTTACAGAGGGAACTGAGAAACTGTGTGTAAAGATACATTATATGCATTCCATGGTCCACTAACATGCCCACAGTGGAATTTTCCAAACTGATGTGGATGAACTGTGTAAAGACAAAAGTATACTTTCGTTTCTTGCACAACTCAAGACATTTTTGAGGCCGTTCCACCCTGCTTAACGGTTAAACTGCTAGACAGTTGGGAGAGGGCCTTTACTGAGGGAAAGCTATGCACTGGCACTACCTGTTCTTTGTTGCAAAAAAAAAACTTAGCAAAGAGCATTTTTCGGAATTCAGCAGGGTTAGTTTCGACCAGCAGGAAAATTACGTCTAAAGGATAATGGCGTAGCGAATGCTTACTTATGGCTTTAAAAAAACATCAGCGAGCATAATCTAACAAAGCCTCTTTTTAGCATGAGCGAAAAACATTTTCTATTGGGAAAGTTGGTAAGATTGGCCCACAGTCACGCAAAATTGTGTGCAGCCCCATATGCATACTGGCATGTAAGTATTGGCAACTAATCCTTTAGTCAATTCACGCGTTTATAGAATCGCAAAAAGTTCTGCTGCCTGGGCAGATTGATAGGGGACTCGTGATGTCTCTACAAATATGCGCAATGTAGTGATAGCATAAGCTGCAGTGGTGGTGCCATCTGATAATTTAAAACAGGAGCCATGGACATATAATTCTCCTTGGGGATCAGATATGGGAACATCAGTCAAGTCTACCAGTCCTTTTGTCTCTTCCTCTGTTCTGAAAATACAATCAAGTTTGTCAACTGCATAATTCTTGGAAGGTAAGGTGGGTAACGTGGCTAGAATCAGAGTGGCACATCTTTTGATCGTAATATGTTTGGCGAACCATGTCAATTCATAGCTGGTAAAATGTGCACTGGTGAGGTGCTGTGTCCTTTTCAAACGTGTGTACACAGCATGGGGGTACCATAACTGAGGTCCGTATCGAGTAAGAGTCCAGCCGATTGTCTGAAGGAAGTGGCTGCGAACACTTGCAAACAACTCGGTAGGGCCCTTGCGACGGGATCAAGCAAAGCAGAGAAATAAGCGCACAGTCTGTCAACATTTTGAGTCCAGATCGAGAGGACTGTGCCTAGTACTGAAGCAGAGCAAGACTCTGTTTTTAATTCTTCAAAGGATTACTGACCATCTGGCAAGGTAAAAGCTCATTGACTAATTTCGTTGTTAATGCAAGCAAGGGTTCTATTAGTAAACAATAGTCAGGGGACCACTGTCGACAGTGGGAAGTGATGCCTATAAAAGCATTCATGTCTTTTTGAGTTTGCAGACAGGGCATTTTATTATTGTTAGTGATGCCTTCTGGCGTTAACCTTCTACCCTCCTTTGGCAGCAGTTGACCTAAAAGGGTGACAAACTTTGAAAGAGAAATCTTGTGACCATGGTGTGCCAGGTGTAACAATTTCACCATACTATATTTGCAACCTTGTTCAGTATCGGAAGCAATTAACAAGACATCAACATACGTTATCAATGCATTGCCTGAAAACGTTTGCCAGCCGGTAAAAATCCAATCAAATACCTGCTGTCTGGATGTGTATGGGAATGCTAAAGCATGCATTTTTCAAATCCATGGCAGAAAAAAACTGAGCAGTAGAATCATTAAGTGAACAGGAACAAATGGAAATTGCGGGCTCACTATTTTATCGAAGCCCCGCAAATTAATCACAAAACTATATACATCACCAGCACTGTTAGTCTAGAGGCACCCTTTTTAGGACCGAAAGAATAAGACTATTGGATATTGCATATTTTACCAGTGGTCTCCTTGACGACTCCCTTATGTATGAGGTCCTGAACAATATCAAGGAGAGCTTGTTCTCTTGCCTTTGGTATTTTATACTAGGGAATGCGTGATAGTATGGCATTGTCCTTCACTCGGATAGAAACTGTGGGTATGTGCAATAAGTCTACATCGGGGTCACCAATGGTCCTTAATGTGGGTGGTACTTGATGAAATTCAGGTGGAGGGGGAACAGCTTTAGATCAGCATTGTCGAGAACCCACGTCGGGCCCCATGGTAATATAAACACCATCTGGTGAACAATATATGGTAGTGTGCAACTTCTTTCATTCCAAGCCCATCACATTTTCACCACAACTAGATATTAAAAGGAATTGGGGAATCCACAGTAGAAGGGCCAATAGTAAGAGCAAGTGAGCGAGAGATAGGGCTTACAACCGGTAATCCTGGAAAACCCACCAAAACACTATTGCCAGACAGGGCCGCCCCAGGGACCATGTGTCTGGAAACGGAGCTCTTTGTGGCACCTGTTTTAAACAAAAATTCCTTGCAAATCCATGGTAACATAAGGGCCACGCTGATCTACAGGTATGTGAACTGGTCCCCTACTCTGTCCTTAGCTCTCCTAGCTGAAAGTCATCCTTGTCATATCATCAGTGTCATAGTCGTCATTGTAGTACTTTCCTTTCCTTTTGTTAAAAGAATTGTTGGTACGACCTACAGAGGCAATAGTGTGTTGTTGTTACTTATTGGTCCAATGACCTCCTGTTGCCAGGACCCCTTCCTCTAGCGGACAAAACATTTTGCAAAACTATAGGGCACTGGCAGCGCCAGTGACCTTCTTCCTTACAGTAAATACACTGATTTTGTCCCAAAGGTGTCGTGGGTGGCTGTCTAGTGCATAGAAAGTTGTCGTTTGGGTCCCCGTCCTCTAGTGTTACCTCAATATGCCTGTTGCAATAATACCTTTGTTATGTTTTAATATTTATAAAGCACATGGCTGTCCCAGCGCTAACTGTCGAGTATAGTGAGGGGTCAGAGAGAATTTTAATGAGTGGACAAAAGCCAGGTCTTCACCATCTTTGTAAAAGCCCAGTGATCAGGAGTGCTGCGAATACAGAGGTCGAGAGTTCCAAAGGGCAGGTGCCAATGCCTCGAACGAGCGGCCACCTGCTCTGGCCCTCCGTATCCTTGGTACTCAGGCCAGATACAGATCGGCTGAGCACAAGGCTCTAGTGAGTGCATAAGGGGAACAAACTTTGCTCAAGAAACCCGGGCAAAAGCCTGAAAAGATCCTGTGTATGATACAGAGCCTTGAAATGTATTCTCTGTCCCATGGATAACCAGTGTAACCGGCAGAGGAGATTGAAAACATGTCCATGTTTAGGTAGAGCAAACAAGGCGTGAGAAGCAGTTTTCTGGACGCTTTGAAGCATTTTGATCACAGATTTGTTGGATCCCAAAAGTAGCACATTACAATAATCAAATCTAGCCATGATGGTAGGCCGGATGATCAACTGCCGGGTATGAAAATCGAAAAGACCTAGAATTAGTTTCAGGCCACAGAGCAGTCCGAAACATGTGCCTGCCACTGATTTTGCATGAGCCTCAAATGAAAGATTGCTGTCCACCCACATTCCCAAGTTCTTAACCACAGGTTTGGGCGGGTGGTGCACAAAGTGCAGGAGGCCACCACTGGTTATCCCAGAGATGGGAATCTCTGCCTACCAGGAGGATTTCGGATTTGGATTTGGTGGACTTCAACTGCAGATAGTTAATAGCCATCCAATCAGAGATTGTTAGCAAAAACAATGGCTCCTGTGGCATAATATTAAAATAATGATATAGAAATGCACAATGGCAAATAGGGTTCGAGTGATGTCGAGGAGACCGCATTCACAGCTTCATTGAACAGCTACCTTTTTGGGAAAGAACACTGGCACTGGGGACCTAGTTAGCAGGAACCTAGTGCACTTCAGTCAAAGTTGCACTAAATACCATGAAGTAATGGGGTTGTCTATTTCAAAAAGGGGCACTTTCCTACAATGCCAGTATGTTGTGAACATGTTTTTATCCTGAAATGTGCATTGAGTCTTGTGCATTGATTTGCATCACTTGTAAGGTTGTTTTGAAGCTGTAGCTTATCAGTTTTTACGAAGTGCCATCATTTGTTCAGTATTTTGAATACAAGGAAATTGTTTTACGTAGTTATGCAATGCAAAGAATGATAGAGGGAATGCTTGAATTAATATTTGCCACTGGTAAAAACTCAGGCTCCTGTACAATTGATAGTTTCTCATAAACTTGGGGCAATGACCCCGACGAGAAGGGGCCTCCAGTAGCTGACCTCTGTCGCTGGTGGGTCCTCTGTGCACCCCAACCTCCTTGGACCCTCTGTGAGGGTGGATGGGATCTGGCCTGATGGGATTGATCGCTAGCGTCCACTGTGCAATACTTTCTGCACCCTCTACATCCCTGGAGACCAGCGTGGGCCTACACCCCTCCTCATCCAGTGTACCTAGCATTGAGAGTGCAGCGAAGAAATGATTTGGCGCCTGCCACTCTCTCACGACTACCACTCCTGAGGCCCATCACCGCCAAGCTGAGAGATGAATGAGTCTACTATCGCTGGTCGTTCCCCTTCGGCTTGTCCTTTGAATACAAGAGTAAAATAACAGCAGCAATTTTATTTATTTATTTAGCGATTTGTAAAGCGCCTGGTGACACAAGGGCATCCCGCGCTGTAAGGGGTTGTTATCCATTGAGGGAGAGGAAGGGGGGGGAGGGACATTTATTTCGGGAATAGATGTGTCTTCAGTTTTTTGCAAAATACCAAGTAACTGGGTTCCAGTCTGAGGGTACGTGGGAGGGAGTTCCATCCAGTGGCCGCTTGAACAGAGAATCGTCGTCCTCCTGTGCGTGTCCTTTTGAATTTGGGGATGTTGGCTAAGTGCTCATTCTCTGATCGTAGGGATCTGGTTGCTTTGTAGGGGGTGACCAAGCTGCTGAGGATCGCAGGGCCAGATCCGTTGATCAGTTTGTGTGTCGTGCACATGGCTTTGAATTCCACCCTTTGGCGCACAGGGAGCCAGTGCAAGGCCTTGAGGGCTGATTTGGCAATTGAGCTAAGATGAATGAGGGATGGTAGTGACCACTACCTAATCAACACAGTGACCATCTCTGAGCATACTCTTGATCCCCACCCTGACAGCGGAGTCCGAGCACTATGTCTGACACCCGATGGACCTGCTGCTCTGTTCAGCTATTGAGGCGATCGGCCTTGGTTCATCCCCTGACCGTCACCTACCCAGCCGGACTTTAGGCACAGTTTTTCTCCCTGTCTCCCGCCCCATCGTATTTCTGTGACTCTGCTTTTTCCTTATCTCCTATCTATCTGTTCCTATTCAGCATTCTTTCGTTCTTTGTCTACTTCCTTGCTCCTATCCCCTCTCACCCGACTCTTTCTCCTTGCCCACTTCACCGCCTAGCCCCCTGTCCTTTTGGGCCCTTTGACTAAGCATTCCTCCCCTTTTTGGGGAAAAATCCAAGATATATACGCTGGAGTCTCAGTATACCCGCTGAGAGTCCACAGCGCCAATGGGAGCCACTCACAATTGAGGTATTGTATGGCACCCCTTGCCAAAGCACTCCCTCTCCTCTTTTTGGGGAAGAATCCAGTAAAGTATGCCTTGGAGTCTCCAGAGACCCCTCTGAGAGAGTCCACTGCGCTTAGGGAGCCTCTTGCAACAGATGGGGAAATGACACCACTCCCCCAGGTATCACAGCTTCTGGACTTTGGGCGCAGCTTTGACTCTCCTACCGGTTTGTGCCCCTGTCCCCCTCCCCCTCCTCTTGCCATGCCGTGTCTCTAACCCTCCCCTTGCCCTCCTCCACTCTGTCTACTTGCCCTACTCTTACCCCCCCCCCCGTAATATCTCCCCTTGCCAGCTTTTTCTCTACCTATATGTTCCTTTTTGTTTGTCTCAACCTTTACTTGTAACTAAAATTGCCATGCTCTAATAACTGTGTAACCTTTGTAAAGCTGTAACCTGAAATTTATTGTCTGATACCCATGTACAGCACTCTGATACATCCGGGTCTAGCCAGCGCTATATAAAACCTTTAAAATAAAGGAGTTAGCATCAGGGTGGTATTATGACCTGGGTTTGCCATCAACACGGAGCGGAGCGTTGATCTTTCCGGGATTTTGCGTTGTTGTGCCTTTATTGGAAGCCATGCACAGCTATTTAAGTTAAAAGGGTTTTAAGTTGGGAGACACTAAAACGGAGTCTGTACAGTCGCATTATCGGATACCAGCTTTCAATCATGACAACTTCAAGCAGTGAGAATGCTGTAGAAGTCTCTTAGATGCCCAGTGAGAAATTGTGAAGTTCTGGCGATAAGAGTATGAGAGCTAGGAAAAGTGTCGCAAAGCGCTTGGAGGCTGGTATGGAGTGCTCGGAGGGTAGCTAACGTTTATTAACAGTAGTCCACAAAAAAGAAATTAGTTATCTGAATGAGTGAAATTTAGAATTGGTCACTCCTAGATCGTTGCCGTAGCCATGAGTTACGTTTTATAACAAGGTGAAGTGCAGTGCCCGACTAGTATTTTGATTTTTTTTTTTTTTCCATTTGCCTAATCAGCTTGATTTTTGTCCGTCATTTATCGTATTTTTTCAACAGGAACATTGGTTTGTCATTTAATCAACACGTTGGTGTCTCAGAGACCCAGTTATAGTTTGTAGCCATGCTTAATCAGCTTAATGTAGAATTGAACTTGGGCATTTATAGTGTCTCCTCTGAAAGCCTCACCTGTTAAGGAGCTGTGCAGAATGGTTGTCTCTTTGGGGTTAACTGTGGCTTTAAGTAAGAGGACTTCTGCAATCCAATATGACTTTTGAGGACAGTCCTTTCCTGCTTTTTTCCAAAAATGTGTAGTCTGTGGTGCTAAGGAAACACATGCTGCAACTAGTCAGTAAGTGGAGAGACTGTATTCATGATAGAAAGGGGTTGCAGCCAGATCTTTATTGGGAGAGGTGTTTTGTTTAAAAACACAGGATATGACTAGCATGGACTCGAAGTTCCTATTTGTGTTAACCATGTGACAGTACGTCTATCACAATTTACTGCACACGAAATTCAGAGACCTTTTTATTACTTGTTTTGAAGCCAGTGCATTACTGCCTCAGTCGCATCAGATGCTGTAAAAAATTTCACACCCATGAAAGTCAACTTCTGGTCCAGCTTCCTGTTGTCAAATGGCAATTGGAGTTATTGTTACACTGATCTTGCCGTTTCTGCAGGGTTGGATCTTCTTTTGAGTGGCATACCTTTAAAGGACTGTTTTTTCCCCAATTGGTTCCAGATGTTTCTGTGCATGCATTATACTTCTAGTTACTGCATCAGTATATTTACGCTTTGGTGTCTCCATTGATACATGTGTTATGACACAGTATTGTCAGTTTTGAAGTGTATGCATGTTCTGTGCTCAAATTGCAAATAAACCTGCCTGCTTTAAAACCTATTATTTCTTGTTTGACAGGATCTGCCACCCTTTCAATGGCATATGCTGGTGCCAGGTTTGTCTTCTCTCTCTTGGATGCCATGAATGGAAAAGAGGGAGTAATTGAATGTTCCTTTGTGAGGTCTGAAGAAACCGCATGTCCCTACTTCTCAACACCTCTCTTGCTTGGGGTAAGTACAGAGTAAGCACCAAATGTTTGGTCTCTGGCGTTTGCTTTATTCAAGGCACTCCATCATGGGACCTTCACTGATGGTCCTAAGTACAAAATATCACTTTTCAGTTTTTTTTTGTCGTTTTATTTTTACTTCATAGCACCCAAAAATTAATTCGTTTTTTCTTAACAAAAGCAAAACTGTAATAAAGCAACTGAATCAGCAGTTTTTAAAATGTCCTTTTAACTATTATAAGAAAGAAACTGGGAGGCGTGGCCAGGGCGGAGACCTTCAAGTTTGTCACCTTCGAGCCTTGAGCGATTGGGGGACAGGAGATGTGCATGCGCCCTGACAGGTGATTTGCACGCTTAGGGCTTGTGGCGTTTCAGCACAGTGCGCACATGGTGCACTTTTACTCCCCCCCCCCCCCCCCCCCCCCCCCCAACCCAACGTTTCAGTACAGCGCTCGCATGGTGTGCTTTTACTTTCACTCCCTGTCCCCGGTCTCCCCTCTCCCCAGTCCGACGGTCGGCTCCATTTCCTCCAGTAAACTCCCGGAGACCCTGCACGGCGTCAGCAGTCTCGGAGTTGACTCACCGTTCTTCGATTCTGGGCAAGTCACTAATCCCAGTCTCTTCTGCCTTGTTTCAAAGTAATGGAAAAGTTCCCCCTGTACAGCGTTTGATGCAACCTTGATTCACTCCGTCTGCTTCACATCGTGCACGTGCTAACATGACTACCGCCCGGGTTTAGGAACTCCGCGCTTACAGACATACTTAGTATTACTGGGGGTATCTATAGTGCAAATCTACCAACAAGGTGCAGCGGGCATTTTGTGTCACAGGAGTCACACCCGAGTGTGATCTGGTTAGAAGAGCACACACATGTTTGTTTACACCGAACTCTGCAGAAAAGACAGGTGTGCACGTGCACACAACGATGCCTCGTCTGTGGTAGTAGGAGTTATATAAATGCAATTTAAACACAAACAGGACACTCGCAAAATGTGTTTTTGGTTTACTGCATTTGTGCTGAAACATTTTTACGGGCAGGTAACTTGTGCCCAGAGTCAGCAAACTCTATGCTAATGCTCAAAGTAGTAGCAACAGGGAAGAGAAAGCTAGATGAAGGGGTCAAGATAGAGAGCGCTTTACAATTGCTGTGAACCTTCTATAACCAGCAGTCTCAATTGCCACATGCCATATTCAAATGTCAGCACCTTGAGACCATCATGGGTAAGTTGGGTGCTTCACAATTCCCTGAGAGAGAGGGTGACAGTAGGCCCGAGCTGCAGGCGGGCGGGTTGGTGGTGGTGACAGCTCCCCGCTGAAACATACTCAGTCATCCGTTAGCCCTGCTGATACCAGCTGCGAAGGGTCCAGCAGACGCTCAACCCAGGAATAATGACTCTAACTCTGGGAAAATTGATATTGCTTTTTGTAAAAGCGGGAAGTGCAGATCTAGGCTAAATAAAGAGACCTGCGAATCGATAGAGGCGGAGAAAGCTCAATTCATAGGGGTGAAGAATATAAAATAAAAGCCATAAGTGATAAGTTCATGAAATGGAATACTGCTGTTAGTTCATATTTTTCCTATGGACTAAGGGGTGCTGTGCGTGCGTGTTAAATATACATGGAAAAGGTTATATTGTTTTAGCTTTTTCATACCGCACAATAGGTAGCACCTAAATTATAAACAAAAAATATATAAAAACACGATTGAGGAGCTACTAAAAATTACCCTTTCTGTTGTAATGAGAGCATCACGCCTCTTGTAGAAGCAGAGCGCTAGTCGGGGGCTGAATGTGCTACCTGTAAAGGAAAGCTTACTTCAATTATATCTGTTAACTTGTGGGAAAGCCACTGCCTGGTTCAAATAAAGTTGTATAGAAGAAGAAAATGTCTTTGTGGCTTCACTTCTTTCTAGCCCACCCACGCTCTAATGTTTCCCGACTTCTCAATGGCAAACGGACTCCTTCCTGGTCTCCCAAGCTCTTCTTTCTTCAGCCTTCTAACAGACTCTTCGAAATCTGACTGGCTCTTCCCTCTGTGTTTCTCGCCCTTCACAGTCCAACAAGTAGTGGTTTTAGGTCCCCATAGTGTGACTAAGATTTCCTTACTTATCTCTGACCTTCTATAGATCAACACCACCTTGTTACCCTGAGCGGCAAGAATAGGCATTGTTTTCATATCCCAAGTGCAATTGTATCTCTGGTTATTCAAATTTTGGTTGTTCTCAAATGAACTAGCCCCTGGTTTCATTTCAGTGTGTCTAGTCGCTTGCTTTGAGCAAAAAAGAAAATGCAAAATGGATTAATGTTAAGTATTTTCCATAAATTAGAAAAAATCTGTCTATTTCAGACAACTCTTACAGACTGTTCACCGAGTGCCTTTCCGGACAAATTGTATTATAATTTACTTGCACAGAAATAAATATACTTTATACCATCTACTTGGGCTTCGTTTTAAGACTGCTTTAATTTCATACTGACAATAAAACACTTTAAATACTGAATTCATACTGTTAGGTTACATATAATCATTCTGATGTATTTTCAAAATAAGTGACATTTTATGTGAGGTTTCCAAATGCCTTTAAAATATAATACTTCCTTTTCAAGCCTAATGGGTATTTTTTCAAGACCAGACCTTCACATGCTGGTCAGATTTCAGTATTGTATTAGCACCTATAAATATAGATGAATCAGTTCAGTTTTTTCCATATAGTCTAATCTCTGATTATACAGGAAATTCACATACACCTTTAATAATGCATAATTTGATACTGATAGCCAACATAAACCCAAGTCTGTTCAGGCTGAGTCTCACTGTTGGGTTTTTCAGTGACCTCTGCTTTACACTACAGTTCTAAATAAATGTATGCATTCTATTGTCTGAACCAACTTTAATCTTAAACCAAATTAAGACAATAAGTCCTGCATATTACTGCTTTTGGGCGAGTACTGGACCTTTACTAGAGGCCCCGGAACAACCCACTTAATTGAGTCCATTTTCAACCAGTAACAGTTATTTTAGTATTGCTAGAGGAGGAATATATTTTTACACATCACTGAATAGATGCCAATATCTACTTAAATTTCTCATACTTGCTATTAGTGTCCACCTTGTTGGTCCATAATAGTTTGGTTATTGATGACTGAGGTTGCACATAAGTGAATAAGTCTTCAAAGTAGATGTTGAGTCCGGTTCTGCCTGAAATCTAATCTGCGCACACAGCTTATTCAGGCCGGAATGGAATGAATGCTGGCATTACCCTTCGTGTACCCATAACCAATTGAAGGAATGCAAGTTACTTAAAGACGTACTTGTTAATTTTAGTTATTTTAATCCTACATTAAGATCATGTGTGTGGCAATGTTACTCTGTTGTAAAGTACTGCTGGCTATTCCCAAAAGAATTAAACATGTATGTTTTTGCCTTTTCAGAAAAATGGAATTGAGAAGAACCTGGGCCTGGGCAAGTTGTCTCCCTATGAAGAAAAATTGGTGGCAGGGGCCATGGACGAGCTCAAGGGCTCCATTAAGAAAGGGGAGGATTTTGTAAAAAGCCGGAAGTGAAACGTGCAGTTGTAGGAGATAACCCTCCTTAATTTATTGAAACATCCATCATGTCACTTTAAAGACGTTCGGACAAACCACATGCTGTAAAGAGGGCTGCATTACTGATGTAATCCACCTGCTTAGTAGTGTAACTGATCTGAGCCTGACCATCAATAAAACAATTTTTATTTTGTCAGAGTACAAATGATAACTTTTGGTGTTTAGCGATCTGTCGATCTGCTCTAGAAGTGACATTTGTGGCCGTACCCTGGATTTCTAAACTTCGAAAGCTGTAAACCTTACCTGTAAATTGTTGCTTGTGTTCTAGAGTTAAATTGCACACATTTCAGAACACCTGCTTCGCTGTTAAGCCCTGTAGTTAAAACTCAGACAAAAAAATTAATGATCAATTCTCTTGAACCATCTTCAGGGTGGAGAACTGTTTTATATAATTAAAAAAATGTCGGCAGGAACAAGGGCACAGAATTGACAGGGTTTCAGGTTGATCAGCCAATATGGGTAATTTTTTACTAGTGCTTAAATATTGCCTATTTGAGTTGGAAATTACTAGGTTGGGTCATGTAAAAGGGGAGTGGGGACCCTCAGCATGGGTACATACAGATAAATGCAGTGTCTTATATTTGGTTGGAATAGAATAATGTTCCTTTCAATTGTCAAAGTGGGAGCGTATGTTCGTTCAGTTCTTGGCAATATGATACTTGATGTGCTTAAGGCCAAAGCCTTCAAACACTTTTCTGTAGTCCAGTCCAAGCTGACCTGTCTGTAGAGGGTACAGAATCGTGTTTGACAGTTTTATGGAGTATAGAGCGCTCTTCTAGTCTGAAATATGACATTTGGTACACACCCATGCTAGACTTGTGAAATTGACCCAATCCTCACCACATATGAGGTGTCCCAAGATGATGCCAATGTATATAGCTGAATGTATTTGAGGGAGGAACCAATAGTAGGGTCGTTTTTTGTGGATATGGCACCCTTCCAAGTCACCAAATGCAGATGGCTTTTCCATGTTAACTCTGCATTGTCCACAATTTAGTGCCTGTAACTCCAAACAAGTCTCTGCTTTATTGTCTAACACTTGAATATAGGTCAGTGAAACCTTTCTGGAACTGCTATCTAGAGCACTGGAACTTGCAGACTTGTTTCCCCCTCCAGGGATGAGGGACATTCAGGTATGTAGATCTTCTACTCTTGTGTGGAGTTATCCACTGTGTACAAAGAATTACCCAAGTGTTAACGGGGGTGGGGGAGAAGAGTTCCCGGACGTTGTTTAATTGAGGGGTTTGGGTATTGATTCTATCCTAGAGGAGCAGCAATTATGGCCAGATTGTTTTGTGCTTCTGAGCCCTCTGTCCAGTCACCCCTTCAAATTAGAATCTCGGGCAAGGTAAAGGCGCGAGACCTGTCTAAAGATTCTAAAATGTAGGTCATCAAATACACTACTGTGATTCAACCTCAAGACCTAGGGTCAAGATGAAACTACTGAGTGCCTCAGTCTGAATTATACCTGGCTGGTCAGGATGAGATGGATTGTCCTCCTACTTTGGCCTGGAATTCTCCTTTGCCGATCCTTGACGCTTGAACGACTCTAGGGTGAGGGGGGTGGAGGCTGGGGATCGAATGAGAGAGAATGAATAGATACACATTGTAAATCCTTCGAGAGAGCCTTCACACTGACGCAAAACAGCTGAATTGTGCTCATTGTACTCATGAGCTGATTCCGCCTACTCCCTTCACACTGCTTCGAAAATTGTCCTGCTTTGTAGGCATGTATGATGTAAAGCAAGCCCACCTACAACAAGTGATAGTTCCCCAACAACCCTTTATGCCGAATTCGGGCTTGTCCATTGCCATAACCCAAACCTAAATGGGTGATGCTGCTAGTGAGGGAAAAGAAGGTTCTGAACAAATGAAGGACTGGTGTAGCATAATAACCAATATCCACTGAATGGCGAAGTGGGGACATTGGCTAAAATACCTAGGCTGCGCCAAAGACAAATCAACCAATTAGCATGATATTTATGCAAATGACTTGTTTCAGAGAAGGTGCCTCTTCACATGCCTGTATTCTTAAGGATTCAGTCAGCACAATGTCTTGCAGTTCCTCTGGAGTAACAAGATATGACACACACGAAACCTTGATCTTTATTTTGCAGTCACTAGTTATGAATTTTGCCATAGAATTATTTCCCCATTATAGTGATAGGACTTTTTTCGGATGAATTTGTTTTCTTCAAATTGTAATGGTCCTACTACATATTACCCTCCAAGAGAACTCTGCTTTTATAGTTTACAGACTACTTCCTTTTGTTTGTTCTTGTGGTGTTTAGGTCTTGCCTAGGGTGCGTAGGAATGGGCTCTTTGAGGCATGCTGTTCCTAGAATATGGGCTTTAAGCACTGGCCAGCTTTTCAATTGGCTCCTCTTACTGCCTTATGAAAATGCTGGCTTTTTATTGGTGCGTAGGCTTAGTAGTCCCTTCCTTTGGACGGTTGTATCCTCCTATGAGGATTGCCCTCTTACATGAGCTCTTCTTCGTCAGGTTAGATGGGGAAACTTCGAGAGCACTATTTTGTTGTTGAGCACCCTCTGCTCTTGCTAACTGTTCCGTTGACTTCGTGCATGGGCTTCATGAAACTCTGCTTCATTTGTGTTTGCTGGTCTTCTGTGTATTACACTTGACTGCTGCTTAATCTCCCCATGCTAAAACCTCACAATACTTTTAGTAAAAACAATGAAAAATGTGCACTAGTCTTGGGGTTTGTCTTTGTGTTTGAGCTTTGCTGCTACTTACTCCACCCTGCCCTCTGGCACTCCACCCTGCCCATCGCCTTTCCCACCTTTCTCCTCCTGTCACTCCCTCACCCAACACTTCTCTTTAGGTCTCGGCCTGATCCAGCGCATGCGCTGGTCTTGCCGAGTATTCAGTAAGTGCTCTAGGAAATGCTACTTTGCGGCGATGAGCTTACTGTCATGCGCGCACCGCTGCCATCGGGTGCTCTCACTTTCTTAAAGAGCTCAGCAACAGGGCGCGCTTGTGCGGCGAAAGTGAAAGCAACCGATGGCAGCTGTGCACGTCACACGCGTGTACACAACTCCCGTTTGCGCCCTTGATCGTGATCACTTTCGCTGCCGTGCGTAGCCAATGCGTGTTTGACCCGCCTCCTGCTCGCGAGCTGTCTTGGTGCAGTGGACAGGCTTCCAGTGACGTTTTAGATTCGGGTCGTTGCAGCGGACCTTGTTTTAAAAAAAGTTCATAAAATGACCCCCCTCAGGCACAGCATTTCTTGATGGCTTGTCCCTATTACTCAGCACGGTCCTTTTGAGGTATTCAGCCGGCGTCAGCTCTTCGCTCTCACTCCCGGATCAATGACTCACTCAAGTTTCATTTTGAAGGGGCTTTAAAACGCAGCGTTTACGCGCATTCCCTGTCCAGCGCAAATACGACATAGTGTGCTGAATGTTATTCTGTTTGTTAGCATGTGTGCGAATCCTCTCGCTACCCCACACCTCTAAAAGAGATGATAAATAGATCCTTAAGGCATTATTGACTTTTAAATATATACTGCACTTCATGTGACTTTATCGAACTATCATCTAAAAATACCTCCCACTTGCTGGGGGTCTATGCCTTTGCCACCAGAGGTTGCAACAGATAAAAAATAAATATTACCATGTAATGATAGGCTTTGTCGTTTTCTTGGCAAATTGTGGTGTGAGAAGTATTCCCAATAGTAAACAAATACTCACCACTTTTTACAGGGCCTATTCTTTACCCCTATCCTTTCAACACCCTAAAAGGGGTGCATTGTAGTCCGGCTAGTTTTCTGCCCGTAAGGTTGCCAAAAAACAGTACTCTACTCCCTTTGTTCCATCGAACATGGCAGGCCATGTGGCATAGGAAAGGTGCCACAGGCCCTAATGCCTGCAAAGAAAATGCCACCTAATATCCTCTGGCTTAGCATTAAAAACCGCTATCACTGGTCTGCAATAGACCCCCCCCCCCCCCCCCCCATACATAGATCTCTGGGCCCCGGTGCCCCTGCACCTGCTACACTGTTAATCGCGCCCCGTGCAGCAAATAATGACCTTACAGGCGAGAAGATATTTGCAGAAAAGCCACATTTCTAAAAGGTTGTATATTTGTGGAACCCTGAATCCCAGAGTCGCAGTCACACACATGGTGACAGACAGTCCTTCTCCAACCAGTGCAGTGACAGTTAATGTCCGCAGGCCTTTGTCAGGCACGAGATCCGCGAGACAGCCCTGGGGATGTTGGCAGCGGTGACACTCGTCAGCAGACTGCTTTAATCAGTTAAGTATTTGTTTTCTAATAACGAGTGCCTCTTTCTGGCACAGAACCCATAAATGACTCTGCTTACATTAAAGCCGACAGCAGGCTTTCTTCCGGTGTAGACGTTGTGCACTTTGACTTCTGAATTCTCTTGTCCCTTGTTCCATAAGCGTGCATTAAAAATCATTTGTAAAGTATGTGTAGTTAACATATCTTTCCTTTCGTTCTGAATTCAGGCCGACTGCTTAACAGATTTTATAGATGACATGAAGAATACAACAAATCATTCCTTTGTGTAACAGCTGCAGTGACCTATATACACAACATCTGGATAAAAGACACGTTTTTCCCCCATTCCTCTTTGTTCCACACTGCGAGGGCGCTGCACACCGGCAACGGTGTGTGATCAGCTCAGATATTTCACAGCTGCTGCTGTGTTCGGCGCCTTATCTCAAGGAATGCCACCGTGTGAATTACATTCTTTCAGCACATATCAAACAATTCTTTTTGTGAGCGTGGACGACGTTATGTTTCTTCAACTGTGCCCCTTATAGTTTGTGTGGATACACGCAATGCACCAAACGGGAATTATCGTGCGTTTTACAGCATAGGGGTGAGCAAGGACTCATGTGTTAAAGACATTATTAACTCTAGAGCCAGTCAATAACTCTGGTTATAGACCCTTATCGTCCAACTGATTGCTGATAACTACTGGCATTCTTGAAGTTCTCCAGTCAGTAATGCTGCAATATGATGACGTGTACCGTATCCCAAATAGAACACAATGGCTATGGGCAGTGCTTAATTTCCTTCACTGGCTCCACCCATTTCCTTCACTGGCTCCACCCATTTCCTTCACTGGCTCCACCCACATCCTCAACTGGCTCGGCTGAATGTGAATTCCTACCTTGTTCATCTTGCTCTCTTTTCTCACTCATTCTCACATTTGACAGGACCAACAGTGGGCGCTTCTTACATACAGGTACAACAGAGGGCACATCTCACACAGACTGGAAGAGGGGGCGCATCTCACACAGACTGGAACAGGGGGCGCATCTCACACAGACTGGAACAGGGGGCGCATCTCACACAGACTGGAACAGGGGGTGCATTTCACACAGACTGGAACAGGGGGTGCATTTCACACAGACTGGATCAGGGGGTGCATTTCACACAGACTGGAACAGGGGGTGCATTTCACACAGACTGGAACAGGGGGTGCATTTCACACAGACAGGAACAGGGGGCACATCTCACACAGACAGGAACAGGGGGCACATCTCACAGACCAGAACTGACCTCTATCTCACTCACACTCTCTATCACCCTCAGTCTATCTATCACCCTCAGTCTATCTATCGCCCTCAGTCTATCTATCGCCCTCAGTCTATCTATCGCCCTCAGTCTATCTATCTATTGCCCTCAGTCTATCTATCGCCCTCAGTCTATCTATCTATTGCCCTCAGTCTATCTATCACCCTCGGTCTATCTATCGCCCTCGGTCTATCTATCGCCCTCTATCGCATCACCACAGCATCACTCAGCGCCACCACAGCATTAATCTGTGCAACCATTCAACAACTGGTTCAAACATGTTCTCTCAATGTTTCAAACTTTATTACAAATGTCACAAAAATATGTTAATATTTCACTTCTGTTCTTGGATTTTCGTCACAATAAAATACACCGAACATAATCTTCACAAAAGTTATTTACAAAACTTTAAGCTATTGCCATTATAAATTATAATAACTTTTATTTAAGTATTAATTATTTAAAAAAAATTAAAAGCCATTCTTGTTTGTAATATCGATACATCTAAGTCACGTAAATACAACACTTATTGCATTACAAATGCTATAGGTGTCACATTTGCGAAAGTTATAACTATTGGCATTGTAAATGACAGCTACTAATTTCGTTATTTTCAAAACCAACACATAAATAAACAAGCATTGGCATAGCCAATAGGTCTCGCCTTTGGGACCTTATAGGTATTTAGTTATGCAGCAGGTCCCAAAGGCGAGACTATTGGCTATACCAATGCTTGTTGTTATATCTGGGCATGTTGAGAGGGTACTGGATGGAAATCCCATACTTCCCCCCCCCCCCCCCCTTTCTTCCAAGATAAAACCTTCATTAGTTGTGCAAAGGGAAAGTCAGTTGTCTAGTGCCTCCTTTACCAAGCCTTAATTACTGTTATAACAAAACTGCGAGTTGTTCATGCTTTGTGCATCGCGTGAACTGAATTACTTCATGATGCACTCAAAAGAGATGGTCACTGAAAGGAAACAGTAAGAAAAAAATATTTCCAGGGCCACCGAATTTGGTGAAGTTGAAGCCTGGATGAATTCTCTGAGCCAGCCTTTGGAGCTAGTAATTGCCCCAGGCCCTTTAAAAGTTTGCGAATGCTCTGCTAACATGCCCACTTTTTTTTTTTACACAGTATGCACTCAGCTCTCCCTTATACATCAATGCACCCATGCGTGGCCCCTCCATTCTTCAAGCCATTAGTAAGTTGTAGTCACCAACCTACCCATCCATGCACACAAACTCTTAGTTGAAGAAGCACGTTAAACATATGGATAAAAAAAAAACTCTGGCCTTTTTGCTTTACCAAAGCTTGCATTTTTTTGTTAGTTATGACCCCCAGGTGATCTCATATAAAGACTTTTGTGACTTATAAATAGCTGCAGTACAATAAATACTTTCCTTTTGCAGTTTGTAGCGCCAACTGGCTCAGAAGGTATTGGAGCACCAGTGCCATCGCAGAAGGAGACAATCATGTTTTATTGAAGGCGATGGGAGATTTGCCCAGAATCACAGGATGTTGACGAAGCCGAGACTTGGGCCTGGTTTCCCACCGGCACATCTTCACCCCTTATTTATTGTTGTTTCTTGTGCACTGAAAGTGAGTGGAGGAGGAGAAGTTGGGTTTGGTGACGCCCACCCTTCATCTTAGTGTACCCACGAGTAAAACTAACTTCAATCAATTTAGGTGAAATTGGAGCCTATGTTGCAGATATTTAACTGTAAGGACATCTGTATGGTAACGAAACATCGTCTCATTCACTCACTTCGAGTAAGGTCAGGTAAGGTCTCTTCAGGTTGAGGATGTGCAGGTTGCTGATGATTGGCAGAGGCCTCAGTCCGGGAGGAAAGTTGCTGTATTTGTCGCTCTTCCGTCCATTTATAATTTTTAAAACAACAATCGCGCCCAAAACACAGGCAAGAAGAGTGGCAATTGGATCTGGAAAATACATGTCCTTTTCACACGGCAAGGGACGACATGGGAAACCTCAGTGGAATGTGAAATGCAGTTTTCTGGCATGGAAGAAATGCTAGACGATGTTGGGGTAAAGAAAACTGGCACGATAAGAAAAAGAAAAAAGGCACGCAGATCAAAGATGGAAGAAAAGTGTAGGTCAGATAATTTCAGCACTGAGAGATGGCTTGAGTGAAATCCTAGCAAGGCAGACTCAGTTTTACATATTTCCGTCGTAAGTAAATGTAGTGCCATTGAATTGAATAACAAACGTGTTTATACCACTTAGATACAACAGAAATGTGGTGTAATGTGCTATATCAACAAGCAATTGACTGCAAAATGGTTAAAGTTCATATGGAATCTGTCAATGACAATGTACAGTACCAAGCGTAGAGCTATCTATCACTGTTGACATAATGGGCGAAATCCAAACAAGAACAAACCTTGGCCCTAAATTTAAATTAAAAAAACAAGCATTGGCTCCGCGCAGCAGCATAAGTAAAAACGATCGCTATCAAGGGGGCAAACGGGAGTTGTGGGCACATTTATGATGTGCACAGCTGCCATCGGGTGCTCTCACTTTTGCCACACAAGCACGTGCTGTTGCTGAGCTCGTTAAGAAAGTGAGATATATAAGTTGTTGGGCAAACAGATACTACCCTATTTATTAGACCTGTTTCTAGGGATACAACATCTCTCAGCTACACCAGAGTCTTGGAAACACACTAATATAGCGATATTCCCAAAAAAGGGGAAACCTCCCCAGTTTCCATCTTCATATAGACCCATATCACTCATAAACTCTGACTCAAAGCTATACTCCAAGATACTTGCAAACCGACTGAGGGGGGTCATAGAACATCTCGTATCCTCATGGCAACATGGCTTTATCCCTGGGAGGGGAACGACTGATCATACCCGTAGAGTCATTGCCTTATTCGACATCATGGGCGCCACGGGGGGGAGAGATGTTGATGGTCCTACTTGATGCCGAAAAGGCATTTGATCGAGTGTCTTGGCGGTTCTTATGGGAAATTATGGAATTCAACAACTTTGGCCCAGGCTTTATCAAAGCCCTAAAAGCTCTGTATATCAGCCCTAGGGCTAAACTATCCATTGAAGGCTTTGAGTCAGAGTTTGTAGAGGTACAAAGAGGCACTAGGCAGGGCTGTCCTTGTTCCCCGATATTATTTGCCCTAGTAATTAATCCTTTAATTTTAAAGCTTCTTAACTCCCCCCAAATACAACCAGTTAAGGTGGGTTCGTATTCTACTAAAATGTTGGCATACGCCGACGATATTGCCGTGCTCACAACCAAACCGGCCGATGCAATAACAGAAATAGAACAAATAACCCAGGTTTTTGGATTCTACTCTGGCTATTCACTAAATAGAGATAAAACCATGGTTTTATGTACAAATAATATCATATATGACAGTCCCTATAAAGTCAAAAATGCAACCTATCTCGGTGTAAATATTTCTCCTGAGGTAAAAGAGATTAACCGGCTTAATTATGATCCTTTGATCAAGGCAGTAAAAACAGATCTTAAGAGGGTAGATAACTTACATCTTTCAATAATAGGGAGAGCAAATTATATTAAAATGAGCATATTTCCTAGAATACTCTATCTATTCCGGGCTATTCCATTGATGGCCGACGGTAGCATTGTTAAAATTTTTGATTCCACAATATCTAAATTTATATGGAACTATGGCAAAATAAGGAGAGCATTACCATCACTAACTCTCCCCCTACATAGAGGCGGCCTTGGTATCCCGAACTTGACATTCTATCTCTGGGCGACACTACTCCAACAAACGGGCCTGCTCTTTAAAGTTAAACCTTCCAATCTACCCAACATAGACTCTTATATCCCCTCTATTTTTGAACTTGGACTAGGTGATAAATGTTGAGGGCTATTTTTGAAACAACTCGAAGCGTCATATTATAAAAAGACCAAGTTTAAGGTGATTGGAGACGCATGGAAAATCTGGAAACTTGCCTCCAAACAACTAGGCATACCCAAAATAACAAGATACACCTCTCTTTGGCATAGTAAGATCATATTGTCATCTTTGATAGATAATGTCTCTAGGAGATGGGAGAATTTAGGCATATATACACTTGGTCATTTTTTTGGACAGAATGTTATTCCATCTTTTGAGGGACTACAACAGAGATTTGATATTCCATCCACAGATTATCTAAAATATTTCCAAGTCTACACCAATATCCGTAACTCTAAACTTAATATTAATTTAGATAGTTTTTATTTTTTCTCTATTATTGAGAAACGAGCTACTAGGATAGGTACTTTATATGATATATTTTCTCAATCCTCTAATGACGATCTAGATCGTGTTGAGAGATCCTGGGCACAAAAACTCGGAAATCCAGATGTAGATATCGACTATTCCCTAACTCTTTACACAACATTATTTTTAGCACCTAACCTTAAATCACAATATTTTAAAACTATTTACAACCTTTATTTTACTCCGGCTAAACTCTTCACCTGGGGATTACGAGTTGATGATTGCTGCCCCAGAAGTAGACAGGGACAAGCAAATCTAATTCACACGTTTGCCGAATGTCCGAAACTAGATAATTTATAAACATTGATTGGGGGATTTTGGGCTCAAGTTTTCGGGCGGAATCTTAGATCTTCCGCTACCCTATTTCTTCTAGGTCACGACTAATCCTTAGGCTACAGTTTGGAGGAACAGAGGATTGTATTCCTGGGCACTGCCGTCTTTCGTATTATTCTGGCGGCCTGTTGGAAAGATCCCAACGTACCCACCTTTCAGATGTGGCTTAGTCGATTTCTTGCCACATATAAGCAGGAGATAGCTATATATAGCACAAGAGGTAGGAAAGCTAGAGCCCGGGGTACCCAGATCTGGGCCCCAGTTTCCAACTGGTACTCCAATGTAAGATCTCCCCCCTGATAAGAGAAGGGCCGACATGATATGACGAGGCAAACTGTGTGAATTTTCACTTTATATCCTTTATTTTTCATATCAGTCGTGCAAATATATTGGGTTGTAATGGTTCTGTTCTTTGTCTTTTTTATATATTATTTATTGGTCTTTCTTTCGTATGTATTTTATTCCTATTAACTTTCCTGATGTACTACTGTTTCATTAAGAATTCATTCATTTGTAAAGAAAATGTTTGATTGATTGAATACTACAGATCATGCTCAATAAAAATGAAAAATAAAAAGAAAGTGAGAGCACCTGATGGCAACTGTGCACGTCACGCGCGCGCTTGTGCACGTGACTGTAAGCTCATCGCCGCAAAGTAGCGTTTCCCAGAGCACCTACTGAATGCTCGGTCAGACCAGCGCATGCGCTGAATCGGTCCGAGACCTAAAAATGTGTCATTCACAATAACAGTAGCTCAAACTTTCGTAATGCGAGATCTATTGCATTACAAATGCTTTTTAAAAAAAGTTTTTGGGTTGTATTATTTTGCAGCGCCATATATAGCGTGAACTGTACCTGAAGGTTCTGAACGCTTTACATGACCACCAGTTGCATTACAGATGGACATGTTCAATTTACAGCCGGGGCTGACACCAGGAATCTAATGTAGTTCCCCAGTTTCAAGGTCTACTGCTCTGGTTGTTCGTCTCGTCATTGCTCCCTCCTCTTCCCCCTCCCTTTTTCCCTCCTCGCATGGCGCTGTCCATCACTGGCTACACATGGGTAAAGGTGGAGACAGCGGGTCACTGAAGCAGTGTGGTTTGCTTGCTCTCTTTGGCTGCTCGACCCAATAGCCGGTTTATTTCAAGCTTTCGAGTTAGCCAGGGCACAAGTCCTAAAAGAAAAAAGTGGGGGGACGCTGTCACCGAAAGTGATGTCACGAAAGGTGACTTGCACCATCAGGCTCACTGTCTCCCCTTGCTAACCCCTTATATGTGATTGCATCTGAGAAGCCAGCGTGTGTGCAGCGTGCTGTGAGCTCCGATCTCGTCTCAAAGAAGCCAGAGGGTGGAGTCCAGCTGTTTGGCAGGGGGGACGGCGTCCTCCCGGTAAAATAAGTGGGGGTCGCCGTCCACTCGCGTGGTACCCAACTCAAGCCCTGGAGTTAGCTGCTCCCAACTTTGTGCCGCCGCAAACTGCCCCTTATCTAATGAACATGCTGGTCTTTGCTGGTATTCAAAGATCTTATGTACTTAACTGCATACCCTGTCATGGCGTTTGGGACCTCACAAGTGGGGACACAGAGCTCCAGCACTTTCATGTGGCCACAGTAGTAAGCACTATGCTGCACCTCCAGGCAAACAGTTGTGTGTGTGTACTGCCAATGGCACATGCCTTCTCCTCTGTCCAATTTACCACATGATCCAAGCAGAGTACTCTTGTTACTTGTTGACAATGTGTGACTCCTGGTGTCAGGTTCTGTAACATCTTTTACGTGTTTGCCACTTCATGTTTGCTGGGAAGTAACCATCTCTTGTCATGAGGAAAGGTCAACTGCTACGAAGTACAGGCAGGGTTGGAACATTGCTGAAGCGACAGCTTGTATCATGCTTGCATTAGTGCCTCGTTCCAGTTGTTATAGTGGTACATGCCATAATTGTACCTAAAAAGGCAGTCAATTGCTTATCCCATTGAAGTGTTTTTTCTTTTTCTCGCACCCCCTCTCGTCATTTTGCTGCAGTTGTAAGGCAATGTGAGCCAGCTCCATTAATCTGCACGGTGCTTTAAGGGTGCAGTACCTTATGTGGCTAATAGAAGTCCCTTTAGAACTCCAGAGGGACACCTAGTAAAAACCTGTGGTACTGCACTCTTTTCTTGTTTTGTGGATTTTGTTTTATTGCTTATTCTACTGCTGGGATATTTTGCAGAAAAAAACATAACTAACAAAGTTGACCTCCTGTAGCGCTTTTATGATCCTAAAAGCCAGGTGGCTGTGTTGTGCCTAATAAAAATGTGAATTAGGCATGCAGGGCCCCAGGAAATGTGCTGCATTACAGTGGCACGCTCAAACATTGGGTGGATAGTGTTCACATCAAAGTCTACAAGGCAATGTGTCCCTAGGGGGAAGACTAAAACATAATTTCAATATAACGTCAATTAGAAAGGACCGATTAAAAAGAAAGTTCCAGATAGAAATGAGAAAAACTGCAGGTTTCTTACGAAGTACAATACTGAAAAGTGAAGAAAAAAATGCACATGCACCAATGTAATTGAATTTCATACGTCTTTTTCCATGAATACTATGAAATGCACAATAATAAAATGAGTAAATAAAAAAAATCAGGAAATGTTAAACATAACCGCATTCTTAGTAGGCCAAACAGAGTCATCAAAAGAATTCTGGTTTACCCCCAATCCAGGGTTATAAATAAATATTTGTCTTGCATACATTTTCTTTTTTTTTTTAAACTGCAAAGTCAACATGGCATTAACATTGCTCCAACAAATCGCATTTCAACATGTTACATAACCCTTAGCACTAACCACATGAATACTGATTTGCCCTTCCTGACCTAATTTCACACACAGGAGTTGGAACAAACTAGTTGCATAAGCAGAACAGTTTACAAGTGGAAAGTCTGTCAATATTTTCACAAAAGGCTTCCTGTAGTGAGCCCAAGATGATCTGTGTCCTACAAAATAAACACTCCATATCTTGCTGCAAGTAGCTTCAAGCGAAAAGTGTAAACTTAGAATGAACATCATGATTAAGGCTCTCAGTTTTTAAAGGTAAATACAGACAGAATTTTTTTTGTTTTGTGTCTGTATTTATTTGTAACCACATGCGTGCGGGGGTTATTTTTGCGCTACGCGGCTTTTTTCCAAACGCCGAGTAACATGACTAGCTCAGCTCGTCATCAGCACACGACCACCGTGGCTGATGACGAGCTGAGCTCGTCATCAGCATCGAAGGGGTTAAAGACGGAAAAATACAGAAAGTTTTATGCTTCTTGTGGGTGATTGTCCATGCTGTCTTTCATGCTTTCTGGAACAGCTGAGCAGATATACAGCTTGGAAAGTTAAAAAAGAGGTTCTGATCTCCTTAATTACAGCCATATGTTAATATATATGTGTATTATAATGCTGATATTTACCTGTGGATATGATGTTTCGCTATATTTGGCTGCTTAATTTGCTAAAATGCAACAGATAGCAAAGTATGAGTGCATGTTTATCAGTTAAATAAATGTGGAAATATACAATTTTACGACTTTTTATTCTGAAAACACAAAACAAATATGGATAAGTACCTAAGAGATGGCCATAAAATAAATATGGATAAATAGAGAGAAATGTTAAAAAAACACATACCATAAAACCGG
Source organism: Lissotriton vulgaris (assembly GCF_964263255.1). NCBI lineage: Eukaryota > Metazoa > Chordata > Amphibia > Caudata > Salamandridae > Lissotriton > Lissotriton vulgaris. Next base: position 214,482,291 of record NC_141687.1, read on the forward strand.
GAGCCCTAATCATGATACCGTATCCATTTTAACCTCTTGGCTGCTAATGACAAGGGTAACTCGTCATGGACTTTCCATTGATTTCAATTGAAATTAGATGAGAATAGTAAAATGGCCTTAGCAGTAAAGGCGATGATGAGTGAGGCCATGTTAGCCTAAGCTAGAAAAAACAAAACTAAAAAACATCATAGCACATTTGTTTCAATGGTAATAGCCCTATATCAGTTTACACTTGTGAATTATGAAGTAAAGGGACTAATATTAAGGCACATTTTAGTTCAAATGCACAGAATCTCTCAGCATGAGGGAGTAATGCCATTTTGACCAATTCCTACAATGAAGAACGTTATGCTGGTTTATTTCATTTTAGGAGAAAGTTAAACTCGTGAATTCCTTTTCCATGAAGATAGAATGTTTAGGCGGAAAAGGAAACTATGGAGAAAGAGGCAAGCATGCAGAAGGCAGATGGGGTGGTTCTACAGAAAATTGGTAGCATAGAGGGATGAGTAATAGGGTTGTTATAATAAGAAAAAGCAAGACTAGGGATTATTAAACTGGGAGTACACTGGAAGTGGGATTACGTTTTTGTGTTATTATTATAATAATACGAGATGGGGGAGCAAGAGGTTTGTGTAGTAACATTTTATACAACAATAGGAATAAAGCTCCAGTGGGAGTAAGGGGATTGTAAAAGAAATTGGTGTAAGGAGGGAGGGGGAGTAAGCTTTTGATAAAGAAGCAAAGCATGAGGGAAAGCAAGGGGTTCACAAAAAGCAGGAGTGGACACAAGGTGTTTGGGGAAAAACAATGGGAGTAAAACAGAGTACAGGGTTTGAAAAATAAACGGAGTAGATTGGGAATATGGTTTGGGAGTAAGGTTTTAAAAAATTGAATCAATTTGTGAGTAAGGGATTTGTGAAAGATTGAGTAAAGCAAGGTAAGAGGTTTTGACAAAGTAAATGTCGAAGGGAATTAAGGGCTATGTTAAAGTTTCTTGGGGAGGAGTAAGTGTTAATTTTAAAAGAAAATGAGGAGAAGGAAGTAAGGTGTCTGAAATAAAATGGACCAAATTGGTATTCCAGTCTTTGGGATGGGGGAAGATATGAAGGATAAGGTGGGGGCCCCCACCCCCTATTAAGCCACAAAACTCAAATCAAACCTGAAGAATCAAAAGTTTCTTCAAGAATGGCTTTCACCAGGTATCTATCCTCTGCTTTGTGAAAGTCATTCTGAAAGAATAATTCAACAGTGGTTTGAAGAAAATTTTGACCCAACCAATTTCTACATGTTGGATTTTCGTTGAGATCCCATACAACTGAAGTGGTAGTAAGTTGCAGGGACTGAATGTGCCCTTTTCCACTCTACCAGATATCAAGAGTTTATTTAGGTCCGGGTTCCAGGAAATCGATTTGAACTATATCAAACCCACCAAGAAAAGATAAACTGAAGAGGAAACCATTGTTTCATGCAGGCTGGTGATGCCTTGTCATTCATATGACACATTCACTCTTCATATAGTCTCTTTGCAAGGCATATATGTGCAACATCCCCAGCCGCGGTGCGTCCATTGGGGTGTAGCCCCACCAGCCACAATGGACTCGCATCGCGGCCGCTGGCCTCAATCGTATCTATAAAATACATTGCAGCAGCAACAATCCGCCTCAGCCCACCGCTGGTAATTGTGCAGGGGGGTGTGGGGGGTGGGCTGCAGCTTGAGTGACACTCAGGCTGCAGCAGACCGTAGTGCGCAGTCCCGCTGGGGAACTTACTGTGCACTGTGCGCATGCTTGGGATAGTTGGCAACTATCTCAAGCATGCGCACTGTAAGTTCCCCAGCGGGACCCAGGGGTACTTGTTCGCTTGCCACAGCCCGGGTTTTCAAAGGGCGACAGGGCGAGCAGCAAATGTGCCCCCCTAGCCAATCCTGACGCTGCATGCAGCGCCAGGATTGGCTGGTTCAACACGCAGCATCTATCATTGCATGCCGCGTGTGCGGGTGGCACACACACGTCTGTCGCACGAGCTGCGAGGAGGATGTCGGCCCGCTTAACGGACAGGAAAGTACCTTCCGAGATTAGCCAACTCCGGTGAAATGGCTTTTAATAGCCCTTGGATCGTCGCTCTCTGAGGTAACGCAAAGTTTGTTTCTATTCGAGGAGAAAACAATCCCACACCTGAGGGCACGGTGGAATGTGCCTTTCCTGCCAGTGGGAACGGGCTCTAGGTTGCTGGCAGGGTCTCCCTCATGCAGACGGTCTCGAGGTCGGCTCCAACCCCTGTTTCCTACTTGGGATGTATTGGTTGTGGCACAGGCTAATGAGCACCCGTTCACTCTGACGGGCCGCATTTCACACCACGGAGGGATGTTGACCGAAGCTGGTGTACGTGCTGGTAGGGCGGAGGATCCCACATTCAGCCTGGGCCTCCTTGGCCGATGCACAGGCACTGATTTATTTTACATGTGTGGTTTCCTTCTGGACCAGGTGACAATTCCGAAGACCAGGGAAATCCGGGCATTGCATGGATGTTGGCGTCTCGATGAAAATGAAAGTGGGGACCAGGATGATGGCATTTAAAAGAGTTGTCCCAACCTCTCACCTTTTCAACCTTGAGGGATTCATCCATGATCCATCTCAGGCACTGCATGCACAGTGGGTTGTTGATTATTTTGCCCAGCTGCACAGGCATATCCAGACACCACTGTACTAAACAAAGCAGTGGGCAGGAGGATAGTGAAGTATTTTAGCAACTGATGAATTGTTGGGCTCCGTGGGAAGAATTCTGAGAACGGGGTGGGCCCTGGAGCGAGCAGCCACACTGGGCCCTGGCTTCGGGCAGGGGTGTCGTGTTTACCAATATATTATGGTGTGAAGAGCTCTTACTGCCTCAAAGGATTGGAGGTTTTGCCTAGTGGAAGCTTTAACTCATGTATGGTAGCACAGTGGGTTAACACACCTGCTGCAAAATGTGTGTACAATGCAGATCACAAGCGCATTTAATGTGAATAGCTCATTGGGTTATTCCGCTGCTCTGAGAGGTCCTGTTGTATGGCAGCGTAAACTACAAATTCTAGATTAGAGCGTGATAAAATGTACCCAGCCTTTCAAAGGGCGATACTAGGGTAGGAGGACTCAGTGGCAAGGGACAGTGCTGTTCAGCAGGCATGTTGACTGTTGGAGTTTCTGGAGAATTCGAGCATGAACCTGCAGATTGCAACACAGGTCCCCACTGCATTAGAGACCCCCCCCGCTCTGAGCATGATGTGCACGGTCTGATTGCAGACACGGGCGTGTAGGCAATAAACAAAGAATTGAGCACTCCTCAACATCCCTAGATTAGCCTATCACAGTGCAGCGCAACAGCAATTTTGCAGGCAATACCCACTTATGCTTCCTTTTCAACTTGCCAGTGCAGATAATTATTATTAAGTAGGGATGGCCTCTAGGTCAAGGGGTCATAGCACTAGAATTATTATTAGTCATAATATATGTGCACAGAAGGTGTGTCCAGATATCTGCTCCTTTGAGGGACGGGAGGTGGGTGTCCAACTGGAACCCTAAACAGATACCCCAAGTTGGAACTACCAGGTAGCAGCAGAGGGAAAGAAAATGAGACGAGAGGGAAAGGATGGCCTCATAGAGAAAGAGACAGGCAGTAATAAGTGGCAGGCACAGCTGGGATGCCGAGGAGACGGGAAGTGATGGAGGCGGTGAATACCGGAGAGAGAGAGATGGGGGCAGCGATTCCCGAAAAGGGGTTTTCGGAAAGGGGTTAAGAATAAGGGCGCAAGGGGCGAGATAATGAATGTATGTGGGTGGGGGTAAGGCATGTCTCAAAGGAATTAGGGAGGGGGGGCTCAGATATAACATTATGATGCCGTATTCACAAAGAGTGGAGCGAATTCACCCCTTGTTGTTGTTTGTCTTATATAACATGTCCTATACACTGTTTTACACACCTATGATTGCTAGTCTCTGTGTAATGTGTGTGTTATGTACAGTGCTGTTATGTATAGTGGTGTTCATTCGACTTCCTATGTTGCTGGAGTGCATTTGTTTTTTTTGCAACTGATTCTATGACTTTTTGGGGTGTATCCTCAAAACTTTCCTGTTAATGTGGCTGAGCTGCTTGCTGAAGTGCACTTTATACTTGCTTTTGAGTGACACCAAGTATTGCTGGTTTAATTCGATTCCGTTTGCTGACTTGTGATGCACGGCTTGATGGGTGCATGCGTTTGTTTCCCTGTGACTAGTTTGTTCTGATATAATTGTCTTATTTGCAATAGTTTTCAGTACACAGTTTGCTCAATCAGTTATGGTTTTGTGTGACTACCTGGATTCCTGTAGTGCCTCTGACTTTGTTCTGTTTCTTTACTTTTTGTGACTGTTGGTCCTGCGGGGAAACATTTTCAATTTATGTTGTCTTGTTTACTGGGAGCATTGCTTTTATTTTCCTTTAGTGTAATAGGCTGGCTGGTGAAGTGCACTTCCCATAGTGTGCAGTCACTTTAATTTGCCTTTAGGTGACTACCTGGCTTGATGGTGGTTTTCTATTTGATTTCATGTAACTCCTTGTCTTGATGAGTGCATTGGTTTTAGTTTGTTTGAGGTAACTGCTTCACATGCTGATTTCATCACACAGCTGACACCCACCCTGAGAAAGCCAGAGCTGCCCAGTTAGTGGTATCAACACCAGTGCGCTTAGGCTCCTTACAGCTCCTTCAATTGAAGTGGGTTACCACCTACCCGTTACTTTTTGTATCCTGCTGCTCGTACCAAGTCAGATCTAGACCCAGACCAGTCCCCACAGTTGCTCCGGATTAAGGGACATTGTCATGTCATCTCAGGCGCGATGTAAAGACTCCCAGTGAGCTGAGGACTCTTTTGGCTCAAGAACCAACTAGCTGGAGACCCTTGTGGTTGTTTAAAGATTTAAGATCAGCCTGTAACTCAGTCTTGAGCTGGGTGGGTGACCTCGATTACAAAGTGGCTGTGCCAGATGTCCCATTATGACCCCTTTTGCCTGTCTCCCCTTCAGACGCAGAGGGCATAAAACTGGGGGTGCTCAACCCTGCCAAAAAACTGAGGGGTGACCCTAAGAGCACAGCTGCCATCCAATCAGGGGTGGGATGCTTTGGTGTGCTGGTCTGGTTTTCTGGGTGTATTGACTCAGGTTTTTCCCATGTAATTGATTGGGTGTCTTGGTAAGTTGCTTTTATGTGAATGCCTGACTTATGACTGCGTATTCCTTTCAGTGTGCCCTTGCTTCAGTTTACTTTTTGAGTCACTGTCTAGTTTGCTGGATGTATTGCTTTCATTTTTCTTTCATTAAACTGTTTGACTTGCTTGATGCTTTTATGTTGGTGCCTGCATGCCGAGGTGTACTCTTCTTCAGTTTAAATGTATGTGACTGGCCTGTTGACTAGCACCCTGCTTTCAAAGTGAAGGTTCACAGGTTGACACTTGCTTTAGTTTACTTTTGTATGGTTGACTGCATGCGCTGTTTTGCTGGATGCATTGCTTTAAGTTACTACTTGATGCATTGCGTTCAGTTTGCTTTCAAGTAATTGCCTCTCATTTTCCCAATGCTTTGTGAAGGCTGTTTCCCAACTGCTGTGCAACTTCTTCTACTCTTAGAGCTGAGATTTTCATGAAAGTCTTATAGTCTGAATTCAGCACCTGAGCGTAATAGGACGGAATGTATGAAGCTCTGTGGTTATACCGAATAAGCAGCTACCTATGTTATGCCATCTATTAATGTAATAACTGCACTTTCACAATTGCTTTATTAACCTTCCTGCTTTCTCAAATTTGCTTGAAAATGCACGATTTTTCTTCTTTTTTATCAACATTTTCTGGGGGGGGGGGGTAATCCTCCTAAACCCCCTTTTTGGGGTTCTGGCTCGCTCGCTGCACTCGCTCGCTACGGTGCTGTATGCAAATCACTTTGCGCCCACCACTTTGAAATGTCACCCACCGCCCCTGAACATCTCACTACATGAAATGGAAATGAGGACCCCAGCTATTTCAGACTCCTGGGAATTCCTGGGAAGCAACAGTAGGACTTCTTCCGTCGAGGACAAAGACGTCTTTTAGTGGATCCCCGGTCTCAAAATTTGCAAAGGCTGTGCCAAGAACAGACTGAACAGCATTCTGATGAGTACTTTATTTTCTGCAACACCCACTGGGAGCTGGTAGTGCAAGTCACACTTAAGATTAAATGCAAAAAAGATTTTAACATTTTATTGCCATGTTTTTTTTGTGACTATATGAAAATGCTTCTTACTAGTGTGTTACAAGTGACCGTATATCAGTGTATTAACAAACAGGAATAATGTAAGCCAATAGCCTAGTTTATTTTCAATTTATGGGGGCCGATTCACAAACAAAGAATTAAAGCTACATGCTGATTTTTAGGTCGAGCCTAGAGTCAGTTCAGTTCAATATACTTTATTCGGGTTGTGAAACAACCATAAAAGCAATTACAGAATAAATAGCATACTTTTAAAATGTATAGCACAGCAAAAAAACACATTTCACGATTATTTAACAGGGACAATACCTTTCTGTACATTAATTGCTTTTAAAATGTCGGACGCAACATAAAAACATATTTCAGGATTATTCAGTGCAACAAGCAGATTCATAGCAGAATAGTATGATCTCACATTGTATTTTATAAAAAAACTGTTTCGGATAAAAATGCCTAAAATACAGGTAGAACTTGCAAAAGAGCAAAGTGCTTTGTTTAGAGAACTCATCACAGGGATAGGGTGTACAATCTAGAGGGCACATTTTCATAACGGGAAAGGCGACTAGATGGGGCACTATGCCTAGTCTCAGTCTAATCAATACATAGCGATGTGAAGATTTAGTCACTGATTAAATAATCTTGGATTCCCGTACTAGATTCAAATGTTTTATAAAATATAAAACTCAATTGTTTATCTATAGCTTTCCTACGGATTTCTCTTTTATATGCCATAAATGAGTCCTTAATCTCCCATTTGCTTAAAGAAGCCCCCTGTCCTGGGTTAACAAAAATCTGTATATTAAATAATTTACTGTACATGTCAATATATTTTAGCCATGGGATGTCTGATTTTTTCAAGCAAATCTAAAAACTCGATGAGCACTCTTGGTCATCTTGGAGACGAACTTTAGATAGTTCCAGATTCCATTTCCCATTACCTGAATAGATTACACCTAAGTAGCAAACAAATTGATAGTTTGTACCGGGGTGCTCTCAATATAAAAGATTTTACATTTCCTTGATTTAGGGCCACATATTGTAAATGTTTTTGTTTTGTTAGTTAACAGTTTCTGTGCAACTTACTAAATTTATCCGACTGGGGTTCTGGAAAGTAGTACTGCATTGTCAGCCTATAATAAAACCGGTATGTGTTTACCCAATATTTGCGGCTAATCAACCTTCTCCTTCTGCAGCACTTTATCAACCTCCTTTATAAATAATATGAAAAGGAGTGGTGCACCAACACAGCCTTGGTGGATGCCTCCTTTTACATGAAAATTTGGAGTGCACTCACACGTTTTCCGTATATCACTGTGCATGATAACCTCCCATATAGTCTTGCAAGAAAATAAATCCTTTTGGGTCACCAAGATTAAGTAAGGTAGGCGACAGGATTGGCTGGTCCACTAAATCAAAGGCACTACTAAGATCTGCAAAGCATAGGTATAGTCTCCCATCTTTAGCGGCTGTATGTTTTCCAATTAACATTTCCAAATTAATACATTGTTCTGTAATCCCTAATCCTTTCCTGAAACCAAATTGCACTGGGGTAAGTATATCCTTTCCATTTACCCATTCCTCCAGGGGCATTTTCTCATCTCAAGGACAGATTTGTAATCAAGTCATACATTTTTGATTAATTCATTGTCTCTTGTCTTACAATATAAGGTTTGTTTCGATTGCTTTAGTGCCGTAGTGTAGGTATAATCAAACCACCCAATGATAGCTGGGCGACCTGCGGTGTGGCACACATGTAGGAAATACTAGGTGATACTAAAACATCGTCAATAATTGATGCAGCATTTCTACCAGTAAATGTTTTTTCGGATTACCATCAGTATCCCGAGCACACTGCAGTAGATCTAAATAATATTTGGCAATCCTTGAGTTTAAGGCTTCCCCATATACATTATGTGGTAATGTATACAGTCATCCCCTTGGTCATTCTTAAGCCCACAAACGTGTGTTGCGACAGTGGGCTTTAAAATATCCAACCCATATGAGTACTATATTATTAGTTATCAAGCCTCAGAGTGTATCAAGCCCTTTATCAAGTTTCGCTACAATGATACTCCTGGTAGCATCAAACACATTATTATAGTAGTTGATCATTAACGCATCCCTCCCTTTTCTTTTTTAGAGTGCTACCATACAATCTGAGAATGTGGTCCAATTGTGACAGCTCTTTTAACACATGCCAGTAGTTTGTTGGAAATAAGAATGGGAAGCCCTCCTTTTGGTCTTCCGATGGCGGAAGGTGAGGCCTGTAACCAGTATGAGGAAAATTCTTCTATAAATATTGGATCAGGACACCAGGTTTCCTGCAGGCAAATCAAATCTAGCGCATTAATAAAAGCTTGCATCCTAGTGAATCTCGTTTGTGCATAAAACCGGCAATATTCCAAGTCGCTATTTTGTTGCCATTTTCTATTCTAATCCCCAAATTATCAGTAAAGGTCTTGCAGTAGCTTTAGCTATCCCTAGGTATAACCTATGTATCCATAGGAGTACTCTCGGCAGTTATGGTATCCATTGGGGCCCTATCAGGGAGAGCAATTACATTTTGCGGGTCCACCCAGAAGTCTACTATCCCAGCTCCAGCCAAATAAATATCAATACTGGGGGAATAGTCACCCTTTTGTCAATTGATATCATGTAGAGCAGTGTTTCCCAAACTGGGGTCCGCGGACCCCCAGGGGTCCGTGACACATTTCCAGGGGGTCCGTAGGCAGCAGTTTTAAAAGCACAGAAAAGTTTCTTGTATAATTAGCAGCTTTCCAGCAACAATAAAAGTGTCAAGATAATGCCAGTGATTAATGCACCTGCTAGAGAGTGAGGAGAGTTTTGTTCAGTGGCAGCTTTGACTTAACTAATGTAACACAAAGGGTTAATGTGCCTACTGCAAAGAACGTGTTACATGCATTTTCAAAAGCAGTATTTTATGTGCATAGGTTCGTGGTTACTGCTTTTGTCAAAGAGATTCTTTCTTTTCTGTGCACTTCTTAAGTGACAATCGTAATTTAGCAGAGGGACCTTTAAACTGTCATCAAAGAGCTGCTTGGAAACTGCATGGTACCAGTTAGTAACTTATGTTTTTCCCAGTTATCCATTAGCCTGATGCTCCTAAAAAGATTTACTTGGGTGGAAATACATTTTTAATGTTAAAGTCAGTGCTAGCCACTGCATTATGTTCTGAATCCTGAGTTTGTGCTTTTCCAGACCAAGCGCTTTTTAAAAATGTCTACCACTATGAATGACATGTGAGCCTTGTAGTCCCCTTTACCTTATGTAACCTTTTATATACACTGATTTACATGTATGGTTCAATGTCTCTATATGTGTGTGATGTAAAGTGCTCTGACCTCCTTCAATGGTATGAGAGATGCCATAAAACAAATGAAATACATGTGACAGAGGGGCTATTCCTTCAATATAAAATACTAAGGACCAGATGTATGATCCGTTTTTATATGCGCGAACGGGTTCGCGAACCCGTTTACGCATGCAAAAACCTATTGGGCCATGTACATAGCCTATTTCGCGAGTCGCAATTTGTTTGTGACTTGCTAAATAGGTTTTGCAACTTGCTATTTGAAAGGGGCATTCCCTTCCAAAAAGCGAGTCTCAAAACCATGTTCAAATGTTTTGCGGTCGCAAAACACTCGCAATTACCACCGTCTTCAAGTCCGCTTTGCAAATGCATGCAAAATAATTTTTTAAGGGCAGACAGTGGTCCCAGGGACCTCTGCCTGCCCTTAAAAAATAAATCGAAATCGTTTCATTTTCTTATTTTTTTTTTTTAATGCATGGTAAACGGGCTGCATTTCTTAAAACTGCATTATTTAAAAGCAGTCCCAGAAGCCTGCTGAGTCCAGCAGGCCACCATGCCTGGGAGGGCTGGCATTCCCAATGGCTCGCAAATTGCGAGAGGCTCATTAATATTAATGAGCCTCGCAATTTGCGACCCCATTGGGAATCCCAAATAGTGTTAATAAACACACTGTTGTACATTTCATTTAGCGACTCGTAATTTGCCACTCGCAATGTGTCGCCAATTGCGAGTGCTAAATTAAATGGTCGTACATCTGGCCCCAAAATCCTTAGTACTTTGAGTATTTTTTTTGTGTGCACACATGTGTTTTTTTTTTAAATTACTGTTTTAATATTTGAAATTTAACTCATACAAATTGCTTGGAGGTCCCCGGGTTCCAGTGGTGACTCAATAGGGGTTCCTCAGGAGTCAAAAGTTTGGGAACCACTGATGTAGAGTACTCAAGGCCTGATATCTATTTGAGACCAGTAGTGTGTATTGGCAATGAGTTATCATATCAAGGGGCATCCTGGTTGGCTAGGCTCATCTCTCCTATAGTGAGTCATCCTCAGGTGCCTACAGAAAAAGCCAAGGAGTATAAAGGATATATTCTGGTCATACTGGCTGGGTGGGACTGCTCTCTCTAGAGTATTTCTGGCCCAACTAGGATATTTAAAATTGGTGATAATACAGTCTCCTTTGTGGGTCTTCCGTAAGGGGCCTATCCAGCTCTCTTTGGGTTAGAAGAATTTGATTGGCCCCTACCACCTGATATCCACAGTTCCTATCTAGCCAGTGTACCACTCTATTCTTTAAACTATCGTGAGTTTCTTTCTGTCCTGGGTGCAGTGGGGGAAATTAGCCATGACTGCCACATAAGGGCAGCATTCCGGTGGTAAGTTTACGGGTACTTCGGCCCTACCCTTATTGGACCTGAAATCTTCCTCTCTGTGTTTCTAATAAGTAGCTGTTCTGGGTCGGACCTATGCATACTAGCTTGTTCCACCCGGTTAGCTACTGTCTGCTGGCTTGGGATAGAATTATTTACTGGGGCCGATCTGCAGTTTTTATTCCATATGTTTACTGGGTCATTCAGGCTTTTTGGAAGTTCCCTTTCCGTCTCTTTACTACTTGCTTTTACTGGGGAGACAGTTGTTTGTAACACCAATTCAGTTGCCCCCCTTCTTAAGCCCTTCTCATTATTGATACTTACATTCTCAAGTGAGCTGCTAATCTTAGACACTTCTTTAGATAGTTTATACAGTTTATCACTAATCAGAATTAACAACTCCTCTATTTTAGATATAATGGTTGCTGTGATTTGTGCATTTAAGGACTTATCTTGTTCAATTGTACTTTTGCTGACTACGATAGCATGCCTTAGGCCAGATCTCGGGTTGGGACCTTTCGTACCTTTGTTACCACCCTCCACTACTTTCTTGCCCACTCTCTTTCTCTTTGGGGTAGGTGAGCTATTTGTCGTACGTAGACAAAGGGGATCAGGTTGTGTTTGTGACTCTGGCTCTAGTATTGTTTCTGGGATTTCAAGAGCTCCCTGGCTCTGGGTAAGGGTTGGTTCCTCCAATATGATACCACCTTCTGATATTAACCCACTGCCATCTCCTGATTGCCCTCCCACCGCCATACCTAAACCAATAAACAGGGGGATGAAATATCTTATTTTATCAGATATTGGACTAACTGCACGTACAAGGAATTAATCAATCGTAGCACACGGAGTATTAGTGTTTTTTTAGCCAGTGTCGTATTCTTTACCATTTTGGGGCCTTATATGTAGATAAATGCAAGACTAGGAAGATAAAGTGTAAGGTAAAATGTCTAGTATTTATTTATTTATTAAGGAGCTTTATATAGCGCTAGCCTGACCCGAGCAAGATTCATATAATAAGCAGAATTCTACATATGGATCGGAAGTCTAAGTGTGCAGAGCATCATTGAGGTAGTCCGTGAGTCCTAAGATAACCTCATAGAGTGCACGTTGTCTTGGGGTTGAACTAATTAAGGGGGGGAAGGAGCAGTTGGGGGGCGAATAGCAGGGAGGAGGTGAGTCTTAGAGCTACAATGTCAGGAAGAGACGATGAGCAGGGAATAGTGTATTGATGGAAGCTATCCATTCGGGATGGAGTGGTTGAGGAAAAGGACTTTAATTTGTTTTTGAACTATGTAAAGGACGAGATAGTCCTGATACCGACTGTGATGGCGTTTCAGATTTTGGGCGTGTTTCCGGCAAATGACCGTGTGGCAGTTTTTTGTTTGCGTCTTTTCATGGGGATGAGTAGTAGGGTGCTTGAGCTTCTGAGGTTCCCTGTCTGACCAGCTCTCTTGAGTTTGGCAGCCAAATACTTAAGTTTTCCTGTGTGCAGGGCTTTGTGTGTGAGGCAGGCAGTTCTGTAACTGGCACGCATTTCGATTTGGAGCCATTTTAGTTCTCTGAGTGCCGGTGAGATGTGATCGTATTTCCTGATTCCAGTGACCATTGTAGCTGCAGTGTTGAGAGTAGTTTTGAAGGGTGCTAGGTGAGATTTTGTTGTACCAGTGAGGATGGCATTCCCATAGTCAAGTCTAGATAGCACCAGTGATTGGGTGGCTTGTTTGAGGTGGTTGGTTGGGATGAATGTTTTTTTTGTGTTAAGTAACTTCAGGTTGACGAATGCACTCTTTGCGGAATTCTTGATGTGATTGCCCATATCGAGTTTTGAGTCTAGGGTAATTCCTAATAAACTTTACAGAGTAAAAGAGAAAATCCACCTAATTCCACTGGTATAACCTATATAAAAAAGCTATAATGCTAAAACAAACCATGTTGAATAAAAGTATAAAAAGTAAGAATGTCCTTGAGGTATTGTTCCAATAACTTGTTCTCGTTTAATAGTGCTTGCAATGACTTAAAACAGCCAAGGTTACCATAGCTTCTCGGCTTGGAATGCTTAGATTGTTTCCTGTCGCAACCTATTGTACTGGTGGTTCCATAATATTTATCCAGTAGTCAGTATATGAACCATCACATCAGCAAACAGTTTTACCACATAACAAGTTGATATTAAATGGCCGTACCTTATTTCCAGGAGCAGTTCTCATGGGCTCATACCATCGGTATAGTAAAAATAGCCAGGATCCAAGATCCAGATTTGCTAATAATTACAGATGTTGAGCTAACACCAAGGCTTGAACACTGGTCGCGAGCTCCTGAGTCTGCAATCCTGACTGCTGAACCACAACCTCTCCCTCTGAGAGCAGCATACAGTTCTCTCGCTATGCTTTTTCTTGTTGTTTTTACGTCTCGCCTAGCGATGCAGTGCATGCGCTGCTTGCATTGGCGAGGTCTATTGTTGTCTATTTAGCTTCCAACGGGGGACTTGGAGATGTGCATGCATATGGGCTCGTGGCATTTCAGCACAGTGCGCACATGGTGCACTTTTACTTTCCCTCCCTTCCCCGACGTTTCAGTACAGCGCTCGCATGGCGCGCTTTCACTTTCACTCCCTGCCCCCCGTCGGCTCCATTTCCTCCTGTAAGCTCCCGGAGAACCTGCACGGCGTCAGCAGTCTCGGAGTCAGTTCACCGTTCTTCGATTGTGGGCAAGTCACTAATCCCAGTCTCTTCCGCCTTGTTTCAAAGTAATGGAAAAGTTCCCCCTGTACCGCGTTTGATGCAACCTTGATTCACTCCGTCTGCTTCACATCGTGCATGTGCAAACATGACTACCGCCCGTGTTTATTAACTCTGCGCTTACAGACACATTTAGTATTACTGGGGGTATCTATAGTGCAAATCTACTACCAAGGTGCAGCGGGCATTTTGTGTCACAGGAGTCACACCCGATGGTTAGAAGAGCACACACTGATGTTTGTTTACACCGAGCTCTGCAGAAAAGACCGGCATGCACATGCACACAACGATGCCTCGTCTGTGGTAGTAGGAGTTATATAAATGCAATTTAAACACAAAAAGAGGACACTCGCAAAATATGTGTTTTGGTTTACTGCGTTTGTGCTGAAACGTCTTTACGGGCAGTTAACTTTTGCCCAGAGTCCGCAAACTCTATGCTGATGCTCGAAGTAGTAGCAACAGGGAAGAGAAAGCTAGATGAAGGGGTCAAGATAGAGAGCGCTTTACAATTGCTGTGAACCTTACATAACCAGCAGTCTCAATTGCCACATGCCATATTCAAATGTCAGCACCTTGAGACCCTCCTGGGTAAGTTGGGTGCTTCACAATGCCCTGAGTGAGAGAGGGTGACAGTATGCCCGAGCTGCAGGCGGGCGGGGTGGTGGCGGTGACAGCTCCCTGCTGAAACATACACATGGTCATCCGATAGCTCCGCTGACACCAGCTGCGAAGGGTCCAGCAGACGCTGAGCCCAGGAATTATGACTCGAACTCTGGGTAAATTGATATTGCTTTTTGTAAAAGCGGGAAGTGCATATCGAGGCTGAATAAAGAGACCTGCGAATCGATACAGAGGCGGAGAAAGCTCAATTCATAGGGGTGAAGAATATAAAATAAAAGCCATAAGTGATAAGTTCATGAAATGGAATACTACTGTTAGTTCATATTTTCCCTATGGACTTAGGGGTGCTGTGCGTGCGTGTTAAATATACATGAAAAAGGTTATATTGTTTTAGCTTCTTCATACTTCACAATAGGTAGCACCTAAATTATAAACAAAAAATATATAAAAACACGATTGAAGAGCTTCCAGTGTTGCCACTAAAACGGTTATTTTCGGATCTCACACAGTGCTCTGCCTTCAGGTCCGGCTACAATACTCTTCATCGGCCACGGCAGCACTTCAGGTTGCTGTTTGGTGCGACAACTGAAAAATAACCCAGCTCGTGCCCTGTGGCCTAGGGTCACTCAGCACCCGCTAGCCCTGACTGCTCCCCTTTTAAATAGTGTGTTTGGAAATGACACAGGATCATTGATTATTTTTTATCAAGGATCTACATGTACCGTGCCAATGAGTTTGCAGTAAATGTAATTGTCTCTAGAAGTAACAAAGCGCTTTATGAAAAGAGGTGTGTGATCCAGGGCTTAAACAGAGTCTTTGGTTCAAATCCTGGCTTTTACTGTGACTAACATAATTGTATAGTTTTGGTCAGATTGCTCTATTACATAGTGCCTCGGGCTGTGTGTGTATTTCAGTTGTTCCAAGTTGTAATTCGCCAATTTAAAGAAAATATGTACAAAATATTTCTGAACATAATGGTCGTGAAATAAAATTTCGGGGTTATCTTTAAGAATTTCCTAAAAAAACAACTCGAGACCCACATGCACTACAAAATGGAGTGTAGAGATGAGGGAGCACAAAGGGAGTTTGCAATTGTTTATAAGGCCCGTGTTTGGTGACCATCTGATTCAAGGCACTTCAAAATGAGCATTAATTGGCAGCCTCGGAAAAGGCGCAGATGATTGTCTGCCCGCCTCCTGGCCCTTTTCATTGCAGCGCTGACGGATGGGCGATCGTCTCTCCGATTGGTAGCTTTTCATGCCACTTTGGAGGAATTTATTTCGCCTCTGTCACATGAAACAGATTTTTTTTTATCTGCTCATAAATCAGGGGCTTCTCTTCCTTGGGAGGTGGTTAATTAATTGTCAGATGTCAGCCACAACATTTGTGTTTAAAGACCTTTTGAAGAGCTCAGATAGTGAGAGGATAAGAGCTGGGAGTTAATTAAACGCATTTTGGGACAGGGGGCAAAAGGAGGGAAGGATGGTATGTGGGGAGGGCCACGGAAGAGCTGGTGAGGGCAGGGTGTCCCTTAAAGCCCAGGTGAGTCCATGGGGTGCACGTGTGGAACAGGGAGCATGTCCAGAAGTGAGCAATATGTACTCAATTTGGGGGCCCATGTTCACAACAGAGGATAATGTTCAGAATTAGGGAGCATGTCCACTGACCCCTACATGGAACTCGGAAACATGTCCAAAACTGGGAAGCATGACCCACAACCTGCGCAAGGGAACTGGGAGCAATGACAAAACAGGGGAGCAAGTCCGAAACTTGGGCCGCAACACGTTGTTCCTGCCATGGAGGTTTGCCACAGCCGGGTACAGTTAACCAGTACAGGGACCCAAAAGCAACGTGGTGCAGGTAGGCTTTTTTTTATTTATTTGTTTGCACTTTTATACAACGTAAACTTTACAGAACGGAGCAGAGCTCTTCAAATCAGCACCAATTGCATTACAGTTAGACACAAGCCTGGCATTAAAGAGAGCAGACATGCCCCAGGGGGTGGGGGCGCTGGTAAAGTATGTGCTAAACCACAGTGCTTGTTTGGTGAATTACACAGAACTGCGCAGCCCAAATGTGGGATGAGGGGGGGGGGGGGCTTGTACTTGGTTCCCTGGTTCTACAGTGCACCACTTGAAGTGCACAAGTGTAACGCAGTTAAATCCCACCATGGAGGATTGACAAGGTCCTCAGGAATTTATTTATAAAGGGCTGCGTGGTTGGTTGGTTGGTTGTAAAAATGCTCCCGCATATTAACACTATAAAGGGTGACAAGGGGACCCTACTCACTGGAAGCCTGGGTATGAGAACTATTAGAGAAAACAACGGCTCCTGTGGACTAATAAGCGATACTTAATAGTAAACTTGACACACAATGGCTATAAAACAGGGTTGAGAGATATCAGACAGACAGCAGACCATACAACTGAGAGGTTTGTTGCAATAACGTAATTATTTATATAGAAATCTCATGTATAGCATAGTACATACAAGCAAATTTACATTGGAAAATTATATTTATACAAAAACTAAACATTTGTACAGTAGTGTTTGGTGTCCCAGTGAAAGTGAAATTGAACCTAAACTACAAAGTGACTTCAAGAAAATTACAAATGGTTAAGGTTTCAATCATGAAACAAACGAGGCGACCCTGGAATTTTATAGTCTCATGTTCCGCAACACTTTTAATAATCAAAAAAATTCTGCTTTGGGTTCGCCTCTTCGATTGTCGACGGCGTTTCGACCCAGTTAGGGTATTGGGTCTCTTCAGGACCTGGCAATGTAGGGACACCAATGTCCATGAGGGAATGAAATCCATCGCCAAATGGATGAGAAGCAGCTGTCTGAAACTGAACTCGGACAAGACGGAGGTCCTCATCCTCGGACCCACCCCCTCCGCCTGGGACGACTCCTGGTGGCCTACCTCACTAGGAACCCCACCGACACCGACCGACCACGCACGCAACCTGAGCTTCATCCTCGACTACTCCCTCGCCATGTCTAAACAGGTCAATGCAGTTTCCACCTCCTGCTACAACACACTCTGCATGCTCCGTAGGATCTACAAATGGATCCCGACGGAAACAAGAAGAACGGTGACACAGGCCCTCATCAGCAGCAGGCTAGACTACGGCAACGCACTCTACACAGGCATCCCAGCAAAAGACCTACGACGCCTTCACCGCATTCAAAACACCTCGGCCCGGCTGATCCTCGACGTACCCCGCCGCAGCCACATCTCCCACCACCTGAGAAACCTTCACTGGCTCCCCGTGGACAAGAGGATCACTTTCAAGCTTCTTACCCACGCTCACAAGGCACTCCACGACACCGGACCAGCCTACCTGAACAATAGACTAAGCTTCTACACCCCCACCCGTCAGCTCCGCTCCGCAAACCTTGCCCCCGCCCTCGCCCTCGTTCCCCGCATCCAACGAAAGACCTCCGGCGGCAGAGCCTTCCCATACCTCGCTGCCAAGACCTGGAACACCCTCCTTACCAACCTGCGACAGACCCAAAACCTACTCACCTTCAGAAGACTCCTCAAGTCCTGGCTCTTCAATCAATAACAGCAGCATCCCCCCTCTTGCCCCCCCCTCTACACCTTGAAACCCACACGGGTACGTAGAGCGCTTTATATATTCTATGATTGATTGATTGATTGAAACAGACACCACAGGTCTGTACAGACAGCCTGGGTAAGGTGGTGTAATCACCCCTTACTTAGATATTGTATACCTATATCTATATATATATACATATAGACACTTATATACCTATAAGTCACTCCTATTGCAGGCCTTGACAATCCTGGAGGCAGAGTGCTTGGTTTTATGTGAGAGGGTGCCCCAGCATGAGCTGAGCCCCTCTGCAGCTTTCGGAACCATCTCCTTATAGCTGTTCTATGATATAGCCATACCATATATTCTTAAGTGCATTATAATCCTCGCGGTTAATGCTAACTTTAGTTTGGCTTTATCAAAACATGTTGTGTAAGGTGTCAAACACTTTGGAATACTTCCCCCCCCCCCCACCAGTCCTGGTGGCGGGGGTAGCATTCCACCCTTCTAGAGGGAGAAGACATGAATGGATGCTGCTGCCACAGACACGAGCCTGCCCTCCTGCTGCTGGACGAAACTCCGGCAGGGGAGGCCTGGTCAATAGGTTTTCTGCCCAGGGAGGTGCTGGCACCTCCCCAGACAGGCTCTTTGTGTATTGGGGCAGGGAGGGCAGCATTCAGTGAATGCTTTCCAGACATTGCCTGGGGCACACTAGGTGCTCAATGCATTTCCCAGTTCAAACCGTTTGTTGGGGCACTCAGCCCCAGCTCTGGGGCGAAACTGGACAAAGGGTAAGGGGTGTAACCACCCCCACCACAGGACCACCCATAGGAGGGACCTTAAAGTTAGTCCAAACCCTAAACTTAGTATAAGTATAGGATCCCAGTCCCTAGGACTTTAGATTACCCTGGATGAAACTCTGAAAAATATATCCTGGACCTTCGACATTCCATTTCGACTGGAATATGGAAGACATCTCCCTTGTGGTCAAGGAGTGACCACCCTGTTCAAACAGGCACCAAAAGCATCTTTGCCGGTCTGCATTTTTGAGGCTCCCGCCAGATGCCGAAGAGTCTGCGACACAGGACATGGACTTCCAATAATCTCTGACCACGACCTTCATTCACAGCAAAGCTGAGACCCGTGGCGGACACGAGAGATGTGGGACCAGAACTCCTGGACATCCTGCATTTTGCTACCTGCATCGACTTCCCGAGGTATCCCAAAGTTGTGCATTGGGGTACTTGAAGCCCCAGACCCGAGCACCTTTTGCACTAAAGCACAGAGCTCCACACTCCATGAGTGGCCCATGGGCTTGGTTTGTGCATTTCCGCTTGACGCGTCTTTGCTAGCCCTAGTCTATTGGCAAGTGAGCCCCTAAGAAGACAATCCTTTACTTTAACTTGCTTTCCTGGTTGCTCCATGCTTGCTCCAACTTCCCTGCAAAGGAGAAGCTTCACAGACCTTGCTGGTCTGCACTGAAGCCATTCTCAACATCCTGCTTGGGTTGCGTTTGCCAAGGCTTGTTGGTTCCAATCCGAATACCGAAACAGCAGTCAACTAGATCCTTTGTGGGACAACTCAAATCAAGCTCCTGGTCATCTACAACACCTCCTGGTCCTCGTGGCTGAAGAGACAAACTTCACCTTTTCACCTGCAAGCACCCAACATCTGGTGGCATATTTCTATCACCGTCCTGGTCACTGGCTTGTGGCCCAGACTCTGGCCCCTCTGCTTTCAGGTTCTTCAGATCTTCAATCCACGAGGACACTTTTCCTCTGGTCGCCTGCAGCACTACTTTGAAGATCTCAATTGAAAACGAAGACGAAACCCAACACGAAAAGGCACCTATGCACCCGGCTACCCTGGGTGAGGTAACACAAGTACTCCGGTGCTCCCATGGGTCTTGACTTTCGAAGTGTCCTAGTTTAAAAGGGTTCCATCGTAGTCCATCCGGAAGTGTCCTTAAATTGTAAAATTGTAACTTGTTCGTTTCCCATAGAAAGTCAATGGTAACCCGCGGCTGTGTTTAGACATTGCACGCGTCTCCCATGGGCCTCCTACATCCTAACCTTTGGTTGTTTAGAGTAGCTCCAGCGATTCCACAGGCCTGCTTTCTAATTCTCACGTGGTTCTTATACCACTATTTTAGTATATGGTTTGTGAGGCCCCTTGGGCAAAACGTATACTGTGCAACTTATCGTATGCTAATTGAGTAACTTGTATTGTACTTTTACCTCTGATCTCATAAAGAGTGCAGAGGGGTTGTGTTTAGAATAAATACATGCTTTCATTTGGTACTCAGCGGTATATAATTGGTAAAACAACTAGCTTAATTCGGTCTCTGAATTCTTAACCTGAAGATTGCTCGCCAATGCTACCCCTAGGATAGCTTTTTATAAGGTTGACTTTACAACCACCATCAATAAGGGTCGATTAGTCTGGTGCCAGGTGCCCACTAGAACTAGTGGACATCATATGCCAGGCTAACTTCTCATAGGCCTTAAAACACATAAGCGCGCCAGGAAATTGACAGTGAGCACATGAAGTGAACACCCATGGAAACCGATGACTGCATTCGAAAGTTGTGCTTTTCACAAATGGCAGAACAGCTAGAGCTGTTCTGCCATGACAATAAATGCTGTTATTTATCAACAGAATAGGTAAACAGACAGGGACTGTGCATGACTGGTGCATAGGCCTTTCCTGTGCACGTAGATTTACAGGTGCTCTGTTGTGTTGCCTCGGTGTAAAAATTAAGCGCTTCGAAATTCACTTAGATGCATTAAAGTGCTGTTCATTATAACAATAATTGCATATTGAGTACGAGATATGAATAGTGAAAAGATATCACACGGAATACTAACCAGAGAGTTGTTAGGTAAGATTAGGTTTAAAACACATCAATACAATTGAAATGAAATGAAAAATTACATGCACAGACTACCCGTAAACCTCGCAGCGCTTTTAACTGAAATCAAGGCGGCCAACTAGGAAGATTAACAGGCTTTGCTGAACAAGTGGGTCTTTAGAAGCCTCCTAAATGCCATCCGGTTGTTGTTTTCTCTAAGGATAAGCGGAAGAGAATTCCATATTCTCGCAGCATTGTGTGAGAATGAGCGGCCGCCCCAGCGAGCCTTGTTTATCTTGGTCGTGGTGGCTAGTTGCAGCGAACTTGAGCACAAAGCTCTAAGGGGAAGGTAAGGGGTAGCTAAAGGGTGCATTATGGCTGGACCAGTTCTGCGAATTGCTTTTTGAACAAGACACATAGCCTTAAATTGTACCCTTGCTGCCACAGGGAGCCAATGTAACTTTTTTAAGGCATTTTTGGCCGACTGCCAGCGAGGAATTTGAAAAAGCAGCCGGGCCGCACAGTTTTGGGTGACCTGGAGTTTATTGATCACTGCCACCGGAGCTCCCAGATAGAGAGCATTACCATTATTAAATATTTTACATCCAGAATATTAATGGTCAGAACCTGTACCTTTATTGCGTTTTTTGGCCGCAGCACATGCCTTGTAGTAATGAGTTTACCTAATTTTCCCCATAGTTTGTCGGTCAATTTGCAGTTTTTCTCCAAAATATTTTGTTTAGCTCAAATTGATTAAATTAATTCTGCCAGTGAACAAGCTGCCTAATTTCGATCACCGTTTCAAATTATTTAGATACATTTGCCACATAATTCTAGTAGTTTTGGCCATGGTTAAACGGTACAGAGTGGTTTGTGGGCTGTTGTTATTCTGATGAACCCGTATTTTATAGGGAAACAGAGGTGGAGGAACAGCTCACAAATTCCTTTTACTAATCCTGACATTGCTGCAGCTACACCCCCTGGGTATGCCACATTCAGATTAGCTAGGCATTATAAAAGAGGAGGGGGTTTGGCAATCCTTTATCGAGACGACTATAGGACCAGATTTGAACCACTAGACCCAGTGGGTTTCAAAGCAATGACTTTCTTGATAGAGCCGCCAGACTCATCAGTTTTGAAAGGGTGTCTAGTTTATCGGCCTCCAGCAGATAGGAACAGCTTCATTGATAGACTTTGCACTGTGATGGAAACTCTAATTATCAACAAGAACTTCACAGTGCTGGGAGATTTTAATTTCCATTTGGAAAATACAGACGACACTAACTTGCTAAAACTCATTGATGTTATGGACTCATTTGGATTGCCTGTAGTTACCAAAGGTCCAACTGGGAGGACATTGTGATATCACCGTCTCTTCCAATAACTTGGTCGGAGCACTGGGATGTCAACTGGCTTATGATGACTAAAACAGTTCCCCAGCATAGACCAACCATACATCAATCCACCGGTAGAGCATGGCATAAAGTCTGCCCAGATGAACTTGAAGAGGCAATCACTGCTACCCCATGTCAATTGGAAAATAATGTGGATCATAATGCTAAGATTTTCTCTTGCTGGCTTAATACTGCGCTGGATAAGAAAACACCCATCATTAGCAAAACAGTAAAAAGAAAGCTGTCCCAGCCCTGGTTTAATGAGAATCTGAGACTATCAAGACAGGAATGTCGTAGACAGGAACAAAGATGGAGAAAAAACTATGGGGTAGAGGAGAAAATCACATATAAAGCCAAACTTGCTACACATAACAAAGATATCACAGAAGCAAAAACAGATTACTTCACTAAAGCTTCCGCTGCTTTAACGTATAAGTGGCTGCCCCCCAATCGAGTGAGGTGAAAGCACGGGACCATTGCCAGCTGCTGCCCAGCAGAGCGCAGACATCTGCGAGGGACATAGAAGGCAAAATATCTCCTACGGTAGATCAGCCCTGTACCATGCAGAGCTCAAAGAGCCAGAGTGAGGGCTTTGAACTGGACTCATTGGGCCACGGGGAGCCAGTGAAGATCCTGCAAAGGCTGTTTCACACTTGATCTTCCTGGCATTTCCAGCAGAACCCTGGCTGCCGCATTCTGTATTGTTTGCAGTTTTTTTAACTGGAAACTGGGCAAGCCAATGTACAAAGCATTGGCATAGTAATGTGTGATATAATAAGGGCATGGATCACCATTTCCTTGTCTGGCCTGGGTAGCAGAGTAAGAAACTTCTTTAGTGATCTCAGCGTGCCAAAGAACACCCCAGCAAGTTTTTTTTCTGCATGGAGAACCTAAGGTCCTCGCCGAACCAGACCCACAAATTCTTGGCCGGATTGCCAACCGAATTAGGCAGAGGGTACTTTGAGGGCCACAAAGCCTCTCTGAAAAGCGGGGGAAAAAATCTGTACAAGAAGACCTCTGACTTGTCCTCGTTGCCTTTCAGCTGCGCCGATGCAAGCCATTTAAAAACGTCAGAAAGACAGTTCTTAGCTTTAGTCGGGGACAAGCTGTTTTCCCTCCAGGTGAAGAGGAGCTGGGTGTCATCCGCATAGGCAATGATCTTAGCTCCCAGCTCCTCTGATAGGTAGATCAAGGGAGTAATGTAAATATTAAAAACCAGAGGGCTCGGAGTAGAGCCTTGTGAGACTCCAGTGACCACCCTTCTGAAGGCCGAAGAAAATGGTGGTAACCAGACCTGCTGTGTTCGATCCTCTTAAAAGGATTTAAGCCAATCTCAAGCGCGTCCAGATACACCAATGCTTGAGAGGCGAGCAAGTAGTTGATGTTGTGGCACCGTATCAAAGGCGGCAGAGAGGTCCAATAAAATCAGAGCGGCTCTGCCGCCTGCATCCAGGCAGTCCCTTATTGCCTCCGACATGTCAACGAGAGCAGACTCTGTGATATAGGTCGCCCGAATGCAGATTGAGCAGGATGGAGGGAGCACCGGCGTAGCTATTAGGTGTTGGGGGGGGCGGTCTGCCTCGGGCGGCACTATTTTTGGGGCGGACGAGCGGCACTGGAGGCCTGTTGCGGCCATGGCTGCCTTTATAATTTATTTGAGAACAAACACAATTGTCCCCAAATAAATTATAAAGACGTCCGCGGCCGCTTCGGGCCTCCAGTGTCGTGGACGCCTGCGGCCCACTTTAAATGTGGAAAGCCGGCTACGGACTCGAGTGGCATGTGACCTGTGCATGCACCTGACCTTACTGCTGCACAGTGGGTGCACACAACACAAACGCAGGACTTACTTTTTGGCAATTTAATTGAAAGCACTGCAGTCTGTACTCTGCAGGCGGTGCTTTCAATTAAATTGCCAAAAACTAAGTCCCGCGTTTGTGTGTTCTCGCCTCCTCCTCACTCCTCGACCGTTGTTGGCCCACCCTGACTTTCCTACAGCACAAGTCGTTAAGCGCATGATGCCATTCTACTGATGAAAACCAAGCAGGGTAAATCACGTCTGTCTGTCATTGTTAAACATCTCTTAGAGATATCTGTGTCTGGCTGACGGTCATGTTTAATAAAACTTTATGAATACATTGTCCTGCGCTTTTGCTCGAAAACTCTAACTAAACTGCTGTTTCAGATTTTCCTTTTACAAAGCTTAGTAGAATTTTATTAAAAAATAAAAATCACAAAAAGCCTGCCTGAGTGATTCTGCAGAGAAAATAGATAGCTAAAATGGCTGCAGAGATGTCTTTTCAATGTTTGGAAATATGTTACAAAGAACAACAATACAATCAGATTTTTGTCCCAAGCACCGTTTTCTCAATTTGGGGGATAAGATTAAGTATTGCAAATTTCGCCCCAAACAGCTGCCTGATATTTTTATTTGTTGACTTTCTGGACCATTCTTTTTAAACCGGAATTTGGCAATGACTGCTGGGAATGTGTACAATGTGCTGCCTACAGATTACTTTTTAGGTCGAGCCTGGGCAGCGCTTGCGCTGCTCTGTTAGCCATACTCTATTGGAGTATGTACATGAAGCCCCGCCCACTCTCCGCCGATATTTGTCATTGGCATGTGTTATTGTCCTTCGTAAATGCTGGCTTCTGATTCCCTATTAGGCTTGTTAGTCCCTCCTTAGTACCGCCTTGTCTTCCTTTGTAACCTCCCATGAGGACTGGCCCTTTTACTTAGTTTGTTACAGGGTACGTCTTCTTTACCGCTATTTTCTTTAATGAGTTTCTCTTACTGCAGGTGGGCAGGAGGGTCACTTATGTGCAGTTGTGACCACCAGCTTGTTTATTTGACACTTAGAAAACGGGGAGCTCTTCAGAGGCCATGGGAGACAGATGGGGGCAACTCAGCGATGCCTTCAAGCATTTAGAATGCAATAGGTCTCGTATTTGCGAGAGTTTTAGCTATTAGCATTGTAAATGGCAATGCCTTTTATTTGTTTTAAAAACCAAAACATGAATAAAATACATTGTAATTTACAATGCCAATAGCTCAAACTGGCGTAAATTCAAGACCTGTTGCATTGCAGATGCTTATTTAACAGTGCACTCAGTCTGACAGTGTTGCTTTGGCCACATCCGAGTTTTGTGTTAATTGGGTACAAAATATGCATGTCACAATGAATGTATTTCCCATTTAAAGAAGAAAGCTTTAGTTTTCCTGTAAAGGACTCAATCAGAACTAAAATGCCTCGATGTGCTCCCATTTTTAACAAATCAATAAACTGAGTTTATTTTTACTTCACTGTAATTTGGCCAGTTTAAAGGACGGAAAAGCAATCGAACCGAGATAGTTACTCAGGTCTTGAAATATGCCTCTCAAATACCCCTTATCAGATCCAGTTGAGGTTGAAATAAATCGAGGGTGGTGGGGGAGGGAGCAGGGTGGGAGGGAGGTGATGGGGATGATGGGTTGGGGGAGGAGGAGTGAGGGGTTGGGGGAGCGGGTGATGGGTCGAGGTAGGTGGGTGTAGAAAAAAAAACCACTTACCTCTTCAGTCAGCTGCTTCTTTCCTCCGCTTCCCTTCTGACGATCCTGGAACGGAAGCAGGAAGCACACAGGATTTCTCTAGCCAATCACAACACTGCTAATATCAGCGTTGTGATTGTTCTGAGCGCCATGGTTCGGAGGTCAGACTGGGACTATGAGCCTGTGCATGTTCTCAAACCAGGCTGTAATACAGCCTGGGTGGAGAACATTAAAGTGTGCATGATGGTTTGGCTGGCCCGAGATGGCCGACCAAACCTTCATGCGCTCTTAAATGCTCACCACTCCCCCCTTGTGAGATGAGCAGCCTAGACCCACCCTGCAAAACTGACTCAGTAGAGAAAAATAAAATGATAACACCAGTGTGTTGTTATCATTTTATTTGTCATTTTTTGCATTGCTGAAAGCAGTGGGGCAAAGCTCCTCCACCTTAGCGGAGGAGCCGTCAATGATAAGATCTGCAATTTTGTTTAAAAACAATACTGAAGTACTCAGAGAAGTACACAGTAATGTACAATCTGTTCAATAAAGTGGTGAGACAGAGTTGTCCCGCGTTTGTGTGTCCTTGCCTCCTCCTCACTCCTCAACCGTTGTTGGCCCCCCTGTCCCAGCCTCAACTCCAGGGTCGTCAATCTTGTTGTAACGTGCGCGGCTAGCGCTACCAATGACGGCCCTAGTGGCAATTTGGCCAGCCCTCGCGATTAGAACGTAGCAGTGACGCGATACGCGCAGCCGCGTAGCTAGGGGGGGGCGGTCCACCCCAGGCGGCACCATCTCTGAGGCGGCCGCGGTCGCGCGGCACTGGAGGCCCGTTGCGGCCGCGGCGGCCTTTATAATTTATTTGGGATTCTCTTGGGGGAGCACAGTGTCCCACATAAATTATTAAGGCGGCCGCAACGGATCTCCAGTGCCGCGGCCGCCGCCCGCATTTGCACTGTGCTTGCAGCTGCGTTAACTTAAAAAAAAACTTTCAAGCAGGTCAGGGGTGTGCAGGCTGCAGCGCGGGCATGGCCTAAGTCCCGCCCCGCGTTAGTGACGTCCTCGTCAGTCCTCCGGCTCCGACCGTTGTGGTTGTTGCTCCCCTCCCGCCCAGCCGCCCAGCCTCGCTCCGAGTCCTCCAGAGGGGCGTCAATTATTCAGTTCTCGGCTGCAGCGGCCATCCCGGTGCCGGACATCTAGTACTAGGTGAGGCTAAATTGTACGTCCAGAGCCCCCAGTGGGCGCTGCCAGGGGCCGCTTGACGGCGCCCAACCAAGTATGTGGCAACCTTCGTCGGACTCCATGACTATGGAAGTGCCTTCTCAGTGTATTCTTATGGTTGGAGTGTTTGCCATTTATTTATTGCAGAATTATCCTTGTACCTGTGTTAGTACTCTTTTGTAACATACACACGTCACTTTTCTCTTGTAACACACTGTTTGTTACCTTTCACATTTTGTTGTCTTTTGATACTTGCACAAGTGCCACCATTTCCTACGTATAATACACCTATACAATGAGAAATAAAGTTTA
The DNA here is from genome assembly GCF_964263255.1 of Lissotriton vulgaris. Taxonomy (NCBI): domain Eukaryota; kingdom Metazoa; phylum Chordata; class Amphibia; order Caudata; family Salamandridae; genus Lissotriton; species Lissotriton vulgaris. The sequence continues at coordinate 214,509,469 of NC_141687.1, forward strand.
AAAAGAACAACCATGGGAGAAAAGGGGGGTAGTATGTCTAGACAAGTTGAACAAGTGTCTGGTAGCAACGTTAAACACATTGTTCTGTGGGTAGAAGAGATGCCGGGGTGGCTCAAAATCAGGCTGTTTCATTAGCGCATTTTATTAAGTACCACGGAATTATTGATTTAGTGCAATAAAATTAGGAGACATGAGTACATTTTTCTAATGTTCATTACATGGTAGCGTACTGCTGTTGTGCTTAAAGTAATAAATCATTCCACGTGCATCAAAGGGTTTATAAAATACACCAGGATTTCTATTTGAAGAGATGGGGAGTGGATAGAACTATGTGAGGTGCAGGTTGCAGAAGAGGAGAGAATTGTGTCTAATGTGCAAGAGGCAATTTAAAGTAGAGATTAAGAAAGGTAGAGGGAGATCATGCGCCAGTGGATGGAGAGAATGTTCAAATAGGTCTTCAGTGTTAGGTATTCAAGGTTTATCTGGAGAATTAATAATATTGGTAATATCATAATTTTGAAAGCATTATGTAATACTAAGTAATGGTATTGTAGGTAGGTTATCGGAGTGTGTAGCAAATGAGCAGGTTGTTAGCTTAGAACAGGCAACACACTCAAAAATAAATAGCATGGTACATACTGTGGTTTGTCGAGACTTTGAATTGGAGCCCTCATATAGCATGATTGAAGTATCTGGTAAAGCACTCATAACGTCCGAGGCACTATACCATTTTGGAATAAAACATATTATGTAGAATGACTAGCTCCCTTGTCCAGTCTCAAAAGGAGTAAACAGGGAATGTGCCATTTTTCCTCCGGCCTTCATTGGGCACCCCGGCAAAGACGTCTTGAGGAGGGCAGATATGAATAAGTGATGGGGGAGCAAGGACTGTACATCCTGATACTGTTGGGCAAGAGATGTGGAGCGGGGCCTAGCCTTGAGAGGGCCTCCTGCTTTGGACAATGTCTGCCTAGCATTAAACAAGCTGTGAGTGGCAGGACAGTGGAATACAATGTGGGCAGTGAGGGAACTGGAGCTTGGTAGATTTTCTCAGTTCCTATTAGTGTCATTATACCTGCTTGAAAAGACTCTTTTGTAACATGCACAGGCCACTTTTCTCTTGTAACACACTGTTTGCTACCTCTCACATTTTGTTGGCTTTTGATACTTGCTCAAGTGCCACCATTGCCTACGTAACGTTTGTTCTTGTGCCTGAGTGTCTGCCATATATTGCAGTATTATACCTCTAATTGTACTTTGTTTTCTCTTGTAACCTGCACACTTGTCACTTTTTCCTCCTGTAATGCACCGTTTTCTACCATTTGTATTTTGTTTGCTCACGATGGTCACTTTTGCCTCATGTAACTTAACGTCTGCTTTTGTAATTTGTTCACTTGCAATTTTCTCCTCATGTGTCATTACTGTTCCTATTGTGAAGCGCTCTGACGCCTTCGGGTAAAGTCCGCGCTACATACAAATGCATACATAAATAAATATAGGAGCGGCGGTGTGACGCAGCTGACCACCCCATGCAGACTGTCAGGAGGGGCCCATATTCTCCAGTAGCTCACAGATATTCATTCATTGGCCTGGGGTTGAATAGGGACCCCACTCAAGGGTTGTGAGGCCCCTGTATGTTCGCCCCTAGGTGATGTTGTTATGCTGTTAATGCAGGGTGCTGTAACCAGTGTGCGGGGGTTCTCGACGCTGTCCATGTGCAGTCCACAGCTGTGTGGGGTTGCCTTAAAGTGCTTCAAGGTCTTCTCTGCGCTGTTTAGGGAGCTCTCGGTTGCAGTCTTAATTACCAAAGTTGCTTCCTCTAAGAATGCATATTGTCAGTGCACACCTTGGTGCTGTCCTGCCCAGCACTGTAACAATCAGAACACCCCATTCACTGTTCCCTCTGCGAAAACTGCCATTGGAGAGCATTGCACACAGAGAATGACACCATTCTCATTATTTCCTGTATTGCAGAGTCTCAGCTTTATTTATTTCAAGTGCCACCGTCCTTTTTCCCCAGCATCCCCCCCCCCCTCAAGGGGCGGCAATCTGAGGGCTAGCCCCGGGTGGCACAAGCTCTAGCTACGCCCCTGGATACGCGCTTCACCGCTACGCTCTTCAGAGGAGCTCTCTGGACTCACTGTGAGTTCGGCTGCTGCACTGCACTGCAGACTCAGTACAGCAGAAGTCATTAGGGGAACAAAGTTCCAACCGAACCCCCCTGCCTGCCATAGACCCTGCCTTTAGCGAGTGAGATAAGAGGAGAGCAGCAGCAGGTTCGAAGGGGGTGGGTGGCTGAGTCTGTGGCTCATCCATAGCTGCCAAGGTTTCAGATTGCTATGTGTGGCACTTTCAGAATTTCATTGTAATTATGAGTGACATTTCAACGTCTAGGAGTCACACTTTCTCACAGGCAAAAATGTAAATCACTCAATAAAGATGAAGGAAACATATGAATACCAGAAATTACACCCATTTGATTATGGGGAAACTCTAACATTTTGAAACAGGTGCAAAGTAGCTGATCTTTGCAGCATGCATTTTAACCCTATATGCACAATTTTTAGGAGAGTCAAAACTGCTACTACTAGACATGTAACTATTGAGCAGGGGCTTTTACACCCATGTCTAAGTCCATCATCCTGTCTTCCCGCTCAGTCGCCGGTGTATTCAACTGTGTAGCCTTTGACCGTGCCATGTATGTGCATGTAACTTGCATGATCAAGGTAACTATTAGCGGCAACACTACAGTTCTCTTGGACATCTTTCAAGTGCTCACCGTCCTTTTTCCCCAGCACCCCTCCCCACAAGGGGCGGCAATCTGAAGGATAGCCCCGGGCGCCACAAGCTCTAGCTACGCCTCTGGCAGGGAGCCAGAAAACTCAACAAAAGTGGCCAACTGTCTTAAGACTGCTTTCTCGCACACCTTTGCTACAGCCGGAAGAAGAAAGATTGGTCGGTAGCTGGCAAGTATAGTAGGATCTAACGAGGGCCTTTTCAGTGACGGTAATAGTTTGGCCTGCTTCCATTCCGGTGGAACAAGGGCGGTCAGGAGGGACAGATTAATGATGATATTCACCTATAGATGAACTACCTCCGCAGCCCCTGCTAGCAGCCTAGCCTGGCAGGGATCAGATGTAGAGCCTGACTTCAATGATTTAAGAATGGTCAATGAGTCTAGCGGGCCATGGGAGAGAACTCCATCAGCAGGGAAACTGACGGGGTAGAGACTGAGACATTCAAGATGAGAGACTCTGCCCACCCAATGGAACGAGTGCCTATGCTGTCCTGGATCGCCTGGATTTTATTGATAAAAAACATGATTACTTCTCACACCATTCCACAGAAGCAGGAAGGGCAGTGTGCTCGGCTGTAGGCATTAGAAAACTCTGGACGTTGGCAAAAATTTCCTTAGAGTTGTTTTTAGACATAGCAATGCGTTCCGCATAAAAGCTGCTTTTAGCCTCCCTGATAGCAACATAGTAGTCTCTCTGAGCCTTCCTTAGTGCTGTTTTAGCCAGGGGGCAATATACCCGTCTCCAGCTACGTTCTAGTGTTTCTACAGAGCTGTTTTAGGGCCAGATGTAGGTCGCCAATTACCGGTCGGTAACGGTCGAATTCGGCCGTTACCAACTGGAAAATGGATTTTGAGATGTAGGGCCCTTCATTTTACAGATTCGGTAAATTTACCGAATCGGTAAATTTACCGATTCTGTAAAATACCGAATTGGTAATTTGACCGATTCGGTAAATTCCAAATGTAGGTAGCACTGTTTACAGTGCTACAGGCCTTCAGAATTCGGTATTTTACCACCCAATCCAATTGGGTGGTAAAATACCGAATTCAGGTGTACAGCACATCTGTGCATGTACACCTGTGCCATGTGACACACAGACATGCCCTTAGGGCATGTATGTGTGCCACATGTCACACAAGCCTGTACTTGGGGTGCTAGAGGGTGTCAAAGTGACACCCCCTGCACCCTTGCAGGATTCGGTATTTACCGGGTATTTACCGAATCGGTAAATACCGAATCATACAGATTCTGTAATTCTAAAATTAGAATTACCTACATCTGCCCCCTTCCGATTTACAGACTCTTAAATACCGAATCAGTATGATTCGGTATTTAAGAGTCGGTAAATCGGAATTACCTACATCTGGCCCTCAGTTCCTTAATCTTGCTGGAGTACAAGGGTTTAGAAGGGGCATTTCTTGCTCGCCTGTTGGAAAGGGGATGGGATAGAGATTCAATTGCCTGGGAAATCCAATTAGTGAGGCTCTCTAATGCTCCATCTAGATCAGTACCAGCAATAAGACGTGTGCCTGACAGAGCCCTGCAAAAAACAGAGGTATCTATTCTTTGTGAAGGTCTGCCATGCGGGGAACCCTTAAAAAAGTAAGGCGTCACAATGGCCCAGAGAACTGGATCAGAAAATGATATGACTAAGACACTTGAAGTGGTTCCCTGATGGATAAAGGAAAATCGGAACAGACCGGGTCTAGAATATGCAACCCACTGTGGGACAGAGAGCTAATCCATTGGGTAAATTGCATCAAATTAAGAGTGTCATCCAAATCCCTGGTGTCACTAGCCCCCGCGCAATCCCGATGGATATTAAAATCACCCAGAAGTAAAAATTTGAAAAGCGCAGGGCCCTAGGGACAATTACCTCATCAAGAGCTTTCAAGAAGAATCCAGTGGGGCCGGGGGGGGGCGTCTGTACACCAGTGTACCCCCAAGAGTAAAGTACAGAGATATGATAATAGAGAATTCAAGTGCCTCTCCATCACCAATACCTAGGGATTCCTCATGGGCAAGAACCCCTGTGTCTCTAAACACCACCGCTTTACCTCCACCCCTACCGGTTTTTAGTCCTGCCCTCAGTATTTTATATCCCCTAGGAATGGCCAACTCGACCACAGGGTCAGAAAACTCATTAAGCCATGTCCCAGTAACAAAAAATACATCAAACTGCTCATCTGAGAGAAGCTCAAATATGTCTGGGGCGTGCTTGACTAGTGAGCGGGAATTAATTAATGCCTCCGTATGCAGTACCCTGTCAAGGTTGTTGTGCTGGGGACAGCTGGAGGATTAGTATCTTCCAACATAGGGGCCTATTAGGATGGCGGACGGACCTGCATTCGTCCGCCACCCCAGAGGAGGAGGGACCGTCCATAGGGGCAGCGGCGGTCCCTCCGTGCTAATTAGGATGTGACCGCCACCCTGGCGGTCACATCCTGTATTTTTAACATTGTGGCGGTTGCTGCTTGAAGCAGCACACGCCGCAATGTTAAAAAATACATTTTTACCTTTGCATGCATGAAGCTGCAGGTACCGCGTGGTGCCTGCCGCTTCGTGCACGTAAAGGCAGGGGAGTACCATAGGTACCCCCCAAGTGCACCCCCCAACCCCCCTTCACCCCTGGGGGCCCGCAACGGGCCCCCGAAGAAAACACCGTATGCCTTTCCACGGATTAAACCCAGATCTTTTGACTGGGTGTGAGTGTTTGATTGATTCAGATGCTCCGTCCATCACCACCCCCTTTTGTACCGCTTTTGGCCGCCATAAGTGTGGCAAGGTATGCTCAGACGTGAGTCCCTTGCTCACTTTGCCACTGGATTCAAGCAAGCCGGGCTGAAGACGGCTGAAATGCCAGAAACCGGTCCTCTGTAGCTTGTTTCCGGTCCAGTGAAGACATGGCTTGGCAGTTCGGGCTGGACTGTTCCCATGAGGCACAGGGTCAGACTGATTTGCATATAGCCATGTCTGAACTGGGGTGGCAGAGTGGGCTAAAGAACGGTGATGGATTAAACCCAGATCTTTTGACTGGGTTTGAGTGTTTGATTGATTCAGATGCTCCGTCCATCACCACCCCCTTTTGTACCAACATATTTCAGATGGCATGGGCACTTGATTACATAAATTGCATATTGGGTCTTACATGTAATTAGTTCTTTAATATCCCAGATTTTTCCATTAGCCATGATCAAATTCTGTGCATTTTTCGCTATTTGACACACCTTGCAGTTATAGCATTTTTTGAAACCAGTACTTTGTAGCCATGATTTCTTTTTCTCTTTGCAAAAATGACTATGAGTCAAACGATCTTTTAAGTTAGGAGCCCGACGATATGTTATTTGCGGGGCGTTTCCTACTATTGGTCCTATGGTGGTGTCCAGTTTCAGAATTTTCCATTAAAATATTTTTGATTTGTGGTGACTCTTTTGAAAGGGTTGTTATAAATCTGATTGGTTCTGTTTCACCTTTTTTGTCATCATTCTCAGTGGATTGCAAGAAATCAATCCTCTTTTTTTGATTTGCTTTTTCCCATCCTTTTTTGTTGTGATTTTTTGCATACCCTCTTCTCACAAATCTTGCCGTTGATGCACTTTGTTCTTCCCATTCCGACTCTTCTGAGCATATTCTTCGGAGTCTTAAAAATTAATCTTAGGGAATGTTCTGAAATAGACATTGTTGATGAAAACTGCTGGCATGTAAGGTTGAATTTGTTGCCGTTTTTTTCTATGTAAAGTGGTGTGAATCTAGTTTGCGTCTATGTAGATTTCTGTATCCAGAAACACTACTCTGTTTTCATATGTGAATTTAAGATTTGTTGATGTGCTGTTTAGGATTTCAAAGTAATTCTTAAGTTCTTTCTCCGTTTCATCCCATATTAACAGGAGGTCGTCAATGAAGCGCAACCAAAGTATGGTTTTGTTCAAAAAGACCTCATTGTCCGCTTGCCAAGCAACTTTCTGCTCCCACCATTCCATGGTGAGGCAGACAAAACTGGGGCTAAAAGAAAAACCCATTACCGTTCCTTTTATTTGGGCAAAAATCTCTTCTCCAAAATAAAATACATTCTGATTCAAACACATTCTCATCATTTCCTCCAACATTTGATTGTGACGTAAATAATGGATATTCCTTTCCTGCAAAAAAAAATTGCAGGCTGAAATACCCGTTTTTTTTATCTATGTTCGTGTACAACGAGATGACATCCATTGTTATTAGTTTATAGGTGGACATCCAAGGAATGCCATTTAGTTGTTTTAGCATATCCGTTGTGTATTTGATAAATGAACTTAATTTTGAAACATAAGGTAAAAGGAAAAAATCCAGATAATTGGCTAATGACCCCTTTGTGGAGACTATTGGGCGTCCCGGGGGTCTGGTGCGATTCTTATGCACTTTTGGCAAAAAATACATAGTACATATATATTTTTTTTATTATTATTTTATAACAAAACCAAGCTATTGGTACAGCATTTGCCAACAATATGCATTTCATACTCCCAGGTTTGTAGTGCACCAGGACAGTTCGACAAATTCGAAGCCACTCACCCTTGAGTTTACCTCTCCAACCGATGTTATGGCTTCAGTGCAATGTTGTCCCAGGACATAGCTCCATTAACTAGCCCCGGTCATGGAAAATGAAAATGGTCAATCTAGCAGTCCCATATCTTAGTATGTTTTTGTGGGCAGGCTCGCAAATTGTAGACTCTCTTTAGCGACCGTGCAGTAGTCCACCCCCCTCAGCCATTCCTGGATGGACGGAGCTCCTTGGATTGCCAATGTTTGTGTATGTCTGTGTGACGGTGGGTGTGCAGCGGGCCGGAAAAGCAGGCGAGGAGGCCGTATATAGTGTGCTATACTGGTTGTTTATTGTAGAGAGACAAAGAGGAATGTCACAGTGGAAAACAAAGAAGGCTCCAGGGGACGGGATCCGCTCCGGGTCTTGGGTTCGGCTCCCGGTCTTCCGCTCCTCCAACGACGGCTCCGGTGACTCGGAGGATCCACGGAGGGCAGTAAGAGAAAAAGAAAAACAAGGGACCGTTAGTCCTATCCTGGTCTCAGGACACTATGTACCGATCACCGTCACCCGGGACGTGAAAATGACAAAAGGGGGAGAAGAAGAGACAGTGAGGAAAGGGAGGTAGCGGGAGGTAGGAACACAGGTCGGTTGAAAGAAAGGGTGCTTAGGCGGGACGTGAAGGGAACGGATGGGGCATGCAGTGAGGGTGCTATACAGTTATACTACAGTGCAGGGGACGTGTTACTAAAGAGATAGGGGAGAATGTACAGGTACTTTACAGGGGCTCCTAGCGAGCAGGGAATAGGAAGGTTTAAGGCGCTCACGCGGTCCGCCGTAACTCTCCACTGAGTTACGGCCGCTCTTCAGCCACCTCCTGTGGACTCCACCACTCTTCGGTCCACACCTCTGCGTCGCACGTCTGCTCTCCGTCTCCAGCTCCTTCTCCTTCACCACCTCCAGTCCGAGGGTCCTGCCACGAAACTCCGACGGCGTGCTGTCCTCGATCCTCGGTTTTATCCTGTGCTGGCGCTGCCTCTGGGGCGGGACTTCCGGGGTCAGCGAGATATGTTTCCTCCGGACCTGGTGCTCGGGTTGGTCCCTGCGGGAGAGAGAAGGGCGGGGTTTCGTGGGTTATGGCTGGTTCTCCGAGTCCTGTCTCGGCTATGGCGTTGTGGTTGCGGGGTCGCAGTCCCGGTGGAAACGAACGAGGTACGTGCGGGGGAGGGTGGCCTCCAGGTTGGGGTCTTCGGGACGCCGTCTCACATCCCCTTCCCCTAGCTGTCCTTCCTGTACTGGATGGAGAATGAGGGTACCGTGAAAGGAAATCGGCATTACCCTGGTCTGAGCCTTTCCGGTGCTTTGTTTGGAAATGAAAAGGCTGTAGGGACAGAAACCAGCGCAGGACCCGGTCGTTCTGACCTTTGTTCCGGGCCATCCACTCCAAGGGGGCGTGATCGGTGTAGAGGACAAAGTCTCTGCCCTCTAGGTAGTACCGCAGATTGTCCACTGCCCACTTTATTGCCAAGGCTTCCTTTTCGACCACAGCGTATTGCTTTTCTCTGGGAAATAGTTTGCGGCTCACATAGAGTATGGGTCTTTCGTTGCCTAGGGAATCTTTATGGGATAGTACGGCCCCCAACCCATGATCGGAAGCATCCGTTTGCAGGATGAAGGGCAGTGAATAGTCATGGGGTACCAAGACAGGACTGGAGGTCAAGGCGTCTTTTAAGTCCGTGAAGGCATGCCACGCTTCGGGAGAGGGGTTTCGTAGCATCTCCTCGGAGCGGTTTGTTTTCTTCAGTAGGTCCGTAAGGGCGCAGCTCTCTGGGAGAAATTGGGCACAAACCGCCGATAGTACCCTAGAAGCCCCAAAAAGGCTCGAAGGTCTTTTTTTGTTTGTGGAAAGGAAAGGGATCGGATAGCCACTGTTTTGCTTTCTTGGGGTCTTATCAGGCCATCCCCCAGAAGATACCCCAGGTATTTGACTGTCTTTGCCGCCAAGGTGGTTTTGGCTGGATTGATGGCGAATCCGAAGGAGCCCAGGGAGGAGACGACGCTGTAAAGATGCCTCAAATGTTGGGGCCAGCTGTCACTAAAGATGATGATGTCATCTAAATAGGCGCCGGCGTACTGTGAATGGGGCCGCAGGACGTGGTTCATAGCACGCTGAAATGTGGCTGGGGCGCCATGAAGACCAAAGGGCATGACTAAAAATTGGTATAACCCCTCAGGGGTAGAAAAGGCTGTCTTCTTTTTGTCTTGTTCCCTGAGGGGTATCTTCCAGTACCCTTTGCAGAGATCGAGCGTGGAAATATACTTTGCCTTTCCTATCCTCTCAATCATTCCGTCCACCCGGGGCAAGGGATAGGTGTCAAAGCTAGACACCTTGTTGACCTCCCGGAAGTCAATGCAAAAGCGGACCGACCCGTCAGGTTTTGGCACAAGGACGATAGGGGAATTCCAGTCACTAACTGAGGGCTCTATGATTCCCATCTTTTGCATTGCTTCTATCTCCTGACATATAACGGTCCGGCGAGCCTCTGGTATTCTGTAGGGTCTCAGGCGGACAACTTTCCCGGGTTCGGTGTCTATTGTATGTTCAGTGACGTTGGTTAGACCCGGAGAAGAGGAGAAGACTTCTTTCAGAGACTCTAGGGTTTGTCGCAGTTCCTGGGCTTGTACGGGGTTTAGTTCAGGGTCAAGACAAGGGTCGAAAGAGAAGGGGAGGGATTCGCTGGATCCGGACAGCACCGGACGGGGTCCTTCCCATTTTTTTAACAGATTCACGTGGAAAATCTGGGAGGTGCCCCGTGTGGGGTCCAGTTCAACCTCATAGGTAACTGGGGTCACCTGCCGGAGGATGGTGTAAGGCCCTTGCCACTGTCCAAGAAGCTTCTGGTCGAACGAGGGCATCATGAGGAGAACCAAATCATTAACAGCAAAGACCCGGGAGCGAGTGCCCTTGTCATATTGCTTCTTTTGGTTGTCCTGAGCGTTCCCTAGGTTTTGTCTGACTATGTTCCGGATCATGGATAGGTGGGTTTTTAGATTTTCGAGGTATTCGGGAAGCGGACGAGTGCGGTCTGGTTCGGCTTCCCAGGCCTCCTGTGCCATGTCTAGCAGGGTACGAGGGGGACGCCCGTACAGTAACTCATATGGGGAGTAGCCGGTGCTGCTCTGAGTTTTACAGCGGATGGCGAATAAGGCCAAAGGCAGCATGTCTTCCCACCTTCTTGCTTCTAGGCCCAGGAGCTTTTTCAGAGTCTGCTTTAAAGTGGCGTTGTAACGCTCCACCAATCCGTCCGTTTGCGGATGATATGCAGATGTTCTGATTTGTTTTATCCCAAGTTCAGAACAGACTCGTTTCATAAGAGCAGAAACAAAAGGTGTACCCTGATCAGTCAGTATTTCCCGTGGAAACCCAACCCGAGAAAATAGGGAGATCAGGGCTTTTGCTATCGTCTGGGTAGTGGGTTGGCGTAGGGGTATGGCCTCCGGAAAGCGGGTGGCATAGTCAACTATGACCAACGCATAGCGACACCCACTACGGGAGGGCAAGAGGGGTCCTATGATGTCCATCCCTATGCGGCTGAAGGGGACGTCTATGAGAGGGAGGGGCTGTAACGGAACCCGGGGGGGTCTATGACGGCTGTTTTTCTGACATACAACGCATTCACGGCAGTAGGTTTTGATCCTTTGATATACCCCCGGCCAATAGAACTTCTCCAAGACGGCTTGGCTGGTTTTCTCGTCCCCGAAATGACCCCCTAGAAGGTGACTGTGAGCCAGGAAGAGGACTTTGTCCTGGAAGGGACCGGGGATGAGAAACTGTGCGTTTTGTTGTGCTCCCCCTTTTCGGTATAACAACCCACTTTTCTTATAGAAGTAAGGACCTACTTGCAAGGGGTCCTCGTGATCAAGGGCTCTTCCCCAGGTTTCCTGTAGGAGGGGGTCCTCCTGCTGTGCCGCCATGAACTCCCGGTCGGTCTGCCAAGGGTGTTCTTCCACAATTGCGGGATAAGCGCTGACGTACTCTTTCTTCTCTTTTCTTTTCTGGCTTTTAGGTTTGTGTGGTTTGGGAACCGTCACCGGATTGGTCTGTCCTGGATAAGGCGCGTCCTTCCACCACTGGGTCAGGGAGTCAGAGGTGTCTTGGAGGAGCGTAGGCAGTCCCGGATAATCGCTCCCTAGAATGGCTTGTTCTGGAAGAGCGGGTACGAGACCTACAGTGAGGCAGGTTCCGGGGTCCTTGGGATGTTGGACTCGCACCTGAGTAGTGGGATACTGTTTGGTGTCACCATGGACACATTGGATGGCTACAACTCCCGTAGGGTTACTGACCGGGTGTGCAAGGTCTTGTGGTCTTAGAACACTCTGACGGCAACCGGTGTCGGCAAGGGCCATAAGGCGTTGACCGTCAATTGACACAGGGCAGTGGAACGGTGGTGGGGTGGACCCTGGAGGGGTGCACAAATAGTTCCTTACAAAGCCGACCTCCATCGGCTCCTCCTTCTGCGGGCACATCCGGGCGATGTGTCCGAACCCTCCACACGAATAACACTGGGGTCCAGGAGTAGGGGTTCGGAACACGACCGGGGAGGGAAAAAGGGGTGATGGTTCAGGTCTGCGGCCCGGTGGTGGCCGGGTAGGACGAGTGGTCATAGCAGTCGGGGCCCTGTGGGGATGTTCCTCCTTGCCTAGTTGGAGTTCCTGAGCACGGCTATAGGCAGGAGCTATCTCGATGGCCGTCTCCAGGGTGAGTCTGGAGTGCTGCCTCACCCAACGCTGTGTGGCCGGGTATAAGGAGTTCAGGAATTGTTCCAGATATATTTTCTCCAGGATGTTGTCCTTTGTGGAGGTCTCGGGTCGAAGCCATCTGTTTGCGAGATCCCGGATCCGGAATGAGAGGGCCCTTGGATTCTCTTGGGGTCTTTCCTTGGCTTGGCGTAGTTTCACCCTATAGATATCATCGTCAATGCCAAGGCGTTCTAAGATGCACCGTTTGATGTCCGCATACGGTGTGTTGCCCTGTATGTTGGCCTGTTGATAGGCGGCTTGTAGGTCGCCGGTGAGGAGGGGACCCAGGTATTGGCCCCAACGGTCCACTGGCCAATTGGCGGCTTGGGCTATTCTTTCAAAGTTAGTGAAAAAGTAGTCCGGATCTTCTCCCGGGACATACTTTTGCAGGACCACTGAGGGGAGAGAGGTCACAGGCCTTTGTTGTCCCAGGGCATCAGTTAACTTTACCATGGTTTGCTCGTGGGCCACCCCCTGGCCCTTCAGGACATCGTGGAGCTGTCCTCTGTCGTCTTCAGCGGTCTTCAGGAACTGCTCCATCAGTTTACCGAACTGTTCCTGGGATTCCGCCATCTTTTTAACTACGGCCTCCATGCTTCCAGCTGATCCCACTTCTGACACCAGAAGTGACGGTGGGTGTGCAGCGGGCCGGAAAAGCAGGCGAGGAGGCCGTATATAGTGTGCTATACTGGTTGTTTTTTGTAGAGCGACAAAGAGGAATGTCACAGTGGAAAACAAAGAAGGCTCCAGGGGACGGGATCCGCTCCGGGTCTTGGGTTCGGCTCTCGGTCTTCCGCTCCTCCAACGACGGCTCCGGTGACGCGGAGGATCCACGGAGGGCAGTAAGAGAAAAAGAAAAACAAGGGACCGTTAGTCCTATCCTGGTCTCAGGACACTATGTACCGATCACCGTCACCCGGGACGTGAAAATGACAAAAGGGGGAGAAGAAGAGACAGTGAGGAAAGGGAGGTCGCGGGAGGTAGGAACACAGGTCGGTTGAAAGAAAGGGTGCTTAGGCGGGACGTGAAGGGAATGGATGGGGCATGCAGTCAGGGTGCTATACAGTTATACTACAGTGCAGGGGACGTGTTACTAAAGAGATAGGGGAGAATGTACAGGGACTTTACAGGGGCTCCTAGCGAGCAGGTAATAGGAAGGTTTAAGGCACTCACGCGGTCCGCCGTAACTCTCCACTGAGTTACGGCCGCTCTTCAGCCACCTCCTGTGCACTCCACCACTCTTCGGTCCACACCTCTGCGTCGCACGTCTGCTCTCCGTCTCCAGCTCCTTCTCCTTCACCACCTCCAGTCCGAGGGTCCTGCCACGAAACTCCGACGGCGTGCTGTCCTCGATCCTCGGTTTTATCCTGTGCTGGCGCTACCTCTGGGGCGGGACTTCCGGGGTCAGCGAGATATGTTTCCTCCGGACCTGGTGCTCGGGTTGGTCCCTGCGGGAGAGAGAAGGGTGGGGTTTCGTGGGTTATGGCTGGTTCTCCGAGTCCTGTCTCGGCTATGGCGTTGTGGTTGCGGGGTCGCAGTCCCGGTGGAAACGAACGAGGTACGTGCGGGGGAGGGTGGCCTCCAGGTTGGGGTCTTCGGGATGCCGTCTCACAGTCTGGTTAAGTGAGTACACACCCAACAAGATGCATTGTCCCTGGAGACCATTCCTTTCCAGGATTTCTCCCAACAGACCCACCTTATGGGCAAGCCTATAACCTCCCCCAGTGTGGAAGGAATTCTCTCCCATTATTGGTGGATGATCAGGCATTCCCAAATGGTTTGAATCCACTTTCCTATAGGGTTTTTGTTTTTGCATCGGAGGCACTCCAAATTTGGGGTCCTTCCCATTTGCCACAAATTATAAGGTGTGAAGTAGACCCTGTAGAGATCTGAATTGGATCAGACTAAGGATTGCAAGGATCACTAGTTGTTGTTCGATCACCATTTTGGCATCAATCCAGTCCTCATCTAGCACACCAATGTCGGAAGCCTAGTGGTCTCTCAGGAGCCCCAAAGAGTTGAGTGTCTCTACCACCTGGATCTTGAACAGCCGTGATAAACCTCTCCCAGCGATTTTCCCTCTTCTAGTGGATTGCACTCAAGAAGCGGAGCAGATTCCCTTCCTGAACTTACGGATTTACTCACGGGGCTCAATCTCAATCAACATATTACTGCTGCTACACACATTAAAGGGCACATTCTTGACCAGGCATGGTCAGCCAACCTGGCTATACCTAACCCAGTGGTTACTCTCTGTATATGGTCCGATCATCATTTAATCAAATTTGTTATTAATAATCTCACCAGGTCTAAAATACCCTCACCTGATGTTGGATCAGTTAGGAGTTGGAACACTATTGATAAAAGTCAATTCTTCGAGACACTGACCAACACAATTCCCCCTGCCCAATCCTCTATCAACCATAGTGAGAAAGACCTATCCGATTGGCTGCTGATAGCTGACAGCCAGCAACAAACATGCCCCACTTAGGATAGTACGTCGCAATGAAGCCCAAAGATGCTTTTCCTCTGATTTTAAGAAATTAAAATTAGCTCTGCAACAAGCCGAAAGCAGGTGGAGAAGTAAATACTTGCCTGATGATAAAAGCACCTACTTAGCTGCACTTAGAAATTACAAAAATTGTTACCTTCACAAATCGGTGAAAATAATTTTTTTCGATAGTTAATGACTATCTAACCCCGACAGAGTAACACTAAAACCCGCACCCTCGCAGACACTCTGACTGTCGATGGGATGCGCGGAAATGGAAACTAGGAGGCCGGAGTGTTGGTTGAATGGTGAGATTTTATTAAGGAATTTTACAAGTTGTTTTATGGTGGTAGGTGTCCACAGTATGGAAGGTCCGATGGTTGTGGGATTGTTCAGCACAGGTGGTCAGATGGTTGAGATCTGGGGTGGATTTTAAGTTATCGCTCTCCTCTTCGTCTGCTCAAGTCTGGTGTCAGTCGTCCCGGCAGGATCAAAGAGAAGGGAAGAGCGGTCAGTGAACTGTAGGGTCTCTTATAAGGTTTACCGTCACCACACCCGAAGTGCACCAGGTCCGAAATCAAGATAAAGTAAATATCTAGTGAGCAAAACTTGTTCTTGAATCCTCCTTCTAGCGAGGAAATATTGTCTACTTTAGGCTTCTTTTACAGAGCACAAAGGTGGCTGAGTTATGGGGCGTACTCCCTTCTTTCACTACAGCCGTCCGAGTCCCCTCTCACACGCTACTTAGGGGAATACGGATTTGAGGGAGTCGGCAATATAGGCCTATTGTTCATGGAGTGACACTATGGAGTGATGAGGATGAGAAGGCGGGGTAAGTGCGGGGATGGTACGACCATGCCCGAGTTACTTTTCTCCCCGGTGCTCCCTTCCAACCCTCCCTCCCCTGTGCGACCACTCACCAGGTCTGCCGCAACTCTCCAGAGTTGCGGCGGCTTTGCCACATCCTCCGGGGGCATCCACCAGTCCTTGGACCAGCTCTCTACGTCCTCCCTGTTGACCTTGATTCCGTCTGTGATTTCCTCGTCTTCTGGCTCTGCCCGGGGCTCCCTCTTCACCTGCTGCTCCGGGTTCCTCCTTCTGCTAGAGCCTCTCCATTCAGAGTCTCCTCCCTTAAAGTTGGTTGTCCCGCCCTATCCGGCTGGCTCCTTTCTTGACATTCGTTAGGTTTCCCGTCCTTCTCCTTGGTTTCCTGTGGAGAGGAGGAAGGGTTTTCATTAACTCTTTAGGTCCCTCATTGATATTCGGACAGAATGAAGAAGAGAGGGGTGAGTCATCGTCCTTCGCGTTCATCGTTTCCTCACATCCCCCTGCCCTAACTTTCTTGCCAGCAAGAAATGATTCAAGGGGACATTTTGATTCAAGGGGCTATCTTGAGAGGAAGTCAGCATTAGCATGGTCTTTTCCTTTTCGGTGCAAGGTGATGAAGTGATAGGGTTGCAGGGCCAGAAACCACCTTAAGACCCTATCATTATGCCCTTTATTCTTCCCCATCCATTCTAATGGAGCATGATCTGTGAATAGGACAAACTCCCATCCCTCTAGATCAGAGGTCTTCAATCTGTGGGGCGCAACCCCCAGGGGGGTCGTGGAGTCCTTGGAAGGGGCTCACAGATTCTGTCAGAGCATGTAGTTCCTGGCGTTGGGCTGATTGAGGGTGCTCACGGCGGCGGCCGGGGTTCACACCGAGGGGTGAAAAACATCAAAGCCTCATTAACAAGTAAAATACCTGTCAAGTACTCGGTGTGGCTGTGTGTGTGTACAATCCTGTCATCTATCATATGCCAGGCTTACATGCCAGGAACTATCACAAGGAATCTGCTGCCCTTCGGGCCTGCAGGAAAGGTAAATTAGGATTTTAAACACAATTGCTTCACAGAATAGCAGTTCCTTTTCTGCATGATAGTATCAAGAGCAGAAAGGGTGTGACTAATGATTGATTCTTTTGTGAAACAAAATCACAATTCACATGTGATACCTACATTAGATATGCAGTAAAAGCACACATTTTAATTTTAGTCCTCATTTTGAAATTATATTAATGAGATAATTCACAATTTAGTCGCATCGGGTTTCGTTTCGTTCCGGAAAGAAAAGGTTGACAAATAGAAGTTTAGATTAATTAAAGATTGTTTCTCCATTTCTCCTGCTCCCAAAATGGAAAACACATCTCTCAGGAAGTTGGAAATCATGAAAACTCCTATTAGTTCATCTTTGGTCTATCGTAGCATTCGAACTCCCAGTGTTTAGGGTAGCTAATATTTGCAGTTAGTGGTAATATGTGTTCGTCTAAAGCACCTTCTGGTGTCCTTTTAGGCAGCAAACGTTTTGAAGAAAAATAGGCTGACATATGGCTTATTCAGGACCATTCTATTTTTCCTGCATTTTTTTAAATATATTCACGTCTTGAGGAAGATGATCACTGCTTTCGTTACAATTGCATACTGCTCATATAATAGGAAGCTGGTTATGTGCTGCTTTTTATGAGCGGGCTTCACAGCGCAGCTGTCGCCAGACAAATGTGAGCATCTCTACAGAGGTTTTGGCTCCGCCCACATTTTGAGAGCCAGCAGTACAGTAGGTATTTGAATTCTTTCGCTTTTTCAAGAGAGGCTCCCTGTAATGAGAATTCCTCGTTTACAGATTTTCTTGCTTCTTTACTATCGATTGAGGACTGAATATCTTGTTCTGTAAACAAATAGATGGGTTTTAGATTTTTGAATCTCTAATTCTTGCTATTTTCTTTCCCAGACTTCTATTTTGCTGTTAATCACTTGTATATACATCTATCTTGTTGTTATTTTATCTTGGACAGATCCTTTATGCAGGACCTTTAAAGGCTATTTTTTTCCAGGAGCCACAGTATAGGAGTTTGAAGATTGCCTTGTATATTTAATATTTGGAACTCTGGGCCTAAGATTCTGTGATATCTAGTGTCTATACATTTACTTTAAAAAAAAAAAAATTGTTGTTGATTTAAATACGTTTTTATTCATCAAAAGGAGTAAAGGTTGGATGGATGGATGAATGATGGATGGATGAATGTGTGGATGGATGAATGATGGATGGATGTGTGAAAAGATGGGTGGATGACTGATGGGTGAATGGATGGATGAAAGGGTGGATGGATGAAGGATGGATGGATGGATGGAAGGATGAAAGGATGAAGGATGGATGGATGGAAGGATGAAAGGGTGGATGGATGATGGATGGATGGATGGATGGATGGATGGATGGAAGGATGAAAGGGTGGACGGATGAAGGCTGGATGGATGGATGGAAGGATTAAAGGGTGGACGGATGAAGGATGTATGGATGTATGGATGAAGGATGGATGTATGGATGGATAAAAGGTTGCATGGATGAATGATGGGTGGATGAATGAAGGATGGATTATGGATGGATAAAAGGTTGCATGGATGAATGATGGGTGGATGGATGAAGGATGGATGTATGGATGGAAGGGTGGATGGGTGAAGGATGGATGAAGGATGTATGGATGGAAGGATGAAAGGGAGGATGGATGAAGGATGGATGGATGGATGGATAAAAGGTTGCATGGATGAATGATGAATAGATGGATGTGTGAAAAGGTGGGGGGATGAAGGATGGATGTATGGATGGGAGGATGATAAAAGGTTGCATGGATGAATCGTGGATGGAGGTGTGAAAAGGTGGGTGGATGGATGGATGGGTGGATGGATGGGTAAAGGATGGATATATGGATGGAAGGATGAAAGGGTGGATGGATGAAGGATGGATGTATGGATGGAAGGATGAAAGGGTGGATGGATGAAGGTTGGATGTATGGCTGGAAGGATGAAAGGGTGGATGGATGGATGTGTGAAAGTGTGGGTGGATGAATGATGGATGGATGGATGTGATGAGGTCTAACAGGCGCATTTATGGTTGTCAAAAGTTGATAATGAGGAGTACCAGTTTCTAGAAACTTTTGTCGGAAGGGGGTCCTTACGCCTAAAAAGGTTTTACAAGGGGGTCTCGGCATCAAAATGTTTGAAGACCTCTGCTCTAGATAGTAACGGAGTGACTACCGCCCATTTGATAGCCAGTGCCTCCTTTTCTACAACTGCATATTTCTTTTCCTGTGGAAACAGTTTCCAACTAATATATAGGACCGGTCTTTCTTGTCCTTGGGAATCACGTTGTGATAGCCCCGTCCCTACTCTGAGTTCTGAGGCATCTGTTTGTAATATAAAGGGCTTATTGTAATCCGGGCTAAGCAGAACAGGTTTTGTTGTTATGGCTTGCTTTAAATGTGTGTAAGCGTGTATCGCTTCCAGGGAAGTATGGTTCAGTTCTTTTTCTGCCTTAACTTCTTTCTTGAGGAGATTTGTTAAAGGGTTAGCTATCTGTGAGAAATTAGGGATGAACCGTCGGTAGTAACCGAGGACACTTAAGAATGCTCTTAAATCTCTCTTGTTTTTCAGGAAGGGGATGGCAGTGATTGCTTCTACTTTTTCCTCCTGGAGTTTGATCAGGCCTTCTCCTAACAAATATCCTAGATATTTAACAGATTTTGGGCCAATTTGCTTTTGGAGGGGTTTATTGTAGGACCCCTTTTTCCCAGTGTTTGGACTACTGTTTCCAAATGCTGCAGATGTTGTTCCCATGTGTCGCTGTGTATGACATTGTCATCTATGTAAGCAGCTGCGAATACAGCACAGAGTTTCGGAACTGTATTCATTGCCCGCTGAAATGTAGCAGGGGCCCCGTGTAACCCAAAGGGTAGAATAGTAAAATGGAACAGCCCTTTGGGAGTATAAAAGGCAGTTTTCTCTCTATCTTATTTATGAAAAGGTACTTGCCAATATCCTTTACAGAGGTCGAGTGTGCTTATATATTGAGCCTTTCCAATTCTCTCTATCATCTTGTCGACTCTTGGTAAAGGAAATGAGTCAAATTGGGAGATTTTAGTCACCTCTCTGAAGTCTATACAAAACCGGATGGACCCATCCGGTTTTGGCATTAAAACTATCGGAGAATTCCACTCGCTAGAAGATGGTTCTATGATTCCCATGTGGAGCATCTGTTCTACTTCCTGTTTTACTGTCTCCCGTCTAGCCTCTGGGATACGATAGGGTCGAAGTTTCACCTTCTTTCCGGGGATGGTATTAATCTCATGGTCTATGACGTCTGTTTTCCTAGGCATAAGGGAAAACACCTCCTGTAGAGGTTGCAAACGGGCACACAATTTGTCTCTTTTAGGGGCTGAGAGTTCAGGGTCAATACTTGTACTATACAAAGGATCATTCTGATCTATCACTCCAACTAGCATAGGAATGGGCCCTTCCCATGTTTTTAACAAATTAACATGGTATATCTGAGTATTAGTAGGTCTTCTTGGATGTAGCTCCAAGCAATAGGTTACCGGAGTTACTTTCTCTACCACTCGGAAAGGTCCCTGCCACTGACCTAACATTTTGTGATCAGAAGTAGCTAACACCAGCAGAACATAATCACCAATGTCAAAATACGCATCCTTGCTCTTTTGACATACTGAGTTTTTTGGGATGTCTGGGCTTGTTCTAAATGGGACCAGACTATGCTAGGCAATTCTTGCAAATGAGCTTTAAGGTTTAATACATATTCAGGTAGGGGCTTGCCTCCCGGCTCTTCTTCCCATTCTTCCTTTGCCATTTCCAACAGGGTACGTGGGGGTCTCCCATATAACAACTCAAAGGGAGAGTATCCTGTACCCTTTTGTTGTTTACATCAAATGGCAAATAGAGCCAAGGGTAACATATCCTCCCATTGTCTGGTTTCTAGATCAAGCAGTTTTTTTAAGGTTGTTTTAAGTGTAGCGTTATATCTTTCTACCAACCCGTTTGTATGAGGATGGTAGGCAGATGTTTTTATTTGTTTGATGTTGAGTTGTTGACAGACTTGTTTCATTAACTTAGAAACAAAAGGGGTACCTTGATCGGTTATGATTTCATATGAAAATCCTATCCTAGAGAAGATAGACACCATGGCTTTTGCTATCTGTGCTGCGTTGAGTTGTCTCAAGGCTACCGCTTCAGGAAATCGGATGGCATAATCGACTAAAACCAACACATATCTGCAACCACTTCTAGAAGGAAGAAGGGGCCCAATGATGTCCCTCCCCACCCGGGAGAAAGGTCCTTCAATTATGGGCAAAGGCCGAAGGGGAGCTTTTGGGGGAATACATCAACTATTCCTCTGACAGAGAGAACATTCCCTACAATACCGGTGGATCTGGTGGTAGATTCCAGGCCAATTAAATTTCTCGAGAACTTCCTTCTCTGTTTTTTCGCTACAAAAATGCCCCCCTAGTAGGTGACTATGGGCTAGAAAGAGCACTTTCTCTCTATAGTTTTGGGGTATGAGCAACTGGGGATGGTGGTCCATCCCTCCTTTTCTACATAGTAAACCGCTTTTTATAAAGAATCAAGGACCTACTTGGTCAGGGTCTTCCTCTTCCTTAGCTTGATTCTAAGCCTCCCTTAGGGTGGGGTCTTCCCTTTGTGCAGCGTGAAATCTGGGATCATACTGCCACACTGTTTCTTCTTTTGGCTGGCTCAAGGCTAATTGGGTCCAGATTCTTTTCTCTCTCTTCTTTTGTTTATTACTTTTTCTTTGCTTACCAGGGAAAGAATCGAGATCCTGCCCTTTAGCGAATGGGGCCGTCCCCCTCCATTCCTCTGTATCATTATACAAAAGCTCTTCTATGTAAGGATAATCCCTCCTAACATAAATGGTTTAGGTAATTTAGGGATAAGCCCTTCACGTGGGTTGTTGGCTTATGTTGCACTTGCACGTCAGTTGTGGGGTACTGTCTGCTATTGCCATGAACACATTGGATGTTTACCATACCCCTAGTCTGCAGATCACCCCCAGGTATGGTTTGAGGCCTCATAACACTGTGTAAGCATCTCGTATCAATTAGGGCGGACCGGTCCTCATCATTTACCTTCACTACTTATGAAAGGGAAGGTGTCGTCCTTCTTTGGTACAGTAGAAGGACCTGGTTAACCCAACCTCCATGGGCTCTTCCTTCTGGGGGAAAATGCGCGCTATATGTCCAACCCCTCCACAGTTAAAACATTGGGGTCCTAGTGGGGTGGGTTGTACGGGGTTGTTAGGATCCCTGGTACTAGGGTAATTGCCTCAGGTTTTCTAAGGCTCGGGGTTCTGCTGCCTTTGGTGATGGTGCTTCCTGAGGGTTTCACCTTTTTGGGCCCCATGCTTTAAACCAAATACCGGACGCAAACGGGCAGATTCTCAGAATATACCCCTTTGCCACCGGTATTTTTGCATTTGGGATGCATCATCCCAAATACAAAAATCACAATTTAAGGAATCTCTAAATTGCGATCCCTTAAATTGCGATTCCATTTAAGGAATCCCAAATTGAGATTCCTTAAATGCAATGCATGAAAGTTAAAACATTAGCGATTTCGCTAATAGGAGTAGCAAATTACCATGAAGTTGAACTTCATGGTAATGTGCTAAAACTTTGAAAAATGCACTATTGTGCATTTTTCAAAGTTTCATGTTGCGCACACACATGCCCTTAGGACATGTGTGTGTGCAACATATGTGAAGAGATCAATTTCAAGGGTGCAACAGCGTGTCATGTTGACACAATTGCACCCTTGAAATTGCATGAGCAATTTGCGAGTACCTACTGGTACTCGCAAATTGCTCATGGAATCTCCACTTCATTGCTATGGACCTGTAGGCCCATAGGAATGAATGGGACAGCATTCCTTAATTGCGACTAGCAATTTGTGAGTAGCAATTAAGGAATGTTTAGGAATCACTATTTTTTAGTGATTCCTACATGCATAGGCTTTTGCGATTCCTAAATAGCGATTCCTTAAAAATCGCTGTTTAGGAATCGCAAAAGCCTACGTTGATGCATGTGCCAGTAGGTACTTTAAAAGCCCTGCTAAAGATGCTAGCTATCTCTACCGATCTTTCCATGTTAAGCTTGGTATGTTGTCGCACCCATTTCTGTATCAGCGGATGCAGTGAGGTTAAATATTGTTCTAAATATATCCTCTCCATAATTTCTTCCTTGGATGAACTTAATGGTTTGAGCCAGCGGTCGGCCATATCTTTCACCCTGAAGGATAGTGCTATGGGTGTTTCCTGGGGCCCTTCTTTAAGTTGCTGTAGGCGCATACGGTATGTCTCTTCATCTACCCCTAGTCTCTCTAACATGGTCTTCTTTATTTCATCATAGAGAGTGAGCCCAAGAGGAGTGGCTGCTTGTTATGCTGCTTGCATATCTCCCGAAAGGGGAGGTCCCAAGCAATGGCCCCATTTTTCTCCAGCCCACCGGCTGTCTTAGCCATACTCTTGAAATTTGAAAAAAAAAATCTGGATCTTCTCCATCCACATATTTTTGTAGTACCACAGATGGTAGGGTGGTAGGTCCCTGTTGTTGGCCCAGAGTATCGGCGAGCTTCCCTATCACAGTCTCTTGGCTTTGACTTTGTTGGGTTAGGGTTTGATGGAGCTTTTCCCTGTCCTCTTCAGCTACCTCCAGGAATTTCTCCATAACGCGCCTTAGCTTCTCTTGATTGTCCGCCATCCTCTGAAGTGCGGCCTCCATTTCCGTAGATCTCACTTCTGACACCACTTGTCGGAGGGATGGGCGGAAATGGAAACTAGGAGGCCGGAGTGTTGGTTGAATGGTGAGATTTTATTAAGCAATTTTACAAGTTGTTTTGTGGTGGTAGGTGTCCACAGTGTGGATGGTCCGATGGTGTTCAGCACAGGTGGTCAGGTGGTTGAGATCTGGGGTGGATTTTCCAGTTATCGCTCTCCTCTACGTCTGCTCAAGTCTGGTGTCAGCCGTCCCAGCAGGCTCAAAGAGAAGGAAAGAGCGGTCAGTGGACTGTAGGGTCTCCTATAAGGTTTACCGTCACTACACCCAAAGTGCACCAGGTCAGAAATCAAGATAAAGAAAATATCTAGTGAGCGAAACTTGTTCTTGAATCCTCCTTATAGCGAGGGAACGTTGTCTACTTTAGGCTTTTTTTTACAGAGCACAAAGGTGGCTGAATTATGGGGCGTACTCCCTTCTTTCACTACAGCTGCCCGAGTCCCCTCTCACACGCTACTTGGGGGAATACGGATTTGAGGCAGTCGGCAATATAGGCCTATTGTTTATGGAGTGACACTATGGAGTGACGAGGATGAGAAGGGGGGGTAAGTGCGGGGATGGTACGACCATGCGGGGGTCAGTATATGACTAGTAAGGGTGGTGCCCTGAGTTACTTTCCTCCCTGGTGCTCCTGTCCAACCCTCTCTCCCCTGTGTGACCACTCACCGCATCTGCCACAACTCTCCAGAGTTGCGGCGGCTTTGCCGCATCCTCCAGGGGCGTCCACCAGTCCTCGGACCAGCTCTTCACGTCGTACCTGTTGACCTCGATTCTGTCCGTGATTTCCTCGTCTTCTGGCTCCGCCCGGGGCCTCCTTCTTCACTCGCTGCTCCATCGGCTCCAACTCCGTGGCGTCTTCCGGGTTTCTCCTTCTGCTACGAGCCTCTCCATTTAGCATCTCCTCCCTTAAAGTTGGTTGTCCCGCCCTATCCGGCTGGTTCCTTTTGTGACATTCGTTAGGTTTCCTGTCCTTCTCCTTGGTTTCCTGTGGAGAGGAGGAAGGGGTTTTCATTAACTCTTTAGGTCCCTCATTGATATTCGGACAGAATGCAACAGAAGTGGAAAATCTCCAGTGTGCGCTTCAGGCGTCACCGGAAGTTAAGGCGAGATTACATTTCCTGCACAACGGCCCCTGTTTGCGTTCCTTCCGGCCCTTGGGAATAGCGCCATGCCTGACCTCCATACAGTAAAGCAGGTGCACGTCACTGGGAGCGCGGGGCAAGCACACCCGGAGCTGGAATGTACAGAACCTGGAAAGAAACAATAATGAAATATTGGGCACAACGCTCGCTTTTTTTTTTCTGTAATCTCGCGACCCGCACACGCCCACGCCCCCAGCACACGGCCACAGCACACGATATGAGACATGGCATGAGGGGCGGAACATACCACACTCCCCCAGCGTTTGTCACGCCCCCAGCACACGCCCACAGCACAACGCAGACACGCCCACAAGGGACTACTTTGCTGGCACGGTTCTTTTACCTTTTAAATGTAAATGGTGGGCATCTGCATAGCCTATGTCCTTCTGCTGCAACTGCCCTTTCTAACGCTGTATTGGGTGTTGTGATTGGTGCTGTGGTTCCTGAGATTACCCGCCTCAACTGTTTGGGCTCTCTCTTTATTATATTAGTATAGATGACATCAATGTGGGAGGAAGGAGCACATACTATAAGGAAATATGCCCTGTTTGACAGCGTAGGAGGTGCTTATAGAGGGCCCACATTCGCTCATGTAAGAAAAGTCATAGACAGAAACCCAACAGCGCCCATGCATCAGCATGTAATAGAGGTGCCCATGCAGCAGCATGTAATAGAGGTGCCCATGCAGCAGGATGTAATAGAGGTGCCTATGCAGCAGCATGTAATAGAGGTGCCCATGCAGCAGCATATAATAGAGGTTCCCACGCAGCAGCATTTAATAGAGGTTCTCATGCAGCAGCATGTAATAGAGGTGCCCATGCAGCAGCATGTAATAGAGATACCTATGCATCAACATGTAATAAAGGTGCCTAATAAGGATTTGTGAAATCACCTTAGTGTTTTACGCCTTGATAAAGGCTCCCTGCGTTAGGCTTGTATCAATGTATGGGCATGGAACTCCTCGGTGACTTGCAATATCATAATAATGTACAGTTTTCATTTAAGAAATAGAAAAAGAAGGGATTGAAACTGTCCAGGAAATCTTTAAGGAAAACACATTTATACCCCATGAGATTCTTGGAGGCCTAATTGAATCGCAGCCTTGTTTAAGGCAGTAGGTGTGCCAAGCCATGCTGCCCTAAGGCTCCCTGAAAGGAAGAATTTACTTTTGAAATTGACATTGGTCCCTTTAGCCAGAACACCTCATATACACCCCCGGAATCACAGACACGCCATGTAGTAGGCTACCATGGAGCCCTCAGAAGCACTACCACAAAGAGGTAAAACACACAAACATCCAACGGAGTACACAGAACTGTGAGGACCAGAACATGTACAGATACCTCCAGAGCCTAATAAAGCTGTTCTTCCCCTCACTTCTCTGTCACCCTCCACCATCACTGAAGATGAAAATGACCTGTTGTATCTCTCCATCCCAGTGTACATGGTATGTGTATCCGCACTACACCTCCTTCCGCCTCTCAAATGTGGGGCCACATATATGACCGTTTTTAGCGGTCGCAAACGGAGATTTGGGCCATGAGCAACAGCTAAAAAGGGTTGTTGCCATGTATCACCCCTATTTTTCAGATCGGTAACCTGTTACCGACTTGCAAAATAGGGTTTGCAGCTCGGTATTAGGAAGGGGCATGCCAAGGGCGTCCCTTCCTAATAGCATGCCACAGGGGATGTACTATTGTTTTGTGACCGGAATGCGGTCGCAAAACAATCATAATTTACCGGTTACTTCAAGTAGATGGTATATTGAATTTGAAAGGCTGAGCCTCCCTCTTATGTGGAGTAACCCTGAGCAAGCATGCACTAACATTTCACGCAAGCAGCTGGCTAACCTGTATTTCGAACACAATCTATCTGCCTGCCTGTCTAATCCTAAATTAGGAACCTTGACCAACACCTTTTTAATGAACAAGGACTATTATAAATTAGAGCCTGTTCTGAATGACATTAGTCCCCCTGGTCTAAGGAAATTTTATCTCCAATGGAGACATGGCTCTCTGCCAATCAGAACCCTCACAAGTAAAGGGTCTCCCCCTACCCCAAAAAATTGTCTGGGATGCTCGGCGGAGTTAGAAAATGAATTGCATGTTGTATTTTTCTGCTCTGGTTATCAGATCCCAAGAAAAAAGTGGATAGTTCCGAACTGTAAAAAACTTGGGGATTAGACAGTGTCATGAAGCCTTTCGAATACTAAAGACTGATCTCTCCCCCCCAATTGTATTTGCTATATCTAAATTTCTAGCAGCAATGTGGTGCATGAGACGGAACTATCTGAATGCTCAGCCTAGTGGGAGTGGGTAGACGCATGTATATAGTTCTGGGGAGTCTGATTGCAAATTATATAAGTGCAGGGTCCCATGATGAACATGTTTCAATTGACAGTTTTTTTAATGATTTATTGCACTGTGTTTTTATAGCTCAAATGAATTTCCTCTGATGGTAGTTTTTATGGCAATGAATTGATTTATATGTATTGGAATTTCTTTTATGACAATATTGTCGCAATAAAGATGATAAAGAAAAAAAGAAGTAGATGGTAAGCCACTCGCATACAGGAAGGAAACCCCATGGGGATATAAGTACAATCATTTTTCAATTTGCCTGAACCATGCCTCTGATAGTTATTTGCACTCAATATATTCTTATCCCTCACCGTACCTTTTATGGTTTTATTGCTTTATATTTGTAATTTATGCCAGTAATAAAATTTTCTTAGGTTTAGCACACTGAAGCCCTTGGACATTGTACACACTATGCAAAACATCATACATAATGATGATAAAGATGATGAAAGAAATTTATAGCGTACACAGCTACTCCAGGGAGTGTCCTGGCGTGTAAAGCATAAGTGGCAAGGTGAATGACAGAAGTTAGTCCTGCACAAAATGCCAAGTTTTAGGCTTTTTCTTGAATGATGGAAATATATGTCAGACACATCAAACGTAAGGGTACAGGTCGTCCTGGAAAACCCACCGTTCTACAACGTTATATGAATTGCAGACTGGGCCCTCTGCAAACGCCTTTCAAGACCCAACAGAGCATGTTAGAGAGCCCATCTGCACACCCCCAAGAACAACACGGCATGAAATCCAACCAGCTGGCGAAGTGATCCACCCCAATACCACATCAGCCTCCCCAGGCAACAACTGAACATATTAGGTAGTCCACTTCACACTTGTGTGCACAACACAGCGCCAAAATCATTCAGCTGGCAACGATATGTTGCCTCGTCAACAGATGAAACTTCACAAAAAATCACCCATCAGAGGCCACATGCACATCGCTAGCCTATTGCTGAACTGTGACCACCATGTGGCATTAGGGAACGCTTACACATCCAGATGTTGCAAGACGCATGACTTAATCTGACTTTCACCAGGTAAGTAAAACAAAAAATAGGTAGATACATAGAGCAGGCCTTCATTACTCCATTACCACTAACAGTAACTCAAGACTGGTGTCGTCTGCCCACCCTGTGTGAGGCATTGGGTGCTGGTGCACAACTCTGTAGATTAAGGATTGTGAGTTACCTTACATTTCACCTACTGATGCAATTAATGGACATTCTAAAGTTCTGTATACAAAATATCATACATATTTTCAATCCTTGATCTCTTCAATAATTGGATGAATTTCACACTCAGGACAAGTGCTTCCTTTCAGCTGGGGCTTGTCGATGTACAACACCAGCTCTCATTCTTAGGGCCAGGATTATTTTGAAACATCAGACTCAGACCAAGAGCAAAGGAGAGATTTTCAGAAAAAGGTGTATGAAGGAGGGAGAAAGCCAAAGGTAAAGAACGAGAAAAGGAGAAACAGGGCTAAGTAGGATACTGCAAGAGTGGGGTTAGTAGTGATGACAGAGAAGAAACATGCACCAGGTGGAATAAAGTCCAGCAGGCTTTGGTCTTCAGCAACCCCGGCCTCAGATAGCTCTGATGGTGGCCCCTAAGAAAATGTTTCAGCTCTCCACCCCACCCCGTTTTTGTCTGGATTTTTTTCTCACAAATTACCCATTATGACACCGCTATCGATTGATATATTTCATCTGTTTCCTTCTCCTTATATCGCTTGATTATCACAAGTGTTTCTTCTTATTAAATGTGTGTAGTTATTTGATGTGAAGATTGCTTGTAGGAGTAATACAAAAAGTAATGCTGCTGTTTCTTTCCATTCGTCATTGGGTTGCACCGGAATCTGGTCCACTGGCGTGTGCGCGGTGACTTCATAAACTGTGTAGAAACACCCAACACCCAACACCCTGACAGCCTTCCAGGGGATTTTTGTAAGGTACCTCTGTAGAGACATGCGGTACAGGGGCCCTGGAGCCCAGGGACTGAGGCGAGGGGAAGTAACTCTGGTGCTTCATGTGCCACAGGTTTGAGGAGGCCAGGACTCTCTCTGTGTTTTGGTTACTAAACAACAAGAACAAGCACTTGAGGGCATATTATCAAGCACAGCGTTGACATTATCGTCGCTTTGCCGGCAGAAAACTGCTGCTAAAGCGGCGATAATGTTAATGCCGTTTCTTGAAATTATGCCCCACGGTGTGCTCCGTAAACTGCGAAAGAACACATGATTCAATATCTACTTTATGAAGCGCACTGACAGCGACATTATTGAAGGAATGTAGGGGCATATTATCAAGTAGGGTGTTAAAAGTATCGCCACTCTAGCGGAAGGAAACTGCAGCAAAAGCGGCGATTTAACGCCGTTTCTCGATAATATGCCCCTTAACCCTTTCGCTGCTGATGACGAGCTCAGCTCGTCATCACCCACGGGTGTCGTGTGCTGATGACGAGCTGAGCTCGTCATGAATAATGGTAATAATAAATCTGCAGCACAGGGCAAAAATCCCCGCAGCAGCCATGTGGTTAAAGGTCAGATGTATCAAGGGGTTTTACTACTCTGTGTCTATGGAGAAATGCTTTAGTACTCGTGTCCCTATATCCTACGTTTTTAGGGTACAGGGTTTTGTAATGCAATTTTATCATTTTCTTGCAGTAATAGCTGAAATTAGAATCAAAGCACTGGAGCGCATCCAAAATTGTAAGGGTGCGTATCCGTTATTTACTCACACTTCTAGCTGCATAATGTATGAACCCTCTGTGCACCTCAGTAAATGTAAATGTAAATGTACATGTATTTATATAGCGCAAATCACCGACCCGGTCTCTAAGCGCTTGCTTAGGGAACCCGTCCTGGTATTCCCCTGTGAGATAACCCCGGCAGGGTATCCACAAGGTGAAAGCCAGGCATCCCGCCGCGAGGGGCCGTTGTGGAGATTAAGCAAGCTATGCCCAGAGTCGCAGAGTGTGAACCCGTGAATCGAGTAGGCACCGGAGCAAGAATTGTCGAGTCCGTGGACATTTTAGGACTCAAGACCCAGCCGAGCCGGGAATTGAACCCTGGTCCCGGGCTGACCTCTGCTTCCAGGTCTGCCTCCTCTAACCAGTGAGCCACACTTCTCCACTAAGTGGTACGTAGGCACTCCTAAAATGCAATTCAGTCTCCTGTGGAACTTTATGATCATGAGTTTCTCCTAAGTAGGGGTCTCCATACCTTTTCTGTAGCAAGAGCTAGTTATGTTCAATGAATATCATCCAGAGTTACTAATATGAGTGCAATGATGACCACGCCAGAGAGGGTTACATCAGTCGCCACCATATGCAAGATTACTAGCATTGATCATCTCCGTGCATCAGGCAGGTTTTCAGCAGTAATGTAAACAGGTTTTTTTCAGTTTCAAATGCCTCTTCATGGGTCATACATATCCCAAATCCACTGGCAGCAAGGCTATGTTATTAATAATGAGTATGCCAAATACCACATGATTTATCACTCACTTGGAAGCTTTGAGGTATATATTGGAAATCGATCTATTTGTCCTTAAATGTCAACTTATGAGTTCCGAACATACACAGATTTTCGTTTTGAATACACACTCAAATGTATTGTGCATATGTTAATTCAACCTAACAAAAGCTTCTAATTTAGTAGGTTGGGTTGCACACAGGAGAGCTACTTACAGCAAGCTGGAGAGCTACCAGTAGCTAATGGGCTACTGGTTGGAGAAGCCGAATATCGGTAATTGCGTTATTTCTACCGGTGATCATGATATCCCTGCAAATGTAGCTTTAAATGTTTCTGTGTGTTTTTCTGCATTGAAATCTGTGATGTTAGCACCATATAGTTAATGGTGCTCATTGGCACTATGTTGCTTTGCACTAAAGTGGTATTATTTCATTTATAATGTGACAATGCTGACTGCCTTTATTTACAAAAATCCGGCTTTATATGGGGAAATTTGCTTACTACAAATGTAAAATGACTTGTAGCACTTCTAACCTTCTGTAAGGATGTTCTCGTGGGGTGATGTGCATGAGAAAACGTAGCCCAATAGGGGTACTGTTGGAATTCTGTCTGAGATTTTCAGGAGTACTCCTGGTGCTCTTTGCTAATCCAAGAAAAGTCAGCAATATATTTCACCAATCAATAAGATTGATGGTACCCGAGTGCATTCCTGGCCTTTGTCAGTCCTGCTGAGTTGCCAACCATCCAGACTTTGATTAAAAAAAACATGTCACAAACGTATGAGACACACAAAGAGACAGGTTGCACCGAGACATGGCACAGTCTGGGCCCATTTGACCTTGGCTGCTTGCCTGCTTCTCCATGTGTTCGTACATTAAACCCAGACCTAGTCGATTTTCCAATGTTTGTTGCCATGTGTGTCACATCTTTAGGTTTTACCATTTCTGCTTCCGGTTTAATATGGGGAGGGGGGCGCATTCAGATATGGATTTTAAAGGAATGGAGGTGTGGTCTGATCAGTGAGGTTTATTTGGGAGGTTTCCCCATGAAAAGCAGCTCTGGGGTAGAGTCCTTAATATGTGCAAAAGAGGTGCAGGTGTATGTGTAGGATTTTTCTATTGGAGCAGTCTGATCAATACCACTCTATATGCTGCAGTTATGATGGCATACGATGCTCTGTTTCTGTGGTTTAGTTACTCTGTTTGTAAGCTTTCCCCGAGGCATTGAATTCATGAGTTAATCAGTCTGCATTTAAGAGGCTACTTGTAGATAAAAGTGAGAACTCTACCTACCACCTTTTTTGCCCTATTGCAGTGGAGGGTGTTGTATTCTACATATTAAATATTGGTATTTAGGATGAGCAGAGCCAAGCCTCTGTGACTGCACTAGCTTGGACCCGACAGTCTGGGATAAGGGCAGATATGGATGTTGCTACAGAGTCTACAAATCTAAATTGTGGGCATGATTGAGTTCTGAGAGATGGGTCAAATGGGATCATTATGTTATGTTATGTTTTAAGAGACTTATAACGCGCACAACTACTCTGGAGTATCCTGGCGCGATACAGACTTGTGGGTGTGAGAGGGGAACGTAAAGATAAACTTGTTTGAACAGGTGGGTTTTTAAAAGTTTCTTTAAAAACCTAAGATCCAGCGTATGGCGTAAGGCCGCTGGGAGGCTGTCCCAAAGCACTGCTACCTTGACTGAGAGTGACTGGCCCCCAAAACTGGAGCATCGGAAGCGTGGGGTGGCCATCAGACGGTGCGAGGCAGAGCGCAAAGAGCGATGGGGAGTATAGATGGACACCTGTTTCCTAATATAGGAGGGTCCTGAATCGTGCAGGGCTCTGTGTGCTAAGGTAAGTGTCTTAAACTGCACCCTCTGGGCCACAGGTAGCCAGTGGAGGTCACGGAGGCGTGTCCTTATGCTGTTTCTCTTGGAGATGTTAAATAAGAGTCTGGCCGCCGCAATTTGAATCAGTTGGAGTTTGTTCATTAGGTAGCCTGGGATGCTCAGAAAAAGCGCATTTGCGTAATCTAAGCGAGACAGGATAAGTGCCCGGGCCTCCATTTCTTTAGCTGGCTGAGGGAGCAGAGGGAAAAAATGACTGAGAGACTTAAGTGTGCCAAAGCAGACACCAGTAAGTCTCATGATGTGATCAGAGAATCGGATTTCTTCCCCGAACCAAACCCCCAAATTTTTAACCGGGCCTCCCTCCGACAGTGGCCGGTTAAAATCCGAGAGCCACAGGGCCTCCACAAAGTTAGGTGGAAATTGGCCATATAGGAGGAATTCTGATTTCCCCTCATTTCATTTTAGCTTGGACTGCGCAAGCCATGTGAACACGGCGGAGAGGCAGTTCTGCGCAATGTCTGTGCGCAGATCGGGGCTGTTCCAGGTAAATAAAAGCTGGGTGTCGTCAGCATAGGCCATAATTTTGGCCTCCAGCTCTTCAGCCACTGAGATCAAAGGAGTCAAATAGATGTTGAAGAGCAGAGGGCTCAAAGTCGAGCCCTGGGGGACTCACGTTATGACCTCCCTGGCTGAGGATGAGAAAGGAGGTAACCACACCTGCTGGGTACGAGTGTCCAAAAAGGACTCCAGCCAGGAACGCACAGCCCCCGAGATGCCAATGGCAGAAAGGCGAGAAAGGAGAAGCTGGTGAGGGACAGTATCGAAGGCGGCAGAGAGGTCTAATAAAATCGGAGCCACTCTGCCGCCTCCATCCAAGCACTCCCTGATGGCCTCTGCCACTTCCTCCAGAGCTGTCTCAGTGCTATAAGATGTTCTGAAGCCTGACTTCGCCTGATGTAAAGCACCCGAGGATTCCACAAAGGCATCTGATTGGCGAAAGACCACTTTCTCGCAGACCTTCGACAGTGCTGGTAGTAAAGAAATGGGGCGATAGTTGGCAGGGGCAGCGGGGTCCGCCGTTGGCTTCTTAAGTAACGGTAGAATCTTGGCTTGCTTCCACTGTCCCGGTACAGTCGCCGCCTGAAGTGACCAGTTGACAATGGTCGTTACCTCTGTGCACACAACATCGGCCACTCCTGCTAGGACTCTAGCCGGACACGGGTCGTAGGGCGATCCAGACTTAAGAGATTTCAAAATAGATAGAATGTCAGACTCCACAGACGGAGTGAACTGTGAGAATGATGTGGTAAGGGGGATGCAGTGGGGAGGAACTGGGAGGGGGTTCCGCAAAGGCACCGATAGATCCAGGCCCTCTTGGATTATTTGTATTTTATGAATGAAGAATTCAGATAACACCTCACACCATCCTGCAGAGGCTGGAGTGGCATTAGCTTCCGCATAGGGTGACTTGAAGCTTTTAACAATAGAGAAAATCTCTTTTCCGTTATTATTGGCCTTCCTTATTCTGTCAGTATAGTAAACACTCTTCGCTTCCCTGACTGCAGCATAGTAAAGTCTCTGTACTGCACGCAACTCGATCTTAGCGGCTGGACAATAGGCCGTCCTCCACTGGCGTTCCAACTTCTTGCAGCCCAGTTTCATCTACTTTAGAGCAAGGGAGTACCAGGGCTGAGAGGGAGAGAGCCGGTGAGCCTTGGAAGAGAGAGGTTTGCCTGAGGCTTCAACCCCGCGGCTGATCCATGTGTTAAACCGGTCAACCGCCTCCTCCAGGTTGGCAGCAGGGTCGACCTGAGAGCGCCTAAGGGCCTCCATTAATCCCAAGGTATCAATCTTACGAGAGAGGGGGCCAAAAGGAGCAGGACGCCTACAGGAAGGTTTCCCGGTATTCCAGGAGAAGGTAATCAGGGTTGTGGCATCGGGGGAATCCAGGTTATCCAAATGAATATTAAAATCACCCAAGAGGAGGAATTTAGGGAAACACAGAGCCCGACCAGCGATAGCCTCTCCCAGAGTCTTGAGGAAGGCCCCAATCTGGCCGTGGGGGCCGTCCCTGGGAGGAGAGTGCTTGTAGGGGACAGAGATGGCAGTTTTCAGACTGTGCCATCTTAAGCAGGTGACACATTAGCAATTTGATGCCAGTTCACTTTAGGGAGTGGATAAGAGATTTGTTCACTGGTCAGTAGTAAGTGACTGTGATGAAGTATGGATTGAGTAATCACGCGTCTAATGTAAAACATCGTCCTGTTTGCCACAAGCTCCAGACAGCCACAGTTTGAAGCCAGGCTCTCGGACCTGTATGATTTCACACCCCAGCTGACACAGACTGCAAAATCACTTGCAATCACACATACAAGAACATAGCGCCATGAAACACCAGTGCGTACTCTTCCAGAAAGTGTAAACCATTTCTTCCAGAAGCCACTTTGAGGATATCATGCAACTCTTCTACCTGGATGGAGACAATGCTATGGGCGACGACATCTCAGACATAATCTAGGCACACCAGAAAGGTGTCCTACACTCTTCGGCATACCTTATCAAAGGCCCGAACTAGTTTGATTACATCATTTTACATCCGATGATATGGACCAGGCTTCCTCTCCAGGTCCGTATCTTCTTTAGGATCAGTTGCATCCCCTACATGACAATCAGAAATGATATCCCAACATATCTGGCAAGACACACTCTAGGAGTCATGGCAGTGCCACAATGAAGACTCCAGAGATGTAAGAAGGAAAGCCACAGATGGCCGCCTGTGTTCATCAAATAACGTCCCCGTGAATGAGTACCACTCTACCTCTTCTGCAACTCAGGAAGATGTGGAAGACACAGCTCCATAAGGAGCATCACCACCCCAAACAGAAGCCCCACCTGGTACTTCCCTCTTTACAAATGAGCTAAATGGTACTCCTAGGCTCCCGCCCATTATTCTGCACTCTGTTGCTTTCCAGTTGTTGCTCTATACAAATACCGCTGCATGCATATACATATTCATGCATGCCTATTAGTTGCAAGTCCTACTGGGAAGTGTGAATGTGTACACTGTTGTTTTGATGTAGCTGGACTGGACGAGGAAGTTAGTTGACAGAGGGATTCTGTAGCAAGGATAATGGTAGCTACTTAGAGGTTTGTGATCAAACAGTTTGGATCTCAGCTGCCTGCTAATCATAATTTACTGAGTCGCAGTCAGCTGATTCGCAGACGCAGAGCAACGCACAGGCAAGCTCAGGAGAGTGAGGCTGAGGCACAGGCTGTAATAATAACTTCAATAGACTTTAATATCGACTCCACTGACTCACAGTCTGTCAGCTGACTAGTCCGCTCTGGAGCGGCCACTAGCAGCAGTCTGCGAGCAGCCAATCACAGAGCTACAGGCGCTGCTGAGACAGTAACTCTGTCAAATTGAAACTAAAAGTTGCTGGACCTCATCCCAACGAGTCAGTGTGACTCTGTAATATTATAATATAATAAATTCAAAGAATCATAGCTGGTCTCAGTTGCAGAGCAGCTGTGTGAGCTGAGCGCAGCCTCCAGCCCGGGCCCGCAACACCTGTAATGCTGTAGGGCCCTAGGCCCTCAAACATGCATAGCAATGACACAGACACAGTACATGGATAGAAGAACTGGCCCAGGGCACGTGCGCCCAGCCCCTTTTACTGTCAGGGTCACATGTCCAGTGACACCCGTGCTGGATGGGTGTCGGGTGGCGTGTAAGCAGCCCTCGGGGAGTGGCTGGTGCTGGCAACAACTAGAACAGTGACCAGCAGGTCACTACATCCCTCCAAAATGTATTCAAAATGAAGAAACAGAGTCCAACCTGTGGGAGAGAATAAAACGCTAAATAAGAACTTCCACTGAGTCTGTCAGCTGCTTGCATAAATAAAACGATGGTATGACTGTAGCTAGGCTCACTAGTTCTGCTTGGCACAGTACAGTGTTGCCCTGCGGGTCTAGTCCTCCTTGGACTCACGATGTGGACGTGGATACCAAAGTCTCTCTTTCTGTAGTGCTCTCTGTGACGGTGCAGGTAGAGTGATGGTGAATCACTTATCAGTCCTGGTTGTTGTGGCATCCACAAAATGTGCTGCAATGTTTTTCTCTACAAAACGGTGGAGTAATTTCCAACATCGCTCTCCAGAGGATGCCCCTCTCGCAGGTGTTCCCCTCTCACGGGATGTCCCGAAGGCCCTCTTCACCAGGCTACCACCGGACTGGGTGTACTTCGCTGTTTCGCTCCTACGCCACTCTCTCGGTGTGTGGAGGAAGGGCTGCGAGTCCCACCTTCAAGTCCTTAGCTCCAGCTGAAGGGTAGTTGTTTAATCCTGCCCCATAGTACAAGATCTTCATCTTCCTGGGACTTGTGGAAGGGCGCCTGTAGACTCATCTCTCATGGTGGGATACTCTCTCACTATCATCCCTGAGGCCTTTGCCCCTGGCTCGCCACCATCTGGTGTGGAGTGGCCCGATCCTCTTCTTCAGGCTGTCCGAGCAGTCTCACTGTCCAGAAACGTGGATAAATGAATGGTCCAGCCTGATCACCTCAGCAATCACCAGGTGTTTCAAAGACTCATGGATAGGTAGTTTCTCCAAGTGCCACCGATGTTCTACAGTTACTGTGCTTAATGTCAGATGTTCTCTACTTGTCACCTTTGCCTTTCTGTGTGCGAGTTGGCAAATCACACACTCTTCTCGTCTTCTCTGTTCTTCTTGAGACTTTTTCGCGGTGGTGTCATGCCACACATTTTCCTCATTGTTCTTTCGCTTTGCGACGCTGTCTTGTCCAATCTTCCTGCTAGTCTTCACCTACCAGGCCTCCCCATGTGACGTGCACTTCATACAGGTTTCCCTGGTTCTGTCCTACGCCTAGGACAATGCATTCTCTTCTTTCGGTGACCTCGTACTTTTCTATCTTCACTTCTGGTCAATCTTGTCACACTTCTCGGTCATCCTATGCGACCTTCTGGCAGATCATCTTCTACCTGACCTTCTGGCAGGTCATCTTCTCCATGACCTAAATGCTCCCTGGTCCTCTCTCAAGAAAAGCGTCAAGAAACCTGTTGGTGATTAGGCACTATAGAAGAATAAATCTAACATAACATACCCTACTGGCAGGTCAACTTTGCTGTGACCTTCTGGCAGATCATCTTTGCTGTGATCTTCTGGCAGGTCATCTTCTCTGCTTACGAGGATGCGCTCCAGGCCCCTCAATGCCACACTAACGTGGCTCTCTTTGCAGCCTCCTCTTGGGCTGGCTGCACAAGATGAGTCACATCATGTGACCACCTAACCTTCTTGCAGGGTACTCGCTCTCGGGCTCCAGCCTGTACCATCCGTGTCTGGGGTACATCTTCGGCGCAACTTCTCTCCTTGCGCTCTTTCCTCATCTTCCACTTGCGGTGGCGTCCTTTCACCACAGAGTGCACATGCTGCACACTTCCTCTGTTCTCCAGGCACTTGCTGCCTTTCCCTCCTGGTGGCAAAACTTCCAGTGTCCTTGCTTGCTGCGCACTTACATCTGCCTTGGCTAGTTTGAGCTTCTCCGTCCAGGGAACACAGTGTGTTCTAAGCTTCTCCTCTGCACCCAGTAGTTTAGGGCCACCATGTTCCTGTTCACGCTGCCCCAGGGCTTTCCTTGCTGTTGCTGCGGTGACCATCTATGGCCACTAGGCATCACCGCATTGTCCTCCCTGTTCCTTTCAGCACTCGCTTGACACCACTTGCTAGCTCTGGGTGCTCCACGTACTAACCGCATTAGTCTTGTACACTGCAAAATACATTATTCTCAGGCACCATATTCTTTTCTTTGCTCTCCTCCTTTGAACAGTCAGGAATAAGGGTCACCCTCCCTACACACCTGGTCTGTTGACACGACCTCAACTGGGCTGGGTCTTCACTTCATTGCAAAAACACCCTTCCACTCCACCTGTGGGTCTTCGCTATTATTCATTTAGATTCAGGCTCATAGTTCCTTCACTACGGTTTCCTACTGATGGCACTAGTATTAACCTACATTAAATTTTTTCCTACTGGAACCCTAGCACTGGTCATAGGCTACAGCAGTCATTCTTCCTCCCTATGTGGCAGGCCTGTTATGGTAACCACAGTCTTTATTCTGACAGTGCGGTGTTGTATTCTTGCTGCCGCACTCAATATCAGCAAAGTGCGTGGTAATGTCAATTAGCCTGTGAGGAGGGGCCGCTGGCATGCGCTTGTGTAGGCCGTTCAATGATAGGCAGGACACATAGGGTGTTTCGGCGGGACGAAGGCTTTGTGGATGGGCGCCGGCTGTTTTAACACGAACGGCCTACTGGAACACAGTGCCCACATCCTCTTCCCAGGGACATACAGGACCTCTTGTCCTTTGGAATTCCGTAAAATATTTCAGAACATGAAATGAGTTATACATATATTAAGGTTGCGAGACCAACTCTTTCTAATATTTAGGAATCCTGCAAATCCTTGTCCTCATTATTTAACATTTCACAGTTCAACCCTGACTGTTTCAAACTGGATGGAAATATATATTCCAGCTTGCAAATTGGGATACCGAGTCTGGGAAGGCGCTCTCCGGACTTTTTTCTGTACATTCGCTTCAAAAGTGACGAACCACGATTGTAAAAGCCCTGAAGAAGTCCCAGCTTGGGACGAAACGCGTCGGCTGTACGTTGTACTGAAAATTGAAAATAAAGATTACTAGACGATTACCAACATCTTTTTGGAAAAAATTCTTTCTTGTGCTAATATCATTTGCACTTATTTCTTGTTTCTTGTGGTGCACCTTTGCGGTTGTTTCATTTGTACTTGGATTCCCTAGGGAATAGGCACAGTAACGATGGGTGCCAGCCAGTGTGCACACAATTCCCTTTAGTAACTCAAGGGCCACTTAATATTTCGGGGAGAAAGGTAGTCAGGTGCTGACATTAGGAAGGGTCCATCGTCTTATCTCTGTTTTTTAGGACACATAGGGTTGCTTGTAACGGTGTCAGCGCGCGGGAGGCTCTGACGCCATTCGCTCATGCGTACATCCATTTATTAGGCGCGCTCATGCAGCGTCGGCAAGACCATCCAAATCACATCACCGGGGTTCACAGAACTCACCGGGACGTGCACACCCCGCAAATAAGCTCGCCCAGCATTATCTCACGATGCAACATTCCTCCCAAAATAAAAATAAAAACATTATCAACTTTGTTAACCAAAAACATCTGTTGGGTACTTCAAATCTGTCACTGACGACCCCCCTCCTTGGATCAGTCCTTCTAGCAGTGGAAGTCCCTCAGCCTGCAGGACGGCTCTAGATTGCCCCGCAAACCATATTGACAGCCACCTCTCGTGATGCCAGCTTCAGGGTCAGGTACAGCAGTGGCCTCTACGACAAATCAATCTTGGTCCGGCCCAGTGGAGTCTGGATTAGTGGTCTCTGACTGGCCTGAAGAGCAGTCCAATTCTGACACATTTCCCAGTCAGATTCTCCTCCGGTCTCCTGAGACGGACTCACCCCATGTTCCGGGACACCATGAAACTTCCTGAATGCCGTTACGTTGTGAGTTATCAGTTACAAACGCTTCATGGCCGTGATCTGGGTCCCACGGATCTGGGTGATGAGCCAGGGATCTTTTTCAAAACGGAGTCAAAACTTGCTCACCGGGTGCCTGTCTTGGACCAGCACCAGGTCTCCTATTTGTAGTTGAGAGTGCTCTGCATGATGGCGAGTACTGACTTGGTCGTTAGCCTTTTACCGCATTTGGTGGACCTCCAACTCATCCACTTCTCTCGGGATCCACTGAGGGTGATGTGGAATTGAATCTCTCACAACTCTCCCCATTGACAGGTGTCCAGGGGCCCTTCCAGTCGTGACATGCGGGGTTTGGCAGTAATCTCTGAGAAAAGAGTAGATGGACTGTTCAACAGATTCTCCATTGGCACCAGCAATCCTGATCACTTTATTAAGAGTTCTCATGAAACGTTCAGCTTAACTGTTTTAGAGTGATCTTTCTGTGACATATTCCTTAGGACTACAAGTATAGTGCAAATTCTTGCCCATGAAAAGGGGGCCCATTGTCAGTCTTGATCTCCTGGAATAGCCAATGGGTTGCAAGCACTTTTTCCAGTTTCGTGATAACCTCACTAGCACTCAGAAGCGAGATGATTTCTACTTCCGGGTACTTCAAGTAGTCATCAATGACTACCATTGAGTGCCTCCCATCAGAAAAGCTTCTGAAATCCATGCTGATGTTCATCCATTTTCCTTCTGGCCGTCGTTCAGTGATAATGGGCGCTGGAGGATTCCGCTCGCTTGTGGTCAGGCACCATTGACATGATTGTAGAGTGGCGTCTACCTTTTCATCCATCAAGGGAAACCACAGCTTGGTCCTCAAATGAATCTTGGTTTTCACCATGCCCTGATGGCCGGCATGGGCAAGGCCTACCACATGGCCCACAAGGGTGGATGGAATGACCAACCTATGTCCTTGGAGTAGACATCCATAAGTATGAGCGCAAAATCCGTTCCGCTCGCGGATTTTGCGAATTTTCGGTAAATTCGCGATCCGCGAACTCCCGCGAATTCGCAAATCCACGAGCGGCGGATTCCGGGGGCAAAAGTTGAAGCCTGGCTGGCCTGTCAACTTGTAACTATTTTAGGATGGCGCCGGCAAGCTGCCAGCGCCATCCTAAAATAGTTACTAAGTTAGCTTCAACAGGAAGCTCTAATAGATAAAATAAAGCAGGTGTGAGCACCTGCTTTATTTTATCTATTAGAGCTTCCTGTTGAAGCTAATTTAGTAAGTATTTTAGGATGGCGCTGGCAGCTTGCCGGCGCCATCCTAAAATAGTTACAACATGCCCTAATCGTGAGCGTCGTCGAGGCAGGTGTGCCTTCTTCACAAATCTACCGTGGAAAATCAGCTGTGATGCTGGATAGAGGCTTTTGCATCCTTGACTTTCACGAGCGCAATAGCCGTGCTGTTTCTGTGACCAGGAGCTTATTTCTCTTCATCTGCTGAACTGATCTTTCTCAGACCTTTAATACACACAAGAAGCATGTGTAACTGTGAACTCGCATGGTAACCCTGCCCGTTTGGCCCCGCCCACACACTCGCGGTTTGCACCGTCTTCCCGCCATTCACCCACTATGATGGACAGCTCACTCAAGGGACCCCTGCGCCCGTCGGGGCGATTGCATAGTAACACACACATGGTCGCTCGAACTAGTTGATGCTCAAATTCAGTGACTCATTCATTAGCCCAAAAACAATTGTGAGCGTCGTCGAGGCTGGACAGGTGTGCCTTCTTCCCAACTCTACCGTGGAAAATCAGCTGTGATGCTGGATAGAGGCCTTTGCATCCTTGACTTTCACGAGCACAATACCCGTGCTGTTCTTGTGACCAGGGGTTTCTTTCTCTTCATCTGCTGAACTGATCTTTCTCAGACCTTTAATACACACAAGAAGCATGTGTAACTGTGAACTCGCATGGTAACCCTGCCCGTTTGGCCCCGCCCACACACTCGCGGTTTGCACCGTCTTCCCGCCATTCACCCACTATGATGGACAGCTCACTCCAGGGACCCCAGCGCCCGTCGGGGCGATTGCATAGTAACACACACATGGTCGCTCGAACTAGTTGATGCTCAAATTCAGTGACTCATTCATTAGCCCAAAAACAATCATGAGCGTCGTCGAGGCTGGACAGGTGTGCCTTCTTCCCAACTCTACCGTGGAAAATCAGCTGTGATGCTGGATAGAGGCCTCACAAGAGGCATGTGCACTCGCATGGAAGCCCCGTCCCCGCCCCAAATCCGCGGATCCGCAAATCCGCAAAATCCACAGATTTTGCGGATCCACGATCCGCAAATCCGCAAAATCCGCGGATCGTGGATCCGCAAAATCCGCTCATGCCTCACCAGATACAAGCTGTCAAGGATCCTTCGGGCTTCCTGAATGAACATAACTCCCCGGCCTCAAAGGTGATGCCATTGGTTATTTCGTACCACCTCCACCACTTTCTGTAGGCACTCATCCTGTGCCGTAGCTTGGAAAATCTCATTCAGGGAGAGAGGTAATGGGCGCGATCTATCAGTGATGTAACGGACGTATTCCTCTGTCTCCTCAGCGTCTTCCATTTCACTGATGGTGGCTTTTCTGGGATGGCATGCCAGATAGTCCGCTGGGTTGCTTGCCCCAGGCTGATATTCAACCTCACAGTTATACTCCTGCAACTGCAGCATCCACTTTCCGATGTGCGGTAGCGGTTTCAAAGCCATTCCCATGAACAGCGGGATCAATGGCTTGTGGTCAGTTGTGACGAGAAACGGTTTGCCGTAGACATACAAGTGGAAATGCCTGCATACCCAGTGAATAGCTATGGCCTCCTTTTTGATCTGAGAATATCTTTGCTCCTTTTTAGTCAATGATCAGCTAGCAAATGCTACGAGAGCCCATTCATCTTCCTCCTTTGATCTCTGGAGAAGCACCGCTCCGAGTCCTTGGGGACCCGCGTCAACAGCCACTTGGGTGTATTGGTGGGGGATCAAAATAGCGCAGCGTGGTGCTACAGGAGAGTGCATCTTTGGTGGCTTGAAACACAACCTCTTACTCGGGACCCCACGACCATGGAACTGAGGCCTTGGTAAGTTCTCTCAGAGGGATGGTGAGTGAGGAAAGGTCCTTGATAAATCTCCCACAGTAATTCACCATTCCCAGAAAACTGCGCATTTCAGTGATGTTTGTGGGAGCTGGAGCTTCTTTGATGTCTTGGACTTTGCTTGTGGCAGGAGTGACTCCTTCCGCGGAGAAGATGTACCCAAAGAATTGCAGTTTCCTCTGCAGAAACTCACACTTCTCTTTGTGCAGGGTGAGTACTGACTCTTGAATTCTTCGAAGTACCCGTCGCAGCCGGGCATTGTGTTCACCCACAGACTTGGCGTGGACCAGAATATCATCGCTCACATTGACAACTCCTGGGAGGTCCACCAGAAGTTCTTGGATCTTGTTCTGAAACACTTCCTTGGCGCTGGAAATTCTGAAACTCAAACGCTTGTAGCGCCTAAGTCCGACATGGGTGGAGAAAGTTCTTATATATCGGGACTGTTCATCCAGGACCAGCTGGTGATATCTCGCCCTTAGGTCAAGTTTAGAGAACCAACTGGCTCCGCTGAGCTCCCCAATTAGGTCATGTATGGTAGGTGTCTGGTGTTATTCTGGTTTAAACTTTCCTTTTATGAGTAACAGCTTAGTTTGGCCATATGCAAACACCTTCTTGTCCGGCGTCAATGCCGGGGGAGACGGCAATTCTCTGTATGCTTCTCATGACATAATGTTTATGGTGGCACCCGTGTCAATTTTTGCTGTTGCTGGGCGCCCAGCTACCAGGATTTGGCATCACGATAGGTGCGTCTGTGTATCAGCTGCAGACCCCACTGTGAAGACTGAGTACACAACGTGTTCTTCATGGGTATCGTCGTCCATGTCACTACCCTGTTGCTGAGCCTCAGGAATCATGTTGACTTGAGACCTTCCTGCCCATCCCTGAGCGGATCTGCACACTTTCATGAAGTGACTAAACTTCCCACAGGTCGTGCACTTCTTCCCTTGTGCTGGACGGTCCGACTTTCTGTGTGACGGCCGTCCCCAGTACCCACATGACTTGACCCTGATGTTCCGCATT
Organism: Lissotriton vulgaris; assembly: GCF_964263255.1. Classification (NCBI taxonomy): domain Eukaryota; kingdom Metazoa; phylum Chordata; class Amphibia; order Caudata; family Salamandridae; genus Lissotriton; species Lissotriton vulgaris. The sequence continues at coordinate 214,553,267 of NC_141687.1, forward strand.
GCGGGCCATCGACTCAGTGGTGGTAGGGCTTCTTATGCGAGCCACTGCTCCCGTGGCCATACTGACAACTGCGTTGACTGGTTCCGTCTTGATGGACTTTTGAAGAGTGGCCTCCATGTGTGCCGCCCTGGCTTTTGATAGCTCTTTTGTTTTCCCCAGGGTGAGTATGTCTGCCAATGGTTTTCCGGATTCCTCCAGTATTCTTTCCCTTAGCTTTGCCGACGCACACCCTTGAATGATCTGGCCCCTTATTTCTTCGGCCGCATCCTGAAAAACACAGGTCCCTGCCAGTTCTTTTAGACGTGTGTGGAATATATCTAGGGATTCATCAGGCTTCTCACGTGCCTGTCTGAAAATGGAACTTTCGTAGTCCTGGTTTGCCATTGGCTCAAAATGGGCATTTAAGGCCGCAATGAGTGTGAGGTGAGATGGGTCTTTGGCACTGCCTCAGTCACTGTCTTTGCTATCTTCTGAACATCTTTCTCTCCTAAATGTAGCAGCATGGCGCGCTTTTGGGCATTATCCACATTGGTTGCCTCAAAAAACACGATCACTCACTCTTCCCACTCCTTCCACCTCGGGGCCTAAGCAGAGGGAGCCCCCTCCACCACAAATGGCTCAACCGCCGGGATGTGGACCATGGTGTGCGCTTTAACAATGTTAATGGGACCCAGCTGCCTCAGAAGAGGATTATGGCCAGGCTCGCTGCCTGCCAACCACTGTCACTCACTGTTTGTAGGGCCCACCGGGGGCACTGGCGCACCGCCTGCTTCTGTGCACCCCTGCAGGTGCCCTCCGCAATTTCCAGCCGTCTTGCACGCCTCTGGGGGAAGCTGCACAGCACCCAAGGAGCCTCAGGCCAAACCATGTGGCACATGGGGAGAGGTGAAGGGTAGCACGAGCACAGCGCACAAAGAAACACGTGCGCGGCCGCTATTGCCGTCTCACGGGGGTCCAGACACCAATCGTCGCCAATGTTAGATTCTTGCCGCCGCACTCGATGTCAGCAGAGTGCGCGGTAATGCCATTTAGCCCGTGAGGCGGGCCGCTGGCATGGGCGCGTGTAGGCCGCTCAATGATAGGCAGGACACAGAGGGTTGCTTGTAACGGTGTCAGCGTGCGGGCGGCTCTGACGCCGTTCACGTAGGCTGTTGGAAAGTGGGTTATTGGTAGGGGCAAATGTAGGTCTGCCACTGGCAATAAGGCCACTAACACATTATAGGACTCAGGATAGGTCTTAGAAAAGTATTCCTATACTCAACCCTTGGTAACGTGGCTGCGAGCAGACAGGCTTAACTTCAAAGACAGGTATGTAAAGCATTTAAAAACACAATTTCAGTAAATAATTAAGACAAAACACATAATAAAAATCTAACACCAATTTATAAAAACAGGAAATATTTTCATCTTTAAAATGACACCAAAATGACAAAGATCCAATGTAGGGAACCGGAGATATGAATTTTCAAAGATTTAATAAAATATAGCACTTAGAAGATTATAGCACCATATTGTGATACCTGCGCGCGATAGACCGGGGCAAAGTCAAAGTTTCAGGCCGGGGGCGATGGAGCCCTGAGCAGCTACAGCTCTCGGCAGGTCCCGGTCTCAGTTTCTACCTTCACACTTAGAAGCTTTTCTGGAGCTTTTCTCTTCGAGGCCCCTCGAAGCTCCCAGCCAGTCCGTATTCGGTGAGGGTTCGCTGGCTTGACTTGTGACGAAGTCCCGGTCAACTTCCCTGGAGTGGACTTAGAAAATTTCTTAAGATTGCTTTAGCGGGGCAACCCAGGAATCCAGGCCGGCAGGCGATGGAAGGAAGGCGGCTTGGCTCTCGTGGTTGCTCCCGGTCACCTTTTCTACGAGTGGACTTAGAAACTTTTCTGGAGCTTTTTCTCGCGGGGTCTCTCGATGCTCCTCATGTAGTTGGACCCGGTGAGGGTTCGCCGGCTTCAGATTTCTTCTAGTCCCGGTCAATCTCTGGAAGTTGGAGCGATGGAGCTTTTAGCGGGACAAACCTGGTTGGCTTGGCGGGCTCGCGGTTGAAGCCAGGCGGCCTAGCTGGCCAGGTTGAGTCGGTCCCTCTATGAAGTTTTTTTCAAAGTTGGTCCAAAGTTCTCCAAACTTTTTGAACTTCTTCCTGAAGTTCCTCAAGGAGTCCCAAAGTGTCTCTAAGCCCTCACAGATACTTATTCCTAGTTCTCTGGGTCAAACAGGAGGTCGCTTCTGACCAATGGGAGCAGGGTAACTCCTCTAAGATATGACCACATCCTGTAGAGTGTGGCATTATTTTGTCCCAGAGTGCATCAAATCTTCCAAATCCATAATGGATGATTTTCCAGCAAGGAGGTAAGAGCTGGCTAAACACACCCCTAGGATGGCTAATCTACTTGAGGCCATATGTATCAAGCCTTTTTCCCAAGTGTCTCAAACTCACTCCAAGGGTCTGGAAGCTCCAAGATGGTCCTTGAAACTTGAGGACTTCAGTTCCCACAATCCACTGGAATAAAACCCTTACAAATCCACTGATGGTTCTCCAATGTATAGATTTATTTGGTGATGTTCCAGATCAACTCTTTGAACCTGTAGTTGTCAGGGAGTCCACTCTTTAGTTCTTTTTCAGCATATAATCCACAGGGCTGTAGTTTCAGATGGTGTAGTCTTCTCAGAAGTCAGGCCTTAGAAATCTTTGCACAGCAAAACTTCTCAACAGGGTACTTCTTGCTTCAGTAAGTTTCAAGCAGCAGATCTGGAGGGCTCTGCCCCTCTCAGATACATCTTCCTACTTCTCTGGGTCAAGCAGGAGGTCACTTCTGACCAATGGGAGCAGGGTAACTCCTCCAATATATGACTACATCCTGTAGAGTGTAGAGTGTAGTGTGTGGCATTATTTTGTCTGAGAGTGCATCAAATCTTCCAAATCCACAATGGCTGATTTTCCAGCAAGGCGGTAAGAGCTGGCTAAACACAACCCTAGGATGGCTAATTTACTTAGACTCTCCCCCCTGCATCTGCTCATACCTTCCTTAACCCTACCATCTGCCTAAGGTGGGAAGTTCAGAGCTGTAAATGACATTGGTCTCTACTTTCCTCTTTGATGAACATAGTTTACGACTCCTCCCCCTGGCCTGGCATTCCTATGGAACAGCACACTGCCCTGCCAGCAGAGCTGGTTAACCCCAGGGGCTCTTTATCACCTCTTCAAGGCAGCCGGGTTAATCCACTTAACTCTGACCAATCAGGGCAGACCACTGGAAGGCTGAATTTGGATTTACAAACAAGAAAGTCTTATAACGTTTTGTATGTACACTTTAGAAGAAATTCAGCAATATAATATTGTTGGATTTACTACTACCATTCTGGGAAGTCTTTGAATAGCATTTCTATCCCTCTCCTTTCAAGAGTTATTCATTAATAATTTCCTACCATGTTAACCTATGTAGGAGGAGATTTGCAATGGGAAAAATGACTTGGGCCATTTTTCCAGCACCAGGACTTACAAAAACATATTTTATAAGTACTTGCCTTATATCTACAGGAACCCCACCCAATGTGCAACCAGGGGAGACTCTAGGGGTTCTGAATCTGCGGAAATATTGCAGATTCTCCCTCCACAGTGCTCCTAGCATCAAAGTCGAATTTGAGCAGCACTTTACCACAATATGGGGAGTGAAATGTGAAATTTCATTTTACCCAGGCATATACATTTTTTTTATAAGGGTGTACCTTATAAGTACCTGACCCCACACCCCTGTGGCACCTAGGGGAGACCCTGGGGTCCCTAATATTCCAAAACATTGTAGGTTATCCATTTTTAAGTGCCCCAAATACCAAAGTCGAGTTTGGGCACAATTTACTTTTTAAAAGCAGTCCTAGCACCCAGGGCTGTTTTTAAATCGACCTCCGGCTTCAGCAGTGCACACATGCAAGTGCAAATAGAGCTGCTGGCCTCTAAACTGCCATGCCCCAGGGTACTGGGGACTTCTAGGTAGTTTCAATCCCCCTGCCCTATTATATACTAGGGCCCTATAGGGTAGGTCATGAAATTCACAGGGGTACCCCACCATACCATTGTGTACCTTAGTGTATGTAGGTGTTTTAACTGTATTCTAAAATGTCTCTTTCAGCAGAGCACTGGCCCTGGGCCTGGTTATGCAGAGCCCAGGGTCAGTCAAAATCAGTTACCACCAGCAACAGTCAGCAAAAAGTTGGGGGGTGCCCAGGGCACAGGATGACTTTGCAACACATGGTACACCCATTTATTAAGCGCTCGCGCAGTGTGGGCAAGACCATCCAAATGATGTCACCGGGGTTCACAGAACTCACCAGGATGTGCACTCCCCGCAAATAAGCTCGCCCAGCATTATCTCGCAATACAACATGCGGTACCGCAAAATGGCCACTAGATGGCAGTGTAGCATTATTTGCAGCATTGGCCCAGGTTGTGTTTGTGACACTGAGGCCTTGTGCAGTCCCCACTCTTCTCCTGTGGGGATGCCGGTGCTAGGATTCCACTTCGACCCGATCTGCTGGGGTCACCTCGCACCAAGGTAGGTGTTCTCTCTTTATTTATTTTTTTATTTGGCTGCGTTGACACCCGCAAATTCGGTGTGCCATTTCTACCGCATCCTTGGAGTTACTCACAGGGGCTGCGGGGATCTCGCACCATGCAGGCGCAGCCCCGCTTTCACCCTGGCACATCTCTCCTACCAGTAGCTGTAGTAGGCTCTCTTTAGGGGATGTCCTCACTCGGTAGAAATTGATCCGATGGGGAAACCGTCCACCCCTTCCCGGTGGATTCAGGGTTCTTGCCCACACTGGCTCTTCTGGGTTGGGGCCTCACCTAGTATCGATGGGCCTCTTGCCACTCCTGTGCACTGCCGCACGGCCCTCTCGCAGCGCAGCTGACTGCCTTCGTCTTGCTCCCACTCACAGCAGCTGACAGGGGGCAGCTTACAGAGTCCTGTGCCGGTACATAGCATTGGTAGGCTTACGGCGCCTCTGTTGCACTTTGTCCTCATTTTGCGTTCCTGACCAAACGTGCCACTTCCCCACCATGTAGTCACTCTTTCTTTTGTGTGCCGCCACGCAGCACATGTGGGCATACCAGGTGCGGGGTGTGCTCCCGATCACCTTTTACAGCCGGGGCTCTTCACATGCCCCGTGTGCGATTCGGCTCCATTGCAGGGGGTGCCCTCGACGCAGCTAGCACTCTCCCCCTTCAACCACCAAACAAGGCGGCTGCACATGCGGACAGGTCCGCTAGTCGCCAATGTAATGCTGTGGGGCCCTAGGCCTCATAAATGCATAGTAATGACACAGACATGGTACTTGGATAGTAGAACTGGCTCTGGGCGGGTGTGCCTGACCCCTTTTATTGTTGGGGTCACATGTTCAGTGACGCCCATGCTGGATGGGTGTGGGGTGGCCTGTAAGCAGCCCTCGGGGAGTGGCTGGTGCTGGCAACAACTAGAACAGTGACCAGCAGGTCACTACAGCACCGACCAATGCCCCGCAACACAGCCGGAGACTGATGCTGAGTGTTATAATTTGATGTCTGCTTGCTTTAAGGAATCACCTGATGTCACTTTGTATGAGGTCACTTAGAATGTAAGCCTCAGGCAGGGCAGTTCGTGTGAGCCTTGGTACTGACTGGACGTTGATGCTGTTCCTGATTAAAGATACTAAATCTACATCAAAGGAGTGTTTGCTTTTGAAGGTTTACCTAAATGCCTTGTGACAGATAACGGGGTGCAATTTGTCTCAACTGAAATGAAAGATTTTCTCATGAATTGTGGTGTGATTCACGAAAAGACTGCACTATATTCTCCTCAGGCCAATGGCTTAGCGGAGAGAATGAACCGATTGGTAAAAACTTGCCTTCATCGTGCTTTGCATACGAAGGTTTCCCTTAAAGAGATCTTGAGAGATACTTTGTGGGCACATAGGACAACACCTAATGCGGTTACTTTAACATCTCCTTTTGAGGCTTTGAGAGGTAGAAAGGCGGTCTCCAAGTTAAATCCTGTCTGGATGCCAATGATGGATGGAGAAGCTTTGTCAGCTGATATTAAAAGAAATAAGATTTTAAGGTATCAGGGTTTGTACAAAACGAGGTATGATGCCAAAATGTGCGTGAAGGGGAAGTAGTGGAATGTTGGAGATACGGTTCTAATAAAGAATCCCAGGTACATGATTAAGGGGAAAAGTACCTTCATGGGTCCTTTCACTATCGTCTCCATCAAGAAAAATGTTGTGAAAGTTAGCAATGGTAGTGTATGGAGCATGTCAAGGTTAGTCAAATGTCTGAAGAATAGTTCTAGTTCTAGTTTTCGGAACTCTTCTTGCGATGATGTTGATGATGTTGGGTCATTCTCTAATGACCAATGTGCTAGAACTTCTGGTACTGATTTAACATCTTCAGATCTTGGTTCCTACCAATTTTCCAGTAGACAACGTTGTTTACCCTCAAAATTTAAAGATTATATTATGTCTTAAACCGGTTCTCCTTAGGCTCTGGTTATGCTATTTTTACTGTATCTTTCTTGACCTTTCCTTTCCTGCCTTGTTCATTCTATTTCTAGTTTTTTTTGCTGTGTTATTCCTTGGTTTATTGGGAAGGGGATGTGTTATTATTTGATGTCTGCTTGCTTTAAGGAATCACCTGATGTCACTTTGTATGAGGTCACTTAGAATGAAAGCCTCAGGCAGGGCAGTTCGTGTGAGCCTTGGTACTGACTGGACGTTGATGCTGTTCCTGATTAAAGATACTAAATCTACATCAATTGGAGTATCTCTCTTTTTAACACTGAGCTGTGAGCGTGACTGAGCTGTGCGCTTACAGGCTCAGAATGATGATCCGCTCTGCCTCTAAAAGTAAATTAAATTTAAATTTAGAGATACCTGAGTAACTGCAGTCTGAGAGCAGGACTCGTACTCCAATCACGAGGCTGCACTACAGTGCAGGCTGCTGAGTCATTACTTCTCTGGCAGCGGCCACGGTCCCTGGTCAGCCGGCCCGGGTCACGTGTCCTGAGACCAATACATTACGCAGGGGCACACAGTGCTGCCAAATTTTAACTGTACAAAAGGGGGTGGTGATGGAAGGAGCATCTGAATCAATCAAACACTCACACCCAGTCAAAAGATCTAGGCCTAATCCATCACCTTTCCTTAGCCCACTCAGCCACCCCAGTTCAGACATGGCTATATGCAAATCAGTCTGACCCTGTGCATCATTGGAACAGTCCAGCCCGAACCGCCAAGCCATGTCTTCCCTGGACCTAGGCTGAAGACGGCTGGAATGCCAGATACCGGTCCTCAGAAGCTTGTTTCCGGTCCAGGGAAGGCATGGCTTGGCAGTTCGGGCTGGACTGTTCCCATGAGGCACAGGGTCAGACTGATTGCATATAGCCATGTCTGAACTGGGGTGGCAGAGTGGGCTAAAGAACGGTGAAGGATTAAACCCAGATCTTTTGCCTGGGTGTGAGTGTTTGATTGGTTCAGATGCTCTGTCCATTACCACCCCCTTTTGTACCGCCAAATTTTAACTGTCTCAATTGCCACCCATTAGTGCCCCGGGCGTCCCGCCAAAGTATCATAGCTGTCTCGACAGCAGCCACTGGGCAAATCATTGCAGACTCTCATCACTTAAAGTGAATCTGAATGCCGTGGTGTTGGTGATTGATGCACATTGTTGCCAGAGTGAGCTGAACCTGCGTCCAAGCCTGCCACAGCTGCGCATATGCGTGCTGCCTTTTTTCACTCAGACAGTGCTATTTAGTAGCGCTGCAGCTTGGCTGAGGCGCTTTAAATGCGTGACTTTGCATTTTCGTGCATGATGCAGGCCGCCACTCTGAAATATGTTAGTCTAACGCCTGATGCGTGGTATGTGGCAGGGCTACAGGAAAAAGAAAACTATAAGGAGATGGCCAAGGAGAATTCTCTCTGCTGAGCACCTGCATTCCTCTTCAGGGTCAGCAGGAAGGACACTGGGGACTGGGTGCAGCTGCTGAAAGTTTGAATTTTTTGAGCAAAAAATGTAGATAACATGTGAAAAACATGAGTGTCCCAGCAACCCATGCATGCATAAATGCTCAGAATATACACAGCAAACAAACATTGATCCACTTTTTGTTTTTGTTGCAAACATTTGAAATATTGTTTAAAAAAAAAAGGAGCGATCCTGCAGGCCTGGCACTAAAGGGCAGGGCCGGTGCTAGGCATGGGCAGCTGCCCCACGCCGGCTCGCAGCCAGGGGGCCTTGCGCTTTCATAAACTTCAGAGTTTGGAGGCCCAGGACGCCCAGGGGATTTTGATGAATAGCTGAGGGCTGGTCCATTTTGCTTTTAATCGCTGCATCTGCTTGAGGATAGCAGCGATCAGACACGTAATTAAAGAGCCTTCACCTGTGAAGTGCGCCCTGCCCCTGTTTGAATGAAAAGCAGGATAACATGCAGGGCGCAGAACAAAAGGTAGAATGACTGCGCCTCACAATGAAAACCACTCAGCTCACCCAGGATGAAGGAAAGGAGCCCTGAGGTGAATGAAAGGGGTACGAAAAATGGAATAAAGTGAGAGGGGGCAGGGGAGCAGATCGGTGTGACTACAGCAGCCACTGGTGCACAAGATGAGCACATTCCGAATGTAAAATCGGCTGGACTAGGGCTTGAAGTGTGCTGGGTGCCTCTTCTTTCCCTGGTGGTTAATAAAAATGGACATTGAAACAGGCCCCTATCGGACCCTATATTGTTGTCCTTTACTTTACCTGCAAAAGCAATTATCCTGTATCTGCACAATAATTGTATAACACAGTGGCCAGGTTGGACTGTCATTAGGGCAATCAGGCAGTGTGTGATGGTCTAATCTGTCAGGCTAGTATGTGACCTGTTTTTTTGGGCAGTTTGGTTGCCTGCTTTATGGTCAGATGAGCGAATTTTTAATGTTGATTTTCATGATATTAAAACAAACATTGTCTGCAGCAAAATCAAATTTATGCAGTCTCCCATACCTAAACAGTATGTCTTTACAAGTTAAAAACTGCCCTAATTTTGAAACATGGGACACTTTTCTCGCTAACTAATTCACTAATGGGGGCCACTTTTATTTTAGTGCCAGGCCTATTTCCTGACCCAGTCTCACGCTGCATGATAGAGTAATCCATGGCAGCAATTTTGTTCCTGTTTATATTTCACATGCTTTACCTAATCTTGCATTCCCCAAGAGTGTTCTATGTCCAGGATGTGTGTTTCTGTATTTCATTTCACAGCATTTTACTCTTGTATGGGGCACACATCGTAGTGAGTCGCCTCCAGGTGTTTATAACAGGCTACAGTTGAGTGCTTTGGATTTGAGGATGCAGGCAGTACATCTTTCACACTGTGCCTGTCTGTGGGTCAAAAAGGTGTCCAGAAAACATGGTCGATCAATACATGGCCTCTCTGAAGAGCACACTGAGCAGCAACGGTTCTGTATTCCAGTTGGTATTCTGTGCAAATGTGTTTGAAGGAGGTACTCATTGGTCAAAACAGTGACAGGGTGAACGTAAAATAATGTATTGCTGTTACTCATTTATCTTAAACAGCCATTGACAAAAAAACAAGACCCATTTCTGTTTTTAAATGTAAGTCAGCTGTTGTCTTATATTTCTTGATTCAATCACAGAAAGCTGAGGGAAAGATGAGAAAAAGAGTAGAGCATTGAGGCGAAGGTGAATTTAAAAGATTCATCATCAACAAGAAATGGTAAGATGCTCCAGGAGGATGGAAGGGGAGAGGTGGATGTAAAAGAAGCAGAACAAGGAAAGAAGTAATGACGCTGTGGGAGAGATTAGAGTTGAAGGGGAGTGTATGGATAATATGTGTGGTAGAGAGACAGAACCAGCAAGGGAGCATAAGCAGAGTGGAGAGAGAAGTATTGCTGAGAGATGGATGAAAGAAAGTAGGACCAATAAAAGATGTCAGAGGTTGGGCGGGTTGAGACTGGAGGGAGAGGTGGAAGTTTGAAGGGTCAGAACCAGCAAGAGAAATTTGAATCCTAGAAAAAAGAAGTCAACTTCCAAATCTCTTTTATAAAACATAATTTACTCATTAACAATGTGTCGGCTTATGGCAACTCTAGGAGTTTGAAGTAGCATTTGTGCTGTATCAAATGATTTGTGGTTGACTCTTGATCGTAGAGTTAGAGCAGCCTTAATACTACTAAAAGTTAGTACCACATTTGACACTGTTTCTCAGCCAGTGCTTATAAATCAACTAGTACAACCTGGAATGTAAGTATCCCCCTGGTGTGGTTTACCTGTATCCGATTTGAGAAATCTGAAACAATTCACTAGCCACCTATTTCTATTATGTTCTAAACCTCTGAATTGTGGAATTTATTGGGCCTCCACTGTTCAATCTATATAATTCTCAGTTAGTCTTACTCATACAGTACTTTGGTTTCTTGCTGATATCCAGCGCACATTGATACCCAAACATGACTTCCTTCAGTAGCGATCAGTCTTTGCCCAAGAACATATTTGGACTTGTACGCTAACACTTGATTTCTTAATGAAGACAAATTCATTAAAACCTTAAAGTAACAATTCAAGGATTCTCATTTTTAAACAATCTCATACCATATGGTGCTCTCTTTGGTGGCTGGTGGAGCTGGGTCAATCGCCCACATTGGTGGAGTCAGCAAAAAAATCTTCGATTCATTTTCCTGCATCACCTCTTTTTTATTCTGAACAGATTAACCATGTTTCATCCACTTGCTTTACTACATCCATAAGCATTACAAAATCATCCATTTTTCCCCCCTCACTACAGTGAAGCTGTTGTGCAGTCAGTTATCTTCTCATTAGATTATTATGCCCTCTCTCTTGGGCTTCCCGCCTTTTCGCATTCAGTACCCTTCAAATCATTCAGGACAGTGATAGGCAACTGATCTGAGACTGCTGAATTACAATTCTATTTCTTCTCACCTTTCCGCTATATGCTGTGTTTTTTAATTGAAACCCTTCATCTGCCAGGCACTATTTGTCATTGTGCACTGCATTAAAAGGGTCCTCTCTTTCGACAGCACTCCGTACTGTTCATTCCAAAATCCTATACTCTGTGCCATCAAAACTCCTCTGTCATCCTAAAATTTAGATGGCCCTGATTGAAGACAGAGCCTTCTCCTTTCTAGTTGTGCTGGACTGAGACTCTATCCCTCTTGACCTATGGCGTGACTCCAATTTTTGGGAAAACACTTAAAACTGTCCTTTCTCCACATTAGTAAAGTCTGCACCACTCCGTTGGAGCACTCTTAGTGCCAGAATGCCAGATTTGCATATCATTTTCATTCATCCCATTCAAGAGAACAATAACTAGGTTAAATTCATTTAATGTTTATCCACTTATTAGAGATTTAAAATGTATGTACGTATTTTATTAGGATTTTTAAAGCTATTTCTAACCATTTTAATTATATAAAAACTAGGTAAGTTGCTTCTTGCAAAGCGGCTTCAAACAATGCCATATAATTAATGTCCAATTGATATTACCACCTATGAGGTCACTTCCTGTCAGGATAAATCTCATGCAAATTATAGGGGCCTCGCATGTTCCTATTCCGCCCGGGGCCCCACAAATCCTAGGACTGGCCCTGCTAAAGGGAATTCATTTTCAGGATCTGTACGCATGTGATTAGGTACAATGCAGCCACTCAGTGCCACACAGCCTACGGGTGAACATGGCTGGCCCATTGCCACACACTGTATGATGCTGTAAGCCCTGATGAACGAAAGTAAAATGTGAATGACACTTGAGCACACCAGTGGACACCTCCCATTCCCAAAGGGAAAGCGCGCACTCACACGCGAAGTTGCAGGGTAAAAAGCTTCTTTAATTCGGCCTTTCTCAGCCCAAGAAGTCAAGAGAGACGCGTTTCGGCTGACACGGCAGCCTTTATCAATATATATTATTTATGAATATTCTAGAAAGACCTAAAAAAGCATGCTGCAGATGGGCGTGCTACTCTCACGGGGCAGGACTTTAACTGGAGTTGTAAAAAGCAAATGCCTCATATGCGGAATTTCAGTTGTAGTTGAAAGTAGTGTAGGCGGCTGAGAAGCATCTCGAAGCTTCTGTTTGCGGCGGCTGGGTCCCAGGGCAGGAGATGTTGGTAGAGTTGTGCAAAAGGGGGCGGGGCGATTCTAGCTCTCGTCCCAGCCTCGGTCGAAGGTTATGCAGGAAAAGACGACACTTACAGTGAGTGATCAAGGTAGGCTGACGCGGCAGCGTGGACCTGCGGGGGAGCCGGGGCCGGCGAAGCAGGTGAGGAAACCAGAGGTTGGGTGGCGCGAGGGGCGCGTGCGGTGGGAGGCAGAGGCGTTCAGGCGCTTCAAGGCGTGGACATAATACGGGAGAGCTTCACAACTGGGCACACTGTGGACGAAATTCCCCCACGGGGGACTGTTTCTTGTTTGATTAACCTGCAACGTTTTTTTTATGCATCTTCAGTTCTCCGCTAGGGGGCTCTATTGCCAGACACGCATGTTAGGCGTTCTTTAGGAATGACATGTTTGTATTTATTTTCCCTTGGTTTTGTTAAACATCCATAGTGTATAATTAATTCTAATTTTTCCAATGGACGCCCAAATCTGTTTTATCATCTTGGTGGGCGAAGGAGTGTTTTGTTGCATTGCTGAACATAGACACAGAGGCTACACAGGGTTCTCATTCAAACTCTAAGTGAGGATACTGGGAGGGGCTGTTGTTGTGTGTCTAAACGACTGTTCTGGCTGACTATGAATCACAGAAGGGGGTTTGAGACAACTACAGTGGTAATGGCACCTGATGGAAAACTGTTTTTATCTAGCAAGTCTCTATTTAAAAAAAAAAAAAAATCTGTTTATTGAAGATTTTCATTTTCCGCACAATACAATGACATAGCAGGAGACGATACACGGCGAAAAACATGCTGGCATATAATCTTAAAACATAGTGCAATTCATGAAATTCCAACAACGGTTGAATCATAGAGGTGAGTGTGCACTGGTAAGCTCGTGCACTATTGTAATTGTATTGTAATTGCATTTGTATAGCGCTTACTACCCCTGACGAGGCGTCAAAGCGCTTTTTCGGCGAGTAGCACGCTACTCCGGGACCCATAGGGGATTAGTGTTGAATTAGTATAGTGAAACATGCAAGTACATCATAAGTGGTGGATAGGTTAGCCAGTTATTTGGATTCGGAAGGACAGAAGAGGAAACAAGCATTTACAATGCAATGGTTTCGCATTTGGAAAAGTAGGAGATATTGGCATTGTAAATGACAACATTTGTATTTATGTGTTGGTTTTTAAAACAGATAAATAAATGGCATTGTCATTTACATTGCCATTTGCTTAATCTCTCGCAAATGTGAGACCTATTGTACCCTACGGACGAGCTCAGCAGACAGCAATTACTACCACACACACACACACAGAGCCACACACACACACCCAGAGCCACACACACACTCAGAGCCACACACACACCCCGAGAGCCAGCCACACACACCCAGAGCCACACACACACACACACACCCAGAGCCCCACATACACCCAGAGCCACACACACACACACACACCCACCCAGAGCCACACACACACCCACCCACCCAGAGCCACACACACACACCCACCCAGAGCCACACACACACATACCCAGAGCCACACACACATACCCAGAGCCACACACATACCCAGAGCCACACACACACACACACCCAGACCCCCACACACACACAGAGCCACATACACCTACCCAGACCCACACACACCCACCCAGACCCACCCACACCCACCCAGAGCCACACACACCCAGAGCCACACACACACACCCAGAGCCACACACACACTCAGGGGGCAGGGAAGCAAGCACAGCGAGGGGGCAGGGGGCAAGGGAAGCAAGCACAGCGAGGGGGCAGGGAAGCAAGCACAGCGAGGGGGCAGGGAAGCAAGCACAGCCAGGTTGCAGGGGAGCAAGGGAAGCAAGCACAGCGAGGGGGCAGGGAAGCAAGCACAGCGAGGGGGCAGGGAAGCAAGCACAGCGAGGGGGCAGGGAAGCAAGCACAGCCAGGTTGCAGGGGAGCAAGCACAGCCAGGGGAAGGGGAACCAGGGGGCCCTTTTCATCCGATATTTAAAAGCGTTCTAGGAGAGTAAACTAACACGAAAACATAGCTTTATAAAATGAGCTTTACCTGCCAGTGGTGGTCTCCGAAGAGAAAATTCCTGCTGAATTTGTTCCTGTGAAGTCGCTCTGGTACATTGTTTAAAAGGCACCAGGAAGCCTATCTACTTTTTAAATTTTGGAGGGGGGGAACTCACTGGTTATCATTTTCTCTTGCCTCCAAAACAAACGTCCTCCGCTGGCGTTTTTTTAAATTTTTTTAAACACACGGCATTTATGTTACATTTTGTATTATCAGCGAGATGAGCCGATGCCGAGACTCCGCCCACACGATGTTGCCAATGTAGGCAAGAGACTATCTATTGAGTTTCATTTAATCGGTAGGACTACAACTTCCAGAATGCAGTATGATTTAATTCAGAACTAGACAACTGAGTCCCTGGTTATATGAACTGATCTGCAGGAACTGGGGTTCCTTCATGCTTCTTTCTGAAATCAGCAGCCATTTTGGCATTCACCGTGCATACATGCAGCCAAAGAGCTGCACCCACATATTTCAGACTACCCAAACCTTTACAACCTATTCGTTTGTGGGGCTTGTATTCCCAGCTACCAACGCCCATCTCATACAAACAGGCAGTGCCCGCTCCCCCCCTGCTGCCAACACAAAAATCACTTTCCTGTGCTGCACAACTTCCCCTTCTGAACAAAGGGAAGGAAGGCAGTACACTGCATTCTGAAGGCAATCACTTACCAACAAGGTCTGAGAGAAAAACCAACAAAGGTTTTTAGGTTTCGCCTATTATCATTGGCTTGCGAATGTAAAATATGCAAAAATTCAAGTGCTCCATTCGACTCGTGAAACCACTGCGGTTTTTCCACAGTGCATGTGAGTCACGTGACCACAAAAGCGGGTCACGTGACCACACAAGCACGCGCATCTCCCCTCGCTCGCATTCCCGCCCCCCACCAGGCTCTCCTGCCCCCATCTGGCTTCCCTCTGCGCATCTCCCTAATCCGCCTGCCACGCGTTTAGAATGTTTAAGCTCTTTGCTCCACAGCTGCCAATCTGCTTGTCTAGCCATCTTCCTATCGCTATGGCTGCCGCCTTCTGCCGTTTATCCTATCTGCAGTGTACAATACGGGGACATCTTGCTGCTCACAACAATATATTGCATGGGTTCGCGTGCTAACAGTAACAAGTTAAAAATATATTGATCAGTGTTTTCTGCTTTCATTGGTTTGTTAACTGAGTCCGAGGTATTGTGGCGCTGTTTGCTACTACAGGCAACTCAGGTCGCCTTTCAGGAAAAGTTCCATTATTACTTGGCACCCGATCCGCAGTAAAGTGGAATCATCCCTAACCATGAGCAGGATACGTCCAAAATTCACAATACACCAGTTAATACGTCACTCCACTCAACATTAAAATAGAATTTGGTATCTTATGAGTTTATGAATATATTCCTAAATTACAATTCTTCTACACTGAAACTTTGTAGTGCGTGTGAGCGCATGCATCTTCATGAAGCAACAGTGTGAACTATTGCTTGAGTGCAACAATTATCTGCGAAGCTTCCAGCGTCTTGGTTTTCGGCGGTCTGCAGCAACCTTCCTCCGCCGAGTACAACCGCAGACTGGAGCTGTTTGAGAACTAGAGCTACACTATGCAAATTTTAGATGATTGATGCCTCTGACGTTGACCAATCATGTACGACGAGAAAAGAGATTGGTTATGGTCAGCATGATACGATTGATAAGGCTGGGTCGATTGCTGACCAATGGCAGCATGGCATGCAAATATTTGGGCGGGGTTGGCCTGGAAAATTGTTAGAATTCATCACTGCCACTTGGTGGCCATTGTGGAGTACTGCATGCAGTATAGTATTTTTATTGTCTTCCTCGTTCGTGCAGATGTTTAACCCAAATGTGTATGTCGAAGTATATTTTTACTATGTGTGAATGTGAGAGCTAAGATGTGCACTGTGTAAAACCTAATAATCATTTTTTTCAGTAAACCACTAAAATATTGAACGCGATATTTGCGAGTTGAATTAAGTTATTCAGTCCATCCTGCATTAATTCAGATTTATTGGTGCCAGACCCTCAATGGAAATAGAAGGATTCAAATAGACTTAAAAAAAAAAGTCAAGCTCGATGATTCAAGAAGTGGCTACTATTCAGAAGCGACTGGCTGCCACGAAGCCTTAATTCTACCAATTTGGCAATAATTGTGACAAAGGACTCCTAATGCTGGCTGTTCTCTGTTAGCTGAGCGCCACTAACACAATTACCGCTACTGAAGTGTAAATACTTCGAAGTGTTGCGCCTGATGAGAACCACTTGGGGTTGACACCCCAACAGAGGACCCCCTTTCTCACGTTTGAACTTGTTGCCTCTTGGAAAATAATAATAATTTCCGTCGATTTTATGTAAAAGGTAATTATTGTGTGTGTTGGGGGAGGAGGGAGTGGGGGAACTCTCTTAGTCCCACGTTTCTCTCAAATGTAGTGGCGTACGTCACAGGGTGCATTTGCATTTTGGGACACGATGTGAACTCAACATGAATAAGCCCACTCTGAAAGAAAACAGCATTGTTTTAGTGTTCATTTACAATTAAAAAGTCTAAACATACAATGTACACGTTGTGTCAAAACGCTGTAATGTGTGCCTCGTGCTCGTTTTACATACATTAGAACAAACTCTTGCACCAACCACAGCATAGAAAGAAACGTTTTCAGGTGAAACAGTTCTGGGGGAAAATGTACTCTGTTAGATTGTATGGGCTACCCCTCACTTGCAATCTCTTCCCCTCACACTCTTGCAAACGGTTTAGGTTACATTTTAGTTGTTCGAAATAAGTCCCCTTCCAACAAACTGATAAGGAATAATATAGTATGTATACCCATAATGAGTGCTGTTATTTTATGTTACTTAACCCCTTAAGTGCTGCTGACGGCCAATGGTCGTCAGCAGCACTACCTCCCCAGTGCTGCGCACGACCATTGAACGTCCATTCAGCACTAGTTCTAATGGACAGCGCAGCACTGGGGAGAAATGTTTACACGCAGCTAAGGTGTTAAACGCACATGCGGTTTCTATCAAAGAAGAAGAAAAACAAGCACTGGCGTTGCCAATAGGTTTCGCATTTGGAAAGTTGGAGCTATTGGTTTTGTAAATGACATTTTATATTTATATATTGTTATTGACAATGCCAATAACGCTATATAAATATAAAATGTCATTTACAAAACCAATAGCTCCAACTTTCCAAATTCGAAACCTATTGGCTACCCCAGTGCTTGTTTTTTTTTAATCCTAAACGCTGCCAGACAACTAAATAAATGTCATGCAGCAGGAGATTGCAAACCATCTGTATGAGCAGAAGTAAAATAAAGTGGCACAAATGCATATGTTCTATACTGTGCTGAAAACATTTAAAACAAGCATTTGAAATGCAAAGTGTAGTGGGCTGGTCCAGCGTGTTCAGGTGACAAAGTAGACGTAGCCGAGATGATTTTATGTAGTTTATGGCGTCCATAAGTCGAGTATATCCTGAGGTTACTACAAATAGGTCTCACATTTGCGAGAATTTGAGCAATTGGCATTGTAAATGACAATGCCTTTTTATTTACATATTAGTTTTTCTAACAAAACTAAAAGGCATCCTCATTTACAATTACAATCGCTTAAACTCTTGCAAATGCGAGACCTATTGCATTGCAAATGCTTGTTTTGATTTGCAGCACCCCCGCACCAAAGCTTCCAGCGCCTATGCTGAAAGGAGCCTAGATTCATTCTTAGCAACGAAATCCAGAACAGCAGCTGGAACCGATGTGTTTGCCACTTTTGACCTTTACAGCAGTAAGTCACTACGTGTGATAGCCATGAGTAGTCACCCTACCTTCCTCCAGACAGTCCCTCCTCATCCGATTTTTAAAAGCGTTCTAGGAGAGTAAACTAACCCGAAAACATAGCTTTATAAAATGAGCTTTACCTGCCAGTGGTGGTCCCTGAAGAGGAAATTCCTGCTGGATTTGTTCCTGTGAAGTCGCTCTGGTACATTGTTTAAAAGGCACCAGGAAGCCTATCTACTTTTTAAATTTTGTAGGGGGGTAACTCACTGGTTATCTTTTTCTCTTGCCTCCAAAACAAATGTCCTCTGCTGGCGTTTTTTTTTTTTAAACACACGGCATTTATGTTACATTTTGTATTATCAGCGAGATGAGCCGATGCCGAGACTCCGCCCACACGATGTTGCCAATGTAGGCAAGAGACTATCTATTGAGTTTCATTTAATCGGTAGGACTACAACTTCCAGAATGCAGTATGATTTAATCCAGAACTAGACAACTGAGTCCCTGGTTATATGAACTGATCTGCAGGAACTGGGGTTCCTTCATGCTTCTTTCTGAAATCAGCAGTCATTTTGGCATTCACCGTGCATACATACAGCCAAAGAGCTGCACCCATATATTTCAGACTACCCAAACCTTTACAACCTATTCGTTTGTGGGGCTTGTATTCCCAGCTACCAACGCCCATCTCATACAAACAGGCAGTGCCCGCTCCCCCCCCTGCTGCCAACACAAAAATCACTTTCCTGTGCTGCACAACTTCCCCTTCTGAACAAAGGGAAGGAAGGCAGTACACTGCATTCTGAAGGCAATCACTTACCAACAAGGTCTGAGAGAAAAACCAACAAAGGTTTTTAGGTTTCGCCTATTATCATTGGCTTGCGAATGTAAAATATGCGAAAATTCAAGTGCTCCATTCGACTCGTGAAACCACTGCGGTTTTTCCACAGTGCATGTGAGTCACGTGACCACAAAAGCGGGTCACGTGACCACACAAGCACGCGCATCTCCCCTCGCTCGCATTCCCGCCCCCCCACCAGGCTCTCCTGCCCCCATCCGGCTTCCCTCTGCGCATTTCCCTAATCCGCCTGCCACGCGTTTAGAATGTTTAAGCTCTTTGCTCCACAGCTGCCAGTCTTCTTGTCTAGCCATCTTCCTATCGCTATGGCTGCCGCCTTCTGCCGTTTATCCTATCTGCAGTGTACAATACGGGGACATCTTGCTGCTCACAACAATATATTGCATGGGTTCGCGTGCTAACAGTAACAAGTTAAAAATATATTGATCAGTGTTTTCTTTGTAGTGCGTGTGAGCGCATGCATCTTCATGAGGCAACAGTGTGAACTATTGCTTGAGTGCAACAATTATCTGCGAAGCTTCCAGCGTCTTGGTTTTCGGCGGTCTGCAGCAACCTTCCTCCGCCGAGTACAACCGCAGACTGGAGCTGTTTGAGAACTAGAGCTACACTATGCAAATTTGAGATGATTGATGCCTCTGACGTTGACCAATCATGTACGACGAGAAAAGAGATTGGTTATGGTCAGCATGACGCGATTGATAAGGCTGGGTCGATTGCTGACCAATGGCAGCATGGCATGCAAATATTTGGGCGGGGTTGGCCTGGGAAAATTGTTAGAATTCATCACTGCCACTTGGTGGCCATTGTGGAGTACTGCATGCAGTATAGTATTTTTATTGTCTTCCTCGTTCGTGCAGATGTTTAACCCAAATGTGTATTCATTGGTTTGTTAACTGAGTCCGAGGTATTGTGGCGCTGTTTGCTACTACAGGCAACTCAGGTCGCCTTTCAGGAAAAGTTCCATTATTACTTGGCACCCGATCCGCAGTAAAGTGGAATCATCCCTAACCATGAGCAGGATACGTCCAAAATTCACAATACACCAGTTAATACGTCACTCCACTCAACATTAAAATAGAATTTGGTATTGTATGAGTTTATGAATATATTCCTAAATTACAATTCTTCTACACTGAAACTTTGTAGTGCGTGTGAGCGCATGCATCTTCAGCAGGCAACAGTGTGAACTATTGCTTGAGTGCAACAATTATCTGCGAAGCTTCCAGTGTCTTGGTTTTCGGCGGTCTGCAGCAACCTTCCTCCGCCGAGTACAACCGCAGACTGGAGCTGTTTGAGAACTAGAGCTACACTATGCAAATTTGAGATGATTGATGCCTCTGACGTTGACCAATCATGTACGACGAGAAAAGAGATTGGTTATGGTCAGCATGACGCGATTGATAAGGCTGGGTCGATTGCTGACCAATGGCAGCATGGCATGCAAATATTTGGGCGGGGTTGGCCTGGGAAAATTGTTAGAATTCATCACTGCCACTTGGTGGCCATTGTGGAGTACTGCATGCAGTATAGTATTTTTATTGTCTTCCTCGTTCGTGCAGATGTTTAACCCAAATGTGTATGTCGAAGTATATTTTTACTATGTGTGAATGTGAGAGCTAAGATGTGCACTGTGTGAAACCTAATAATCATTTTTTTCAGTAAACCACTAAAATATTGAACGCGATATTTGCGAGTTGAATTAAGTTATTCAGTCCATCCTGCATTAATTCAGATTTATTGGTGCCAGACCCTCAATGGAAATAGAAGGATTCAAATAGACTTAAAAAAAAAAGTCAAGCTCGATGATTCAAGAAGTGGTTACTATTCAGAAGCGACTGGCTGCCACGAAGCCTTAATTCTACCAATTTAGCAATAATTGTGACAAAGGACTCCTAATGCTGGCTGTTCTCTGTTAGCTGAGCGCCACTAACACAATTACCGCTACTGAAGTGTAAATACTTCGAAGTGTTGCGCCTGATGAGAACCACTTGGGGTTGACACCCCAACAGAGGACCCCCTTTCTCACGTTTGAACTTCTTGCCTCTTGGAAAATAATAATAATTTCCGTCAATTTTATGTAAAAGGTAATTAGTGTGTGTGTTGGGGGAGGAGGGAGTGGGGAACTCTCTTAGTCCCACGTTTCTCTCAAATGTAGTGGCGTACGTCACAGGGTGCATTTGCATTTTGGGACACGATGTGAACTCAACATGAATAAGCCCACTCTGAAAGAAAACAGCATTGTTTTAGTGTTCATTTACAATTAAAAAGTCTAAACATACAATGTACACGTTGTGTCAAAACGCTGTAATGTGTGCCTCGTGCTCGTTTTACATACATTAGAACAAACTCTTGCACCAACCACAGCATAGAAAGAAACTTTTCAGGTGAAACAGTTCCGGGGGAAAATGTACTCTGTTATAATGTATGGGCTACCCCTCACTTGCAATCTCTTCCCCTCACACTCTTGCAAACGGTTTAGGTTACATTTTAGTTGTTCGAAATAAGTCCCCTTCCAACAAACTGATAAGGAATAATATAGTATGTATACCCATAATGAGTGCTGTTATTTTATGTTACTTAAACGCACATGCGGTTTCTATCAAAGAAGAAGAAAAACAAGCACTGGCGTTGCCAATAGGTTTCGCATTTGGAAAGTTGGAGCTATTGGTTTTGTAAATGACATTTTATATTTATATATTGTTATTGACAATGCCAATAACGCTATATAAATATAAAATGTCATTTACAAAACCAATAGCTCCAACTTTCCAAATTCGCAACCTATTGGCTACGCCAGTGCTTGTTTTTATTTTTATCCTAAACGCTGCCAGACAACTAAATAAATGTCATGCAGCAGGAGATTGCAAACCAACTGTATGAGCAAAAGTAAAAACAAGTGGCACAAATGCATATGTTCTATACTGTGCTGAAAACATTTAAAACAAGCATTTGAAATGCAAAGTGTAGTGGGCTGGTCCCGCGTGTTCAGGTGACAAAGTAGACGTAGCCGAGATGATTTTATGTAGTTTATGGCGTCCATAAGTCGAGTATATCCTGAGGATACTACAAATAGGTCTCACATTTGCAAGAATTTGAGCAATTGGCATTGTAAATGACGATGCCTTTTTATTTACATATTGGTTTTTCTAACAAATCTAAAAGGCATCCTCATTTACAATTACAATCGCTTAAACTCTTGCAAATGCGAGACCTATTGAATTGCAAATGCTTGTTTTGATTTGCAGCACCCCCGCACCAAAGCTTCCAGCGCCTATGCTGAAAGGAGCCTAGATTCATTCTTAGCAACGAAATCCAGAACAGCAGCTGGAACCGATGTGTTTGCCACTTTTGACCTTTACAGCAGTAAGTCACTACGTGTGATAGCCACGAGTAATCACCCTACCTTCCTCCAGACAGTCCCTCCTCATCCGATTTTTAAAAGCGTTCTAGGAGAGTAAACTAACCCGAAAACATAGCTTTATAAAATGAGCTTTACCTGCCAGTGGTGGTCCCTGAAGAGGAAATTCCTGCTGGATTTGTTCCTGTGAAGTCGCTCTGGTACATTGTTTAAAAAGCCTATCTACTTTTAAATTGTGTAGGGGGGTAACTCACTGGTTATCTTTTTCTCTTGCCTCCAAAACAAACGTCATCTGCTGGCGTTTTTTTTTTTTTTTTTAAACACACGGCATTTATGTTACATTTTGTATTATCAGCGAGATGAGCCAATGCCGAGACTCCGCCCACACCATGTTGCCAATGTAGGCAAGAGACTATCTATTGAGTTTCATTTAAACAGCAGGACTACAACTTTCAGAATGCAGTATGATTTAATCCAGAACTAGACAACTGAGTCCCTGGTTATATGAACTGATCTGGTAACCTTACTTACAGGCCATGCTTTGAGAATGTACTGCCATCGCTTACCGCTGAAAGGCCTGTGTAACAGTGGGAGTTCTCAGCAGTTTACAAAAGGTTCAACGCTATGCGCAATACACCATTTTGAGCTGCAAAACGTCGTGCACGTAGTTAGAAATGGAAACATGTGTCTCCTTGTGGCAAGCATGAGAGAAATCCCACCGCCCCGACAGCAATGTCACTATGAGGCTTTTCTTGGCCTCTTTTTTTGCCTACTTTTTTATGCAGGGAGGATGTTTAAACATTGGAAAATGTTATAACGAGCAAAACTGTAACAGTTGTCTGAATCCATCAAAGAATGCTGAAAACATTGCAGAGTCTGACAATCACACATTAAACAAGCAGAATCACATACAGCGCCAGTGTTAACGCCCTGGATTAAGCAAAACTACTAAGTCATGCTGCATTCATCTCTCCCAGGTCGAGGAAGAACCAGAGTTCAGCAGCAATCAGACTCCACTCCCACCGGAGACACGGACAGCGGGAGGGGGGGCGGGAACGGGCACACGGACAGCGGGAGGGGAGGGGAGCACTCAGCAGGACTTCTTCCGGCGGCGGTCGGCCTGGAGGAATGACCCGAAAAAAACTAAATAAATGAATAAATAAACCACCGCCCACTGCCGCAATGACCATCGCAAGGGTACAGAGAGGGAAAAAATCGCCGGAACGCCCACGAATCGCCTCGGACAATGACGGACGCCTCTCTTTTCCAAAGGCTAGCCT
This sequence comes from Lissotriton vulgaris, assembly GCF_964263255.1. Classification (NCBI taxonomy): domain Eukaryota; kingdom Metazoa; phylum Chordata; class Amphibia; order Caudata; family Salamandridae; genus Lissotriton; species Lissotriton vulgaris. The sequence goes on from NC_141687.1 coordinate 214,576,762, forward strand.
CAATTTATGGAGCTAGCCAATGAAGAGAGAGGCGAGACAAAGCCACATACACTGTTCTCAAAAGATTTTGCCTGCGCGAACGCTGCTGCGCAGCGGACGCCAGGCGAAACCTAAAAAGGATTTTATTTATATAGCGCTTGTTACTCCTGATGGGTGTTGAAGCACTTTTCTGGCAAGTAGCACGCTTCTCCGGAACCCATAAAGGATTAGTATTGAAAAATATGAGAAACACTTTGGCTGAGCTCTAGAATATTATATAGGCGAGTGGATTTGTCGAGCCCTGTTATACGATCTAAATGTATATACTTGCGCAAGTAATAGTACTTCTATATGGCAACCCTTGCAATAAAGCTTAAGAAAGGCGGCGCGTCAGTGCAAACTTATCTGACATTGGAAACAGATTTATAGATTTTGATGAATGTGAAGCAATAAAACCCAATCGAAACATCATAACGATTCCCACAACTGAGCCGCCGCCCCCATTCTGCCTGTCTGTCACGTCAGACAGTTGCTGTGTGAAATAGCCACCACCAACGACCCCAGTGAGAATGTGCGTGAGAGGTGTCGTATATACAGTATGTACCAGGGCTACTGCTCGTCGCAGGTGAGTGATTTAGACTGCAAATCAGCTATAATGGTGTCCCAGTAAGTAGCAATCAGGTACTTTCTCAGCCCAAGTGTGTCTTCTCTATGCAGGGCTACACTTTCTGCTTGCTCCTAGGTTAGCATTGAATGCTCCCAAGCTGTGACCGGTGGGGGCTCCGTGTATTTTTGCATCTGCGAGTAATAAGATGCTTAGCCACTATTAAAAGCTAGGAAGCAGGAGGTAACCCTATGATTCTACCTCCTACTAAACATTCCCAGGTGCATATTTCTCAATTATACAGGTCTGTTTTCCACTCATGCAGGTCCAGGCTTTCAGTGAAGGCAAATATGCTTGAGGTGATGCTGGTCCAATATGTGTGTAAGTGGGGGCAGGGCCAAAGCATGTGCAAGTCAGCATCTACATTGGAACAGCGTGGGCAAGCTGGATCCTCCCTATGATCAAACCTATTGATTTTGGCAGGTGTGAAATAAGCCCTATGTACAATGTGGAGCTCGATAAGCTTCAATCAGGCCCTGTGTGGCACGTGTCCTGGACCTTCCAGTAAGGCATCCCATTCCTTCTTAGTGCAAGGGCGCGGCAAATCTGCTTCCAGCGGTGACGCAAAGGGAGGAGCTGTGGAGTAGAGTAGGAGCGGAGTGAATCAGCAAACCAACGTATGAGGTGTTTGACTCCACCCATTACGTGCAGATATTTAATCGTAAGATGTATGGGCAGTCCGGTAGTTGCTTCGCCCCAGTGGCGCCCCAGCGTAGCAAGTACTGAATTGTGAAGCAAAAATTAACCAGGACGTAGGCCATCCTCCTCCATTAGCATCTCATACATTGACAATTCACCATCTCCATAGAGGTCCCCCAGTGTGTGTAATCCTGCTGCATGCCGTAGTGCCAGCTCAGCTGTCGATGTGGGCCCCCCAGGCCTTATACCCAGCTGTGCCAATCCTGGGGCATAGGGGAACACATGGTTAGTGGTACGTAGGTATCTATGAAAAAAATAATACACAGTGCCCAGCAATAGTGAGTTAGGCACCTGTGTTAGTGTGCAACAGTGAAATAGATGCAAAATAGCAGGCAGGCTCAAGCTAGGGGAGGGCGAGGCTGTGTACAACAGGTGTAAACCCGCAGCCACTGGGTTCCATTGAACTTGGGCAGCAAGGTAGTACTGCTTGAAATGCAGAGTGAAAAACCCACACCCCCAAATATCTGAATGTGTGTTTCTGCCTGTCTACCTGCATCCCACCGAGAACAACATATGAATTTGGGACATCAGGGAGAAAGGGGAAGAGGCAAGATTTCATCCAATTAATTCGCAGTACGGAGATGGTTGCAAAATGGGCCAGAGTTGAAGCAATTGTCATGAATGTTGTGCGTGTCCTTTATGTACAGCAGCATATCGTCTGCATATAACAATATTGTATGTATCCCATTGCCCAGAGGGATATCCCACTGTGTCCCCCAGTAGCGCATTGTCAGTGGTCAAATTGCCAGCGTAAACAATAGTGGCAAGAGCAGGTATCCCAGTCTCGTACCCCAGTGTATGGTAATGTCATCTGAAAGAAGCGGCGTCATCTTGACTTTAATTAGGGGGTTTACACGTACGAGTTTTACTAATTGCAGAAAGCGGTGGCCAATGCCATATCGGGATAGCTCAGCAAAGAGATACTCACTCTCCAAGGAGTCAAAGGCCTTTTGAAGATCTAAGAGCAGGCCTGCAGCATAAGTCGTGACTCTAAAGAAGGAACGCAAATTCACTGAGGTGTCGCGAGCGGGAACAACCCTGTTCTGAACCGGGTGAACCAAAGTCGGGACCAGGGGTGCTAGGCAGTACGCCAGTATTTTCATCTGCACCTTACAATCAGTAGTGAGCAGAGCTAGTGGCCTGTAGGAGCCCAATATTAGGGGATTTTTGTTGGGTTTAGGCAAGGAAATAACCGTTGCCTCTCTGAGAGTCAGAGAGACTGCCAATGGAGAGGGCTTCTTTGTACATTGTCAATAAGTGTGAAGACCTAAGGGTCTTGTTCGCGCTATAGAAAACTCTTAAAATAAAATAAATGCATAGGCCTTGCACAGTTCCACCAGTAGAACGTCTGGTCTGGAGGACTTGCCAGTGGCCAAAGCTGCAATTGTATCTTTAATTTCCACCAGTGGAATAGGGTCATCCAGTTCTGTTCGCTGGTCCGAGGTAATGCGGGACAGTGTCAGATTGGCAAGGAAGGGGTCGTAGTCATACAGTCTTGCGCCTGTAATTGACTGATATATCTGTGTATAGTGTTGTGTAAGCTCTTTGTGGATAGCGTTTTGTTTATAGAGGATAGAACCTGTTTCTGAATGTAGTGCCGCTATTGGGCGTTGTGGCTGATTCTGTTGGGTAAGCCAGGCCAAGAGCCATCCAACTCTGTCAGCTGTGGCATGCGTGCAAGCTGAATGCGCAGCATAGTTGAGGCAGCGCAGTCTTTCCACCAGATTGACGGGTTCACTCCGCTCTTCCGCCAGCTTCCCGACAGTTTTGGGATCGTTAGCCACTCGAGTATCCAGTTCTAGGAGGGTATTTTCTAACTTAGTAATGTCTGTGTTAAGTAGTTGCCTCATGGTCCCTTGCATGCCTAGACAGTGTCCCTGCAGTGTCTCCTTGAAGGCATCCATTTGATCAATTAACTGTAGGCATTGCCAGAATTGTGATCAAAGTAGTCCTCCATCCCGGACCCCAGAGAAGCTCGAATAGGGGATCTTCCAGCAATGCAGGCTGGAAGCGCAATGTTGGGATGGGAGGTGGGTCGACTTCCCATTGCAGTTGTGGGATGTGGCAGTTGTGATTGGGATGGGTACGACCCATGTATTCCACCCACGTGATAAAGGAAAGTCCCGATGGAGCCCCGACCAGTCTGTCAATGCTGACATGTACGCTGTGAAATACGGAATAGAAGGAATACACCCTCGTATTCAGATTTCGGGAATGCCACTAATCAACCAGCTGCCATTGTTGGAGCCGATCTGTGAGCATTTGTGCATTGGAGGATGCAGTTGAGCGGGTTGGTGGGAAAAAGGAGTGATCAAGCGCTCGGTCTACAACACTGCTAAAATGCCCCTGATGAACCACAGTGTATCACTCCATTTCAATAAAGTGTTTGAAATCACGTGGAAGAAGGTGGTATGTTCCGAGCTTAGAGTATTATATAGAGTGCAGGATAATGGAGCGGCGCTATAGGCTGCAGTAGTGGCTGCTACCCCATGGAGTTATGGGTGAGGGGAGAATAAAAAGAAAAAAAAGACATAACTTGGTACGGACCTCCGACGCCTCTCCTCCGCCCTTTCTCCAGCAACAGGAAGCACACAGGCTCCCAGAATCCCCTAGCCAATCCTGACGCTGCATGACAGCAGAATTGTGATTAGTCTGAGCGCCATTCAGGGTCCATAAGCACTGTAGCACATGCAGCCTAATTGGTACATAACGCGGTAAGCCACATGGACAATCAAAGCAGATTGAAAAAGGAGGAACAAGAGTAGGAGTAGTCACCCATTGGGCCAGGTCTATGCTAGTTCAGGGGAGATTCCAGCATCCATCATGAGTTGCTCAAAGGTGTGCGTGTATCAGCAAAGCAGGCTCAGGGGGTCCATAGTTGCTCCGCAACAAGATCATCAGCTCGACGGGGGCAAGGCGTATCCTGAGGGATGCCTCACCCGTCCCACCTGTATGACACTTCACAACCTCAGCATGCCCACGTGCAGGTTCCAGCTGACCACAGGCCTGCAGAAGACAGGCGCTGCTGCACGCTGTTTCACCTCACTGCAGGTGGAGCCGGGAGCGGCCAGCAGCAGCGCTCTAAAACAAGGGACAGCCCGTATCGCAGCAGCCCTAACTCTTAACGGGCAGCAGGGGAGTACCGTAGGGGCAGCACAGGCTTTTTAAGGCAGGGGCCCAAGTACAGTAGGTCCCACTCATGTGTGTCACCTTCCACCGGATAATCATGGTGAAGAGCAGAGCTTGTCTAGAGCACATCCTATATGATGGCTGCTTAAGCCACGCTATATCTAGCAAGTCTCCATAATAAACTGCTAGGCTAGTTCCGGTGGTTAACATACCAACTGTAAAGATCTGTGTGTAATCTGCACGTCACTTGTTTGAATCCTAACTTCCTTATTTACATGCTAACCAAATATTTGAAGCCCTACAGTCTTTAATTAAATATTTGTTCTAGTTTAGTAAAATAAGTGCCATTGAGTTGGGTAGTAATCAACATAATTACTAAGTGACAAAAATCATGTGCTTTAAGAAATAGTCATTATTATGGGCTTCAAAATAGTAATCGTAAAGCAAGACATAAGAAGAGCATTGTCTCTGTTAGAGATCTACATCTTCTGTTAAGCGCTGATGAGTCAGCCCAATCTCATACCTAAAAGGCAGTGGTTCCCAAAATTTTTCAACCCGTGACTCCCTTGGCTTGTTCGTTCAGCCACGGCTCCCCTTTATGTGACATTTTTTAGTTGGGTGGATGGATGTAAGCCCTGCCTCTGGAGTATTTCCACTTTTCTCCCTGAAAATAATTGGGATGAAGCTGATAAAGGTATTATAATCATAGATGTTATCCTATCCTACCAACGGCAAGATTGCATGCATCACGCACAAGGCCGTACACTCCAACTCGCGTATCTAGCATAGAAGCTTGTGATATCCGGAGGAAGCAGAAACTCCCATTCGGCTAATACCCTCCTACTCCGGCCTGCACATTTTAAGAAAACAAAAACCTACAACCGGGCTTTACCGGGACCGCTCCAAGAATATGGAACTCCTTCCCGCCTGACATCAGAAGTATCCACTTCCTGGCATGCTTAAAAAAAGAGGCTAAATCCTTCCTCATGGGTAAATTCCTTGGCTAACCCGCTCCACAGCCTCCGAGAGACTTAGTACCCATGTGATATCCCGTTCTATTGCATGTTCTTTGACTCTGTAAAGAACACTGTGGTACAGCTTTCTTTTCCTTTTCAGTCCCTTAACGTAAAGCACCCCTGTAACATCCTCCTTAATGTATGCCCCTCTATTGTGTAAATTGCTCCTATGTACAGCTTTCTTCCCCTCCCTCCCTTGCACATTCCCCTTTTGACTCCCCGCCTACCATATGACCCCTGATTCTGTATAACCCTCTGATGTATTGTTTTTTTTTTCCCTTTGACAACCATCTTTCTTGTATTACTCTATGTACCTGTAAAGCGCTCTAAAACCCTCACGGATCAAGTTTGCGCTCTATAAAACATTAAAATAAATAAAAACTGCAGAGCCCCATGTAGTGTCAATGACTGATAAGAGTGAAACATGGTTCTCTAATAAGTGAACTATTACTGCATTGTAATGTTGTGCTGTTTAAAGAGGTGTGTCTTTAGGTCGTTCCTGAGCAGGGTTTGTGGTACTGCATTCCAGATGTGGAAACACACACAAGTCTACATGTTATGGGAGTCCAACAGTAATTAGACCTCGGAAGGCCCGGAAGTCCTTGTTCTACACCAGGTGCTTCTCTGTTACAGGAACCAGGATAAAAGTTAAACTCCAGGGTTAAAGGATGAGAGATCAGCATCACTAAAATCTTTCTTAAAAAAATCAAAATCCCTTATAAATGTAAGGAGCACCTTCTCTAAAGTTATGTATACATTCATATCTAGATGATGGTCAGCAGGTCTTGTGACTCACCAATGAAAAGCGGAAGCTCTAACCAATAGCCCCGAGGTCACATAAAAAAACCTGTCCTGGATAAAGTATCAGGGTGCTCCAATTATGGCTGACCAGCCTTTGCCCTTTCCATCTGTGAAAGGACAGGGCTTTTTTAGTATTCTTGGATCATCGCAGAACAATACCGGAGCTGACATCATCTCCACAGACATGCACATGACTCTGAGGAAGCCACCACTCCTCCAGCAGCAGACATGTCACTTTTTGCCTTATAGGGCAGTGCGTGTGTGCATGAGCACCTTTCACGATGGCTATCCGTTCCGTGCACCCCAATCTGATCCCCCCCCCCCCATTTCTCGCACATGCAAAGCTGCAGCAGTTAAGGCTCCCATCTCTCTCTTTGCTGAACTACCAGTCAGAGCTGGATTCGATTGTTGAAGTTTCCTGGCCCTTTAATGTGGAGAGCCTTGTATGTGTTGTTGAGAAGCTTGAACATTACTCTGTTGTGTATTGGTAGCCAATGGAGCTTCCTGGGGTGCAGTATGATGTGTTCCCTTCGAGGGACATTGAGGATGAGTGGAGAAGCAGTATTCTGTGTTGTCTGTAGTCTGCTTGTGAGATGTTTTAGGATTCTGTTGTATTCTTGTAGTACAGTCTTCTGCTGATTAAGGCTTGGCTGACCATATGCTTGGTGTTGTATGGGAGCCACTTGAAAACCTTTTCCAGAAATTTCATACGGATGAATTTGTCTTTGATGATGATACTGAGGTTTTTTGCTTTTTCACTGAGGTAACTGGTTTTGTACATAGGACTGCTAGTTCTGCCGCAGGGAAAATTTGCGTTTGGGTGCTAGTCACTGTAAGGATATATTAAAATAAAATTTCTACATGTCATACTTTAGATACCATGCACCTTGCCTTGTGGGCTAAACGACATATTTAGGGGTGACTTAATCTTAAAAGGCAGGTTTTGACCTGTCAAAATGGTTTATTTTGACTGGTCGAATTGTAGTGTTTAAACTGCCACAGTCAGGCTTCTATGGTAGTCCTGAAACCATGTTTTTTACAGTGTCACTGTAGTGCATGGCACTGTAGGTGCTGCAGTTCACTAATGACAATTAACTTAAATGCCCTGCATACTAGGGACTTACGGGTCAGTTAAAATGTGCAAGAGGTTAGCTATCACATATACTTTCCTTATATCAGCTATCCTCCTGTTAATCTAGGGATCACTTCGGTAGCTGCTAGTTGTAGAATGCACCTCACAACATCTTTTCCTTCTCCCCCACCACCCACACAAGGGTGCATGGAGGGAACTACCCACTAATCATTGCCATGCAGAATGTGTTTTAATTGATGTTCCCTGCTGCCTTTAAAGAAGATCTATTACCTGGATTTTTGTTTCTAATCCTGCAAATCCTACTGATCAAACAGAAGAAGTATCTTGGAGAAAGCATTTATGTCTTTGTAACTTGATCACATTTGATGTTATCAGATTTCAGGTGGGCTTAATGTCTTTTGGGGAGGTTCTCGAAAGCTTCTTTTTTTGGACTTTTAAAATTTTTCATGCTGAGCTTAAAATAGTTTCTACTTGGGCCCATAAGGACCTTCTTAATAATGGTACTAGAAAATTGGAAAAAAGAGAATGATAAATTGTATTGAACTAAAAAGTTGCTACAATATTGACTTTCAGTCTCATGTGCAGCATTGCTCAATCTATCTATCAAGAACTGAGATTGTAATGTGACTGGACTGTTAAGCTGGACAGGTTGCCTATTCTGCTTCAGCAAGCCTTTTGTCCACTGGAAAAGTATGCTGAACCCTCTATAGGACAAACTCTTTGGCTGTCGGTTTGTGGTGCTTCACTATAGTGGTGGAAACAAGGATTGTCTGCTGCTCAGGCAAGATCTCCATAAATGAATGTGCTAAAAGATATATGATTAATTATTGCAAAGCCTTTATCATTGAAGTGGGCCCTTTGTCAATATACAGTAAGCTGTGAAGTCATCTTGTATTTCTGAATGTATTGCCGATATAAATATGTATGCATTTTTGCACAACTTAACAAAGTGTGACAATTTATAAATCTCCCAGAATAGAATGCTCCTTGGTTATACGCAAATTAGTGCAGAAGAATACGCTCAAGGTTAATGATAGTTTGCTTTCAAAATAAAATGTATTCAAATAATATTTGCAACTTGAAAAAAATAATGACAAAGGTTGCAGACAGTTTTCCTAAATTATCATTTTCATTCAATTTATTTGCTTTCCGAATATGATTTAACCAAAATACTTGCAACTTGAAATGTGGATGAAAGACCACATTAAATACCATTTGTGTAAAGCATCGTTAAATACAATCTGTTTGATGGAAAATCATTGTAAAACCATTATGGGCAATTTGTTAATAAGTACATTTAAGAAAGTCTCAAAAGTACACCCTGAAGTCTGCAACATTGTATGGGTTCAGATTTACGACTTTCAGGAATTCACATTGTAGTTTACTAAAATAGAATATAAACCTGTAACATAAACAGGATTTCTGGCATATTTCAGGCATTCCTAGAAAACATTTGTGAACTCAATTTTCGCAAGAGCAGATATACATATGCACATTTGCTGAAGTAAAAATGTGCTTAGCAAATTCACCTGTTAAATCTTTTTTCCCATTTTTTATTTAGTAGGAAAATATGACTCCCTCCGTGAACCCACACCTTTTATTGGGATGGTGTGTCCCTTAGCGCCCTAGAAAATGTTTTATTTTTTCCTTTGCTAGGGTTACATTTCTGACTTATCCAGTGTGGGAAGTGTTGAAGAAGAGTTGCAGAATACCCTTCTATATGTTAGAAATTGGGTTTCTGATTGACTGGGGTGTGAGCCCTGGTCAAGCAGTAACCACACCCATAGTCAGGTTAAGGTACAAGCAAACTCCAAATTAACTTGTGTTCACCCATTGGTAGCTTGGCACAGAGCAGTCAGGCTTAACTTAGAGGGAATGTGTAAAGTATTTGTCAGGCTGCGAAAAATCATAAAAATGTTACTAGACCTTCAGGTCTAGTGACTTAAATAATCTACTCAACCTATTTGTAATGCTCTTGACCCATAAACAGGTTTCAAATTATGTGAACGTAGGCAACTGTTTTATTACATTGAGCTGCCATTTTTTTCATTATCACTCATGAGTGCACCTTCAAATGTGCGAGTTAGCATGTCTGCTGTACAAAAAACTCTTTTGTTTGATTTAATAGAAAAAACTTTTTTCCATGTATAATACAAATATAGCCATAGGATACAAATGAACCCCGACTTGCCTCTTATTTCATTAACAGCATTGTCATTAGTGCAGTGGCAGGAATGTTTCTCAAATCATGTATAAAAACTATCACTTTTAATAAATACATAATTAAAGCATGAAGTGGTAGCACACTCATTTGTAATCAGTAGATTTTACATTGAAATGGCCACTAACTTTTCCATTGATATGCATTTTACTGATAAATCTTTAAGGGTTAAAAACAATAATGTTTGGAAATAGAGTTTCTGCAAATATGTGTCATTTGCATATCACCAAGTAACGTTTTCTGGTTTGTTTTGCTCCTATTTAACTCTGTTTGCACTACACTTCTCAATTACGACAAATGTGCTTTCATAATTCCTGATATATTTTGAAATATTTATAATATTAATTAACAGGGTATTTATTTAAATGTTATGTGTTAGAGAAAAATAACTGACATCTTCAAACAGCCCACTTGACAAAAACATCTAACTCTAGGATGAGAGAGAAAAGTAAACTCCATTTTCCAAGCAGTGATTAGTAAAAAAACAAACTGACAGTTAACCTCTTTCCTTGAACAGACAGCAAATGTGTCAAGATAAATACAAGATTCATGGCATCTTTATTGCTCATTCACTTTCTGAATGAAAAGAATACCTGCTCCTTTCCAGCCAAAATTCACTCGCCAGATGAGACTAGTAGGTACTAAAAATAGCTCAACCTGATAAAATGTGATTTGCAATTGTGAGTATAGTTTTTTTAGGCCTGTTTGTGTAAAACTACAAACAGTAAAACAGTGAAAACACCACACAAAAAGATTCCACACCCGGTTAAAACAATAGACATTGGTTTAATAAATTAAAGATTACCAAATCCACAAAAATACAATAAGTAGAACTTTAGTTATGAATTTTCAAAGATAAAGTGTAAAACAATTATTAGATTCATGAAGACCCAACCGGGGATATCTGATCATGCCGGACCAGGATAAAGTCAAAAGTTAAGGCTGACTGTGATGGAGCGTAGGTGGGCCAGCTACAGGGACCCAGTTAGGTGCACTGAACCAAAGCACCTCAATCCTGGTAGCAGAGCGCTTGTGTGGATCCTAAAAAGAACAAAATCTTGAGACTCTCTGTCATCGTGAAAGCAAGCCATATTCTGATTATATGAAGAACCCTAATACCTGTCAAACTGAGATTTTAAAACGTTATCTGTCCTGGATAGAAACCACTGCATAAGCAGAGCCTGGGATTATTGAAAGACTTGACAAAAATAGAGTTCTGAAGTGTTCAGGTTTCGGTATGTTAGGAAAGATTGCACAATTGACGCCTTACTGGAATCCAATCCCTGAAATAATACAAACTGTAGACTAAGCAGAGAAGCTATTATCAGAGCTCTGAAATAAGGCGAACGCCACAGCAATTTTTACCTAACTGCGTTGTACCAGTTGGGAAAAGTGGACTCTATCTTTACTGGACAAGTAGATTTCTGAAGTATCTTATACCTTGGACAAGTATATATTTTATAAAATTCCACATTTCTTATTTTTTTCAGGGTCGAGCCTGCAAGTGCATGCGCTTGCATCTTGGGAGACACTACTGTATACAGAAAAGGGTTTAGAGCTATCCCATAGCTTAACCATTTGTTGTCTTCACATCATTCTTCTTCACAGGCTCTTTAATTGGCCAGCGCCCCGAAACATCACTTATTGCTCTCTCTTTGGTGCATGCACCCAGTACAGATTGATTTGTTTAATTAGTGTTGGTGCATTGGCCATGCTGTGAGTTAGGTACTATCCTTCTTTCATCCATAAATTTGAAACAAACCACATCCTAGACCTCTCCCAATCCGGCTACTGATGCAACCACAGCACAGACAACATCTGCACCCTCCTAGAAAGAGGCAAAACTCATCATCCTCATCATCCTGGACCTCTCGCCCGCCTTATAAACTGTCTACCACCACACCCTATGCACAAGACTCAACGATGCCGGCATCCGCGACAAAGCCCTGGAATGGATCCGCTCCTTCGTTACCGGCCGAACACAGAGAGTTAGACTACCACCGTTCCACTCTGAACCTACAGAGATTAGCTGCCGAGTGCCACAGGGCTCTTCCCTGAGCCCCACTCTCTGCAACATCTACATGGCCCTGCTCACAGCCATCATCAGGAACCAGGACTCAACATAGTCTCATACGCCAACGATACCCAGCTGATCCTCTCCTTCACCAACAAACTCACAGTCGCCAAGAACAACTTCTGCAACGGGATGAAGGCTGTTGTCACCTGGCTGAAGGACAGCTGCCTCAAGCTAATCTCGGAGAAGACCAAAGTCCTCATCCTGGACTCCACCCCTTCCGCAAGGTAGCCCGGAGATCTTTGGCCCGTCTCTCCCCAACACCCTCAAACCACACATATAACCTCTGCATCATCCTGGACTGCTCGCTCACCATGAACCTTCAGATCAATGCCAACTCATGGTCCTACCTGCTCTGAAAGATCTTCAAGTGGATCCCCACGAGTCCAGAAAGACAGTCACCCATGCACTCATCAGCAGCAGACACGACACTGGCAACGCACTCTACACCGGCATTACCCAGAAACTCCTCAAGAAACTGCAGAACTATCAGAACGCCTCCGCAAAACTCATCCTCAATATCTCTAGCCGCAGCCTCATCACAGGCCTATTGAGACCTCCATTGGCTCCCAGTAAACAAAAGCTCCACACACATGCCTACAAAGCCCTACAGGACGTGGGACCTGCGTACCTCAACCATGCCTCGCATTCTATGCAACCACCAGAGACTCCCACTCCACCCAAATGGACCTAGCCGCTGTCCCACGTAGCTGCAAAACCGCGGCCGTAGGAAGATCCTTCTCCTACCTCACAGCAAAGACCTGGAACACTCTGCCTCTCCACCTCAGGTAATTACCTTCACTGCCTCAATTCAGGAAAGACCTGAAGACCTGGATCTTCGACTGAACCACCGGGAATTCAACGGATCAGCCGTCCACATCTGCCCCCCAGCGCCTTGAGACCCTTACTGGCGAGTAGTCACTTGATTGATTAATAAACTGCCATAATCTGTGGTGCCCAGCATTTCATTGCTGCCATTCCTGGCCACTGAGTCTGCGGCTCTTCTTGCATTGCTTGACCGATATGTTTATAAAATGTTATTTATGCATATTTTTAATGCCTGCTGAATGTTTTGAAGCAGCAACTCAAGCTGCATACCATTGATGGAATACTTCACTTTTTTTTAGCCTGGATCAGGGTGGCGAGGTGAGGTCTGATGTAAAGAATTTTTTTTTTTATCCCTGCACCACGTCTCTCTTCTGCCATCTCTCCATGTCCGGCTGGAACAGGAAGCACCCAGGCTCCCCTAAGCCACTCACAACGCTGCAATGCAGAGTTGTGATTGGTCTGAGCACTGTGGTTCAGCACTCAGATGGAGACTGGGAAACCTAGGCATGTTCTCCACCCATGCTATAATACACTCGGGCTGTAATACAGCCTGGGTAGAGAGCAAACAAAGTGCGCATTAGTGTTTGGTCAGCCCAAGATGGCTCTCCAAACATTCATGCACACTTACAGAGTACCCACCCCTTATCTGTGAGCAGAGAAGCCCCGCCCGCAAAGCTGCCACAGCAGGAAAAAATAAAATTATAATAACATTGAGTGATTATCATTTTATTTTTCCTTTATTTACACTGCTGAAAAGCAATGGGGTGACGCTCCTCTGCCTTAGCGGAGGAGCCAGCACTGTTTAAATGTTGAACATAAATGCCGGTTTGGAAAGCAAACCTTATTGCCTTTCATCATGGTTATTTCGTATGGGGGGGTCTATTTATAATTGGTTTCATACCCCATGGCGTGGGGGTGTAGCACACAATATGGTCATGGGGAAAAAGGTTTCTTTGTAGGCAACTTGAAGCTATCCCGTTGAACTTCTCATGCGAGCGATCACTCTACCCGAACTTTAATGATTCCAAATTAGTATCCTTTCTAGGCAGGAACAGTAGAGCTGCGTTTCACAGCACATACTCTGCCCACCTATGCACAATAATTTAGATTGCATGCGAGTTCCTCAGTACTGCACCCTCTGCCGGACAAAACAAACTGATTTAATAAACTTGCATGTAGAGAAGTCTCAATAGTTCCTGAGTTTTGCCTGTATTTGCTTCCCAGCAGCTCTTGGATTTTTTAAAATTCTCTCGGCTCTCCCTTTTTAGGTCTCGCTAGAGCCCAGCACATGCACTGGTCTAGCTAGACATTTAGTTAGACGCTTTTGGAAGTGCTTCCAAAGCGGCGACCAGCTAACCCTCACGTGCACAAGTATGCGCGCGACGTGCACAGCACTTTTTTTTCGTCGTGTTTTTTTATTTTTTATTATTTCATTTCGCGACGCGGCCAATGCTTCTTTGTTTTGAGCCACATGTGCGGCTCTGCCTGTTGTCGCAGACATGGCTGCCTTTCTTGTCCAAATGTTCTGTGGCATTCACTGGTGACATACATTTCACAGGCTGTTGCGTTGCAGAGAGCAGGAGGGACAACAACGAGGAACCACATCGCAAATCAAACACTCCTTCCCACCCCTCAAGCTCAGAGCACCCTGCCTCTCCTCTCCACTCCATCACCGTCACCTTCAACATGCTTGAAGTATGCATGCATCTCCTCTCTGAACCAGAGGAGGCCACTTTCAAGCCCACAAGAAGGCCTTTCAAGAGGTGTAGATTCATCTAGTTCATTACACACTTTCAGCTGTCCAGAACCCCTGCTATGTCTCAACAGAAAATGTAAGAGTTAAAAACATATTAAAAAAATACATGATTTATGTATTTAATTTTAAAACTGTATTTCATATGATTAAAGCGTGCATCAGTGACAACGTTTGAACTTTCCTTCATAATGTCTCTGTTGTTGTTTGTTCCAGGCTGAATCTACAGTGTTTGTTCATGCTCTGAGTTCATGTTTATTACAATGTGTTTGGGTGCTTTAGTTATGGTTTAATTTGTGATCTTCAAACCAGTTGGCTATTTTCAGTTGTTTGGCTTTTTCTTAAAAAGTTCAGGTAAAAAATGTAATGTGTTTTTTTTTTGGTTATGCATTGTCAATGAAGGAATCGAACACCATTTTCTTTTTTGCAGTATAATATAGGCATTGCTCAAGAGCCACCCTTTTGGCCTATTCTATGCAACATGATTTGTGGTGTATAGTCTTTTATCCCTTGGCTACGCTTACAGTGCAGTCCATGTCTCTTATTGAGCCTTTCGTTTTTTTGTCAATACAGACACGTCCTTTTGTTCTCGTAATTCGACATAAAGTCTTATTTTGACAGACTAGTAGAAGGTGGGCCATAGACTGTCCTCGTTTTAGGATCTTTTGCATGTTGGCCACTTATTCTCATTTCTTCTGCTTTTTAAGGTAGACCATCTATGTCAGCTTTGTCTGGGACATTTCAGATTATAGTAGAGTTGTTTTTATATTCAATTTCTTTTGTTTAACATCAAGAAATTATATTGATCTGCCGTTGCTTGTTTTCTTCTGGGTGACACTCTCCCAGATCTTATGGTCACATTAGTCAATGGAATGCTTTTTATTCTTTGACTCATTTTTTTCAGTATTTTAGAGATGCTCGCAGTGGGACAAATAATATTAGTTTCAACCTGATCACCCCAGTACACTTCAGTTAGTCCCGCTCCCATATATTTCTGCAACACACATGACAGTGTTACTGGTTTTACTTGATACCTGGCCACACCATTGTTCCTCTACAGTTCTCAATTCTTTTTGTGAGTTGTACAGATTTGGATTAATATCTCATCATCACTTGTGTTTTCACACTTACCTGCTATTTGTTGCTTACTGTCCATTTCCAAAGAAATGTTACGTGAAGCTCCAATCTTGTACCTACTGGGGGGAAATCAGTTATAACAAGCATTGGCATAGCCAATAGGTCTCGCTTTTGGGACTTTATAAATATTTAGCTATGCAGCACAATATCCTTGGTGCACCAACATCAACTGTTGCATGGCTAAAAACTTATAAGGTCCCAAAGGCGAGACCTATTGGCTCTGCCAATGCTTGTTTCTCTTAACTTTCACTTACTGTTCTTAGTTTGCCCTTCTTTTGCTGTCTGTCTTTCTTTACTCAGCAGTTCCTGGCTTCTTCCCAAAGGACCTCTTCTCTTGTCTGCCTTTCTTTCCTCAGCAGTTCCTGGCTCCGACGCTGAGGACAACACTGCCCAATATTCCTTCCAGGCGCTGTGAAGTGTTAATGCCCCTGAAGAAGAAGAGTCTCTAGCCCCTGCTGCCCCCTGGTAGTAGGGAGGGGAACAAGCTTGGCCCGCTCAGCTACTTCAAACTGTACTAGTGAACAATAAACAGTGAACAAGACATGGAATTGTTCTTTTTCTCTTTTTACACAAATCCTGCAGTAGGCTCCTTGTTTTGAAACTGAAGGTTGAACCTTTAATTGAGGATGTATGGCTACTGATGCCTTCCTGTCAGCAAGAGGGTTGGTCCTTCAAAGTGGCTATATCCATACGTTTAAATTAGCGTGGGGAGACCTGCTTGTCGGCACTGCCCCTTCCTGTTTGAAATGTTACTATAAAATGTTCCAATCAAGGTGCTGTCCCGCAGTGTCACCCAGAGTCCAGCCAGAGTTACGCAGAATGCGGAGTGCCTGCACATTTCATGTGTGACATCTGACACACAGGCAGCCGGCACCTTTACTCCAAGAGAGTAGCGGCCTCGCCCAGACACCCTGCCTAATCCTGGTACCCTCACCCGTAATGTGGAGTGCCAATGCTTACTCCAGAAGGGAGACTGATTCGTCTTGAGACCCTGCACCAGCAGTGCAGCGCTAAGACCTCGTAACCCCAGTGAGAGTCAGAGGAGGGCAGAAGGGAACTACATTTGATACTTTATGTTATTTCTGGAGTTCGCAATGTGTACAAGGCCCCGGCAGCTTACCACACCCAGGTCAGGCTTGCGATGCTCGTTCAGTCCGGGTTTTAGCTTTGCATTCTGATACTTGTAGTCCTGTAGGGAATAGTGGCAAAAACCAAACTAAAGTACGCTGAAAGTTAATATAAAACTGGACGCCCCGCTTACTTCAGATATTAGAAACGAGCTAGATCTGTCTGTCGTGATTGTAGCTCTTTAAATTGCTTCTGTCCAATGTGTTCCCAAATGGACCAAGATACAGAGCCTCTTTAGTAATGTCAGGATTTTACTCGTGAATGGTATATGAACACACGGTAAAGCATGTTTCTTTACTTACAACATGCACGGCTATCTCAGCACGGGAAGTGACAGACAGTCGCTGAGCTTTACAATATAGATCTCTGTCCTGTCTTTCACTATCCTCTGCCCCCGCCTCCCCCCCGGGGTTACGATGTCCACCAACCCTGTCACTTGCACCCTGCAGTGTCATCACAGGACAGATATTTCAAAGAGATCCACAATGTGTGTCGGTCCTCATTTGCGCTTGCGCTGTTTCCCTTGGCCTAAGATGTCTCCAGAGCTCCATCAATGGATCTGCACCACGCATTGCTATTCGGACATTCACTAAGCACAGCTATCCCCGTTAGACTTCAACCAAGCCCCTACAGTGCATCTATACGAGCACTTATACCTGGCATTGCTTTTTTATGTCCCTCCAAGGCAGCGCATGAGCTGTTTCTTTCGATATCTACAATGTGGACTTCAAGCACCTACCATGTTTCAGACAACCCCATAGCTGCCAAGGTTTCAGATTGCCATGTGTGACATTTTCATAATTTTAGTGTAATTATGAGTGACATTTTAACAACTATGAGTGACACTTTCTCACAAGCAAAAGCAAGCAATGAAGACGAGGGAAACATTTAATTATCAGAAATTACACCTATTTGAGCAACAGGAAACTCTTAAGAGGATCTTAAAATTGCTGTATAGCACCAGACACGAAAGTGGCCTTGTAACCTGATTGGACAGTAGTCACTGACACTCAGCATCGGGCAAGCATCAGGCGAGTGAGGCTGAAGCTCACATAGGTTACAACCAGCTAGAGCAAGACTAAACTATGTGCACAAGGAAGAGTATACAAGACAGTTTTATTCGTCCAATTAGTAATCTACAGCCCTAAAATACCTAAAGCAATAGGTACTCGCAAAATGTAACTTGCACCTATCTCTGGAACGAAAGATGAAGAGCCATGGGTGTGGACTGAGGGGCAGGGTTTTAAAACACAAACTTCACAATACCACATGAAGAAAAAAATATATGAACATACGTCAACTGTCATCGTAATTCCGGGTAAGACAGTTGAGTTCAAGTGGAAATGCACACTAACATAGATACCATGTTGGAATAAAAAAGTTTTCAGTTTTGTTCTGTTAAAATGAACGTAAACCAAATGTTGGATGACAAACTTCCCATAATAGAATCAGCACTTTAATGATTTAAATGTTGCAGTTATTCTTGGAAGTAGTGTTCAGGGAAGGCAAAGTATGAATGCACATAGTTTGAAAACTTTGGGTTTCCTTTCAGAGTTTCACTTTATATAGTTTCTAATGCTACTGTTAAGGGGAACCAGAACCACCCCCAAGAGTCTGAACTCTGAAGCCGTACTTTCAGGTGTGCATCATAATCTCCTTTGATTGGACTCTTTAGAAAAGCAATGCAGAGAACTGCACAAATATTTGTGCGTTGGTTCACACAAGTAATGCGTGAATTGTGTTTAATTTCATGTTAACAATTTACTGCTTCCTGGTCAAAATTACAAGTTAGTAAAAGCACCCTATAGTAACGTGTTTAGTTGGTGCTGCTGGCTGAAATGAAAACGTTGGCGGCAGACAGCAGCATGCAACCCGGGCATGTTGGGCAAGGCAGCCTCAGGCTCTGTGAGGCAGCACACACTTGGCCGTGGCCTACAGGCAGCCTCGAGCCTGCAGCCATGCCCAGGGCACAACTTCAGCAACACTGCAGACGGCTGATAACGCGCTGCCGCTTACACTAAAAACACACATTATAGGTAAGATCAGGTGCCGCTTACACAAAAAAAAGCAGGTAGGTAACACAGTGTTTATCTGATTTACTTCAGATTCCGAGTCCCGCCTGCTTCCGACCTCAGACTCCAGCCTGGCCTGCACAGTCATACCCTCTCACTTCACGGGGGGAGTGGAGGGTTTGGCCATGATCAGGATTACGATTTTTAATTCACTGCAGCCAGGCGGCAGTTTGAGCAGCTCCGGCAGCACTACCAGAATGTGATGTCGCTGCGGACTGGGCATGATTCAAACATAGCTAAGCAGCAAGGCTGCACAACTGAGTGCTCAGGGCTCCACAGCCTTCATGGTCTATGGTCCGTGATCGGGAGGGTCACAGGTGGCAGGGCTCACATGTTTTAACCCCTTCGCTGCTATGCCTTTTCCTCTCCTGTGCTAAGCCCTTTTTTGGCGATTTGGGGTAGTGCGCGCTTAGGCCCTTGTAACTTTTTGACCACATAAGGTATCCACGCCAAATTTGCGTCCTTTTCTTCCAACATCATGTGGATTCTAAAGGCGCCCAGGGTTTGTGGATTCCCTTGGAGGGGTCCCAGAAATTAACCAAAATATAGTGTTTTTTTAGTTTTTATCAGAAAAATGGGAAAAACGGGCTGCAAATGAAAGCCTCTGGGTTTTTCCCTGAAAATGTTATCAAAAAAGGGTTTGTGGGGCTGAAATCTCCATTTTTTCAGCTTTTAGGAAATGACAGTCTTTTGTCAGAGAACCGACATTTTTCACACAGTTTTGGCATTTTTCTGGGACATAGCCTATTTTTGCTATTTTTAGAGCTTTCCACCTCCTTCCAGTTAATGGTAGAAATGAGTTTGAAAGCAATAATGGATCCTAGAAAGCTGTACATTTTCGAAATGTAGACAAAATTCTGAACTCAGAAAGGGGTTATTTGTCTAAATCCATGAAGGTTTCTTTATAGAAACTAACAGTTAAATATTGGAATAATTGAAAATTTGTTGAAAAAAACAGCCTTTTGTCTCAACGTTTTCACCTATAACTTTTTCTAATTTTGACAGCTCTTGGAAAGCAATATACCGTTACATCCGTTAGACCTTCCTGGTTGTGGGGATATACTTGTAGTTTTACCAAGAACCCGACGAACCCAGATCCAAAAACTGAGCAGCAACTTGCAATGGTATTTTTTCATTTACTGGGTATAGAGCACTTTGTCTTGGAAAATGTATACATGGAAAAATCTGTATGAAAGACATCTATGTATTTCTGAATTGGGTACAAATTATAGAGTTCAGAAACAGTATATAATTGCTAATTTTCAAAATTGGGAATACACATACTAGCATGAGAATTATTGGTCATTTTTCAAATTTTTTTTTTTACACAATGTCTTTCATTGAAAGGGAGAAATGCGCGAAAGCTCAATTGGTAATAACAGTTGATTTACAAATCTGAATTACCCCAAGTCTCCCGATAAAAACGGTACCTCACTTGTGGGGGTCGGCCATGTGCCTGCGACAGGAAACGGCGCAAAATGCAACGTGGTGACACCTAAATATTGCAGTTACAAATTGACCCTTTTTTAGCAAAGTGCCTACCTGTAGTTTTTGCACCCGAGCTCTGCCGGCACCTAGGGAAACCTAGCAAACCTATACATTTTTGAAAAGTAGACACCCAGGGGAATTCAGGATGGGGTGACTCGACTGCCTACCACCAGGTCTTGTTACCCAGAATCCCTTGCAAAGCTAAGAATTTGACAAAAAAACCACATTTTCCTCACATTTCTGTGAAGGAAAGTTCTGGAATCTGCGTGGATCAACAAATTTCCACCCACCCAGTGTTTCCCCAGGTCTCCCGAAAAAAATGGTACCTCACTTGCCTGGGTAGGCATAGTGGCTGCGACACGAAACAGCGCAAAACGCAACGTGGTTGCACCTCAATTTCCCAGTGAAATCTTGCGCTCTCTGGACAAAGAGACTTCCTTTTGTTTTTGCGCCCTAGCTCTGCCAGCACCTAGGGAAACCTAGCAAACCTATACATTTTTGAAAACTAGACACACAGGGGAATTCAGGATGGGGTGACTCGTCTGCCTACCCCCAGGTTTTGTTACCCAGAATCCCTTGCAAAGCTAAGATTTTGACAAAAAAAACACATTTTCCTAACATTTCTGTGGTGGAAAGTTCTGGAATCTCCGTGGATCAACAAATTTCCACCCACCCAGCGTTCCTCCAGGTCTCCCGAAAAAAATGGTACCTCACTTGCGTGGGTAGGCATAGTGGCTGCGACATGAAACAGCGCAAAACGCAACATGGTCGCACCTCAATTTCCCAGTAAAATTTTGCACTTTTTGGACAAAAAGACTACCTTTTGTTTTTGCGCCCTAGCTCTGCCAGCACCTAAGGAAACCTAGCAAACCTATACCTTTTTGAAAAGTAGACACCCAGGGGAATTCAGGATGGGGTGACTCCTCTGCCTACCCTCAGGTTTTGTTACCCAGAATCCCTTGCAAAGCTAAGATTTTGACAAAAAAAACACATTTTCCTAATATTTCTTTGGTGGAAAGTTCTGGAATCTGCGTGGATCAACAAATTTCCACCAACCAAGCGTTCCCCCAGGTCTCCCGAAAAAATGGTACCTCACTTGCGTGGGTAGACATAGTGGCTGCGACATGAAACAGCGCAAAACGCAACATGGTCGCACCTCAATTTCCCAGTGAAATCTTGCGCTCTCTGGACAAAGAGACTTCCTTTTGTTTTTGCGCCCTAGCTCTGCCAGCACCTAGGGAAACCTAGCAAACCTATACATTTTTGAAAACTAGACACACAGGGGAATTCAGGATGGGGTGACTCGTCTGCCTACCCCCAGGTTTTGTTACCCAGAATCCCTTGCAAAGCTAAGATTTTGACAAAAAAAAACATTTTCCTAACATTTCTGTAGTGGAAAGTTCTGGAATCTGCGTGGATCAACAAATTTCCACCCACCCAGCGTTCCTCCAGGTCTCCCGAAAAAAATGGTACCTCACTTGTGTGGGTAGGCATAGTGGCTGCGACATGAAACAGCGCAAAACGCAACATGGTCGCACCTCAATTTCCCAGTAAAATTTTGCACTTTTTGGACAAAAAGACTACCTTTTAGTTTTTGCGCCCTAGCTCTGCCAGCACCTAAGGAAACCTAGCAAACCTATACATTTTTGAAAAGTAGACACCCAGGGGAATTCAGGATGGGTTAACTCCTCTGCCTACCCTCAGGTTTTGTTACCCAGAATCCCTTGCAAAGCTAAGATTTTGACAAAAAAAACACATTTTCCTAACATTTCTGTGGTGGAAAGTTCTGGAATCTGCGTGGATCAACAAATTTCCACCCACCAAGCGTTCCCCCAGGTCTCCCGAAAAAATGGTACCTCACTTGCGTGGGTAGACATAGTGGCTGCGACATGAAACAGCGCAAAACGCAACATGGTCGCACCTCAATTTCCCAGTAAAATTTTGCACTTTTTGGACAAAAAGACTACCTTTTGTTTTTGCGCCCTAGCTCTGCCAGCACCTAAGGAAACCTAGCAAACCTATACAGTTTTGAAAAGTAGACACAAAGGGGAATTCAGAATGGGGTGACTCGTCTGCCTACCCCCAGGTTTTGTTACCCAGAATCCCTTGCAAAGCTAAGATTTTGACAAAAAAAACACATTTTCCTAACATTTCTATGGTGGAAAGTTCTGGAATCTGCGTGGATCAACAAATTTCCACCCACCCAGCGTTCCCCCAGGTCTCCCGAAAAAAATGGTACCTCACTTGCGTGGGTAGGCATAGTGGCTGCAACAGGAAACGGTTCAAATTGTACGGTGGTGAATTTACAATACCCAAATGCAAAACAACCTTGATTTTGGGGGGGGGGGGGGGGGGGGGGGGGGGCACTTGACTCATTGGCCCGGGGCTCGGTGGTATTCTTTGGAAACTACCAAACCCAAACACTTCTGAAAAGTAGACACCCGGGGGAGTCCAGTGAGGTATGGCATACGTAGGTCCCCCGATGTTTTCCTACCCAGAACTCCTTGCAAACCTTAAAATTAGGTAAAAATATCACTTTTCCAAACTTTTTTGCGTGGGATCTCCGTGCCGGCAAAAATGTCCTACCACCCAGCGTTCCCCTTGTTCTCCCGAGTAAAAGGATACCTCACTTGTGTGGGTGCCCCAAAGCAGAACAGTCCAAAAATGAATTTTGAAAAAGTAGTATTTGAGTTTTACAAATTAAGCCCCCCTGCCTTAGACACAGGCCTTTGGCCCACCCACACAAGTGAGGTATCATTTTACTCGGGAGAACAAGGGGAACGCTGGGTGGCAGGACATTTGTGCCGACACGGAGATCCCACGCAAAAAAGTATGGATAACTGTTTTTTTTAACCTAAATTCATGGTTTGCAGGGATTTCTGGGTAGGAAAACATTGGGGGACCCACGCATGCCATACCTCCCTGGACTACCCCGGGTGTCTAGTTTTCAGAACTGTTTGGTTTTGGTAGTTTCCAAAGATGCCCGCCGAGCCCCGGTCCAGAAACTCAATCCTACCCCCCAAAAAAGAAGGTAATGTTGCTATTGGTTATTGTAATTTCTCCACCATACGATTTGGACCATTTCCTGTTGCGGCCACTATGCCTACCCACGCAAGTGAGGTACCATTTTTATCGGGAGACCTCGGGGAACGCTGGGTGGGAGGAAATTTGTGTGAGCCCAGTGACGCCACGCTTTCCCACGCATAAAAAGTGTGAAAAAACTGATTTTTCCAGCAAAAATTGAGGTTTGCAAGGGATTCTGGGTAAAGGAACGTTGGAGGATCCACGCAAGCCATACCTCCTTGGAAGCCCCCGGGTGTCTTCTTTTCAGAAATGTATGGGTTTGGTAGGTTTCCCTAGATGGCCGTCTAGCACGGGGCCTAAAACCCAGGTAACCCCTCTTGCAAAAGCTGGCGGTATTGACATTCAATACAACCAGCTTTTGCAAGAGGGGTTACCTGGGTTTTTGGCCCCGTGCTAGACGGCCATCTAGGGAAACCTACCAAACCCATACATTTCTGAAAAGTAGACACCCGGGGGCTTCCAAGGAGGTATGGCTTGCGTGGATCCTCTAACGTTCCTTTACCCAGAATCCCTTGCAAACCTCAATTTTTGCTGGAAAAATCAGTTTTTTCACACTTTTTTGCATGGGAAAGCGTGGCATCACTGGGCTCACACAAATTTCCTCCCACCCAGCATTCCCCCAGGTCTCCCGATAAAAATGGTACCTCACTTGCGTGGGTAGGCATAGTGGCAGCAATAGGAAACGGTCCAAATCGTACAGTGGAGAATTAAGTTTTCAATTTGAGAGCGTGTGATTCAAGGAAATTGTGACAGACAATTTCAAGTTTGCAGGAGATTCTGGATAAAAATCAACAATAAAATTCACCAGAAAGACATGTCCATATACTTCCATGGTTTAACAATAATAACTAAATTTAGTAAGTTATTTATAGCTATAATGTACACCGTAACAGAGTTACTCAGAAGTCAAACATTCAAGGCACGGCTAACTATTCCTCAAAGACACACACATACAGGTTGGATTTGGCACGAGGGCGAGTGATGGTTCAGTACATAAAATTTTATTAACAAGATATTTCAAAAAATGAAATGCTCTGTCAATAAATAAATGCATAAAAACCGAACCAGTGACTCGCAACTCGTGAGCTGTAAAGCCACGACAAGGCACCAACCGTTTTACAGGCCATTCACGCGCCTTTCATACCCGATACAAACCAGACCATTGACACCATCCGGAAAGAACAGCAACACATTACAACAATCACAATAAGAGACAAGGTACACCCTACTTCAGAAAGAGATAAAAGACAAACATTACTGCACAGCCATCTAATCCGCAAGCACACACACATTCTGGTTGGATTTGGCACGAGGGTGAGTGATGATTCAGTACATACAATTGTATTCGCAAGTAAATTCAAAAAAATGAAATACACTGCGTATAATTGAAAGTATGATAAACTGAACCACTGACTCACAGCTCGTGAGCTGTAAAGCCACGTCAAGGCACCAACCTCTTTACCGGCCATTCATACACCTTTCGTATGTGTGACACATACAAAACATTCACACCGCCAGCCGCGGACCCATCACATTTCAACACTCACACCAGCAGACAGCGCCATTCAAGGGCCCATCACTTTCACACGCCCACATTTCTGACACTGCAAGTACACAAAATTATGGACTGCGTGGAGTGTCACTCAACTAGCAGTGTGTGTAGTGACCAACAGAAAGTAACTACTCACACACTGCCAGCCAAGCGCCAGTCCACCCACACCACCATCCAAGCACCAGACCATGCACACCGCCAGCCAAACACCACTCAGCACACAACGACAGCCAAGCACAACTCCGTGCACAGACAGCCAAGTACCACTCCACACACACCACCAGCCAAGTACCACTCCACACACACCACCAGCCAAGCGCCACTCCACACACACCGCCAGCCAAGCACCACTCCATGCAAACAGCTAAGCACCACTCCACGCACACCATCCAGCCAAGTACCACTCCACACACACCACCAGCCATACACCAATCTACACACTCCACCAGCCAAACCCAACTCCATGCACAGACAGCCAAGTACCACTCCACGAACACCACCAGCCAAGCGCCACTCCACACACACCGCCAGCCAAGCACCACTCCGTGCACAGACAGCCAAGTACTACTCCCCCACACCACCAGCCAAGCGCAACTCCACACACACCGCCAGCCAAGCACCACTCCACGCACACCACCAGCCAAGCACCACTCCACACACACCACCAGCCTAACACCACTCCATGCACAGACAGCCAAGTACCACTCCACGAACACCACCAACCAAGAGCCACTCCACACACACCATCAGCCAAGCACCCTCCGTGCACCAACAGCCAAGTACCACTCCACGCACACCACCAGCCAAGCGCAACTCCACACACACCGCCAGCCAAGCACCAGCCGGCACACACCACAAACACATTTAGAATTCTTTTTTTGAAAAAAACACTAAACAAATGGAAATACCTACAAAACAGCTAACACAAATTCTTAAACTAAACACTTTGCACTAATGCCAATCCTTGAAACAAACTAAAAATGTCTTACAGAATGCAGACCAGGCAATTCAATTTAGAGCTCATTAAAACTCCCAAAACTTCTTTTGCGTGTGGTACCATTTAAAACAAGCTGACAGACACAATGCAGGCTTAGAAGGACAGTCAGGACAGTATAAACGAGACTCCCTCCGCACACCTCTTCGCCAACAGACTCTGCATCTTTTAGTCGGAAAGTCTCTTGCCGGAGTGGAAGGAATAGATTCAGGAAAGTGGCGATCTTTCAATCTAGCCACTTCCTCCACCACTCCAAATCTAGGAACACTTGCCTGCTCCAAAAGTACAAGCCTGCCTATTACAGACTCCTGAAACTTAACAAAAGGCATCTTATTCTGAGGACAAGACTTCTGATACACAACGAAAGCATTAAAAAATGCCAAGTGGAACAGATGGATAGCCAACTTCTTGTACCAAACGTAAGCTTTTCGAAGAACAGCATAAGGTTCCAACCTCTGATCTACTCTGTCAACACCTCTCATGAACTTATTGTAATCTAAAAGGCACACAGGTTTGCGCACTTCAGCACCCTGACCCCAAACAGGCACAGGTTCTGTTCTTTCATTGTGGATAGTAGTCAGCATGTACACATCTCTCTTGTCTGAATACTACACAGCTAGAAGCTCCCCACATCGCAAAGCCGTAGACTGTCCCCGCACAAGCCTTTTGCAAACAAGTTCCTTTGGGAAACCTTTACGGTTACTGCGCATTGTGCCACAAGCAACAGTGCCCACTTTGCCCAACTCCTTGAACAACCGCACACCAGTGTAGAAGTTATCTACATATAAATGATGGCCTTTGTTAAATAATCCTCTACCTAGTTCCCACACAATTTTCTCAGTCACTCCAAAAGTAGAAGGACAACCAGGAGGGTTAATGCTGGACTCCTTACCAGTGTACACCCTGAAATTGTAGACATATCCAGTCTCACTGTCACACAGCATATACATTTTGATTCCATAGCGTGCCCTCTTACTAGGAATGTATTGCCTAAAAACCAAGCGGCCCTTGAACAACAGCAAAGACTCATCCACTGCAATTTCTTTACCAGGGACAAAGATCTCAGAAAAACGATCAACAAAGTGATCCAGGACAGGTTGAATTTTAAACAAACGGTCACAATCAGGGTGATCGCGTGACAACGCTAAACTATTATCAACAAAATGCAACATCCGAAGAAGAAGCGTATACCGATCACGACTTATGATTGCTGGAAATATAGCTGTTGCCATCAAGGGACTAGTGGACCAATATGAATTAATTGATGGCTTCCTTAGCAAGCCCATCAAAAAAGTTAATCCCAAAAACTTCTTCAACTCTTCAACATTTGTGGGAGTCCACCGGATTGCTCTAGAATGGGGCTTAAGGCTGGCACTGTTGGCCCTCAAATATTGTTCTGCATACAAATTGGTTTGATCAACAATCTCTTGCAAAAACACATTGTCAAAAAACAACTCAAAAAAATGTATTGGCAGAAAATTCTCAGTATTCACTCTACACCCAGGAACACCAGTGAATGCCGGCTGCACCATGCCAGGGGGAACCCAGAGGCCATCCATATCAACGGGGGAGCAGCTACCCCAGCCTGCAGCACCGAAACATCTTGCTGCTGTTCACCAACGGGAAGCCTAACAGCCACAGATACTTCTGGCTGCACAACATCAACAGAAGACATAGCATCCCCAGAGGGTTCTTCCTGCACTACAACAACGGGAAGCCCAGCAGCCTGAGATGCTTCTTGCTGCACTACACCACCGGGAAACCAAGCAGACCCAGATGCCTCTTGCCCCTCTACACCAATGGGAAGCCTAACTGGCACAGATACTTCAGGCTGCACAACACCAACAGAAGACATAGCATCCCCAGAGGGCTCTTCATGCACTACACCAACGGGAACCCCAGCAGCCTGAGATGCTACTTGCTGCACTACACCACCGGCAAGCCTAACAGCCACAGATGCCTTTTGCTGCACTACACCAGCAGGAAGACGAAAAGCACCAGATGCCTCTTTGCACACCACAGCAATGTGAAGCCTTTTGGGCGCAGGCTCCAGGCCACTTACCTCTTGCCGACGTAAAAAGAAAGGAAACCTTGCGGCCCTAGGCAGCAGCACAGATGCCTCTTTGCCCACTACCGGCATCACAATGTCCTCCTCTAACATAGGCCCTTCATCAGCACTAGAAGAAGATTCATCATCCGATGATGATACCATGCGAAGAGAAAACTCACTGCCTGAATCTTCTGCCCCCACCTGGGAGTCCAAATCGGAGTCAGACTCTGAACCATGGTCAGAGGAAGACTCAAAAAGCAAACCAAGAACCTGCTGAGCAGTAATCCTGCGACTAGCCATTATCTTTCAAAAGCAAGAAGACTGCACACACAAGTGAACAACAACCTACACTGTGCAAAGTAAGAAGTAAACAAGGTAAGGCTTTCACAAACAGATAAATACAATCCAAAACAATTTCACTCTAACCAAATATAGCTACACTCACCAGCACCTACTCTGTTGAGACACAGCAAAAAGAAATGATATCCCACTAGAAAGAAAAAAAGAAATGACAGATTAGAAAACAAAGTGCACATCAAGCACTAATACTGAAAAAAAATAAACAAAAAAAAACAGAGCCACACAAACTGGTAGAAGTACAACCTTTTTCAAAAAGACAAACATCAAGGGAAAGTAGTACAAAATACATTCACTTACCAAGAACAAGCAACTACACAAGCTGCAAACAGACACGCAACCTACAACAATCCAAACAGCAAAAGCCTGAAACAAGACAAAAATAGAGAAGAAAAAAAATAACTACCACATTTCACAAACAATATAACAATTCAAAAAACAACACACAAACTTGCCCCCTAAATTTAAATTCGGCAAGATGGGCCACCAAATAGGGCTTAGACCAATTGGGATTAGATGAGGTTTAACATCAAGACACTGGTTAATTTTTTGATTTTTTTTTTTACTGCCAGACCCCTTTGGTGCCAGTCAGTCTTTTGCTCCTAACAGTACACCCATCACACAGGGGCAGTAAGGACATTCATATACCTTTTGTACGTGTGACACATACAAAACATTTACACCGCCAGCGCCATTCAAGGGCCCATCACTTTCACACGCCCACATATCTGACACAGCAACTACAGAAAAAGATGGACTGCGTAGAGTGTCACTCAACTAGCAATGTGTGTAGTGACCAACAGAAAGTAACTACTCACACACCACCAGCCAAGTGCCACTCCACGCATACCGCCAGCCAAGCACCACTCAGTGCACAGACAGCAAAGTATCACTCCACGCACACCACCAGCCAAGCGCCACTCCACACACACCGCCAGCCAAGCAGCACTCCGTGCACAGACAGCAAATGACCACTCCACACACACCACCAGCCAAGCGCCACTCCACACACACCGCCAGCCAAGCACCACTGCGTGCATAGATAGCCAAGTACCCCTCCACGCACACTGCCAGCCAAACACCACTCAGCGCACACCGACAGCCAAGTACCACTCCACACACACCGCCAGCCAAGCACCACTCCACGCACACCGCAAGCCAAGCGCCACTCACCGCCAGCCAAACACCGCTCCACACACACCATCCAGCCAAGTACCACTCCACACACACCGCCAGCCAAACATCACTCCACACAGACCACCAGCCAAACACCACTCCGTGCACAGACAGCAAAGAAGCACTCCTCGCACACCACCAGCCTTGCGCCACTCCACACACACCGTCAGCCAAGCACCACTCCGTGCACAGACAGCAAAGTATCACTCCACGCACACCACCAGCCAAGCGCCACTAAACACACACCGCCAGCCAAGCAGCACTCCGTGCACAGACAGCAAATGACCACTCCACACACACCACCAGCCAAGCGCCACTCCACACACACCGCCAGCCAAGCACCACTGCGTGCATAGATAGCCAAGTACCCCTCCACGCACACTGCCAGCCAAACACCACTCAGCGCACACCGACAGCCAAGTACCACTCCACACACACCGCCAGCCAAGCACCACTCCACGCACACCGCAAGCCAAGCGCCACTCACCGCCAGCCAAACACCGCTCCACGCACAACATCCAGCCAAGTACCACTCCACACACACCGCCAGCCAAACACCACTCCACACACACCACCAGCCAAACACCACTCCGTGCACAGACAACCAAGTACCACTCCACACACACCACCAGCCAAGCGCCACTCCACACACACCGCCAGCCAAGCAGCACTCCGTGCACAGACAGCAAAGTAGCACTCCTCGCACACCACCAGCCTTGCGCCACTCCACACACACCGTCAGCCAAGCACCACTCCGTGCACAGACAGCAAAGTATCACTCCACGCACACCACCAGCCAAGCGCCACTCCACACACACCGCCAGCCAAGCAGCACTCCGTGCATAGATAGCCAAGTGCCCCTCCACGCACACCGCCAGCCAAACACCACTCAGCGCACACCGACAGCCAAGTACCACTCCACACACACCGCCAGCCAAGCACCACTCCACGCACACCGCAAGCCAAGCGCCACTCACCACCAGCCAAACACCGCTCCACACACACATCCAGCCAAGTACCACTCCACACACACCGCCAGCCAAACACCACTCCACACACACCACCAGCCAAACACCACTCCGTGCACAGACAGCCAAGTACCACTGCACGCACACCGCCAGCCAAGCACCACTCCATGCACACCGCAAGCCAAGCGCCACACACCACCAGCCAAACACCACTCCGTGCACAGACAGCCAAGTACCACTCCACACACACCGCCAGCCAAGCACCACTCCGTGCATAGATAGCCAAGTACCCCTCCACGCACACCGCCAGCCAAACACCACTCAGCGCACACCGACAGCCAAGTACCACACCGCCAGCCAAGCACCACTCCACGCACACCGCAAGCCAAGCGCCACTCACCACCAGCCAAACACCGCTCCACGCACACATTCAGCCAAGTACCACTCCACACACACCGCCAGCCAAACACCACTCCACACACACCACCAGCCAAACACCACTTTGTGCACAGACAGCCAAGTACCACTGCACGCACATCCAGCCAAGCGCCACTCCGCACACACCGCCAGCCAAGCACTACTCCTTGCCCAAGTGGTCGCTACCTAAAAACAACATTTTAATTCCCTGGTGCTAGTGGGCATTTTCTGCCCCCCCTGGGGGCAAAACGGCAAAAGAAATGGGCCGATTTGCCCCCAGGGTGGACAGAAAAACAAAAAAAACCATCATGGCTACCTGGAAGCGACCCTTACCCAAGGGGTCGCTTCCCAAAACAAACACATTGCCCCAACAAAAAACCCTGGTGCTAGTGGGAAATTTCTGCCCCCCCTGGGGGCAAAACGGCCGAAAAACAGGCCGATTTGCCCCCAGGGGGGGCAGAAAAACAAAAAGTTAAATATGAGGCCACCTGGAAGTGACCCTTGCCCAAGGGGTCGCTTCCTAAAAGCTAAAAACAAAATCCCTGGTGCTAGTGGGCATTTTCTGTCCCCCCTGGGGGCAAAACGGCAAAAAAACGGGCCGATTTGCCCCCAGGGGGGACAGAAAAACGTAAACAAAAGCCATGGCCGCCATCTTGGCTTCACAAAACAACCCTGGTGCTAGTGGGAAACTTCTGCCCCCCCTGGGGGCAAAACGGCCGAAAAAACGGGCCGATTTGCCCCCAGGGGGGTCAGAAAATCGAAAATGATATGGCTGCCCACCTGGAAGCGACCCTTGCCCAAGGGGTCGCTTCCGAAAAGCTAAATAAACAATCCCTGGTGCTAGTGGGGGCATTTCCGCCGCACAATCGCGACGCTGTGCGCGATCGTGAGGCAGAAATGCCCTGCAAAGAGACATCAGGGGAAAGGAAAATCTCTTTCCTCTCCCCTGATGCCTCTTCGCTGCCCCAAACCCCCGCCAGACACCAGAAACCCACCTTCTTCTCCAGCGCTCAGGAAGCAAATGGCTTCCCGAGCGCTGGGAATCCCTGATGATGTCAGCGCGCGCTGTGCGCGCTGACGTCATCAGGGATTCCCACGGGGGGGAACAGGGGGGGCAGCGGAAGCTCTTCCTCTGCCGCCCCCAGCAAAACAACAAAGATCAGAGAACCTCTGGGGGAGCGCCAGCGCTTCCCCTGAGGGTGGGGCTGATGACGAGCTGGCCTTGTCATCCGCGCACGGCAGGTAAGCGCCATGACTAGCCCAGCTCGTCATTAGCTTCGAAGGGGTTAAATAATCCCTGTGGTGCGAGCAGTGCTGATTGCCACAACTTTGTCACAGTGCGGCTCAATGACCCCGATCGGCCCAGCGCCACGCACAGGAAAGTGTTGTATAATTTAAAGGCATATTCTTAATTTGATTAAAAACGAGCGCAGTGAGAGATTCCATTACCTCACTGAAGCTGGTATTGACATTTAGCACTAAGAAAACAAACGGCCGACACGTGGTACAGCACTTATCACAAATGAAAGAGTAAATGCTAAACTTCGTTTTTTTATCACTCACGTTTCCTAAGGGAGAAGTATCGTCCAGGATGTCCAGTGAGACCCGAGCGGGACAGCCCAGACATTGACAGACTGTCCTGGAGGCCGCTACATCGCGGGTGACTGACTCCTCTCAGCTGCGGCAACACTTAAATTTGGTAGGGTGTAGCAGCTAAGAGCACACTGCGGCCCGGCTCGGGCCGATGTGAGATGCAGCAGGAAGCTGCGAGAACCATTGTTTGCGGGCGGGGCTGCGTGCCAAATTCAGCAACCAGCCCTCC
Organism: Lissotriton vulgaris; assembly: GCF_964263255.1. NCBI lineage: Eukaryota > Metazoa > Chordata > Amphibia > Caudata > Salamandridae > Lissotriton > Lissotriton vulgaris. The sequence continues at coordinate 214,609,264 of NC_141687.1, forward strand.
ACAAATTGATTTCCGGCTCCCCGCTCAGAAATCAGGATGTGACGACGGTCTGCACGTAACCGGACTGGGCCCGTGGCGTCAGGCTGACAGCCAGAGTCGCAACGCAGTGAAATTGCGATTTTGAAACATTGTAGCACATGGAGTGTAAGCCTGACTGCTGAGTAGCCTTAGCTCGCTGCGAACGGAGCCCCAAGCCTGAGAGAGCTGCGTGGGCATGACGCGCTGCTGGCGCGCTGATTCCTGCCCCATTTATTAGTTTGCAGTAACATCTGAGACACTATGAATATGCGTGACAAAGCATTTCGGTGCGGTAATGCGGATTACCACACCGAAATGCGTTCGTATCACACCTGATGCGTGATACTTGACAGGACTGCAACCCCCGTTTTCGTTTTCCAAATTCTGTTGTTTTTGAAATTAATCTCCGCAATAAAAGAGGCGCCACATTCTCCTGCCTAGTCTCGAGCACCGATCAGTGATTTTCACCCGGGATTGCGATTTGCGACGTGTGTTGAAGCCAACAGTTATGAAATCATCGTAATGGCTGCCATAATTACACGGCCTGATTTTGTCCCGTGCATACAGGGCCCGCCCTCTGCAGAGCAACACTTTCATTGGTTTCTGTGGCACTGAAACCTTCTAAATCTGACAGGGAGAACTGTTAGTGACTAAAACAGTGTGGTCTCAATACTTGACTTGAAGGAGGGAGGGAGACCCCATCCGGGCAAGGGCTGGCTGCAGATAACAAAGGTAAACAAGCATTTACAATGCAATGGTCTCGGCATTATTAAAGGTAGAGCTATTGGCATTGCTCATGACATTTTTTTGGGGTGTTTTAAAAAAAAAATCATAAATAAATGGCATTGTCATTTACATTGCCGATAGCGTAATCGTTAAATAAATGGCCTTGTCATTTACAATGCCAATAGCTCAATCGCTCGCAAATGCATGACCTATTGCATTTTACACCCACACAGAGCCACACACACAAAGCCACCCACACACACATAGTCACCCACTGAATCTGCACTCTGAATCTGCACTCTGAATCTGCACTCTGCACTCTGAATCGGCACTCTGAATCGGCACTCTGAATCTGCACTCTGAATCTGCACTCTGAATCTGCACTCTGAATCTGCATTCTGCACTCTGAATCTGCATTCTGCACTCTGAATCTGCATTCTGCACTTTGCATTCTGCACTCTGAATCTGCACTCTGCACCTGCACTCTGAATCTGCACTCTGAATCTGCACTCTGAATCTGCACTCTGAACCTGCACTCTGCACCTGCACTCTGCACCGGCACTCTGAATCTGCACTCTGAATCTGCACTCTGAATCTGCATACTGCACTCTGCACCTGCACTCTGCACCTGCACTCTGAATCTGCACTCTGAATCTGCACTCTGAATCTGCACTCTGAATCTGCACTCTGCACCTGCACTCTGAATCTGCACTCTGAATCTGCACTCTGAATCTGCATTCTGCACTCTGCACCTGCACTCTGATTCTGCACTCTGCTCCTGCACTCTGAATCTGCACTCTGCACTCTGAATCTGCACTCTGAATCTGCACTCTGAACCTGCACTCTGAACCTGCACTCTGAACCTGCACTCTGCACCTGCACTCTGCACCTGCACTCTGAATCTGCACTCTGAATCTGCACTCTGAATCTGCACTCTGAATCTGCATTCTGCACTCTGCACCTGCACTCTGCACCTGCACTCTGCACCTGCACTCTGAATCTGCACTCTGCACCTGCACTCTGAATCAGCACTCTGAATCTGCACTCTGCACCTGCACTCTGAATCTGCACTCTGAATCTGCACTCTGAATCTGCACTCTGAATCTGCACTCTGCACCTGCACTCTGCACCTGCACTCTGCACCTGCACTCTGCACCTGCACTCTGAATCGGCACTCTGAATCTGCACTCTGAATCTGCACTCTGAATCTGCACTCTGAATCTGCATTCTGCACTCTGAATCTGCATTCTGCACTCTGAATCTGCACTCTGAATCTGCATTCTGCACTCTGCATTCTGCACTCTGAATCTGCACTCTGAATCTGCACTCTGCACCTGCACTCTGCACCTGCACTCTGCACTCTGAATCTGCACTCTGAATCTGCACTCTGCACCTGCACTCTGCACCTGCACTCTGCACCTGCACTCTGCACCTGCACTCTGAATCTGCACTCTAAATCTGCACTCTGAATCTGCATTCTGCACTCTGCACTCTGCACTCTGCACTCTGCAAGAAGCTGAAGACCTGGCTTTTCGAGTAGTCCCACAAGGCTCCAGGTGTGTCTAGACTCGCAGCTGCTCAGCGCCAGGATATCGTACCAGGTGATACTGCACTCTACGAATCTGCATAACACAACTTAACATAACAATCATGGGCTTGTCAACAGCGGAGTAGCAAGGGTGCCATAGGGCCCACTGGAACCATGGAAAATGAGCCCTCTGATCCCGTGCCGAGAAGTAAAAGCATCCATAATTGTGAAGCGGTGTGACCCTCACAGCGCTGGACCCTGGTGCCACTGCACTTGCTGCACTATGGATCGCTACACCTCTGCTTGTCAAAATGTGTTTGAATGCCTAATGAACTTTAAAAACAAATAAACTGCTTGGGGGCGGGGGGGGGTTGCAGATGCTCCTACCAGTTGTCCCTTTTAGTTATTAAATAAATGTGGCAATAAGTCTCACTTTTGATATACAATTTCAAAATAGTCCTCTCAGAATGTTGCCTTTTAAATCGCCATCTCAATTTTGGGTCTAGGCTCTAGAGCTGGAAGTGGGAAACGGAGTCCTGAAAAGCCTAGATTTCATCTGGTTATAGTATACCTGTTGGAGTGTCACCAGTAGGTCCACTGAGCCGCACTCCATGCATTCTGTGGCCACAAGATAGCCCAGCGGGTTTAGCTGCTACTGCAGAGACTGTTGTACAACTAACACACAGTAAGAAGGGATGCAGCACAGTCCCTTTGAGAAGGCATAGTCTCTTTCACCCATCCCATCCAGAGTGATAGTTTTGTGGACGCGTATGTCTGGAGACCACTGGACCTGAAGGCGGGGGTGTCCAATGCGGGCCCAGGAGGGTTGATTGAAACTGTTCTTGGAAGCCTACCTACAATTGTACCCACTACCTCTGACTATGTAAATTAGTTCACTTGAATTTCCCTGTATGTAGTTCTCTTTATATGTATAGCCTGAAAATCTGTCATAGATATGGCCCTCTGGTTCCCTATTTGGACACCCCTGCTGCAAGGGTATAAGCAGAGAGAACAAGGTGGCCGGCAGACCTCTTCGCTGCCACTTACAGCTTTGAGCATTGACTACTGTGTACTTAAGGATGTGAACCGCATAGCAAAGAGATGCCTCATGACGTAAAGCTACTTTATTTATTTGAGATTTTTATATAGCGCTAGCTCGACCCGAAGGCATCAGAGCGCCTTACAACAGAAAATGTTCACATCAAAGATAACAAGTCTGTTCAGAGCATTGCTGTTTATGAACATGTAGAATTTGAAAAGAGGTGGGCAGGGAGGGGTATTAAAGAGCAGAACCTATTGTGTTTTAAATTTTACAAAGTCGTTTTTTTTTAAAATACCTAAAGAATTTAAGATTGGTCAATCTGGGATGGAACTCCTGCCCAAGCCTCTTTTACCTTGGAAACATTTTTTTAATGTTGTTCAGTGATTTTACCTTGCATTTGTTGTTTGGTGACAAGACATTGGTTTTAATTTGTAGATGAATTCGCACAATATAACTCAAATCCAATGTTCATCACTGCATGTGGTGCAACGTCATCCAGTGGGAGCCATTTGTTAACTGGGCAACTGGAACTCCTCTCTGAGAAATACAAGGCCCAAGAGAGGGAAAGAACCTGAGGGTCAACTGAGGGTTAAAAGAACGCGATCTTGGGAGACATGACTCCAACATGGCGTCACTGCCGATGCATTGTTCACTGAGCCGCACTCCATGCATTCTGTGGCACAAGATAGCCCAGCGGGTTTAGCTGCTACTGCAGAGACTGTTGTACAACTAACACACAGTAAGAAGGGAGGCAGCACAGTCCCTTTGAGAAGGCATAGTCTCTTTCACCCATCCCATCCAGAGTGATAGTTTTGTGGACGCGTATGTCTGGAGACCACTGGACCTGAAGGCGGGGGTGTCCAATGCGGGCCCAGGAGGGTTGATTGAAACTGTTCTTGGAAGCCTACCTACAATTGTACCCACTACCTCTGACTATGTAAATTAGTTCACTTGAATTTCCCTGTATGTAGTTCTCTTTATATGTATAGCCTGAAAATCTGTCATAGATATGGCCCTCTGGTTCCCTATTTGGACACCCCTGCTGCAAGGGTATAAGCAGAGAGAACAAGGTGGCCGGCAGACCTCTTCGCTGCCACTTACAGCTTTGAGCATTGACTACTGTGTACTTAAGGATGTGAACCGCGTAGCAACAAGCCACAAACAGACGTAGATAGGCGGGCACGTGCTGGGGGGGGGGGAGGGGCAGTAACCATTTACACCGGTGACGTCACGAGGAGACTCTCCCCCTGGAAACAGAAAGTAACGCAGGAGTGTCACGCAAAAACATCTTTAAAAAGATGTGCCTCAGATGAGCTTTCTGTGCAAATAAATATGCTTCTGTTGGGGGGAGGTGCGTCTTCCAGGGAAGGAACTCCCTGGACTTTTATGTACGTCGACACTCTCAGAGATGGAGTTTGCAAAGAGAGCGCCCTGGGCGAAAGCAAATCTGGCCCCTGCCCACCTGCCGCTTTCAATTGATGGTGTGTTGGAAAATGGGATGGGGGGGTTGGGGGGGTGAGCGGGAGAACTTGTCTCACTCACATCCCCCCTCCCGTCTTGTCCCGGACAAGAGTGAGAAGGTAGGAGAAAGAAAACACACAAAATGTAAAGCTGTGCACGGAGCCCAGACCTTAGCAACGGCGCTGGCAAAGACAGTTACGTCACAAGAGTATTATGGGCTGCCTGTGCCACTGACCGGTGTAGGGAACGGGGCGGACATGGAGCTCTTGGCTGTTGGGGAGCGAGTGTTTGCTGCGGAGGCACTGCTCGAGCGTCGGGTGTGGAAGTGTCAGACGTGTGTGCATTTATGAGCGATGGTGGTTGCACACACATGCGACAACTTCTCAGTACATGGAAAACCAAACCTGTCTGGACACATATTAAAGACGGTTACAAAAAATGTGAGAAAGATACGTCCCGCCGACCCGGCAGCCATAAAGGTGGACGTAAACTGAACCCAGTTCCTTCAAACCAGTTCATCGTACACAGTTCTCCAAACTGGCCGCCTCACATCGGGTCAATCAGATGATGGCGAGGGGGGGAGGGGGGGGGGGCGTGCGAAGTGGTACATTCGTGTCTGCGCCTTAGATACATGGATGCTGCACGCATGGTGCAGGAGGTGTGAACGGACGGTCTGCTGAAGGCTTCTTCTCTGCTCCATCGACAAGCGGGGGGGGGGGGGAGGGAGGGGTGGGGGCCGAGAGCTGCAGTAGAGGGAGGGGGGGGGGTTAGGGGCAAGAGCGCGACGGAGGAGGGCAGAGGGAGGGGGGAGGCGAGCGGAGCCGAGGTTCATCGTACACAGTTCTCCAAACTGGCCGCCTCACATCGGGTCAATCAGATGATGGCGAGGGGGGGCGTGCGAAGAGGTACATTCGTGTCTGTGCCTGGCTGCCACCTCCGCCGTAGATACATGGATGCTGCACGCATGGTGCAGGAGGTGTGAACGGACTGTCTGCTGAAGGCTTCTTCTCTGCTCCATCGACAAGCCGAGGGAGGGGTGGGGGCCGAGAGCTGCAGCAGAGAGGGGGGGGGGAGAGGCGAGAGCGCGACGGAGGAGGGCAGAGGGAGGGGGGAGGCGAGCGGAGCCGAGCAGCTCCTAAAAGCAGCAGGGAAGGGAGGCGAGCAGCTCCAAAAACACGACCACGTTTCTCCGAGGCAAGGAGACAATGCCTCGGGGAAACGCACGCCATTTTCGGATTCGGGGGCGTGTTTTTTGCGCCCTGAGTGACAGACGACGTCACAGGGCTAAAGAATGCAAAAAATCACGCCCCCAAATCCGAAAAAGACGGGGCTTGTTTGAAGTGATGCATCTCTCCTCCAATGGCTGGCCTCCTTTTAGGAAGCCAGCCAATGGTGAGAGACGGGGCAGGGAGGCGGGTTCTGAGGCCCCACTAGAGGTCATTAATTCTCTGACCGGAAGCTGCTTCGCAGCTTCGTCCCGAGACCTAAAAAGGGGATTTGGGGAAGTACCAAGCCATATGCCCCCGCGCCGTGCCACCGCACCAGTGGAGCTTGGATTTATTTTAAGCACAAAGCCTTACACAATATGAAACTTCTTTGTGCGGTTCACAGGACTTGCTAAAAATGGCCGATTGTTAACACAATTGGAAGGTCAGACAGGGGAGGTAATCCAAATGCAAAACGGAATTAATGAATTCTTTGACATTTAAGAACAACCCCAAGAATGAGGGTGGACTGCATTATTTTTTTATTTATAATTATTTTTTTTGCATTTTGGTTATGTGCATTTGTTACAGAGATTATACAGCTTTCACATAATATATAGCTCTAGGAAGTACAATAGGATCAAACATGTTGCTTCAGGACATTAAATGTGGAATATAAACAAATTACAGGAAGAAAAGGTTACAATTTTTAAAACCGGTATGTAGATACCTGTAGATATAATTTGCAATTAACTGAAGACCGCCAAATACCATATTCCAATATATATATATCAAAGCTCCAGTTGTACCAGGCAATCCCGGGGCACTCGCGGGCGGGTGCTTCAACATGCCGGTACCGCGTGTCCACAATCCAAGCTCAAAACTTTGCTGTATTTCCGAAACAAAGTAGAAGCACTCCGTGGTGAGTGGTCAGAAGTTTTTAATCCGGCAACAGTAACAGACACGTTTCGGACGTCTAGTCCTTCGTCAGTGTTTTCACATAGCGTGTGTGTGATGGCTGTATATAAGCGCGTCATTACAAGCTATACATTGAAAGCGATGACGGCTCAAAACCTTTCATTTCATATGCAAATAGCGCGGCCATTTTAACGTTGTATATACAAACATTTAAACCTTGGTTTTAATTAAGGAATGGCTTTCAATTCATTCCTATGGGCCACAGGCATGCAGCAAGCCTTCTAGCACGACTTGTGCTTTTAAAATCAGTAATATATGTTAGTGATAGCGAAAGCACACAACGTGCTTCTGGACTTTCTGAGTGCCCTTTATTAATAAAGCGTGGCTGCAGGCAGATTGTGTGCATTTAAAAAAATTATTCAGGTTAACTGCAGCGCCTGTCATGCTTATGCACTGCGCTGCCAATAACATGTGTACTTTAAAAAATGCACACAATCTGCCAGCAGCCACGCTCTATTTACAAAAGGCATGCAGCAAGCCCAGACCTTTAAGTGGACTGGGCCCTGCTGGTGCTCAGCACCTTCAGTTCTTAAAAGCAGGTGCTGAGACGACTCCCTATCGAGCTCTTAATTTGTGCCCTCACCCCCAGGGTAAATCTTACATCTGCAGCAGTGCAACTGCTTAAACCCTGTGGTGTAACTGCATAGAGATTTGCTATAGTTCTTTTACAGTCTCATCTTTTCAGAGCTGAGGCATCTTCAATATTCGATTCAACAAAGTCCTAGATATTGCTTATGTATCCTATGCAACTAACAACCATTGACAAAGCCAATAGTCCTGGCTTGTTGTAGGTATAATGTTACTTGTTGTATTATATATTACAAAAAAAGATTGCAGAACCACAAAACAAAGTGTATTTGAGCTCCAACAGCCTTGTATTGAACCTTGAAGAGGACAGTTTCGCTAGAGCAAGGTAAGTCTGCAGTCTTTGTAATACTCGCAGATTCTTCTGATGACTGTATCTGTATTGGATTTAATATTTACATGTCCAACTGAGATTCCTGTTCTGTACGCCTGCGGGGGGGGGGGATAGGGTGCCTCTGGGGACCTCGTGCCAACTGTTCCCAAAAGCACTGGAAGTCTCATCCGGAGTAGCATGCTTAGTTTACAGCTGCTGTACCAAGTATTTCTTGGACAGTTATGGGGCTATTTCCTGAAATATTTCTCCAGAAGAGTAAAGATATTAGAAGCAGTTAAAACCGACAAGAATCCCACAAAAAGGGACAGGAAATATGAGTGTTAGATTTTTTTTTCAGCTGAAGTAAAGGTAATTTTATTTTTCGGTTTGGTACGCCACCCCAATCTCCAAGTCATGCTTTACATAGACTAAGGAATGGTGCCTTAAAAGAGTTATTGGTGCATAAATCAGTAACGCCTTTGAGAAGGGACAGGTTGAGATTTAAAGTAAAAAAAAAAAAGAAAAATGGCGAATAAACAAAAGGTACTCCAGTCAAGCATTAGGACATTGATCTTCATTTTGGGTGTTATGATGTTGGTTCCCCCCCCCCCCCCCCCAGCAACACATACACACAAATCTACCAGGAGGGACTACCTCCCCATGATAAGATATCTGCACCATCGCACTCCTTACCTCAGGTCCCCTTTGTATGTTTGTATCCCTTAGAGCCTACCTGTTCTTTCTGCATTCCGTTATAACGGATAGGAGTCAATGGTAAGTGGTAACTAAGCTGATGGTGGGTGAATTGTCTATAAAAGCTTACTGTCTCTGTGCCCAGTGTAGCTGTCATTAGGGCAACTGGTGGAATCGCACCAGCATAGAGGGGTAACAGTGGCTCTTTGCAAGCAAGGTGTAGTGTAGTTCCTAGTTTCCCACTAGGCCCTGCGCATTGGAATAACATAAACAGTAGTATCGACGTGGAACTGCGGATATTCCAGGCCTCCACTGACTATGCTAAACTTAATTGGGTGTGTTACCAACTAGCTCAGAGGTCACTGGAAACTTTCTTCTCTGCATGGGAAGTGATCAGCTTCCTTGGCACAGACCAGAAGGGATTCAGCTTTCCAACAACCGTGCAACATGACAACTTTGCTCCTCAGATCAAGAGTCAATCTCTAGGGTCGTGTGAAACAATAGACAGGTATTTCACTCAGTCAGTTTAGTGCAGTTTACTTTCACGAGATGTAGAGAATAGAGAGACGGGCGTTGGTCAATAAAGGTTAACATTTATTGAACAGTCTTTCTTCTCGTACAAGAGAAATGTATTGCCACAATTGCAAGACTTGTTATTATGAAAAGTACGTACAGTAAGATAAGGATTGCGAAATAGAACTGTAAAAGCATTGATATGGTTTCTTAGCCATACAATGGTTTAAAAGTAATAAAACATATATACAGTCATATATACATTAGGCTAACATACTCAACTGGTGCTTCTAACTACGCCTACCCCAGTGTGCCTGACCTAAGCCTAACACGTGGAAGGGGAGTAAGTAAGTAGCTTTAAGTTAAGTCGGTTTTGCCAAGGTTTGCTTCAAGAATTCTCATCTAAGGGTTTAGTCAACACCATACCTCTGAATAGAATGATGGAAGTCTGGTATTTCCTTCAGGGGGCACTCGATATCCCAGTCACCCGCGAGGGCAGACCAGAAACGCTGGAGCTAGATTTCTCTGCAGGAGAAAGGCAGTGGCTCTCTTCTCAGCGCGTCGAGGAGGAGGAGGCGGGGGACAGCGTCCGCGGGCAGCTGGAATCTGCTGGATGTCTTCGCAGAGGGACGGCTGTTCAGCTCCTAAGCGTACTGCACCATCGTTCGCGCTTTGGCAGCGATAATGGTATCAGTAGCTTCACCACCAAGGGGACAGCAGTCTGCAGCGACAGGGTGCTAGCTTCACCAACACGGGGTCTTGCAGACAGCTAACAACAGGCAACGAGCTATTGCTTAAGGCAACGTTGGTAATATTTATACCTGACAGGTGCCGGGTTTGACACAAGTTTGCTGGACAATTAAAGATGTCACTAGGAAGTGATAGTTATCAGTTGCTCATTAGAGTTCCATTACTAATCAAAACACAGCAAGCGGGGATTTCCAGGTTTGCTGAGTTTTTATCTTGTTGAAGAACTCGGAGTGTTAATCTAGGAATCTCAGATAGTGACTCCTGCCCTGTCATTGCACTAATTGGTCGCGAAGGAAGTGGCAGAGAGCTATGCTGGAATGTGGCTCTGTTCGTGTGAGGCCAGAGATGACTTTTCTGAAAATCGCACTTGAACGGTTATGCCAATATAGGGAATAAATGGATTTATAGCCGAATAGGGGCATAAGGTCACAGTATCGATCAGGAGCCTAGATAAACACGCAACACCCACTCCACGTATTCATGTCCATCAAATTACTAAAACTAGAGCAATAGGATGCATGTGTAACATTGCCCACCCCAAAATACATATATGCATTCGAAATAGGCGTATTTGTCATACGTGAATTTTTAGGTATGGTACGTTTTTGAAGCATAGAAATCATTCAAAAATTATTGCATATGAAATCAATGCAAAAAGAATTACACATGAAGTATCTCTGACAGAAGAAGGGCGAGATAAATCATCACATATAAATGCATTGCAATAACATGTGCTAGAGGCTGATGTAATGTTGTTATGTCTCTAGATGTGTTTAAAAATAGAAGTTTTGAAGCTTCTGTTCTCTAAGAATAGTTTTTACGTTAAGCAAAGAATTGTTCGTGCCAAAAAAAGGTCAATATTAAAAATATCCAATTCAAAAAGAATTAATGCTTGAACGGGGAAATAGAGTTCCAACACTTTCTGCAGTTTTTGTTGATCAAAACTGAAGGCCGAATTCAGAGTTCATGGGAACGCTGTGAGTCGGAAAGCTTCTCAAAAATTATTGTTTCTGTACGGGTGAGAACATCGTATCAGACAGGCTCTCAAAGAATTGGTCTACAAAATCAGGTGACAGTTCAACCAAATTAGATAGCGCTGTAACTTGGCAGGTGTGAGAATGATTGCTGTCATCGTAGTCAGGAGCAGCAATGCTCACAAAAGGCCGTACCTGGGTGATGTTGCTTTTGTCACTTGCTCCACTGTTACCACCTAGTCGTAGTACAGGAGTCTCAACGAATGCTGTCATCAGGATTGGTAGCCGCTGGGGACAACACAATGCGTGAGCCGTTATTGGACTGAGCAAAGTATCGACGTCCGTTGGTACTGCTGATGGAAGTGAAAGACAGATGTCCAACACGCATTCATCTCCGCATAGCATACATCTTAGTACCGGTAAGATACAGTTCTGCCATATAGGTCTGAATGAAAGGAACCAGGTCATGTTTAGATCTCTCAGCCTGGCCAATCCAAGGACGTTAATTATCCTGTCCCGGTAGCGCATTGCTAGGATTGTCTCTTCCATTCCCATGGGAGCTATGTCTGAGTTTCGGCTTGCCATAACGAAGCAGGAGGGTCAAAAATAAAATCCCTGCGACGAGTCCCAAAAATAATGGTATGCCGCCAAAAACAGAGTGTACAAAATTAGGAACGATTCCCAAAATTGCCTGGAAGGGTGTAAGAAGTCCCGTAAAGACTGTCTTAAATATGCTTGGGATGCTTGTGGCACTAGACATGTTAAGGAGTTGGCTCAACATTTCTACGAAATGCACGGGGCAATTTGTTGATAAAAGGTCATGAACTTCAGTAGCTGTCCTTGCAACTAGAAGATCATACGTCTCTTTTGATGACGTTATAGGCACTGTTGTCTGTAAAAGTACAGATTTCATTTTGCTTAATGTATCAATTCGTATAGAATAGAGATTCAGACGAGGCCAGATGGGAGTCACTGTGTCTGCAGGCCCACTTGGAAACAATGCTTGCATACAGCATTTGACCATGGATGTTACTTTTACTAGATAACTTTTCCCTGGCACGAGGCCGCAACATCTGTGATCCGTTCTAAGAATGTAACTCCCGTTTGAAAGTTGCATAAAGAAGGGCTCTATCTGAGTTGCAGGTGTGACTAGCTGGTGGCATGAAAGGTTGTTAGAATTTCCATCACATGCTCCGTGTAAATTAATACCCTGACACAAAAGTATACCGCTTAGTGAATGTTTACAGTTCTCACCACTAAGAAATACATTTTTGTCGCTCTCACTATAGCAAGAATGTGTGTATGGTAATTTCCATTCAGATTTTACATATCCTTTACCCAATTGTTCATACTGGCCAGCAGGTATGTACTCAAGGCACTTTTTAAATCGGAAAGTTGTTATCGGAATGGTGATAATTCCGTGTATTATCCATTCAATGACAGGACTCTCTGACATTGTCAATGGTAATCTCTCGAGTTTTTCGATGCTCAGGATTGTATAGTCTGCTCCTTTCTGTGCCAAACTGATCTGTTTATCAGTAAGGTTAAAAATGGAAAATAATGACGTTGTGTTGATTAAACGCCAAGGCACATAGCCTGAGCGAAGATTTTGCAGCATCCAGCCTAATTCTATAATAGAGCGCAATTGCGACTGGCCATGTTGTAACATTAGCAAGTCTCTGTCTATCACATCAAAGGCAGATGATACAATATTGTCCAACGAATATATTCTGGAAGACAGAGTCATTAACCCATTGTCTACTACAGAAAGTGATTTCTCCAAATTAATACGATCAATTTCTCGTATTTTTTCAGCAGTTTCAATTTGTTTGACTTTCCAAGCCTCGTTGTAAGCAGCATAGATACTAGTCGCTATGAAACGCTTTTGACGCTGTTTGCGTGGTCCAAGAATGAAATTGCGGAAATCAGCACTATCTTTTAGTAAAGACAAGTGTTGCTTAATTTCAGCCAGTGTGGACGTTGTTAGCCATTCAAGGCAGAGTTTCCCTACACTGTATGTTGTTATTATCCCTGGATGTTGTCTCTGGGAATATCTCGAGTCTAATCTGGTCATTTTTAACCCCTGTGTTTTATTCAGGAATCTATCTTGACAGCTGTTTGTGTCAGTAGGCCAGATTAACCACTTTTTCCAATCAGGATATGTTCTGTTCAAATGTAAAATTTGTGATACGTCTAACTCAATATCTGCAGTTGCATTCTCAGGTATTGGCTTTGGTATAGACGGTGTTTTAAGGTCTTTGATCTTAGCTAGGCCAAGACAAGATGTTTGGTGTATTGTGTCATTTAAAAACAACATTTGTTCTGGTATCATGCAGGTTCTAAATAGTGCTTCAATGCCTTGCACCTGCCAATCTTTTGTACCCCAAATTGTTTTCGTTTCAATATTATTTTTCCAATAATCAAAACCAAATGTCATCATTTTGTCATAAAATGCTTCTGAATATATCAATTTAGAATTTGTCAGCATTGTTTTCATTCCTGTTTTATCTAACAGTTTGTAATAAAACGTTTCTGCATTACTGGTGTTAAACCCTGAGAAGTATTTGAATTTCTCAAAAAATGCTTTAGAACTGCTTTTAGGTGGTGTAGCACAATGTTCCCATTGATTATACATACAAACATTTCTAGGCTGTGCAGATTTATGCAAGTAGTGATTACCATAGTGTGTGTAACAGAATAACTGCTCATAACTAGATGAACCTTGTAAATAATCATGATCTGTGAATATAGCTGACATTACTAAATCAGACATCATGTCATTAATACTATTAAAGTCCCAATCATCAGAGAATGTACTAGGTTTTACAAAGTCACTTAAGGAAACCTTCAGTTGATGAGGATACTTCAGGATTTCGACCGGACCATAGATCTCATAGTCTGTTTTCTCCCATACTACCCCACCAGGTATTGGAATTGCAGTGACATTTACTGTTGACAGTTCTCTTTTCTTCACGTGGGATGATCTGTGTGGTTTCAGGACTAGGTTGATGTTCTGACTTGCTGTGTCCATTCAATTGTAATAAACTTTCCTAAAATTAAAACTAAAATTAGGCATAGTAGGAGTATGAATACCCCTGAAATAATCCAATGCTCAATCAACGGTGAATCCAGATATAGTTCTTTGATTTGTTGAAGGAGTCCTGTTGTATTTTCTTTAGAATACTTTTTTGTTTCTGGCATCACTTTGGGTCGTTTTGATCTTCAGAGAAGTTGTCGAAGTTGATGAAATAACCAGAGGCAGTTCTGTCAATTGATGGGATTGTTCTTTCAATCTGTCTCTCGGTAGCACTTTCTGATGCCACATTAGTGTAGACTGGTGTTGTTTCTTGACGAACTGTTTCAATCTGTGTCTCAAGAGGCACGAGTTCCATGGCATTATTGCATAGTCCTTCATTGTGCACTCCAGGCTGATCGAATGTGATGAGTCTTTCAGTTTGAACCTCTTGGATTGTTGCAAGTTTGGGTATTCTGTTGTTTCTTGGGAGTCCACTGGGCCTACTGTTGATTATAGGCCACATGCTTGTGGTTTTACCAGATCGATAGACACGACTCTGTTCTCCTTTTTACCAGCAAGGGGCGGTAGCACAACTGATCTTGTTCCGGTGACTGCCAAGACAGGTACTGCTTTTCTGTAAGAAGGCCCAAATTCCTTCTTCACCGCGATCTTTTCTCTGACTAGATCCCCAATCTTTGGAATCCAGACAGGCCTTGCTGGGGCTGTTGCTGGTGGTGCCTCGTCAGTGGTACTTGGCTGTTGCTTTAACTTTATGTTGCTTAAGGATTTTCTTGTTTCGTTCAGTTCCTGTAAAACAGCCAAACGATCCTTTACATCAAAGTGCGTTGTTTCTTCTTGTACCACTGACATCTGACTATCGAGGTCCTGAATACGCATTCTAATTCCGAACAATAGTTCGTATGGGCTGAAACCTTTTAGAGAATTTTTTGGCATGTTGTTAAGACTAGTTTGGACACTTATTAAATGTTTGACCCACCCAGCGGCTGAACCTAATACCTTCGCTGTTATAGATTGCTTTATGTCACAGTTTTTTCTTTCTACCACACTGTTCCCTTCGGGGTGCGACGGACAAGAATACCGCAACCCAATTCCCATGCTAGCCATGGCCTCCTTATAAGCTCGAGAGCTGAAAGCAGGACCCTGATCAGAATGGAACGTGGTAATTGCGTATGTGCCGATCAAGACTCGCAAATCTTTTATAACCGTTCTAGCGTCAGCCGAGCGCTGGGGCCACATCCATATGAACCTCGTACAGGAATCCACTGCTACCATGATATATCTATAGTTGCCGTCCCTTTGTAGGGGACCACAGTGGTCCAGGTAAACACATGCAAATGGTTTATCCGAGATAAGAAGGGGTGTCTGCGCTGGTCGTTTTACTGTTGATACATTTATCCTTTGGCAGATGTCGCATTCTAATACATACGTTTTAGTTTGTATTCCCAAGCGAGGCCACCAATATCTCTGTTTTAATAGTGATATTGTTGCGGAAACGCCAGCGTGTGCAGATGCAAGCCCTTCGTGTGCCGCTTTGATTAGTCCTAATCTGTGTTCCCTGTTTGGAATTACTCTATCCCCCACTCCAGGGATTCGAGCAAAAGGAACATTATTCGTATCCGTCAAGTATAAGTACTTTTCTGGAAAACCTTTTGGGAGTGTTTTCTTATAATTTTTTACTGACGCACTGACAGCTTGTAGAATATCGCTGTCTATTTTTGTTTGTGACCGAGTTATCGCAGCTACGGAAGCCGTTTGCACAGCTGCCTTCGCGGCTTCATCAGCCAATGAATTCCCTGCAACGTGAACGCCATCACGTTGATGACTCAGAGTGTGTATCACGTGAGTCTTTTGTAGTTCTTTTTGCAAAAGAACCACCTGTTCCCAAAGCATTTTATGCTTTATTGTGCCACCTTTTGCATCTTTGAAACCATTTTCCACCCAATTCTGCAAGTATTCATTATAAGATTGTACGCAATAAAAAGAATCGCACACTATTAGTGTATTTTCTAGCGCCATCTTAAATGCTACTAATTCAGCTCGTTGAGCCGAGCAATCTCCTAGAGATTGTGTTTTGGTGACCATTGGTCTAAATTTACCTTTGTGCCAGCGACCTTTAACAATCGCGCACGCAGCACTGTAAGCTTGCCTACCCCCAACTGCGGGTTGTGCTGATCCGTCAGTATATATAATACTTCCGTATTCTTCGAGAGGCAGGATTTCAATTGGCAGAGGACATTCATATTCATATTGTAAAAATTCATGTGTTTTTAAGTTAGGATCAAATTCGTAAACTACGTCTGTTGCAGCAAGAGAATTAACCCACTGGATCCATCTCGGATGCAAAGCCTTAGCATTAGGAATGCTTGCTTTAGTTACCGCTTCTAAAGCCGGTATAGGTGTTACGATTATTATTCGTTTACCTTGTGCTAGGGGCCTTTCCTTCGCTACAGCAGTCTGAACCGCAGTTAGAATTTTCTCAGTTGAACTGAATTTTATTTCAGCCTTTGTGTACAAATGTGATTTGTAAGCTATTGGAACCTTTTCTCCCTCATTAGAGGTTAGGTATGTAAATCCGCATCTTCCTGGGATGACTCGGATTACAAGATCACGTGTGTTGTCACGTGTATCTAATTTAGTTTTTGCTAACATGTCTGTTTGCAGTGATCTCAAAATTTCTGTGAGTTTTTGAGTCCAATTGATTTGTTTGAAATCGGGTTTAATTAGTTCGTAGAGAGGTTTAACCCTCTCTGCGTAATTTAGGATGTAAGTTCTTCCGAAATTCAGAAAACCTAGAATGGATTGTAAATTCTTCAGCGTTTTTGGAGCTTGGAGTACAGCGCATTTCTCTAAGAAGTTGTCCGCTAGGCTTTTTCCTTCACTTGATAATTCGTACCCTAAAAATAGTACTGTCAGATGGGCAATCCGAGACTTTTTAAAGTTGAATTTGTAACCCTCTGCTGCGAACCCAAGTATGATGGTGTTCACTCTTTTCAAGTGAGTATCCAAGTCATCGTCTGTGAGATAGATATCATCTACGTAAGATAATGCCTCATCATCATAGATTTGTAGTAACTCTGTTACCCTAGCTGAGAATAGTCCTGGGCTGTTCTTGAACCCCTGTGGGAGTCGACAGAATTTTTCTGCGACCCAAATGCAGAGAAAGCGGTCAAATATCTGCTTTCCGGTGCAATGTTTTGACAAAAGAAACCATTAGATATGTCTAATGTTGTTTTATATTTTTTCCTAACTATGTTATTCATTAGGGCTGCACTATGCGAGTTTTGTACTGCAAAGGTTTTACAACATGTATTAAGGTGTCTGTAGTCCAAAACTAGACAATATGAATTGTCTGGCTTGGAGACAGGAAACAAAGGATTGTTCATTTGAGAGGTGCATGTTTCAATCACCCCCTGGTATTCAAGTTGATCTAAGATCTCCCTGACCTGTTTTTTAGCTTCTTGCTTTATGGGATACTGCCGTTGGGCAGTTGGTTCACTTTTCAGTTGGATTTTGTGAGGAGGTGAATCCTCATCCCATCCTACATGATTTTTATATAATGCAGATGCCTGGGCTACTGCCCATTTCCTTGCGTATGTATATTTTTTATGAATCGGAATGTGATTCGAGAAGGCAGGCATAATCACTTCTTCGCCACGAGGGCACTCCCTGACAAACTCTGGGGGCCAATCTTTTTCAGCTAACAGAATATCATAGCCTTTTGAGAGCTTATCCCAAAATAGACCCTTAATTTTCCTAGTCTTATCACCCTCCATACGCAATGTTATTTCGTATATTTTATGGGGCTCGCTAAGTCTGGTGTCGGCAGTTTCAACCTGAATGTATTCATTCGTGTCCACTGTCTCCAGATAACTCATCAGGATCTTGCGCGCTATACTGATTTCTGCTGCACTGTCCAACATTGTCAATGCCCACTCCCCGTTTTTCAACTGTGTCCTCAGTATTCTCGGCATGGTTGATTACTCTAATACTGGCTACCTTCTTTTTCTGAAATTGAGATTTTTTACTCTGAGCAGGTTCCTTGTCTTTGGACTTGGTGTGCTCTCCTGGGTCTGACCGTCCTCTTCTTTCCGAATTCTGTGGAAAAGATCGAGAGGGACGTGTATCAATACTTTGATATCTATCAGGTTTTTTCAAATTATCCCTATTTCTAAGGTTCTATCTTTTCTCAGAGGGCTCCCTCTGGGGAGACTGGCGTTCTCGAGTCGGAGTTCTTTCCCTCCGTCGAGGAGACCTTCCTCTGGTCTGGAAAACTTTTTCCTTGGGAGTGGATTGTTTATTTCCATCCCAGTTCTTTTTAGGAGTGTTTAAATTATTTTTAATAATTTTTCAGGATTTCCGAGCAGTTGGGGCTTTACTGGTTTCCCACCCAAGCTGTCTCTACCTAATTCTTCATAGCATTTTTCTATGATTTTTGCAAGCTCAACAGGATCTTTTATATCTGTTTCCCTCAACTTCTGGCGAATCGCCACAGATGCTGCTTCTCCTTTTATGTTGGCTAATAATATAGCCGAGACCTGCTTGAAGTCTTTCAGTAATTTCATACCTAGATTTAAAGCGGGCTCTGGACCGAATTCATTTTGAATCTGTTTTAGCACTTCTGGTATTACCGCCATAGACGGAACACCGTGTGTTTTCGTGTAAATGGAAGCAAAGACTGTACCCCAAGTGTCGCAGTCCTCCACGTGTGGTGCGATTCCCATAGGAAGGCAGATGGTCAAGATTCTGTGTTTCTCTATAGGGGTAGTATCAGGAAATACTGCCTCTATTTGAGTGATTTTCTGTGCTAACCAGAAAGGAATTTGTTCCCGTTTTACGGGTGTTTTACCAAGACATGACTGTATGTTCTGTGGTGTGATTTTATTAGTGTTCCCCTGATGAGGGGTCAGCTGTGGTACATTAACAGCTGGCTGGACTGTTGCAGTCCGCATTACATATTGGACTAATTGCCTATGTATTTTTATTAGTGTTTTTAGCTGTACTAACAGCTCTTCTCTAGACATTTTTACAATGTCAGGATGTGGTGTGTAGCTGGCTAGAACCGGCCACGTTGCTCCTGGTCTACCTAGTGGACCGAGCCTGGTAATGTGATCATTGTGTTTTAGGGCGCCATTAAACCAGAGCAGGTGCTCTTGAAATTTAAGTGGAATTTCAATCTCCTCGAAAGGAGCGTACTCTTCCGGAGGTTTCTCTATTTTGTAATAGTGAAACTCTTTTGTTATAGCGTTTACCGCTGGAAAGTTTATCCATGAATAGAATACCTCTATCACGAAAATTACTGTACCACCTTGTGGTGTCAGTCCGTTTTCTATAAGTTTTAATGTTATAGATTTTCTTAAGTGTGCCGGGAGGATTATTGCACCCGGTACCATATCGTCGGAATCCTGCTGAGTTGCATTTACTGCGGCCCCAGTGGTTCCGTTATTTTCTACCGACATTTGTTAAAATGCAAGGTTTGCAGAGTAGGTCTCCAAGGAGACAAAGATTAGGTGCACAATATTTTGGAACACTGTATCCTTCAACGTTGAATAAACCAGAGCTTTACATAGGAATCTCTTCCTACTAAGGTCGGGGGGATTTTAACCTTTCACCCACTCCAGACGTCTATTGGAGTATTTACGGGAGAAAGGGGTCTGTGTGAAATATGCACGACTGAGTTACTCTAACGTCTTGCGTTAGTTTATCGCCTTACCAAACGTTTGGGCGCCATGTAGTGTAGTTCCTAGTTTCCCACTAGGCCCTGCGCATTGGAATAACATAAACAGTAGTATCGCCGTGGAACTGCGGATATTCCAGGCCTCCACTGACTATGCTAAACTTAATTGGGTGTGTTACCAACTAGCTCAGAGGTCACTGGAAACTTTCTTCTCTGCATGGGAAGTGATCAGCTTCCTTGGCACAGACAAGAAGGGATTCAGCTTTCCAACAACCGTGCAACATGACAACTTTGCTCCTCAGATCAAGAGTCAATCTCTAGGGTCGTGTGAAATAATAGACAGGTATTTCACTCAGTCAGTTTAGTGCAGTTTACTTTCACGAGATGTAGAGAATAGAGAGACGGGCGTTTGTCAATAAAGGTTAACATTTATTGAACAGTCTTTCTTCTCGTACAAGAGAAATGTATTGCCACAATTGCAAGACTTGTTATTATGAAAAGTACGTACAGTAAGATAAGGATTGCGTAATAGAACTGTAAAAGCATTGATATGGTTTCTTAGCCATACAATGGTTTAAAAGTAATAAAACATATATACAGTCATATATACATTAGGCTAACATACTCAACTGGTGCTTCTAACTACGCCTACCCCAGTGTGCCTGACCTAAGCCTAACACGTGGAAGGGGAGTAAGTAAGTAGCTTTAAGTTAAGTTGGTTTTGCCAAGGTTTGCTTCAAGAATTCTCATCTAAGGGTTTAGTCAACACCATACCTCTGAATAGAATGATGGAAGTCTGGTATTTCCTTCAGGGGGCACTCGATATCCCAGTCACCCGCGAGGGCAGACCAGAAACGCTGGAGCTGGATTTCTCTGCAGGAGAAAGGCAGTGGCTCTCTTCTCAGCGCGTCGAGGAGGAGGAGGCGGGGGACAGCGTCCGCGGGCAGCTGGAATCTGCTGGATGTCTTCGCAGAGGGACGGCTGTTCAGCTCCTAAGCGTACTGCACCATCGTTCGCGCTTTGGCAGCGATAATGGTATCAGTAGCTTCACCACCAAGGGGACAGCAGTCTGCAGCGACAGGGTGCTAGCTTCACCAACACGGGGTCTTGCAGACAGCTAACAGGCAACGAGCAACGAGCTATTGCTTAAGGCAACGTTGGTAATATTTATACCTGACAGGTGCCGGGTTTGACGCAAGTTTGCTGGACATAAGACGTCAATTAAAGATGTCACTAGGAAGTGATAGTTATCAGTTGCTCATTAGAGTTCCATTACTAATCAAAACACAGCAAGCGGGGATTTCCAGGTTTGCTGAGTTTTTATCTTGTTGAAGAACTCGGAGTGTTAATCTAGGAATCTCAGATAGTGACTCCTGCCCTGTCATTGCACTAATTGGTCGCAAAGGAAGTGGCAGAGAGCTATGCTGGAATGTGGCTCTGTTCGTGTGAGGCCAGAGATGACTTTTCTGAAAATCGCACTTGAACGGTTATGCCAATATAGGGAATAAATGGATTTATAGCCGAATAGGGGCATAAGGTCACAGTATCGATCAGGAGCCTAGATAAACACGCAACAAAGGTATGCTGTTCAATCAGGCTAGCAGTGCTTGCAGTGGAGCACATGTCTAAATGTAGGATTAATATGCAAAACTCCATATAACTGGGGACTTTAACATAAGTGTTTTCAAATAAATGCTGAATTTCACGATGGAGATGCAAGTCTAATATTTGGCAGGTACATGCTTTGGTATTTTAAGATCCCCAAGGAAATCCTTGCAGATGCTCTAGAAGGATAGTTGTGCAGAGTTTGTTTTATTAAAAAAATATATATCCTGCCCTCTTCTATCTCTCCACTATCCTTTTCAATCAAAATAAATGACTAACATATACACCACTCAAATTACTTTCATATTTCACTTTACTAATTCAACACTAATCCCTTATGGGTTCCGGAGTAGGGTATTACTCGCCACAAAATGCTTCAACACTCCATCATGGGTGGCAAGCACTATCAAAATGCAAACCTTTTATCCCACTTCTATCCCTCCACTATCGTTCTCAGTCCAAATAACTAACATATCCACCATTCAAATTACTTTCATATTTCACTATACTATTTCACCACTAATGCTTTATGAGTTCCAGAGAAGCGTGCTACTCGCCGAAAAAGTGCTTCAACACCCCAACAGGGTTAGCAAGCGCTATAGAAATGCAATTACAATACAGTATATCTGATTGCAATACAGAGGCAACACCATAACAATCATGTGGCACACTACGCTAAGCACAGATTTTTAGCTCAAATGTTTTTAATCCGCACCCTTAATTACATCAGTCACGCCCCTTTGAGAGAACCCCCAGTTTTTTTTTATCTCACTTAAAGCCCTGAACAAGCCTAAAAGCACCATGTGTGCTTTCAGAATAACTAACATATATTAGTGATTCTAAAAGCATACGTGGTGGACTTCTATACACATTCCTCCCCCTGCGTATCCAGGGAACCATCTGTAGAGCTGATAAGTGAACTAATGATTATCAGTTCTGAAGAGTGAGTGGAGTGACCCCCCCTAGAGCCAGCTCTGTTCTGCAGAGAGTCTTGCCCTGCTTACCTTGAATAATTCTTAAACAGATTGCTGCAAATAGCATTTACTTTAATTTATTTTAAATCTGGGTAATGTGAGAGAGCCTGTTACAGTTTGTGACAAATGTGTTTTGGTTTCATGCATCATTCATAAAAACATTTTCTTTTAGATCCAAACTGGATCTCAGATATGGGAAACAGGAGGATGCCACAGTGACTATTTGCAGTAGTATTAGTGAGCTTCTACTATTGTACAATATTGGAAAAATACATCACTATCCCTGAATATTAACTATAAACACATTTAGAATTTGAACCCATGTGTCTGTGCACTGTTTGTGATCTGCCCAAAGAGGACATGAGAGAGCTGAAACTGAATCATAAATTCAAAGGTGATCAGCACAGGGGCCCCCTAAACATGTTTGGCCTAGGGCTCTTAAAATCCTTGAGATGTCCCTCAGCCATGGCTGTGTAGTTAGTTAGGAAAGCAGAGGTTCACTGGTGCTATGGAATGAGGCCGGTTGCCCTGGTTTCCTAATATATATTAGTGTAGCTTTGTTGTGGTTGCAGATGCTCTGCACTGCACCTGTTAATTTCCAACATGAAACAACCAGTGTATGCCAGTCACCAACACGAAGGCCTTCCCCAGGGCCGGACTGGCTGTAGCAGGAGACTGGAAGGGTGGGTGCCAGTTTAGGAGCAGTGGGGGCTGGTTTTGTTACTGTGGGCAATTTTGTAGCGATGCTCCAATATTGGCCCCAGTAACAAAAGCAGCAGTGCTGGGGACCGGTTTTGTTCAGCAGTGCTTGACACTTGCCCCCCTCTGCCCCCCCTGTTCTGAAAAAATTGCCAGGGCTGCTTTGGGTTCCCAGTCCGGCCCTGCCTGCCCCATCACCAGGCCTCCTGCATTCCAGTACCTAGGTCAGTTATCTGCACAATCAAGCAGGAACCCCTCTCGCTGTACCCAAACGCACGTTCGGGTTCTTGGTGCGCAGAGCCTTAGTTCCAGCGAACAGAGACCTTACACTGCTGCACACAGAAGAAAGAAAATTGGAGGGAACATTGGTTGACTGTGTAAGACGTTTGATGGACATGACCCAATATATTTATTTTTATTTTTTAAAGACATAACCCAATATACATCATGGAGTCATGGGGTAATACATCTGGCTTTCAGCAGCGCCAGTTGAGGATGCGGCTGAACCAGTAGAATAATTGGATGGAACCAGTGGAGAAAGTGGGTGGAGCCATGGAAAGTGGGTGTGTCCTCTAAAAAAAAGAAAATGAGCACCTGCCCTTAATATTTTACTTGCAGATCCCGTTTTCCAGCCTCAGGAAGAAAGGGTGGCTGCTTTACGCTTATGGTGCAGAGGTAACCTGCAGGTCAATTTTTTAGTGGCAGTATATTTCAGAGATGTATGTCCCTGCTGCCCTGAGTTCCAATCCCCGAGATACAGCTCAGCCAATTATTGCACTTGCTGCAGAAGTGTATGTAGCTTGCTGATCTCAGATTTGAATCACAGGAAGCCACGTTTAGCTTTTCATGCTTCCACAGGTAGAAAAATAATTTCAAGGCTCATAGGTAATAAAAAAGAACTGATATTGTGGTCGAAGTTGTGGCGTAGCGGCCAGAGCTGCCAACTTCGGAGCTTGGGATCCAGGTTCAAGTCTCAGCGTCGTTTCAACATCCTATGATTCTGGCCAGATCACTTAATCTCCTTGTTCCTATGGACAGCGCCTAGAGACCCTTACGGGTGATTAACCGGCCTTTGCAAATCCAAGTATTAACATTATTATATTACAGGTTTTGAATCTCTCACTATTTAGCATTTAATAAAACATATCAGCTGGTATTTCTTTTCAAAAATTGACTTCTTTTCAACTTCTTTTCAAAGAGACAACCATTTAAGTCATGCCAGGTGAGAACTTTGAACATAATATTCAAATCTATGGTCACATTCAATGATTCCCTTCTACGAAAAGTGCTAGAATTTCATGTATTTTTATTTCTCCCTCTGCAAAAAAGACTTTTGGGTTTCTCATCACCTCTCAACCCCCCCCCCCCCCCCAAATATCCTGTTTTCTTTTTTTCCTTGCTCTACCTTCCCCATAACAACAAATCTATTTTGACATTGTGAGCATGCGAAAGTGAACAAATACTATTTTTTAATAGCACATGGTTTTATCTTTAGATGCTCCTGACTGAGCTCGCAGTCTTTTGTTAATGGATGTAAATGCTTGCTTTAGGTTCACTTCTCTGGTGGATCCATACCGCACTTATTCAGAGTGATACCAAAATGAACCTTTAGAAATTTTAGGGGGACATGCCCAGCAACATTTTTGTGCCTATGGACCAGCACAGTGAATTATTATTATTATTATTATGTTTGCACTTGTAAAGCGCGCTGCTACCCGGAGGTTTCCTGGCGCTGTGCAACGCTGGGGAACCCGTCCTGGCTTTCCCTGTGGGATGATCCCTGCTGGGAGTCCCCAGGGTGGAGCCAGGCATCCCCGGCGTTGGGGGGGGGAGGGGCCGTTGTGGAGATTAGGCAAGCTAATGCCCAGAGTTGCCGAGTGGGACCCCAGATTCGAGTAGGCACCGAAGCGAGAATTATCGAGTCCACTGACCCAAGTCCATGACCCTGCCGCGTCGGGAATTAAACCCTGGTCCTGGCCGACTTCTGCTCCCGGGTCTGCCGCCTCTAACTGGTGAGCCACACCACTCCACATGAGCTCATGGGGGCGTTTCTCAAAGCTTTCTGTGCTGAGTATATGTGCCTTACTACCGGGGGAGTCAACAGTCAGGAGCAACTCAGGTCTATCCAGAGGGAAAGTTTTGAGAATTTGACATGCTAGTTAGGTGTTCTGAATCAGTGTTTGGATGATTTAAAACTGGGATCATTCTTTGTTTTTCTCTGAGTAGTATCCTAAATTCCATTTCAAAATCTGCTCAGTAGCACTAATGGCCTTAAATCCAAGTATGGCGTAAGTCCAAGTTCGTCTGGACCCGGTGTGGATGGCCGAATCTGGAGTTACAGGAGATGCAGGAGAAGCACACCCTCAATTTGGACATTTCACCAGCTAAAAGCTGATGAAATCTCTGCGATAGATGGAGAATTACCAAGGGAATCAGGCGCTGTAAGTCTGAATTCCAAGGAAATTGCCCATTTCTCAGGATGTAAGCTAAATGTAAATTGTAAATTGATACTTGTATAGCGCACTACTCACCCGCAAGGGTCTCAAGGAGCTTGTACGAATACCGCTGTGGAACCCATCCTGGCTTTTCCCTGTGAGTCGTCCACTCCTGGGCACCCTCAAGGTGGAGGCCAGGCATCCTTAGCATTGTGGGGTCCGTTGTGGAGATTAAGCAAGCTATTGCCCAGAGTTGCAGAGTGGGACTCCATGATTGGAATAGGCACTGAGGCGAGAATTATCTGGTCCGTGGAATTTTGAGCCCAAGACCCGCCGAGGCGGGGAATTGATCCCTGGTCCCGGGCTAGACCTCTGCATCAGGGTCTGCCGCTCTAATCATTGAGCCACACTTCTCCAGTTAGAGTATCACAGTAGTCTTGTATCCTGGATTTACTCATGCCCGTGCGATTGAACATTTTGGAAAGCGGGATATTGCAAAGGTATTCCTGCACCATGCAGAATGATGGCCACATATTCTCCTACTCTTGTAGAATATGTGATATTTTCAATAATAAAAAACAGCATAGTTGTATTCGGATTAGATCAACATTTAATGATAATGATTTATAAACACACAATATAGGCGGTACTCTCCTTTAAATACATAGCGACCATAAACATAATGGAAAAAGCAAGAATTAGTTTGTTTGTGGACCTGCAGATTTCCTCTTCTACCACCACAAGTTGTCAACTTTAGACAAAGATTACACAATGCATTAAGTTTTACAATTCCCTTCACTTTTTTGCTAGGGCATTAACTGTGATAGGCCACTGTGGAAAGAGTACGAGGTTGAGAGAGGCCCCATCATCATGCCTTGCATTGTGGACCCTGAGGTTGTATTACTCTACTGCCTACATTTAGCTACTTTTTTGGTAAGGAAAATCACAATTTCTCAGTCTATCCCGAAAATGTTAATTCATACCAAAGCTAGCACCATTTCAGTGCACAGGTATTTGAAATATTTGCATGTTGATTGTTTTGCATATTTTTTGGTGACTCCTCGTTTCCTTCAGCAACCTTTGCTCCTCTTTTTTCTCTGCTGTCTCTCCAGCACAGTTAAGCACATCACTTATTACATGTATATAGCCGGTTGCGTGACACTGTGAGTAAAAACAGGAGGAGGGAGAGGTCCTTCTCTCAATGCAAGGAATCAAAGCAAGTGACACTTCTTACAGTTTCTATCAGGCTTCTCGATTTTGTTGGTGAGTGTGTCTTCTTTTGGTGCAGTGTTATGATTCGTCACAGTTTAAAATTTATGAAATGCTCAGAGAGTAGGGAACCCCCAAAATATCCCGGCCTCTGAGCCAGAGGGCAGTTTGCCCATGACAGAAGACGCTTGTTGTCACCCTTCGTGGGTACCAAAATATCAAAGTCATAGATTGATCTCCTTACCAAACCTATTTTTTTTTGTCTTTATTAGAAGTTCCTGACTGGTCATTGCTACCAAGGCCTTTATGTGCTTTCTGTTGGTGAGTTCTGGATCACACATGTGCAGAGATGAGCAACATCATGAACTTTGACCCTCTGAGGCGAGTGGTAATTGCAGGTGGCACCCACGGCGATGAGATGTCGGGGGTCTATCTTGTCAGGCACTGGATCCGAGATGCCACTGAATTGCGCAGAAGGACAGTCACTGCTGAACCATTCCTGGCAAATCCCATGGCCGTGGAGAAGCGTGTGCGGTACATTGATCAGGACTTGAACCGCAGCTTTGAAGAAAGAAACCTGACGTGAGTAGGAAGTGGGGTTGGGGGAATGATAATGGGGATAGAGTTGTCAAAATTCCTGGGGACAAAAAATTTCCTGTTCCACTTTTGTGGAACCGTCAAGCACATTAGATTTGGATATCACTGGAGTTTTACTCCATTATGACAGTGTAGATTTGATTGACAGTCTCACAGTGGTGAATTTATTGCAAAGGTTGGCTTACTATAATATTTATGATCTAACTTGTTTAATCCCGGTTTGTTTATTTTGTAAACCTATGCAGGGTTTGTTGTTATTAGTCAGCTCAGAAAATAGTAAAAAAATAAAACGAATGTGGAAATCCACCCCTCTTAATCATTACTTAAAATAAAAATTAATTGGAGTAATCCTTGAAATGTATGCCCCAAACTGATAAAGTGACTCATACTTACTGTTTTTTTTGGCTCTTAGACGTCCTTATTTATGCAATCCGTTTAGAGTTAGTGTATTTTCTTAATGGGGATTACAATTAGGGTTGCTGCTGTCTTTGCTCTCACATTACATTTTATAAACAAATTAACAATCACTACTTAAAGTGAATACACAATGGTGCAAAAAAGCTCCAAGAAGCCTACGTTGAAATACTTTAAAAATCATTGGTTAGATTACTAAGCAGTGTTTAAACTTTGATTTGAACTAAAACTATTTTTTTATTTGGTTCCTGCATCTACAGATAAACGGGACAACGGTGCTTCAATAAAATATTTGTATATATGAATTGAGTAGGTATATGAGAATTCTTATCTGGCATTAGTTTTTTAAGTCCTTTAAAGGGTAGGATACGAAAAATTCACCAGATGTTTCAGGAGTTGAACAACTGCGTATTCAATAAGGGAACATCTTCACATTATGAGACCCTCTGTGAGTATTTGTGGTAGATGGTAGACAACCGAACCTTAACCAGGCCTAGCTGGTCTTTAGTTGGGACATCTTGTTCAGATTTGTTTCCTGACCCCACTTACTTTGGTCTCTCTCGTATTTTCATAAACTAATTATTTTAGCACCTGGATATTTCAGAAGTGACCCACAAGTAGTTACGGTTTAAAGAGTTCCACTGAGTTTTGATGTTGTATATGCATTTATGATAGCTGGGCACAGAATGCTATGCCAGACCTGGAAGATTGATGGTTTTATTCCATCAGTTGTGTGAAGACTGCTCAGACTTACTTTGAAATTCAAGAGTGAAATAAGCATGCACTGACTAAATTACAGCAGTCTTCTTTCTCAGTAGTTTAATACTACTGCTGGTTTTGGGTCATTTGTGTGGCGCCCAACAGCTGTGCTCCATAAGCAGCTGTAACTACTGGATTTCCGCAACAACATTCGGAGGACTCACTGAATGGCAGCATTTATAAAACACAAACTTATCAATCAACAAAGCTTTATTTCAATATAAAATATCATAAAAGCATTTTTACAATTTAAAACACATTTCATAATAAATACATTAAAAGAAAAGTTTCATCTAAAAATCATTTTTACAATATGTTAAAAGATGTATTAAACTATAACAGCTTTGATGAGATTTAGAATAGTTAATAGTTAATTATAGAAATTCATCATATAGCCTTCAGTCTTATCAGTCAAGCCCAGCTTAAATATTTTGCCACCCCGCAGGCCAAGGTTGTGCTGGCTTCAGCTTGGAGTATTCTAAGAGCAACAGAATGGTTCCTAGTCTCAAGCTGTAGGCATACAGGTTTAAGCCACTTCAGTATAGGTTTGGTGTAAGCTGGGCATACAAAAAAGAGGTGAGGAATATTTTCAATAACACCTACACAATTTGGGCAATCCAAGGGTGTTTGGTGCGGGGGCTTCCATTTGCTTGTACGATCACGAAGAGGAAGGGTACCCATTCTAAACTGGATAAAAAAGAGTCCTGTCTCTTGGCTTCTGGATGAAATCTAGGTAAGGCTCTAGACGAGGCACTTGCTTGTGCTGACGAAATGCGACAGTCAGCCTGCCCAGATTAGGGTCCCTGTGCTCCTGGTTATCAACCCATGCCCTAAAGGCTCTCTTGGTTTCTGCCTTGGTCAGTGCAACCCCAGACTCCCATGCAGTTTTGAGGCCAGTAACCAGAAGGAGCTTTTTTATATTAACTAGCCAGCCAATCTTGTGGGATCCTTGAAGGTTCATTACCTCTCTTAGGCCGTCGGCATATCTAGCTAGCTCTGGGGTGCGCCATAGCCGAGCCCAGTATAAAAGAGGTCGCAACGTAATTAAGTCCTTGATAGAACGACGACCCAAATCACTCAAAAGTGGCTTAGTTGGGGTGCCCCTAGGGAGCGAAACATGCTCCCTAAAGAACTTATTTTCTGCGGTGACTAGCACGTCTACACAACCAAAGCCCCAGAGTTCGGCTCCATATAAGGCACAGCCTACAGCCTTTGCAGCGTAGATTTCCAAGGCAGGGGAAATGGGCCTAGAGGTTGAGGCGCGATGTTTCCTTACCTAACACCCCCACTACCCGCTTATGATTTAAAGCCATTTTATCAGTGTGTGGCTGTCACTTGGAACTTATCGGAGATTCTAATCCCCAAGTAGTCAAACTCTTTGACACGCTCTAGAGGCACCCCATCAAGAACCAATGTGGATTTAGCCGATCTACTGGGGTTAAAATAAAGAAGCTTCGTTTTGGAGGTGTTAATGGCTAGGCCCCTCATTTTACAAAACAAGTAGTAACGATCCAACAGTTTCTGTAATCCTGCAGGAGTTTTTGATACTAGCAATGTATCGTCCGCAAAGAGTAAGGCGGGGACTTTGTCACCCGCCAAAACTGGAGCATCAGCATTAATTTCAAGCAAAAAGGAAACTACCCCATTCACGAAAAGCGTGAATAGAGTAGGGGCCAATACACATCCCTGACAGACACCTCTATTTACAGGGATTTTATCTGTTTTTTGTTCCTGCGTACCCCATCTAATGCGGGCATAATTTCCATCATGCAGGCATGCCAGGAGGTTCAAAATCGATAGGGGAAACCCCATCTCCTGCAAGACCAACCATAGGCGGTCTCGTGGGACCAAGTCAAAGGCGGTCTTCAGATCGATACATGCTAGATAAAGACCGCCTTTGCCTATGGTAACCACCTTCCAGTGCAAAAGTACCAGCCTGAATGCCTGGTCTATAGTGCTTGTACAAGCCCGCCTGTAACTCCGAAATAATGTTATTCTCCTCGGCCCATGGGAGGATCCTCTCCAGGAGGACCCTGCCAACCACCTTCTGACCAGCGTCTATAAGACTTATTGGATGATAGTTGGCCGGGTCCCCCCTGGACCCTTTCGTGTAGATGGGAATTACTTCGGCCCCTTTCCAGGAGTTTGGAACCGGGGATCCTTCCAGCAGAGCATTAATAAGGAGTTCAAAGTAAGTGGCCCAGTCCTCAGCATTAGCTCGGAATAAATCGCCCGGTATACCATCTTGTCCCGGGGCCTTAGCAGGTACAATCTTATTTATAGCGGCCACAACCTCTTTCTTCCCTATCTTGATAAAGGAACCCTGAACGATTGGTGTGGCTGCCATGAAACAGCTAGAGGGCCCTGATCTACCGGTAGCCTCATCTCCTACATATAGTTTCCTGAAGTGCTCAAACCACTCCCAATCAGTTATATGATTAGGAATTTGGTCCGGGTCATGACCATTGGATCTTCTCACCAAAGCCAAAAAAAGCTCGCCGTTCTTGGACTGGCTCACTACCTTTAGACTGTCCCAATGTGATTCTTCCCATACCCTCTTCGCCTCTATGATAGCTCGCCTATACTGTAATCTCGCCAACCTAACTTCAACAGAATTATTGGATTTGATGGCAAGTATCAAACTGTTTTTTTTCATTCTACAGTCTTTGTCAAACCTCTTCTCAACTGGCTTGTCACTCGTAGGGCGCTTTTTAATGGACGAAGGCTCTACATATAGAGAACCGATCATGTCTATTGTATCAACATAAATTGATTCCACAACTGTGGGCCCAACCTCATTCTTACAAGCTGCAGAAAGCATAAGAGTCTGATCTCTCAAGATTTCCCCTAAGGTGCTTAACCCCTTAGATGCGGATGACAAAGCCAGCTCGTCATGGGCGTTACCTGCGATGACGAGCTGGCTTTGTCACGAAAGCCGCGATTTTGAAATTTCATCTCAGCGGGAAAACCCGCTAGTGCGCATGCGGTTAATCTTTGATCATTCAAAATGAATTTTGGCCATTTAAGGAACCTATTGCAATTAGACGGTATGACTGCCTTTGTTAGCATCCTGGGTCCAGTAGTGGAAGTAGGATCCTTCTTTTGCCACATTTCCGTCATTGTAAGTGATAGGGGGTTATGATCACTGTCTATAGATGGTATAATGATCATGTAATTCACGAACTTCCATGACCTCTTGTCAACCAATATGTAATCAATTCTACTCGGACAAGAGACCCTATTAGATGTGTTTGCTCCCATAACATCAGAGGACGTACGTCCATTAACTGCTCTTAGCCCAAATTCCAGCGTTAGGGCATTGAATGACCACCGGCGACCATTTCTTCACTGGCATAATTGACAAAGATGGTATGCCCCATCTGGCACCCTCATCATAAATTCCCAAAATATCATCTGCCGCCAAAGGTTCAAATGAACAATTTAGGTCGCCGCCGACCAGGACAAAGGAGTCTGAAGGACAAGAGAGAAGCACTTCAGAAAGAATGGATATAGTTGGAGATTTTGCCCCCCCCTTGGGTGCCTCTAGCATAGATATTAAAAAGTTCCCAGGTGTTATTGCCCTTCAAGCCCTTAATGGAGAGTCTAATTAAATCTGATGTTGGACAGAGGTGGTGAGTAATCTTACTGTTAAGCGCTGCCTTAACCCAAAACCATAAGTCCTCCAGATGGGCGTCCTCGGCCAGAGGAAGAAGCTGGTAAATGGAAGCAAGAGTAACCAGGCTTATACAAAGGTTCCAGGCTCCATGTTTGCTGGAATAAACACAAATCATAACCATCATAAAAGTATTCCAGTCCGGTAATGAGAGTTTATTACGTAAACCCGCTACATTCCATGAAACAAGTTTAAGATTAGCAGTAGAACCACCACAGGGGGTTAGGGCGGCTTGAAATAAATCGGGACCCCCGGCCAGTCAAATTATTGTCCTCAGGGTTACAGGGACCGAAGTTGATAATTCTGGACCAGGAGACTGGAGCGGTCCAGGAGGACTAACAATACAGCTACCAGGGGGAGAAATAAAGCTAGTTGGTGCCCCTTCATAAGCCTGAAGTCAGTCAACGACCTCCAGACTACTGAACCGGTTTTGGATAGGAGTTTGGCTCGAAACTGATAAAGACTCGAGCCAACCCCCGTGGATCAGCCCCTCCTATTCCGCTGTGCAAGTGTCCACCCATCCGCTACTAATGCAAAGTGACCGGGGGGATAAAAATAGGACAGAGGGAGAGAACGAATAGAGATTCCTGGGCTAGAGTGTCTCCAATTACAAATATACCTGACTGTTCTTGGGTCTTTAAAGTTGACTAACGCACAATCCCCCCTTATATCCTTGGCCAGATGTCCCACCCAGGACACCCTCCGCACCATGAGTATTTTGCTCACTATATGTATTGGCAGTGGTCTGTTTTTATTTAGCAAATAGGCAACCTTATTCCTCAGGGCCGTGGGAGATTCATCTTCATGCTTGCTCAGGTCAGGAACCCCCGCTAGAACTACCAGGTACGGGCTAGCTTCCGGGGGCAAGTTGATGTTAATTTCCCCCCTGGAAGCCTGGGCTATAGGAACCCCGCCACCCTCATTCGGCTGAATGGGATTATACTGGCATGATTTTTTTGCAGCAGCCGTGGCTGGAACATTACAAGGAGGGGCAGCTATGGCCTGTGGAGCTGTGATCGTGGCTAACGAGTCCCTCAAATCTATAGGCGCATTTTCCCCTCTGGCTTTATTTAGCGGTGGAGCAACCCTAGATGTGTTTCCCTTTTTTAGAATATCAACAATTCCCTTAGAGTCAAGCTCATTCTTGTTTAGATGCTGTTCAATCATAGTTAGTCTATCCTCTACTGGACGGAGAAGGAGTCTAATTGTGTCACCTATTTTAGCCAGTAGGGGATCCTCCACCTCCACCCTTTCACCTACATTTTTCCCCCTGCTTTCAGCCTGGGGTACCGTTCTGATGGGTATTGGGTCGACTATAGGTGTGGCTATATTTTCCGTGGCAGCCACAGCAGCCTGCTCCCTACTAGTGGTAGTTGCTCTAGTGTTTTTTGGCACCTTCCCTTTCTTCCCTCCGTTGTCATTGGCCAGCCCTTGCTTATACTTAGGAATAGCCCCTTGGCGTCTCTCACGTAGTTGCCTAGTATTATACTCCTTCACTGGGCTAGCCATAGAGGGAAGCTTGTAGGGAGATAATAGTAGCGATTCGGAGACCGTAGACTGATCCCCAAAGGAGACATGGTCTACATCGTGAGATGCTAGATGTGTTTTTGGGGATTCTACGATCGCTAGTACACCAATACCACTACTTTGTCCATGTTGTTCAGGGGTCCGTGCATTGGCAATATGCCCCATAGATGACCTTCTAGCGATAGCTAAGTCCTGTGAGACTCGTCGTTCCATCAACGTGATCCCCTAGTCTATGACAGAATTGACCCTAGTAATGAACTTGTCCATTGTTCCTGTGAGATTTGCAGTGTCCGCCCTACTTCTAGCCTCCTTCGTAGCCATGGTAAAGCAGGTATGGCATTAAGGCGAAAAAGAGTACTTACAAATCAAAGCTCCCACAACAGGGTTGAAAGAGGGGTGCCCCGTCCCGTCCTTGATCAGTCTTGAACGAGCTTAAACGGGCCAGCCCTTGGCCTGGGCTTCGCCCGGCGCCACCCGCGCGCGTCCCGTGAAGTGGAGGAAGGACCGGTGTTTTGTGCGCCTCCGGGCGCTGGAAAGGGCGTAGGTGGGCGGGGCTGTCCCTGCCGGGAATTATGGGTGCTGTAGTCCCCCTGCTCGGCAGCCGCAGAAGATGTGATGAGCGGCGGCGGGGGGGACCAGGTGCAAGGATGGACAGCCTCGGATGACGGCGCTCTCAGCAGCACGGGCCCCCAGTGTGCAGACAATCCAATCTGGGCAGCAAGAATAGCCAGGAAAGGGTTCAGGCAAGTGGCGGTGCGGTCTCTCGCTCCTACAAGGGAGGACCGGTGTTTTGTGTGCCTCCGGGCGCGGGAAAGGGGGTAGGTGGGAGGGGCTGTCCCTGCCGGGAATAATGGGCGCTGTAGTCCCCCCGCTCGGCGGCCGCAGAAGATGTGATGAGCGGCGGCGGGGGGGACAAGGTGCAAGGATGACCAGCCTCGGATGACGGCGCTCTCAGCAGCGCGGGCCCCCAGTGTGCAGACAATCCAATTTGAACCATTAAGAAAAATGGGGTAACCCGTAAGGTATGGACCTGGGTATATTATGACATAGAAAAACAATGGTCCTGAACCTATTGATTCTAATGATTCACTTAATCAATTATAATGTCCAAAGTTTTAAGTATAGAACAACAACAACCAGTCTGCTCTATTGTACTCAATTTGCTTAGTACAGAGTGATAAACCTACACCACGGTTAAAGAAATACTTTTAATTCATTAGTTCATTTTTGGCAGTTCATTTTTATACGCAATATATCATTTCAAAATAGATCAAAACAAGGTGGTTGCCCAGGAGGAGCGTGCAAAGAAAAGCGTGATTGGAGTGTGAAATAAGTGAGCAGAACGGAAATTCACAATGGTGGACAGAAAATATTCACATTATTTAACAAGCAATATCGGGCATATGATTTGCCGTATTGAGTCCCTGGCCAAACCTTTTTACATTTTTGTAATCAAAACATTATTACATCCAGACATATATGTCCTAAAATTTTTGCACTATATGAAAAAAATTGAGTAGTTGGTCCAAGGTTATATGAAGGTAGCGTCGACGTTTCGACTCGTCTTATGCCCAATCGGTGATTTGAACCTGGGGAGTGCGAGTCTTCATCAGGACTGGAAAAACAGATGGGGGCAACCAAGGGATAATAATAACCCCTTCAATGGAGAACAATAGGAGGTGGTCCTTAGTTACAACTTCCAATCAAGTCTCCTTAATGTAAGATTCTCTCCTCACTTATGTTGGGAGGGCACAATACTTCATGTATGCATCAAGGCGAAGTGATACCTTGGTCTAATTTCCGTTAGTCGAATTCTTATTTGAGGAGCTCCTGCTGAAAATGTGAGGTAGCTTCTTGAAGGAGTTCCAAGACATATAGATAACCAAGCCTTAATTTAATGCTTGTACGAAATTCTGGGTAAGCTCCTACTAGTGAACTCAGGTAGCTTCTTGCCGAATTATCAGCCCGTATGCATAGCCAAGCCTCAGTGTGTACAAGGACGCCACCCCGAACGTCGTACAAGCATTAAATTAAGGCTTGGTTATCTATATGTCTTGGAACTCCTTCAAGAAGCTACCTGACATTATCAGCAGGAGCTCCTCAAATAAGAATTCGACTAACGGAAATTAGACCAAGGTATCACTTCGCCGTGATGCATACATGAAGTATTGTGCCCTCCCAACATAAGTGAGGAGAGAATCTTACATTAAGGAGACTTGATTGAAAGTTGTAACTAAAGACCACCTCCTATTACTCTCCATTGAAGGGGTTATTATTATCCCTTGGTTGCCCCCATCTGTTTTTCCAGTCCTGATGAAGACTCGCACTCCCCAGGTTCAAATCACCGATTGGGCATAAGACGAGTCGAAACGTCGACGCTACCTTCATATAACCTTGGACCAACAAAACAGTTTTTTTTATATAGTGCAAACATTTTAGGACATATATGTCTGGATGTAATAATGTTTTGATTACGAAAATTTAAAAAGGTTTGGCCAGGGACTCAATACGGCAAATCATATGTCCGATATTGCTTGTTAAATAATGTGAATATTTTCTGTCCACCATTGTGAATTTCCTTTCTGCTCACTTATTTCACACTCCAATCACGCTTTTCTTTGCACGCTCCTCTTGGGCAACCACCTTGTTTTTATCTATTTTGAAATGATATATTGCGTATAAAAATGAACTGCCAAAAATGAACTAATGAATTAAAAGTATTTCTTTAACCGTGGTGTAGGTTTATCACTCTGTACTAAGCAAATTGAGTACAATAGAGCAGACTGGTTGTTGTTGTTCTATACTTAAAACTTTGGACATTATAATTGATTAAGTGAATCATTAGAATCAATAGGTTCAGGACCATTGTTTTTCTATATGACAATCCAATTTGGGCAGCAAGAATGGCCAGGAAAGGGTTCAGGCAAGTGGCATTGTGGTCTCACAAACTTATCAGTCTGGTCTCTTGGCACTAGTCTTAAATAGAACCTAACAAATAAAGTATACATCAGTATTTGTCTGTATCTAATAAGAGAAGTTCCCTATTTCATACTTCAGTCAAGCCTGTATTCCAAAGAGTAGGGGTCTGAATGGAGAAGGATTAAATGCCTTGTGTGGATAAATAGAGTTTTGAAACAGTAAGGGCTGATTTTCGCTATGATTTTAGCTATGAGTGGGGGATTTAAGATTCAGCAGTAAGTAGAGAAGTGTTAAGGAATTAAAGCAGGCTTCTACAGTGAGTAGCTCATGACCTACTGGTAGCTCGCCAGGTACGTTGTAAGTAGCTCTCTTGTGTGCTGCCAGACTAATAATGTTAAAGCTTTTACTTGGTTGAATTAATATACATATACCAAAATGTAGAATGTATAGTTGGGACAAAAATGTGATACTTGCAAAAAAATGGATAAATTTCCCCAAAATATTTAAAGCTGATATTTGAGTGATAAATCATGTGGTACTTGGAAGAATCCTTTTTTTTTTTTTTTTACAAATGTTATCACCATATTGCCACAGGCTTTTCAGCTATGAAGGATATGTATCACCCATGTAGAGGCATTCCATATTGACAAAACCTTTATAGATTACTACTAGCAATCACCTCAGTGCATCAGGCATGGTTGCCAGCAGTAATCTTGTAGCCAGTACTGTAATCTTGTCGGATGTGGTCACTATTAAATCAACAGTAATGTTAGTAGCACACAGTGAGTTTCATTGAACATAAGTAAGCCTTATTAGAGAAAAAGTTGGAGACCCCTGAAATAAAGAATTTATCGGCTAGACTGCTGATCACAGATTATCATTGTAGTGATCTGTGGAAGGCAGAGACCTGAAGTTATTTACTCACGCCTAAAACGGAATGTACAGCTACATTCTGGGCTCTCTCCTCTGATCAGTTAATGAAGATAGCACTCCGGCATACAAGCTGTTGCAGTAATCCAGTCTCGAGTTGATTAGGGCACTAAATGCAATTTCACTTTTTTCAACTGGAAGTAGAGGCAGGGTATGAGGTACTATTTAGATGTCAGGCAGTAACCATTAAGCTGATTTGTGGAGCCAAGGAAGCATCTGTGTCAGAGTACACCTGAAATTGTTAAAACTATAAACCCCCCCTTACACAGATTTAAACCACAGGACTACGCCTTACCTTAAACCTGAAATCAATCTTTCCGCTATCAAGGCAGCATATGTTAGTGGTGTATAAGAGGATCAATACGCCTGCAATTCTAACAGGAAGACCATGGACTATGTCCATACCCACCACCACAGTAGAGGAAGGGTGACAGGGAGGTGAAACCATCCACTTGAGAAACCAGACTCACTGTTTTACAAGCCTCAGACCTGCTGATGTCATCAAATATGTTATCAGTGTAGATGATGAAATATCTACTTAGGAGTAATTAACTAACTGCTATAGCACCAAGTGTCCTTTAAAGTTAAATAACAACATAAGCAACATGTCTCCCCAGCATAGCATGATCTATCACCTACATATACAATTTGAATACATTTTGGAAATTCAGTAGTTTTGTTCACAGACATCAGCTTGCCAGTTTCTGAAAATGCACGCATTATTTTGTCAAATACTTGTTTTAAATTTCTTCAGAGGATGCACGGTCAACGGAAAGATTCTAGGATCAGACAAAAAGGTGAATACGGCCTGCCCTATTGTCCGGAGATTATGATCTCCCATCCAGTTGCATTATGTTGCAGTGAGTTGAATGCTGTCCTGGTCTTGGCATTTATTAGTAATGAATCAGATGCTGTACCAAGAGCTGTGTCCATAGACAATTAGATGTACATTTTAGAGTAGATGCAAAGCAGAGCGCTAAATAAAGCAAAAGCTATACCTTAAAATGGCCTTTGATGTCCCTGCCACAGTAACCCAACTTTTGTTTATATAGTCATTCCACTGCTCTAAATGGTATTCCATATCCAAGGTAATTACATAAGGAACCCTCCTCTGAAGCGCACTTGAAATTTGCAAGATAGCTAGCGAATGACTACAGGAGTTCCCGAGTAGGCATCCTCCAACTGTGCAAGTAAAATTGCATAATCGGTGTGTTATGTTATTGGAATTGGCTGATCCATCAGAGAGACATCTGTACATAGCTTTAGGGAGACTTTTAAATATGTGAAATTACAAAGATCCATCCCATTCAACCACACAATGACCTTCCCACAATAAAGCTATAGCCACAGAATTAACCCTCCACCCCAAAAATAGATGGCTATTTCAAGTGACATTTCATGGAAAAGAGAAGCCACCTCTGTCATAGGTAAAGGGCACCTACATTCTTCCTAAATCCTTTATTAGAGCCTATTTTGCGGCTTAGTCAAGCAAAACGGATGAGCAGCTGTAGGAATTCAAAGATTCAGAGGTTATTATTTAGCTCAGAAGAAATTCTTGCGCTGGTGCTTGAAATTAAGTTAATTTAGATTTCAGCCCCTTAAGTTAGTATTGTCAATTTTATTCTTTTTCCTCAGTTAAAAAACGCACCATAGTTCCCCTATGTCTGAAAAACATGCACCCATTGTTTTAGAAGTACGCAGTAGACTTTTGATTTGGTCTGCAAGCTCTTCAAGAACATGCATCTTCAAAGGTGAACTATGCATGATATACTTCCTATAGGACATTAACCCTGTGCTCATTTGTCTGGCTGGTTTGCTGAGAAATGAATTACTAGATTTGTAGCGTCTCTCGCTCTCTCTAATTTATTGGAAAAAAAAAATGACCTCCACATCCAGGAACTTTTTTCTCTGGGTTTGGAAGTAACTATAAGTTTTTTTCTGTCCCTTACTGACAGGTGGCTGACAGAAAAAAAAGCTATCACATCGTCCACCCAAATCTGACATTGAGCAGTCAGAGGACGCTTTCCATTGACAGAGCCAATAGGGGCTTTGTTGGCAGAAAGCTGGTGGTCTTCTCAACACTATATAGGGCAGGTGACCCACATTTTGGCATACCAAATACTCCATCGCAAACACAGCGGAATGCCCTGTCCGCCAAACTATATAAATTACCCCCTTACACAGGTTCCGACAACAGGACTATGCCTCACCGTAAACCAATCTGTCCACTAGCGGGCCTTAGGCAGCATAAGTGGTGATGTCATTAAATAAAAAGATTAGATGATGAAATGTCTACACAGGAGTAATTAGCTAACAGATATAGCACCAAGTGTCCTCTTACACTAAATAAATAATATAAGCAATATGTCTCTGTGGTATCTCCCATCATAATGCCCCCCCCGGCGGCTCCGCTTGTAATGGAGCTGCTCGCGGTGACATCACTTGGAATGTCACCGCGACCAGCGTTCCAAGGCGAGCGCCGGGAAGGAGAGTGCGAAAAGGTGAAAGCGAAGGCTGTGGCTGAGGTCGCAGTATATATGTTAACCTCAATAAATCCTTTTGGTTGAACTACGTGACGCCTCTCCTCTTCTTTGGCTGTCATCACACTGGCGACGAGGGTGGGATACGAACCCACGCGTGCAAAGAGTTTGAAGATGTAAGGAGAGCACTTGCAGAAGCCCCCAGTTTAAAGTCATACATACCCAACCGGGCGACTGTAGTCACCACCGATGCTAGTGCCAAGGACCATGAGGAGCACGATGAGAGACTGAGGCGGGTGCTAGGAAGGTTCCAGTCACAAGGACTTACAAACTTGGCACCTCCCACAAGCAAGGATGAAATCAAGTCATTCATGGGGATGTTGGAGTTCTACGGGAAATTTGTAAGAAACCTGGCAGGGAGGACGTATGCCATCAGACTGCTGTTGAAGAAAGAGGCTGAATTCAACTGGAGTCAGGAGTGCCAGAGGGAGTTTGAAGATGTAAGGAGAGCACTTGCAGAAGCCCCCAGTTTAAAATCATACATACCCAACCGGGCGACTGTAGTCACCACCGATGCTAGTGCCAAGGGGCTGGGAGCAGTCCTCACCCAAGTAGGCAAAGACGGAGAAGAATCCATAGCATTTGCCTCAAGGTCACTCCAGAAGTCCGAGAACAATTACTCGGTAATAGAAAAAGAAGCCCTAGCAGTATCCTGGGCGTTGGGGAAATTCAGAGACTTCCTGTGGGGAACTCAATTCACTCTTCGCACCGACCACAAGCCGCTAGTGGAAGTGTTCAGCAAAAAAGGTCTGGATGCCATCTCCAGCAGGATAAGGCGGTGGGTGGTCAGCCTCCAAGAATACACTTTTGGTGTCGAGTACGTCCCGGGAACTCGAAATTTTGCAGCAGACTGTCTGTCGAGACTCGTCAGCGAAAATGAGGCCAGGGAGAAGCAAAGGAAGGTGGATGATGAAGAGGATGAACTTCAGATGGAGAATGTCTGCACCATCCAGAGAGCGTTGGGTGAAGAAACGTGGAGGAAGGCTTTGGGAGAAGACAAGATCCTGGAGGAGGTGTGCAAAAGAATAAAAGGCAGGTGGAAGAACGAAGATAAACGGGAAGAAAACCTGCGGCCATACTGGGCTGTCAAAGATGAGCTGTACATGGTTGATGAATGCCTGTTCAGGGGGACGAGGCTTGTACCGCCTGCGTCAGTGAGACACAACCTGGTTGAGATAGCCCACGAGGGGCATTTGGGTATCACCAAAAGTAAACAAAGACTCAGGGAGAACTATTGATGGCCAAACATGGATCTTGCCACTGAAAGGAAAATTAGGGACTGCATTCCCTGCAGCAACAGTGACAAAGTCTTGAAGCAACTGACGCCCCAATGGTATGCAGGCCACCACCGTCAGGACCCTGGGAAGAGCTGGCGTTAGACATCGTGGGCCCATTGTCTGGAGAACTGCGGACGCCTTACATCCTGGTGCTCATGGATTTGTATTCTAGGTGGCCTGAAATAAAGTTGGTAAATGAAGTCACGACCAAGACAGTCATCGGGTTCCTGGAAGAGGTGTTTATCAGGGAAGGGCTACCGAGCAACATTCTCACGGACAATGGGGTGCAACTGTGTTCGAGAGAAATGGAAGTTTTCCTAGTGGAGAGAGGCATCAAACACAAGCGTTGCGCCTTGTATCACCCCGAAACCAACGGCATGGTCGAGCGTTTTAACAAAACCCTCAAAGAGAGCATCCAGCTAGCCAGAGCCAGTGGCATAAGCTGGAAAGAAGAGGTGTGGAGGCGGCTAGAAGCATACAGGTTCACACCGCACCAGACGACGGGAGTCACCCCTTTCGAGCTGCTCCGTGCAAGGATACCCAACACCAAGCTATCCCCAGGGTGGATGGGGTGGCACAAAGGATGGTCAGGCCACTCCAAAGAAACAGAAAGCTTAGAGAAGCAAGAGGAAGCCATGAATAAACGGAAAATAAGATATGACCAGCTCAAGGCCACACGGGAGGCCAGATTCAATGTAGGGGATAGCATCAAGATCAGAACCCCTACTGGGAGAGCAAATTGGTCAGGGTACAGTAATCCTACCAAAATTACCAAACTATTCAAGAATGCCGTCAAAACTCAAGAGGGGAAGATCTGGAACCTAGGGAGGGTAGTGAGATTCCACCCACCAGGGCATGACTCTAGTAGTGAAAGGAGGGAAGAGAACGATGTTAGACAGAACGAGGGTCCTAACGCTGAGAAGCGGTCGTCATTCCCCCACCCAGGTGGTAGGTCTAGCAGGAGAGTGACCAGACCCCCCAGATACCTCGATCAATATATTATGATGTAACCCTTGCCATTCTGTCATTCAGGAGTTACTCTTCCTAGCAGGACAGTGACTAGACCCTCCCAATATTTCGATCAGCATGTATTGTGTCTTTTACTGCCACTCTGTTGTTCATGCGTTGTTTCATTGTTTTCCTTCCGCAGGGGAGGGGGATGTGTGGTATCCCCCATCATAATGCCCCCCCCCCGGCGGCTCCGCTTGTAATGGAGCTGCTCGCGGTGACATCACTTGGAATGTCACCGCGACCAGCGTTTCAAGGCGAGCGCCGGGAAGGAGAGTGCGAAAAGGTGAAAGCGGAGGCTGTGGCTGAGGTTGCAGTATATATGTTAACCTCAATAAATCCTTTTGGTTGAACTACGTGACGCCTCTCATCTTCTTTGGCTGTCATCACAGTCTCCCCAACACAGCATGATTTATCACCTCCGTATTCAATTTAAATACAGTTTGGAAATTAAGTACTTTTGTTCTCAAAATACACACATTATTTTATCAAATACTTGTTATTATTTTGGTTACAAAAAGACAATTTCATCAAACAAAAGTGAAAAGATCCATACAGCAGGTAAGTTTAATGTTACCTCCAGGATCACAAGTACAACCAGCTAGGCTGAGATTCAACTCGTAACTAATAATGCTTTGAATTTTAGCCCCAGGACATTCCGTTTCCATTGTCCCACAACATTCCATGCCCAAGACCCAGCACATCTTTCCCCTTAAAACCCAAACAAAACAAAGATTCTGAACCCTTAACTAAGAGCTGTAAGTTATATAACATATTCTTATAAGCTGAACACAACCTTACTTACTTAATCCACAACCAACAGGATAAGACAATGTTTACAATATTACACATAGTCACTTAGATTGACAGGTAGTCTTCTCTCCTTTGAAGTCCTCTGCCACCTAGCATGTAGGGCTACCATTGGTGATCCTTGGACCACAGAATTGTTTGTCGACATTACCTCCCTTCTCTGCTTAGATACTTTGTCCTTGTTTCACCACTTTCTATTCTCAAGTGTCACCATATGTTCTTTAACACGCAGTATTCTCTTTACATCAGAAAACTTAGAATGGTCTTTGGATATTATGTCAGGTAATTTAACACTGCCATAATCCCTGTATTTGAAATCCACTTGATGCCTCCCTATGCCAGCCTTCACTCTCACCTACCTCTTTTGTATATTCTCCCACTTGTCTCTCACTTCACTCTCTTCAGACACAGTCGACTCACTCATCTGGGGTGAACCAACTTAGTGGTTGTCCAACGACCCTTGATCAACGAGAAAGCAGATAAATCAGTGAAGGCATGAGAGAAAGTATGAATTGCCCACAACAAATCCTTAAGATTTTTTCTCCAATCCAACCTATTTGCCACTGACAGTTGAATATTATCCGTGTTGACTCGGTTACACCTTTCTACCAACACATGGCTCCTGGGATGATATATAGATGTGGTCACATGTTTAATGCCCCAGTGGGCCAAACACCTTTGAAACTCTTTGGAAACAAACTGCACCCCATTGTTCATTACTATCTCCATGGGAGCTTCTTCCCTCAAGAACAACAATTTCAAGAAATCCATGACCTCGTCCGAGCTAGCCGTTCTAACAAAGTCCACCTCAGGCCACTGTGTCCTTTAATCAACCAGTACAATATCATACCTGCAATGTTCTTCAAACACATACATTAGTCCAATGACAGCTTCAACCGGACTGGGAAAAGTAATATGGGTTTTATCACAAATCACACAAGCCACACGCTTCCTCACAAATCCTACCCTTGGCCTCAAGAACATCTCTCTGATACTCCTATTCATGGCTCTCAGGCTCACATGACCTTCCTGTGCCAGCCTCAATACTTTTTCTTTTATCACAGGGGTAACGACCAGTAAATCTGTCCTCCACAAAATGCCATGCCCAACATTTAATTCAGGGAACACATGCTTGAAGGCCATAATAGAATCACTCGTTCTTTTCTCTGGTCATCCCATACCTAACTAATTTATACCATCCTGCAAAACCTCATCTTCCCTAACAGCTACCTTCCATTCTTTTTCAGAAATATGTAACTGCTCACATCCTCACGTAAAAGCAACTGTATCCTTATCGTTGTTGTCTCGTACAGCGTCCTTTATTTTCAGGGGTAACCTGGCTAAGCAATCTGAGAAGACATTTTTCACACCAGGTATGTATTACAGACGGAACTCAAATTCCTGCAATCTGTAATGCCACTTGGGGATTCTGGATGTAGCCGTTTCCTTCCCCCTTGGGTGTGAACATACTGTAAGCGGTTTGTGATCCATCCGAATGGTAAAACAGTTCCCCACAGGTACTTCCTAAAGTAGTCAATGCCCCACCAAAGGGCCAATGCTTCACGTTCTATGACAGAGTAAGTACTCTTAGCCCCTCACAGAGGAAAAGTTAACCGCATATCTTTTCCTTCTCGCACCTGAAACAATACAGCACTCAATCCGTACTGACAATCATCTGTAACCACCACACATAGATCCCGCGTGTCAAATGGTTTT
This sequence comes from Lissotriton vulgaris, assembly GCF_964263255.1. NCBI lineage: Eukaryota > Metazoa > Chordata > Amphibia > Caudata > Salamandridae > Lissotriton > Lissotriton vulgaris. Next base: position 214,653,853 of record NC_141687.1, read on the forward strand.
AGGGGAATACCATTAACCAAATCACTCTTAATAGAATCAAACTTTTTACTCAGTTCCTCATTCCATACAAATATCTAATTTTTAGTCAACAGCGACCTACACTGATGAGTCCTCTCACTCCACTTAGGAATGAACGTGTATAAAACTCTAACATTCCGAAAATTACTGCAATTGATCCTGTTTTATGGTGCACAAAATTCCACAATGGCTGTCACCAAACTCCTTTACAGCTCTATTCCCTGGGTCAACAGTTTACAACCCAGATAGTCCACACAATCCACTGCAAATTTGCACTTGCTAGCTTGCAAAGTGACACCTTTCTCCCTTAAGAGTATCAACACAGTTTCTATTGATTTGCCATGAGAGACTACATATTGTCCAAATACCAGAATGTCATCCTGGAAGCACTGTACATTTGGACATATTTGTACATGGCCTCCGCCACCCTCTGAAAAACTGATGAGCCCATAGTCAAACTAAAAGGCATTTGTTTAAACCTACAGGCTCCACCATGGGTCATCACGGCGACTCCCCTGATGTAATATAATCTAGTGATAAGCTGACAACATATCTAATGCTGAAAATACTTTGGTTCCCTTAAGAAAATACAACATCTCAAAAATATCAGGCAAAGGATGTCTATCTATCCAGATTCTGTCATTCAAATCTCTTAAGTCAATACGCATCCTCAAGGACTCATTACTCTTTGTCGCCAACACCACTGGAGATAACTATTCCAAACTCTTGATGGGTTCAATGATAACTTATTGACACAAAGATTCCAACTCTGCTTTCAGCTCTTTCCTCATAGCAAGCCGTACACCTCTGAGCTTATGTACCACTGGACATGCACCCGATTTCAGTATATTCTGATGTGTAAAACCCTTCATCTTGCCTAGGTTATATCTAAAAACTTCAGGGAAAACCATTTCCCAAACACAATTGCCTGCACTCAACACAGACATGAACTCTTTTTGTTAACATCACTTGTTCGGGGTGATTGGTATCCAACATTTTTACTAAGTTCCTCTGTTCCAGCCAGCCCAACATACATGACCCATGCTTGGCTACATAAATAGTTCCAGATGTACGGCTTCCTTAAAAGCTTAAAGTGGCATAAAATTCTCCAAAACCATCAATGGGTTTACACCCATATACAACAGGTCTAAAATGTAATCGTTTAAGATTGGCATTCTTAAACCTTTACAGTCAAGAAAGAACCAGAATCTGCCATCATAGAAATGAGAATATTCAAAATATCAATTTGACAATAAGGTCTTGTAATGGAATACATGCCCACTTTTAACACTCCATCCATACTATCCTCACTTTTACCTAAGTACCTGTTACTCATGCCATCCATCATCATAACCGCATTCTCCTCATCTGACTGCACCAACTCTAAAGATTTGGTATCAATCATGAGAACATTCCTGGACTTTAGATTTACACACTTTGGCAAAAAGCCCCTTTTCTTGCATTTTGCACACAACTGGTCCACAGCTGGGCAGCAAGAAGTACTGCCTAGATGATTTCTGTGTAACATTCCAGATATTTAATTTTCCGCATCATTTCTTTTCCACTTCATCTTAGACATATTATCAGTCTGAATAGCATGTGCCTGTGCACTTATGGCCATTTAGTCCATACATAATGCTGTAGCCTCAGCACTCTAGCAATTTCAGTATCCTTTTTCCAACATCAAGTTTTTAGTTGTTCACTTTTCTTGAGCCTTTCTACTGTTGGTTTTCTCTAACTGTAGATCCCTTATTTCATCCTCAAATGTTTTATAATCACATGCAGATGCTAAAATCTTTAAATCACTGGTGACACTTTCTACAGATTGACCAGGTAACTGATGTCTCATATTCAACTTATGCCTCTCCTTTATAACATTTAGTTTTTTTTTTTAAATAGAAACACCAATGTCCAGCATCTTCAAATTGTATTCAGTACCTTATTTCATGGTGTTCGTGTCACTGTAGTACTGTGATATGCTCAATGTTTAATCCTTAACCCCTTCGATGCTCATGACGGAACGGTTCCGTCATGAGCATCGGTCGCGCTGTGCTCATGACGAACCGTTCCGTCATGACCACACCCATTAACATTGGCCCTCAGCACAGGAGGGGAAGATCTCAAGCAGTGATGGTGTTAATATTGGCACAGCCGAATAAGCTTTTTGTTTGTATCACCTAGATCCACTGTTATTTGATATGCAGATAGCCAGAATGGTGAAGCGCTGCCAACCGAGAACTGCCCTTTTTTCAAATAGTGGTGCTGTTGCGCTTACTGGTGTCGCTACGCAGATTCAGGCACATTCCATAGTTGAGACCGTGAGCCCAAATGAAAATGGCGTCCGATTTACTGACGTCACCATGAACATCCCATCGTACATAGGTAGTGGCAGACCGCACAGCAATGCGTTAATGCTACCACCACTCTAACACCACAAACCAACAAACAGCAGTGCGGTTGCCTTCCCAGGTCATCAACAGCCGCCGCGGAGGATCCCTCACACACTCGCCCTGCCAGTCAAACAGGAGTGTGTGAGCAACCTGCTAGGCTCAGAAGCCGCTTGTCACCACTGAAATGTCCACAAGAAAGCAAAGTCCAGACGACATTGGGCACTACTGCAGGTAAGTTTTTTATGTTTTCTTCAGGATTTTAAGTACAACCGGCAGGGCTGAGATTCAGCTCGTAACTGACAATACTTGTATCTCACCCCAGGACATTCTGTTTCCCTTGCCCCACAACATTCCATGACCAAGACCCAACACATCTTTCTCCTAAAAAACCAAAACAAAACAAAACAAATATAGAGTCCAACCCATAACAATGAGCTAAACGTTTTATAACATATTCCCATAAAATGAACACAATTTAACTAACTTAATCCACACCCACCAGGACAAGACAAGGTTTACAATGTTACACATAGTCAATTGCTTTGACAGGTGGTCTTCTCTCCTTTGAAGTTTTCAGCCATCTAGCATCAAACAGAAGTTTGTCATTTTGTGAAAACCCTATATTTGCTTGAAATACTATCTCTTTAAATAAAAATGTTCGGTCTCCAGCTCATTTTATTTGATGTATTTATATATGTATTGATTGCATATTCGATAAACAGAGTATCATAATGCAAAGCACAATATAATAATTAAGAAGCCTTGAGAAAAATTTAGACAAATGTAGTTAGAAAACTGCAGTCATCAAAATTGAATAGCAATATATCGATTTAGTAGGGTATAACTGTGATCATAATGGTTCTTGTGGATCAAAAGAATTACTGTCCTTATTCCAGAATTGCAAAATACGTCTCACTATACTTGTCTGATTAGTACGGCCTAGGAGAGGTAAAACATAGGTAGACTCATTTTTTCATTGAGTAAAAATTAAAGATAGGTTTTAAATAATGTTTTATATATGCAAATAAACCAGGTAGATGCATAGGAAATGAGGTAATGATTCCTTTCTTGACTCACAGATATGACAAGCTGCATTTAACACTACCATATTTGAAGCTTCCATCAGCCTTAACTCAAAATAGTGATACAAAACTGTAGCTACTGTTATTGTTGACTCTGGGACATTGGTACCATTAAATATCTTAGCGGGGCCAGGGAGGAATAAGTAGCTGCCAATATATGCCCAAATTTACTTCTAAAGGAAAAGCATACCCCTGGTTAAAGATATATTTTTATTTTAAATATAAACTCTTTCAAAGAAATCTTCTGTTATGGCCATGTCAGAGCCAACTCTCAGTTATGAAATGTTTTTTTACATGAAGTAAGACTGCATGTTTGGTTTAGTTAAAGCACTTAAGTAGGGAGCGAACACATAGAAGAACAACTGAGTCCCTGTCTACTTAAGTTGAAAAATAAAGAACAGACTTGTCACATAATTTATCAATGACAGATTAATAAAATTCAGGCTACTATTCCAGTGGAGTATTCTGTCTGATCCTAAAACTGCTCCTAACATGAGATGCCTGAAAATGGTCCAGTTCAGCATTTGTTTTACTGGTATATATATATATATATATATAAGACATAATAATAATAAAACACACGAGAAATCTTGCATTAAAAATCTTCAAAATGATTGAGTAGTTAACTGTGTTGTATTTTTAAACAAAACTTTTAACCTTAATATAAAAGTTGTGAGTTTGATTTTTTTAGAGAAGCATGTTGACATGTTAATGCCCACATAATCATACGTTTGAGTGCCCTCTTGTGCCCTGGATGGATAAAAATCAGTTTTGATTTGAAAAATAAACCCGCGAATCCAACCATCATTACCATGTTTGGATCATATGTCCTACTTGATGAAGGAACGGTTTTGGTGCATGAATGGTTCATAGATTCTAGAGACTTCCAGGCCAGGTCACTATCATTTGTCTGACCTGCAGGCCTTGTAATACCTCGATACACCTCATCAAAAGTACATCAAAAGTAGGAAATCGTGACCTCACTTTTGCTCTTCAAATCAACACAGTGGTAAAAGGTTATTACTTATGATAGCAGCAACTTGGGTAGGGCCTCTCTGCACTACTGGGAGCCCATGAGGGCCCATCCGCTGCTGTTGCCAAGCATTACAGATCGGTGACGAAGCCGTGTGGCGTCCGCTGCAAGTTGGGTATGGAACTCTACAGAGTGGTGTGCTGAGGGCAGCCCTCCTGCATTCCAAATTGAACAGGCAGTTGCGAAGTGCAGTGCTTGGTGTACCAGGCGCTGCCTGGACCAATTTCTGCCTTGTTTGTAGTCTGGACTCCGTGAGGCTCTAGACGGTGGTGAAAGAGGAGCTGCCACCCTACAAGTGCCTTAACGGCCCCTAGGTGCAAAGGGGCTCTACCTGCTTGACTCCGCGCTTGCCCCCCCGAAAGCAGCAAGATCAGTGAACTGGGAAACCTGCCAGGCTGGGAGGGAATATTTCCTCCCTGTGCAGGCGGTGGCGAGTACTGGAACCGCCCTTTGATATATCGGTCATATATACCTCGCTGCACCCTCACGATGGAAAGTGGGAAGGGGTCCAAGACACCTGTGCAAATTAAGCTTGCTAAATTTGCCTGGTCTAATTCAAAGGACAATAAAGACGCCACCTCTCAAGAGTGTGCAGACAGCCAACAATGTCCACCACTACTGAAGGAATTGACGCTCCAGGACATCATGGCGGCCATTGGAATAGTACGGACCTTCCTGGAGACTCGCATAGATTCGGTGAATATTGACGTGTCCCTCATCAGTGAGCCACCTGCAGGAACAAAAGGTTAAAATGGAGGCGTTACTCGATGACTATGAAGGTAGGGCCCGAAGGAATAGCATACGTATCCTGGGGGTCCTGGAGCGGGCGGAAGGTCCTGCGTCTGATCTGTTTGTCGAAAACCTAATTCTAAAGCAGCTGCAAGCCGCACTACTCTCAAACTATTTTTACATCGAGCGCGCACCAAGTCCCTGGGGGTAGACCTAAACCAGGGACCCCCGAGGCCGATTATAGCGCGAGTTTTCAATATCTGAGATCGGGACATCATACTCCAGACATCACGCTCTAACCTACCGCTCAATCCAGATGACAGTGTGATCTCCTTTTTTCCAGACTTCCCCACAAAGGTTCAAGCTCAACGTCGCAGCTTTATGGTGGTCAACTGGGCACTGAGAGATAAAGTACGCTATGCTTTTTCCAGCTTTTCCCAGCAAAACTCCGTATTGAATCCGAGGGCAAGGCATGGTTCTTCTCTTCCCCTGAAGACGTGTGGGACTGGCTAGAGGGTCGGCGTCGGGTAGAGAAGCCACAAAAAGACCGCAACGGAGGGCCTTGCTCTTCCAGACCGGGCAGCAACGCCATGCAGCGAGGTGACCCAGTTCAAAGGGAAACTAACCCCACAACGAGTGTCTAAACAAACGGCACCTGTGGGGCTTGCATGGACATAGTAGTAAATTGTATCTACCAGGCTGGGTACTGATTACGCGGAACCATACTGGGACATCGCCCTAGATTACAACAAGTGATTATTCTATCACTACAAAAGTAAGGCTCTGGAAGATTTCCAATCCATAGCTTTAATATCGCAGCTGATGATGGGGCCGGATTTTATCCCCGGTATTTATTGTAATATGAGCCCATCCTCACATATGGCGGGAGGGTTTGGCTGCAACTAAGCACCTCTTTAATAGAGGGTGGGGCGACAGGCATTCTGCCTTGTTGGGGAGTGGATAGTTTGAAATCCACTGGCAGGGGTTCAGGGAGGGGAGAAGAGTTTTTATGTTCTGAGTTTGGTTTTTAATCACAAAGCACAGACAGAAAGATTTAATTACCTCTGTTTTCATTTCAATTGCAAAGTATGCATTCATGTGATTCTCTTGCCGGAGTGTACTTGATTGCCCTTATATGTCTATCCACCTGGTTGTGGCAATGTCGGAAGAGGCGGTAGCCCTTCCTACAGTACTCGCAGGTTTTCACATTTTCCTTATGCAGGGCCTATGGCTGGGACTAAGGTAGAAACTTCACTGTCTATTCTAACGTGGAACGTAAAAGGGTTGGGGGACAAAAATAATGCGGGTTGTTTTGTAGTATCTAAAGAGAAAGGCCCAAGCTCTGGTTTTGTTGCAAGAAACACACACAGTGGGTAATAAGTGTAAGGCCCTCTCACGGTGGGGATACTAGCTTACTCCCACCGCACATGGGTGGATCCACAGGGGAGGTTTGCAGTTCTAGAAGCCAGTTGGGAGGGGAAACCGCTTAATGTGGTCTCAGTGTATCTTTCCCCTGCGTTGGGTAAAGAGGCGCTTACTGACTTAGGGAAAATTTTATTAGATCTCCCTATAAGCACACTTATACGGGGGGTTTAATATGACTATAAACGATCATACTGACAGACATCCCCAGCATCCTCTGATGCAGCCCAATGCCTAAATGAAAGCCTTTGGCGGGCCATGGGCATAGTAGACATATGGCGCACCTTGCACCCAGACCTGATTCACTACACCTACTACTCCAACGCCCACAAGAGCATGTCCTGCATTGACTATTTCCTCACCCATGTAGCAGATGCCGGACATTTTAGACACCGACGTGGTCTTCCAAGAGGCATTTTGGACCATTCTCCAGTGTTGATTGAGCTTACGTATTGCAATACAAGGCACCGCAACAAGCTTGTCCTCAACCCCTGGCTGCTTAAAATTCCAGACATCAAAGAGACCCTAATTATGCAGACAGGCCATTACTTTAATGAGAATGTTGCATCCGTAGAATAGGCACGGACAATATGGGAAGCCTATAATGCAGTTCTGAAAGGGCAAGCCCTATCGCTCAAAACATGATGTCAGGCAACAAAACCAGCAACTTTCTCATCTGGAGAATGAACTCCAGCGATTAGAGACACAAAATGCTTTCTTACCCAGTGAGGGTACGGAGCATCAATTAATTGTTAAACAGCTAGAATACAAAGCCCTGGCGGGGGAAAAGACAAGGGCCAGATTACTCCAATTGCAGCATTAGGTTTATGAAATGGGAGACCGGGCAGGGAAAATGTTGGCATGGCTGGAGAAGAGAGAGCAGGGAAGGGGCGCTGGGTTCCGCAACTGACCGTTGGCGGGACGTGACAAGTCTCAGATCTACAGGACATCGCGGAAGCATTCGGGGATCATTCAGAAAAGGTCTATACCCTCTCAACTCTGTATACAGCTGAGGACTCCCGGCAGCTGCTGGCTGACTTACGCCTACCCACCCTATCGGAGGTAGATTGGGACTTCATGGACGAAGATCTGAATGATGGTGAAATTTGCAAGGCCATACTTAGTATCCAGTCATGGAAGGCAATGGGGCCTAACAGGGTTCCTATAGAATTTTTAAGACCATGGCCTAACGGGTCGCTCCCCACCTGAAAAAGTGTATAACGAAAGCCTTGAGAAAGGGATTCTGCCGGAGATCCAGCGTCTGGCCTCTATTGTCATTCGGAAACCGGAGCCCGCTGACAGTTGCGGATCCTATTGCCAATCTTGTTAATTAACTTTGAGGCAAACGTACTGGCAAACTCCTGACTTCTCGCTTGGTGTCAATAATCCCTTTGGTGGTCCAAGCGGACCAATCCGGGTTCATACCGGGGAGGAACACTGCTCTAAACATTTGCCGCGTTAACAATGTCCTTGGGCGCCAAACCTTCATTGAGGAAGATGCAGTAGTACTCTTTTTGGATGCCTCTATGGCATTGGACTCTATAGAATGGCCTTATCTTTTCGAGGTGCTGAAACGCCTGGGGTTTTGCCCGAGATTTCTAGGGTGGATCAGACTTCTCTATAGGGACTTAAGGGGCCAGGTGAAAGTCAATACCCACACGTCTAGAGTGTTTCTGTTGGGTAGAGGCACCAGGCAGGGCTTCCTCTTATCCCCCCTGATCTTCTCCTTAGTTCTTGAGCCACTGGCAACCTGGGTGAGATGGGTCGTCTCCATTAGAGGGCTGAAATGGACGGAGGGACACGAAGATAGAATTTTGTTGTATAAAGATGATATTCTGGTAGATCTAGCGTCCCCATATGCTTCAATACACACCCTGTTGAACATTTTCATCAACTTTGACAAATATTAAGGATACGCCATGAATTGGACCAAATTGGTGCTATTTGTTCTTCGGGGTCCTGTCCCCAGGCTCCCTCGGGATTTGAGATTGAAATAGCTCTAGACGGATATTCAGATACTTAGGGGTTTATGACACCGGATCCCCAACTCTTCCATTATAAGAATCTGGCCGTCCCCTTAGAAAGATTACGTAGTGATGTCAAATACTGGAGATCATTGTCGCTATCCCTGCTGGGCAGAGCTTCTCTGTTTAAAATGCTGGCTCTCCTGCGATTCCTATATATCCTTCAAAATTGCCCCTACAAAGTTCCTGACTCATACTTTAAAAGTATTGAAGGTGAGGCTCGATTGCTCTTATGGGACAGGGGAGCGCCTTGTATAGCGCTACTGAAACTGACTAAAGGGTGGTATGATGTCGGGGATTGCTCTCCCAGACATCAGACTTTATTATTGGGCCTCACAGTTAGTGGCCATAAATCGCTGGCTGTACCTTTTCCCTGTAGACCCTGCATATATGCTAGATAGATATCAGATGGGAAGGGAAGGGAAGGGTGTCTAGGAGCTTTATATACAAAGGTTCGGAGGGGGAGATATGTGGGCCCTACCGTGCAGACGGTCGAAATTTGGCATCAGACAAATAAACACCTAGGTTGGACTGAGGTGTTGACCCAGGCCACGCCCTTATGGTCTACTTAGAAACTCGGGTTCCTGTGTTCTCAATCGGGCTTTGATAAATAGGACACAATTGGTATATCTAACATTGGCCATCTAGTGAAGAAGTGTAAAATCCTTACGGGTCAGACTCCCCCCTTTCCTCTCAGACCCCACACCTACCACCTGCAGAGTCCCCCAGGGCTCCTCCCTCAGCCCGACGCTCTTCAACGTCTACATGGCTCCACTTGCCCCCATCGTCAGAACCTACGGACTCAACATCGTGTCATACGCAGACGACACCCAGCTCATCCTCTCCCTATCCAACGAGCCCAACACCGCCAGACGCAACTTTTGAGAAGGCATGGAAGCCGTCGCCAAATGGATGAAAAACAGCTGCCTACAACTAAATACCAACAAAACAGAAGTACTCATCATGAGCCCAAACCCCGACGCCTGGAGCGACACCTGGTGGCCCACCGCCCTCGGAAACCCGCCAACCCCCACAGACCACGCACGCAACCTTGGAATCATCCTGGACTCCGAGCTCAAAATGGACCGCCAGATCAACTCTGTCTCATCTTCCTACTTCCACACCCTCCGCCTCCTTCGTAAGACCTTCAAATGGATCCCCCTCGAACACAGAAAGACAGTCACTCACGCCCTGGTCACCAGCAGACTCGACTACGGCAACGCACTCTACGCCGGAATAAACAAAAACCTCATCCGCAAGCTACAGAACATCCAGAAAGCCGCCGCAAGACTGGTCCTCAACCTGCCAAAACACTGCCACATCTCCCAGCACCTGCGCACACTCCACTGGCTCCCCGTCGAGGCGAGAATCCCCTTTAAGATGCTCACCCACGCACACAAGGCCCTCCACGGCACAGGACCAGCATACCTAAACAGCCGGCTCAAATTCCACGCACCCCAAAGGACCCTACGATCAGCCCAGCTCTCCTACGCCGAGGTCCCCCGCACCGGAAAGGCCAAATCGGGAGGCCGCTCCTTCTCCTTCCTCGCGGCCAAAGCATGGAACGCCCTTCCGCTCCACCTCAGACAGACAACATCGCTCCCCATCTTCGCAAGAAACCTCAAAACCTGGCTCTTCGACAGACCCCCTCCTTGATGGAATGGAACCTGCACCCTCCCCCCACCCCTAGCGCCTTGAGACCCTTACGGGTGAGTAGTTGCGCTTTAACAAACTCCTGATTGATTGATTGATTGATTGATTGATTGATTACATTTAATGAACTACAACAGAAATATAAATTGGCCCAAGGGGAATAATTCCACTATTTGCAAATCCGCCATGAACTCATGACAACACTTCCGGACCTAAATACCCTACAGGAATCGACCCCTGTGGAAGACCGGCTACTCTCTGAGCTCATGCCAAACAAAGCTATATCACTAACGTATCGGAAACTTTGTTATAATCTGCCAGATCCCTTTCAGACTTTGCAGGATAGGTGGCAGAAGAAGATGAGGACTGGCAGACAGCACTGATGTCTCTGAGGGAAGCAGATATCACACTCAGCTTTCGTTTATTGCTACTAAAAGTCCTTCATAGAACAAACCTCACAGGAGGTACCCTAGTGAAAATGGGAACCAGACAGAGTGCTCTCTGTCTGCGTGGCTGTCATCAAGAGGCAACCTTATTTCACACTATATGGGACTGTCCCCTCCTGCGTCACATATGGGAAGGGGCGACAATACAACTGCAGGATGCCACAGGGAAACAAATGAGACTCACACCATCGCTGGGGCTTCTCAATATCTGAGACACTACTGATCTTACAGGAATCGAACAGCAATTAGCCTCGCTCGGATACACACTGGTCAAGAGTGCGATAGCAATGAAATGGGGGGCAGCGGAACAACTGTCGATCAGGCACTAGGGTGCCCTTAAAAATGGGATAAAGAATGGGGAGGGTGGAACACACACACAGGAGGTTTATGTACATCTCCAACAGTCGTAATGGACATATCGAGGCGCAATAATCAGCTATTCGGATTGTTAGACAAACTGACTGTATAATGTTTTACCATGGAAACACAGTGCTATACTATTTATGAAAATTGTGCATACAAATGCTTTGTGAAGTTTGAAATTAATTTAAAAAAATATATATATAAAAAAAAGAATGGCCATCCTAATGCAAAGGGTGGCCACCTTTATGCCGTAGTCAACTTTAATCCAAGGAATAGCCACAATAATGCCAGGGATTTCCACTATTATCTCAAGAATCCCCCTTTGGCCAGGAAAAATCTTTTGCAAGCTGGCCCTTATGCCCAGAATGGTCTCCATTATGTTATGCTAACCATTAAGCAGTGGGAGGACGCTCCATTGCACCAAGAATGGCCACTATTATGCCATCTCTGGCCAGTGTACCAGAGATGGCCACTGTTGTGCCAGAAGCTACCACTAATATTTCCAGAGACGACCACCATTATACCAAGGATGAAGGCAATAAACATTTAACTATTTGACATCAATATACTTCTCTTGCTTATCATGTTATAAAACTTTTAAAAACCAGGAATGTATATTATCATCCAGCAAAGCAACCTTGTTGATTATATGAGATTTTTCAACTTGGAAGAGTGGTACTGCAGGCATTGCAGGCATGAACAAACATTTATACAGGGAGAGCTTGAAAATCTGAGTGTGTTGTACTAATGTGCATTATGTAGTGTGGTACCTTTATGATGTACAAACATTTTACTTCTTTCGCTGTGAAAGGGCCCCGGATTCTGAGAATGATTCCTATGAGGAGAGACGTGCCAGAGAGATCAACCAGCTTTATGGACCCAGGGGGTCCGCAAGCGCTTGTGATTTTGTGATTGATTTACACAATACAACGGCCAACATGGGATCCACAGTATTAATCTTCACACCAGATGATCACCTAGCCATGCACCTTTGCAACTATTTACAGGTATGCATGTACATACGAGGTTGCCATTTTCTCTACATATCCTTTCCTGCAATTGCAGTATTTTGTGTAGTCTGTATAATTTGTGGGATGGTAAAACTTACATGTTTGTTTCTTAAGATGATATTCCAGTTCATCACGTTTTCATTTGGTGTACTTGATGGATTTTTGTTCTCCACTTTACCTCAGGAAGATAGTGTCAACTGCACCATGTTTTACATAAGAAGATCATTACTTTACAGCTTGGCGTAGTGTATTCCAGTCAGTGACATAGGGATAAGATGTATATGGTATTGTTTTTTTTATGGGGGGTCCTCCAATCTTTTTAGGACATTCACTTTAATCTTCTTGTTTTACGGTGTTCACGTCTTCTCTTAATTTAATGATGGCATGTAGTATTCAACTTACATGACATAGTTGGAGGAAACACTCCCAAAACCTCCTTCAGTGGTTGGTCTTAAAGAGATTGAAATGGGTCCCTATAGGTAATATTGATGTGCAGTTTTTCTCAGAAAACCTTTATAGGTTCTCACGTTTTACACTTTCTTAGTGTTTTGTTCTCACCTCATGTTATTTTCTGTTTGGTGAATCAGTACACTTCCACCTCACACACGCATTGCATATAGAAACCATTTTTTTATTTTTATTTGCAGCAGTCTTTTTTATGTTTTAATCAAGACTCGTATACATTTTGCTTCCCTATTGTTCTTTTGTCTCTGTATCTTTCCTATTGACTTTATATTTGTTTATTTCCAGTTTTTAACCAATTTATGAATTAATTTTCCCATTGCTTGCTCATCAGTTTGGAATCCACTGTTTATCTTGTGTTATGTTATGTTAAGTTATGTTAAATGAACTTTTTTGAGCGCACTAACACCTTTAGGTTCCTTGGCGCTATACAGAGAGAGCAGGGAGAAGAGACAGGAAATAACATAACAATGGTGACCAGCTAGTTATAAGCTTCAGTGAAGAGATACGTTTTGAGGGAGGATCTAAACCTGGAGTAAGGAGAAGACAACCTAAGAGAAAGGGGTACGGAATTCCAAAACGACGGGGCTAAAAATGAAAACCTAAGGCCACCGTGTTTCTTCCGCTTGAATCTGGGAATAGATAGCAGGGCCATTTGAGATGACCGAAGGGTGCGGGGAGGGACATATGGGTGAAGTAGGGAGGAGATAAAAAGGGGGCTATGGCCTGTAAGGGATTTGGAAATGATACAACCAAGCTTAAATTTGCAGCGGGCAGAAACCGGCAGCCAGTGGAGACTTTTTAGGAGGGGGCGGGCATGTTGATCACTTGGTTGGTGGTGGATCAGGCGGGCAGCCTGATTTTGGATCAACTGAAGTTTCCTAAGTTGATATGTAGGAATGCCTACGTAAAGTGCGTTTGCGTAGTCAAGTCTAGACATGACTAACGCAAGCAGGGCCAAAATAAGGGCGTCGGTGGTAAGTAGGCGAGAGATTTTGCGTATTTTCCTGAGTTGGAAATGGCTTGAGGAAACTACGGCGCTTATCTGGGGCGTCATAGAAAGATCGTTGCTTATGACGACTCTCAGGCTTTTAGCTGAGTTGACAGGACAGGGGGGGCTGCCGAGACTAGGGGGCCAAAAGGAAGAATGCCAGGGATTGGAGGATCCCCCGACAAGAACCAGCTCGGTCTTGTCGGGGTTGAGCTTCAGATGGCTTGAGCCCATCCAATCGCTGATGAAACAGAGGGTGTTTTGAAAAGTGGTAATAGATTCGTCCCCAGAGTCGATGGTGAAAACCAATTGAATGTCATCCGCGTAATTAAACGCGGATACATTGAATCTGCGGAGGGAGCGGATTAACCGGGCCAGGTATAGATTAAAAAGGAGAGGGGATAAAGAGGAGCCCTGTGGGACACCGCAAGTCAACTCGACATGAGTAGCAGAAAACTGGGACAGCCTGACAGCTTGATGGCGTTGGGTCAGGAAGGAGCGGACCCAGTCCAGGGCGGTACCCTGGATGCCAGCCTCTCCGACACGGTCGACCAAAATATCATGGTCGACCGTGTCGAAGGCGGCCGACAGATCCAGGAGGACCAGAGCCTGACAGGTGTTGGAGTCGGCTCCCCTGCGCAATTCGTCCATCATAGAAAGGATGACTGCTTCTGTGGAATGCGCAGGCCTAAACCCAGCCTGCTGGGGGTCCAGCACACACGAGTCTTCCACAAAAGAGGTGAGGGTTTGAGTAACATGCGACTCCAGGACTTTGCTGAGGAAGGGAAGGAGGGAAATAGGGCGATAGTTGCTCATGATGGATGGATCTGCCGAAGGTTTTTTCAGTATGGCAACCACCTCGGCCCGTTTAAAGGATCCCGGAACCACTCCCGTAGTCAGAGAGTTGTTCAAAAGGGCTAGGGGGGAGCCGGGCAGGAAGTAAAAGCTTCCCGGAGGACCGAGGGAGGGCAACAGTCGCTAGGGGAACCAGAGGAGACTTTAAGCAGAAGTGGGGGGAGATTATCTTTAGAAATGAGGGGAATCTGGGTTAGGGTGTGAGTGTTGGAGTGGCAGGGGACGCTTGGAGGAAGAGGAATGGATAAGGCGTGAGCCGAGATGCTAGTTTTAATCTTGGTGATCTTGTCCACGAAGAATTGGTTTAGGGAATCACACAGGGACTGGGATGGGAGGGGAGCAATGGTGACTCTCGCCGGGTTGGACAGTTCCTCGACAATAGAAAATATATCTTTGGACTTGTTGGAGGAGTCCAGGATTTTGTTAGAGAAGTAACTGGATTTGGCCCGGGCTATAGCAGACTTATACTTTCTCAGCTGAGAGGAAAAAATCGCTTTTGTCTCGGGGGCATATCCCCGGCGCCAGCGCCTTTCGGCCTGTCGAAGACCAAGTTTTAGTACTTTAAGGTCCTCAGTGAACCACCTGTGGGCGTTGTGACTGCGCCTCGTCTTGACTGGTTTTAAAGGTGCCACCGAGTCAGCGGCGGAGGTTAGCCATTGGTTGAGATTCTTGGACTGAGAGTCGATAGGAATAGTGGGTCCCATGGTGGGAGGGGCAGATGAGCTCAAAAGGGAGGTAAATTTGTTAAGGTCGGCCTTATTCCAATTACGTGCCAGGAAATTGGATCTGTTCAAACATGCTAAAAGGCTTTGTCAATGCCAGTAAGTCTTAACATTTACATATTCAGATACAGGCTGGCACATGCACTGTATCCAAGCGTTACATTAAAGCCATATCTATTGGTTAACCCAGTGCTTGTCTTCCATACGACATATTTGTTGGTGGATAACAAGAAGGAGGAGGGTAAAAGGTGCACATGCCCTGATTGGGTCACCCTCAAGGGACTACCTGGATGTCTCAGTTTCTTGTTTGTGTCTTTCAGTCCATGCCACTCTGATACCTTCTTTCATTTCTTGGCTTTTAATACCAATTCGAAAAGGCTGCCATTGTTCTGGCTTGATGTATGCTTAGAATCTTTCAGTCATTTATGGAGACTATTCAGGCTCTTTGTCCGTGGTACCTTGTTCCAGCAAGTACTTCTGATCTTCACTGCTACTGCACTTAACCCAGTCTTCACTATGTCTGTGTGTGCTTTTACTATACTTCTGGTACTTCGCATGGGCGAGAGTTCCTTTTTCTGGGGCTTTCTCTAGTCTTGATTGATCTGCCTCTATTTTTAGGTCTCTCCTGGTGTTAGCAGTGTGCATGCGCTGCTCTCGCCATGCGAGGGCCTTTTGGAATCGATACGGTTTCAGAAGGGTGCTTTAAGCCACGCCCTTCTTTCAAATTGGTTTGCGTCATCGTTTATGTTAAATGATGTCATGTGATTGGCGATTGGGCTTTTTGGTTATCGCCTTGTCCGATTTTAAGACTGCCCATTTCGACTGGTTGAGGCCATGTTTGTTTCTGTGACGTAGGGGGGTGTGCTCCTAGCGTGTTGTGCAACAAAGAGGTGTACAGCTGATTGCCCATAGCACTGTGCGCGCACAGCAGCCTCCGGGACGTGCTGCTGCAGATCTCTAGTGAGTGGCAGCTGTGGGTGCTCTCTGCGGACTCCTGTCTCTGGTCATAATTTGGCTTCCTGCCCGTGCCACTGCGCGCGCACAGAAGCCTCCAGGACGTGCTGCTGCAGATCTCTAGTGAGTGGCTGCTGTGGGTGCTCTCTGCGGACTCCTGTCTCTGGTCATAATTTGGCTTTCGTCCCTGCCGCGGCTCGCGCACAGTAGCCTCCGGGACGTGCTGCTGGAGATATTGGGTGAATGGCAACCGTGGGCACTCTCTGCCGACCCATGTCTCTTGTCACAATTTATACATTTACAGCATCTTGATCGTTAGCAGCTCAGTGTGGAAGTCACTGCTATCTGTATACACACAAACGCTCACATCCATAAACTGTTACATGCTTTCTGTGTCTTTATTGGTGAGCCCCACTAAGAAGCAGATGGGCTCTTTGCATACTCCCTGACAAGTGATTTTAAAAATGTAAGACAAATTACAAACTAATGTAGAGTATTTGAGTTTCACATGATTGTAAAGTAGGGAATGTTTTAGTTTTCTGTGTATTGTTAAATACTTAATAGACTTGTATAGTGAGTGAATGGAAACTTGTAAGCTGCTCTGTTTAAACCGAGATGCAGCTTTGAAAATCCACAAAGCTGTTCGGCTCGTCCTAAGTTTGCTGAAGCATTTTTGTGACTCATACGCAGTTGCTGTCTAGTGTGTCAAGTATTTCTATCCCCACTAGGAGCACCAGTGCAGCCAAACTGCAGGAACCAATGATCTGTCCCGCCTTTAAAAATGAGCAAAAGAAAGCACTTGCTTCTTGGTGGCCACATTTTCTAGAACAACCCTCCCTTCTATTAAAGGGGTGCATGCTCCCTGCCTGAGCAGTAATAGTAGCTACAGAAAGGGACTTTGGCCAGCCGAAGAGAGCACTACCAGGAAACTGAGGTGCTGTGTACATTGAGGCGCTGTGTACACTGAGGCACACAGAGGTGCTCTTCTCTTCTTGAGGCACGCTCTACGCTCCATGAAGCACACTCTACACTCCTTGGGGCGCGCTCTACACTCCTTGAGGCGCGCTGCACACCGAGGCACACTGTAAACGTATTTTAAGTCCGTTACGTGATTTTTTATTTTTTATTCTGCCTCGCGATTTTCAAATAGATGTGTCGGCGTGATCGTGTTCTGCTGCAGGCATTGTTTAGCAGAGTCCGCCCTGGATATCGTGCAGTTGGCTGTCCCTTGCCAACTTTGAGAATCGCGCATCCACTTTACTGTAGACCAGTTTGTGAATTGTGAACAATGCGGGCCAGTTCTCAGCGACATTGGAGAAAAGTGCTGGATGTGTACATTAACATTTCGCCAGCAGTAGACAAGACCACACCGGTTTTCATTGAAGGTAAATTATGCTGCTGGCTCCATTGCATTGATCCTGTGACCCTTGGGCAGTATTACCATTTCTGCTCCTAATGGAGTTGTTTGCTGCACAAATGCCTTTAACACCATTGGAAGCGTTAGTGCAAAAACTCAAGAGCAAGAAACATAACGTACACTGATCAGTGACATGTTTTTAAGGGTTAGTGTTAGGGAGGGATTCACGATAGAAAAAGGCAACAAAGGGAGGACTCCCTGTGGCCCTGCCTGTAAGTGCACTGTGGACCCAATATGGCTTCCTTAATATATACAGCAGGAACAGGATTCCTGGATGGCCTCTGCTACCTACAATAGGGAGGAGAGGTATTTACTGTGGCATTGGTATGAAATACTAAGGTGCGGTCCTCATAATGATGCAATAAGCTTCTTACTCATCTGTACAAAATCTCGGACGTGCACTGTCTCCTATAATAATTATTGTAATATGCTTAATCTAAGAATATTATGTATGAAATATTTGTCTCATATGTTCATGTACTTCTAATATCTTTTAACACAATTCCTTTGACTGTGGAATGAAACGCTTAAATGAGAGAGAAAAAATGTGAGAACATTGAGATTGTCATGCCCGCATACTTCATGTTTATTGGTCTATCAACACATTATTGTAAATGGTGTGGTTGCAGCATAAAAAAGCTTGGAATCAGTTTACTTCAAAACAAATGTCGAAATCATGGCATGTCTTGCCTATTTCTGCATACACAGGAACAGTTATTTTGCAATTGCTAATGTTCTATGATGAAAGTGCACCCATGCTGAACAGTGGTGCTACCCCAGTGTGGTGTTGGGCATGAAAATCACACATGGTGGAGAACCTGACCTTACGGGCCAGGCGGCGCAGGGCACGCCTAAGATCTCCGGGTTCACCTGCTTTGGCAGACAGAGACACGTGACACTCTGTTCGGCGTGGAAAAGCAGATTTATTAGCTGCAGCTAAGCACAGTGGTCCTGTAAGTACACCAACGGGTATGTTATCAGGAGACTGCCACTTCATTCCGTGGCACGCAGACTATTATAGTACACAAGTTTACAATGCCAACTCCCAAAACAAACAAAACTGACGAATAGAAATAGTTCGAAAACAAGTCATCGAATGTCTAAAACACACCCTCCTTTCAGACCCTGTGTGCTCTCCTCCCTCCAGGTTAATCAACACTAGTGCTCGTAATTCAATTTTGCAGGTGATAGAACATGTTGAATGCTTTAAAGGATAGTCTATGTAACAAGAGAACACACGAAGAGAATAGCGAAGGCCAGTTAAACAAGATAAAGTCAAGAAGAATGGTGGGACCCAAACAGTGGAGTAGGACATGGATTAATCAGTCTAGACATGGATTTACAAAATCTCGGGAGACCCTGACATCAGTTTCATAAACATAGGCAGAAGTTATTCTTAAACGGGAAGGACACGTAGCAGCTGCAAAAGCAAAAACATTGCGTTCACCACGTCCGCCGTGCTGCCTGAGTGAGGCAACACAAAATGGTGGCTGGATACGAAGCGAAGTCGAAAACCACGTAACCTCAAAGGTAGAGGGTTGATTCTTGAGTGTGCACTTTACCTGTATAAAAGGCCCCCTAATAATGCTTCAGAATTAAGCAGTGTCATCTCCCCCACGACCCTTCAAACTTGAGTGTGTTTGAGGCTCCTCAGAGCACTTCCTCTGCAGGCAGCTCAAGCTGAAAAACAATGCTATCTGTGGGGTTCTCGGAGGCCTGCACCTTGATGAGAGCGGTAAAGGTGAACGAGCTGCCACCTCACATTTCCTGGTGGAAATTGTGCCATTTAAGCAACGCTTCTTAGGAGATGAGAGGCCGTGCTTTCTGAAAGCAAGGCTAATGTGCTACATAGCTAAATACACATAAGGTCCCAAAGGCAAGACCAATTGTATTGCAAATGCTTGTTCCTTACTGCAAACTTATTCACAATCAGGTACACATTTAAGTGTCTACCTGACTTGTGCCACAGCTGTGGAGGGATGGGTGGAAGGGTAAGATGTTTTTCATGGATGGAGGTAGAAAGCACATTTACGCATGTCCACTGAGTCCCTTTCATTTGGAGACACAGGCGATCACAGCCTTTTGGGGCTCACCCGGACTCTGGGCGGCTAGATAAGTGTACCTCTTTTTTTCACACATTCATTCCCCAGGGTCTGTACTACTGGTCCTAGACACTTTGTCCACCTCTTCTGTACCTGTAGCCTCCTGCTCTTGTTCCGTGAATTTCATACACATGTCATAGCTAGCTCCTAGTATCTCGGGACTCCTCCATACCTGTCCAAACTGGTTTATACCGTTCTCACCTGCACAGACAACAATATTTCAGTTTCAAGCACAAAATACCCCCACATAGTCAATAAACACAATCGGAATTTACATTTCATAATACTGTCCGACTTGATTAGTGAGTTAAAACTGCCACGTTCTCCGCCCAAGCTTCCGATGCACAATCCTCAGTCTTAACTTTTGATGCTTGAGGATGTCGAGTGGAGTCCAATGTGACCTGGATCACTGCCTACATCCGGTCACGTGCAGGCACTTCATTTGTAATCAAAACCAGCATTTGCAATGCAATCAGTCTCGCCTTATATGTATATAGCTGTGCAGCACATTGGCCTGGGTGCTGAAACATCTACTGTTCTTTAACATGGAGGGAAAGTAAGCACCACACTGCGTGACGCGCCAGTTATGGGAACTCATGGAGAGAAATATTGCCTTAAATGGTGTATTCCAAAGTTCTATTAATATAAAATCAGGGCCTTCGGTGGTCACATCACTGAAAATACAAGATTTTAAAAAATATTGTTTACGAGTCCTCGTGGAAGACAATTTCTATGGACTGGAATCTAGAGAATGCTAAAGTGATTCTGGTATTTTGCTGTCCATTCCTGGGGTTCCATTGCGTGCTCTATGATCTATTGCCGCGCGAAGTTCCTCCAACGTTAGCGGTTTGTCTAGTGTATGGCGCTGTATGGGGTCAAGCCTTGGGAGTAGAATTCTGACAAAATACTCCTGCAGTGAAGGGTCCTCACGTCTCTTTGTACAGTGAGCATTATTTGTCTAGGAAGATGTGATTGATGTCATCCTGTGTATTAGGTATGACACAAATCTGCATAATGTGAAACTTCAAGAGCTTTTGTGATTTTTATTTAATGCAAAATTTGGGGAATTTGATGGTGTAATTTAATTTTCGCTCAGGCCTAATTTTGTGTACGAAGAACATGTATCAACTTGCTTACAAGTCACACAGCCTGCACATCATGTTATTTGGTTATTGATACTGTGAAAGCAAAGTTCTTTAGCTGCTGGGGCATATCCCTTATGAAGCTATCTGCTCAAGAACCCATCGCTGTCCTCTTTTGTGTTATTCTGCTCTCCATCAACATAGTCTCAGTATTCTGTTTCTGCCATCTCTTCTTCCTCCCTCTGCAGATCCACTGTGTAGACAGCTCAAGCCCCTGTCGTGTCATCATTGTGCGTGAGATGACAAGAGAGCCCAGTTCTTTGTTGACTATTTGGAAACATGGCATTGGTAAGAAAATCTGTCCTGCCTGGTAGGGTACCAGCATTGGCACTGTCTCAGGAGTGACCAGTGTGACTGGAAGAAGTGTAAAGTCATGGTTTCTGGTCCGTACTGGCAATGCATTACGATTACAGTGGTTTTGAAAAATGACTGCATTACTGAATGAGTAAGTACATCAAATAAGCCAAATCCAAACTCCAGGGTGTGGGAGAATTTTTGAGAATGTACATGCAAGTGTGTATCTATTTATATGTCTGTGGTCTGCCCTAAGCAAGCGTTAGCACTAAAGGTGTACAGAAAAGCAGAGCCCGATAAGAGAACTTCAGTCTTCGAAATCTGTCACTCACCGGCCAGGTCGGTGAGAAAATCCGTCATGTGGAACGGGTTAGTGGTGTAAACAGGGCGGGGCGTAAGAGGGTGGACACGGCGCCCCTCTTGGATAGGAAACAGCCCAGGGCAGGGGCGGCCTTAGGCATGTGCAAGCTGTGCACCTGCACAGGGCCACCAAACCCCAGGGGTCGCCACGCCAATATATATCCTTAATATAATAATCCTCTGAGGATGGATACATATTTACGTGGCGGCCCCTGGCAGGGATTTGGCGGCCTCGGCTCTGTTCCACTTCCAAACACCCTGACACCCCCTTCACTGGCCTCTGCGATCCGCCCCGCCTGGACCCCCTCTTCCGGGGCCCCCTACCTACACTCCCTGCCCAGGGCCGCCATGAGCCTAGAGCCGCCCCTGGCCCAGGGCATGTTTAAATGCATATTTAACGCTCAATCACTGCCTGTCTGCACTGCACAGGAATGTGCGTGTTGATTAACACAGACAAATGACCTATTGGTACCCCACACCTTCATATCAGGGCCCTCTTCAGATACGGGATTGCAACATCACACTGCAATCAGCACCTTGAACTTTGGCACTCAGGATAGGTGAAGTTGGGACACTATTCTGAGTATGCTCCACAAGTGGCATCTATTTCAGAAGGACTGAAGCTTTAATGATAAGCGAAAGCAAAGGCGTTCATTAACTCTTGGTCAGGCATTCTCCCAGGTGAGGGATCAGGCCAGCCTGCCCATAGCTACCAAGGTTTCGTATAGCTATATGTGGCATTTTCATAATTTCATCGTAATTATGACTCAGCCGTCGCAATCAATTGCACAAGTTTTAAGATCGTCTTAGAGTCTCTCGGTCTAATTTCTAACATTTATATGTTTCCCTCATTCTTCATTGCTTGATTTTTTTTTTTGCTCGCAATAAAGTGCCACTCATACATTTTGAAAATGTCACATATCAATCTGAAACCTTGGCAGTTATGACAACAACTTAAATAGAAACCAGAGACAGTCCAATAAAAAGATGCCAAGCTTTCCTAATAACTCCTGTTAGACAAGTTAATGAAGTCTAGTAAATTCTTGACTTTTTGAGAAAGTAATCAGCATATCTTCACAATTCCAATGGTAGGTTTACTACGCTCAGAATCCGGTATTTGTTTCTTGAATCTTAACCTTGTCTTCTGTAAATCCACTCTTTGGTAGCCATTCTCTTGACACTAATCTTCTGGCTTAGTTTTGAATTAAGCCAACAAGAAGTCATTTAAAATGGGCCTGTAGAAGCACTGGCTCTTTTGTGGCCAGACCCTCGCTACCCAATTATGGTGCTCTCTCTAAATTCCTGGGCCAAGTAGGTGCTGTAGGAGCTCCACATCTTCTCAAATTCTGTTTTTATGCCATCCAGGATGATGAAGATTGTTTTCCATTCCCAGAAGCTCCCACAAGCTGCTTACCCAGGCATTGTAATTTGGGACAGCATCTGTTCCCCAAAGGACAGTGATCGCTTGCTTAATGAAGCTTAAAGCAGGTGTTCTTGCCCTACCTTTCCTGGATAATGGTGGTATGTGTTTTAGGGAGGCTGTGTGCAGGGAATTGGGTATGACTGGGTGAAGATTAATTTACATTAGTTAGATATTCCTTCCAGTACTGTTTTAGATTGGGGCATCGCCACAGCAGGTAAGTCAGGGTGCCATTCAACCTCCACTTTCACCTGTAGGCAGGCAATTTTCTATGTTTCCAATAGCGATGCAGGATGGGGTGCAGCAGCATTGATTGGGGCAGCGCGGGATCTGTAAAACATGCTGGCCCAATCTTGCTCAGAGAGGATGCACTTCTCAGCCAACCTCAGACTCAAACAACTGGTCAACACCCCCACCCACTACGCCGGCCACACGCTTGATCCCGTCTTCTCATCCAGCAAGCACATCACCTTCAGCCACTCCACCGGACTCCACTGGACCGACCACAGCTGCGTCCACTTCAGCTTCAGAAGAACCACGACTCACCACCACCCGCAACAGGCTCCCCACAGAAGCTGGAGCAAGATCACCGCCGAGCAGCTCACCACCTCCCTCAGCCAGAACCCACCCGCCAGCACAACGGACCCCAACGAAGCAGCCCGCAACTTCACGCAGTGGCTGACCGCCTGCGCTGACGACCTTGCACCACTGAAGACCCAGAAGCAAGAAGGCATCCTGGTTCACCAACGAACTCAAGGACTCCAAGAAGACCTGCCGCACCCTCGAGAAAGCCTGGCTCCGCGACCAGACCACTGACAACAGGACCGCCCTCAAACGCTCCACCAGCAAGCACCACCAGCTCATCCGCACCACCAAGAAGAAATCACTGAAGGAACGACTGGACAACAACGCCCACGACAGCAAGGAACTCTTCAGCATCGTCAAGGAGTTCTCCAACCCCAGCACCGGCAACAACGACATCACTCCGTCTCAAGATCTCTGCGACTCCCTCGCCACGTTCTTCCACCGCAAGATCGCTGACATCCACAACAGCTTCGGCGAACCACCCACGCACCCAACCATCGAACCAACGCCCCCCACCACCACCACCCTACGCACCTCGACCACGGTGACCACCGAAGACACAGCCCGCGCAATGAACACCATCCACTCCAAATCTCCAACCGACCCCCTGCCCCCACCACGTCTTCAACAAGGCCGACTCCACCAATCGCACCCCAACTCCGGAACATCATCTACACCTCCTTCAACACCGCCACCTTCCCGGAGAGCTGGAAGCATGCCGAGCTCAGCGCCAAACTGAAGAAACCCACAGCGGACTCCACCGACCTCAAAAACTTCCGCCCCATCTCGCTCCTCCCTTTTCCTGCTAAGGTCATCTAGAAGATCGTCAACAGACAGCTTGCCGCCTTCCTCGAGACGAACGGATCCCACGACCCCTCGCAGTCCGGTTTCAGAGCCAACCACAGCACCGAGACCGCCCTCATCGCAGCCACCGACGACATCCGAGCCCTGCTCGACAACGGGGAAACAGCGGCACTCATCCTCCTGGACCTCTCTGCAGCGTTCGACACTGTCTGCCATCGCATCCTAGTTCGACGCCTCAGCAACATCGGCATCCAAGAGAAGGCACTGGAGTGGACCATGTCGTTCCTCGCCGGAAGAACACAGAGTCCGCCTCCCCCCGTTTCGATCCGAGGCCATCGAAGTCATCTGCGGCGTACCACAAGGATCATCACTCAGCCCCACCCTCTTTAACGTCTACATGAGCCCCCTCGCAACCACCGCACGCCAACACAACCTCAACATCATCTCCTACGCCGACGACACCCAGCTGATCCTCTCCCTCACCAGAGACCCCGACACCGCCAGAACCAGCCTACACGAAGGGATGAAAGACGTCGCCGGGTGGATGAAGAACAGCCGCCTGAAACTGAACTCAGACAAGACGAAAGTCCTCATCCTGGGACCATCGCCCTCCGCCTGGGACGACTCCTGGTGGCCCCCCGCCCTGGGCACCACTCCCAAGCCAACAGACCACGCACGCAACCTGGGCTTCAACCTGGACTCCTCACTCTCGATGACCAGACAAGTCAACGCCGTCTCCTCTTCATGCTTTCACACTCTACGCATTCTTCGCAAGATCTTCCGATGGATCCCGACTGAAACCAGGAAGACGGTCACCCAGGCACTCGTCACCAGCCGACTGGACTACGGAAACGCCCTATTTGCCGGAACCACATCCAAGCTACAGAAAAGACTCCAACGTATCCAGAACGCCTCCGCCCGACTCATCCTGGACATCCCCCGACGCAGCCACATCTCCGGACACCTGAGAGACCTGCACTGGCTCCCCGTCAACAAGAGGATCACGTTCCGGCTCCTCACCCACGCACACAAGTCTCTCCACAACCTGGGCCCCAAATACCTCAACGACCGCCTGACCTTCTATACGCCCACCCGCCAGCTACGGTCTACTAGCCTCGCCCTCGTCGCTGTACTACGCATCCAGAGAGCCACCGCCGGAGGCAGATCCTTCTCCTACCTGGCGGCCAAGACATGGAACTCCCTCCCCATCCACCTTCGGCTGACCCAGGACCATCTCGCCTTCAGAAGACAACTCAAGACCTGGCTGTTCGAGCAGTAGCGGACCCTTTCCCCAAGCGCCTTGAGACCCCTCTGGTGAGTAGTGTGCTATACAAGTGCTATGATTGATTGATTGATTGATAGTTCAGCCTCCCTCCTCCTTTGTGGTGAGGTTTTCCTGGTGTGCATTGAGGGTCAGAGAAATGTATAAATGTCAGATAGTATGTGTTTATTGATTTTGTTTCCCGGTAGCCCATTTTTCAAAGGGAGTAAGTGGCCTTCTGGTGTGGGGCTTAATAGAAATGTGGATTACCCAATGCCTGATTTATAAGTATCTCCGTCTCTCTCTCATGGATTCCAATGTTAGTCTTCAGGTGTTTGAAATATTGGATTCGTTCAGCATTGTAGAAGTTCCCTATCTCTTGCTGGTTACTTTCTGCAACTCTGAGTAAGTATTCCTGGCTAGGGCAGCAGAGAGCTCCAAGCAGCCTATTATAGGAGTCAGTGGGAATGACATAGATGAGAGCCGTCTAGTGTGGTTCTATGAACCAGAGAGGTATGAACGCCCTATGGCCTGTATTTTCTGGCCAGCAAGGAAAGCAACCAGATGTGTATGCTTTCTATATGTTAATCTGTGAGGCATCAGTGTTTCTCTGAGCCAGTCCTCTTCCATTCCACACTACATCTGATTTGGACTGCTAGCTAGTAGTTCATGAGATTAGAAATCCCAAGTCTTTCTCCTCTACTGGTAGGTAGGTAGGCATGCTTCTTTGCTGTTCAGGGCTTTTTTTTACCCTCCAATGTGAAATTTTCTGTTCATTTGTAGGGTTTATCTTGCAGCGTAATTTTAATAACTGCAATTCTGTCCAACCAGGACAGACCGCTCAGTTGCCACGACTGCAAGTCCTTTTGAGTGGTTAATAGTAATTCAGAGTAGGTTTGGGTAGCTGGTCTGTCGGTGGTAGATCCTAGTAACTGCACGTGTTTTTTGGCTCAACTGATTGGAAAGATTCTTTGTAGAGAAACCGGAGTGAGGCTCAGTACCTGTGGTTTATGGGTATTTATCTTGAAGCCGGTCACCCGGCTGAATGCTTCAGGGTCACTCAGCAGGGCGGGAAAAGATCGAGAGGCACTGACATTGCCACTAATGCATCAACAGCATAGAGTGTCAGTTTATGTTCATAGCTTCCAATTTGTCTTGAAATCTCTTCAAAGAAAAACAAATTGTAATGTTCCAGCCCAATGCTTGATGGCAGGAGTTTGCAGAGTACGTGAATCTACAGCACTACAAACAGATGCTTACTGGATAGGTAACACACTCCTTTCATGACTTTTGGATTCCTTCGGAAGGAGTTTTTGAGCTTCATTGAACTTTTGAAGATTCAATTCCTTAATTTCTGTGTTTCTGTTTGAATTCCTAGAAGTAAAACCTCCTATCTGTTCCTTGAACCTTGGTGCAAATGCTTAAGAACTATAAAGGAGAGTTTGGTGGTGTCGAATTAACGCTGAACAATTTCTGCATATTTTTCTTACAACATCTCTCAATGTTTCTATTCTGTTTCATGCATAGCGCTGGAAGTGGGACCTCAGCCACAAGGTGTGGTGAAAGCCGACATCCTCAATCGCATGAGGGCCCTGGTGAAATGCTGCTTGGACTTCATGGATCTCTATAACCAGGGTAAGGTATGGCACAGCCCTGTAGATACATTTGCAGCTTTACATGAACACTCAACCTGTGACCTTAAGTACTAAATATCACTTCTAAAATTAAAAACATTGCTTAAAATGTTGATATTTGTCCCGTAGTGAATCTCCAGGAACCCTGTCCTTTTAAAGTAATCAACCCATAATATGAAGCGATGTGGTCTCCATCAGGAAACAGTGTTATTTGAGTGAAAGAGGGTGGAGTTACTCATTGCAAGCCACAGAACTGAAAGTATTTTGTCACTGTCCATGGCAAAAATAATTTGAAAAGTCAACATGTCATTTATCTTCACCCTTTGTTTCCTTCTGCTCTTGATCGCAACATTAAAAAGTTGCATTGGATTCTTGCTGTCTGAATATACAAGCAATCCTCTTCAAAATCATTTGGTTGTACGTCTTTAGAGAACTTTGTTCAATAGTACTCAATTACTTCAACACCAATTTTCTGTAGACCTTTGTCAAATGCAAGTGTTTTTCGGCTCTCTAATAAATACCCCTCAAAATAAACTATGCACAATTTACTGATAGTGATGTCAGCTGTCTGATATAATTTCCACCATTTCACAGAAACTGCAGTTTAAAAGAGTGTGACTTACAGCATTCTCCTTAAACAAATGTTGTGTTATACCTAGACTGCCCATGTCTGTGTAGCAAATGAGGGAATTTTAAGTAAACACACACTAGGAACCCTGTAGAAGGGCAAGAGACAAGACAGTGACTGTTCTGGGTGTCAGACAGCATCCCTTGAAGAGTCAGTTACAGCCGTTGTAGTTCTTCACACAACGTGAAGAGACAATCAGAAAGAACTATATGAGGGCTTTCCTGGACTAACTGAAATGACAGGTCAGTGGAAGGTTTTGCAAAGCATGATTATGCACAAGTCTTTTTCTCCCACAAGAACAGTGCACGCTATCACAGTTTACTTACGTATTATAAGGCATTTACGGCTCACTCGTCTTTCACAAACCTTGGCCCAAAACGCTTGTGATTAATATTATGCATGCTTTCCAGGTTTTTGCATGCTCCAGACAGTTTTATGATTTGATAATAAATTTAGATTCCATAGACACCAAACATGAACTGGTTAAATCTTTGAAGTTTGAAATTGCACTTATAAAATCTAACTAGGCAACTTCAGTGCTATCCTATTGTAGAGATAGGCCTTGCAGTAGGGAAAAACGAATGTACGAGTTTTTCACTACCAGGCCATATAAAATGGCGTTCCATTCTTCACTCAAAATCGTCTCGGCTAAGAAATTTACACATGTCCTACATACGGAGCAAATGCACCATATCCATTTCCAACAATGGGACTGTCCTCATACAAGCCTTCGATCGGAGTCTGGGTATCTTTGATGACAGCTTCTCCTCCTTCAAAAAATCTCTTGAGCAAAGTAACACTCTTAATTACTCTAGGGATGCTAGCACCCTAACCGTCCCTCAGGACTTCCATTAACTCTTTTTAATGCGCCACAGTCACCTGTTGACTTCCCCTCCTACATTGAACAACACCCATATGGACATAGTGTCTCCACAGCTTGGTTGCACGGACTCACCCTCCATCTCCTCTATAACACTTCCTTCTCTACCCTCCCTCCTGTCACTTGCCTAGATACTTCTATGTTTCCACTGCAAGCTCTCCCATTCTCCACTCAGATGGCAGTTATCCCTAACCACTTCAATAGCAAGGGACCTCACACCTCTGCAACTCCTCATCCCTTGAACTTTTCTCCCCCTCCACCCTTGCTCCAATTCAGGCTCCCCCTGCAGCTCCCTTCAAACCAACATCTTGGGAAATCCTCCTCTGAGGACGACCCACCTCCTCCACTACCCAATAGTTATGATTCCAATCTGGGCCCACCTCTAGGCTTAACCAAATAAATCTAGTTCATCTAAAACTCAAAACTAACATACAAAAACTCATAAACATCACCTCGGAGCTGGCCCGTGACCTATCTTCTAACAAGATTTCGAAGGAGATACTGAAAATAAACAACCAATACCCCAAAATACCAACTCCTTCCGCTGTGCTATCGCCCCATCTAGACCCATTAGATCTAAGAATCACTTATCTGAATTAGACATTCTCTCCCTCCTACGAGACTACAACTCCTCTCTATCAGTCAAACAAGTCTTTACTGGAACCGCTCAAACTGCTCCTCTAAACCTTCCTGGAGCTACAAATCACAAGCAAATCATAGCTGAGGCTATACAATCCCTTCCATCTAACCCACTCAGAGCGCCAAAACAGAATGCTAATGGCTTAAACACTGCTAACCTCATGCAAATCCCCATTACTCAGACTACTACCACTGACCTCAAATCTCACTTGAAATGCATGTTGCTTAATTGTAGATCTGCTGTGAAACATGCTGCGGGCCTCACTGATCTTATCCTAGATCAGGAATTAGACCTCCTAATCCTCACTGAAACCTGGCTTAATGACTCCTCAGGTCCTATCCTTGACATCCTAATCCATCCTAGTTACATTATTATTAGATGCGACCGAGTTAAGAGAACGAGAGGGGGCATTGCCTGTATTTACCACAACAGTCTCTCAGCAAGTCAGTCCCCCTCTGCAACTCTTTCATCCTGTGAATATATGTACATAGACATCATCATCAAACATAGACCACTATGCAACCTGCACATTTTCTACCATCCTCCTGGTGATAACCTCCCACTGATAGAACAAACCATGCAAACCATCTCGTCCAACCTGGGTCTCCACAGCCCTCAGATCTTCCTTGGTGACTTCAATCTTCACTGGAATGACTCGAATGATCAGGCGGTGATCAGTCTCAAAAATGTCCTAGCTGACCTCAACCTGACTCATTTTTGTGATACCCAAACGTACTAATCATCTCCAATTCCAACTCCATTCAGCTTGAATCTATGGACCCGTGTGACTGGTCAGATCATCACTCTATCACCTTACGAATCCTAGAAAGTTGGAACTCCAAAAGAGGGCAACCTTTAAAACAAAAACACTGGAAAAGATCGTTGCATAACACAAACGTAAATGAGTTAATTTCCCACTGCAATCTGTCCCTCCCACCACCTACTTGCATGTCTGACGTTCACGACCCCCCACAAACACTACAACAACTCCATCTTGACTACCCTGAATGCGATTTCCCCCCTTCAACTAAAAAATAAGTCCATCAAAAACTCCAAACTATGGTTTAATGACAGCCTAAACGCAGATAGACGCAACCTGAGACTAGCAGAACGTTCCTGGATCCTCTCCATCTATTTATTGATCTCCTTAAGATTCTAAGAATAAAAGGAGTAGTTACAACAAGCACATCAATCGGCGATTGCGACCTTCTACAAATCTCAACTGGACAAAGCTAAAATTCTATCCAAAAGGCTGTTTAAACTGATTAAGTTACAAGCCAATAACACACCTATCCTCACATCTCTTGCCTTCAGCCAAACTGCGATACATTTGCCGACTTCTTCCTTGAAAAGTCAAGCAAGATTGAATCGGACCTAAGGTCTGCCCTGATCAATATATCTCCCGCTCCAGACTCCTCTTTACCAGCCCTGCCTCTCACTGTGCCCTCTCGCTCCCCTAAAAACAATGCCTCTTGGAGTCCATTCACACCACTCAATGACACATCCATCTTCAACATTCTCTCGACCTTGAAACCTTCAAATCACTTCAATGACCCCCCCTCACCCCCACAATTTCTGTAAAGAAATGCTAAGATCACTAGTCTCACTCTGGTCCAAGATTATCAATGCTTCTCTCCTTCAAGGTGAGATCCCTGACTGCCTGAAATCGGGCCCAGTTCTGCCAATTCTTAAAAATCCGACATCTGACCTGGAAGATCTGAATAATTTTCGCCCAATCACAAACATCCCTACGCTGGCAAAACTCCTTGAGAAATGTGTGCATGAACAACTGTGTAACCACATTGAGGAATTCCAACTTCTTGATCAATTCCAATCTGGCTTCCGTCATTGCCACAGCACCGAAACAGCCATCACTCACATAGTGGACGACGCTCTCACAATGCTTGACCAGAACAAATCTTGGCTACTAATCCTACTCGACCCCTTATCTGCTTTTGACACTGTCAAACAGGACAATCTACTGAGCCTTCTGGAACGTAGAATGGGGCTTTCAGGCATTGCAGTAAAATGGTTTTCCTCCTTTCTCAATAACAGAACGCAGAGAGTCAAATCCAATCAAACTCTATCCAACTCCAGCCCCTGCACTCTGGGGGTGCCACAAGGGTCCTCTCTCTCCCCCACGCTTTTCGATCTTTTCATTGAACCACTTACTGCAATCCTCAAAGCATCTAACATCCAATATCACATGTATGCAGATGACACCCAATTGTACATGAAAATCTCTTCCCCTAAAGTTACTATAATACTCAACACAACCCTGCTCAAAACTGAAAATTGGTTAACCTTCAACCACCTCAAACATAACGCCCTCAAAATGGAATTCCTACTTATCTCACCATCCAAGCAAACCCCCATTGTGGAGAAATATGGGAAAAACCTCTCATCATTGACTCTACAAAATTGCTAGAGATAGTGCTGGGTAAGAACTTAAACATGCAGGATCACAACAGCATCCTCAGGAAACTTAAACCCTTCCTTCCCCATAATGACTTCAAAGCGTTGGTGCAAGAGTTAGTCATCTCACGGTTGGAATACAGTAGTGCCACACTCCACAGACAACCGAGATACAGATTAGCCCCCCTCAGAGCATCTCTGAATGTGGCAGCTAGGCTCATCACTGGTTCCAAGAAATCCAACCACATTTCTCCTGACCTGAAATCTCTAAACTGTCTTCCGTTTGAGGCAAGGATTCAATTAAAACTTGCGTGTATGACTAATAAAGCACTGCATTTCAACACTCCTCTGTACCTGGCATATAAGCTCGAACTGTGGGGCGGCGCCCGTTCCTCAAGGAGCTCCAGCACCTTGCTTCTCAAGCCGAAGAAATAAAAAAAATGAAAACCTACAATCGTACTTTCTCAGGTATTGCCCCGAGAATTTGGAACTCCCTTCCTCCGGAAACTAGACTGATTCCTTCTACACTTCCCTTCAAAAGGGAAGTAAAAACGTTTCTGATGAATACCGCACTGAGCTAGAAACTTTTGCCCTTTTGCCCCCTATCATGTACCTTTGATTAATGGCCTACTTGGCAACTGTATCACCCCATTGCTTGCCTCTTTTATGTCATTTTGTTGTAATTTGTTACCGGCTGTTATTGCTTTATATCATTGCTTTATATCATTTTATTGGCTATTATTGCTTTATATCACTACTTTTTAAGTTCCCCAACTCTTATTTAAAGCGCTGTGATACTCACTAGGGTCATGTTCGTGCTATATAAAACTTTTTAAATAAAAAAGTGTAGTGCCACTTTACTAAGAAGTTATAAGTAAATTAAATATGCTAATTTAGTATAAGCCATTGTTACCATGTTTAGAGGAGAGAGCACAAGCACTTTAGCACTGGTTAACAGTCTTAAGACCAGCCAAAGCTAATTCAGCAAGCATAGGAGGAGGATGGCAAAAAAGTCTCGGGAAGACCCTGCAGAAAGAGCAAGTCCAACAAATACTAGTAGCGATCCACTCATAATAACTGAATACAAGCAAATCAAGTGCAATCTCATGGACTGCAGATCCTCTGCTCTTAAGCTCACAGACACCTAATTCAGCTCTGCACCCCAACCCATAGTTAACTCCCGACTTCTGCAAGTCTGTTATATGCTATGCAATGCCAGTCCTGCTAAGACAGGTAGTAAATTGGATGTATATGTAAAGAACACCCATTCTGCTCTTCAAATGTCTCACAGTGACCACCCCTAACAACAGTGCCTTGCATCCTAGCTTGAGCGTTCAATATTGCCCTCCAGGTAAGGATACATCTTAAGGCAAACTTATAGAGCTTATGGCTGATCAGATCCTATCCTCAGAAAGCAGTCTCGTATTGGAGATTTTAGCATGAATTGGAATTAAAAAGGGAAGTGCAAGCAATTAAAAGGAAATCATCGCTGACAACCTTACCCAGCTCTGCAGCAACAGAAATTAATCTGTCACTAAAGATGAATGTTGTAGCTCTGGGGATAGACAACAAAAGCCCCTGAGTAGACCTTATTGATCCTGAGAGTATGTGGCAAGTAAATTTAGAGACCCTGAAATCAGGGTAGCTTCGGTAGGTAAACTGCCACCATTTGTTTAAGGTGACCCTATGCCTTATAGGTAGCCAATGCAACTGCATTAAAATAGGGGCACGATGCGCTGACCTGGGGATGCTAGCGATTAAATGAGCTGCTGCACTTTAGATCTGCTGCTGTTTTTCAGCATTTTATCTGGGGAACAATATAAATTGCACTCCCTGGAACATGAAATTGCATTTTCATTAAAGGAAAGATTGTTCAAAGTTTCTTCAATGTAAAAAAAAGGAACATGAGTTATCTTTGCTGTCAGAGTATCCGGGCCGTTACAAACAGCACATTTCTGTCATTGGAATCTGGTATGTGTGGTGGGTCTATAATAAATGGTTAGTCTAAGTCTTTTGAAGTCATAGACCCTGAGCGGTAATCAGAAATTTACTGTCAGTTGGATTTAATGTAATTAAATTTGCCTGATTTTACCAGCGGGTCAAGTACATGTTTCACCAAGAGTGGAAGAGTTCTACAAACCAAAAATCCATTGTGTATCTTCTGCGTTCATGTAAAACCTAGCTCCAGTTTGATTGAGGTCTTTTGCCAGCAGATGCAGATCATTTTTTATAGATGAATAAAAGGTTGGGTATTGACACCCGGGGGACCCTTCAAATGGGAGCTTTGTTTTTAGGCTTGAACGCAAGTGGTGTCACTGATTGATACGTGATGTCCAATATGAGATCCATCAGCTTGATACAGACCCGTTGATGCCTGCATTTACGAGTCTATTAATAGGAACAGTTTTATCAAAGGGAGCAGATAAGTCAAAAAGGGCTAATGCACTGACACCACCACTGTCTGCAGGTCAGTGCAGATTGAGTACTGAGAGCAAAACTAGCTCCTGGCTTCTAGGCGGACAAAAGCCTGCATGGAAAGAGCCAAGTATACCATTTTCTTCCAGGTAGCTCTGGATTTGAGAGAATACTACTTTTTTCAGTAGCTTGACCCAGTACTCCAACAGACTGGAATCGATGTTGACGCCCGGGAGCTGTTTATGGATAATGTTCTTCATTTAGCAAAAGGCTTAATGTGTGTAGCAATTTGCTGAGGCAGAGATTCAGAGGAGAGCTAGAAGGGAGACTTTTGTTGATAGTCTCCATCAGTGACTCTTCAGAAATAAATTACAAAATGTCTTCATTGGTAGTGTTGTTTTCCAGGCCGCAATCTACAACACTTTATGCAGGTTTAGGTATGGTCTCATGTATAAAGGTCTTGACGGTGTTTATATTTTTCTTTTGGAAATTGCGGTAAGATTTTGCATAGTCTATCTGAAGTCTTCACCTTACATTTGGTTATGAATGGCTGCTATAAATTATCAATGGCTCTGTTTAGTTCTTTGGTTAATCTGGTTGCTTGCTTTAAACGCCTTTTGAAATACACTTTGCTTCTGGGATAGGAACCCTGTATGCGTTGGCTTTTATTAAATAAGACTTTTTGAGGACTAAATAATAGGTTATACTTCATTGCCTCCCATGTTGTAATGCTGGTAGCTTCAGTTTATCCAGTTCTGCAGCAACTTATAGGTTATATTTACTAAGTGAATTTCTTCTCATGTAAAGGAAGAGTGCTGTCTAATACCTCTTATCGAGATTGGTTGACAGTGGGTTCAAAGGCCTTGCGATCAAACTAGGATGGTTCCTGTTCTCTTTCTCTGAAGTTATTTATTACCTCTGAGTCAATTCAGTCAGAAGAGCTATGGTTCCAGTATCTTGTTAATGAATAGACACTAACCATGGCAAGGAAGTTGATATAAAAGCATATGGCTAAATGATCAGTCCTGATCAGTGGAATGGGCTCTCCAATCACAACTTCATGAAAATTGGAGAAAATGGAGTCCATAAGATGTCTCTGCAGTGGGTGGGTTATTTGGATAGGAGCTGCAGGATAACCGTTTCAACTCAGTCTTTGAAATCGAATATTGCCCCTGGTGGATTGTCCAACCACACATTTAGGTCTCCTAACTAGGTAAGATTATTCCTGCGTGGTCAGTAAGTCCCAGCTAGTTCAGTTGGTAGGGGAAGGTTAAATATTGAGTCTTGTGCAGGGTATTACATTTAGGTCTACATTTTACGTGAGAAAGCTAACCAGTGGATGTGCAATCGTAGGATATTACTTCATCTCTCAGAATCAAGGCATTACGAGTAAAGACAGTGGCTTATCCCTCTGGTGTCTTTACACAGTCTACGTGTTTGATTTTAGAATTTGTAGGCACTCATTCATTCATTTAAAAAAAATCTGAATGAAGTGACAGCCTTATTTCTGTTAGTAGAGACTAAAGACGTTAGATCCCAAAAATGCGGAACAAAATAGGCTTCGTAGTGAAAATAGAACTAAGATTGAGTGAGGCACATGGGGTCAAAAACGAAGGTAAATTTAGAGAATCAATGACAACTGATTTTTTTAAAATGTTGAATTGGATTTTCAAAATGTGTTCAGTGTGTTGTTTTATGTTATGCTAAAAAAGCATACATACCGCATGTGACTTACTCCCAAAAGAGTATCTACGCGCTCCACTGAACCAAAAGGAAAGGCAAAAAAACAGAAATAACAAGCTTCAGCGTTTTTTTTTAAAAATCTTCCAAAATCAGAAAAAGATTGAATATGGCGAGGAAGGCTCTCTAAGGATAAGGGGCTAGGTAGGATAATAATTTACCGCCACACCTGGAGGTTAACAAGGCCTTTTCCTTGGACCACAGATTTCTACTCGAACAATACCGAATGTGCCTAGCTAGTAGGTAGGAGGGGCCATTCCCCACCAAGGATTTATGATAAGACATTGGAGCTTAAACACATTGTGCTGTCTGACACGAAACCAGCGTACTGCTCTTAAGGTGGGTACCAGGAGGGGAGCCAGGAGGAAGTTCACAGACAAGATGAGCCACCGTAATTTATGCCACCAGTATTTTGGAAAGAAAGGTCTAGTTAGCCGCTGCTAGAAGAGCAGTTCCATAATCCAGGCAACTCACAATGTGGGCCGGGATCAAAGTTCTCCTATACCTTATTGGAAGCCTCTAGAAACCTATTATTGTAGGGACAATTTGTTATCCACCCAAAAGCCAAGATTTTTAACTAGACGTTTGGGGCACTGAACTGGTCGTAATTAAAATTTTGAAATATATGCACATCTCTTAATCAAACTAGATATTGACTAATACTGGCCCCCAATAATTAATATCTCCTCATTGGTTGGGTAAGGTACTCACTCTTTCCCATCATGCATCATTCTCCATTAGTTAGTAAGTTAAAAGACTCATTCTTTTATAACCTGCATTCCTCTTCACATTTCTGTCCACAGGTCGAGGTTGTATGCAATCGTGGATAGGCAAGAACTTTATAAATAAATAAATCCATTGCCACTCTCCTTGGATTGGTTAAACCCGTAAACATGGGTCCTTTTTTAATCAAGTTTTATTAGGGTGCTTTATAAAGAGGCATCATGTGAGCATCTTGGTTACTTGTATATTTCCAGATGCCAAGTGATGCATGCAAATGTTTTCTTCTTCAATACCGTGTTGCAGGGTGCTGGGTCGGTATTGGTTTGAATAGCCGAACCACCCGGATGCTAAGCCAAAATTCTAGCCAGGTGATCTTTTAACTACAGTATTTTGGAAGCAACACGGATGTAACTAAGTTTCGAGTAGAGATTGGTGAAACATGAGTATATTTGTGATGCCCAGTGGAAACATTGGCATTGGCAGAGGCCAGTATGAGGTATGCTTCTTTTGGGATGAACAACCTTTTCTCACACCGTTCAGTTCCTCTGAGCCCTCAAAATACCATGTTGTGTACAGGACTTTTGTAAAGTTGTCATACGTTCTTAAGAAGTGCTGTGGCACAGACAACCGAGAATTTCAGTGGAGTTGTCTTAAAAAGAAGAGGGAATGCACACGTATGTATAACTACAAGAAAGCAAACAGTTTTCAAATAGTATCCTGAATGCACAATGGTAAACTGTCAGTAGGCCATTTTAAATAGTCAGCACCAGAACTGAGAATGCTCTTCCCAAGATATGATTCTTCCTAAATCACAACATCTGTATTCCAGCATGATGAAGGGATTAAAAAGCTTGAGCGTGGTGTATTAAGGAATGATTATCTCAGCCGCTGCAGATTATCTCGGCCGTCTGAGGGATGTAGGGTTGGGAGGAGTGGCGCTGTCCTGGATGGAAAACTTTCTTTCCTGCCGCTCCCAAGAAGTCAGGCTGGGCTCCCATAAATCCATCTCCAGGGAGCTCACCAGGGGTGTGCCACAGGGGTCATGCCTAAGCCCCACATTATTTAATGTGTATGTGGCCCCCCTGGCCGACTTGGTGAGGTCTTTTGGGTTTACCCCGGTGTCCTACGCCGATGACACCCAACTTCTGTTCCCTTTTAAAACCTTCCCCCCTGCACTGCAAAAGTCTTTTTTTCAGAAGGAATGAGGGCAGTATCAAAATGGATGGCGGAGAATTGCTTACAGTGCAATGTGGGCAAAACAGAGGTCCTACTGTTTGGGGAGGCGGCGACATTGTGGTCTGATGAATGGTGGCCCGCAGAACTAGGACCAGTACCTATCCCAAAGCAGACTGTTAAAAATCTAGGAGTACTGTTTGATCAAGACCTGAATTTCAAACATCATGTCGATCAAGTCGCTGGCACATGTTTCAGGATCATTGGTCTACTGAAAAGGGTGTTCCCTTACTTACCTGATAATCACAGGAAGACTCTAGTCCAGGCACTAGTGACCAGTAGATTGGACTACTGCAATGGCCTTCTTTTTTCAACTAATGAAGGCCAAATGAACAAAATGCAAGTAGTCCAAAATACGGCGGCGAGGTTAGTCCTCAATGTTCCACCCAGAACTCCCTCCCAACCTCTACTGGCGAAACTTCACTGGTTGCCTGTGCGGCAACGCACTAAATTTAAAATTTTGTGTACGATTCACAAATGCTTGATAGGGAAGGGCCCCAAATATCTCTCTAAAGCATTTCAACCCTACATCCCTGGCCGCTCCTTACGATCCAGCAGCCGCCACCTACTACAGGTCCCTAAAATAAGAAAGTCTCGTCAGGGAGGCCGGGCCTTGGCACACACTGGACCAGTGCTCTGGAATTCCCTTCCCCCTACATTAAAAACCATTACCAATCACCTTCTTTTCCGTAAAACCCTCAAGACTCATCTTTTTAGTAATAGTTAATCTTTTCCCTTTTCTCAGTCACCGAAACGATCGTGCACAGGACAGTCTCCCCCACTGGCAAAAGCGCAGAGATACCCCTTCGGGGGTTTATTCAGGCGCTATAAAAGCACATAAATAAATAAATAAAGAGCAGTGGGGCAGGATTTCGAGAGATGACCACAAGGAAAAATTTTATAAATAAATGATACATTTTCCCTCGAGGTCGTCCCTTGAAATCCCCTTGAAAAGCCTCACCGTTCTTACCTGAAGCGGCCGCGACTTGGAGGTAGAGCTAGGACTCAATAGGTTGACTACATATCAGCACAGGACTGCCATCTTACTCTTTTTTATTTTGTATGCTCCATTTAAGTCAAGTGCATCCATCACTCCATCACCTGTACCATCTGACTGGGGATCACTTGATTTAGGGTCACCACACGTTTGTCAAATGTATGGCTATGGAGTCTTGAATTTTCACCAGCAGTCAGGTGCGACATAAGGTGTTGAATGTATGAAACAATCTACTCTGCAAAAAAAATCCAAGGGCCGACTGAAAATATTGATCACTACCCGGTGTCTATTCCTTTATGACTATTGACATGAAGTAGTGTTATCAGGTTTTTCATGGTGTAGGACACTGCATAAGAACAAAGATAAAAAGAAATAACTGTCAAGAGTTGTGGAAAAGTCCTACAGCTGGACTATCTCCGACATTGTCAGCAGTGCGGGGGCCCTGCGTTAAATGAATTGAAAAAGAAGTTTGAAAACATAGACATCGCCATGCCCTAAGAACACTACGCATGGGTTTAAATGGAACTTGTTCTTAATTAACAACCTGTGAAGATGAATCAGAACTGGTGATATATGTTGCCTTAATAGTATCTTTGGCTAGTGCTGGAGATAACGTAATTGTGTCCACACTGTTCATACATGGAATTGGATTAACCTGGCTTCTGGTACATCACTTTCCTTGTAATATTTAAACCTGAATCTTCTTGCACCCTTTAAGTGCTTATCATTAGCTATCTGTCCACCACATAGAGGCATGGTACACGTATCTCCATTGACGTAGTTTCAATAGAATGGATTCATAAACTATATACAGACCGATTCTGTTTCATAGTAATTTCTGCACTTGGAAATAGAATGTTCTAACATGTACTAAGCAAAAATGCCCATACTAGCCAATTGAGCCTTTTTAAAGTGCAGTGAACAAGGATCAAACATGTTGGTTGTCGGAAGAAGGATATGGCCAACTATTAATTCACTTTTTGCCTTATTTTATAACAAGTTTTTTTATAACAAGTTATACAAGTGATTATTATATTTATGGCCAAGCTTAGAATAACCATATTGCACTACCTGCACATAAGTATTCAGTATGTTGCCGTGTACTGGCACAGTTTGATCTAATTATATTTGCACTTCTGACACATTTACATAGGGTTTGATGGGTGACGAATACATGGCGGAATGTGCTCAGGCTGAGTACCATTAGCGTCTCAATACAGGTAGTACTAAAATTATCAGTAGGAAGGTGGAATCTGACTGCATGGTTACTCCCACTTTTTTCCTGGTGTTTTACTGGTTTTCGACTAGTCTGACTGGGATCCTGCTAATCAGGACCCCAGTTTATCTGCTTTCTTCCTAAATTGGTTATGCATGTACTTTAGGTATACTCCAGATTGGATTCTTGAGTACCCTTATAAGCCCCTAGTTTAGGGTATACTATGTAGCCAGGGCCTAGGTACCCCAGAGGCCTCCCAGGGGCTGCAGCATGTATTGTGCCACCCCTGAGAGACCATTCAAAATGGCAACACAGGTCTGCTACTGCAGCCTGTGTAAGGTGGTGCATGCACCCCTTACTTAGATATCGGTTCACTATATCTATTCTGAATCACTGCACATATAAACCTATCTGTCACCCCTATGGCAGGCCTTATCAATCCTGAAGGCAGGGTGCTGGGTTTTATGTGAGAGGGTGCACCTGCATGAGCAGAGCCCCTCTGCAGCCTTCAGTACCTATTTGGGTAGTTTGTGATGCAGCCAACCATATATACTTAAGGGTATTATAACCTCATGGTAAATGCTAACTTTAAAATGGCTGCTTAGAAACAGTAATGTAAATGTGTTGTATTTGTATAGCGCGAACAGTAACCCGTAAGCATCCCGGCGCTTGTACTCCTACCACAAGGGAACCCCTCCTGGCTTTTCCTTGTGAGGTGTCCACTCCTGGGCATCCAATGGTGAAACCAGGCATCCCTTGTGTATCGGGGGCCGTAGTGGAGACTAAGCAAGCTATTGCCCAGAGTTGCAGCGTGGGGCCCATGCTTAGATTCGGCACTGAGGCGAGAATATCCGGTCAGAGGAATTTTAGCCCGATCCCGCCGAGGCGGGAATCGAACCCTGGTCCCTGGACAGCACTCTGCATCAAGGTCTGCCGCTCTAACCATTGAGCCACACTTCTCCACTTGTAACTGGTGGGGAGGTCTGATTCCACCCTTCTCGAGAGACATATGTGACACACCGGGCTACCCGGTACCAGCTTTCTCGACCTGGGCATTACAAAATTAATGCTGCCAGCCACAGACACAAGTCTGCCCTCCTACTGCTGAGCCAAGCTCGAGCAGGGGAAGGCTTGACAATAGGTTTCCTGTCGCAGGGAGGTGTGACCACCTCCCAGACAGGCTTTAGTGTATTGGGGCCGGGTGTGTTCACTCTGAGAGTGCTTTGAAGTCTGCACTGGGGGCACATTTGGTGTCCCTGTGCATAGTCCAGCTCAAACCAGTTGCAAGAGCCATTTGCTCCTGCTCTGGCACGAAACTGGGCAAAGGACATGGGTGTAGCTACCCCTCTGTCCTGACCTTCCCATAGGTGGGTCCCAGAGTTTGTCCCACCCCTTCCTTGGGTATAAAGTAAGAACGCCTTACTACAGGACTTTAGATTTTATCTGGACTAAACTCTGCTACAAAAACCAAGTACTTCGACTATCTACACTGCGCTGGATGACTGAAGAATCTCTCTTGGAGTAAAGGAGTTACTCCCCCGCAAGGCAGGCACCTTTAACGCATCTGACCGGTTTGCATCTCCCGGGCTCCTGAGGACTCCGAAGATTTCTGCAACACAGGAGGTGAATTCCTGAGGTCTCTGAGGTCGATCTGCTCTCTCAGCAATTCTGAGACCAGTATCACTCGTGGGGACCTTGCAACCCGAACGCCTGTGCACCATGTACTTTTGCAGCAGCATATGCTTTTGGGCTACTTGTAGTCCTGACCCCGAGCAGTAATTCTACCGAAGATTTCCGGCCTACACCATACAAGTGTTCCGTGGGCTGGTATTTTGTGATTCAGCTTGAGGTCCCTTGGTGATCCCTGATCAATTGGCCTGTGGGTCCCTGTGAAGGTAACTTTGACTTTATGTGGGCTTCCCCGGTTGCTCCAGACGTGCTCTGACTCTCCATAGCTTGGAGAGTCCCCTGGACCTTGCTGGTCCTCACCGAAGCTGATTTCCTCTGCCCGCGTGGGTTGCAGTTGCCAAGGCTTGTTGGTGTTCCATCCTGACACCGACCCCCCCAGCACTCGACATCCTTCATGGGACTGCTCATCTCCAGACTTTGGTCATCGTCGATGTCTCCTGGTGCCCGTGACTGCAAAGTCAAGGATTGCATCTTCTCACCTACAGCACTCGACATTGGTGGGCATTCGTCTATCATGCCCCTGGTCACTGTCAAGTGACCCAGACTCTGTCCCCTCTGCTTTCAGGTTCTTCTCACCTCGGATCCAGGCCTGGATTCCACCTGACATTTTTCACCTTCATGGCAGTACCCGTAGAAAACTATGAAGGTTCCAGACATCACTGGACCCCTATGCACCCGGCTACTCTGGGATAGGTAACACAGGTATCTCGGTACTCTCAAGGATGCTGGCCTTAGAACATTCTATGTTTGGAAGGGTTGGCTTAGAGTCTTCCCTGAAGTGTCCTTAATCTTTAAAATTCCAACTGCGCTTTCCCATAGGATTGTACGGAGCTTGCGCCTGTGTTCACACACTGCACCTGTCCTCCGTGGGTGTCCTGTGTCACTACTTTGGGTGGTTCCTTGGGGTCCCAGCGATTCTACATGCTCTAGGCACTGTGTCTAGTCAAGTTGTGGTTTTTATACCACTTTCTCAGTATATGGTCCGGTCTCCTCCTGTAGCCCGCTGTGTATTGTGCTATTTGATGTTCTAGTAATTTGATATTGTGTGCTTTGTCCTCAATTCTCATAAAGAGGTTCGTAGAGAGTGTTTAGTAATAAAGGCATATATTTTATATATCTCTTGAGTGGATCTCCTTTTCTTTGGTCATTCAGGAGGTTATGATCTGGTAAAACAAGCTGCTTTACATTCCTTCCAGACTTAGCCTGAAGGCTACTCTCCATAGCTACCACGAGGATAGCTTTCTATAAAGGTTGTCTTTAACCTAATCATCAATAAGGGTTGTTTGGACTGGTACAAGGTGCCAACTTTAATTAGTGGACAGCTTATACCAGGCCAACTTCTCACTGTATCGTCTTGGACTTCCTTTTCCTTGGGTGTGCATCAATGCTACTATGTAGTAATCCTTGTTAATTTCTGTCACCTTATTTGAGTTGTGTATTAAAGTACTTTAGAAGCTGATGAGATCTGAGAATGAGCGTGAACTTGGTTTTATCTGACGGGTCTCCGCAATGCCTCCCAATGCTTACCTTTAGGGTGTCAAACTCACTGCACTTCCATGTCGAAGATGTGTGGCCCGTCCCTCTGTAACACTGTCCATTCTTCTCTGTCCCCCATGTATCTCAATCATAGTTTAGTCCTGATCTTAATGAGTTACACTCAGTACTCTTCCATATTTTCTCTGTCTGAGTCTTCCTTGTCCCAGAGTTACCACTCTTCTGGTTTTCTGTGAGTCCCAGTTACCGTTTGGTCAGGTTCTTGGCAGTCTGGAGCTCCCCACTCTTCATGCCCCCTTGGATTAGCCTCACAGTGTAGCCCAGGATTTCATGCATCTCTCTCTCGCACATCTCCATGGGTCGACCTCATAGCCTTGTGTCCTGATTCCCCATGTGTCTCACTCACCCCTGTGTCCATGCATTTACCTCACCACCATGTCCTCTCTC
This sequence comes from Lissotriton vulgaris, assembly GCF_964263255.1. Lineage (NCBI taxonomy): Eukaryota > Metazoa > Chordata > Amphibia > Caudata > Salamandridae > Lissotriton > Lissotriton vulgaris. The sequence continues at coordinate 214,697,543 of NC_141687.1, forward strand.
TCCACGCCAGGTGCAGAGTTCCCCGCTTTCGAAATGGAAGCGTACGAGGTGCTAGAAAGGGTGGACTACCCACGGGACGATGCTGGACACCCGCTGGCGGTCATACACTCCAAACTGCAGGTCAGTAGGACGTTTTTTAAAAGTTTACAACGCTCAAACCTTGCCGGATAGGCTAGCAGAGCACAGTGCGACAATGCAGGGAAATATAAATGTACGTACCCCAGACAACATAAAATTACAATTCAAAACATTGTAATTGTAAATGTATTTATATAGCGCTTACAATCCCCGATGAGGGAATTAACCTAATATTAGTAGTAGTAGGTTAGTACAAATATTCTTTCTTGGACATTAGTTGTGTTTTATTTGTGTTCCTGATTTCATCCATGTTTAGTCAAGATTGGAGTAGGGATAGAATGATGGGACTGGATTTCAAAAGATGAAGCCCTAAACAAAATAACTGATCAGCTCAAATTGTGTATTAAATCGAAAAGTATTCAGCTCTATGCAGAAAACCATGGGAGTAGGACTGAGTCTTAAGGAAGATGGAAGGTGGTACAACAACCTATGGCAAATGTCAGAAAAGCAGTTTTTCCGAGCCCAAGAATCCTTCATTTCTGACATATAAGGCAGAAGCCAAAGCTTGCTAATAGTTTACACCAGCCACCTACACCTTGGGGTTTCGTCACTCTCTGTTATGGTATTGTTGGAGGATAAAGCGCCTTATTAGTAAGGCACCCTGAATACAAGTGTATGCTGCCTTCCGAAAGCAGCGACTGAGATATGGGAGCAGGGTGTTTGGACTTCCCAGAGCCTGTTGTGAGATGAACTACAGTATGAAATGGCGCGCTGTGCTTAATTTGTACAATAATAAGTGCAGGGGCCCAAAGCTTTGCTCAGAAAACATGACCAGCGCTATAGAAGGTTTGAGTACCAAGGCTCCATAGTCTTGATTCCACTTCATGCCTCTTTCAAACACAAGCAGACATTCCCTGCCCCTTTATCTTACTCTTGAAGTTTCTATTTCGCCCCTGTTTTTTCCATCATCCTCTTCCTCCTCACTTTCCCTTTTGTGTTTTTTCCATCTTGCTCTGGGTCAAAGTATGATGAAAAGTAATGAGCCTCGGTGACTCCCATCTGCAACCACCTTCTCAAATAAAGCAATGGGAATCTTCCCCCTCAGAGAAAGAAAAACACAGTTTCGAGTTCTGGTTAGTACAACATGACCTGTGTGAATATCAGACGCCACAAGTTGTTCTTCAACAACTTTGGATATGCAAAGAGGAATAAAAGAGCCTAGTCTATAATTTAGCTATTGAAAGGTAAGGAATGCTCGTTCACATACTCGAGTTAAACTCCTACATTAACATACTTTAATGTGATGCTTAGCAAATATAATAAAATACCTTTTCTAAGATCACTAACAAATCAGCGTAACCGTCTGCAGATGCATTTCAATATCCTGTAGCAATGTGCTTCTTTTGGCTGCTTGTGCTATGCTATATTTGTAAACCAAAAATAGAAAAACACATGCATTTTTTAACTCCTAAGCGTAGTAGCCTCCCTTTTGCTATTGCTGCTAATATACACATCTCTAATTAAGCGTACGTAGTATTCAAAGGATAGGCATCAGAATTAAGTTTAGGGCTGTCTGCATTGTGCCCACTGGATACTCACACTCCTCCTCCTTTAAATGATTGAACATGGTGAATGAGCCTCTAGTTGACAGAGCTCTGCACCTTGTCCAAGTAGGGACCATTCCTTCTGGTCTGGGTAATGGGATTACACTTCTAAAATAACCCCTGCTCACCCCCTTGGTAGCTTGGCACAAGCAGTCAGGTTTATCTCAAAGGCAATGTGTTAGCATTTGCACATAACACACAGTAATACAGTGAACACACTACAAAAGGACCCCACGCCAGTTTTAGAAAAATAGCCAATATTTATGTGTAAGACAAAACCAAAACAATAAAAATCCAACATACAATAATCAAATATGGACATTGTGAAAATAGTCTTAAAATACAGTTCCTTGAAGTCGATAGCTCAGTCCGGATACATTGAGAATACAAAAAACTGTATTTTTCTTTCGTTATTTATTTAGTACAAGAAAATGTGCGGTCACCATTGTCCATTTCAGTATAAAATATTTTTTTCATTTAGGTCCGTATACTCAAGTGTAGCTGTTTTTTTAAGCCAACATACAGGTTAATTTGTTTTGTGTGCTATTGTTTAATTTCCATAGGACCTTGCACTCCAGCTGTCAGTTCTGTATCTCATGTGTAAGACTGAAGACTACACTGCAGGTGGCTCTCTTGTTCTTGTGGGCTGTGTTTGAAAAAAGCTTGAATGAGTCCTGTGAGTGTTGTACCTGCCCAGAGAAGCTTGCCGTTGTGCTGGCTGTGCTGCACCTGTTTTTCCTGTGAGTGTAGCATCATGCTTGCATTGCTGCTCATTATGCTGTCCCTGCTTGGCTGTGAAGGGACTTTGAACTGCTGCTCCCCCTGCCCTACCTGTTCTTTGCTTGCACAGATTGCGAATCTGTTGCGTTTGCATGCTACATAAGAGACGCATGCTCTATAACTGCACATGCTACACTGTTTTGTGTTCTTGGGGACCCTGCACTGATGCTGCCAGTGCTGTGCCTGTTCTGTGTGTGACGGAAGCTTGCAAAGATGGCCAATCTGTTGCACCTTCGGGCCACTTGAGAGACACATGTACTGTAACTGCCCATACTACACTATCCTTGTTCTGGGGGGGGGGGGGCTGCACTTCTGCTGCCAGTGCTGTGCCTGTTCTGTGTGTGTGATGGAAGCTTTTATTAATATTACTTGAGTTATGTTTGTTCTGTGTGGCTGAGAAAAGCCTGCAGTGCTTCTCACTGTGGAGCATATGTTCTTTAAGAGCATGGAAACTTGCACTGCTGCCACCTGTTCAGTAGATATTCTGTGTGTAAATTAGGGAAGCTTGCATTACTCCTGTTATGTTTGTGAGAAGGAAGAATATTCAGTTTTCCATGCTGGACCGGTTCTGTGTGTGAACGAAGCTTGCACGGCTGCTTTCTGTACGCATTCTATAACAGATTAAAACCTGCACTGTTGTTTTCATTTTTTTCAGCCCCCACTAGTATAGTGATTTGAAGCACAGCCTCGTGGCATTGGGGTCAGGTTCGTACAAGTTGCATAAGATACAATTACTATCCAAGCTAAAATCCAATCATCAAATACAGAATGCAAAGAAAGTACTTTATACCAAGAAACTAAACCTAGCAATTTTTAACTTCCTAGAAAGCAGCCATTAACGTATAATGCATTGATCAGGATCCAGTTGACTGGCAGCAAACTACATGAGGCAGCCCATGAGCTGACCCTACCGGTGAAAGATCTATCAGCTCCAATGCCGTTATCTAAGCCTTCCACAAGCTCCTCCGAGCTAAGAAGGAAGCAAAGAAACACAGGGCCCATTAGAATTCCATCAGGGAGTCGAGCCAGCTCAGCAGGAGAGTTAACACACCCTCATGGGCGCTAGATTAAAGTGGCCTATAGAGGATGGGCCCCAACAGTAAGTCAAGTAAGGGCCCTGAGAGAAAGACAATGGTGTCCCTGTTGACTATGGTGTTATGAGCTATGAGTGACACATTAAAGCAAACCCTTTCATTTATGGGCTCCCTAATCATTATGAGGCATTGCCTTTTCGAAAGGACTTGTATAGATTGTTCCGCATGCCTAAAGGGCCAAGTGGAGTTACCAAAGACTGCAGTGCTCTTTCATCTTTGGCACTCGTCACCCTACTCATGTACACTTTAAACAAACCTGTTCAATATATTTGTTTAACTCATTTTAAACAGCCCTTTTTAAATGTACCAATCAAGTTTAACTTCTCTTTATTTTAAAGGGTGGTCAGTTGGTATTATTTCAAAGCTGTATTACTTTTTAATGTGTGGTAAACCTACTTTTGAAAGGGTTTTTCATATTTTTGTGTGTAATAATGTCTAATGTATATGTTATTTTGGGACAGCATCCATACAATTTCAGAATGTTAATTAACCGAGAACATAAACACAATGTCTGAGAACTCTGGATTGAAAGCCCCCCTCATGCTCCAGCACATTGTACTTCACTGATACATGCATTACATGGGACCCATCAAGACTGATAGTCACCTGATTATCTCCATCTATACAAGATGCTAACATAAGTGTGCATAGCTTCTTAAAAAGATCTTTGTACTACTTATACCTGTTTTATTACATGTCAATAATGAATGAATATTTATTTATGGATGCATTATTTTTGAAATATAGACTCCTGCATTGGCTCTACATTCACTGCTGCAATTCAGTAACAGACAAGCAGGTGGTTTGTCATGAATGTGTGATTTGTAGATAACAATATTGAATTTTTTAATGGATATGTAATATATGTCCAGCATTTCCATCGGTTTTATCGAAAAATAATGTAGATTTTCCACAGCCTGCTGAACAGAAAATCTGGATTTTATTAAGGACACGGAGGCTAACATTATGCAAACTCCTTTTATTGCCAGCTCACAGCAGCAACAATGAATAAGAATTTAGAACTTTGAGAACATTGTAAACATATATAAAGTTCAGCTACAGGCAGCCATCTTCCTTCTTTTATTTTGCGCTGCCAAAGAGATAAACTTTAATCCAAACAATTTCCTAAAGAATAAGTCCAGGAAAAGAAAGCTTCCAGGTCCAAACTTCATTGCTCTGAAAGTAAAGAATACGTTACTCTACCTGGGTGGGTATCAGTGGTGGGATAATCTTAGCCTCTGTGTCCTTAATAAAATCCAGATTTTCTGTTGAGCAGGCTGTGGAAAATCTACAATTAATGGCACGACACGAAGGCCAATATTATGAATGTTCAAAGTGCATTCAATATAATTATCAATTACATTAGACAGTGGTTTAAAAAAACTGCTTTTAAACATGCTCTCATTAGACCAGTCGGCTGCCCTTAGAATGTCCTATAAACCCCCTCCCAAGATGAAAGCTTGGGAGGCTGAGGCGCCTCTAAGTGAATGTGCACCAAGAATAGAGGTGTCCACACCTCCTTCAATCATAACATCTTTTACCCATCTAGCCAGGGTAGGGGGGGAAACGGCTTTGTGAGGTCTTTTACGAGTTATTAATAATTGTGCAACACCATTTCTTACATTAAGGGTTCTCCTTTCATATTCTTACAAGCATTGCCCTACACACAGTCTTGGGTTGCTAGAAAAATAAGGATAGAAGATAGTAGAGGAAAGGGTCTTGGTTCTTCTTTTAATGTAGAAACATACTCCCTCAGTTTGTTAAGATTTACTAGTGAGATCTAAAGCTCAAACGTCAGATGTACGTCTAAATAAAACCAGACATACAAGGGTTGTGAGCTTGTAAGAGAGTGGTGTATGGGACAGATATTGATTATCACCCCAGTTCTCTAGAATTTGAATGATCAGTTTAACGTGCCAAAGAGAGCTGTTCTTAGGTATGGGAGTTTTGAGTACCCTAATGCTTCTCTTTATCTTCCTTGTCAAAGCATTTTGACTGACGGGTAATCCATCTATCAGGCAATGACTTGCAGAAATGGCTGATCTATAAATGTTTATTGTCCTATATGACAAACATGACTCAAATAATTCTGTTAGGTAATTTATTACATGGACTAAATCAGTTTAAATTGAATTGATAGTCCATTGAACACACCCACAAATCCATTTGTTCCATGCCAGTCTGTATGCTTTTTTCGTGCCAGGTGCACATGACTCAGATATGAGTCTTAAAGCATTTGACAAAAGGCCAGGGATTTCCCATTGTCTCCGGAAATCTTCCATGCCATCAGTGTGAGGGAGCCTTCTTCTATCAGAGGATGGATTTCTCCTCGAGGGCCTAGGAGTAGGGTCTCGAAATGGGGTATTAGTAAGGGGAAATCTATTGACATTTCCAGAATTACAAGAAAACACGCCTGGGGTCTCCAAAGTGGAGTTACCGGTACTACTGTTTCCTTGAGTCTGCGTGTTTGTAGGAGGAACCTGGGAAGCATAACAAATGGAGGGAAGGCATATGGCCTTACACATATCCAGTCTTGAAGGAAGGCGTCCACCCTAGCTGCTTGAGGGTCTGGCTTCCAGCTGAAAAACGGTGTCAGTTGAATATGCAATCTGTCTGCAAAGAGGTCTATGCTGAAAGGACCCATATGTGTTGGATGTGTAGGAATATCTCCCTGTTTAGTCTCCATTTGCTGGAGTCTCTGAAGGTCCTGGAGAACCAGTATGCTACTCTGTTGCTCAAACCAGGAATTTGTTGAGCTACAACTGAAATTCCTTTGCACAAACAATAACCCCAAACGTCCTTTGATAGGTCCGCTAAATCTTTAGAATGTGGTTCTCCCATCTTACTCACATATTGGACTGCTGAAATGTTGTCCATGCGAAGCATTACACAACATTTAATCTTTTCTTGAGTGAAACTGCGGACTGCAAATGAGCCCACCAAGAGTTCCAAGTAGTTGATGTGCATGTTCCTCTATTGGTCTGACCAACGTCCCCTGTGGAATAGTTTCCGCATCTCGCTCCCCAACCCTCTAGGCTTGCCTATGAATCTATCGCCAATTCTGGTTCCTCCCCGAAGATTGCCCTCCCGTTCCACGCTTAAGCGTTCTTGAGCCACCATTCTAATTCCTCCCTTGAGCCCTGATCTAGGGATAAGGTTTGAGAGTACAATTGGTTTACGCGAAGGTATCTCTTTTTTAGTATTTGGAGGGCTCGATAGTAGAGTGGTCCCAGGAATATGGCTTGGTTGGTTGAGGATAGCAGACCCAGGATTCTTGCTAGATACTTTACAGTACTAACCTTTTCTGATAACATTTTTTTTAGCTTTTCTTTGGGTAAGCATAGGTCTGTGTGCAGTGTGTCTACAATGAAGCCCAGGAACTGAGTTGTGCCGAAGTTAGACAAGACTTTTTTTGGATTTATTACAAATCCTAGAGTCTCTAAGATCTCTATTACCCATTGAGTGTGAAGGGATACAGAGCCCTAGGATTGACCCATTATTAAGATGTCGCCTAAGTAAATAATTAGCCTTACTTCTTTTGCCCTGAGCCAGGCCGCTACCGGACGGAGTACCTTTGTGAAGCACCAAGGTGCTGAGGATAGTCCAAACAGGAGACTGGAGAATTCCCAGACTTTGCTTAGCCATGTGAAGCAAAAGTATTTTTGATGTGGAGGCCAGATGGGGATAGTAAGGTAGGCGTCTTTGAGGTCTAGTCTTGTTAACCAGTCCCCTTTCCATTGGATGTCTCTTAATATGTATATTCCCTCCTTTTTGAAATGACGATAGACTACCCATTCATTTAAGTCTTTGAGATTTTTGACTTGTCTCATTTCTTTGTTCTTTTTCACCACTAGGAATATGTTGCTGATAAAGCCAACCTCTCAATCGGTTGCCTCTCTGATGGCACCTTTGGCCAATGGGTCTTGTACTTCTTTTGTTACTAATTTTGAGTGTTCTTGAGAAAAACTGATTTCTCTTGGGATTTTGTCTTGAAAGGGGATGTCTGTGAATTGTATTCGGTATCCCCTGACTGTTTGTAGCACCCAGGGATCCTGAGTCACAGGGTTCCAATTTCCACATAATTGGGCTAGTCTCCCTCCCACCCTTATAGGGGAATCTGAAAGGTCTTTCTCATATGACTTACCTTATGAAACGTTTCTTTGTCTCCTGTCGCCTCTGGAGTTTTTGAAGCGGCCTCTCTGTCTTTGGGGGTAGGTGTTTGGATGTAAGAAATAGGATAGTTGGAAGGACCTATTGCCTCCTGGCATGTAGGGTCTTTGGGAAGATATACCTCGGCCGGGGAACCGACCCCTTGTTGCCCGTCCCTTGCAAAAACCCTATCATTGAACACCTTTCTTATTTCTTTTTGGGACTTCTGGGTGGAGCTGAAGATCCCCACATATGTGGCCGTCACCTTTATGAATTAATGGCAAAAAAGTTGGCCCTGGGAAGAAGGTCCTCCTTCTTTGGTGGTTAGTTCATTTATTTAGGATCTAGTTTTAAAACGATGATCTTCTGTCTCTTATTTGAAAGAGCCGTATTTGCATTGCCAAGGAGGCAAACAGCTCTCTGAGTCCATTCTCGTAATTCTTTTGGGTCAACCCGAGTATCGTTCAGGTAAGCCGTCTCGGCAGGGATTTGGAATTCGTATAGCCCGACGCCCGGACATGTTGTTTGGGGTCAAGGGCAACAAGTTTTTATGTTTATTTTGTCCTTGGGGCAAGTAGGCCCAACCCCCTGCAGCACAAGCTCTTTGGATGCCTGTTTGCAGTACCACATTATGGATCAGGGAAGGAGACTATCTGCAGTTAAGGTAATATTTTGCCCATATGTTACTGCTGTTCAAACTTGTATTTATGGTTCATTAATTGAAAGCCTTTATTATTAGGGTGACCGCTCTAATTAAATGTTGTAAGCGCTGACTACACTGCTGACAGTGGTGCCAGTACAAAAATGTTTGCACATGTTTTCAAAGTTTAGCAAAATGAAGCTATGTATAATGCTCCCGGAATGCTCTCTGATTTGATGCAAATATTTGCAAAAGCCTGAAATCAAGATTGATGATTCTTTGCTTTTAAAATAAAATGTTCATAAAAAACATGAAAGCAGGAAAAAAAACATTTAGCTAAACTACTGTAAAGTTTCAGGTACCCTTTCTTTGCATCATCATTTAGTAACATATGTTGATGCATGCTAGTGTTTCCCAAAAATATTCATAACGGAAAATCCGTGTAACCAGTTTCAATATGATTATGGGAAACAAAAACAAACAAGCATTGGCAAAGCCAGTGGGTCTGAAATTAGTGGTCAGCTTTTTAGTTATGTCAATGTGTGACTTGTTTATGCGTGGTTTTTGTAAAACCTTATTGGGGTGCGAGCTGCTAGGCCCTCACCATTATAACAAACATTGGCAAAAAGAAAAATTGTTTTTTGGTCTCAAAAAGCACACACTGCCACAGTAGTTACTGACAATAAACAAAAATACTTTGTGTGCCGATATGCTCCTTGTGAAAGAACAGAATGCTGTCAACTCACAGTGAAGCCAGCCGAACAGAACTTTAAGAAACACAAAAGGTCACGGTCCACGCCAGACCAAATTCGGGGCCCAATTATTAAATAAAGTCTTAAAAATGCACCCAAGGTACATATCCTTGCATTAAGGATAGTTATGCGGCTTTCGTGAATTCCCAAGAATTTTCAGAAGTAGGACAATAAATAGTACTCCTAGAAAATATTTGTGAATTGCATTTTTCTATGGGCAAATATGCATGTGTAGATTTGCTCATGTGAAAATCTGAGTGTTTGCAAGTTCACTTTCCCTCCAGCCACTTTTTTCCTAACCCTAGAAGAAGGTTTACGTCTACCATTGTCAGGAGTAAATTTCCAACATTTCTCTGTATGGGAATATATTAGAAAGGAGTTTTTGATACCCTTAAAACATGCAAGTTAGTAGGTTTGCACCGTCTCAAAAGGGCACTCTGACCCTGGAACTATTACTTCAGCCCCAGTATGTAGATCTGCGGAAATGTGGATTTCGTTACAGGACAAGTAGATTTATGAAGCAACCTGCCCCATGGACAAGTAGATATTTTATTAAATTCCACACCCCTGCGTCTCGGCCATCTCGAAGATTTTGGTGACTGGACCAGTAATGTCAAGGAGTCTGTCCTATCAGGACTTCAAGCCTCTATCCAGGCCTCTTCTAGGGTATTTGCCTCCCTTGTTAATGAATGATACGACCTTTGTGTCGAGTTCGGGTGTTTTGATTATCTTATCAGGAAGTGATGGCAGAGGGCATTCGGACCGTAAACGAGATCTTACGTCCGTAGGTATCTCTCTGCTCAACCAGAAGGTGATGTATTTAGCCACATGTAGGAAAGGGGTCCATTCGAGTGACGGGGGTGTTTTATCATGAGAGGATTGAACATATTGTCCCCAAATGGGTCAAGGATCCCCATCTCAGACCCAGAGGCCAATGATGCCTCATCAGATGTCCTTTTTTTAGTCATGGGCGTGTTTTCATCATCAGTTTTGAACTCTGAAGAGCAGAACAAAACTAGTTCTTGCTCATAAGTCTGGTCTTCATCAGACTCGCTGTGTATAGAGACAACAGGGCCGTCATGCCCATCCACTGTGTCGAACACACTGAGTCCATCACTGGCGGCATCCGGTAGACCCTTAATGACTCCTTTACTTTTCTTGGATTTTTTCTGAAGGTGGTCACCCGATGACCTTCTTTTTGGGGGTTTATCAGACCAGGAGGAGCATCCGGGTTGGTCAATTGGTTAGTTATTTGAAAGGCTTTGGTGTCATCCAACGACCCCATTAATTTTCCTAAAGCCCTATTGACTAATTCCTCCAATTTGCCCTCAACCAAATAATCTAACTGTTGGTCAGGCATTTTTTTTTTAAATGATTAAATATAGCTAGAAATAAGAATAAAATAGTTATAAAAATATAGATGAGGATTTGAATGTCTATTTAATGGGTTATATTAAAATTAGGCCAACAGCGATGTTCCGTGTTAAAGAACTGTCGCTCGGGATTGAAATGAACGGTGTTATGAGGTGAGGATGGTGTGACAAAGGGTCTTTCCTCTAATGTTTCAAAGTGAGGCTTTATTTCCTCGTTTGGCAAATGTGGTGAAAGATGCCGGTGGGGGGCGCGTTATAAGAAGCCACGTGTTGTGAGAAGCCGCCGCCCGGTATTGGAAAGGGACAAGGATTAAGAGGTCGCAGGGAGTGTAAGTGATGATTGTTTTCTTTTAATGGCGTTACATGAAAATCGTCTCGCATACGCGTCGGCAGCTGGGAGCCGGTCGCGAGAACCTTAATGAGTGAGAAAGCACGTGCATGGCCACGCGGGGGATCAAGCTCATACCAGCTCGACATTTGAAACCTGCTGTAGGAGAGGGTCGCGAGAGTACTAAGGAGTCAGGAAGCAGCACGTGCTGGGCTACGCTCATACGAGCGAGGCTCCAGCGTGATATTTGAAAGCTAGGGGATCAGCGGTGACGGATTTTAGGGAAAAGAGTATAAAATGAAGGATTTGAATCCTTTGAGGAAGCGTTAGAAAAGACACGAGGTGTAAAGCTGTTAAGAGGTAGAATTAATTAAATCAGCACATTAAAGGCGTACATTGGTAAAGACAAACTGCAAATGAAATATTAAAGCTTAAAGTCTTATATGAATACACGTCGTTTACAGTAAAAGTACTCATAAAAGTTAGTCACATGTAGACAAATATAGCTTACAGTAAAGCACTTAAAAGGGTAATAATATAAGGAAGAGAGTAGAGATTACTTATCTGATGAGCAGCAGCAATAAAAGAAGGAAGATGGCTGCCTGTAGCTGAGCTTTATAGGTGTTTAGAATGTCCTCAAAGTTCTAAATTCTTATTCATTGTTGCTGCTGTGAGCTGGCAATAAAAGGAGATTGCATAATCCTAGCCTCTGTGTCATGCCATAAAATCCCATTATCAGTAAAGTGAGGTGAATGAGACGGGTACGACATCCCTTTTCAACGATGAAGTGATAACATTGTACTTTGTCTACGATAATTAGTCCAACAAATATATTTTACTGACTTGTCCATTGCTTTCTGGGTTAGAAGTTTCAAGCTCAGGTGCCCTACATACACAATTATTAACCCCTTCCATGCTGATGACGAACCCCAGCCGTCATGCACTACGGTGCTCGTGTGCTGATGACGGCTGGGGTTCGTCATGGCCTGCCCGTGTCCATTTGTTTACCGCACAGCGGCGGAAACGGGCCAGCAGGGAAGGGGTTAAATACATGGATTATGATTTGTTCAGGATTCTAGTGAGTGTAGTTTTTCCCAGATCTTTTCCACAGGGCATCGGGCTTAATGTTGGGGCATCCCACAGGTCGTGCTTGAGGCCCAGCCGTGATGCACCTCCTCCTATGACTAGGAATGGGCCACTCCATGAATCTGATGCACCTTGCTTCCATGTACAGATTGTGAAGCAATGTTTACTAAAGACTTTCCACTTGAAAAAATGCCCTAAAATAGCATCTCAATAACTAGTGTATAGCCCGCCCCTCTAGGGTCTGCACATGCTCCCAGTTCATTGCAATGACTAAATTCAATCCTAATAAACCCCTGTTTTTTTGTAATGTCTGTATGCTTACATTGAATTGGGAAATCCACCAGCAGGCCTTAACAAACTTATTTGCTTGACCTGTACCCTTTCTTTGGTGTTTGCATCAGTGTGTGGCCTTCCTTCTTCTAAGTATACTCACCTATCAGCTTTTAGTGCCTCTTCCTTGTGCTCAAAACGCCTGACGGTTTGTCTCAAATTCTTTGAGCTCGCCACAAGTCCTCATGTGTGATGTTCTCCCAAGGAAGACACTTGGAATCACCAGCCTTGATTTGAGCAATTTTTTACATGTCAGGCACACATGCACCTAGTTTTTAGGTTGCGCCTGTAATCTATTTTATTTAATATGAATCTTAAAAGTGGCCTTACATTCTGCCCTTGCTTTTCATTGGTTACTGTGCTTGCCACTCACTTTTCCTCCATTTCTATTGGCTGTAGCATACTATTTCCTGTTGTTCCTCTGTGTGTTTCTCTTATCAGTGTCCCATGACCCCAGTACTCATGGTCATCTGCTTGATGGAACTTCTTTCTAAAGAGCAAACCGTCAGCACCCCTGCTCACTTCACTTTGCGTCTAACTCGGAATAACTTGAGCTCCGTCATTTGTTCAGTACAGAACTACTCTAGACAACATACATTCCGTCTCTGTTACTCCCTCTTAATTAAAGCGCACCTTTGTAGAGTCTGAACTTGAAGGTTATGCCTCAGAACAAGATTCAAACTGGTTGCACGGTTGAGCATATGCCACCTTTGTATCTTCACTGGGAACTATGTTTTACCCGAACTAAAATGGAGCTCTGCCACGCGTCTTGCACTTTCCTGGTTGCCTTACTAACTCTAAACAAAATACATAGCTCTAAGGTGGCGCGTAACACCAATCTGCATGCCACCTTACAATCGCAGTCATAATCTGTAGCACCGATTCAAGTGAGCGACCGGTTTTAAATGTAAGAGTCCTGCACAATTTTACCCTTTTGTAAACTGCAACAATGTTTATTTATTTTTGAGATTCATAAAGCGCTCGAATACCTGAGGGTGTCTTGGCGCTACGTACACTATGTTTGGCATTGGCAAATGGACTGAGTTCAAAACAGTAAATCTGCAGTTGTTATAAATTTTGTGTTTAGGAGCTTTTTAATACGGAGTTTACAACTTACTAAAATAAACCATCATAAAATCAAGTTGATTTGTTACCCTCGCACTTCCTGCATGCTCTCCTATTCAGCCACCCACAGTGAAGGAAATCATCTGTGCACCCCCTTTGATGCTTGAGCACTGTTGCCTCTGTGAATTGTTTTGCTTCTCACACACACAGGGAGACAAGGTCAGGCATGTAGAATCAACGAGGCCACGAGCGATAATGGGGAATTATGAATGTCCGGCACAAACCATTATTGCTTGAACGGATTTGAAAGGGGGTTGTTCAAACAGAGCACACTGGGGTTTACACGATCTGCGGCAGCAGCAAACCCCTGGCTCAACAGGCCCTGAGTGTACTTCAACACAGCTCTCCAGTGTCAGCCCAAACTGTCTGGGCAAAGTGTGCCAAAATTGCAGTTAATTATCTATTTTGGGCATGTAAAGAGTGGAGTGGATACCTGCATGACGCTGTAGGGAGCCGGAGTCACTACAGGAGCCTCACTGGAGTGCAGCGGCTGCTCAGCAAGCTGCCGCCATGTTTCCCCGCCCCTCACCACAAGATGCTTGTTACTTGTCTTTTAAAAATGCAGGGCTAGGGTGCCGAGTATTACATTTTATGTCAAGGTGCTATAATGCATCTATACATCTGGGGTCCAACCATGAATGAATGAATGAAGGGCATCTTGTATTGCGCAAACTGATGCCCACAGGCTAAATTTGCGCAATACAAGATGCCCTTCATTCATTCATTCATTCATTCATGGTTGGACCCCAGATGTATCGATGCATTATAGCACCTTGTCATAAAATGTAATATTCGGCACCCTAGCCCTGCATTTTTAAAAGACCAGTAACCAGCATCTTGTGGTGAGGGGCGGGGAAACATGGCGGCAGCTTGTTGAGCAGCCGCTGCACTCCAGTGAGGCTCCTGTAGTGACTCCGGCCCCCTACAGCGTCTAGCAGCGGAGATGTCTTGAATTTGCCGGGCCTTTCGTTCGACCTTAGGTTTGGCGGGAAAGTTCTCTTTTCCGTCACTTTTTGGTGAAATTTGTCAAATATCTCTTTTTCTCCCATTCCTTTGCGCGAGTCCGTGGCTATCGCTACTCCGAGTGTGCCTTTTAGCGTCTGGAGATTTTCTTCTGCGGAAAACTGACAGTAGGCGTCCACCAAATGTGTTGGGGTTTGGAGACTCCTACTCCCACCCCCCCCCCGTTACCTTACTTGCTGTGGTGGAGTACGGCAGCGCTGGAGCTCCTGAGGGCCCGTAAAGTCTGTGGCCTCCTTCTCCGGGGGACTCAAGGCAGCGTCAGAACTGGTGCCTCTGGCATGTCCAAGGCAGCTTCGTGTGGGAAAAAAGAGAAGTGTGCTGCCAGACGAATTAAGGGCAGAGACACGGGAGAGAAAGGGCCACCGCTGCAACACAAACATCAAAGAAGAGCGGAATTACAAGAGGATCTCTCTGCATTTTTTCAGGTTAGAGCAAACACCCCACCCAGTGTTTCTAGGAGTGTTTCTAAGAGAGGCAGAAAGCGTGGAGTGAAAATCCAGTGCAGCACAGATTCTATAGACTCTCCCCCTCCTGTGATAGAAGAGTTCGCTAAAAGTCAGGTCTCCCCTATAGATACCAATAGAGAGAATATCTCCACTTTTTTATGTGGCGAGGTTAAGGCAAAGTGGGCGAAGACGCGCAAGTCTAAACAGTCTACTCTAGTCCTTAGTACTAAAATAAGCCTTCTTTAAGGTCTTACTTTAAAGTTTTGCTGCAATTGTTAGACCTGACAAGAGAAGGCACACAAGAGGGGGCGAAGGAGGAGTGGAACTCCTGCAAAGTGATCTTAGCGCAAGCTCTCTTTAGCCGGAGTCTCAGATATGGAAGGGCAGACGGGAGGTTTGTCAGGGGCTGATACTTCTCAACCTGATAGGAGAGATTCAGATACCATTACTGAGGTAATGGACCAGGTAATACTAATGGGCCATGCGATGGACCCCCAAGTTCTAAGCAACCAACTGGGGGAAAAATAGTGTCTCAGCAGGAGCCTCAGGAGGAAATTATCCCAGAGACAAAAAACCCCCAAGGGGGGGTCCTTCCTGGAGTCTATGATTGCGGCCTTATCTCTGGATATCAAAAGAGGGTTTGAAGTCTCCACAGCTAATCAAACTGAAGTTAGGGGCTTTTGTGAGTCCCTGGAAAGCAAGATAGATGTGCTAAACTCAAGAACAGTAGCATTGGAAGACTTGGTGGCTAGTCTGTCTGCCCATCAGATAAAGCTGAATTGGATATTATCAACCTCAAAAAAGAAGACGCTGCTCTCTCTGACAGAATGGAAGTATTGGAGAATAACGCCCGTCGTAACAATGTACGAGTTCTTAATGTGCCAGAGGGGAGCGAGGGGTCTGATATTAAAAACTATGTGATTACTCTCTTAAAAGATGCACTAAATCTTGATCAATCCATAGAAGACCTGGGAACTGACATCCAAAGGATACATAGGGATCCTTTTAGAAGGAATCCACAGAGGTCTAAACCTAGAAAGATCCTTGTCAACTTCCATACGTATTCTTTAAAAGAACACATTTTGGATCAAGCGTTAAAGCAAAAGACTCTGTGCGCTAAAGGTTTCACCTTTCAGATAAGATCAAACCTATCCAGGGCGACCCTGGACAGGCAGTGGGAGTTGGGCAGGAGATTGGAGGCCTTTAGGTAGCTTAGGGCAGTCGCACAGCTTAAATTCCCAGCTGCCTTAAAATAATGTACAACAATAAAATGTACAATGTTAGATCTGTGTTGGCTGCTGATGAGTTATTGTCAGCTTTGTCGGACCTGGGTAGAGAGGAAGGCCCGTCAGGTTAGACCTAGGTTTACCATAGACTATTATAGGCCCTGGTTTAACTGTTGGCTTAAGTGATGGTAACCCTACTATATTTTTTGGCTCTCAGGTCACGCTATATTTCTTATATATAAATAAATTTTGGGGGTTTCAGACTAGCATTGTAATTGGCCAATGAAATTGGCACTAGAAATAAAAAAATAAAAAAAGGGGAACTAAAAGGATAAAGAAAAAAGAAAGCAAAAAAAAGGTAAGAGGATAAAGAAAAGAAAACTAAATTATAAAAAGTTTTCTTTTTTTTTTTTTTTAGACATCTCTATTTTCTTCTTTTTACTTCTTCTTTTAGCTTAATGGGAGTAGGGGTCACCGGGAGTCTGTGGGGTGCAACTCTCTGGACTTTGTCCGGATCGTTGGGGTAAGGGTTTCCCAAGGGGTGGGGGGGGCGGGAAGGGTTGGTCATAGGGCACAGCAGTGGGTGCTGCAAGGTAAAAAATAAAAAAATCCTCGTTCTCGCCTAAACAATTTTTTCTTCAAATATACCTTTCTTACAATCAAAGTTAGATCGGACACGCCGATGGGGGGGTTAAGCCAATGTGTACAAGGCAATAGAGGCTATTCTGGATATGAGTAGTTTGCAGGTACTCTCCTGGAACATCAATGGCCTGCACACTAGACCCTGAAAGGATACGGTTCTACAGTATCTCTGAGATTCTAGTGCACTGGTCATTGTGCTTCAGGAGACACATTTATTGCAATCAGAGATGCTTTTATTGGCTCAAAATAATAAATGGATAGACTTTCAAGTCTCGACAACTCAGTCTATAATTATCAGAGGGGTTGCGATAATTTTTAAGAGATCAATTAAGGCTCGTCTTATTTCAAAACTAGTGGACCAATGTGGCAGATGGGCCATAGTGACGGTCAACATTTCCGGCGCGCAGATCACTATTGTGGGATAATATGGCCCAAATTAGGACAACCCTTATGCTATTAATTCCATCTTTTCGCACCTACTATTGTTACCGGAACCAGTTATTTTGGCGGGTTACTTTAATATAGTCTTAGACCCCTATCTTGTCATCTAATAGTCGTGCTCTAGTCCCTTCTAAAATCAGGACTTTTTTGTTGGAGGCTATGAAGTAATTCACCTATTTTGATATCTGGAGGTTAAGGTCAGGGCAAAAGTTAGGATTTTCATTTCGCAATTACAAATATAGGCATCAGTCAAGGATTGATTTTATCTTGGTCACTCAGGCACTGAAAGGTATTGTTAAAAACATCTTGTATCTTCCTTCTCATTTATCGGATCATTCAGCAGTTTGGCTGGAGTTGGAGAGAATAATCACTGTTTCACCTAGATCATGGTCTTTTGATAGTTCTTTATTGTTGGAAGATGAGGAGGTTTTATCTCTAACTATGGAGACAAAATGGTTTATGGAAGCAAATATAGGCTCGGCCTCAATGGCTAGTGTCTAGGACGCTTATAAAGCCTTCTTAAGGGGACAAATTACAAGTATAGCTGCCTATAGGAAAAAATGGTATGGAAGTGAAATCTCCACTATTGAGGCCGAGATTAAAAAATTGCAAGTTGAGATAGACCAACTCATAAATACTTCTGTTGACATTCGCAATGAAACACAAAACAAATTAACACGATTAAAAGGACCGTAAGAAACAGTCCTAAATACACGCCTACTACGTAGGTGAGAGGCAAGTAAAATTGCCCATTTTGAATACGGCGAAGGCGCAGGTAGGCTCCTCGCCTGGAAAGTGAAGACGGACCAAGCTCGGAACAATATTGGAACAATTAAACAAGGTAATCGAAGAGTCCAATGGTGAACCGGAGTAAGTTTGACTCAAAAGGGCCAAAATAGTAACTTCGTCAAGAGCGCTAAACTCATTCAAACTAGAGTAGCTTTCTGATGGATAGATAGCCTGCTATGCAGCTTCAGAGAGAGAGTTAAGATCTTCGCCAATATGGTTATTCTCCAGTGGGGAGTTAGAAGAGGAAGACTCCCCTGCTCAGGGTGTAAAGGCCGTTTCTTCAATATGTGCCTCTCTTGAGTGGCTGATTACAAAAGAATTACAGGTCAATTCAAATTTGCTCAAGAAAAAGTCTGCCAGAGAATTGCAAAAATCTTGATTAATTTCGGCATTATTAGGTTCAGACAGTTTGCTCAGCTTGCGTAATGTCTCAAAAAATCTCTTTAGGGACATTTGAAAGAGACCTTTATTTTGGCGGTAAAGTAGCTAGATTTGGTATTAGAAACTGCCACTTTATACACCTGAAGGGCCTTTTTATAAGACTTTTTATCAATGGGGTCATGCTGTAACCACCATTTTCTTTCCAGCTTGTTTATGGCTCCTAAGAGTGTCATCAATCGAATGCTCAGTACGAGAAATCCTCCTATTCTTAAAAGACTTGAAATGGGCAAACTGATTGAGACTGGAGGTGATCCAATTATGATAATCTGAAATAGCCTCCTCCAAATCTTGGGGAATCTCCAGTTTAGAATTGACTAACAGCTCATTAAAAACTTCAGGGTCGACTTAAGAAATAAGATGTTTGGGAGACAACAGTTGAGGCTTGCCTTTCCATATTAAGTGGAAACATAACCGCACAATGGTCTGACCATGCCAGTGGGAGGATGGATGAGACCGTAATAAAGGGATTGTCGGAAAGAATACTATCTAATGTGTGGGAGCATTTATAAGTTGTACAATCCCCCAACCCCCCCCCCGCCCACAAATTCTGAAAAAAAGACTGCATACCTTTCTATCGTGTTCTCCAGATGGAGATTAAAATCACCTAGAATGGTGAAGTCTGAACAATGAATGTTTATATCTAGCAATTGACTGTTGCTATCCAAAAAAGCTGTTCTGGGACCGACGGGTCTGTAAATAAAAACCCCATTGAAAGAGTAGTGATTGGTCAAAGATATTTTAAAAGCCAATGCTCCACACTTCGAAATCTCCTCCAATGGCCCAAAAGAGGCTTTGAAATATGCCCTACATATCATGGCTAATCCACTGCCTTTTTTCCCTATTCGGTCAAGCCTAGTGATGGTCAATCCTTTGGGATTGACCATAATGAGATCTGAAGCTGAAGCAGCATCAACCCATGTCTCAGTGACGAACGCCACAGCCAACGCATGGGCCTCCAGGAAGTCACAGAAAACTAAGGTATTTTTAATAAGGGATCTAGTATTTATGAGTGGCATTGAAAATCTTAGAGATAGGCATAGCTTTTGTTATAGGAAATCCGTACGTTTCTAAACGCTGTACCCTAATATTGGATAATGTCAGCTGGCAATGAGGGCAGGTTTGTAAAGACTTCTGTGGTGTGATTTCAAGCGTGCTTGTCGCCTGCATGTTTTTTTCCTTTGTCCTACTTTTTTTTACCTAATTTCCCTGCTTTATATTACCACCAGTCGCTGCACAATATATTGCCATTTTCATTAAACAAGTCATAACAGTTTTATGGAGTTTCAATAATTAAAATTTGCACCTGCTCACCAAGCTAAAACTTACAACAACAAAAAATATTATTAATCACATGGGCGCAAACTATTGCAACTACCAATGCTTTTTTCCCCTTATAAAAGACAGATGTAAAACGTCCTTATCTGGCCATAATCTCAGGCTTCTTGTTGCTCCTAACCTTAGTCACTTGCTGATCCCATAGTCTCCTGTCAGTGGATGAAAGAGGCTTCCTTTGATGCTGCAAGTGATATCCTGGTCTAGGTGTGACTGAGGCATGTGCTGTTGTGTGTAGTGTATTTTTCTGCGTGTATGAGAAGCTAGCATTGTGTATGCCACACTATATCTTCGCTGTGTAATTTGAGATAGTCAAAACTTTGCACTGTTGTACATAGTGTGCGCACAAGAAGGAGCAAGCACTTCTGCTACCTTTTCTTTTCTTATTCTTTTTATAGGCCTGATTCACAATGATGAACTTGAACTTTTGTGTAACTTTATATTTGCTTGCTATTCACAAAGGTATTTTACTAGTAGCATCTTTACGACTGTGGTGTCTCAGCACATAAAAAGATAGGACAGTCCTATCTTTTTATGTGCGGTGACTCTCCAGTTGTAAAGATACTACTAGAAAAATGCCTCTATAAATTGCAAACAATCATAAACTTACATAAAAGTGTACATTTACCTTTGTGAATCAGACCCTACGTGTTTGAAGTGGGTGTTTTCGCTGGTAATTCTGATATGTATGTTGTGGGTGCATGAGGGAAGCTTTGTTGCTGACATTACTGTTTTTGTTTTATGTGTGTATTTGTGGTTTTGTTGTGATGCTACCTGTGCTGTTCCTGTACTGTGGACGAGTGAAATTTGCAGATTTATTGCCTGTGCTTAAGTGTTCTCTGCTTATGGGGGGAAGCGTGCTCTATTGCTGCCTCTGCATACACCCTTTGTATGGGCTAGCCTGCAGTGCAGTATACCTATTCTGTTGGTATGAGGGGAGATTGCAGTACTGCTGCCTGCATTGTGGCTATGGTCTCCAAAGGTGGATTAAGTATACTGTAACTGTTCTGTTCCACTGTCGGTAGTTTGCTTGCTTGTTGTGCATTTTGTGTTGTATGTAATTTTTAAGAGAAGTGTACTTTACTGGGTACATAAGGGTTGTCTATAGTCGGTCTACATATTTTGCATCCGTTTGTGTGTCTGATGCAACATTTACTGCAGGCTCCTATTTTGTAGTTAACTATTGGTTAAATTAAAAGACTTTCTTCAAAAACCAAGAAAGTGTTGTTTCCTTGACATATGAGACTGTCATCGGCAAAATCCTTGGTACTAATTGTTTTTAAGCAAAGTCACATTCACAATGTCTTTTCTTCACTTTTAGGATAAGGATTTTCTTCCTGTGAAGCGAGGGGATCCTATTTTTCAGATGCTGAGTGGACAGGAGGTTTTGTACGATGGAAATGTGACTGTTTACCCTCTATTCATCAATGAAGCTGCTTACTATGAGAAGAAGGTTGCATTCATTTTGACGAAGAGAGTCCTTTTTTCTGTCCCTGCTGTCCGTGTGAATCAGGAATAGGTTTTCATGCAAGTCAGACCTACATATCAGCTCTGCCATCTGCTGGGTAACTTCTCTTCACTCCGAACAGTTAGAATATGTAGTACAAAGAGATGATGCCTATTAATAAGCGTAATGAAGGGCTTGCCTAAAATCTTACTCCATGAGTCGAAAATTGACAAATGCAGGTCTCTTAGTAAAATTTCTCTGTACTGAATGGATGGGATGTTACCAGAAAATAATATAGTCAGGGAATTCTGCCAAGGAGTTCTAGAGGAATATGTGACATAGGGCACATCTGATGATCCAGTGCAAATTTATTTTAGAGTTTTATGAATTTTAACTGACCGATGATCCCCATATCTTTTAGTCTTGTTAATAGGTCATTGGCATGTTTTAAAAAAAGAGGAAATATGATCATCTTGTGTAGGCCATCCAACTGCCCTGTTTCTCGATTGGGCTGATGGGACATTACGTTATCCTATGCCATCGTGTAAAATATCCTCTTCTGAAACTAGGGTATAGGAGAGATCTTCTCACTCTCTTCATATATGTCAGGAAGCCTCAATAAACACTGGTTATGAGATCAGATTTTATATTTTTGGACAAAATTACATCAAATAATTCAAGGATCTAAATATAAGAAGATTTTGGATGATTCTACAAATGAGGTTCAAAGAGCCTTTGAGAATTGAACTGAGTGTGACCTGATCTCCAAAACACAAGTGTCTAAAAGAGTGTTAACAAATGAGAAGATCAAAGGTGATCTGGACACTGATGAGAAAAGTCATTGAAAGCTGGAGCAGATGGAGGTCTGATCACCGCATTTACATGAATAACAGAGCCTTATTGAAAGTTGATGGATATCTGATCACTTTGCAGACGTTAATCAAAGTTCCTAATAAAGAGTTTGGAATGAGGAATTCCTTTTACTCCATAAAGGTGCATCACAAAACCTTATTGAGAACTAGTACCAAAGAAAATTTGATCACCAGCTATCTATGTATTAAAAACCCTTATAAGGCACTGGAATATAAGGATAGGTCATGTAATTTAGTGTATGTCCATCAAGAGGCCTCATCAAGCAATGGAATCAGGAGGATATCTTTTCACTCTTTCCTTGTACTAGCAAGAGCTGGCTGCAGGGTAGCTCTGATCACAGTGTTCAGTTCCAAGCAATGCTCTAATGCGAGAGCAGACTGATCCCTTGTACAAGTCTATCATATGCCCTAGGGGAGACCTAGGCACATAGTCAAAGGCTTTAGATAGCTCAACGAAGGTATGGAATTGAAAGACATATGATTATGCTTTTGTACAAATCTGTGAAAAGGCCCCAACTACTGGGATGAAGAAGAAATAGGAATACTCTTATGTCAAAGGTTTGGGATCTGATCACATATTTATAGGCTATCGATGGTTTAGGTGTAAACCTATAATTAACTGAGAACACCCCACCGAAAAGGAAATAGCCCTCACCAGTGTAAACATGTAAACACTGAACAAAACACCTGCACAACAACAAACTAAATTTAATCAAAAGAAAGGAAGAGGATAGTGAAAGAGTAATTTTTATTTCTTCCTGAACTGGTCATTACAATGTAACTTTGTTATACAAGGTATACTGGGCTAACATTATTCTGCTAGAGTTTTTTTGTTTAAGTATGTCACTAAAATATTGTTTCTTCTTCCTTTTTCAGTTTTGTAGTCTGTGGTCTGAAGATGCAGGATTTAGAAGCATGTTTTAGGTCTTAATTATTTGTAACTGTAGAGAATCAGGAAATATCAACATCATATTTGATATTTTGGCTACATTTGATTCTTTCACTGATAGGTATGATGGCTTGTTTCATGAGAATCTTTCCCAATATGTACCATCATATTTACCCACAGACAGGGAATGGGTGAAACCCTTGGATATATCAACCCCCTTTTCTAGCGAGTCAGTATTGATAGTAGGTGAATTCTCAAATACTGCAAGCTTTAAACATTCAATGCAAGGTGTAGTGGCCGGTATATATGAAACAAGTGGTGTCACCAAGCATCTGGGATAGTGGTTAAAATATGACACCAACCTTTTAGAAAACATGAAACGCAGTGCCTCTTGGAATGCTATTGCAAAATGTTCTCACCAATTTCAACAAAGATTGGAGTGATATTGTTTGTCTTTGCTATGATTCTGCTACATATATGAAAAAGTTAGGTGATGACCTGTTAATATCGATACCTGAGCTGAATTACTTCCCTTTAAAAAATCCTTGCCACTTGCTAGATGGTATGATGAAATCATATTTACAATCTTCAGAGTTAACGAAGAATGCTGGTGACTTTGTAGTCCATTCTGATGCACTGTTTCATTATGCGTGCAAACTAAAATGCAAATATTTCTCATTTTGTGCTTTTCGTGGCATCAAGGAAAGAGTCATCCCAACTGTGTGATTTAGCCCATGGTTCTCAGTCCTAGAGCCCATTAATGATATATTATCCATGTGGCGACCTTTACAGAATGTTTGCTTAGTGATTATGTCAAAGGCAAGAAATGTGAGGATGTTTGATCGCATATTTATAGTGATGTGAAAAAAAGTACATTCTACTGCATTCTTAGATTTTTACAGGAAAACTGTTGTAGTGGACATATTTAAAGAACTAGAGTCTGAAAACACCCTTGTCTACCAAGTGTTCAGTGTAATTGGTGTAGATGTGAAACACCTCCTTGGGAGTTGGCTGAGCAAAACTTATAGGGACTTTGGCACTGCAACATGTTCTATGTTAAAATTCTTGTCACTTGATATTGAAGAAATGTTGAGGAGCAATTCAGGAAATTTTATTTTACAATGCATGAGAAATGGCTTGCAATGATGCATAGAAATGTCCCTTCACCAATCATTGCATTTGAAGTCAATGAAGCCTCACTGTGGTACTCTGTACAAGTTCTAGATTTCTTCTGTAAAAGGGAATTTTCTCCAGACTTAAAAAAGTACTGCTTCATTTTTGACCGCTTCAATAACTCTGTGAGCATATGCGCCCACTTCAACACATATGTTGCAGAACCTATAATATATATATTGCAATCTTCAGGTGCACCAGTATTGGCATGGAAAGCTATGTACGGTGCCAGAGTTAGCAAATTGTGTACTGGCCGTTTTGTTGTTGCCCGTGTCATGTGTCAATGTTGATAGGGCCTTCTCCCAAAGAAAAAAGTTTACATGGGAAGGAAAGAGTGAGGCACATGACCAAAGACTCACTGAAGAAGTATTGAATGTAATGTAATAAATTTGATTTGTATAAATATATTTGGACCTCATGTATACTGTACAAACACTGTCTATATACCATGCACTACCAGTGCAGAAAGCAAGCAATAATAAAGTGAAATGTTCCATAAACACCTGAAAACCCCTGTTTCAGTTATTTCTAATGGTGAGAAAATGTGTAACTACTTATAACCACTGTTGTAAAGGTATTGAAATCACTAGAAAATACTGGAAAAACTGCAGAATTGACCAAAAATAGAAACTGAAAACAGGAAAGCCTACATATCTATAATAGCACTGAATCAGAATTGGTAAAGATCTGAGAACCTTGTACATGACTACAACATTGCCTGCTGGGATTTGGGGAGGCACAGATCCCACTTCTCATGTCCAGTCACATTGTGAGCTAGGGCAGAGGATGGATCGTTTCACTGTGTTCAAATCTAAAGAGCTGATTTATGTCCTGGACCATGGCATGATCTAATCAGCATGTACATCCCTGTATATATATATATATATCTATGGAAAATCCTCTAACTTCCACACCAGCGGCGCGGCGAAAGAAGGAGACAGACCTCACGGCTTTAGGCAAGATGTTGCTTTTATTTAGAACCTTCCTGGCGACGCGTTTCGAGTAGCTGGTACTCTTGATCACACACCATATATATATATATATATATATATATATATATATCAAACAATCCTCTACCCACAGGCACAGGAAGACGACGCCATGTTCTGCTTTTATCAAACAAGTTTTATTTTACAAGTCGGCTGCATGCATTTTACAACGCAAAGGCATGTGTGGTGAAGTTATAAACTTAGTAAAAGTACTAACCATATATATATATATATATATATATATATATATATATATATATATATATATATATATATATATGGTAAGTACTTTTACTAACTTTATAACTTCACCACACATGCCTTTGCGTTGTAAAATGCATGCGTGGTAAAGTTATATGTGCGGTAAAAGATTGCGGAGTGATGGTATTGCGCAGTAATTGCACCTGCGTTGTTACAAATGCGGAGTCATGGTATGCGGAAAAAAAGTTTGCGGGATAACGTCACATATTCGTGCACCACATCCTTTGATCTGCTTTGCATTGTCAGCCTTTGTGCTCGGCCCACAGTATCTACCATTTTTCCAGGCCAAGTGTCTGATAAATCACTAGATTAAATAAAATAATATATTTGAAGATTTCTTTGGTGATGGTACCTAGATAACCCGGATTTCAAAGGCATTCAGATTTCTTAATGTCTCTTACAAAACGCTCGTGTGAGGAGCCCTTTGCCTGCCAGAAGCATAATCGCGCTACAGGAGTAGCATTTAACTGTTTCCTGCCCTTGGACTGACCGGCATGAGGAGGTGTGAGCAGTGAGGCCGCAGAGGAGGTGAGAGGTGCGGCCCCGGGACTGCGAGGACAGCATACATCATCCACAGCTGTGTCCTCTTCCCGGCGGAGCCGCGCCCACTCCCAGTGCCCGCCCCCACCAAAGTGCCCTTTACTCCTCGCGGCCCCCGCTTCGCGGGGGCCGCTCGTGTGAGGAGCCCTTTGCCTGCCAGAAGCATAATCGCGCTACAGGAGTAGCATTTAACTGTTTCCTGCCCTTGGACTGACCGGCGTGAGGAGGTGTGAGCAGTGAGGCCGCAGAGGAGGTGAGAGGTGCGGCCCCGGGACTGCGAGGACAGCATACATCATCCACAGCTGTGTCCTCTTCCCGGCGGAGCCGTGCCCCCTCCCAGTGCCCGCCCCCACCAAAGTGCCCTTTACTCCTCGCGGACCCCGCTTCGCGGGAGCCGCTTGTGTGAGGAGCCCTTTGCCTGCCAGAAGCATAATCGCGCTACAGGAGTAGCATTTAACTGTTTCCTGCCCTTGGACTGACCGGCGTGAGGAGGTGTGAGCAGTGAGGCCGCAGAGGAGGTGAGAGGTGCGGCCCCGGGACTGCGAGGACAGCATACATCATCCACAGCTGTGTCCTCTTCCTGGCGGAGCCGCGCCCCCTCCCAGTGCCACGCCCCCTCTCCACCAAAGAGAATATTAGTAAGCCCAGTGACGCACAGTGCGGGACGCGCGCGGGTCGCAGCCTGGGGCTAAGCCCGGGCAAAGGGCGAGCCGCTGTGTGGCCGTTAGGTGGCTGGAGAGGCTGGGCTGGGCCCTGTCCCTTACATCCCCATTGTTTTGCCCTTCAGACTTGAACTCCCCACGTTTACAACAGTACTTATCCTATCCCCTTGCGTAGTTCTGTGCGGCTGACATCACTACTCTGTGCCAGTAATTGTTTCACTGCCATTGCTTGATTGGCCCGTCTATTCATCTTCCTTCTTCCCCTTCATCTGTAGGTCCAAATTTATTCCGTTCACCCTTCAGGTCCTGAACTGAAGTTCTTGCTTAAGCCCCATAGTTTTGCCCTGTCAACATGGATACTGCTTCACCTGGGATTGTGGGGGGAAATCCCAATAAGGACACTTTAGACAACTGCTTCAAGAAATCTACTTCTGAAATTGAAAGGGAAGAAGCCCTAGTGGAGAAAAGGATGGAGCGCCGCTGTTCCATCGAGGGATACAAGGCCAGACATTCAGTGACAGCATCCCCGCAACTTATCACATCCAGTTTAGGGGTGGCCCCTATCACTGAGGATCCTTTCGCAACCCAGGGAATTCCTGAACTATTAAGGGATATCTCTCCCACACCACCCTCTCCTAGGGCCTTACTTAGTCCACCCACTATCGCTTCTTCACCTTCCTGTACTTCTGTGGTAGGTCAGGAAGCTACACCAGTTACCCCCCGCACTGGCAAAATCACCGCTAAAAAGCAACCGAGGAAGATAGAGGCCCCGAAAATTCATGGTCCTCCGCCCAATAAGAGAAGGAGGAAGGGGGGTTCCATTCAAAAGGGCAAAATTAGTCACTCTGAATTTGGCAAGGGGAAAGGGGGGGGTGTAGCTCCTGTTTCTAAACCTATAGTGGATTCAAGACCTGTAATCACTTTAGTGACCACCAAAGAAGCACCACCACTCACTTCTCCTATCCTAGATAGATTATTGGCCATTGAACAACGGCTAGGGAACTTGGAACAGGCTATTGTCAACAAGCCGGACAAGCAGAAGGTCCCCTTTATTTCTAACTCAGCATTGGCTACGGACGGTTTAACCAATATCTCAAAACCTACTTTAGCCAAGGCGGCTCATACAACATCCACTACTACCACAACGGCCTTATTCCCTAAGCCCAATGCTCCCACTAAAAAAGTGAACTACAATCCTCAAGGGTCTACATCCTCCACTATTTCCCCCCGACCAGCCATGCATACGGAAGGAGCTATCCCGAAGGGTGGAAACAGAACGGCTGCAAGACCATCCCAGCCGGCTGGAGAGAGGGAACCCCCAAGTAGAGTAGTAAAACGCAGAATTCCTCGGGTTGAACTTCCTCCGGAAGCACTACCCTATGTAGTGGTGCTTACGGGTGTTCCCATTCTTGACCCAGATAAGCGAGAAGGTCCCCAGCAGCTTAAAAACAAAACTATGTATTGGTTGTCTAAGAATAGGCCACTCCCAGGTAATGTCAATGGGGACATAGTTCACGTGCGCCGACTCCCTTGGTTGGGGGGGCGGGAGAAAGACATTGAGGGTGATCTGATTGTGATTAACTTTAGGGACCCAGAAGCTGTTAGGCACATTTTGAGTTGGATGCCAGGGAACCTTGGCAAATCAATTATGCCGTGTGACTTAACTTATTTCTATCCCAGAGCCCTAGTAGCCCCCATGACATGCCCCTGGCCTTCTATGGCCCTGACAGGTACACTAGGCCCAAAACATAACAATCATTACTTCCCCCCGCAGCCTGGCCCTACGGCTTCAAAGAATGCATATGGGTGGGAATCCATACCGCAAAGGGGATATGGTACAAACTTTAGGAGGTTGGACTACCCTCTTGAAGTAGGGAGGATGGACCACTTGCTTCCTTTCACACCCCTGGAAGTTAGTAATAGATTTGATGCTTTTTCTGGCTTGGACTTATGTAATTGACGCCTGGGCACTTCTCCTAGTCATCCTGCTCTGGAGAGGGGGCTAAGTGCACGGGATGTTAATTCCTATTCATCTAGTGCAAACTCCCCTCCCCAAATGCTAACTGATTCCCATGGCATGATTCAAACTCTTTCACCTACTTCCAGCCATAGTCCATCTCCTTCTTTAGGGATTTCAATCTCACATGCTAGCTGCGATAGTGATACTAGAGGGGGGCAGGGAGCCACTTTGTATACTCCTTCTAGAGCTCTGAGGGTACTGTCATGGAATGTAGCAGGCATTGTCAACAAATTGCACACTGAAGACTGGGATACCCTAATAACAAATAGTGACATTTGTCTCTTCCAAGAGACATGGGCGAGGGAACCTGTGCCCAAAACTGGATATGCAACATTTGAAATTCATGCTACTTGGAATGGCAAGGAGAGGCCCTCGGGTGGTTTGGCGGTGTGGATAGCGTGTCATATTGGTTGCACAGCAGAAACTTTAGCCACGTCCTCTCAAGATATCCAGTGCGTTGTACTGAATTGGTCGGGCGTCCCCAAGCTGGCAATTATAAATGTTTATTCTCGCCCAGTTGGCCCTACGGCGGAGTCCACCACACTAGAAGATCTTACGTCCTTTTTGGGCCAGCTGCCGACCGATTATAAGGTGATAATGGGTGGAGATTTTAACTGCCACTTTGAGCCCTTAGAGGGCCTGAGGGAAGGGGCCCTTACGGCTGAAGACAACTTTTGGGGCATTCCAGTGTGTCAATCGCCCCACCCGAGATCTTGGTCCCCACTTGCGGTCCAAATCATGTCGCTGACCTTAAACTTTGCGTTAAGAGCCTGCAATGGACGCACACCCTCAGACACCCCCTCAAAATTTACATTTAACAGGAAAAATCATGAGTCACGACTGGACTACATTTTTCTAGATACCAGTCTCTGGCCAAAGCTTGAGGATTTTAAAATAATTCCCCGCACAGATAGTGACCATAACGCTCTCTTATTTTCTCTGGCCTATCTTCCAGTATATCCCGGATCACCTACACCTGAGGATAGAGATGATCGGGGTAATTTAGTTCTAACCTCTAATAGGCGTAGGGTGAAATGGCAGAAATTCTCCAAGTCAGATGAAAATATTGGGAAAATCTACGACTTGGTGCTGCCCAAATTCGAAGCCCTGAGTGATTTAGATAGCCTATCCAGCCCCCAGGATTTACTTAAAACTCTACCTCTCATCCATGAAGATCTAGTGGGAGTTCTAGGTGAGGTCCTTAACCCTGAGGTGCCTAAGTCCAAGCAAAAGACCAGGACCTCCTCTTGGTACAACTCCGACTGCAGAAAGGCCAAATCTGACCTTATTACTGCAGTCAAAGATGGTGTTGCTCGGACCAGGGTGGCCGAACTGCGGCGTCAGTACAAGGCCACAATGGCCCGTGCGAGGGCTGACTGGGACTGGGATCGATGGCAGGATCTTTCAGCAGCCTTGACAACCAAGGATTTGCGAAGATTCTGATCTCTAGTCACCACTGGCACAGGGGAACCCAAAGCTGCAGTTGAACCTAATATTGCTGCACACATATGGGAACACCACTTCAGCAAACTTTATGCAGATACCCTAGAGGATACTGATGCCGTTGTTGCTACACTCCTATCCCTTCCAGGAGACACCTTAGAGTTTACGCTTGGGGAAGTGGTCCGTGCAATAGATGGTCTGGCGCTGGGAAAGGCTCCTGGCCTTGACAAACTACCAGGTGACCTTTTTAGGTCCCAACCAGAGATCTGGGCGCCTTACCTTCATATTCTCTTCAATTCAATTGCACGTGGAATGGCGATCCCCTGTACTTGGTTGGGGGCAGAGATAGTCCCAATCTATAAGAAGGGCTGTTCTCTGCTCCCATCCAACTACAGGCCGATCAGCCTCATAGACGCCCCCCAAAAGCTTTATTCGCGACTACTTTTGGACCAACTACTGGACTAGATGGAGGATAATGAAATCTTAAGCCCTCTCCAGGCTGGCTTCAGGAAAAATACGTCCACCATGGACCAAGTCTTCCGCCTTGTCCTCCTTTTTTGGAAATCGGTGAGCATCGAGGGAGGGAGACTGTACATGGTGTTCGTAGACCTGAAGTCAGCTTTTGACTTGGTACCACGGAAAAAACTTTGGGAGGTCTTGAAGGAGATGGGAGTGCCCACTAATTTACTACAGGCTATAATAAGACTCCATCAGGGGAATTTCGCCCAGGTACGATGTGGGCGTGGTGGAGTTTTGACAAAAAGGTTTCCTGTGCTCCTGGGGGTTAGGCAGGGATGTGTCCTGGCCCCTACTCTCTTTTGTCTCTACGTGAACAATGTTATCTCACATCTAGTTAACGTTAGGGACAATGACGCCCCTGTTTTGGCTGGCAGGAGGGTGCCGGCAATTATGTTTGCTGACGACACCCTCCTGCTCTCCAAATCCCCCATGGGAATTCAGCAAATCCTAGACGGATTTGGTCTTTTCTGCAGGCAGTATGGCCTTGAGATAAACACAGGGAAGACCAAATTCATGGTTTTCAATCCCTCTCCCACAACCAGACCTAACCCATCCCTAAATTCCACGGAATTGGAAAGGGTTAAAACATTTCAGTACCTGGGTGTAACCCTTCATGAAAACCTATCCTGGGGCCCTCAGATTTCAAGTTCGCGAATAAGGCTTTCTCAACTCTCTGGGGCTATCTTAAGGGCTACGAACACCTCAACCTATAAACCTATAGCTCCTGCAGTTGAGATGTACAAGACTCAAGCGAAATCAGCTGCACTCTACGGTAGCGAACTATGGGGACATCAAGCTGCAAACGAGTTGCTGCGTGTTGAAAACAACTTTCTGAGGTGTCTTTTGGCCCTCCCAACTGCAACTCTTCTGTTTCCCCTACGCCTAGACTTGGGTTTACCATCTATCAGGGAGGACCTTGATTCCAAACCCATAAGATTTTGGCACAGACTTTGGTCAACAAAGGAGCTCAGTCACTACAGACAAGATCTTCTGCATGTTATGAATTTAAATCACAGTGATAAGATCCCTTGGCTATCCTTTGTCAAAAGAGAACTGTTCCGGCTCGGATTTAACGAGCTGTGGGAGGCCCCGAAAATAGGATGTTCTATGGTCCCCCGGAAAAGACTTGTGGTAGCTTACAAGGAACAAAATCTTGTCTCTCATGTGACTGCACCCTGCATGGGCACCCTTACACAGCGTTTTATTGAATCCAAAAATTCTTATAAGTTCGAAACTTTTATGGATTTTATTTACCCAATCATGGCAAGGAAGCTATTTTTACAGTGGCAGTTTGGCACTCTTCCTTTCAAATCCTTTACCAGTAAATGGACCAATGGAGGGGACAAAACCTGTCCCGGCTGCAATTCCTGCGATGAAGAGGAAATTCACGTTCTGTTTTTTTGCCCTTCCTACAAGTCACCTAGGAAATACTGGCTTGTGCCCTTATGCGGGAATATGGCAATAAGGAACTGTGTAACATCTTTCAGAATACTGAAAACTGATTCCTCCCCCCACATTGTCTTCGCGGTCGCAAAATATCTTTTAGCCATGTGGCGCATTAGGTCCAAGTTGATCAAGGCAAACACACCCGCGGATGTATGCCTACACCAGTGAGACATTGTAAAATCTGGCCCCTGTCAACAACGCTCCCTATCACACTTCGTCTATTTTATTTCCAATGATATGAAATGTTGTTGCTTATTTCTTTTAAGTACCCCATCTTCCAGATTTTAAATGTCACGAATGCTGCCACTTGCTCTCTGTTGCACTTTATATGCTTGAATTTTAAATGTATGTATGTCTTTTACGCTTCTTTTATGGCCGAAATAAAGAATTTTTGGATTGGATTGGATTACAAATCAGAACTTGTTTGGTGGAATCTTGCATCTTAATTATATTCTTACTAGAAGACAACTGTATGGATTGATTGAGCAAGTCCAACACACATCCATCTTAAATGTAGGTAATTGTCATTTTGAACTGGAAGGGAAGTTACGTGTGTGACTTGGGAAGCTCCACACCATTTCTTGCAGGATTTAATGTCAATACATTGTTAAATTAGTTGTAGACAAATATTGGAAAGGTAATTTTGGCATATTTGTAGCTTCATATGTACTGAAAAGTTGTCTCTTGTAGGTCAGTTTGTAAAAACATTGCAGAGAAAAACACATCTTAAATTAAAACGTAAACCACTTCAAAACAGTACTTTCCAAACTACACATGTTCACTATTTCAATGAATAGCTAGATGATATATCTAAAAGTAAAAAAATAGGCAGAT
Organism: Lissotriton vulgaris; assembly: GCF_964263255.1. Taxonomy (NCBI): domain Eukaryota; kingdom Metazoa; phylum Chordata; class Amphibia; order Caudata; family Salamandridae; genus Lissotriton; species Lissotriton vulgaris. The sequence goes on from NC_141687.1 coordinate 214,730,317, forward strand.
AGTTGCTATATCTAAAAACTTTATTTGCCCCAGGAGAATAGCTACATCATGCCAAAGGTAAACATATTTTAAAACAAGCATTTGCAATGCAATAGGTAAGTTTGAGCTATTGGTTTTGTAAATGACAATTTTTTGTTAGGTTTTTGTTTTGAAATTAGTTAAAGTAATATATTTGTTATTTACAATGCTAATAGTTATAACTTTTGCAAGTGTGACACCCATAACCTGGGTAGCGCTGAGTGATGCTGTGGTGGTGCGGAGTGTTGCTGCAGTGGTGCTGAGTGATGCTGTGGTGATGCTGAGTGGTGCAGTGGTGGTGGTGAGTGGTGCTGTGGTGGTGCTGAGTTATGCTGTGGTGGTGCTGAGTTATGCTGTGGTGGTGCTGAGTGTTGCTGTGGTGGTGCTGAGTGTTGCTGTGTTGGTGGTGAGTGGTTGTGGTATTGGTAATGAATGTTGCCTGTGATGTTGATGATTTCTGCTGTGTTGTTACTGTGGTTGTGCTAAGTGTTGTAAAGTACTAATGTTGTGGTGCAGAGGCCATAGTGAGTATTTTTTATGTCACTTGTTAAATAAACAATAGCACGCAAGTAATGGAGCACGTCTGTGGCCTGAGTAATGGTGTTTGATATTAAAAAAATGGAGAGCGAAGAGCGTGCATGAGAGGAAGGGGGGGTGGAATGGACGAACGTGCAGCTGACTGAGAGAGAGGCTGTGGTCTGCGTGTTTGCACGCAGTAAAGGAAAAGAAATACATTTTACCCAAAACATGAAACTTGTATCATATATTTAGATGCAATGACGGAAACAGCAAAATACAAGTCGGACGCCACACTTTGTACTTATGATGTGTATCACATAAAAAAATAGGACGCAAGTAATGGAGCAAATCTGTGGCCTGAAGGGGCATAAAAGAAAAACTCTGCGGCCGCGAAATGAAAGCCTTTGATGCAGCAGGGGGCGGAGCGGAACCCCTTGAAGTGAAGCTGCTGGCGGCACCACGCTGGGGAAGTAACGGATGGCTTGGATGTGAAGCTCTTGGAAGCAGGCGGCTCGGACAAAAGCTCGTGCACGAGAGCACATGCACTCGTGGAAATCTGCTTTTTTGGAGAGCTTAGTTTAACTCTTGGTTTCCCAGCAATAGACTTGTCCTATTCATTCCTGCGGAATGGAATAGGCCGAGACCTAAACAGTGGTCGCTTGTAAGATCCAGCATACACCAAAAAAGGAATCCAAAACCAAGTGAAGCATAGCAGATGTATACATTCTGTTCAAAAGTGATCTGTCTTTGGTTTTGATAGATTCCATAAACACCATTAAAATGCCACCCCGAGTTTACTTGTATCCTCCCTGTTACTGCCTTTTGTATGCCTTTTGTATGAGTTATGTGAGATTCTACTTATAACTTTAGATTTTTGGTGAACAATAAGGCTACATACAGGAAGTAATCTGCAATTTCTAGATTCTGCCTCCTTAACCACCACATAGACCGGATTTTCTGTATCCTGAAAACGAATACTTTTGTTTTTGTAAGAACCTCATATACGGAGAGCATGAAGTAAAACTCAAATACAGATGGAAAGTCTAGGATTGTTGATACCATTGCTCGTATATTTACACTGTCAACTATAGACATTGATTCCAGGTGGAAGGAAATTGGAGGGGGCAATCAATTACCAATGGGAACAAGTGAAACATTCCATGAAATAGTCAAGAGAGTGGCATTTTATTATTTTAACATCAGGAGTGGATCTAAAATCAACAGTAGTGGGCAGGTATATATATATGGCCTCTTAAAAGTTATATGATAAAATGATAGCAGCAGCATAAAATGAAATACCGCTGATGGTTAAAAATACTGTTTGCTCCTAATTGACATTGTCCGCAAGTATGGGAACCTAATGGGCACCATGTGCAAAAACATGGAGTCTCCGCACATAAAAACATAGGTTTTTATGTACAGAGAATCCGCACGCGTAAATATACTACTCGTAAATCTATTTGTCAATAGCAAGCAATCGTAAACGTACATGTAAGTTTGCCTTTGTGAATCAGACCCATAGTATCTACTTCTAATTCAATCTGAAAACAATCAATAACTTACAGTACATCCGAAAAGCGGGGTTATGTCAAAACACATACAACCGAGTAACTATATAAAATATCATAACTTAATTACATTGCAGTAAGACTGTATGTGGGTGGGATAATACTTGCCACCATGTTCATAATAAAATCTAAATTTTCAGATGCAAAAGCTAGGACAGTTTGCACTCTAATGCAGCACCATTGGGGAGTATTATGCTAGATGAGAGCTTAGCAGTAACATCAGATGCAATATCAGTAATAGGCTTAAAGGAGAACTTTTTCAATGTGGCGTCATTAGACCAATCAGCAGACTTCGTAATACTGGGCCCTCCCACAAAATGTGCCCCAAACCCGGAAACATTTTTTCCGGCTTTTGTCATAATTCATTTAACCCACCTGGCCAATGAAACAGTAGAAACTGGAGCTTATAATTTCACATAGGATATTAACAATTGCCTCGGTCTTTTATGGCTAATTTCTCTAGTTCTATCCTCCTATTCTTTCAAGCAATGAACAACACATTAATGAGAAAGATCAGTAAAAACTAAGTAGGATAAGAAATCGATATTGTAGAGGTCTTGCTTTGTTTAACTAGAAATAACAGTGAATCTCTAATGTTTAAAGATCCCGCCATCTAGAACTAGAGCTTTAACAACTGAAACTCGTCAGAAGGAAATTAGACAAAGTAATGGAAGAGATGGGCAAACTTCCGGGGGATCTATTTGGAACCTGTTCCAGACCATACAACGGATTGTTGTTGAATACAGCTGCTAAAAGGTTGGATGTACAGATTATGAGTTTCTATTCTGCATTCATGGGTTGATTTTACATGCTTTATAGTTTACGGTGGACAAATGACACTTCAGTTAATTGTTATTGCAATATGTTTTTATGCATATGAACCTTTTTTGCATATTTGGTTACAAAATGTCGACATCAACATTTGTACTATGTATATTTTGCTGCTATGGTATATGGCCTTTACAGGCATATTTTGGCTGTTGAGAATAACATTTTGTTGTGAAAAAAAAATTCATAATTGTTCAGTCAAGCTACATAATTCAGTGTTTCGGTCCTCAAAATAATTTAACCAATGACCGTCACCGGGACAGATGTGCTTCCTCAATACATTTTTGCCTTATTGATGTAAGACCTAACAACTTAGATTGTAATTATAAACCTATCAGTTCAATTGCAAATATACTATTACATGCTGTGGTCAATACAATTTACTTAGTCACTTCATACATTTTATTGCAATCAACAACTCCTTGTCAGACCCATATTTAGGGCCGGACTGGCTATAGCGGGCATCTGGCATTTTCCCAGTGGGCTGGAAGGGTGGGGTGGGTGGGGGTCGGTTTTGGAGCAATAGGGGGCCGTTTTTAGGTCAAGCCTCAGCATGCATGCGCTGTCTGCAAGATCTGCAGTAATTATTCTCCAGAGTGTAATCTGGCATTCTTGGCATGCTTCTTGCAATTGGTTAATTCGTGAGTCATTTTATTGGTTTCGCCTGTCGAAAGCTGCGCACCGCGCAGCTTTTCGGCGCAGGCGAAATCTAATGAGAACAGTATGTGGCTTGGTCACCGCCTCTCTGTTCCATTGGCTAGCTCCATAAATGGAGGCTAGCCATTGGAACAGAGATCTGTCCGTCATAGCCGGAGCAGATTCGGGGGCGTTCCCGAGAATTTTAGGCTTTTGCCCACGTCATGCGGCAGTGGGCGGTAGTTATTTTTTCTTTTTTTTCGCCATGTTTTTCTCATTTCCAATGTGTCTGTTGCCGGTGGAACTGCCCCAAGAGTGCCCTCCAGCTGTCCACCCACAACGTCAGATTAGGTCAAACCGAGCCGAACACGGCCGGGAGCGGAACTCCCGACACCCAAGGGACGCACAAACCCGTCCAGGGTAAACACATTCACCACGTGCACGGTGTTTATTTAGGCGTGTTTACATATTTTCAATATTCCCCTAACCTGCCCAAAATTACTGATTGGAATGTATTAAATGTACAGTGTAAAGTACACTGTGTTGCAGATGATCACTTGTGAGATATTGTGCACAATAATATGAAAATTAACATATAAATAACTAGTCTTTGGTGCGCCGTTCTCAGCTCGGTTGTAGACCGAATGTTCGGAGCGCCCTCTGCTGTTCACACTTGGAACGGAAGATGCGAAACGTTCTAAGAACAAGTCATCTGAAATACATTTTTCGATACTTTGGGAAAATGAATGGGAGGCCGTGATTAATGAATGCAGGTGAAACTGCGATAGAGTTAGAGTGATCATCACTGAATACTTTACTGTGACTGATGGACGAAGCAACAGACCGGTGAAAGGACAAGGGCGGAGGGAAAGGCCGATTAGATAACGAGGCATTAAACAATGAACGAGTCGGTGTAAACATTGAATTTGTGGACGATGCAAGGAGTCCGCGAAAGAGCTATAATGGCCAATAAATAGACAATGGGGCACCAAATGGACATGAGAATGAGTGAATGGGACAGCGCCATTAGAGAACAAAGCAAGGTGAGCAGGGAGTGGACAGGGGAACAGTTAAAGGGGAGGGGCAGGAAATGATTAGGGAGGCCCAAGGATCAGCTTTACCGTTAGTGGCCCCCAGTGCGAAACTATTTGCTGGTGCATCCCCTCACGTGTACATGGGTTAGATCTCAAGTCACATTCTTTAATTTTGGGGAAAGAGATGAAGTGGTGCTCTATATTCAGATGTAGCTTGGTCAGGGCATAACGGTGCTTGTGATTTGATATAAAGGTTAAATATGGTTGCGATCCTGTTGGTAACTACATGATATATATGTTATTACTGTGTGTTTCTCACTTTCAGCAGAAGCTCTATTTATTGCAGTTATATCTAATATGGCAGCCTTTACTACGGGCTTCTGTAATTTTAAAATCTTAACCGAGTCATCAAGAATGGGGAACCCAAAAGCATTGTTACGGGTGTAGGAGAGTAGGGTCTGCAATCCTATGATCACCCCAGATTTTTGCTTTTTGTTTCACTGGTTTACGACTTCCCTGGCTGTGGGCCTGCTAATCAGACCCACAGCCTAGCTGTTCTCTCACTAAATTGACACGTGTACCTTAGGTGCATTTACCAATTGGTACTGGGCCACCTTATCAGACCCTGTAACCCAGGGCATAGGTGTACCCAGGGCCTACCAGGGGCTGCAGCATGTATTATGCCACCCCTGGCTGGCCATCTAAATCTGACACAACTGGCTGCATGACAGCTGGGGCAAGGTGGTGTAATCACCCCTTGCTTTAGATATAGTATACCTATATCTAACCCTAAAATGGACACATAGATTCCTATCAGTCACTCCTATGGCAGGCCTTAACAATCCTGAAGGCAGAGTGCTTGGAATCATGTGAGATGGTGCTCTGGCATGAGCTGAGCCCGTTTGCAGCTTGCGGAACCAAGTCCTAATAGCTGTTCCATGATAACGCATACCATATACCCTTAAGTGCATTATAATCCTCGCGGTTATATGCCAACTCTGGTATCGCTTTATCAAAACATGTTGAGTAAGGTGTCATACGAATTGGAATACTAACCCCTCGCCAATTCTGGCGACGGGGTTAGCATTCCACCCTTCTAGAGGGACACGACATGTGTGTAACTGTGAACCCCGGTTAAAGTTAACTCGAGCCTCAGCATCACAAAATGGAAGCTGCCACCACAGACACAAGTCTGACCGCCTGCTGCTGGGAGTCCTTCCAGCGAGGAGAGCTTGGACAAAGGGTTTCCTGTCAGGGGCGGTGCTAGCACCATCCCAGACAGGGTTTTGTGTATCCTGGGTAGGCAGGGCTGAATAGGAAGGTGACTGCAAGTGGCACCTCAGTGCTCACTATGCATAGGCCGGCTAGAACCAGTTCCAGGGGCACACCAGCCCCTGAGCTGGGGAAAGTCCGGCATGGGAGAGGGGTGTAACCACCCCCCTTCCTGGTCCCACCCATGGGCAGGACCTAGTCCCGTACCAGCCCCTTTCTTTAGTATAAAGGTGGGAGCGGGGACCCTTCCAAATTAGATCATCTTTGAATCCTGAAACTACTTTCTACGAAAGGAACTCAAGACTTCTTCCTAAGATTTCTCCCTTGTGACTAAGGAGTAGTCACCCTGCATCAGCGGGCACCAACTAAGTAACCTGCGGTTTGCTGCACGTCCTTCCTCCGGAACCGGACCGACCAGCACGACGAGACCCGGCTACCCTGGCACCTCTGACCTCTACCTGCATCATCAGCCCAGCTGAGATTCGTGGGTGTGACGAGACCTCAAGGGACCGGCCATCTTCAGAACTGCACTACGCGTATCCAGCACGACCGCCGAGGGATCCTCGAGTGAGTGCTTTGGGGTCTGAGAAGCCCTAACTCTGAGCAGCTCCAGCACCGAAGTCCAGCCCCCCAGCATCCACGAGATCTGCGTGGGGCCCTTCTGCTCTTTGCTGCTCACCGCGTTGTCCGGCCACTTGCCTGCTGGCTTGTAGCCCTCTTGACGACGAACGACGACACTTCCATCGCTGGTCTGGTTGCTCCAGACTGGCCCTTGCTCCCCTCCAACAGAGGAGCACCCCGGACCCTCCTGGTTTACTCCAGACGCCATTTTGAGTCCACCGCGTGGGCTTGCATTTGCCAGGAGTTGTTGCCCCAATCCTGGGTCCAGCATCGCCGACAGCAGATACCTTCGTGGGACAGCTCGCACCTCCATCCTGGTCGCCGACAACGCCTCCTGGTCCGAGAGACTGCAGAGCACAGCGTCGCCCACAAACCTGGTCGAGGTGACTTCATCCGGTGCCATCCTGGTGCCCATCTAATCACTGGCTAGTGGTTCAGAACTTGGTCCCCTCTGCTTACAGGTCATCTCCATCATCGATCCAGGCTTGGATCACATCACCATCTTCACTGGTCCCCTGCCAGCAACTTCTTCTTTCAGGCTCCTGGTTCGTCAACGCAGAAACCCGACGACCTTTGAACCCTATGCAGCCGCAGCCCCTGGGCTAGGTAAACCGAGTACTACGGTGCTCCAGCGTAGACCAACTCTCTAAGTGTCTAGATCCACTTTCGTTTTTGACCTACCTAGTCGGGTTCGCCCGAGAACACTAACTTTTGCAATTGCTAGTATCCATAGACTTTGTCCCGCATTACACGTGAGAGTTCCCACTCTGCACACGACGTCCCTAGGCCTCCTGCTTCTAATCTAAGGGTTCAGCATTGTAGGCCTAGCGTTTCTAAAGTCTCTGAGAGTAGTACTTACCTGCTAGTAATTTCGCATTCCACTTTTGTAGTATATGGTTTTCCGTGCCCCTCGGGCATTTGTGTAAATTGTGCGACTTTCAGTATTTCTTTAAGAGCTTTGTATTGTGCTTAGCACCCTGTCCTCATAAAGAGTCCAGGGCTGTTGTGTTCTAAATAAATATCCTTTTATTTTTATAACAACTTGTGTGGTGTCCTTTCACTTGGTGTTCAAGGGGTATATGTGATGGTATAACAGCTGGCTTAACACGCCCTCTAGAGTTTAGCCTAAAGACTGCTCTTGTCCATGCTACTAGGATAGCTGGTCTATGAGGTTGACTTACAACCAATCATCAATAAGGGTTGTTTGGACTGATAAGCTGAAGAAGCTTCTCTACTCCATGACTCTCAATTTGGCTTCCGTCCTTGCCATTCGACGGAGTCAGCATTGCTCATGGCAGTGGAGGCTCTGCGACAGGGAGTGGATGAGGGCCAAACCATGGCCCTGATCCTCTTGGACCTAAGCGCAGCATTCGACACTGTAGCTCACTCCACCCTGCTACAGTGTCTGAATGATGGAGGGGTGGCAGGAGCTGCGCTTGGATGGATCCGGTCCTTCTTGACAGGCAGGTGTTTCCAAGTTCGCCAGGGAGAGTGTTACTCTAGGGAGATTGGGTTGGGCCAGGGAGTGCCGCAGGGCTCGTCCCTGAGCCCTACCCTGTTCAATCTCTATGTCTCCCCGCTGGCGACCATTGTTGAAGGCCACGGACTACGTCTTGTGTCCTATGCTGACGACACTCAGCTGGTGGTATCCCTCTCACGCGCACCTGGTCTAATGGCGGACAAGTTCAGAGTCTGCATGCAAGAACTGGCAGCCTGGATGTCCGCCAACTGCCTAAAACTTAATGGCAGCAAGACCGAGGTGCTCGTGGTGGGGGGGGGTCCACCTGTCTGGTCGTCGGCATGGTGGCCACCCTGCCTGGGAGAGGTACCTGTTCCATGTCATGAAGCAAAGAATCTGGGTGTATGGCTAGATGAGGATCTTGCTTTTGACTCCCAGGTTAGTCGAGTGGTGGGGACATGCTTCGGCATTCTAAAAACCATGAGGAAGATCCTGGATTTCCTACCCATTGATGCTCGACGGACGCTGGTGCATGCGTTAGTTACTTCTCGCATGGACTATAGCAATCTGCTGTATCTGGGGGCAACGGAAAAGGTTTTAAACCGCCTCCAGGTGTTGCAGAATGCTACCGCCCGCCTTGTTTTGAGGCTTCCCAGAAGATCCCCCTCCAGGGCAGCGCTCCAGGAGTTGCACTGGCTTCCGGTTAGGAGTAGGGTGGAATTCAGGGCTTTGGCCACATGCCACCGCATTCTGAGAGGAAAAGCCCCTGCTCCATTACAAAGTCTGGTCACCTGGTATGAGCCCACCAGGAGCCTGCGTTCGTCTTGTACAGGTCTTCTGAAAATCCCCAAAATAAAGAAAATACGAATGGGGGGTAGATCATTCAGATACCTGGCCGCTAAGCGGTGGAATGATCTGCCGAGGGAACTACGCATGGAGTTTTCGGAAACCCTGTTCAGGCGAAAACTTAAGACCTATCTCTTCAGACGCTAATTACTGTTGACTGCTCACGGACACCCTACCTACCACAGCGCGGGGACACGCCTTGGCGTAAACCAGGCGCTTTACAAAACTCCCTAATAATAATAATAATAATAATAATACATAGTGATCACTAGAATAGTGAGCACTGCATATCAGGCCAACTTCTCACATTGGTGGCAGCGGTGGGATTTGAGCTTGCTGTTGTTTTACCACACGTATCCTAAGAATATCATTTGAAAGATCACATAAGTACAAAGGTACATATAACTTAGCTTAGAATACTCTGAGTTCTACTGAACCAGCTGTTGTAGTTCAACAGGGCCTAGCACACCCTGACTACAAATCTTAGCAAGGGATCAGTAGGCAAACAAATAGTGTAGGTAGGTGCATCACTTACACCACACTAGAAGCATGTCAGACAAAGGAGGGAACTCAGAGGCCCCCCTTGTGTCAGTTGACCCTCCACAGGTCATTTCAAGATATGCAGCTCTTAGCTTCCAGGAGATGAGACAAGTGTGTACCTCCAGGAAGCTAAAACAGGGTTCTAACCCTTCAATCCCATTCCTGATTGGTCTCTTAGAGACTTATGATGCCAGGAGGGCTTCTAACACAGGCCCTTCTAATCCAGATGGGAACATGCCCCCCTTATAGGGAACCCTTGGGGACCCTGACCTCCATCGCAATGGAACAGTTAGTGAAGGAGAGGAGGAGGATCAGGAAGTGTCAGGGGGTGAGGCAGACAAGGGTCAGGTAGAAGTCAGTAGACTCACCAGGACCAACTTAAGCAGGCATGAGAATGGATTTGGGGGACCCCCAGGGCCACTCTCAGGCAGGCTTAACATTGGGAGTGGACGAGTTAGGTCTCTATCCAGAGGCTCTAACAGATCCATTCGAACCAATGGCTCTCAGACCTCTTCTCACAGAGGGATGACATCCCCTCAGAGAAGAGAGCATGAAGATGAGGGAAGTCAATCTGAGGATTGAAAGGGAAGAACTTGCCCTGGCCAAAGAGAGACCTGCCTTTGATAGAGAGCCGAAATTGAGTGGGGCAGACCCCACTGGTGGCAGCATTTTACCTAGAGAAAAGGACAGGAGTTTAGACACTAGACACATGAGTAAGATAGTGCCCCCCTTTAAACAAGGGGATGATATCCACAAATGGATAACTGCTTTGGAGAGGGCCTGCACTGTCCAGTGCGTCCCCCAGAGTCAGTGGGCAGCTGTCTTGTGGCTCTCCTTTGAAGGCAAAGGTAGAGATAAGCTCCTCGCTACTAGAGCTGAGGATGCTAACAATTACCAAGTCCTGAAAAATACACTGATAGATGGGTTTGGCTTAACCACTGAGCAGTACAGGTTACTGTTCAGGGATACCCAGAAAACTCAGTCTCAGGATTGGTCTGACTTTGTGGATTGTGCCACTAAGGCTTTGGAGGGCTGGTTGCTGGGCAGTAAGGTTACTGATTATACAGGATTGTACAATCTGATCATGAGAGAACAGATTTTAAATAATTGTCAGAACCAGTTGTTGCATCAGCACCTTGTTGACTCAGATCTGACCTCTCCCCAAGAATTGGGAAAGAAGGCAGACAGATGGGTCAGAACAAGGGTTAAGCAGAACCAGGGCCAGAACCAGGGTGGTCAGAAGAAATCAGACCAAAAGGGTAACAATAAGAATGAGCAAAATGACCAGAAGTCTTCGACAGGCCCCCAACAAACCAAAAAGGGTGGGGGTCAGGCTTCACAGCAGAAAAAGAAGACTCAAGAAGGCCAGTCTAAAAGGTGGTGCCAATACTGTAAAAGTAAAACTCACTGGTTTAGTGAGTGCACCAAGAAAGGAGGGCAAACTCCTACCACTGCAGCCCCTAAGGCACCTGCACCCCCTAGTACAGTCAGCAGTGGTAGTGCACCTCCCAAGGGAATAGTTGGGTTAAACTTGGGATCTGAGGGGTATGACAACTTAGTTGGCACACTCACTCAGGCTGTCCTTATCTGTACAGGGGATATGGATATATCCCCTGATGCAAGTTGCAATACTTTGGGCAAATACAGGCAGACACCTTTTATAAATGGAAAGATGGCTCAAGCCTATAGGGACACTTGTGCCAGTGTCACAATGGTGACACATAACTTTGTGGACCCTGGACAGATCATACTAGGTACAGACTACCTAGTGACCAATGCCAGCAATGTCACTACCCACCATAGTATGGCAATTGTGGCTTTCTCCTGGGGAGGGGTAAGTGGCCAAAAGAAAGTTGTGGTTAGTTCAGACCTCCCAGTTGAATGTTTGTTGGGCAATGATTTGGAGTCATCACTATGGTCAGAAGTGGAGCAGAGGACTCACATGGAAATGTTAGGTGTGCCAGCACATGTCCTTGCTGTGACTAGGTCACAGGCCAGAAGATGCCCCACTGAACAGGTGCTGGATCCTGGAACAATGGACCAGACACCTTCCAAGAAGAAGAGCAGTAGGGTTAAGGCATTGCCTTCCCCCTTGCCCCAGGTTGTGGATCAAGTCTCAGAGGAGGCTGACCTCAAAGAGCTGAGGGAAACTGAGCCTAAAGAACTTGAACCTGATCAGGTTGAGTTTCTGGGTTCAGGGGGAACCTCCAGAGAAGACCTGGGGAAGGCACAGTTAGACTACCCTTCTCTTAAACCCCTCAGACAGCAGGCTGCTGCTGAGGCTGCAGGGAACGCCATAGGTACCCACAAGGTATACTGGGATGATGGACTCCTGTACTCTGAAGCAAGAGACCCCAAACCTGGTGCAACCAGGAGGCTGGTCGTCCCCTTGTCACAAAGAGGTTTCCTTCTTACCCTGGCCCATGAGATTCCCCTTGCAGGACACTTAGGCCAGAATAAGACTTGGGACAGACTTGTCTCACACTTTCACCGGCCTCACATGAATGAAGATACCAGGGAGTTTTGTCGCTCCTGTGTCACTTGCCAAGCCAGTGGTAAGTCAGGTGGCACAACAAAGGCCCCCCTTATACCAATGCCTGTGGTGGGGGTACCCTTTGAAAGAGCGGGGATTGACATTGTTGGTCCAATGGAACCCCAAACAGCATCAGGGCACAAGTTTATACTGGTGGTGGTGGACTATGCTACCAGGTATCCTGAAGCTATTCCCCTTAGGACCACTACAGTACCTGTTGTGGCAAGAGCCCTAGTTGGAGTGTTCTCCAGAGTGGGCTTCCCTAAGGAGGTTGTCTCTGACAGAGGTGCAAACTTCATGTCAGGATATCTGACTGCTATGTGGAAGGAATGTGGTGTCAACTACAAGTTCACCACACCTTATCATCCACAATGCAATGGGCTTGTTGAAAGGTTCAACAAGACCCTAAAAGGGATGATTCATGGACTACCTGAAAAGCTCAGGCGTAGATGGGATGTCCTGATACCCTGCCTTTTGTTTGCTTACAGAGAGGTCCCACAGAAGGGGGTTGGCTACAGCCCTTTTGAACTTCTTTATGGGCATCCTGCAAGAGGACCCCTGTGTTTGGTGAAGGAAGGATGGGAGAGACCTCTCAAAAAGCCTGCAACCAACATAGTGGACTATGTACTTGGTCTCCGCTCCAGGATGGCTGAGTATATGGAAAAGGCTTCTAAAAACCTTGAGGCAAGCCAAGAACTCCAAAAAGCTTGGCATGACCAAAAGGCTGTCCTGACTGTGTACAAGCCTGGACAGAAGGTGTGGGTGTTGGAGCCAGTGGCCCCAGCAGCACTCAAAGACAAATGGTCTGGGCCCCACACAATGATTGAGCAAAAGGGAGAGGTCACCTACCTGGTGGACCTTGGAACTCCCAGGAGCCCCCTCAGGGTGCTCCATGTGAATAGGCTCAAGGCATATGTCGACGGGAAGTACATGAGCTTGCTCATGGCCACAGATGAGGGACAGGAGAAGGAGAGTGACCCTCTCCCAGACCTGCTCACTCAGAACCCTGATGATGGGTCAGTAGATGGTGTTGTCTTTTGTGGCAGCCTCTCTGAGCATCAGCAAAAGGATTGCAAACAAGTTCTTCAATCCTTTAGACATATGTTCTCTCTGACACCCAGTCAAACCAATTGGTGTACCCTGAGGTTGACACTGGTGACAGTCTGCCAGTGAAGAGTAAAATCTACAGGCAGCCTGATCATGTCAGAGACTGCATCAAGACAGAGGTGCAGAAAATGTTGGAGCTGGGAGTCATTGAGCCGTCAGATAGCCCTTGGGCTAGTCCAGTAGTTCTAGTGCCAAAGCCTCACACCCAGGGTGGTAAGAAAGAGATGAGGTGTTGCGTAGACTACAGAGGCCTCAATGCAGTCACTAAGACTGATGCCCACCCAATACCAAGGGCAGATGAACTTATAGATAGATTGGCTTCTGCCAACTACTTAAGCACATTTGACCTGACAGCTGGGTATTGGCAAAAAAGGTTAGCTGAGGATGCCAAGCCCAAGACAGCATTTTCTACCCCTGGTGGGCATTATCAGTTTGTGGTAATGCCCTTTGGTCTGAAAAATGCACCTGCCACCTTCCAAAGGCTGGTGAATCAAGTTCTCACTGGGCTGGATGACTTCTGTGCAGCATATCTTGATGATATAGCTGTCTTTAGTTCCACCTGGGAGGAACACCTGGTCCACCTGAGGAAAGTGTTAGAGGCACTGCAAGCAGCAGGTCTCACTATCAAGGCCACAAAGTGCCAGATAGGGCAGACACAGGTTGTATACCTGGGCCACCTTGTAGGTGGAGGCCAGGTTCAGCCACTGGAGAGCAAGATACAGTCCCTCAAGGACTGGGCTCCTCCAACCACCCAGACTCAGGTTCGAGCTTTCTTGGGCCTGACTGGTTATTACAGGAAATTTGTCAGAAATTATGGATCAATTGTGACTCCACTTAATGACCTGAAAAGTAAAAAGATGCCAAAGAAAGTTCAGTGGACAGCAGGCTGTCAAAAAGCATTCGACGACCTAAAGCAGGCCATGTGCACAGCACCTATCCTAAAGAGTCCAGACTACTCTAAACCATTCATTGTCCAAACAGATGCTTCTGAGTTGGGTGTGGGAGCTGTTCTATCTCAGCTGAATTTTGATGGTCATGACCAGTCCATTGCTTTTATAAACAAAAGGCTGACCCCCAGAGAGAAAAATTGGTCAGCTATTGAGAGGGAGGCCTTTGCTGTGGTTTGGGCCCTGAAGAAACTGAGGCCATACTTGTTTGGCACTCATTTCAAGATTCAGACCGACCATAAGCCCCTCTTGTGGCTAAATCAGATGAAGGGTGAAAACCCCAAACTGCTTAGGTGGTCCATTTCCCTACAGGGGATGGATTTTACAGTGGAGCATAGACCTGGCACTGATCATGGCAATGCAGATGGGCTCTCCAGGTGTTTCCACTTAGAGCAAGAAGACTCACCTGGTCAAGGTTAGTTTATTGTCCCAAAGTTTGGGGGGGGGTCATGTAGGAGAGTAGGGTCTGCAATCCTATGATCACCCCAGATTTTTGCTTTTTGTTTCACTGGTTTACGACTTCCCTGGCTGTGGGCCTGCTAATCAGACCCACAGCCTAGCTGTTCTCTCACTAAATTGACACGTGTACCTTAGGTGCATTTACCAATTGGTACTGGCCACCTTATCAGACCCTGTAACCCAGGGCATAGGTGTACCCAGGGCCTACCAGGGGCTGCAGCATGTATTATGCCACCCCTGGCTGGCCATCTAAATCTGACACAACTGGCTGCACGACAGCTGGGGCAAGGTGGTGTAATCACCCCTTGCTTTAGATATAGTATACCTATATCTAACCCTAAAATGGACACATATATTCCTATCAGTCACTCCTATGGCAGGCCTTATCAATCCTGCAGGCAGAGTGCTTGGAATCATGTGAGATGGTGCTCTGGCATGAGCTGAGCCCGTTTGCAGCTTGCGGAACCAAGTCCTAATAGCTGTTCCATGATAACACATACCATATACTCTTAAGTGCATTATAATCCTCGCGGTTATATGTCAACTCTGGTATCGCTTTATCAAAACATGTCGAGTAAGGTGTCATACGAATTGGAATACTAACCCCTCGCCAATTCTGGCGACGGGGTTAGCATTCCACCCTTCTAGAGGGACACGACGTGTGTAACTGTGAACCCCGGTTAAAGTTAACTTGAGCCTCAGCATCACAAAATGGATGCTGCCACCACAGACACAAGTCTGACCTCCTGCTGCTGGGAGTCCTTCCAGCGAGGAGAGCTTGGACAAAGGGTTTCCTGTCAGGGGCGGTGCTAGCACCATCCCAGACAGGGTTTTGTGTATCCTGGGTAGGCAGGGCTGAATAGGAAGGTGACTGCAAGTGGCACCCCGGTGCTCACTATGCATAGGCCGGCTAGAACCAGTTCCAGGGGCACACCAGCCCCTGAGCTGGGAAAAGTCCGGTATGGGAGAGGGGTGTAACCACCCCCCTTCCTGGTCCCACCCATGGGCAGGACCTAGTCCCGTACCAGCCCCTTTCTTTAGTATAAAGGTGGGAGCTGGGACCCTTCCAAATTAGATCATCTTTGAATCCTGAAACTACTTTCTACGAAAGGAACTCAAGACTTCTTCCTAAGATTTCTCCCTTGTGACTAAGGAGTAGTCACCCTGCATCAGCGGGCACCAACTAAGTAACCTGCGGTTTGCTGCACGTCCTTCCTCCGGAACCAGACCGACCAGCACGACGAGACCCGGCTTCCCTGGCACCTCTGACCTCTACCTGCATCATCAGCCCAGCTGAGATTCGTGGGTGTGACGAGACCTCGAGGGACCGGCCATCTTCAGAACTGCACTACGCTTATCCAGCACGACCGCCGAGGGATCCTCGAGTGAGTGCTTTGGGGTCTGAGAAGCCCTAACCCTGAGCAGCTCCAGCACCGAAGTCCAGCCCCCCAGCATCCATGATATCTGCGTGGGGCCCTTCTGCTCTTTGCTGCTCATCGCGTTGTCCGGCCACTTGCCTGCTGGCTTGTAGCCCTCTTGACGACGAACGACGACACTTCCATCGCTGGTCTGGTTGCTCCAGACTGGCCCTTGCTCCCCTCCAACAGAGGAGCACCCCGGACCCTCCTGGTCCACTCCAGACGCTATTTTGAGTCCACCGCGTGGGCTTGCATTTGCCAAGAGTTGTTGCCCCAATCCTGGGTCCAGCATCGCCGACAGCAGATACCTTTGTGGGACAGCTCGCACCTCCATCCTGGTTGCCGACAACGCCTCCTGGTCCGAGAGACTGCAGAGCCCAGCGTCGCCCACTCACCTGGTCTAGGTGACTTCATCCGGTGCCATCCTGGTGCCCATCTAATCACTGGCTAGTGCTTCAGAACTTGGTCCCCTCTGCTTACAGGTCGTCTCCATCATCGATCCAGGCTTGGATCACATCAACCATCTTCACTGGTCGCCTGCCAGCAACTTCTTCTTTCAGGCTCCTGGTTCGTAAACGAAGAAACCCGACAACACTTGAACCCTATGCAGCCGCAGCCCCTGGGCTAGGTAAACCGAGTACTACGGTGCTCCAGCGTAGACCAACTCTCTAAGTGTCTAGATCCACTTTCGTTTTTGACCTACCTAGTCAGGTTCGCCCGAGAACACTAACTTTTGCAATTGCTAGTATCCATAGACTTTGTCCCGCATTACGCGTGAGAGTTCCCACTCTGCACACGACGTCCCTAGGCCTCCTGCTTCTAATCTAAGGGTTCAGCATTGTAGACCTAGCGTTTCTAAAGTCTCTGAGAGTAGTACTTACCTGCTAGTAATTTCGCATTCCACTTTTGTAGTATATGGTTTTCCGTGCCCCTTGGGCATTTGTGTAAATTGTGCGACTTTCAGTATTTCTTTAAGAGCTTTGTATTGTGCTTAGCACCCTGTCCTCATAAAGAGTCCAGGGCTGTTGTGTTCTAAATAAATATCCTTTTATTTTCATAACAACTTGTGTGGTGTCCTTTCACTTGGTGTTCAAGGGGTATATGTGATGGTATAACAGCTGGCTTAACACGCCCTCTAGAGTGTAGCCTAAAGACTGCTCTTGTCCATGCTACTAGGATAGCTGGTCTATAAGGTTGACTTACAACCAATCATCAATAAGGGTTGTTTGGACTGATACATAGTGATCACTAGAATAGTGAGCACTGCATATCAGGCCAACTTCTCACAACGGGTACTATTAATGAGGCTTGCCATGGTATTTGGAGAGCGTGATCGAGAGTTAGGCAGCCCAATATAATAGCCTTAGTGAGTTTAGTTTCGGCCCATATAGAGAGTCCAATAAGGCGATTGGTTTAGAAAGCAGAATGTCAACCAGATGAGGTGGGGAGGGGGGTTCACAGCAAACGCCTTAAGAAGTTGTTTTCCTCAACGTGTAAGGGGTTGGAATTTGCGTAGCTCAACAGACCTCCATCTTAGGTTGCAGTCTGTAAAGCGGTAGCTTTGTAAATGGTGACCATCTCTTTAATAGGACGACTTACTAAATTAGAAGAACATCTAAACATCCCTGGCTCCCGGTATGAAATAGTTTGTATGCATTATAAAAATATTGTTGCACTCGGCAGAAAGGCAGCAGGCATGCCCGCATTTATGTCCACTGTTATATAAGACGTGCCTTGTTTATTCTGTGCACGGCAGTTACATTCTAAATCTAGACTTATGTTTTGGGAATTCAGTGTTCACCCTTGCCAAGGCCCTAAATAGTCTTCAAACCAGTAACGTGCTTATTTGAAAACATTGTCTACTAAGTAAACAGTAATATGTGTCAATAGAGAAACAAGCTATTTTCATGACAAGGAAAATATCTTTGATTTCACCCCGTTCAAATTACGTTCAGGTATTTAAGGATTTTGTTTCCTAGGTCAGTGGGCAATATTAGATGTTTACCCTGTGTTGGCTAACTGATCACCTCTTTAAATGCCTGAATACAATATTCGGTAGATGGAGATTGAGCACTTAACATGGTTTTGAACACCATGAGCAAGATTTTTTATTGCTTTTGATCCATTTTAATGGCAAACAAATTTTTAGTGAAAAATTGTCTATTGATTATGTGACAAATGATGGAGTACAGCCTACAGGACAAGTGTGGAACAATCATATACACATAAGAAAGACCTAAACATAGAATCAAATTATTCCATGGAGTTTCCTATATTATATTAGTTGCTTGCTGTGACACTGCCTCAAAAGCGCTGGTGAGAGGGAGTAGGAGATAGTGGGGTTGGGAGTCATTTTAGATGGAAAGAAAGAACTAGCTCTTCTCAAAAGGTTCCCTGAAAGGCTTGGAGGACATATGAACCATACATTAAATACGAGGGGCTTGGGCGAAAAGGGCTTTTGCCCCACCTCCCCGCCCCTATCAGCTGCCATGGGCTGGTTGGGCAGTGGATGGCTGTCTGGAGGTCAGCTTCATCTGGAGAGTTTCACTAGCCACCCAAAGGCGTTTTACAGCTTGATGAGGTTGTATTTATTTTGGTATTACTTTCTGTGCAACCTGCTGCCCTGTCTTTATCTGTCCCCTTGCAAGGTAACGATTAGCAAGGGATGGAGCACTCAAAATGAAATACTAATGCACAGCAGGGGTGTTATGCACCTCTTGTGTACAACGAAAGTCGGAGCTACAAGCGAATGAGTACATAATTAAGTGAGGTATGATATGTTCGACACAATATAAGAATGATATTTACTTTCAGAGTAAAAAAAAATGTGAACAGTGGTTTGTTTTTTTGGGACCTCTTTGTGTGGGACTTTTTTGGGGTGAGGATTGTAATCCTTGCTCCCCTGCCCCCCGTTGCTGGTGCTTGCTGTCCTCCCCCTCAGTGCTTGCTCCCCTGTCCCCCGTTGCTTGTGCTCGCTGTCCTGCGCCCCTTGCTGTCCTGCTGTTGCTTGTGCTTGCTCCCTGCCCCCCGTTGCTCGTGCTTGCTGTCCTCTCCCCCCCCTCCTCATTGCTTGTGCTTGCTGTCCTGCCCCCTCGTTGCTTGTGCTTGCTCTCCTGCCCTGCTGTTGGCATTGTAAATGACAATGCCATTTATTTAAAATAATGTCATGAGCAATGCCAATAGCTCTAACTTTTGCAAAGGCGAAACCATTGCATTGTAAATGCTTGTCGTTTCCTTGCTCCTTATTCATTAGCGAACGTATATATAATTTCTGGTTTTTCGTGAGGAACACTGGCCAGTTGCAGTTCCCTTACACTAGTAAGTGTTATTTGTGGACTACTTGTTTATTTACTTGTTTATTTAATTTAATGCTAGAGTGTGGCATGGCACATTTTCACTTTACTAACCTAGCCGCCTCCTGCTTTTATTTGTTTATGCACGGCTGTGCATGGTGTGCTTTCAGTTTACCTATGGCTGCTGACTGCTTGCGGTCAACAGTGTGTTTTGGCTGCGACAGTATGCAGCGTTTTATTTTTTATCATCAGTGCCCTGGACAAGTTGTGTTACTGGGGTGATTTATAGCACACTGTGATGCTAATACCCTGCTTCCACGGCTTCGAAAAATTTTTTGCACTTCACCAAGGATGAGAACTTGACGCAGTGTATTTTCCAAGGTGCGCAAGTGGCAAGGATAATATATCCCATCACCGAGCACTCTTCAAAGCGCGCGCCGTCCACTCCACGCGCCAGTGCTTTTCCTGCGCGCCACAGCACACATGGAGGGGAGGGCTATGTTGCTTTTCGCCACCTTCCAACCTAACCTAGCCCATGTTTGCTCTGCACGTCCCAGATTGGAGTCTTCCCACACAAAGATATGCATTCTTAACTAAATGAAGAGCATGGTCTTGTGGCTCGCTCCTAACTGCCTATGTTCACTTGCTGGAAAGCAGTCTTGTTTCCAGTGGAAGAAGGTGACAGGGCAGGAAACTGCTTTAGACATGTTTAATAGTATTATTATTCGTACTTGCCCATTCCTTGTTTATTTGCTGCAGACTTTGTATTCAGTACTAGGCAGGCTACAGATGTCAAGCCCTTACGCCCATGTATTTTAATGTAGGTATTTTAGGAGGCTGATTACATTCGCCATTTACCAGACAAATACATTATTGGCCATTACACAGAACATGTAAATGCTGGCTTCCGATTCGTTAATAGGCTTGTTGGTCCCTCCCTAGTACCACCTTGTCTTCAGTTGTAACCTCCCATGAGGTCTGGTCCTTTTACTTCTGTTGTTACACGGTATGTCTTATTTACTCTGTAAGCACTATTTTCTTTAACTAGTTTCTCCAACTGCAGGTACGTCATGCTTTCCTGCAACATTCAGTGCCCCAAACCCGCTTTCACTTTTCAAGCACCCCGGGACAATAGCGGCCACTTCTTTGAAGTGAAATAGGTCTCGCATTTAAATACTAGTAGCAAACATGTCCATGAAAAATTGTCACTTTCAACCTGACACATATTGTTGTACCAGCATTATCCATAAACATCCCTACACTATTACTAATCTCCTAAATAGAAAGGGAATCATGAGTGCAACTATTTAAAATACTTTGGTACCTAATCCAAGGTCCAAAATTAAAATGGTAACCATCCCATCATCGTTTACGATCCCCTAATTAAATGAAAATAGGGCAGGAGTGTAATGAGCAGGCAGTGAGGTTGGGCCACTGTTAAAGGATGAACTGGCTCAGGAAAGCTCCCGTCTAGAAATGTGGAGCCACGGACACACACAAAATGGCGAGTAGCGCCTCGCCTTTTCGACCGGACTATTGAATGACCCACCCCCCTGTGTCGCTCTCTCTGACAGCCGATAGCCGGAAGAGTCAATGATGGGCCAAGTTTGTTTGCTATCTTCTGTAAACGAATACAAGCATTGGCAAAGACAATAGGTCTAGTGTTGGCTGCCTGATGATTTTTTAGGTTTAGTTTAGTTTAGTTTAGTTTATGACATTTGTTGAGCGCTTGGTTGCACAGAGAACAGTGCGTCCCCGCGCTGACGAACCTACCTACAACTCTTCAGCTTAGCTCACAGAGGGGAAGCATAGGAACAAGGGAGGACTATACTGAGTTTATCATGGGAAAAAGATGGGTTTTCAGCCTCTGTCTGAACCTGGTTTCAGACGGCTCCATCCTCAGTTCAATAGGCAGATTATTCCATTCGCTGCTTGCATGGTGTCTGAATGAACGTCCTCCCATCCTTGCTCTATGGATCCGGGGCACCACTAATAGCATGCTACCCATCGACCTCAAAGGACGTGAAGGGCGATAGACAGGAAGCAAGTCCTGCAGATATGGAGGTGCTTTTTTGTGAGCTATACGGTGGGTGATGCACATAGTTTTAAATTTAATTCTCTCCCTTATTGGAAGCCAATGAAGGGAGCGTAATGCATGTTTCCCAGAAGCTCTCCTAGGGAGGTTAAGGACCAGCCTCGCAGCTGCGTTTTGTACGCGTTGTAGCTGTGACAGGCCCTTTTTACTAAGTCCACATAGGAGAGAGTTCCCGTAATCTAACTGGGAGGTGACCAGGGCGTGTACCATAGTTTTTCTGGAGCTGGGGGGCAATAGGTCCAGGATTTTCCTTAGGACCTTCAAGAGTCCATAGCATTTTCCCGCGACCTTACTCACGTGATTGGTGTAGGCTAGATTAGAGTCCAGAAGAAAGCCAAGGTTCTTAACTGTGTCTACTGGGACGGGGACAGAGCCCAGTTCCGTGGGCCACCAGGCAGAGGTCCAGATGGAAGGACATGGACCTACAATAAGAACTTCCGTCTTGTTGCCATTAAGGCGGAGACAGTTCTGTTTCATCCAGCCGTCAAGTGCAACAAGGCAAGCCGAGAAGTTCTCAGCATCCACAACTGGATCACGGGACAGATTGATCACCAGTTGTGTGTCGTCTGCATAGGAGACTATTGCCACACCATATGACTCCACCAGTTTGGCAAGGGGTTCCATGTACAGATTGAATAATGTAGGGCTCAGAATCGAGCCCTGTGGAACCCCTTGCCTGAGAGATCTTACACTGGATTTGCAAGGTGGGCAATGCACTTGAAATCTCTTGTTCTTAAGAAAGGATACCAGCCACTCATGAGCAGATCCGGTTATTCCCTTTTCCCTCAGTCGGTCCAGTAGTGCGTGATGTGATACGGTATCAAACGCCGCACTTAAGTCCAGTAGGACCAGTGCGGCCGTGTGACCTTCATCCGCCTTGCTCCGCAGCAATTCTGTTGATAAGAGGAGGGCGGTCTCAGTCGAGTGTTTAGCTCTAAAACCCGATTGAGACGTGTGCAGGAGCAAGTTTTCCTCCATAAAGTTTACCAACTGTCGGTTAGCCAGTTTTTCAACTACCTTCGCGCAGTAGGGGAGAAGGGAGATTGGTCTTAGATTGTCTAGTTGCGCTATGCTTATGTGGGCTTTCTTTTTTATTGGGACGACTTGGGCTAGTTTCCAGCTCTCCGGAACAAGACATTCATGGAATGAGAGCGAGGCCATATTGCCTATATGCTTCGCCACCTGGGGAAGATGATATCGAAGAATTCTCGCTGGTACCGCATCTAGGGGAGAGCCCGAGTGAATGTCCGATAGGATATTGATAAACTCCTCAGTTTGGGGAACCACAAATTTCCTAAGTTCTTTACTGACCTTATTACCGTAGTTAGGGTCGGGCAGATTAGTCGCATCTGAATTAGTCTGAAACGAAGCATAGATCTTTTCTACCTTCCCTATAAAGAAGTCTGCGATCTCGTTGCATGACTCGGTCGTGGGTGGGACTTCCCCTGAACTCGCGGGCTGGGCAGAGAGTTCCTTCAGGATCATAAAGAGCTCTTTGAGTTATACTCGAACCTATTACTGCTAAACCGAAGACTCTCAAACCAGCCGGATATCCTACAATGCGTGTTAATTGTTCATCCGTGACTTCTCGAGCGCGCGCTTGGCCCGTTCCCTCCCACTCGCTGGCATCTCGCCCCCCCCCCCCCAACCAGGCTCATGCTTCTCCAGCGCACCGAGAGCTTCACTTCAAAAGGATCCGCTCTCCCGCCTCCTGCTTCACACTACAAAGGAATGCGCCCCCACCCCCGCAATGCCGAGAGCATATCCCGGCCGCTTTTCATTTTTTTACATCTTTTAACAACGTTGCAGGCCTAAACGTTCATCTACTTTACCTCAGTTAAATTCACTAGTGAAAATAGCAACGTTCCTTGACAAGTTAAACTTTACCAGTAAGCACTTAAACCAAATCGGGTCTATTTATTTAATGCGCTTTTCTATAGCGAAAACTTTACTCGAAGGTAAATTCTTATTAGAACACTACCAGCTCTTCGGAAATCTAAAATTATCTCAGCTTTACTTTACGTGACATTAGTACATCCAGTTGAACTTTCACAAGTAAAATTGGGCAAATCACTATTTCTTTATCACGCAGTTATAAGGGCTACAAACATACTGCCTCCTTTAAATATCTATATCACTACCGTACCTATAATGTATGACAGCATGTTTCAGAGCGCATTCAGTACCATAAGCCACATGATATTTTATATATATCTCACTAGGAATCACTCTGTATCTCCAAATTCAAATATATTTAACTATATCGCACAACAGACCGCCAAATGCGATCACAATCATCTCTACATACCTCTTCGAACGGAAAGTACTCCATGCATAGTTCCGGAAGGCGTGGTAAACAGGCGCCATCTTAGTTCTCTTTTACATAGGGAGCAGTGACATCGATCTAAGGCTTGCTATACGGAAACGCTATCTATGTCCTGCTGTTTTTATAACACATTACTCCCCATTTAAGTCTATATTGTCCCTCCAATTTGTAACGAAAAAACAGCTTAATTGTTGACAATTAAAATAAATATGTACCGCAACCAATTTGCCCAATATGGCCGCCATCAACTTCTCCCAACCCGAGTTAAAGTATCACTATCATGGCACTTTCTATTTTTCGAGTATCTCTCATATGAAGTAAATTACGCTTCCTGTTTTACACGTATCTAATAATAAATATATAATCTAATAAAGTATATTACATATAATTCCCTATTCCAATCTTATACTATAAATTAATCGAACAATATGAATCACGCCACAATTTGCCCCAAAAAACAAGCATTGGCATAGCCAATAGGTCTCGCTTTTGGCACCTTATACGTTTTGAGTTATGCAGGCCAATATCATTGGTACAACAACATCAACTGTTGAATGGTTAAACACTTATAAGTTCCCAAAGGCGAGACCTATCGGCTATGCCAATGCCACTCAGCACCAACACAGCACCACTCAGCACCACCACATTATCACTCAGCACCACCACAGCACCACCACAGCACCACCACAGCACCACTCAGCACCACCACAGCACCACTCAGCACCACTCAGCACCACCACAGCACAACTCAGCACCACCATAGCACAACTCAGCACCACCCCAGCATCACCACAACATCACTCAGCACCACCACAGCACCACCACAGCACCACTCAGCACCACCACAGCACCACTCCGCACCACCACAGCACCACTCCGCACCACTCAGCACCACCACAGTACCACTCAGCACCACCACAGCATAACTCAGCACCACCACAGCACCACTCAGCACCACCACAGTATCACTCAACACCACCACAGCACAACTCAGCACCACCACATTATCACTCAGCACCACCACATTATCACTCAGCATCACCACCGCACCACTCAGCACCACCACAGCATCACTCGGCACCAGCACACTACCACTCGGCACCACTACAGCATCACTCAGCAGCACCACTCAGCACCACCTCAGCATCACTCAGCACCACTCAGCACCACCACAGCACTACTAAGCGCCACCACAGCATCACTCAGCGTCACCCCAGCATCACTCAGCACCACCACAGCATCACTCAGCACCACCACAGCATCACTCAGCACATCACTCAGCACCACCACAGCATCACTCAGCACCACCACAGCATCACTCAGCACCACCACAGCATCACTCAGCACCACCACAGCACCACCCAGCACCACCACTCAGCACCACCCCTGCATCACTCAGCATCACTCAGCACCACCCCAGCACCACTCAGCACCACCACAGCATCTCTCAGCACCACCCCAGCACCACTCAGCACCACCACAGCATCTCTCAGCGCCACCCCAGCATCACTCAGCACCACCACAGCACCACCACAGCATCACTCAGCGCCACCCCAGCATCACTCAGCACCACCACAGCACCACTCTGGAACACTACAGCATCACTCAGGGCCTCCACAGCATCACTCAGGGCCTCCACAGCTTCACTCAGGGCCACCACAGCATCACTCAGGGCCTCCACAGCATCACTCAGGTCCTCCACAGCATCACTCGGGGCCTCCACAGCATCACTCGGGGCCTCCACAGCATCACTCGGGGCCTCCACAGCATCACTCGGGCCTCCACAGCATCACTCGGGCCTCCACAGCATCACTCGGGGCCTCCACAGCATCACTCAGGGCCTCCACAGCATCACTCACGGCCTCCACAGCATCACTCCGGGGCACCTCCACATCTCTCAGCGCCACCACAGCATCAATCTGTGCAACCATTCAACAACAACTGGTTCAAATATGTTCTCTCAATGTTTCAAGCTTTATTACAAATGTCACAAAAATATGTTAATATTTCACTTCTGTTCTTGGATTTTCGTCACAATAAAATACACTGAACATAATCTTCACAAAAGTTATTTACAAAAGTTTAAGCTTTTGCCATTATAAATTATAATCACTTTTATTTAAGTATTAATAATTTAAAAAAATTAAAAGCGATTGTTATTTGTAATATCAATACATCTAAGTCACGTAAATACAAAACCTGTTGCATTACAAATGCTATAGGTGTCACATTTGCGAAAGTTATAACTATTGGCATTGTAAATGACAAAGCTATTAATTTAGCTATTTTGAAAACTAACACATAAATAAAAAAAATGTCATTTACAAGACCAATAGCTCAAACTTTCCTAATGCAAGACCTATTGCATTGCAAATGCTTGTTAAAGCATATTTTCTTTTGTCTACTTTATTGTTGAAGAAGCTGTCTGGCCCTCGCCAATTTGAAAAGAAATATCTAAAAGCAAATATATTTTTTGGGTCTTGCAAAGTACACATTGCTACAGTAGTCCTTGGCACTGAAGGGAACAACTACTTGTGTGTGGATGTGCTCATTTGTGAACGTGAAGAATGCCCTTTCGCACAGTACAGTTACCCAATGGCTGAAGTGGGCTGATCCATTGGCCCTTGCTGTATTGATAGAAAGTAAATTGTGAATCGCTCAATAAAAGATCAATGGAGTAGAGGACCGTTTGAAGGCCCAAATTAGTAAAGTATATTATAATATAATGTTGATAAAATCAATTGTCTTGGCTATTCACCAATTTAAAAATAATATGGAAATCAAATACAAGCGCATTAACAGAACATAGAGCCACCCACAATGAAACCTACACAGAAGAGCAAACGTGTAGTTACCTACAGCTGATCGCTGCAAAGAAAGAGGCCAAATGGCTGTGCTTTTTGGGGTTATAGACTTGATTTAGATTGACTATTAAAATAAACATGTTTGTAGTTTAATCCATTTGAATATTTGGATTTGCACATTTAATGTGCTTTTGTTGTAAAGCTGATATAGGAAAGTAAAGAAGCTTGCCTCCAATTCTACCATTGAATAGTAACTTTGCTCAGTTCTACAAATGAGAGGTGAGCTTGATTGGGTTTGGAGTTTAAAAAGGTTGACGCTTTTAAATGGAGATGTTCATGTAATGTTGGGATTTTGGCAGTGTTTATGTTTTTACTACCTGCTTTTTCAGTCATGCAGGGTGACACGAGGGAAATGCAATCCTTAAGTCAAACATTACCAAGCCATGCAAGGCCACCTTGCGTGGCCCTGCGCGGTTGGAAAAATCTGGGGTAATGCAAGGTCACGCACTGCCTTGCATAACTCTGCGTCGGGAAAGAAGTACGTGGGTGAAGAGTTGGTATTCCCATGTACTTTGGCACATCTCAAGATTTACCTAGACAGGTAAACCTGGGAATACATCACAGTTGTGCACCTTCATAGTGGAGGCACGAGGAGGAAATTCTTCATTTTTCCTTGTTGTTTACTCTTTGTGAGTGTGCTGCAGAATAATAATGATTGTTTTTGTGAGAGAGGTTTCCCCGCCTGCACAAACACAGACCTGAGAGGAGAGGAGTTGGCATAACGGCTAGGGCGGTCGACCTCGAATCTGGGTGAACTGGGTTCTAGTCCCAGCAATGACGCTGAACATCCTGTGATTCCAGGCAAATTACTTAATTACCCTGTGCCTAACAAAAATGAATGTGTGTCCTCATGTAATGCAACTGGTGCTCATGTAAAGTGCTCTGATACCTGATTCTGGTTAAGTATGCGCTACATAAAACTCAGTAAAAAAAAACAAAAAAACAATCCTAGGTGTAACACAGACACCCTTGAACCGCAGCGCAAGTGCGCCTGTGTCGGTGCTTGGCAGCCACAAGTGCGCCAGAGCAGAAAGAGCAGGAATACGCCATATGTTGTAAATATGGCACATTCCTGCCCTCTCCATCTGACGCTGCAGGGCAAGTTGTCTTTCTGTGTTGCGCTGTGTCACATCTTGATAAATCTGGTCCCAAATCTGTGATCTGCCTGTGGATGCGTTGCTTTTCAGAACTCACATTGGCCTTAATGGGGAGTCGAACCTTTGATTTGAATGGACACAGATCTTCCAACTAGTGCATTATACACCTCAATATTAAATAGCCATTTTGCCCTGGAACTTGCTGGGTAAGCAAAGATCTCTGTACAAGGTGATGTTGTGTAATGAAGCCTGCTGTGACCAGGTACGCAAGCCAGAATATAGTTGCTATCAAATTTGTCCTGTCATATTGTGGTAAATAAAATAATTACCCTGTCGTAATTTCTATACATTAACAAGGATCATGCATATAATGAGAGGCAGAGTCTGTGGTGTCCGATTCAAAAGGGCTTTAATTCAGTAACTCGAGTTAAGGGAGAATCGGGTTCCATCACCACTAAGGATCAGGAAGGATCGTCATCTGATCTTTATTCACAGAGTACATTATTTATACTTTAAACATACATTAACTTGCATAGAGAAGGCGGAGCGCTCTAGGCGGAGCAGGAGAAAGAGAGATAAGAGCACATGGGCGTGAAAAGGGCGTGTAAGAAGGCGTACACGTGGGTGTTCCCTTGAGGAGTCATAGGTGTGTCATAGGTGGGTGGATACATGGAGGGGGTCTGCGTGGTCAGCTGGAACCTTTACCCTACTTGTGTGCACAACTTTGTCATGACGTGGAATTGACGTGTAACTGGGGGAAGCTGGGGGGAGCTGACTTTCGTGCTAGTAGAGAAGCCTTGGATGTCAGGACGACTCGCACTTCTGGTATTATCTGATATCTTGAGTTTGGAGGATGTATCATCTGAATTAAAGGTCGCTCGAGCAAAGGCTGCTCATCACTAAGGGCTAGTGTGTGCATATATTTCTTCGTGCATTGCGTGGGGGCCATGGGCCTTCTATGGATGCGAGTTCTGTAAATCACTTGAACGGAGACAGAAAGGCTAGGCCCTATCTTCTGCAGGCGGGTTATGTTTACCATTTTCATTAAGCAGGAATGTGTTTCTGTGGAGCAGAGCAGATAACTGTAAGCAAAATACTGTCTTGGCAGGCCGGGCTGGGCACCTCTCGGCTAAGCAGGAAGTATGTGAGAGGTCAGGGATACATAGCTAAACTGCAGCTTTCAGAGTGTCTGGAGGCATGGAGCCTGAATTCGGGTCCTGGCTCAGCTGAGCCACAAAACGGGTTCATCTCGACTTTTAAAGGTGCACCATGCAAATACATTGGCAACATAGGCCTCAGTGCAGAATTAACGTTTCTTTCATGGAGGGCTTGGTAACTGACATTCTAACATTGGATGGAAATGCAGAGACATTATTATTACAGGCATGTAATGTAATGTAATGTCTGTTTGGATTTCGTTGTGCACATTGCGCTTCTCGTAAGAAGCTGGTTGCTACTGGATAATTTTAATTCAACCCATTTTTGTCGTTTATGTAATTTAATTTAGCCGTATTTCCCCTGCTTTTAAAAATAGCTTAGCACTGTTGAATAATTTTATAGTTCCCCTACCTGTGTCCTAATCTCACGGAACGCTTCCTTGCACAGCGGTATTACGCCGCAATCACTGCCATTTGGGCGGGCCGGTCCCCGCGCTTTGTTTACCTGGGGGCCATCTTGGGTGGGTCGAAGTAAGACTCCTCAGCTATTGGCTGAAGCCAATCACGTGGACTGGCTAGAGGCTGCACTCTGGTGTCCTACTTAAAGCGGGTAGGTTGAGAGGCTCATTCTCTGTTTGGATTTCGTTGTGCACATCGCGCTTCTCGTAAGAAGCTGGTTGCTACTGGATAATTTTAATTCAACCCATTTTTGTCGTTTATGTTATTTAATTTAGCCGTATTTCCCCTACTTTTAAAAATAGCTTAGCACTGTTGAATAATTTTATAGTTCCCCTACCTGTGTCGTAATCTCACGGAACGCTTCCTTGCACAGCGGTATTACGCCGCAATCACTGCCATTAGGGCGGGCCGGTCCCCGCGCTTTGTTTACCTTTGTTTCTTGGGTGGGTCGAAGTAAGACTCCTCAGCTATTGGCTGAAGCCAATCACGTGGACTCGCTAGAGCCCTTTATAATCAAATGGACACGACGCGCAGCGTGTATGCGCATCGTGGGCGCCGCAGTGACGCCAGAGTCACGCCAGAGTCCAGCCCGTCTGCGCCCGTCCGCGCTGAGGACGCGCTGGACGGCTGGACTCTGGATTCTGCCGATGCTACATCCCCTCTGCTTAGCTATTCCCGTCAAGAAATGTTGCGTCTGAAACCCCGCAGATCAGGGTGTTCGCACTCTTTTGAACCAGACGACCTACTCCTTCCTCTGCGTTGTGGCTGTGTCCTCAATTCTAGGCCTTCCAATTCCCTTCGCTACTCTTCTCCTGGGTACTCCGGTGCTACTGGGCCTACAATTACGGTAGTAGAAGGTATCCTGGTTAATGCTCGTTCCCTTGTTAAAAACAAGATTATGTTTAAGGAAATGGTCTTAGATAGGAAACCGACCCTAGTGTTCATTACTGAAACTTGGGCCAAAGACTCTTCTGGCCCCGATCTAATCGAAGCGGTCCCTGAAGGGTACTGCCTGGCTAGACTTGACAGACAGGGTCGAGTGGGAGGTGGTATAGCGATTCTTCATAAAGACCACCTTCAATGTCACACTATACCTATTCCTGATTTCCCGGACTGTTTCTAAGCCCTTTATTTTACCATAAAGGAAGCACAGTGTCCATTTTTCCATGGAATTCTATTATATCGACCACCAGGCCCACGGACTGATTTTACTCCTAATTTCCTTCAGGCCTTGGAACCATACTTTGGTCGAGAAAACTTTTCCATCTTAGGTGATTTTAACTACCATTTAGAACGACAGGATGTCTCTGACACTTCAGGACTCATTGAGGCTCTGGCTTCCTGTGGGCTCACGCAGCGAGTCAGTGGGGCCACTCATCGGGCAGGTCATACGTTAGACGGCATCTTTTCGAATGACCATCGTATAACCACTAAGGATCCGGTGCATCTATCCTGGTCCGATCACCTCGCAGTTCCATTCCAGCTAGAATACCTTATGAGGGATGGAAGTAAAAAAGGGAATCATACAATGGTTACGTCTAGAAACCTTAGGGACAGCAGCCATTCTTTTGCGCCTTGGGCTGCTAGCCTTTCTATCACGGGCATGGACAATGTACAGACCGCAGTTGGTCATTTTGAACAGGTTGTCACCGAAGCTATGAATGAGCTAGCTCCTATACAGACCTGATGTTGAGCAAGGAAGAGACCTTCTGCTCCGTGGTTCTCCGACTCCCTTAGGCTCCTCAGGCAAGAAGTGAGGAGGAAGGAGAGGCTCTGGCATTCTAGCTGGGACTTTAAGAATAAAGAAGCCCACAAACTCCTTGTCAGGAAATATAAGGCTGAGATTGTGCAGGCTAAACAAGATTACTTTGTAACCCTGACAACCTCGCTCTCCTCCCCGAAGGAGCTTTTTAAAATTGTCGACTCGTTAGTCGACTTACAAACCCCTGACCCTGTTATTCCTTCGCAGGACCTATGTGATAGGATTGCCTCATTCTTCCATACTAAAATATTGGATATCCACCTAGCTCTTGAGAAACAAAGAGCTTGCATTAGTGTGTCTAATGCTCTGGCTCAGTCGAACGTGTCCACCTTCGATGCTTCCCCTCTAGGTACCCTGGACTCCTTCCCACCCCTAGAACCGCAGGATCTTGAAGTCCTGCTTAATAAGATCAAATCCGGTTCGCCTTTGAATACTTGCCCTCTGAAAATCATCAAGCAGTGCAGGGAGTCCTTCCTACCACCACTGCTAGAAATTATGAATCTAGCAATAAGAGATGGTGTCTTCCCCTTGGAATGGAAGAAAGCAGTAGTAAAACCTCTGCTAAAGAAGGCCTCCCTTGACCCGGAAGTCCTGAAAAACTTCCGTCCAATTTCGCTGCTTCCCGCCCCTGCGAAGATGCTTGAGGTACACCCGAATAAGCATCTCGCCGCCTTTGTGGAAAGCTCGGGTTGTCTTGACTCTTCCCAGCATGGATTCAGGAGGGAACATAGCACCGAGTCGGCCCTCACTGTCGTGCTCGATAACATCCGCACGACAGTGGATAGAGGCCAGACTACCCTCCTGGTCCTGTTAGACCTAACTGCGGCCTTTGATAACCTCTCTCCCTCAGTTCTTTCATCTCGCCTGAGGGATGTGGGGGTGAAGGGCGTAGCTCTAGATCTCCTGACCTCCTTCCTTACTGGGAGGGAACAAAGAGTCAAGATGGGTGAGTTTCTATCTCCATCCCGGCCTGTGCTATGTGGGGTCCCACAAGGGTCGGCTCTTAGCCCGACCCTATTCAACATCTATGTGACCCCCACTGGCCAGACTAATAAGAACTTTCGGGATGGAGGTAGTTTCCTATGCTGACGACACCCAAATACTCGTCTCTCTCTCCCATTCAGATGTGCAGACCGTCTCCAAATTTAGATCTTGTATGGAGGCGGTTGGTCACTGGATGATTCAGAACTCTCTCAAACTGAATGGGGAGAAGACTGAGGTGATGGTGTTTGGTGGGAACGAAAACATCTGGTCTTCCAGCTGGTGGCCTGACTCGCTAGGAGTGTGTCCCTCCCCCACTACAGCTGCAAAAAATCTTGGGGTGATGATAGATCCTGCCCTGGATATGGGCAGACAGGTGAGTAGGACCATCTCCACCTGTTGGGGCCTTATCCACACCCTGCGAAGGATTAGGAAATATCTTTCTGTGCAGTCCAGAAAGCAAATAGCTGTCGCGCTCATTGGCTCACGCCTGGACTACTGCAATGCGCTGTGTGCGGGGCTTAATAAGACCCTCCTGCAGCGCTTGCAGGTTGTCCAGAATGCCGCGGCCAGATTCGTCCTGGATGTTCCTAGACGCTCTTCGGCCACCTTGGCCAGAAAAACGTTGCACTGGCTCCCTGTAGAGTACCGAGTACGGTTCAAGGTCCTGTGCATGACATACAGAGCCATCGCAAGGAACAGTGACTCTGGAGTGGGTTCTATCATTTCCCACTACACCCCTGGAAGGAATCTGCGTTCCTCCGGGAAATTGCTTCTGTCAGCCCCTCGTGTGCGAAGAGCTAAATGGGATGGCAGGGCTTTTTCCACTTTAGCTCCCAAATGGTGGAATGATCTTCCTTTGGATCTCAGGTCCCTACCCTCCCTGCAGACATTCCGCGGTGCCTTAAAAACCCGCCTCTTCTTGCAGGCCTATGTGTAATGATGATTGATTCAGACTTTGATATTATTGTTAGGCGCCTTGATACCTGCGGGTCATTGTTTTGCGCATTATAAATTTTTATCAATCAATCAATCAAGCATGAGAGGGAAAGTGCATGGGTGACATGGACATACATAGGGTACATACAGGGGACACATTGGCCACATAAAATTTCTATTTCCTCATTCCCTCCTTGTCCCCTACTGTGCCCTTCAGGACACATCTATATTCATGATACCATATATCTGATCATACAGTATCATTTGTTTGTCTTTTTTCTTTTGTATACGTGGATGGGGAATACAGGCAGTGGCACACAAACCGCAAATCGCTGGGCCACATTGCAGACAGAGACAGCAACTGAATATAACAAGCAGTATCATTCCTAGGAACGACAATACTTTCCATCCCCATGCTGATATTACACTCCAGAGCCAACTGGACCAAGTCCATGTGCCTGAGTTTTGGTGTATCTCGTGAGCTATCTTATGAAGCCGTGTTATTGCTGCATACACGGAAGGCGCGTTATTAGGAATAGACACGCAACAACTGGAGCCGATCACTCTACAAGCCCCGCCCCTATCTGCCAGGATGACGTCAAGAACAAGGCGGTTCTGAAGAACAACAAGTCTCATGGCAGACTGCTCCTCTGTCAAGTTCGCCAGGGCAGATGCAGTCTCATTCACTACTGCTTCTAGAGTTCTTGTTAACCTGCGTATTAGTTTACTGTTTTGGACGGGACCTATGAAGAAAAAGAATCCTTTATTGAAATCTGTATATTGCTCCAAAGCTGTCTCGGTCTGATCAACAACTGGGGAATCGGTCTCCCTCCTGTTTCTAACATGTACTAGTCGGGAATCTCGATGATAATGGGATGGGGCTAAAAAAACGGGTGGCAGCAGGAACGCTATATAACACGTCCCACCCCAGTCTAAGGGCAGACGTACATAGGCTGTCTGACCGCAAATGATATAGGAATGGCGGGAAGCTTTGAAAGTAGACTTTCCTTTATCATTGAACTCGACTACAGTATAACAATCACTGTGTCCTAAATGCACTGATCCTTTCTTTCTAACGCACAATTCACCTTTTACTGGTAGGACTGATATGAACGGTGGACCTGTATTTTTCTCGGACTGGACATTCAGAATCATAAAGTTAAGGGAAGCATTTCCTTGTTCGTACACTTCATTTTCTAGATCGGTCCCTTGCCTTTGGGGAAGACCATCTTCGTCTGGAAAACATCCCTTATTCATTACTTTATTCAAATCTCCCCAAATCCAATCGCTCTGGGAAACTGTGAACTTACTGTCTTGTGATGACATTAAAGCAAACCATGCTCCGCACGAACCATTGTGCGAGAACGGAAAAGGAAAAAGGGGCAGAACTCCCTTCGTTTTCTGATAGGGTGGGAGTCGGCCACATACCCAGAAATTCGTTACATTGCTGGTCTGATGAGAATGATGCAACATTCGAATAAAAGTATTGTTGCGCAGTGCTAGTCGATATGACAGTTCATGGGGTGGCAGATCACTGAATGTGTGCTCTACAGTGTCATTAAAGGAAGAGTGTATATGTGAAGCAATAGGAGGAAAGAAAACATGTAGTGCCAAGCTGATACATATAATCGGTATACTTAGAAGAAACATAATAATCAGAGTTACTATACATCTACTGCGTAAAATCTTGCAGTACTTTACTTTCATTTCTCTCTTTCTGCTATTCTGGTCTACGATCTTATACATGTCAGGAACCTGTCTAACCGATTCACCACCGAGTGGACTTAAACAATTAAACGCTGTCTGACTTACTAGACCGTAATTTAGACCTATACTCTTGTTGCGGAGTTTTTTCTAGCATAGGGGGC
This sequence comes from Lissotriton vulgaris, assembly GCF_964263255.1. Classification (NCBI taxonomy): domain Eukaryota; kingdom Metazoa; phylum Chordata; class Amphibia; order Caudata; family Salamandridae; genus Lissotriton; species Lissotriton vulgaris. The sequence continues at coordinate 214,764,963 of NC_141687.1, forward strand.
TTTGAGTCATTTTTGTCGGGGCAGTCTTTAGGCTTGATCAAAGTTCCGGAATCTCCGAAGAATTTCTTAATATGCTGGGCGTGGATCCAGCCCTTACGTCCCTCGACCTTGACGGCAGTCCTCGTGGTAAGCAGTACTAACTTCGGTGTTCTCCAGCGGGGCTCAAGAGGGCTTGAACGATCAAAGTTCCGGATAAAAACTAGATCCCCCGGGACGATGGCATGTTCTTTGACTTGGGTGTTGTCGGGGAAGGCGGCGGCAACCTGTGAACGACAAGAGAGGAGTGCAGACATCAAGGAAGCCAGGTAATCTGTCAGCATGTTACTGTCAACATCAGTAATTTTCTTTGGCATAGGCGTACGCAACATATTCGGTGGTCTACCAAAAACCACTTCGTGAGGGGACAAGCCTGTTCTGGAATGAGCTACCATACGCATGTAAAAGAGGGCAACCGGCAAGGCTACCATCCAATCCACGCCTTTTTCTGCACAGACTTTTGCTAATTTTGTCTTAAGTGTCTGGTTATGACGCTCGACAAGTCCGGCTGCCTCTGGGTGTCGTACACAATGAAATTTCCACTGATATCCTAACAGAAGGGACACTTGTTTCATCAATTCAGAAGAGAATGGTTGACCGTTATCTGAGTACACGACACGGGGCAATCCGTACCGTGGGAAAAACTCTCGTACCAATTGCCTGGCAGTGGTCACAGCAGTATAATCTGGGACTGGGTACGCTTCTGTCCATCTAGATAGTGCACATACAACTACTAGGACATATTTGTATCCTCTACATCTGTCCATCTGGATATAATCCATCTGGAGGACTTCAAAAGGGTGGTCAGGAGGATGAAATCCACCTTGTTCCACCGGAATGCCTTTGCCTGGATTGAACTGGCAACAGATCATACAGGTGCGTACTTTCTGTTTCGCTGCTGCACGCAGGTGCTTGTTAAACCAAATATTCTGTAAACTGTCTAGCATTGCCTTTTCTCCTAAGTGTGCTGGACTATGTGCTGTGTTTATGATGACTTGTATCATAGAGTCTGGGAGGAACCATGTAGCTTTGCCTTTAGTCATCCAACCCTGGTCAGTCTGGACCCCTCCTTGTTCAGTCCATTTCTTTATTTCGTCTGGAGTAGCATGTGTCTGTATGTCGAGTATATCTTGTGAAGGATCCCTGACTGTCATGCTGTTTGTCAGTGATGGTACTTTTGTCTTTGTCGTGTCTGTTGGTGTCTGGGCTGTAAGTTTAGCTGTTCGGTCTGCCAGGTCGTTACCCTGGGAAATGGTGTCTGTAACTTTCGTATGTGCTTTGCATTTCAGGATGGCTATGGCTGTAGGCAAATGTATTGCTTCTAACAGAGCCTGAATAAGGGGATCATGCTGAATTTTGGCCCCATGAGAGGTCAGGAAACCTCTCTCCTTCCATAACACTCCGAAGTCATGAACAACCCCGAAGGCATACTGTGAATCTGTATATAGGTTCACTTTCAAGTTCTTGGCTCTTATGCAGGCTTGTGTCAGAGCGATGAGCTCTGCTGCTTGTGCTGACAGTGTGTCTATTCTTTGTGTCTCTATGACTTCAGTATCAGTGGTCACGGCATATGCGGCCACTAACTCTCCTGTGCTTGTTCTCATGCATGAACCATCCACATAAAGTGTCAGGTCAGGGTCTGGCAACGCAATGTCTGTCAGGTCTTGTCTTGGTTTCGTCACTATATTAATTACTTCCACACAGTCATGTGGTGCAGTGTCTACTGTGCTTGAGGGCAAGAGTGTAGCAGGGTTGAGAATATTGCATCGTCTGATCTCTATGTGTGGCTGAAATAACGTCAGTTCATATCCTGTCAGTCTTGCTACAGTCAGATGTTGTGTCTGTGTTCTATTCAAGAGAACTTCCACTGCATGTGGAACCTGTACTGTCAGGGGGTGTCCTAACACTATGGAATCACTTTGTCTTATAGCTAGGGCTGTTGCTGCAACTGATTTCAGGCACGCAGGCAGAGCCTGGGCCACTGGATCCAATGTACTAGAAAAATAAGCACAAGGCTTGTGTTTTCCTGCTTGATCTTGTGTGAGGACAGATAATGCTGTTCCATCTCGTTCAGTGACAAAAAGCGTAAAAGGCTTGCTGTAACAAGGAGTCGCTAAAACTGGTGCTTGACATAAGGCTTTTTTCAATTGCAAGAGTATGTTCTTGTGTCCAAGGGAGGACAGTCGAAGACGCTGCCTCCTGTGTTGTTAACTGTATGAGTGGTTTGGCTAGATAGGCATACTGGGGAATCTATTGTCTGCAGTAAGAAGTGAGGCCAATGAAGGCCCGTACTTCCTTTTGTGTCTTGGGCTGTGAAAGGTTGGCAATTAACTGAATACGTTCTTGTGTCAGCTGTCTACCCCTCTTGGACAGCAAGTGTCCAAGGTACACCACTTGCTGTGCACAGAATTGTAACTTCGAAGGGGACACTTTATGCCCCTTGTCTGCCAGAAAGTGTAAAACTGTCAGTGATGCATGTTCGCAGTCTGGTTCTGTTTGTGCTGTGATCAGTATATCGTCTACATATTGGAGCAATGCAGTGTTGGTAGGCATGTGAATACTGTACAGTTGTCTCTTTAATGCTTGGCTGTAAATACTAGGACTTTCTGTGAAACCTTGAGGAGCTCTCGTAAATTTAAAGCTGCGTCCATTTAAACTGAATCCGAAGAGGTATTGGCTCTCTGGATGAATCGGGACACTGAAGAAGGCGTTCTTTTCAAGGCGTTCAATTACAGTAAAGAACGTCGCCTCGGAATCAATTGCAGTCAGTAATGAAGAAATGTCTGGGACCACTGGGTATTGAGGGACTATACATTTGTTCAGTTCTCGCAGGTCAATCACTAGTCTGTAGACTGGTGGTGCATTAGGGTCTGTTCGTTTAAGAATAGGGATGACAGGTGAATTACATACATTCGAGTTAGTTTCTACTACCACTCCATGTGCAATGAGTTCCTCAACAATTTTCAGTAAGGCTACTACGGCATCAGGTGGTAACTTGTATTGTCGGATTCGTGGCAGTACTACTCCTGGTTTGAGAGTGACGCGGTGGGGTGTAATGTGCATGTAACCTACGTCAGTCGGACCTTGTGCCCATAAGTGCTGTGGTACATTCTGGAGTCTGTGATCAAAATCTTTCAACACATAATGTCCCTTAAAATCACGTAAGAACAATCGTACTCCTTCCGGAGAACAACATATAACTGCTCCTAATTCTTTCAATGTCTTTATACCAAGTACATTTTCTGGACATGACTTAGTAAGTAACAAGTCTGTGGTACGGGACAATGGACCGACTCCTAGGGAAACTGGCTTTGACACTTCGTTAACAATAGGCTTTCCTGAAAATCCCAGGGAAACATTCTGTGAGCCTGAGAGGGGTGCCCCTGGAACCTCGTCATGGCTGATGGTAGTTCTGCTCGCCCCTGTGTCAATCAGAAATGTTCTGTCTTTTCCCAATACACGACTATGTACATAGGGACCTTCTTGATCTACAGGAACCTCAATAAGGGGCAAGCCAACTTCCCTCTCTAGGCTGTTTCATGAGAACTGTTGGTATTCTGGATAGTCCGACTGTGTGTACTGGTACATTTGTTGGGTGGCTTGTTGTGTGGCAGCTGATGGTGGGGGTGGAAAATTCGCTACTGTCTGTTGCGTGTTCTGTGGGGTGCTATTCTGTCTAGGAGGATGCGGTCGTTCTTTTTCTTGCCTGTAGCTATATTGTGTTTCTGAACAGCACATTCATTTACATAGTGACCTGGTTGCTTGCAATAATTACAGTTCCCTTTTACAGGTGTCGTGCCCTTTTTATTTGCATTAGCTGGTACCGATTGTGCAACTAGCACTTTCATTTTCGTATCTTTCATGCGTCTCTTTTCATGGTCCTGTTCCTCTCTAATTCTGTTCTGGTGATATTGTAACATTTGCAACATTTGGGAAGGTCTATTTGCTTGCCAGGTACTCTCAACCTTCAGTACTCTATTCTTGATCGGGGGTAAGGAATTCTCGACTAATTTGCTCACAAAAAGATGTGGATATGATTCGCTACTTGGCTTAAGGCCACTATTAATAGAAAAACATTTCTCGAATCTAGAATAAAAATCACTTGTGTCCTCGTCTTGTTTCTGTTTACAGGCTGATATAGCATCCCAATCTTCCTTTTTTGTAGTCAATAATCTCGGCAAAACCTGTATCAAGAGTTCAGGTAGTTCTTTAGCTTTGTCCCCAAGACCAACACCAGGGTGCTGGCCTTTATCCTTGTCTTCCAATTCTGCCCAACTTAACTTTTTCTCTCCCACCTCCCAGTCTTTTTCTTTAAGCTTTTCGTAAATACCAGCAGGTAACACTACTTTCAATAATTTTATAATGTCAGCATACGTGTAATCCCCTATGCGGAGAATGTCTTTTAATTCACGGTGGAACCCCCCCGGGTCTTTATCATGGCAGGGCAGCATCTTTTTCATTTCCAGTATTTCCATTTTCGTCAAGGGTGTGTAGACATATACTCGCTGAAGGTTACCCGCCGCATTTTTGACGGTATGTACCTCTCGTAGGGGGTTCTGTCTGTCTAGGTGTAAGCTCTTTCTGTCGTGGTGTGGGGCGGGAATCATGCATGTGGTCAAAGAAGTCAAGTACTTATGTCGTTGGTCCAGAATGACATTACTTAATTCAGTACCTAGGCCTATCCATCTATCTAGAAGTATATCGTCTAGTAATTTATACAAGGGACCGGGATCAGAATATTGACTCTCGTACAATGTTATCAAATGTTGAACCATGTAAATACCAGCCAAACGCTGTTCGTTCGGAGGAAGGCTCAAAAAGGTCTGAGCCACTACATCACTGTTATATATGTTAGAATTAGACACCCATTGAACGGCTGACCGGGCCAATTCTTGAAAGTGTGGGGTCTGGGGGCTATCGCACTCTACTCGTCTTTTCAGTGCGTTCTCAGTAGCTTGGAATAGATTTTCGAGGGAATATCTTTCTTTTATAGGAGGTCCCTGTTTGCGGTAGTCGAGGCACTTGGGCCTGTCAAACTGCAGTGCTTTGCCTACGTAATTCATTTTATCCATCTCCTCTGTTTCGTGCTCAGCATCTTCTGATGACTCATCTTTCCCGTCAGACTCTTTCCTGTGTAATACTAAGATCTCTTTTCGTATTTTCTTGTACATACATTCTGTCTGTCCCTGTTTATCGTGTTTACCGGCAGCTATGTTGTCACTCCAATCCTTCAGACCTCTGTTTACTCCTTTGTCTGGTTGGTCTTGTTCCCTGATCAGACAGTTAATCAAAAAACGTAAAATCATGCATTGGACCTCCACCTTTCTTTGTTCCATGGCCTCTTCTATACTGGCTGGTCCCTCCCCCGTTCTAATGAAATGGTATATTTTATCTAAATTTTCCTTCATGCCTGGTAATGTGATCAAATAGTCGACAGTGTGTCTTAATCTTAGTGAGTACACGAGCATTGCACCCGCGCCTGGTACTTGATCGTATATACAATGTGAAATAGTTACATTATGCTTAAAGGGTGATGCTGTCATTTGTGGCGTTTGTTGTAGTCCTGACCCTAGCAGTGCTCGTGTTGCTGGCGGGGTTCGTGGCGTTGTTGGTGGCCCCCCTCCCACTGCTCCTTGTCCTAAGCCGTCTTTCACGGCCTGCGGAAGCCGCATTTGTAAAAGCAGATCCTGTGATGGGGACGGAGGGAAGGGAGGGAATTCTGCGTTTACATAATCCGGAGCGGGCTCTTCTAGATAGGAGGAAATAAAAGCTTCAGCTGCTGTCGGCTTCTGTCTACGTACTCTAAAGGGTACTGGTGGTGATGGCAACTTACTGGGTACTTCTGAGGGGGTCGCTTTAGCTAGTTCTTCTGTGAGGACGGGATAAATTCCTGCAACGAGGGCATTTCTTTCTCTATCTGCTTATTCTGCCTTGACCCGTTCCCCCTCTTCCTGTAGTTCTCTTTCTCTGGCTTTTTCAGCTGCCTCTTTACTTCTCTCTGCTTTGTGGGATTCTTTTTCTGCTCTCCTATGCGCTTCTTTACGCCATAACTCAATGGCATCTTTCTGGGACGGTCTCACTTTCTTTTTCCATAATGCTTCCTCTACTCTCATAATGCATTCAGCATCCCATGTTCCTGCGGCAGGCCATCTATACTTCTCTTCTAGATCCTTCGTGTAATCTACCCATAAGTCTAAAAACAATATGGCATCTAGCCCGTGTTTCTGATACATAAAATGACCAGGTGTGTCTCTAGGCGGAACGGGAACTGCTTCTTCGAGTATCCCTTTCCTGGTCCCTATCTGACGTAATTTCGAAAACAGTGGCATGCTGGAACTAACGTAATGAAAACACAATACACTAAAATAGACTGACTGAAACAACCATTCACACTACAACACTAAAACATTGAAAACAGATACAGTTTGACTGGTACATGGGGAAAACATGAACTTGAAAAATCGTTAACTTTATGTACTGCAATACAGTACAACCATACCGGTCTCATAAAGAGACACGTCTTTACCGTGTCCACCGAAATGGACCCGTCTTTACCGTGCCTGTGTACCCAGACACGTCTTTACCGAGCTCAAAATAAATGAACCCGTCTCTATGCGTTCCCAATAACGGTACTCACCGGGAAGCAGAACTTGAAGGCCTCGGAAACTCGATACTACGGTACGGGCACTGCTGCTGCTGCGCTGCGCATGCGCCTCGGAACAGGTGGGCCTCGGGATACCTCGGACCTTGCTCTCTCACGGCTTGGGCTCTGGTTGGGATGGTCCGCAATCCTCACCGCCTCGTGTGGATGCCTGGTCGCAGTCTCCGTCTCCTCCGTGGACCTGAGGGAGTAGGCAGGAAGTCCCGCTGTCGTGTACACTTGAAGTCCGTCACGGCTGAAGAAGGGGGCAGGGGGCTGGACCTACATCTCCGGCGCGTGGAGAAGGGGACTAGTCCCTGTTCGGGCGCCAGATTATGTGGTAAATAAAATAATTACCCTGTCGTAATTTCTATACATTAACAAGGATCATGCATATAATGAGAGGCAGAGTCCGTGGTGTCCGATTCAAAAGGGCTTTAATTCAGTAACTCGAGTTAAGGGAGAATCGGGTTCCATCACCACTAAGGATCAGGAAGGATCGTCATCTGATCATTATTCACAGAGTACATTATTTATACTTTAAACATACATTAACTTGCATAGAGAAGGCGGAGCGCTCTAGGCGGAGCAGGAGAAAGAGAGATAAGAGCACATGGGCGTGAAAAGGGCGTGTAAGAAGGCGTACACGTGGGTGTTCCCTTGAGGAGTCATAGGTGTGTCATAGGTGGGTGGATACATGGAGGGGGTCTGCGTGGTCAGCTGGAACCTTTACCCTACTTGTGTGCGCAACTTTGTCATGACGTGGAATTGAGGTGTAACTGGGGGAAGCTGGGGGGAGCTGACTTTCGTGCTAGTAGAGAAGCCTTGGATGTCAGGACGACCTGCACTTCTGGTATTATCTGATATCTTGAGTTTGGAGGATGTATCATCTGAATTAAAGGTCGCTCGAGCAAAGGCTGCTCATCACTAAGGGCTAGTGTGTGCATATATTTCTTCGTGCATTGCGTGGGGGCCATGGGCCTTCTATGGATGCGAGTTCTGTAAATCACTTGAACGGAGACAGAAAGGCTAGGCCCTATCTTCTGCAGGCGGGTTATGTTTACCATTTTCATTAAGCAGGAATGTGTTTCTGTGGAGCAGAGCAGATAACTGTAAGCAAAATACTGTCTTGGCAGGCCGGGCTGGGCACCTCTCGGCTAAGCAGGAAGTATGTGAGAGGTCAGGGATACATAGCTAAACTGCAGCTTTCAGAGTGTCTGGAGGCATGGAGCCTGAATTCGGGTCCTGGCTCAGCTGATCCACAAAACGGGTTCATCTCGACTTTTAAACGTGCACCATGCATATACATTGGCAACATAGGCCTCAGTGCAGAATTAACGTTTCTTTCATGGAGGGCTTGGTAACTGACATTCTAACATTGGACGGAAATGCAGAGACATTATTATTACAGGCATGAGAGGGAAAGTGCATGGGTGACATGGACATACATAGGGTACATACAGGGGACACATTGGCCACATAAAATTTCTATTTCCTCATTTCTGACACTGCAGGGCAAGTTGTCTTTCTGTGTAGCACTGTGTCACATCTTGATAAATCTGGTCCCAAATCTGTGATCTGCCTTTGGATGCGTTGCTTTTCAGAACTCACATTGGCCTTAATGGGGAGTCGAACCTTTGATTTGAATGGACACAGATCTTCCAACTAGTGCATTATACACCTCAATATTAAATAGCCATTTTACCCTGGAACTTGCTGGGTAAGCAAAGATCTCTGTACAAGGTGATGTTGTGTAATGAAGCCTGCTGTGACCAGGTACGCAAGCCAGAATATAGTTGCTATCAAATTTGTCTTGTCATATTCTTTGGGGCAGAACTTTAAAACAAAAGTGCACGTTCATACTTTGTGCCTTGTGACTCCGCCCACTTTCTGCTGCCAACTGTTGGCTCTTGCACTTTCCTGATCAATAAATCTTAATGTTGACCTAATAAGAAGCCATTATTTGAATATATGTGTCGCCACATAGGTAATTCTGCTGCACAAATCTGGTATTTTTTTCAAAGAAATTGACATCACAAAATTTCAACAATACCCCAAAAGTCATTTATTCCAAGACCTCAGCAAGGAAATGACAGCACTTCCTGTACCAAGTCTGGAGTCTGAAGTGCTGTTGCAAACATCTCATTTATACTTTTGCTTCCAAGTTTGCAGGTGTTTTTACTTCCGCTCAATATATAAAGATGACAACATGACTACTCTTTCAAGTCAAAAAAAAAACTTTATTCGGAAACATGTAAATCATGTCCATAAAAGTACATACATACAATACATATTAAAAGAAAAAATACACATGACAATCGCAATCCGCTAAGAATACAGTAAAATACATATAACGTGTCAAATATGCTTTTTTATAAAAAGGTTTCCAATAAATAAATTACTTTAAAATTAATAGCTTAAAAAATCATGCTTTTCCTAGAGCTGATGGCCCTGAGTATATAACTAGCCGTATAAAAACAGATGTCAGGGTGTTGCAAATTAAAAAGTAACTTCATTGCCGCTTTGATACTTCTTGCTCCAAATTTAATAAATAAAGGTTTTAAAAAGAATTTACGATATTCACCGTAGAGGTTACATACAAGTAGAAAGTGCTCTGTGCTTTGTTCTGAAAAATTGTCGCACCGACATGGACCTATAGGGTGCATTTTAATCTCAGGAAATGCAACCAATAAGTGGACCGTACCCATCCTCATCCTGGTGAGGACAAACCGATGTTGCCCTTTGGTCACCTGGGGGAGGTAGGGGTGCAGGCCCACAAATTCGTTCAGTTGATTGTAACGTATACAGGTGGAAAGTTTAAGATCATCCGTGGCTCGTCTTTCTGCACAATGATTTAAAAAAGTTAATTTCAGACTCTCTTTAGAGAGATCCGAGGCAGAACAGTGATCTAATGTAACGTTTAATCCAAACACACTGGAAAAGGATTCAATTATGTATTTAATCCATGGGATTTTGAGAAAATAGTCTAGACGTAAACAATCCTCAATAATAGCCCTATTTAATGAGGTTTCATCTTTCATCCAGACCGAGCGCCATAACATCAAAGGTTTCAACAATAACAGATCATTTAGATGTTGTAGTCCTAATTCTTTATGAACCAGACTGTTAGCAGTGGATGTCGGGAGACACAATAATTTTTTCAGAAATGTGTTCTCTTCTACCTGTAAAGGTTCTACCCTGGATACCCCCCAAACCCCCGCTCCGTAGAGAGCGGCCGAGAGACACCTGGCTTCAAAGATCTTAAGCATTACCTTAGGCCTTCTACTACCTAGTTTACTTGCAAAAGCAAATATTCCATTGGCACTCCTGATCATTTTGTCGCGCACCACCTTGTGTTCGACATCCCAGCGGCCATTTTTGGAAAAGGTGACCCCCAGGTAGCAGAAGTTTTCCACACACTGCACCACTTGGCCATCAATGTGATACCTATAGGGCTTTTTAGTTTTGACATTACTAGCTCCACACTCCATCACATATGTCTTGCTCTTGTTAATGACCAGCTTTCTTTTCTCTATAAAGGCCACAAATTTGTCCATCAAGAGCTGTAGACCCCGGGGAGTCCTAGAGAGCAACACAGCGTCGTCCGCATAGAGTAACACGGGGATTGTACTTGCGTTTACTCTAGGAGCGTCCGCTGGTGCCTTCTTAAGGATCGAGTCTACTTCATTAATAAATAGAGTGAAAAGCAGGGGTGCCAAAACGCACCCTTGTCTAATACCTCTCCTGACCCAGAATTTATCTGTACATTCGCCCGAAGGCCCATACCGGACACTCGAGCTGAGTCTCTCGTACAGGCGGGCCAGAAAATATATAATTTCCCTAGGTGCTCCCATTTCTAGCAGGGTAGTCCATAGTATGGCGTGGTCCACCAGGTCAAAAGCGCTGCTCAGGTCAGCGAAGCAAAGGTAGAGTGACCCATTTTTTGCTCGGGTGTATTTCCCTATCAGGAGTTCCAGGTTTAGACATTGTTCAATGCAACCTCTTCCTTTCCTAAACCCGTATTGGCAGTCTGTCATTATCTGATTAGACTCTGCCCACTCTTCTAATCGGACGAGGAGTACACGGCTCATAATCTTGACGGACGAATCCAGCAATGAGATTGGCCGGTAGTTTTTGACATTTCCTCGGTCCCCTTTCTTGTGAATCGGGACTATTATTGATTCAGACCAAGTGCACGGGATAGTACAGTGAACAGCGGCGTTAAAAACTTTGACCAGTACTGGCCCCCAAGTGTCAGGTGCAAATTTGTATACGTCAACTGGGACACCGTCGGGTCCCTGGGCCTTCCCGCCCTTACTGGCCCTGATACTACTTAGGACCTCCTGTAAGGTAATATCCAGGCTAAGTACTGGCCAAGAGCAATTTATCGGCAACAATACCGTTTTAGGATTAAAAATGCCAGAAAAATGCTGTACCCATGATTCCTTACCTACGTTTGAGGTCAACACTGGGAGTTTGTCATCTTTTAAAAAGAGACTGTTAACTGCTGCCCAAAAAAGAGTACAGTTATTCGAGACGGCCGCTTGATCAAAACGTTCCCAAGCTTCCTCACGTAGTTCAGCTTTCCTTTGCTTAAGAGCTGAATTATAGTCAAATTTAAGCTTAGCTATAACTGTTTTATCTCTAGGTTTAATGGTTAATGCATTTTTTAGAGTCTTCAGTGCCACAGTACATGCATTATTGAACCATCCCCTTGCTTTATTATTAGAATTTCCAGCAACCCTAGTAAACTTATCACTAATAAAGACATTGATTTTTGTAAAGTGAAAAATACAGGCCTCCATATTTGAATTCTCATCAATTATTGATGTGATGTCATTTAAGCAGCCTGAGATAATGCAATTTGAAGTTACTTCAGCCTTATCCCCGGTCCACCTTATTCTGAATCCATTCGGCCTATGTACCTCAATGTTTGTGATAGGGCTACTATCTGGTGTTATGCAAGCTTCCCAAAACCTAGTTTCAATAACAAGACAGTTATGATCACTAACCATGTGGTCTACAACCTTGACACCAGAACTAAAAATAGCTAGTTCGGAAGACATGCAGATAAAATCAATTACAGTGTTCGCCCCTCTCCCCACAAAAGTTGGCAAGCTATCACCCTTATCGTCCTGCTCAATCTCTATGATCTCCATATCGTGGGCCAATAGGAAAGAGTTCAGGGTTTCTCCATACATATTGTGTTGGAAATGTGTGGCTGGCTCTCCAACACGGTTCAATGTGCCACACAACTTTTGATCAGAGAGTGGGCAAACAGAAATGTTAAAATCTCCAACGTATATGAACTCAAAAACTGTATTAGAAGCTTTCATCAATTGTTTGATTGCGACGTCTAATTCTGAGATAACCAGATATCTACTAGCATCAAAAACATTATTATACATATTTATTAACAGGATATTTTTGTCTGCCTCATCGGCTAGCCACAGTAGTTGGGAGTTATTGCCCACGGTGATATGCTCCTTCACCCTAGTTCGCATTTTCACAGAAATCAGAGTCAGCAAACCACCTTTGGCCCTCCCTGAGGTAGTTGCTACTGCTGGTAGTTCATATGCTACAAAACCATCAAGACCCTTAAAATTTAAACACCAGGTCTCTTGTAGACAGAGGATATCAAATGTTCTAATAAGTTCTAGCCACCCTAATACTTCAAATTTGGAAACTAGTCCTGCTATATTCCAACTAGCAATGTGGCAAGATGTTGATGTCCCCATAACGGTATTACAAAAAGTACCCACAGACTTAGACAATATACCATCTATAGAATTCGGGGAATGATTTAAGTCTGCTCCTGCGAACACTTCGGCAATCTCATGACTAACCTCTTGTCAATCGCAGTTATTAAGACCAGACAGGGCATCAAATCTGTTATGTAATAGCAGGCTTGGTACTAGAGGAGTAGCCCAGCGGTTATGCATATTTAAGTTATTGTCCCATCCTAGTGCTGGCGTTTTTGGCAGGGTTACATTATGCTGTTCCCCATAAAAGAATTTTAATGTTAGGGGAACCACCGTACCTCTTCTACGCTGAGGCGGGAGAATATGTGTTAAGACATTTGGAAGTACATCGGGGTGTGCAAAAGTTACCGCCACACAATCCCCTTTAAATCTTTTGGGGCGGTTCCCTATCCAAGGGACACGTTTAACTGTTTTAATATCATGCGCCAGTTGCTGTAACCCTCCAGGTGCTAACCTCATGTTACCTGAGAGCCAATGGAGGGCCTTACTACTCAAAGAGCTAGATGACTCGGTGATACCGTCATCCAGAAGGGGTACATTAGCTAGCACCAGTACAACGGGTGAGGTTTCCTCGATAAACTGCAGTGGGTCTGTACCGTGAACTTGTGCTTGCGGTAAATTTACTGTTAACGGACGCCCTTCTGCTGTTGTTACAGGTTGATTAACTTTCGGGGCCGGCATGTGTACTGGATTAGTCAGCACACCAGATGTCCCTTCTCCCACTAGGTTAATCCCTTCAGTACTACTTCTCGTTGTTAATAAAGTATTAAGGTTGCCTATTTCCTCCGTCAGTTTAGTTTGCACACCTCCAAGTCTTTTCACTTCAGCCTGCAATTTATCGATTTTGGAGATCAGAGGTTTTACAATTTCAATAAGTTTACCCTCTATAACCTCGAGCAGTTTACTCAACATTTCATCGTCTCCTCTGTTTCTTATAGACCCTTCCCCAACAGTTTTTTGGGGAGCTCTCGAAGGACCTGGGGATAATGTTCTTTTCCTTTTCACTCTTGGCCTAGGGCCGCCCTGCTTCCGCTGATTCTTCACACAGGTGCGCACAGGCCGGGGTGTGTACTCAGTCGGTGGTAAAGCATCCTCCACAGGACCAATTTCAGTTTCTGGGTCTGAATCTATAACATTTTCTGAGTCTCCGTCCAGAATAACGGGGGATGGTAACATGACCGATAGCTGGCTGTTAGAATCAATGATAGGTGGTGCAGTTGGTGAGACCCTGGTTTCCACCAACACGAAAGGGCTATCATCGGTAGACAGTGGTAAGGTAGGGCTTAGTCTGCACAAGTCTGGTGACTGACTTAGCCCAAGTGATTCCCTCCTCTGTTCGTTAATTTTCTTGACAGTTTGCACAACATAGTTGTCCATGGTATTTGCGGGCAAAGCAGCAGGTTTCTTTTTAGACATACTCTATGTATAATATGCTATTGACAATTAACACAGGGACAACAGCAGAGTCTTACTTGTAGGCGTGTCTCTGATGGCACAGGGGGTCGGGCCCTGCCCCTGCCTCCTCCTGCCGATGAGGGCCGTAGAGGGCCCGCCCTTTGCCCGGGCTTAGCCCCGGGCGCTCCCGCGCGCGACTCGCGGGGGCTCGGGGCGCTCCGTTCTTTCAAGCGCCTCCGGGCGCTCGTGCGGCGTCACTTCCGCCGCCGGGGCACCTGGGTGTTGTAGTTTCGGTTGTCGCTGGAGCGCTATGGCCCTGAGCGCTGCTAGCGCTGGCCGTTTCCCTCACGGCGTTGTTACAGGCGCTGGAGCGCTGGATTGGCAAGCTGTCTGCTGTCCTAGCTGGCCGTTCACCTCACGGCTTTTTTCACATGCACTAAAACACACTCACTCCACACTGCCCATTTCATACTCTCTGAAAACACAACCTGTTTCACGCAAACACACTGCTGGAAAGTAGGTTATTGGTAGGGGCAAATGTAGGTCTGCCACTGGCAATAAGGCCACTAACACATGATAGGACTCAGCATAGGTCTTAGAAAATTATTCCTTTGCTCAACCCTTGGTAACGTGGCTGCGAGCAGACAGGCTTAACTTCAAAGACAGGTATGTAAAGCATTTAAAAACACAATTTCAGTAAATAATTAAGACACAACACAAAATAAAAATCCAACACCAATTTATAACAATAGGTAATATTTTTATCTTTCAAATGACACCAAAACAAAAATAATCCACTGTAGGGAACCTGATATATGAATTTTTAAAGATTAGTCACTTTCTAGTGCTTAGAAACCAACAGCGCCCCTTTAAGTCTTTTTGTTTTCTCTGTCAGGGGCACACCTTTATAAATTCTTCTGAAGAATTCTCACCACTGTAGTGGGCCGCCTTCTTCAGCAAGTGGGTCCAGTTAGAACACCTTCCTGGCGTTCTGCTTGCAGGTCCCAAAGTATCCAACACACAATCCAAGGTTCTGGAATCTCCAAGAGGGTCCTTGAAAGTGTGAAACTTCAATTCCGCAATCCACTTGAACAACTCCCTTACAAATCCACTGGTACTCCAGTCTTTGAATTCTTTGTGGGGCTGTCCAGGTGAGCTCTGTTAACCTCAGTGGCGTAACGAAACTTCAGGGGGCCCCCCTGCAAAGTACATGGAGGGGGCCCCCCAGTGGCCCGGACCACCACCTACCACTTTGCCTCACCGACAAAAATAAGCAGTCACCTAAAGCTGTATTTTCAGCACTTATCTGTGCATACTTCGAACAGCAAATATAAATAGAAACTACTTTTATTGTGTTCTAGGGCTGCGTGAATGATGAGATCCATGACTGATAATTAAATACAACAAAGACAGAAAAG
The DNA here is from genome assembly GCF_964263255.1 of Lissotriton vulgaris. Taxonomy (NCBI): domain Eukaryota; kingdom Metazoa; phylum Chordata; class Amphibia; order Caudata; family Salamandridae; genus Lissotriton; species Lissotriton vulgaris. The sequence goes on from NC_141687.1 coordinate 214,780,214, forward strand.
TCACATTACAAATGAATACCTACTTTGTTTTATTTATAACCCCATTTAGTGCCAAGACAAGGTCTTTCCAGGCTCTTTAAAAACATGGCTGGCATTTTTCTTTTGGCAACCCTACTTTATATTTCTTTTCATGTAATGCAGTCTCACAATACAGCAGTAAACGTAAATTTCAAATGCAAGGAATAGGCAGAGTGGGGGCCCAAGGGGTACTGGAACCAGAAAAACCTAAGCCTTGGTAACCAGTTTACAAAGGTATGTTGACTGTGCACCTCAGTTAGAGTGTACAGCTGACTGTGGTGGGCACTGTAGCACCCAACTCGTTTCGATAATGTACATCACACGCAGACATGAAATAGTGCACAATGGGTAGAGCTTATATAGCAAATAGCTCAGAAATACCATATAGCTGGATGGCACACAGCTCCCAAGAGAATTGCAAGTAGTTTAAAACACACACAAGCATCAAAGAGAATGCACTGGACAGACCTTGCATACACCCCACATAGCGCAGATATACTATACAGCTGGCTGCAATGTGGCCCAGAAGAGCACTTTTCAATAGCATGGAACACACACAATCGTCCCACACAACACATTAAATAGAACATTTGCTTACATCTAACTAAGCACAGACATGGTATTTGGGCTGTGGGCCATATTTCCATAGAATTCAGTATGTAAACATAAATACCGTAACATAACATGTAATTGCTGCGCCTATTGAGGAAATATAAATTTTTGGTCAAGTTATGTTCCCTATCGTGTACCCCACCATCTCCATGTACGAGTTAAAGTGCATGTAACTTCCCTCCTGTGCCAGCTATGAAGACGCAAATACATTTGCGTCCAACGTTAACATGTCCTCTTTCAGACCCACCCTGAATGGGTTGGATAGTCCGTTCCTAAGTATGCTATGCCAACGTCTTTTTGTAGTGTACTTTACATGTTTTTCAGCTCTGGCAAAGTAGGCCCTGAATTTCTGCCACCGAGCCTCTTTCTTCCTTCTGACTCTGAAAGCCTCAGCCCAGGCTGCCCAGGCTGCCCCCGTACCTGTGAACTCTGCCTTACTTCCAGCGCGGCCCACCGCGCTTAGCTCAGCCTACTGCCTGCCAAGAATGAATTCAACCTTCAAGTTATCTGTTTCCTCTCCGAAGATGCATTCCTGCCTACTAGTTTAAGTAAACATTCCTCCAGCTGTAGAGCAAAAGGGCCTGGCCTTACTGTCTCCGTGCAAGTAATTCATAGCCTCTGTTACCATGCTCCCATGGAAGGCCCATGCCCCCACGCTTCTCATGCAGACACTCAGGCGCTTATACACGCACTTACAGTCAGTATAGAATAGCTTCTGCCCCAGAGACCTTTCCGCCCAGATAGCCCAGTTCCTAAAACATCAGATACCAGATATGATAGAAGCACAAGTTGATCTGACATGCCAGACTTCTGTCTCTTTCCGTCAGTGTAAATGTCAAGCCCCCTGCACCCTCCAGTTTCACGCCAATCACACGTCATGCAGCTGCGCGCGCATCCAAGCCTCTGATTTCTGCTGACATTGCAACATTTCTGTTTAAGTGCCACCCACATGTGACACCTACTTGTGACGTTTCTAGAGTACACCTCCAGCTACGCCTAGTCCACGCCTTCTGATTACGTACTAGTAACACGTGGATGCTGTTATCTTGTCTTCTCTCAGCTGTTACGCCTACTATATTGCTTTCTATGATGTAAATTAAGTATATAAGCTATGTACTGTCAATAAAACATTGCTCTATCCCTTCTTACACCCCTGTGGTGGTAAGAACCAGATCTCCAGGTCATGACCATTCCTTTTTAAGGAATAAAACCCCTAAGAACTCTAACACCACGGACTCTGTTTTCTTTCTTTCCGATTGAGTTATTATTGATCAAGTACTTACCTGCATAGAAATTAAGATGGTAAATTAAATATTTACGACACTATAGTAGTGGATCTCTATCTATAACTTGGTCATCAGAGTGTGCTACAACAAAGACTATGATGCTGGGCTGGTAAACATGAGGGCCAACCCATCTTCACTATTGAGAGGCTCAGAAGCACACCATTTAATTTATGAGGCAGGCCGCCTAGCCAAAGGACTGATATGAGACAACTGGTGCACCCATGCAGCAGCTGCGTGCTACAACTACTGCGCTGATAGCCCGAACTCTATGCCCCTCTATTCTATGCCACTGCACTCTACTCTACTGCAGTCTACTCTGCACCACTCTAATCTGCGTCACTCTACTCTACACCACTGCACCAATGCACTCTGCGTCAATGAAGTCTATCCGACTTTATTCAAAACCAATCCACTCTAAGTCAATCTACGCTGTACCACTGTACTTCATACCACTTCAGCCTAGGCCACTTTACTCCACTCTGCAACACTCCATTCTTTGACGCTCTTCTCCACTCTATGTCACTCTATGACACTACCTGTGGAATTCCACTATACACCATTCCAATCTATGCACTGCAGTCTACTCTGCACCACTCCACTCTGTTCTGCACTTCTCTACACTGCACCACTCTACACCACTCTACTCTACTTCACTGTATGCAAATGACTCAAAACCAATGCACTCACAGCCACTGCACTCTATGCCAGTCTACTCTTCACCACTGAACTTTATGCCACTGCATTCTAGGCCACTCTAATCCACTCTACAACACTCCACTCTATGATGCTCTAATCCACTGTATGCCACTCTGCGACGCTACTCCACTCTACGACACTATGCTACTCCCTCTACGCCACTTCATGCCATTTTACTCAATTATATTCTACACTACACTCCAGTCTACTCCACTACTCTACGGCACTACACTCCATGCCACTATGCCACTTTACTCTACGACACTACTCCACTCTGTGCCATTTCATTCTGCTACACTACTCCTCTTTGTGCCACTCTACAACCATCTACTCCGCTCTACACCACTCTATAACACTTTACTCCACTCAACACACTCTATGCCACTCCACTCTGCTCTACACCACTCCTCAACACTCAGTGCCACTCCACTCTATGACACTCTGCTTCACTCTACAATACTCAACTATGGATGTATGACGTTACAACGCATGCATTTACATCGCATGCCTTTACAACGCAATTATTACAACGCAGTCCATTACAACGCATAGTGCTTTGGGGTGCTGGATAGTGAATAGTTTAATTTACTATTCCAACTCCAGTCCCCGTGGACACTAGGGAAGGTTATTGGATAGTAAATTAACCTATTCCCTATCCTAGAGCGCCCCCCAGAGCAATGCCTTGTAATAGTTTGCGTTGTAATGGTTGCGTTGTAAAGGCTCTGCGATGTAAAAGTTGCGTTGTAAGTGTTGTTCACCCTCAACTATATGACACTCTAATACAGTCTACACCCTTCCAATCTACGACACTCTACTACCTCCATGACAATCCACAACACTATGCCAGTCCACCCTATGCAACTCAATGAAACTCCACTCAACTCTACTCTACACCACTCCATGACTCTACGCCACTCCTTAACAGCCCACTCTACTCCACGACACTCTGCTTTACGACACTCCAGCAGAAAAGCAACTTGCGCCTTGTCTGTCTAAATGCCTCTCCAAAGCTGTGTAGCAAATGGGGAAGGTTCAAATATGAACATTAATCCTACCCAGATAATCTAATTAATTGAATCACTTGCTTAGTGATTTCACACCAGCCAGAGCGGTCACCCCCATTTCCATATGTGTACTCAATGGCATGCTATGTGTTTCTAAATTATCCCTACTGAATAAGTATAAGCAACTGATAATGAGCCCTTAAATGTTCACTCTTCTGTGAAAAACAAAATATCGAATCCAATGCTTAATTTGAGCCTGTGGGTTCCGGTGCTCGGCACCAGAACTAAATTGTCAGCACCTGCACCTGCACGTATTAACAATGATTAATAACTTCCACACAAGCCATTCTTTGAGATTTGGGGGCAGAGAATAGTATGAATTGTAATACCTGCAAAAGTGCGAGGGCTAGTAGTTGTCTTGGTACTGTCATTGGCAGCAACAATGGATAGTTTAAGTTGCAGTAGCCTTCTGGCAAGGGCCCTGGCACCTAATTGATCTCAAATTAAGCACTGCATGTGAAGCTTAACTATACGGGGGCTAGATGAGACCAAGCAGTACAGGAAGCCAGCAGGTAATGATCATGCCCGAACACAAACAATAAAAAACAGATAACATTGCATTATAGATAAAACGGAAAACCTTTTAAACCAATGAAATTATGGGTTGGACAATTACCTATGACCGGCAAGGATAGCATTGGCAATAATTAAATTAAGGCCGCACCAGTCCGTCCTGTGCCGCACGGTCCCTCTCAGCCACCTCACACCTCAAGCGCATTTTAAATTGCGCAAAGTGGCATGCGCATGAAAATGACCAGCCCCACCATAGCATGGGCCACCCTAAGGGTGAAGACTGCGGAGACGCGGCGCGCACCAGCCACCCCCAGTGGAAATCGCACATCTAATTATCATTGTTTCCTAAATTATGCGACGTCAATTTTTACAAAGTGCCCTGCTAAAATACAGTGTAACCATAGCTGCCAAGTTTTCAGATTGCTTAAGTTTGACATTTTCATAATTTTAGTGTAATTATGAGTGATATTCAACCACTATAAGTGACACTCTCACGCAAGCAAAATCAGGCAATGAAGACGAGGGAAACATATAAGTATCAGCAATAACACCCATTTGAGCAGCGAGAAACTAAAATCCTAACATTGATGCAAAGCACCAGTGCACAACATAGTTTTCTTGAATTTCATGGTTCTTATTTATACAACAGCACACATTCCTTTCTGAGGCACTGCACAATGTTCAGCCTCTTCATTTCTGATGCGCACAGTCTGTCCTAGCTGCCAAGTTTTGCGATTGCTTAGGTGTAACATTTCAATGATTTCAATATACTTAGGAGTAACATTCAGCTGCCAAATGTATGACACTTAGAGTGACACTTTCTCTCTATTAAAACAATGGAAAGATATGCATCGAAAGAGCTAAATATCAGAAATTACAATATTTTGAAGAATGAGAAGCTCTAAAGATATCTTGAAACTAATAGAAAACTCGTGAAATTAAATCTCACTAACCTATAACCTCTTTATAAGATGACCATACTGTAAAACAATTGCAGCAAAGCCTTTAATGGCAATGAAGACACATTAGAAGGAAGTTTGCAGGGGGATGTGTGCCATTAGCTTAGCCTGACAAGACATCAATAGGGGATCAACACTATGTAGCAGGCACCAAGTACATGTACATGTATTTATATAGCGCAAATCACCGACTCGGTATCTAAGCGCTTGCTTAGGGAACCCGTCTTGGTATTCCCCTGTGAGATAACCCCAGCAGGGTATCCACAAGGTGAAAGCCAGGCATCCCGTTGCGAGGGGCCGTTGTGGAGATTAAGCAAGCTATTGCCCAGAGTCACAGAGTGTGAACCCATGAATTGAGTAGGCACCGGAGCGAGAATTGTCAAGTCTGTGGACATTTTAAGACTCAAGACCCCGCCGAGCCGGGAATTGAACCCTGGTCCCAGGCTGACTTCTGCTTCCAGGTCTGCCTCCTCTAACCAGAGAGCCACACTTCTCCAAGTAAATTATGGAGTGCAGTCTGTCTGAAAATATACTTTGATTAAGAAAAGCATGCCTCTGGCTCTCAGTACAATAAGGCTAAAAAATGGAATGGTGGCCTAGTAGGGTAATGTAGGATGAAGAGCTGCTGACAGTTCAGTCCTGAGCTGTCAGCGAGCTCACTTATGTCTGCCAGCCAGACTGGAAAAGAAACACCCCCCACTCCAGGGCGTCACTGCGACAGAAAATAAACCTGGCCAGCAGACTAAAAGTGCCCACCCTTTAACAAACTAGAAAATTAAAATTGGCCCACATTTGCAAATAAAAGCAGTTTTGAACATGCTCTATAGTTTTTGCAATGTATAGAAAAGACTGCATGCAGCTAGGCAAGTCATCTTTGTTACATTATGAGGGAAATCAACAGTATTACATGTTGCACTAGCCACAAACAGCCAAATGAAATTAACCCACACACTGACTGGTCATATGATCTATACTTCGGGCATGGGAGATGTTGGTGCCTCAAGGAAAAAGAAAGGTGCTGCCCGCTAACTCCACTGATTTCCAAGATAGAGAGTCCCTCATTTAAGCTGTGGGCAAGGTGTAGTAATGAGAAATCCAAAGTCTTGTGCTTAATTCTTTATTGCTAAGTAAAACACATCAGACTGCCGTCAGCTTGTCAACCTGGAAGCCGGGTCGCTATGTCAACATTCCATAGCGAGCGCCGGGCTGTCCAGGGGAATGTACCAACATGTGATAAGGAGGAGGGGGGAAGGAAGGGAACAAGGAAAGGGTTTACACATTAACTGTAGTTGCAACACATCATCCCCCTTATGGGAAAAACAGGAAGAGTCAGGATATATAGTACTGGATGATCTAGATTACTATGACTTTAGAGTATGTGTCTATCTCATTATGTACTGTTTGTGCCACTGAGGAGTGGTCCTAAATCTGTCACTCTTTCTGTCTAATCTGATGTTTTCACTGATGTCATTACCTCCCGCTCTTCTCGTTACTGTCCTATGTTCTCCCCCTTCTGCTGGAACCAATCTATCATGACTCCATAGTCTACCATCTTCCATGACCACGGAGTTCCTATTTTGCCGCTGTATGGTCTTGGAGGCATAGAACTTGTTACCGCCTCTCCATAGTCTCTCTGGTTTCTTTACATAGACTCCTTGTCCTTCCTGAAATTCTCTCTCCTTCACTCCCCACTTCTTGTCATGCCATTCCTTGTATTTCTGTTGACTGTCTTCAATTCTCCTCTTGACCTCTTTGTGATCTGTCTCCTTTATTTGTTTTCTCCCCATCCAACCAGGTGTGAGTTTGGTGCCAGCTTTTCTTCCCCTCAGCAACTCAAAGGGCGTGCAACCAGTGGTAGACTTCGGCGTGGTGTGATATGCCCACAACATGTCCCTTATGGCTTCCTCAATATTCTCCCCCGCCTGGTTGGCCAACTGTATGCACTCCTTCAGCATTCGGTTAACTCTCTCCACCTTCCCGTTTGCTTTAGGACAATACAGTGGTGTGCGAATGTGGGTCACTGAACAGTCTTTGAGGAAATCCTTCATCTCTTCTGAGATCAGTTGCACGCCATTGTCGGTCACCAGTGTTGAGGGTATGCCTTCTAGTGTGAACACCTCTTTCAGGAAATCAACTATCACTTTGGTGCTCACATTGTGGACGGTCTTGCAGGTTATCTAGCTGGAGAAGTAGTCCACGAGGACCAGTAAGTACCAGTCTTGGGGCCCTTTGCCATGGATGGGCCCTGCTATATCAAATCCTAACTTGCTCCACGGCTCCTCCGGTACTTCAACTGGTGACAGCGGTGCTCTCTTCGTGATCTTAGTTTTGTCACTCAGAGCGCACGCGTAGCAATCACGTACCTTGTCCTCCATCTCTCTGTCCATTGTAGGAAACCAGTAGTCTGCACGAAGTCTGGCTTTGCATAAACTTCTTCCTAAATGTCCCTCATGAGCCAGTTCAACTACTTTGTTTCTTATGGCTTCTGGCGGGACTAATTTCCCTGACTTCAGTATGAAATCACCTTCCATTGATAGATCCTCCCTCACGTTCCAATATGGCTGGATCTCTGTCTCCACGTCCTTGCATTTCTTGGGCCAACCAGATAGTATATGCCTCTTCACCTTCTTCATTACTTCATCTAGTTCCATCTGTGTTTCCCATGACACCTTTTCCACTGCCGCTAGACGCACCTCCATGATTGAGCTACCCTTCACTTCTTCTTCCTCTTCTCCATCTGCGGGTGCTCTCGATAGGAAGTCAGCAACTCTATTTTGTTGTCCAGGTATGTAAGATACTCTGAAGTTGTAGGCTTGTAGACCCACTGCCTATTTCGCTATTCGAGGTGTCATGCTTTCCATGTCCTTCTTGGTGAAAAGGGAAACCAACGGTTTATGGTCGGTCTGTACTTCAAATGGAATTCCCCAAATGAAAAACTTGTAGTGACAAATGGCCCAGTAGACAGCTAGTGCCTCTTTCTCTATGGTCGAGTAATTTTTCTCAGACAATGTGAGAGTTCTTGATGCGAAGGCTATCACGTTTATCTTGCTGCCTTCTCTCTGCGCCAGAGTTGCCCCGATGCCTCTGTTGCTGCCATCCGTAGAGATGACGGTTGCACCGTTAGGATCAAACTTCCCTATGAACGGGGCTTCAATGATAGCCTTCTTTATGCACTTCATGGACATATCCTGTTCCTTTCCCCAATCCAAAACACTGTCCTTCTTTATCAAGTCTCTTAGCGGCTGCGACACCATAGCAAAATCCTTAATGAATTTGGCCATATATTCCGCAAGACCTAGGAAAGATAGTATGTCCTCTTTACACTTGGGAGTGGGAGCATCCTCCACTGCCTTCACTAAGTCATGTTTTGGCTTGATGCCGTCTTCAGATAGGGTGTGTCCCAGGTAGTCCACCGAACTTACTACTAGTTTGCATTTGGAGGGCTTCGTGGTGAAGCCTACCTCTTTCAACTTTTCCAAAACCCTTCTAGCCATTTCATTGTGTTCTTCTTCGCAACCTCCAAAGATCAGTATGTCATCTTGGAAACAGATGGTGTTCCTACAGTCTTTTTTTTAAATTTTTTTTATTTTTGGTGCAAAACAGAAATAGCATCGTCATCATCATCAGCCATATATTCATATACATTCGTAGGGTCTCTGGTGAGTACAAAATAAACGTAGAATGACATAAGGTGTGACAGCCCCTTGATGTCCTGTTGTATATCCGGCCATCCTGGTGACATGATGAAAAGGAATATACATGTACCGTAAAAATACAGTTTGCATTTTATGATTTTTTGTTTGTGTTTTGCCTTTAAGAAACTTAAACAGAAAAAAGTGCACACATAGTTCGGCATGTACGTGAGGTAGTGTCATCAGTATTTCGCATCACAGCCTATCTACAGAGGGACCAATCAGATGTTCCTATGCCCCCCGCCCCATTTCACCCCCCCCCCCATACCACCCTCTCTATGCAAGTCCAGCCCGCATCCGTGTATATCACCCAACAATCATCCTCACACCCAATCAGTGGTCCTCGTCACTCTCTGATCCCTCGAGATCGTCCTCTTCCAATGGTTCACATATGTCCCCCCCTGTATGAGTTCCATTGCTGCCAGACCCCATTCCATTTACGTGGGTTATCCCTCAGTTTATACACCGCCCTCTCAGTCAGCATGAGCATGTCCATGTTGCGGATCCACTGGGCCAGTGTGGGGAGATCAGCCGAACCCCACTTCTGTGCTATATCTCGTTTCGCTGTCACCAGCCCCACTGTAGTCCAAGTTCTTGCATAAAAGGTGAGGTCGGTCGGCCCCCAGATATTCAGCAGGCACAGTCGCGAGTCCAAAGTGAGTGAGGTATTTAGTGCTTGGGCCATGGTGCGCATTACCCGTTGCCAGTAACTAACGATCAGTGGACATTCCCAAACCGTGTGTATGAATGAGCCTTCTGCCCCGCAACCTCTAAGACAGTAAGGATGATCAGCCCTGTGTAGTTTGTGTAATGTCGTGCGGGTGTAGTAGATCCTGTGTAGAATTTTTAACTGCACCAGGCGGAATTTGGAAGATATGCCTGCTTCGCGTGGGGACGCCATGGCTGCGTTCCACTCGGTTTCGTCTAGATCACCCACCTCCAACATCCATTTGTCTTTCAGTTTCCCCAGTGGATCAGGCATATTGTTAACCAATTTGCGGTACGTCATCGATGTCGCCTCTTCCTGCAAGTAGTCAGTGAGTAAACGGTCCTCCAGAGGGGAGGATTCGGGTGGGGATGTGTCAGGCGGGATCGCCGCTTGTAGTGCATGTCTGACCCGAATGTATCTGTAAAGCTCTGTGTCCCCCAGATCATATTGCTCCTGCAGAGTTGCAAAGGAAATTACTCCTTCCCGCGTCCACATGTCCCCTACTGTGGAGATTCCGATGTTGTCCCACTGCGTGAAGCCCTTGGAGCGCCGCAGGTGGCCCAACGCCTTTGTGTCCCATAGAGGTGTGAGTTTTGTGATGGTCCCATCCCATTTCAACTTTGCCTGTGCCTTGTACCATAATCGAACTGTGTGTTTCGTAGGTCCAATGAGTTTTGCCGCCACGCCACGGTGGTACAGTGGGGCCAGCAAACTGTTCGTTCCCAGTTGTACCCTATCTGCCTTGAACGCTGGGTCCTCTTGCGGGGCGTGTATCCACTGATTAAGGATTTTGAGCTGGGCCGCCCAGTAGTACAGCTGTACATTGGGTAGCGCAATGCCCCCGTCGTACCACCCCCTGTTCAATTTTGCGTGTGAGATTCGGGCAGGTTGGTTGCCCCAGAGCAGGCCTGAGATCTGTGCCGTTATTTTCTGGAGGAAGCTATCCGGCACCAAATACGGAGCGTTCTCGAGGACGTACAGGAAGCGTGGCAGAGCCATCATTTTAAAGAGCGCGGCCCGTCCTAGTAGCGTTAAGGGGAGTTCTTTCCAATGTTGTATATCACTACGGAGACGGACTAAGGGGGGTTGCAAGTTCAGTCGTGCGAACTCTGCCTCGTCTCGGGTGATATGAATCCCCAGATATTTGAAGGACGTGTGCGCTAGTTCCAGCGGACAAGAGTCCGGGAGTGGCCGAAGTGGTCCCTGTAGCTCAAAAATTATAGACTTCGCCCAGTTAATGGTGTAACCCGAGACTCGCCCATGTGCAGTACAGAGAGCCAGGAGGTTAGGGAGGCTCTCTTCCAGGTCTGTAAGATAAATCAGCATATCGTCCGCATAAAGGGACACTCTATCCTCCCAATGCGGGGTCCACTGAATTCCTTTCAGGAGTTGCGTGGTGCGAATCGTAACCGCCAGCGGTTCCAGAACCAAAGCGAAAAGGAGGGGTGAAAGCGGGCACCCCTGTCTCGTGCCTCGGCCTAAGGATATAGTTCTGGAAATGTGGCCGTTGGCCACCACTTTGGCTATGGGGTGTCTATATAGCATGCGTATCCAGGAGATAAACACCGGGCCAAAACCCATACGTGTGAGCACTGCAAAGAGATAGTTCCACTCCACCATGTCGAACGCCATCTTGGCGTCCAGCGAAAGGATCGCGGCCGGTTCCCGTAGCAGCGGGATTCGCGCCACTACTCCATGCACCCTGCGGAGATTTAAAGCAGTACTGCGATGTGGCATGAAGCCGGATTGGTCCGGGTGGATCAATTGAGGTAAACACGGCAGGAGCCTGTTCGCCAACACCTTAGCGATAATTTTGGCCTCTGGGTTCAGCAGGGAAATGGGTCTATACGACGAGCATTCGCTGGGGGGTTTACCTGGTTTCGGTATTGCTACGATAGTTGCCTTCCGTTGATCCGGCGGCAGCGTACCCTTCACTCTAGATTCTTCGTACATATTAAGTAGGGGTGTGCTCAGGGACTCCGTCATAATTTTAAACCATCCAATGGGAATCCCATTGGGGCCCATAGCCCTATCCGGATGAAGGGCGCCGATAGCCAGCTGAATATCCTCCACCGTCAGGGGTGCGTCTATGTCTTTTGACGCCTCTGCCGTCAATTCCGGCAGGGGAACGTGCTCAAGGGCAACCCGGACCTCTCCCACCACTGTCTCTGGGGTATACACTTCAGTAAAATAATCCGCGAGGACTTCCACTATCTCGCCGGGGCGGGTGTGGTCGTTGCCATGTGGATCAGTAAGTTGTAGGATGTTCCTCCCTCCCCCCTGCCTCTTGTCCAACCATGCCAACAGTTTACTGGCTTTGTCCCCGATGTCATAGACCCTATGTTGCGTTGCCGCAATGTCCGACACCATGATCCTCCGCAAGTGATCGGTGAGGCGACGCTGATGGACTTGGAGATCATGGAGTGTGTCGTCCGAGGGACTCGCCATATGGGCGGTGTTGGCCCTCTCGAGGCCCAATTCTAGGTCCAAGGCCTCTCGTCTGTGTGCCTTTTTATGATTCGCAATTACGGCAATGGCCTGACCCCTAAACACTGTCTTGTACGCTTCCCATAACGTAGAGGGGGAATCTACCGAGGACCGGTTTTCCTCGAAGTAGAGCCGCGTGGTCTTCTTCAGGTCTTTATTAATTTGGGGAACTTTTAGATAACCAGGGAAGATCGGGAATAGCCTTTGACGTTTCGTGTCTGTGGTGGTGATCGTCAGGGTGAGTGGTGAGTGATCTGAGACTCCCCGTGGTTGTATGTTTGTCCCGGCCACAGTAAGATGCCCGTTGATCAAAGCGAAGAAATAATCTATCCTAGAGAGGCAGTTGTGTGTGGCCGAATAATACGTGTATTGCTGCTGGTTAGGGTGTAGAGTGCGCCATATGTCCACCAACCCCTGCGCATCCAGAAATGTCTGGAGCCTGTTGGGCCCTTCTATATGTGTGCGTGGGGGGAACCGGTCTAAGGTGTTCGTGAGTGCCATGTTAAAATCCCCACCTATGAGTAAGTCCCCATCAGGGAGGGTCAGCAAAAATTTACCAAGATCCGGCAAAGCCTCAGAGTGTAGTGCTGGTGGTATGTAAACAGAAACTACATTTAAAAGTTTCCCCTCCCACTGGCCATGAACTGCCGCAAAGCGGCCTTGAGCATCGGTTGCTGTAGACTTTACAATAAAATTGGACGATTTCTTCTGCAGGATACCCGTCCCACGGGACCCCGAGGTGAACTCAGCGTGTACTATCATGTGATAGCCTCTCCTATCTAAGGCCTTCGTGGCCGCCCCCGTCAAGTGAGTCTCCTGTAGGAGAATGAGAGCAGGCCCCCGTCTCCTAATCCCCTGAAGCACCAGCCCCCGCTTAATCTTATCCCCTAGACCTCTAACGTTCCAGGACATGACAAGCAGTGGGTTCGGTGAGGTGTGACTATCCGTTCCAGCCATAAGGAAGACTGTGATCCGCCATGAGGCCCCTCCGCCGCTGGCGAGGTGGCAAGCGGAGGCAGGCGTAGGGCAGGCGTGATTGTATCTCACATTCCTTTCTCTCAGTACCCCGAATAGACCTGATGCTCTCAGTTACGTGAAACATGCCTAGAAACATACGTGTGCTTAGAACATGAACCTTCAGGACCAATAAGTCCCGCAGTGCAAACTTACCCAACTCCTGTTCCCCCCCCTCCCTGCCCCCCTGCTGCACGGACTCAAAACTGCCCGCCCCCCCAACTGAGCAGAGTGCATACCCCATCCCCCAAACAGTGTACTTGCGCGTTGGGGTGAGGGACTCTCCGCTGCCGGCAGTCTCTTATTCACACCCTCGGAGGCCCTTCACCCAGTGTCCAATGGTGGGAAGTGCTTACGCAGCATTAAAGTCACAGTATCAAAAAAGGAAAATCAGAAAAGTGTTCCAGATGGTCATTGTTCCTCGAACTCTTCCCTGCCACCTTCCGCTCCCAAAGAGTCACTGTTGTCTGGTCCCCCTCCCGAAGCCCGGGAGTCCTGGCGTTGGCCTCCAGTTCGATCTTTCTTGGGACGATTTGTCCGTCTGTGGTTCTGACCCGGTCTCCATCCCTCGAGCCACTCCTGTACGTTTTCAGGGTTGTCGAAGAACCACGTTTTGTTCTCCGCCACCACCCGTAGTCTCGCAGGAAAGAGCATTGAATATGGCAGTTCTCTGGACCTCAGTTCTTTTTTCACCTCAAAGAACGTTCGTCGCCGACGGGCGACTTCCGCTGTATAGTCGGGGAAGATGGCAACAGTAGCGTTTTGTACCTTGAGAGGAGGGGAGGTTCTGGCTGCCTGTAAGACGGCGTCCCGGTCACGGAAATTAAACAATCGTGCCACAATGGGTCGTGGGGCAGCCCCCGGTTTTGGTTGACCTCCCGGGACTCGATGGGCCCTCTCCACTGAAAAAAAGTTGGACAGTCCCTTTGGCTTTAGTTCATCCGTGATCAGGCTCTCCACAAATAGATCCATAGCCTTTACGCCTTCTGATTCCGGCACCCCTATAATGCGGATGTTGTTGCGCCTAGAACGCCCCTCCTGCTCATCCAGTTTCTCCCGGAGCAGTCTATTGTCCTGCGCCATCTTCCCCATTTCCCGTTGAAGTTCTGAAACGTCCTCTACAAGGGATTTTGTGACCACCTCCATGTTCTTAACTTTCTCAGACATTTTATGGAGGTCCGCTCTGAGTAGGGTGACATCCGTGGAGATTGCGCCAACGGTCGTTTGCAGTTGGGCCAGTGCGAGCATGACGTCTTCCAATGTCGCTTTCTTTCCTCCTGGGGAGTCGGCTGCCTTCCCACCTTGCTCTTTCCCCGCTGGGGAGACAGTGGGCTTGTCGGAGGTAAATCGGTCAATGCGGGTCTGTGTGACGCCGCCCTTGGGGCCTTTCCCCGCCATGCCACTAAACGTCGCGCTCCTCGTGCCCCTACGCTCCAGAATGCGAGGAGCGGTGTGGACACCCTGTCCAGTCCGGTTCGGCAAAGATCAGGTCTCAGCGGCGTATTCTGGGAGGCGAGAAGCGTCGACTATCGCCAGGCGCGTAGCAACTTCTCCGATCAAGAAAATGGCGGACGCCCACTTCCGGTCTAGATCCCCCGGTCAGCATGCACTTCCTGCTGGGTCGACAGCCAGGAGAGGTTCCGGCTCAGGAAGTTGGGGTAGGCCGAGCTGAGGCTTCGATGTATCTCGGGCAGCGGACGTCGGATCTTGTCGCTGCTTACTCCACCCGGTCCTGGGTTCTGGTACCTGCCTGTAGGGCTTGTAGAAGTGACGGATTGTATGTCGGATCGACGAAGAGGCTGCTTCAGCCGCGGAGCTCGTCCCTTATGCTGCCGCCATGATCGGCTGCTAGCCACGCCCCCGTTCCTACAGTCTTTTAACACATGTTGCATGACTCTTTGGAAAGCAGCAGCTGCCGATGCCAAACCAAATGGCATTCTCTGAAACTTGAAATTTCCAAATGGGTTGGTGAACGCTGTTAGTAATTGGGAATCCGGGTGAAGCTTGATTTGGTAATAGGCTGATGATAGGTCCAGCACACTGAAATATTTGGCCCCCCTTATAGTGCTTAGCATTTCCCCTATCCTGGGAAGAGGAAACCTGTCTACAAGGATATTCGCATTCAGGTCCCTCAGGTCCACACAGAGTCTTATGCTGTTCCCTTTATCTTTGGCCATGATAACAATCGGGGCTAACCAGGCTGAACTCTCAATTTCTGTAATGACTCCTTTACTTACTAGCCTTTGAAGTTCCTGCTGGAGGGGCTCCCTCATGCGCAATGGTATAGACCTAGTCTTGTGCACCACTGGTACAGCCCCCTCCTTTAACACTATCTTGTGCATGTAGTTCTTAAATACACCCAATCTGTCACTGAACACTTCCTTGAACTCTTTGGTGAGATCCTCTGATATTCCTACAGGATCAATTAACAACACCTGCTCTTTGTTGTTTGGATCAAGTGTGATCCCCAACTGCTTCTGATGTTTCCAGCTCAATAGGGTCGATCCTCTCGTGGACACATACACCTTTCCTACTGTGTGTCTATCTTTAAATGAGATTCTCATGGTCACCATGCCCTCCAGGGGGATTTTCCCATCGTTGTAACCCTTAGGACTGATATCAGGTGGCAACAATCTTACAGGATGGTTGGCAAATTTATCATCAAACACTTTCTTGTCTACTAAAGTATATGGGGAGCACGAATCTGCATACATGCTAAACATCACTCCATCTAGTAAGACATCACATTTGGGGTAAACCTCATCACTGTTATCTTCCTCATCCCCCACTTGAAAAACATAAGACTTTTCCCTTTCCTCTTCCTGGGGTGACTCCTCAATAACATGCACTGCCTTTCCAGGAGCCTTACACACTTTTGAATAATGCCCCCACCTGTTGCACTTTCTACACTGTACATTCCTTGCCGGACATTTCCAGTTATTGGCCAAGTGATTGGGACTACCACATTTATAACATACAGAGGAACTTGGCTTGCTGCGATTGACCTCTTTACTCTTGTCCCCTACTTTACAGACCGTTTCACTCGCTGTACTAGATTTGCTTTCAGACCTCTCTCTGTTGGTCCCCTCTGGTGCTTTCATTTCCCTCATGCAACGTGCCGTGTGCTCTAGTCCCTTAGCTATGTTTATTGCTTCCTCAAGATTAGGGTTCTTAGTGAGTAATTCCTCTTGTGTCTTAGTGTCATTGGTGCACCTCACCAGTTGGTCTCTTATTAACGAGTCTGTGAGTTGACCAAACTCACATGTGGCTGACAACCTTCTCAATACCGCTATATAATTGCTCACTTTCTCCTCCCTCTTCTGCACTCTCTTGAAGAACTTATGCCTTTCCATCACCACATTTATTTTCTCCTTAAAGTGTGCCGCTAATTCCCTCAGCGTGCTTTCATAAACGTTGACACCTTCCTCCACCACCTCTTCCTCATCCTCAATCAATCTCCCTGTAACATCTTCATATATTTTCCTCCCATGTGTGCCTAAATTGTGTAGCAATATATGTTGTTTACGTATATTTGTGTAGTTGCTACCCCCAATGGCTATTAAGTAAGACTTGAATATGCCTTCCCACCTTCTCCAGGGAATAACTGGTTCTCCTAACTCATTGAGAAAAGGTGGGGGTTGGCTCATTCCTGCACCTGCCATTGCCATATAATTCCTAAAATCCTATTAGTATATCTTATCTTTTAATGGAAGCAACAGCACCACCAGAAGTAAAAGTAACTCTCTGCCCTTAGCTATGGCTGTCATAAGTTGAGGGATTTACACATGTAATTACCATGAACCTTCACTTTTCCCACATTGCCACGTGATGCTAGTAAGATATAACTTAGGAAAATATCATTAACATGAATATTCCTGCAGTCCCCTTTCTGCTTCCACAGGTCGAGAAGATGGGTCCAATGGAACTGCTCGCCTTCCCCCCAACAGGCGGGAACTTCCTGTGAGGAGACTTCCCCTCAGAATTGTTCCTGTCAGGACGGAGTCGACTTTTCAATGGAGAAATGGCCTCCGGGCGTGCCCTTCCAGGACAACAACCTCCTTCAACACCTCGGCTATGCTCAGCTAGAGCCCACACCGAAGCGAGGATCGAATACCAACCGCGGAGACACAAATGGAAGTCTGCCGGTGAGCGCGCTGCTTTGCGGTGAACTTCAGTCAGCGCCCCATTAGTCAGTGCGCGCGAGAAGCCTAGGGCCCGGGGGATCAGTTCAGTCAGCGCGTCGGTGGCTAAACGCGCAGGGGCTTACTGCAGGATGAGGAGATCGAGGCACCTCAAAGCAGGGAGCGGAGGCGCCTCACTGCAGGGAACGGAGAAGTTGGTTCCGTTGGCTGCCCTTCTTTCTTTTAAGGAAGTTCGTAGGATATAGTCACCGCAATCTCTCTGACTGGATCGCGGGACACTTCTCCCCTCAACTCGCAGTTAGTGCCCGACCCGGCACTCGAGTGTAAAGATAGCGCCAGCCCCTCAAAGCTTCTACTTCACTCCTCCTCTATTTGGCATTCCCCAGTCAAAATCGATAGCGCGGTGCCCGACCTGGCACCCGAGAGAGTCGACTGCCCCCACCAAGTATAATTCTTTATATTTATTTATAATCGTCTCTGAACTTGGCTAGCCTTGTGGCGCAGTCTCTCCTTACTTGTTAAGCTTTGACAGCTTTCTTGACAGCCAGCATCGGTCACTCGCTCCTGTCTTTTCTTCGTTCACAGGCTCCGTTTTGCTTTTCTTTATGTTCCTTTGTTGACAAGCGCTCAATTAATCCCAGGGAAACGGCAGTCACTGTCCCTGGCTCAGTTTCCTCCTCCTCGTCGCCAGGAAATGTAGTAATGAGAAATCCAAAGTCTTGTGCTTAATTCTTTATTGCTAAGTAAAACACATCAGACTGCCGTCAGCTTGTCAACCTGGAAGCCGGGTCGCTATGTCAACATTCCATAGCGAGCGCCGGGCTGTCCAGGGGAATGTACCAACATGTGATAAGGAGGAGGGGGGAAGGAAGGGAACAAGTAAAGGGTTTACACATTAACTGTAGTTGCAACACAAGGTTTGGTAATTATATGAGGGAGATAACATGACGCTGCACAGCAAAGCCAACACTATAAAATCTTCCTTCCAAGAAAACCTCCTCCCCTCTTTTAATTGTGTGTGGCCTCTTGAGCGCATGTGAATCAGCGCACTGAATGTAGACTCGGTTCCATTTCAACATCGGTTTTGTAAAGCACAGACTTATTTCCTAGCCAAGTGGATTCTCTGCACACTACGTGGTTATTCCTATCCCAACACTTGGCAATGTATGTAATTGTGCCTAACTAACATGACGTTTAACTAAAAAGGACATTGCCATGAAGTAAGTGGTAAATGAGACATAATAGCTGCAGCCCTCTGGCACTACGATACAAGCCAGCAAACAGGAGGTGTGCACTGCTTGGCTAATGTGTTCACACTATAGATAAAATACCATTACATCTAAGATGACTGAAGCTTACCTAACCTTGATGGGCCGAGTCTTCCGGAGACAGACTTTGTTTGTGTGCCAGCTATTCCAAATTAATGTGGCTGGCATCCTTTTCTGAACACACCCCTTTGAAGGGTGGCTGACTGTCTGGCAGTGTGGTTGCTGGCCTTTGTATTTCACAAGTGCTGTGGCTGTGTACGAGTGTCCTAGAAACCGTCCGTTTAATTTACCTTTGCAGCATAATAGTTTCCCTGCTGCCTCAACATGTGATCAATGTTGTCCCCTATGCCAGACAGTGCTTGTTCCGCTGCTCCGATTATTTGTTTTTTTCCTTGTGCCCATGGCACGGCATTTTTTTGTGCTTACAGATTACCGTGTAAACATAAGTTTACCCGCAGCCCCTACCAGAGGCACTATTCCACTGAATGTTTTCCTTTTCCCGCACCACTGCCTGTCTTTCCTGTCCGCTGTTTTTCCCCTGCCTGTGTCAGGGCTTGCCTACCAGTCCTGTTGCCTACCTGCCCCCTTGCTTGTATTTCTGCTCCCTGCGCTTGTTTGTCGCTCGGAAAAATTGGTGGAAAGGTGGTTTGAAACTCGCAAATCACGCCAGCGCAGAGAGCATCGGATTGTCTGCCAACAGGTCACAGAATAGAGGCCAGGGAAAGGGAGGGGGCGTACAACCAGGATCAGACTCAGAATCGGCACAAAGTGGGGCTGGGGTGATTGTTGGGTCAGCGGACCATCAAAGAGGGAATGATTACACCCATCTTAGAAAATAGCACAGCCCAGGCCATAAGCACAGAAGTGCGAAACAGTCCATTTAATTTGCCTGTGCAGCATAGCAGCTGCAGCGGCTTCACGGACAGGTGGACATCGGTATCAGAGTGACTGTAGACCAACGGCCGCGATGAGGAGCCTCCAAGTAGTCTGGTCCGGTCAGTTACAGCAGGACACCAAGATGAGAGGCACATGCGGCGGTGCGAGTATTGGCGGCTTCAAAATCGAAACTTTCAAACATAACTTCCGCCCGCTCGCACCGCCCAAGTTATGACTTTATTTTCTGGCTCGGGCGGGAAATGAACATTGTTGCATTGCCCCAGTGAGAGCACAACAGAGGCAGCCTGGCCGGTCGGAGCGACCCGAACCACCTGCTGGCAGATGATGTATATTAAACTGTTCAAACACCAGAGCAGTGCATTAAGTGGTTGCTCACTGTGTTGCTGCGAAGGGGGCCAGACCCGTGCTGGGGGCCCATGCTGGGGGCCCCTGGAGCACGGGCCCCCCCGCACTGCGTGGTCTGCGGGGGCCTGTGTTACGCCCCTGGTTAACCTGTAGCTTGCAGTGAGTTTCCACTCTTGAGTCTTTTGGCAGCAAGGTAATCCACAGGGCTGTAGTTTCAGCTGGTGCAGTCTTCATAGGTCAGGCTTTAGAGTTCCTTGCACATCAAAACCTTCAGCAGGGCACTTCTTGCTTCATTCAGTTTCAAGCAGCAGATCTGGAGAGCTCTGCCCCTCTCAGATACTTATTCAAAATTCTCTGGGTCAAGCACCAGGTCACTGCTGACCAATGAGAGCAGGGCAACTCCTCATGGTTATGACCACATCCTGTGGAGTGTGGCATTAGTTTGTCCCAGAGTGCATCAGTCTTCCAAATCCATAATGGCTGATTTTCAAGCAAGGAGGTAAGAGCTGGCTAAACACACCCCCTAACATCTGCACATACCTTTCTTAAGCCAAGCCCTGACTCTTGGTCACGACTGTCTTAGTGGATTGAAACCGAGGCCTCCCTTGAAGAACGTAGTTTACGACGCCACCTTCTAACCTGGCATTACTATAGAACAGCACACTGCCCTCCCAGCAGCCTGGCTAATCCACTTAACTCTGACCAATCAGGGCAGACCACTGAAAGGCTTAATTTGGATTTACAAACAAGAAAGTCTCATAACTTATTGTATGTACACTTTAGGAGAAATTCAACAATATAATATTGTTGGATTTCCTACGACCATTCTGGGAAGTCTTTGAATGGTGTGGCTAGTCCTCCTATCAATATTTATTAATCAATAACTTCCTACCATGTTAAACCTGGGGTTTGCAATGGGGAAAATGACTTGCGCCACTTTTGTAGCACCAGGGCTTAGTATTTCCCTAATTTCTACCGGACCCCCACCCCCTGTGCAACTAGGGGAGACTTCAGGGGTTCTGAATCTGCAGAAATATTGCAGATCACCCTTACCCAATTCTTCCAGCATCAAAGTCGAATTTGAGCACCTCTTTAAGACAATGTAGGGAGTGAAATGTAAAATTTCACTTTACCCAGGCTTCTAAAAACTCATGTTATAAGGGGGATCCTTATAGATAACTGACCCCCCACCCCTGGGATACCTAGGGGTGACCCCAGGGGTCCCTAATATGCAAACAAATGGTAGGTTTTTAATTTTTAAGGCCCCCTACCTCCAAAGTCGAGTTTGGGCACAATTTAAGGTTTAAAAAGCTGTCCTGGCCACCAGTGCAGCTTTTAAACTGACCTCAGGCTTCAGCACTGCACACATGCTGGTGCAGAGAATCTGCTGGCCTCTAAACTGCCAAGCCCCAGGATACTGGAGACTTCTAGGTAGTTTCAATCCCCTGTCCTATTACATACTAGGGGCTTAGGTGGTAGGTCATGCCAACTACAGGGGTACCCCACCATACTATAATGTATCCTAGTGTATTTTGGGTGTGTTTAGAACTGTGTTCTAATGTGTTCCTTTTAGCATGGCCCTGGCCCTGGGCCTTGTTAAACAGAGCCCAGGGTCAGTCAGAGTCAGTTACCACCATTTCCAGTCAGCAAAAAGTTGGGGGTGCCCAGGGCACAGGATGACTTTGCAACATAGCCCCCCCAAATGAAAGGTGATGGGTTACTAACCTACACCCTGGTAGTCCTCATCGGCTAAGTGGAAAAACCTGGAAAGTCCATCTGCATTGGCATGGGCAACCCCAGGTCTGTGTTCCACTGTAAAGTCCATTCCCTGTAGGGAAATGGAGCACCTTAACAGCTTGGGATTCTCCCCTCTCATCTGCATGAGCCACCTGAGAGGCCTGTGGTCAGTTTGAACATGAAAGTGAGTCTCAAACAAATATGATCTAAACTTTTTCAGTGACACACCACAGCAAAAGCCTCTGTCTCAATGGCACTCCACCTCTGCTCTCTGGGAAGAAGCCTCCTGCTAATAAAGGCAACTGGCTGGTCAAGGCTCCCTTCATTCAGCTGTCACAAAACTGCACCAATCCCTTGCTCTGAAGCATCAGTCTGAACTACAAATTCTTTTGTGTAGTCAGGGGCCAGTAACACTAGTGTCAAAAGCCGTCCGACACTCTGGGGTCCACATCACCTTTTTGGGCCTCTTTTTAGAAATCAGTTCTGTTAGGGGCCCCACAATGGTCCCATAATTTTGAACAAACCTTCTATAGTACCCTGTCAGTCCAAGGAATGCCCTTAACCTGAGTCTGGGTAACAGGAGCTGTCCAATCCAAAATAGTTTGGATTTTAACTTGGAGAGGCTGTACATGACCCCCACCACAGAACTCTGCCCTATTTGGCACTTGCTTGCCTTAATAGTCAGGCCTGCCTGCTGCATGGCCTGAAGCACTTCCCTTAGGTGGTTTAAGTGATCCCCCCAGGTAGAACTGTATACAGCTATATCATCCAGGTAAGCTGCACTGAACTGTTCCAACCCAGACAAGACCCTGTTCACCAACCTTTGGAAGGTGGCAGGTGCATTCTTTAATCCAAAGGGCATTACCTTGAACTGATAATGTCCCTCTGGTGTGGAGAATGCTGACCTCTCCTTTGCTCCATCAGTGAGGGCAATCTGCCCCACATCCGCCCTGTTCCCACCAAAAGCGGCCGCTCCTCACGCTGCTCCCCTGCTCTACCTGGTATCGTAGCGCTATACCGCCTAACTGCTGCCTGCCACCTTGCCTTGCTACCACTATTGCTATTGCCAGATCGTGTACATTATTATAACGTAGCGCTAGATTGCCTGACTGTTTAACTAATCGCTAAGCATAATTATTTCGTAGCGCGAGACTGCCAAAGTGCGCTGTAACTTTCTTTTCAATTGTGCTGTGCTGCCTGAAGAAATCACTCTTGCCTGATTGTGCCAGTGCCACTGCCATTCGCATCGCGCTTTTTGTGACTGTGCCCCAATCCTGTCTCGATTTTGGCTTGCTGCCATTTTGTTTTTGTTGTTGTTGTTGTGCCTCCCTGCCCAGATCTCCACCCCGCTCCCACCTCCCAGCTGCTCCTCCCTCGCCCCTCCTCTCCAACTATCCACATATTTCAGATGCTTTGGCGCGCAGCGTTCACGCGTAGCGATCGCGCCCCATGCGTGCCGAAGGTGCGCCAAAGGTAAGCCCGTCCGCGCCTGGACCGCGCCCAGCGCCAGACCCCTTGCCCCCGTATTTCCCACTTCTCCCGCATAATGTACGACGCCGCTTCCCTCTCAGCACTTAACCCCGGCCGATTCCCATACTGCTACCAAGCCGCCCCAGGACACACCCATGGACCCTTCACCTGCCACTCCTGCAAGTTCGACTGCATCAGGACTCACACCAAATCCACTCATTTCAAACAGAGCTCCGACAACAACCACCTAAAGTGCATCCTGCTCAACACCCTCTCGGTCCACAGACACTCCATTGAACTTTGGAACCTACTCGACACCACATCGCCGGACATCGCCTTCCTTACGGAAACCTGGATGAACGCTTCATCAGTGCCCGACATCGCCATAGCTTTCCCAGACGGCTACAAGATCATTCGAAAGGACCGCATTAACTAAACGGGAGGAGGCATAGCCATCGTCCATTAAAACACCATCCGCATCACGACCAGTTCCGACGATAACCTCGCTACCGCCGAACACCTTCCCTTCCAGATCCACACCGACCCCAAGACAACACTCAGAGGCACCCTCATCTACAGACCTCCAGGACCCCGCACACAATTCAACATCACTGACTTCATCAGCCCACATGCCCTCCCCTACGAGAACTACATCCTACTGGGAGACCTCAACTTCCACCTGGAAAAGAATAACGACAACAACACCACCACCCTTCTGGACAACCTGGCCAATCTCGGACTCAAACAACTTGTTGACACCCCCACCCACCTTGCCGGACACACGCTAGACCCAATCTTCACCTCCAGCAAACACATCTCTTTCGATCACACCACAGCTCTCCATTGGACGGACCACAACTGCGTTCACTTCAACTACAAAAAGACCACGACCCACAACCCCCCACAACCTATTCCCCGAAGAAATTGGAACAAAATCACCACCGCCCAGCTCTCCTCTTCGCTTCACCTAAACCCTCCTGCAAAATCATCGGACCCAAACGAAGCAGCCACCAACCTCACACAATGGATCACCCTCAGCGCCGACGAACTAGCACCCTTGAAAAACCATCAAATCAAGCAAGGTAGCAAAAAAGACCCCTGGTTCAACGATGACCTTAAGAAATCCAAGAAGCTCTGCCGCACCCTCGAGAAAGCCTGGAGAAAAAACCCAACCACTGACAACCTGGCCACCTTCAAGAACGCCACCCGCAAACACCACCAACTGATCCGATCCACCAAGAAATCAGCACTCAAAGATCGACTCGACAACAACGCTTAAAACAGCAAGGAACTATTCAACATCGTAAAAGAATTTACCAACCTCATCGCCGGCACCAACGACATCACTCCCTCCCAAGACCTCTGCGACTCTTTATCCTCATTCTTCCACAACAAAATTGCCGACATACATAACAGCTTTGAAAACCAGTCCGAAGACCAGTCAACTCCACCCACCTCCGAACCAAAACAGCACTCTAACAACCTTTGCGCCTGGAACCCAATCACTACTGACGACACCATCCGCCTGATGAACTCCATCCACTCAGGATCGCCAACCGACCCATGCCCCCACAACATTTTCAACAAAGCAGACTCCATCATCGCACCCCATCTCCTCGACGTCATCAACTGTTCCTTCAACTCCGCTACCTTCCCGGAAATCTGGAAACATGCCGAACTCAGCGCCCTTCTGAAGAAACCCACAGCAGACCCCTCTGAACTTAAGAACTACCGCCCCATCTTGCTCCTCCCATTCCCTGCCAAAGTCATCGAGAAAGCCGTCAACAATCAGCTCGCCGTCTTCCTTGAATCCAACAAATCCCTCGACCCCTCACAGTCCGGCTTCCGAGCCAAACACAGCACCGAAACCGCCCTCATCGCAGCTACAGACGACATCCGAACACTACTGGACAACGGAGAAACAGCTGCCCTCATCCTACTTGACCTCTCCGCCGCCTTCGACACAGTCTGTCATAACACCCTTATACAACGCCTCAGCAACGTCGGAATACAAGGAAAAGCTTTGGACTGGATCATCTCGTTCCTCGCCGGAAGAACCCAGAGAGTCCGCCTCCCCCCATTCAAATCAGAGGCCACCGAAGTCATCTGCGGCGTACCACAAGGATCATCACTCAGTCCCACCCTCTTCAATGTTTACATGAGTCCCCTCGCATCCATCGCGCGACAACACAACCTCAACATCATCTCCTACACAGACGACACCCAGCTGATCCTCTCCCTCACCAAAGACCCAAACACCGCCAAAACCAATCTACACGAAGGAATGAAAGAAGTAGCCGAATGGATGAAGAACAGCAGTTTAAAACTAAACTCGGACAAAATGGAAGTCCTCATCTTAGGATCATCCCCCTCCGCCTGGGACGACTCATGGTGGCCACCGGCCCTGGGAAGCGCACCCATACCGACAGATCACGCACGTAACCTGGGCTTCATCCTGGACTCTTCGCTCTCGATGACCAGACAAGTCAACGCTGTCTCATTATCATGCTTCAACATCCTACGCATGCTCAAAAAAATCTTCCGTTGGATCCCCACTGAAACAAGAAAGACAGTCACCCACGCACTGGTCACAAGCCGACTGGATTACGGAAATACCCTTTACGCTGGAACCACAGCCAAACTACAGAAAAAACTCCAACGCATCCAAAACGCCTCAGCCAGACTCATACTGGACATCCCCCGTCAAGCTCACATTTCCGGTCACCTGAAAGACCTCCACTGGCTCCCCATCAACAAGAGAATAACGTTCCATCTCCTCACCCACGCACACAAGGCCCTCTACGACCTAGGACCCAAATGCCTCAACACACGACTGTCCTTCTACACCCCCACCCGCCAACTACGATCGTCCAATCAAGCCCTCGCCGCAATTCCGCGCATCCATAGATCCACCATGGGAGGAAGATCCTTCTCCTACTTAGCGGCCAAAACCGGGAATTCTCTCCCCACCCACCTCCGCCTTACACAGAACCACCTCTCCTTCAGGAAGCAGCTAAAAACCTGGCTATTCGATAATTAAAGTACCCTCCCTCCCTCAAGCGCCTTGAGACCCTCTGGGTGAGTAGCGCGCTATACAAATTTCTGAACTTGAACTTGAACTTAACTTGAAGTCAAATCAATAGTACTCAGGGGGAAACTTCACCACTGACCTGGGCGCTATCGTTGGGGGTGCTGAGGCAGACCATAGCCTCCCACCCTGACCCTGTTGTTGCTGCCTCACTGTCTGCCGACTGCCTGCCACCCCAGGACATCGCGACGCGGCGGCGGCGGACCGTGAACTACATCCCCCAGTGGCCCTAGTGCCAGGAAGGCGCACACGCCCTGTCCCGCCCCCGGAGGTGCCTGCAAGTACGGCGAGAACTCCGGGGGAGCGGGGGACACTTCACCACTGACCTGGGCGCTATCGTTGGGGGTGCTGAGGCAGACCATAGCCTCCCACGCTGACCCTGTTGTTGCTGCCTCACTGTCTGCCGACTGTCTGCTGCCCCAGGACATCGCGGCGCGGCGGCGGACCGGGGACTACATCCCCCAGCGGCCCTAGCGCCAGGAAGGCGCACACGCCCTGTCCCGCCCCCGGAGGTGCCTGCAAGTACGGCGAGAACTCCGGGGGAGCGGGGGACACTTCACCACTGACCTGGGCGCTATCGTTGGGGGTGCTGAGGCAGACCATAGCCTCCCATGCTGACCCTGTTGTTGCTGCCTCACTGTCTGCCGACTGCCTGCTGCCCCAGGACATCGCGGCGCGGCGGCGGTGGACCGGGGACAACATCCCCTAGCGGCCCTAGCGCCTGGTAGGCGCACACGCCCTGTCCCGCCCCCAGAGGTGCCTGCAAGTACGGCGAGAACTCCGGGGGAGCGGGGGACACTTCACCACTGACCTGGGCGCTATCGTTGGGGGTGCTGAGGCAGACCATAGCCTCCCACGCTGACCCTGTTGTTGCTGCCTCACTGTCTGCCGACAGCCTGCTGCCCCAGGACATCGCGGCACGGCGCGGCGGACCGGGAACTACATCCCCCAGCGGCCCTAGCGCCAGGAAGGTGCACACGCCCTGTCCCGCCCCCGGAGGTGCCTGCAAGTACGGCGAGAACTCCGGGGGAGCGGGGACACTTCACCAATGACCTGGGCGCTATCGTTGGGGGTGCTGAGGCAGACCATAGCCTCCCACGCTGACCCTGTTGTTGCTGCCTCACTGTCTACCGACAGCCTGCTGCCCCAGGACATCGCAGTGCGGCGGCGGCGGACCGGGGACTACATCCCCCAGCGGCCCTAGCGCCAGGAAGGCGCACACGCCCTGTCCCGCCCCCGGAGGTGCCTGCAAGTACGGCGAGAACTCCCGCGTCGCGGGACGCGCACGGGCGGCGCCGGGCTAAGCCCGGGACAAGGGCGGGACCGTCTGTGGCCGTCCGGGGCTGGAAGAGGCTGAGCTGGGCCACGGACCTTTATCCTTCTTGCTGAGATATAGAACTCAGCTCCTGTTAGGGAGTGTTTAACATATTGTGTTTAAATTGCCGGTTTATACTGCATAAATGGCTAAACAGCACTCTGTAAAAGCACCGACAATGTCCCGCACCATGGATAACTATATGGTCAAGGTGGTCAGCAAGATCAACTCTGATCGACGCCTTTCACTTAGTAGGATCAGCCCCCCTGTTTCACCTACTAATGTACTTTCTACCTCAGATAACCTCGATGACACTATTGGGGCCATTCAGGTTGCTTTGCCTTCTGTGGAGATGGACTTAGATACTGTTTCAACTTCTGCTAACCCCCCAGCCAATATGAATTTATTGGACAGTTCACTGCCATCTCACATCCCCTTGTCTCCTACGGCGGTGCCATCACCGGCCCGCAGACCAGTGAGGGCATGCAGAAGGCTGATCAACAAGCGGGGAGTGCTTAGAAGAACTAAGAAAGTTATCTCTCCACCTAAACAACCTGAGCTTACTAATGCTACCATAAATGAGGCAGATATGAACACCTTAAATAGCGACCATATCCAGCTCCTTGCTAATATGTTGACCACCAAAATTGAGCTTTTTATTAAACCCTTAATGGTAAAAGTTGATTTAGTTTCAAAAGAGGTAGCTAGACTAAGTACTCTCCTATCCCCACCAGCTGCTGTAACTGTAAAGAAGAGCACTAACGTCAACATGAGCGATGCAACACATAAAGGTGCTGCTGTTGATAGCAAGGGGGTCGGGGATAAACTAGACCAGGTATCTAGACTTGGGGGTCTTTTATCCTCACATCTGTCCCAGGCTAAATTACCCGAGAACGCTAGCGCTGGAACATCTGCAACTAAAATGGCCCCAAGCTCTAATGGTAGGGGGGAGAAAGTGACACAACTGGTGTCATCCGTAAGATCAGCTCAGTCTGTGCCAAAGTCTGATACTACTGCTTTGGCTTTGAGGAACAATAGCTCAGCCAGCAGGGCAGTTGGAAATAACTCGGGCGTTCTCTGGGAAAAAAAGACCAATAGTTAATTTACCCCCTGATTGTGCACCATATACAGTGGTTTTGACTAATGTCCCAATAGTCGACCCAAACTCATATGAAGCACGGGAGGAAATGTCAAGTTCTTTAAGTAACAAAGTAATAGCATGGCTAAATAAATATTGTGGCTTCCCCACTGCTTTTTGTAATGACATAATGTCAGTGCGCAGAGTTGACTGGATTGGTACTTCGAGAAAAGCATGCAGAGGCGACTGCGTTATTGTAAACTTTAAGCACCCTCAGCACGTCCCCACTGTATTGTTAAGGGCTGCCTCCTTACCGGTCACAGAAGACAACATATGTGTGCGCCCGTTAGGATTCTTCTACAACCACCTTAGTATGACTACCAGTCCCCGTGCTGGTCATCAGACTCCTTCATATCCCATACACAGGCAGGTTTTTTTCCCTAGGGCCCAACATGATTACCAACTTCCTATGCCCACGGATGCATATTGTTATAATTTGTCTAGGCCTAATCCACAACCTGAACCAATCTTGCCCTTGTTTAATCGTTTTTCCCCGTTATCATCATTAGGAGAAAATTATTGACTGTCTAAAAATCCAGGGACAACAGGTCACCCGTGCCGCATCGTGACTTGGAATATTGCTGGCATTAGGGCCAAGGCTGGGAATGACGAATGGATTAAATTGTTGAAAACTTTTGACATTCTCGCATTCCAGGAAACGTGGGACTTATCAAACAGTTTCTCCTTGGATGGGTACAGACACTTCTTTATCCCCGCTACTAGTGGCGGGGCAGGAAGACCAAAGGGGGGCTTATTAACTTTGTTTAAAACTGACCTAAAAGGTGTGTTAACACAGTATAATGTAGGCTCCCCAAACTGTATGATTGTTGAATTGAATCCTCTTTCTTTTTCAAAAATGTTATTCATAAATTTTTATAATTCTAGTCCTAATGAATGTACTAGGCATGATTTGGATATAATTGAATCTTTTTTGTCAGACTATAGAACTAAAGTAAATGATTTTGAAATAATACTTTTGGGCGATTTCAATATCCATCCCATCAACGAGCCATGCTCCAGTTTCTTAGAAGAGGGGCCACCTCACTCGATAGTAATGCACTTTGAGCATTCCAATAGGGGGGAGGCACTTGAAAATTACTTGGAAGCATGGAACTTATATGAGTCAAGCTGTGGGGAGGTTGGAAGTAGAATTCCTACTTTTAAGGGAATCGGCAACGGTACTGTAATTGATTATATTTTTATGACCGGTCAAATTTTAGCTATGGTGGTTAGCTACTAAACCGTGGTCTCAGTATTTAGCGACCACAACCCAGTAGTAGCAGAGGTGCTGTCTATTTTTACTCGCAGGGGGCTAAGGGTGATTGGAGGTCAAGATGTGGTCGTAAAAGATCAGGGCCGTAGATTGAAATGGTCAAGTGTTGTTCCTGAGGAAGTTTCGTAAGCTGTCATGGATAGAGCAGAAAGCGATGTGATTACCTGCTTAGAATTAAGGGCATCAAACCTCCAAGTAGTAACTGCCTTTGACAATATCTGTAAACATATTAACAGTAGCCTTACATCTAGTAAAAAACTGTCTAGGCCTACGGGGAGAAAATGGTTTGACCGTGCATGTTCTAGGGCGCATGCCGATCTGCTTAAGGCCCTTAAAGCCACCCCAAAAGATCGCCCACTAATATCTATATTAAAGATCTACCTATAAGAAAGCCATATTAACCAGGAAAAAGGAGATAAAAGACCATGCTTGGTTGCAACTACTTGATGCTGAGGTTATTAAAAATAGCGCTGAGTTTTGGAAGGTAGTTAATCAGCCTTTTTTTTCAAATGAGGACATTTCTTCCCTTGAATCCAACATTCCGGATGATGATTGGATTAATCATTTTGAAAAGATATACTCTAGCGCACTCAATGAGGACTTGCCAGATTCATCCCTTTACACTCTGGAGGTCCCCGGTGTAGTTTTTGAGGTCTCTGAAGTCGAGAGGGCAATTGAACAGACACTAAAAAACAAGGCCCCTGGCCCAGATGGGGTCCCTGCTGACTTCTTTAAAAGTGATCCAAAACTGTGGTCTAGGGTTCTGTGCAGTGTCTTCAACGTTCTGAGCCAGAATAGCATCCCTGCCTCCTGGAAAGTGTCTGTAATCATCCCAGTCTTTAAGAAGGGTAGTAGGGTTGACCCAGTGTGTTATCGCCTGATATCCCTTATTGATTCATCAGTGAAAATCTTGGGGCGGGTCATTCTCTATAGATTACAGACGTGGCTTGATGATAGAGGGGTTCTAGCCAATATGCAATATGGCTTCAGATCTAAGCGTGGCACCTTGGATCAGTGCCTAAACCTGCAGTTACTAGTGGACAAATACACCAGGGCCAAAGATGGTTCGATGTACTTGGGGTTTTTGGACCTATCTTCGGCCTTCGACCTCGTGAACCGCACCAAACTATGGCACATTCTGGTTGATCTAGGGCTTGACCTTGCTCTTGTGAACCTGTTGGCGGACCTTCACTCAGGCCTTTTGGCTTCAGTTAGGGTTAGTTCAGACGGGCGACTCGCCAGCCATTTTAAATCTAAAAGAGGGGTGCATTCTGGCCCCTCTGCTGTTCACAGTTTACATTAATGCCCTTGAACCTGTGCTTAAGGAAGCGACACCTGATATACCGCGCATAGGGGAGACTTGTGTACCGGTCCTCCTGTACGCGGATGACGCTGTGCTTTTGTCACGTACAGGGGTCGGGCTCCAACGGTTATTAGACACCTTTGGTCTATTCATGA
This sequence comes from Lissotriton vulgaris, assembly GCF_964263255.1. NCBI lineage: Eukaryota > Metazoa > Chordata > Amphibia > Caudata > Salamandridae > Lissotriton > Lissotriton vulgaris. The sequence continues at coordinate 214,811,395 of NC_141687.1, forward strand.
ACTCCCTAGATCTTAAAATAAATGCTAAAAAATCACAAATAATGATCACGGGAGGTGGCTCACGGTGTAAGAGAGTGAAAACCTTTTATTGTTGTAAGGAAGAACTATGCAGAGTGTTCAAATTTCCTTACTTGGGGATTATTTTTGAGGATAAAGGAAGCTGGGGTCCACAAATACAAAATAGAAACAGCGCCCTTGTAAGAACATCGTCGGCTATGATGGGCTTTAGCAGAAGATTGGGGGCAAGGCCAATCTCAGCCCTCATGAACATTTATAAAGCCAAATGCCTGTCTGTTGCCACCTATGGCTGCTCATTATGGGGCTACGGCCCAATAGACTGTCTTCAAGTCACAGAGAATACATTTTTTGGATCAGTCCTGTCTTTGCCCCATTCTATGCCATCTTACTCTATCCATTCTGAGTTGGGGGCTGGTTTTATAACAGACATAATCAGAGTGGCCCCTTTAATTATGTGGCTTAAGACTTGGCTGAACGATGAACTGTCCCTTAATCGGTCTATCTTTAAAGATTGTCTCTCACTTGATAATGTACATAAAATTAAGTGGCTGACTTATGTAAAAAATGGGTTCAACGAACTGGGGAGACCTGAGCTCTTTTCCTCACCGGAAATAATTACACATAAAGACATTGCCATAATCAAAAGGGATATGCATACGAGGTTGACCTCAGTAAGAGAGGAAAAGGAGCTCATAAAACCAACCGTAAGAGCGAACCTTTTGGTTGCCAATCTCCCTGGACCAGAATTTTACCTTACCTTGTTTAACCGCCCCTTTCATAGGTTCCTTTTAACTTGCTTCGTTTAAATATGATACATTTGATATTAGGCCAATATCCAACATGGTGTAAGCCTGAACATTCATTACCTTGTTCCTGCGATAATTTTTCTTCGCAGGATACTATGCACTTCATGATGTTTTGTGGTCATTTCATAGAGGAGAGGAGAAAGTTTCTTGTCCCTGTTCTTAAAAAGGCAGGGTTTTTGCAAGTCAGGGCAGCACACGTTTACCTGCAGCTACTAAATAACCCTAGTGTCATCTTCCATGTAGCCAGTTACTAGGTGGGTGCTGCGCGTTCAAAGAATAGGCTCTTGGGAAAAGCGAGATTGACTATATCCTTATGAAGTTTGCATCTTGTTATATAAAGGATACCGTGTATTGGGAGTAAGGACAACGGAGGAGAGATCAATTTATATTGTGTTAAATGTTGATTTTATGAAATTAGTGATGTATTTTTAAAAATGTTACTCTTTTTCTTGCTTTTAACATGATTGTTTTCTTTAAAAAACCAATGAAGTATATTTTAAATCTTGAATGATGTGTGTTTTGTTTTGTATGAATTCTTGATATTGTATATTTATTGTACCGTGCCTTTTTTTGATATTTATTTATCAAAATAAAGTATTTTGACTGAATGACTGACAGTACTCAGGTACTTAGCAGCCCCTAACCTATCAATGAGCTCATCAGCACTAGGTATAGGGTGAGCGTTTGTCTTTGTGACTGCATTCAAACCTCTGTAGTCCACACAGAACCTTAACTCCTTGGGTCCCCCCTGAGGATTAGGTTTAGGTACCAGTACCACTGGACTGGCCCATGGACTCTCAGACGGTTCAATTACCCCCAGCTCCAGCATCTTCGCAACCTCAGCTTTAATGCTGGCTCTGACATGGGCAGACGACCTGTACATTTTATTTTTGACAGGTCGGCTGTCACCAGTGTCAATGTGGTGCACACACCACTCAGTGATGCCTGGGGTCAGAGAGAACAGGCCAGCAAACTGCTCCAGCACCTGCTTACAGTGTCTGTGCTGCTGGTCTGTCAACTTGGGAGAGAGCACAACTCACTCCACTGACCCATCTTGCACATTGGTGGAGAGGAGGTCGGGCACAGGCTCAGTTTCCTCCTCCACAACCTCATCAGTGGCCAGTAACATGGTCATGTCTGCCCTGTCATGGTGTGGTTTCAATCTATTCACATGCAGGACCCTGTGAGGGTTCCTGGGGGTGCCAAGGTCAACCAAATAGGTAACCTCACCCTTTTTTTCTAAGATTGGATAGGGCCCACTCCACTTGTCATGGAGGGCCCTGGGAGCCACAGGCTCCAACACCCACACCAACGGTCCTGGAGTATACTCCGGCATAGTAGCCTTTTGATCATACCAGTGCTTCATGAGCTCCTGGCTGGCCTCCAGTTTCCTGTTTGCCTTGTACATGTACTCCGCCATTCTAGATCTCAGGTCTAGCACATAATCAAGCACATTGTCCTTAGCTTCTTTAAGAGGCTTCTCTAAAGACTCTCTAAGCAGGCTCAAGGGCCCCCTCACAGGGTGTCCAAACACCAACTCAAAAGGACTAAAACTAACCCCTTTCTGTGGCCCCTCCCTGTAGGCAAACAGTAAGCATGGGAGGAGAACATCCCATCTCCTCCTGAGTTTCTTTGACAACCCATTTATCATGCCCTTCAGGGTTTTGTTGAATCTCTCAACAAGACCATTTCCTTGTGGGTGATAGAGAGCGGTGAACTTGTAGTTGACACCACACTCATCCCACATAGCAGTCAGATAGCTGGACAGGATATTCGTGCCCCTGTCTGACACCACCTCTTTTGGAAAACCCACTCTGGTGAACACACCAAGCAGTGCTCTAGCCACCGCAGGTGCATCAATGGTTCTAAGAGGTATGGCTTCAGGGTATCTAGTAGCATGGTCAACTACCACTAAGATATACCTATTCCCTGATGCAGTAGTTGGGTCCAGGGGACCAACAATGTCCATCCCCACCCTTTCAAAAGGAACCCCAACCACTGGCAGTGGTATTAGGGGAGCCTTTGTCTTGCCACCTGCCTTGCCACTGGCCTGACAGGTGACATAGGAGCTGCAAAACTCCTTTACTTTTTCAGACATATTGGGCCAGTAGAAATGGTTCACCAACCGGTTCCATGTCTTTGTCCGTCCCAAATGTCCTGCCAAGGGGATATCGTGACTCAAAGTCAAGATGAACTCTCTGTACTTCTGGGGCACCACTAATCTCCTGGTGGCCCCCTCCTTGAGGTTTCTGGCCTCAGTATAAAGCAGTCCATCTTCTCAGTAGAGTTTATGAAACCCACTGTCATCCCCTTCCTCTTGCTTAGAAGCAAGCCACCTCAAGCTCTTAAGGGTGGGATAGTCACGCTGTCCCTGACTGAACTACTTTCTGGAGGGTCCACCTGCTCCTGTCAGTTCTGCCAAATCTGACAGCTCTGGCAGGGATGGAGTCCCTCCCTCAGAGGCCAAATCCTCTTCATCAGGGTTAGATTCTTCCTGCGCATCTGGAGTTCCCTGGGCTGGCTCACCAGACCCAGTGCCCTTGTCCTTGGATGCTTGGCCTATTGTTCCAGGGTCCAAGTGTCCAGCCCCTCCCTTCTGGCTAGTCGGTGACCTAGTCACAGCACATACCCACTCAGGAAGCTCCAATATTTTCATACGGAGTCCTCTCGCCACCTCTGACCACGCAGAGGCTTCAAGATCGTTGCCCAGTAAACACTGGACTGGGAGCACCTTTGACACAGCTACCTTCATAGGGCCTGTCGCACCTCCCCATTCCCAATCCACCACAGCCATGGGATGGAGTTTGGTAGTGCTGTCTGCATATGTCACCTGGTGAAATTCACCAGGTAGCAACCTCTCTGGGGGCACCAGTTCATCCAGGACCATAGTTACACTAGCCCCAGTGTCTCTGAAAGCCTCAATCTCAGTCCCATTCACTTTAGGCCTCTGCCTGTACTTGTCCATGTTTGGAGGTAAGGCAGCAAGGGTGGCAATACTCACCCCACCCAGGGACACTAAGGTTGCTTCCACCACCTGCCTGTTCTGTACACCACCCTCCACCCCTACACTGACACTGGCAATCCCTGTGGATGGCCCCTTAGGGGGGAGCTTCTTGGCGCAGACAGCATCTCCCTGCTTATGCCCTGGCTGGTTACAGTCAAAGCACTTACCCACCTTTGAGGGATCAAAGAACCTACTAGGCTTTCCCTGAAACCCCCTCCCTTTGAATTTGGGTTGGCTCGGCCCCCCCCCCTCCTTGTGCAGGTTTTGTGCGTCTTTGGAGGACTCCCTAGGATTTTGACCTTCATTTCCCTGGGCTTTCCCCTGGGGAGGGACCTGTCCTCCTTTCTTCTGGTCACCCCCCTGATGCTGAATGGAAACCCGGGTTCTCACCCACTCATCAGCTGATTCCCCCAGCTGGGGTCTGTCAGCTTAGAGTCCACTAGATACTGGCGTAACTTCTCTTCTGCACAATGAGTCATAATGTGTTCTTTCAAAAACAAATTATACAATCCCTCATATGTGTCAACTTTGTTACCAACAATCCAGCCTTCCAGTGCATTTACTGAAACGTCCACCAAGTCTACCCAAGACTTTGAACTCAATTTCTGCGTGCCTCTAAACTTCACCCTGTACTGTTCTGGAGTCAGACCAAATCTCTTGACTAAGCATGCCTTCATCTGCTGGTATGATTCTGCATCCTCTCCCTTCAGGGTCAGGAGGCTATCCCTCCCAGCTACAGGAATCAACTCAGAAGTGCACCCCAATACCTAGAGTGAACCCTACTCATTTTAAGGGCCCTCTCAAAAGCTGCTAGCCACTTGTCAATGTCATCCCCCTCAGTGTACTTAGCTACTATGCCCTTGGGAAGTTTAGGTTCAAATCTACCACCCCTGGACATCTCAGCATCTTCTTCACTTTCGCTGCCACCATTCCTTTTCTCCTCCCTCTCCCACTTTCTCTTAGCCAATTCAAATTTCTCCTTCTCCAAGGCAATCAACTCTAATTGAGTCTGAAGCTGTCTCTCTGCAAGGAACAGTAGTGGTACCTGAGTAAGGGACCCTTCCCCACTCCCACCACCCCCTTGATTCACCTGGCTAACACTAGTCACAATGGGAAAGGTCTCATCCTCACCCCCCTCTCGGGTGAGGTTGAGGGGAACATCCTCCCACCCCTTGGGTTCTCCTCAGCTGCCCTGGCCCAGGCCTTTAGGGACTCAAGCAACCCTGCCATCCTCGTCTTCTTGGCAGCATGCAGCCCCCTAAGCCTACACTGTTCCCTAAGATCAGCCATCTTAAACTGGGACAGTTTAGCCAGGTCCAGCTCCATGTTTCCCTAGTTTTGGGTCACAAAACAACTAGGCAAAATGGACTTAGAACAATTTGGAAATATCAAAACAATGGATTAAAAGCATTTTAGTCCAAATTCCAAAAATCACACTTAAAAGTTTTGTTCTAAGGCAATTTAGAGGATTTTTATAATCTTAAAATATTCACTGAAAGGTGTACATTTTAAACACAAGTCCTCATCCACACCGCTGAAAACAAAATGTTGGAAAGTGGGTTATTGGTAGGGGAAAATGTAGGTCTGCCACTGGCAATGAAGGGCAATACCCCAAAAGTCATTTATTCCAAGACCTCAGCAAGGAAATGACAGCACTTCCTGTACCGAGTCTGGAGTCTGAAGTGCTGTTGCAAACATCTCATTTATGCTTTTGCTTCCAAGTTTGCAGGTGTTTTTACTTCTGCTCAATATATAAAGATGATAACATGACTACTCTTTCACACGCACTAAAAACACACTCACTCCACACTGCCCATTTCATACTCTCTGAAACACAACCCGTTTCACACAAACACACTGCTGGAAAGTGGGTATTTGGTAGGGGCAAATGTAGGTCTGCCACTGGCAATAAGGCCACTAACACATGATAGGACTTAGCATAGTTCTTAGAAAATTATTCCTTTGCTCAGCCCTTGGTAGCGTGGCTGCAAGCAGACAGGCTTAACTTCAAAGACAGGCATGTAAAGCATTTAAAAACACAATTTCAGTAAATAATTAAGACACAACACAAAATAAAAATCCAACACCAACTTATAACAATAGGTAATATTTGTATCTTTTAAATGACACAAAAACAAAAATATTCCACTGTAGGGAACCTGATATATGAATTTTTAAAAATTAGTCACTTTCTAGTGCTTAGAAACCAACAGCGCCCCTTTAAGTCTTTTTGTTTTCTCTATCAGGGGCACACCTTTATAAATTGTTCTGAAGAATTCTCACCACTGTAGTGGGCCGCCTTCTTCAGCAAGCGGGTCCAGTTAGAACACCTTCCTGGCGTTCTGCTTGCGGGTCCCAAAGTATCCAACAGACAATCCAAGGTTCTGGAATCTCCAAGAGGGTCCTTGAAAGTGTGAAACTTCAATTCCGCAATCCACTTGAACAAATCCCTTACAAATCCACTGGTACTCCAGTCTTTGAATTCTTTGTGGGGCTGTCCAGGTGAGCTCTGTTAACCTGTAGCTTGCATGGAGTTTCCACTCTTGAGTCTTTTGGCAGCAAGGTAATCCACAGGGCTGTAGTTTCAGATGGTGCCGTCTTCATCGGTCAGGCCTTAGAGTTCCTTGCACCTCAAAACCTTCAGCAGGGCATGTCTTGCTTCATCATTCAGTTTCAAGCAGCAGATCTGGAGGGCTCTGCCCCTCTCAGATACTTATTCAAAATTCTCTGGGTCAAGCACCAGGTCACTGCTGACCAATGAGAGCAGGGCAACTCCTAATGGTTAAGACCACATCCTGTGGAGTGTGGCATTAGTTTGTCCCAGAGTGCATCAGTCTTCCAAATCCATAATGGCTGATTTTCCAGCAAGGAGGTAAGAGCTGGCTAAACACACCCCCTAACATCTGCACATACCTTTCTTAAACCAAGCCCTGACTCTGGGTCATGACTGTCTTAGTGGATTGAAACCCAGGCCTCCCTTCTGTCTTTGAAGAACGTAGTTTACGACGCCACCTCCTGGCCTGGCATTCCGATAGAACAGCACACTGCCCTCCCAGCAGCCTGGCTAATCCACTGTGGAGAAGTGTGGCTCAATGGTTAGAGCAGCAGACCCTGATGCAGAGGTCTAGCCCGGGACCAGGGTTCAATTCCCCGCCTCGGCGGGTCTTGGGCTCAAAATTCCACGGACCTGATAATTCTCGCCTCGGTGCCTATTCCAATCATGGAGTCCCACTCTGCAACTCTGGGCAATAGCTTGCTTAATCTCCACAACGGCCCCCACAACGCTAAGGATGCCTGGACTCTACCTTGGGGGTGCTCAGGAGTGGACGCCTCACAGGGAAAGCTAGGATGGGTTCCACAGCGGTATTCGTACAAGCGCCTTGAGACCCTTGCGGGTGAGTAGTGCGCTATACAATTTACTATTTACTTACTTAACTCTGACCAATCAGGGCAGACCACTGAAAGGCTGAATTTGGACTTACAAACAAGAAAATCTCATAACTTATTGTATGTACACTTTAGGAGAAATTCAACAATATAATATTGTTGGATTTCCTACGACCATCGTGGGAAGTCTTTGAATGGTCCGGCTAGTCCTCTCCTATCAATATTTATTAATCAATCACTTCTTACCATGTTAACCTATGGGCTATGGTGTTTGCAATGGGGAAAATGACTTGCACCACTTTTGTAGCACCAGGGCTTATAAAACCATATTTTATAAGTATTTCCCTAATTTCTACCGGACCCCCACTCCCAGTGCAACTAGGGGAGACTTCAGGGGTTCTGAATCTGCAGAAATTTTGCAGATCACCCTTACCCAATTCTTCCAGCATCAAAGTCGAATTTGAGCACCTCTTTAACCGCATCCGTGCTCAGAGAATTCTGCTCGCATGCTCAGATTTTCAAAATCCCATGCTTCATGACGAGCTGGGCTCGGCATCAGCGTGCGAGGAGGCTACGCCATGACGAGCCCAGCTCGTCATGAGCGTGGAAGGGGTTAAGACAATGTGGGGAGTGTAATGTAAAATTTCACTTTACCCAGGCTTCTAAAAACTCCTTTTATAAGGGCGCTCCTTATAGATAACTGGTCCCCCACCCTTGGGATACCTAGGGGTGACCCTGGGGGTCCCTAATATGCAAAAACATGGTAGGTTTTTAATTTTTAAGGGCCCCTACCCCCAAAGTCGAGTTTGGGCACAATTTAAGGTTTAAACGCTGTCCTGGCAACCAGTGCAGCTTTTAAACTGACCTCAGGCTTCAGCACTGCACACATGCTGGTGCAGAGAATCTGTTGGCCTCTAAACTGCCATGCCCCAGGATACTGGAGACTTCTAGGTAGTTTCAATTCCCTGTCCTATTACATACCAGGGGCTTAGGTGGAAGGTCATGCCAACTACAGGGGTACCCCACCATACTATAGTGTACCCTAGTGTATGTTGGGTGTCTTAACTGTGTTCTAATGTGTTCCTTTTAGCTTGGCCCTGGTTAAACAGATCCCATGGTCAGTCAGAGTCAGTTACCACCAGTTCCAGTCAGCAAAAAGTTGGGGGTGCCCAGGGCACAGGATGACTTTGCAACACACACTTACCACTTTTCATTCTCACTAAGACTCACACATATTTTAGCAATCACTACCTTCTCTCACACGTTCTTATACAGACACTTATGGACAGTGGTGGCTCTCAACAATTGTAACAGATGCAACTCCAAAGCTTGGGTCGCATTCTGCGTGACGTTTGTTTCTCGTTCAGGCTGTGCCCTTTGGAGCAAAGTTACTTCAGAGGTGATTTGGCGGCTTCAAAGCACCTAATAAGTTCACACTTCCATAAGAAACTTGTATCAATAAATGAGATTCTAAGGAATCAATATTGGTTCTGCTGTTTTTTTAAAAAACACTATTGCATTGATTTATTTCTAGATTGCTGTATGGTATTTCTATTTCGGACATCAGAGGAGCCCCTTGTGTAGAAGATGCCTACTGGTCTAGATGGATCTTATCCGTTATCCCTTATAAAAATAGATGCCAGCAAATAGAAGGATTCACTGACAGCCTTGATAAATGCATAGAGCATATGTCAAATCAAATCAAATCAAAAGTAACTTTATTCGATTGAATTTACAATCATAAAAGTACAGATATAAATCATACAGTACATATGCAATTATTTACAACATTTTGTTTTTCGTATAGGAGTTGGCTGCTATGTACAATAAAACATCGGTTTAAGCATAAAATCAGTTTGCTTTATGTTGATACCCAAAATGGCAACAGTATAAAAATAGATATTTACTGTGCAGAGGCCGCAAGTTGGGAGCGGATTTTAATACAAGCTTTTGAATAATTAGCGACTGTTTTTGCAACAAAAGGGGAGTCTAAGCATTGTAATGCCAGAAGGGCAGGTCTGCATCTTCTCAGTCCTAATAATCTAAGCAGAGGGACCAACCAACGTTTGCGAGGAATTTCGTAAAAGGTACAGAATAAAGTTACATGTAGTGTAGACTGAGGAGTACAATCGTCACAGGGACATTTGATCAATTCGCGTGACCAGTCAGAGGGCACAGGAAATGAGACAAGACGATAAAAAGAGTTAAATCTAAATCGGGTTAAAACATATCTATCATAATTAGACAAATAAAAAGACAGATAAGGTTGCAGGCCATATGAGGATTGGATCGTCGTTAGATGGATAGTCGACTGTTTGCCGATTTCAGAGCACAAACGTAAGTCACTCAAATGCGAGACACATAAGTTCTTTAAAGACTTTCTTGATATGGTCGTGAGTGACGTAGGGTTTGTAAAAAACTCTAG